>NW_024870939.1:2533333-3800000 GCF_019054845.1 Dipodomys spectabilis | reverse complement strand
GGTCTTTTTTTTTTTTAAGCGATAAAAGACTCTACCTATGAGATCAGTGGCTACTCGGTCGGAAAGGCCAGAGTGATCAGACAACACAATCTTAGTAGATTCTGTTTGATTATCAGCATGTACTAGACATTTATCTCTAATTCAGTGATTCTAGTAAGTCTGCTATCCAGGTATTTTAATTATCTCAAGTATGTCAGCAGGTTCTCAAAAGGAGATAAATTTACTTAATACAGATTCCTAGGGCCTACAGGAGCATAATCAGTAGAAATTCCTACACTGTATCATATAATATGATCCTCATGCAACACTTAGGAATCATTGTTCTTTTATTCCATCCCTCTCACTTCCTACATGAGCCATCTGAAACAGTAGTGTGGAAATAACATGTTTTTTATTTTTATTTTTTGCAGTCCTGAGGCTTGAACTCAGGGCCTAGGCACTGTCCCTCAGCTTCTTTGGCTCAAGGCTAGCACTCTACCACTAGAGCCGGCTTTTTCTGTTTATGTGGTACTAAAGAATTGAACCCAGGGCTTCATGCATGCTAGGCAAACACTCTACCACTTGTAAGGTATATTAAATTGGTAGCTGATGAAGAGAACACCATGTAGTACACAGGCAAAGAAGTTTATTTAGCGAACTGCTGCCTCACCAAGAACAGCCAAAAAGGGGAGACCCACCCCTGGCCAGGACTTACCTGGGCCAGAGACAGGAAGAGGTGTGGCCAGGTGGGGGACCGGATGTGACCTCAGGGCCTGGGACCCTACTACACTCAGATGGGAGGCATGACTAGGGGTGGCCCAGGATGTGACCTAGCAGGAAGGGGAGGTGACTGCTTCCAGGTGTGCCAGTTACCTAGGTAACACAGAAACTGGGCGGAAACTTATCCCGGAGGTAGGGATGTAGTTCCACGTGGCCTGTATGGCCTGGGGCAGACCTTATGTAGGAATGAGAAAAGGAGATGCAGCTATGCCTGTGTCTCCTTTCGGAAGCAGATGGTACAAAGAATCCTAGAGGATGTGAGTGGCAAGGCTGCCTGGCTAGTTTCCATGGCAACACCTCCATCCCTGCCCTGATAGCTACGTGCTGCCTGACATGTGCACTTTGCCAGGTCCCTGGAGGGCACTGCTCTCTCTGGCTTGCTCAGGGTTCAGGAGTAAGAAGTTAATCCTAGGATTCAGCCAATAATATGCAAAGGCAGTCATGAGATCTTGAACCAGCTGGGGTTGGAGGCCCCCAGGGAGGGGCCCTGCATTCCTCCCTCACCTCTGGCAAGGCCTGGCTCTCAGTGAGGGCTCCGATGCTGACACTGTGTTGCCAGAGTGGCTGGATGAATGAAGTTCCTGTAAGCTCTTCTGATGTGAGAAAAAGTGGGGTCCAGAAGGGAGGAAAGGCAAGCCCCCACCCCAGTTACAAAGCAAACACACTGATCTTCAGAGAGCTTCTGACAATCCCCCCTCTTCATTCCTCTCACACCTACTAGCCGCTGAGCCACAAGCCCTATGTGCTAAGGTATCACCAACAGAGTGTTATATCTCCGGTCCTTCACTATCCCCCTCTAAGCCCTCTTGCATACCCTCCCTCCTCCTCTCTCTGACAGAGGCACCTGCTAGGCATTGGACCACTAAGAATGGAATTTCAAGCAGCCATGCTGCAAGTGATCTAAAAAGGAAAGAACCTAGTAGAATCCTGTAAACTACTATAGTCATCCTACCCCGTGGCCGACTTAGAAACTTAGATCCTCAGTACATTTTCCTTTGAGGGCAGTTCTAGATATGGAAAGGGCAAATAAGGTCTGATAGGGAGTAGGTAAATAAGCCAAATCATGCCTTGGAGGGGCAGGTGACAGCCTGCCTAAATAAAAAGGTTAAGGCTGGAGGTCTTGTTTGTTTATTTTGGGTTTCATTTGTTTTGTGTTACAGTAAATTGAATCTCGTAGTCATTTGAGAACTATTTCTTTGAATGTCATCACCCCCCACAAACACACACACCCCTGTTACTGGGGATCCTGAGAAGTAGGCCCCAGCCTGGGACTTTTGCCTGGGGAGACAAACTGGTAGCTAGACATAATCGCTTACCCTCCCCCAGAAAGCTGGAGAGCTTGCCCATCTTCTGACACCAGTCTTTTCCCTGGGTCACTTTCTTCCCTTCCAATTGTTGAAAACTGGCTTCTGGAGATAACTCTGTCAAGCAGACGGCCCCAGCTGCAGGCTTGAGGACTAATGCTGCTTTTACTTTCTTACTTTGAGTGGGAGGCTTGAACTCTGGGCCAGGGCACTCTCCTTACCTTTCCTCACTCAAAGCTGTCACTCTACTACTTGAGCTATACCTCCTCTTCCAGCTTTTTGGTGGTTAATTGGAGATAAGAGTCTCTTCAATATGTTTGCCCAGGCTGGCTTCGAACTGAGATCCTTAGATCTCAGCCACCTGACTAGCTAGGATTATACACTTGAGCCACTGGTGCCCAGCTTAGTTTTGTTTTTTTTTTTTCTTATTTTCTGAGCATGAATTTTGAAAAAGCTAAGGGAAAGTATCCTGGCCCTGACTTCAAGCCCCAGTACTGACACAAAAGTAAAAATAAAAATGTATATATGTATACATATATATTATATATGTATATAAGTATATATGTGTATAAGTATATGTATACAATACAGTTATATATACATGTATGTGTATATTTATACATATCTATACATAATGTATACATTGTATATGTACATATATGTGTATACATATAGTGCCTACTCCAGGAATTCTGACTCCAAGAGTCTGGAAACAGAAAAAGCCAAACATTGCTAATCTTCGGAATAAATTTCTGAGGTGATTCTAGGACTCAGCCATCATTGAGAGCCACTAGTTTTATATATTCTTCATATTTGGGGCTGGGGAGTATAACTCAATGGTAGAAGACTTAGCTAGTATGTGAATAACTCCTCAGTACCACAAAAAGAAAAGGAAAAAAAACTTTTATATTTATCTCTAATTTGTTTGGTACTTATAGTAGTATACAGTATGACATAAAAATCAAACCTATTTTTTCTAAACAGCTTTTCAATTATTATAGTTTCATCCCTACTTGCAAAGAGAATATCAGAAAAGAAAGAAATTTCTCGATGATTTGGGGCAAGTTATTTAAACACTCTATTCAGTGTCCAAATATATAAGAAGAAATAATATCTCATGGGGTTGCTGTGAGAATTATGAAAGCTAATACATTTCCAGTACTTAAGACAGTATCTGGACCTTATTAAATTCCTTATTAATATTTGCTAATATTATTTGCATCATGTTCACTACAAGTGAACGTGTGCAAGCCAGCACAAACACAGCAATTATATAATCAACAGCAATTATGCTTTTAAAGAATATTAACTAATAAGTAAAAAAAGAATGTGAAATTAACTCATCTAGCTAAATATATGTGCATTAAACCAAGACTATAAAGTAGTACACTAAAATGTTAGCAATAGTAATAGTGACATTCAGGTGATAAGAAATCATGATCTTTCTCGTTTAAATCTTTTCTTGTATTTATCAAATGCCTACCATGAACATGTATTGCTTATGATAAGGATGAAAAGAGGTGCTTTAAAAATGCTAAGTAGGGCATAATGATATGGATTCCATCCTTTGGCATGTGTGTTGCCCTGCCTGCACCATTCCATGGCAGTTGAAGAGGCTCTTTTCAATATTGCATCAAAGTCGTGGAAAGCTTCCGGGGCAGATAGTCCAGCCTTGGGATTCTGCCTCCCAATCAGAGTCAGTGGCATTATCTGGGCATTTCTAACCCAGCTATTGTCTTTGCATCAGCCTGCAATCCTGCTCTGCTTTATCAACCAGGTTATGAAAGTTCTTGTCAAAAGCTTCACAAAAGCATCCATTCCGTCAGTCAACAAGTACTGATTGAGTCTCTACCATGCTTCAGCCCTGTACCTTATTTCTCAATAGATGAATTTTGGAGCAGTGTCAAGGACAAAAAGAAAATTGTCAAGCCAATATGCTTTGTTTTTAAATTTTCAAGCTGAATGCCAGTAATTGCTGCTCTTCTAAAAGTTTCCCAAATTTTTATCATTATTATTTAAAAAAAAATAATCTATACTAGAATCTGGCCTGGGACAGAAGGCAAACTCTGTCAGTGGTATTTTTTTTTTTATCAATTTTTGTTTTAAGTATAAACTTTTGGGTACCATTGAAAACATTTATTTTTAAAATAAAATCTGAAAATAAGGACAAATCAGCTCTTTTCTAATTGTTAGAATTGCTAGATAATAAATACTTGGAAAAATTGGATGGCGAATATATGAATGAGCAATTGGAGGAGTGAGTGAGTACTCTGTAATTTGGCAGAGTAGGTCTGTTCCATAGGAACTGTTCCAAGGGTGAGAAATTGCCATTTTAGAATTTAGAAGGGAATTAGATGATCCAAAGTTCTAAAAGTGGCATACAGAGAAATTTAAAATAATGTCTTTAATGTGATAACCCAGTACAGTGAACACAAAGATATTCCAGGATTTGCTCTTTCTGGGGGCAGCCTCTGTTTCATTGCTAACAGTGATGCTCAACACTGAGTGAATCACTCCCCCCTCCCCCCCCCCCCCCAGCCAGCCCCCCTTTCCCTCGGCCTCAATAAAATGAAAATTGTTGGGTTCTTCCCTAGACTTCCCGAGTCCATGGATCTGGGATACCGCCAGTGAATCTGAACTTTTATCAAGTTCCCAAGTGGAGGTGCTGGTCCAGAGACCACAGTTTCAGAGTCAATGCACCGTAACAGTAAACCACAATGAACACTCTGATAGGCACAAACAAGTTCCTAAACACAGGCTTTTTTCATTGGTTCCAACTAATGGGTGGTTGTCAGCTTTGTACCTCTTAACAAACACCTGAGATAATCTAGTTAAAAATAAGAAAGGTTTATTTGCTTTTGAGCCGGTGGCAAGGCAGTGCTTCCTAATAGGGAGCAAATGGCAGAGGAAGCTACTTGTGCCATGGCATCTGGAAAGCAGAGGGGGGGAGGGAGGGAGGGAGGGAGGGAGGGAGAGAGAGGGAGAGAGAGAGAGAGGAGAGAGAGGAAGAGAGAGAGGGAGGGAGAGAGAGGGCAAGAGAGAGAGGGAGGAAGAGAGAGAGGGAGGGAGAGAGAGAGAGGGAGAGGGGAAGAGGGGAAGAGGAAGAAAGGAAGAGGGGGAAAGAGAGAATAAAGAGGGGGAGTACCAAGGTGCTCCCATTATCCCCTTTGAGGGAACAGTCTCAATGACCAACTTCTTGCCACTAAGCCCCACCTCTTAAACATTTTACTATCTCCCAACAATAGGTTGTGGACAAAGGATAAAAATACATGGGCTTTTGGGAGACAGTCTAGATCCATGATTCAACGTGATTGCTGCACATTTTAGATTTTAGTAGATTGTCCTTTCTTACATAATATACCAAATAACTACATTCTGGAAATAAATATATCAAAATGGTCACCATATCTCTGGTGGTAGCATTGCCTTCATTTTCATTGTATTCTTTTTTTTTCTTTCTACATTTTATAGACTGTTTATATTGAGCATGTTTATGCTTTAAAATCAGGAAAAAATAAAGAAGACAAAGGAAGGAAGGAGGGAAGGAAGGAGGGAAGGAAGGAAGGGAGGGAGGGAGGGAGGGAAGGAGGGAGGGAGGGAAGGAGGGAGGGAGGGAGGGAGGGAAGGAGAAAGGCTTGATCACCAGCTCCAGGGAGAGTAAAGGGACAAAGTCTGGTGATGTCAGCTGCTATCTGCTGTGAGCTGTTGCAGCAAGCTCTCTTCTCATATGCATGCATCCATTCATTTCAACTTCCACCAACCTCCACTCCCTGTTGCTTCCTCACCAGGATAACCAGAAGTCTCTTGGAAGAAGGTAAAAAGCCAGACTGCCTAAAGCCCAAGAACTTGTCCCAGGTAAGGAGAGAGTGTGGCAGCCCAGGAAAACTTAGGGGAAAGGAGTAAGTTTAAGCTTCAGACATGTGTGAGAGAGAAGGGGGCAGAATGAAAGCCAAAACAAAATAATAATAATAAAATAAAAAGCCTTCCCTCTCTTAATGGTCTCAAGGCAGGCCAGTTAATTGTATTGCCTCCGGAGACTCATTAGGAGGGATAGAAAGTTTCTTTCACAGATGTGACTGAAATTCCCCAGGCATGTTAGGATCTGGGCTGAGGTGTGTGAACCATTCCAGTGCTGGCAGACACTAGGTCCTCACCAAACAGGTAGCTAGGTTGTTTTTCCAAGCTGATAGTTACGTTATTTTTAATAGGTTTTCTTTCTTTTCTTCCTCCCTCCCTTCCTCCCTCCCTCCCTTCCTCCCTCCTTCCTTCCTTCCCTCCTTCCCTCCTTCCTTCCTTCCTTCCCTTCTTCCCTTCTTCCTTACCTCCCTCCTTCCCTCGCTCCTTCCTGCCTAACTTCCACCTATTTGATTTTGTTCCTGGGCCTAAAAATAGGCCAGTGGGGGTGAAGAGAGGAAGAACCATCTAGACTTAAAATGTGTGGGGTGTAAGCAAAGCTCACTTTTTTAATATTCTTTTTTGCCAGGCTTAGGGCTTGAACTTGGGACCTAGACAATGTTCCTGAGCTTCCTTATGCTCAAGGCTAGTATTCTACCATTTGAGCCACAGCACCACTTCCAGATTTTTTATGAGTACTTCATTGGAGATAAGAGTCTCATGGACTTTCCTGCCTGGGCTGGTTTCAAACCATGATCCTCAGATATCAGCCTCATGAGTAGCTAGGATTACAAGCTCGAGCCACTGGCACATAACTCAAAGCTCACTTTTTAGTGAAATCTGAGTAAAGGAAATAATGTGAGGCTTTTTTCATTTATTTTGTAACACTTTTTTTTGCCAGTGCTGGGGCTTGAACTCAGAGCTTTAGCACTGTCCCTGAGGTTCTTTTGCTCAAGGCCAACACTCTACCACTTGAGCCACAGCACCACTTCCGTCTCTTTCTGTTTATGTGGTACTAAGGTATCGAACCCCGGGCTTCATGAATGGTAGGCAAGCACTCTACCACTAAGCCACATTCCCTGCCCCCCCTCTTTTTTTTGAAACACTCTCTATAGACTAAGTTTGAAGAACACTGTCACTAATATGAAAATATTATAAAAATCTGCTGTATCATTTTTGTACATTACTCACTTGAGCAGAAAATAGTATTTTGTTAAGTGTATGTTAATAGTATTTTGTTAAGTCGTCCATTGGAGGTCTCTATGTGGTGCCCTCCAACAGAGTACTTTTTAATCTAAGTAACAACTTTGTGGGTCCCAACACATTTCTCTTTCCCTGTATCTTCTAAGCTTAGCAACTAGTCTAACATTAACCTCAGGCCATTTCAAAGCTGACTGTCCAAATTTGGTTTCTTGTAGATTTTCAAAGGTTTTGCTTTGCTCTTTGTGGATAAATGAAGGCTACTAAGAATTGTTCTTCAACAGTCTGGAAGCACCTTAATAAAACTAAACATGAATCTTCCCTAGGCACCAGCCATATCATTCCTTGGCATCCACCCAGAATATTACAAGCCAAGATACTATAAAGACACTTGCACCTCCATGTTCATTACTGCACTATTCATAATAGCCAAGTTATGGGTTTCCATAACTTGTACTACAATAGATGAGTAGAATAAAAAATTGTGGTGCCTATACACAGTGAAATTTTACACAGCCATTACAAAGAATAATATTATGTTATCTGTAGGAAAATGGATGGACAAATCCTGTGAAGGGAGGTAAGGCAAGCTCAGAGAGATAAGCAGTATACGTCTTCTCTCACATGTGGAAGCTAGATCTAAAATACATGATAAATGATACAGGACTCTAGGCATTCACACAAAGTGAGGCCAGAAGAGGACAGTCTTAGGGGAGGAATATGAAGGTGTAATGCCACTGTGTCTCTGATCACATAAAATAATATTTGTTGAAATAAACTCCAGGAAATGGAAATGAGGGTTTTTTGTCTTGTTAGTTGTTTTTCTGTCTTTGGGTGGGTAATGGGGGGACTAAAATGGAAGGACATAGAGTGAACAAATGCAACAGTGGTACTCGGTAGAAACTATGTTGAAAATGACTGTACAACTTGTGAGTGGGGATGGGAGGGGAAAACTGGGAGAGAGGAAAGGAAGGGGTGATATTTTCCAAAAAGAAACGTACTCATTACCTGACTTATGAAACAGTAACCCCCTCTGTGTATCACCCTTATAATAACACTTAAACATTTTTTTAAAGTAGAGTAACTTACCATATAAGTCATAGATATAAAACAGTAAGGCTGAAATTTGAGCACAAGATAATAATTAACATGTTTAGCATTATATACATTCTTTCATTTCATTTTCCCAGATGGTCTTTTACCATAGTCAGAAGTTATTACCCTAGACCAGGAGGCTAGCAGGTGTTGAGACCCAGGTTCAAAGCCAGGTGTTAGGATTGTTCAGTTGCTAAGACAGCCAAGGTGAAGCATATGTTGACAGCCAGGTCAGGCCTGGCTGGTAGAATCAAATGTGGATTATATAATTTCCCAGGTTATGCAGGATCCCACAGAGATCTGGCACTACTTTTCTTCTTAAAGAAAGGAAGAACACAGATGAAATGTTATTAATGAAGCACATATAATGTTTTAAATATTAGATGGATATGCAATATCTTAGGAGTGCTGCTAGAAATCTTATGTTCTCTGCTACTTATTTCGTATGTTTTCTAATTGATGGAACAGAACTTCCTAACTGACATAGCTGAAAAGTATTACTTTTCTCCCTCAAAATGCCTACATAACAGCTAAGTGCTAGTGGCTCATACCTATAATCCTAGCTACTCTGCATACTCTGCAAGCTGACATTTGAGGATCAGAGTTGAAGCCAGTCTGGGTGCGAAAGTCTGTGGCAGTCTTATCTCCAATTAATCACCAAAAGCTTGAAAGTGGAGCTATGGCTCCAATGGTAGAGCACTAACCTTGAGCAAAAAAGTGCAAGGACAATGCCCTATACCTGAGTTCAAGTCGTAATGCTGGCATGAGCACATACACACACACACACACACACAATATCCTACATAACAATTGAAGTTGTCATGTTCTTCTTAGTGCATTGTAGTTTGGCAACCATTTCAATTTTGGATAAAAATTATGTATTTGAATAGTAAGAAATGGCCTTTTTAGAACTATGAGTTCAAATGTTTTATCTTTTGCTGATTGTTGAAATCTCAAAATTACAGTATTTCTTGTTTTAAAAGTCTTGAGGTTTGTAGTAAATTTGTCTTGCTAGGTGAATGAAAGTTTTAAATACAAAAATAATGCTGGTTTTAAAGGTGGAATAGTAAGAAGATGGTTATCTATTACAGATAAAGGGAAACACTGAAGAGTTCACACACAAAAAGAGGAAGTCCTTTAAAGCACCTATGCTACACATCAGAAATCTTCCATGCTTTTCTCTCACTACCCTCCACCTGTCAGCTCTGTGATGCATGGGTATAAAGATAATCTCTTCCTACCCAACCACACTGAACTTGGCCTCAGTATGGTGGGAATTTACTTTTTATTACACATTTGCACCTCTGCACTTCACAATCCTTCCTACAAAACAATTACTATGGAGGGAAATAGAGACACTATGATTCTTTTCCATTTTCTAAACCACTATTTCATCAAGCTCAGAAATGGACCATCTATCCTGAGTTTTCAGCTAACCCGTTTGCAAGAACAGTCCATTCTTGGAATATTTTTGTATAACATTGGCCTCAAATCACCTAGACTTTATCCTTCTCAGCTAACATCCTATCTATAGCTAGTTTATTCTACCATGCCATCCTTCCACGCCACCTCCTGCGGAGTCTGCATGAGAGATTGCACCAGACAAAGCAGAAGCTTCAAGGAAGCATGCCTGCAGGAAGTGTTGTTGGTTCAAGGCTTCCATACACTTGGCTGCACCTTTATAGCCTCTACCTTTATTCTTACTATATTCTTCTTGGCTATACATTTGTTGCCTTTATTCTCGTTTTGGCTATTTTTCTATTGATCTGCAAACAGAGCATGTTGTTTCTTTCCAGTCCAATAGAGACAGCTTCTCTGAATAATAAAGACTAGGGCCAAAGATTAAATGTGGGCAATGCCCCAATCAATCTATCATCTGATGTGACGCTGCCTCCAGAAACTCCTACAACTTCACAAGCAGTTTTGCGGCTCACTCATAGTAAATATAGAAATTTAAAATTTCCAGATATGTTACAGCAGGCAGAATTAATGAATTAAACTAAGCTAGAAGGAGTTATCCCAGAAGCTCAGAGAGTTCTAGAAAAAGGGACCCCTGATAATAAAAGGAAAAGAAAGATTCCCCCAACAGTTATGACTAAGTTTAGTCCAGCTTATATTATAGGGAATAGATGGTGGTTTTCCACAAAATATAAAGTTAGTGACATCACATTCCTGAGCCGACGGATGAACCATTGCCTTATACAGGAGTTTATAAAGATGAAAATAGATAGATTAATGTAAAAGGAAAAAGGGTATTTTGGAGCTCATTAGATTTTATGCAAAGATTAGGTAGAACTAGACCATTATGGTATTTATTATCAAAACAACAAGATAGTTTAAAATAATAATTAGAAATTTATGTGAACAAATATTGGGGTTAAAATTATAAAAAACGGAGCATGCCTGACTCAACCTGGAAGTGGTTTTTAGGATGGTTTCAAAGGGACTTGAAAATATATGGAAAAAATAAAAAAACTACAATATAAGTACAGCCCTGTCTTAGGTTTGTTAATTATTAAACATAAAAAGGCTGAATAGATGATGCATTCTATTAAACAATATGCTAGACTTGTTTCACACCACTTAGCTCAAACAGTTGGTGGGATAGTCATCAATTTTCATGTAATCCATCAATGCTTTGCTTTTCTTAAAAATTGATTATGTGCTTAAATAAACAAAGAATCTATGTCACAATCACACACTGTATAAAAATGTTAATTCTCCTCAATAAAGACACACTCAGATGCAACTCTTTTGAGTCTGTGTCTGTCACTTCGCCGACTCCTTGCCCACTTATCCCCAGATCCCTGTCCCGTTGGTCCCAGTGCTCCGGCCGAGCTGGTCCGTCGCACCATCCTACTAGTAGCTTCTAGTTTTTCTGCTATTCCCTTCTAGTGTAATTAACAAAACCTCTTCCTTGCTTGTTTCAGGGTGTTTAAGACTGGCTAGGTGGACAAAAATACAGAGTGAAAGGCATGGCATCTTGAACCAAAGTGCAGGTTCCACTCCAGTTGGCCAGTAAGGTCCCCAGTAGTATCCTCCACAACAACAGACACAAAACTGCCTAGCTATGGTTAGCAGTGACGATTGTTGTTGATAGATATCATGACCTCCATGCCCATGGGGGCATGCTTGTTCAGAAGAGAAGCCAGAGGCTCAGTCATTTAATGTGTACCTTAATGGGGTCATTTGAGGGAGCCCTCGGAATCTGCTCATTCATAAGGGTGAGAGTTGTAGTTAGAGGAGGACCCATTGGGGTGGGAGGATTCCTTGAATTCTAATTCAATTCAAGGCACCAACTCCTGAGACTGAGACCCTAATCTAGGGTTGGTCCAGGCCTTGGAGCCAAGAATGGTCTTTTTAGAAAACCCTCTATTGCTGGGTGTCAGTAGCTCATGGATGCAATCCTAGCTACTCAGGATGACAGTTCAAAGCCATCCCAGGCAAGAAGATCCATGAGACTCTTATCTCTAATTAACCACCAGAAAACTGGAAGTGGCACTGTGGCTCAAGGAGTAGAGTGCTAGCCTTGAGCTGAAGAGCTCAGGGACAACACTCCAGCCAGAGTTCAAGCCCTACAAACAACAAAAGAAAAGAAAAGAAAATCCTCTATCTGTAATTTACAGGAACCAGGGCCACTCATTTAAAAAGCTTTAGGGTAGGGGTGTGGGACTACAGTCCATTGTTCCTTCTGATAGGACGCTAAAATGACCTGAGTCCTTGACCTGAGTCAGGGGTATGGAGTCCAACCTTGTTCCACTGCTCAAATAGGATTTGATATCTTTCCCGGTTGGATTGAGTTTACTTGGTCTTCAGGTTGGTGAGGATGAGCTGGAAACTGAAGAAGACCTGGTTTTAGCCAAAAGGCTTCACAACATGAGAGAAAGCAAAGTAGAGAAGAAACAGCAACTTTCCAGAACTCAACTCCTTGTGGACAGTATCTTTCCCTTTGCTAGTGAGGACTATCTTGTTAACAGTTGGCACTTTTGCACTAAACAATTACCTAGTAGTCAGTCTGACTGATGTGTATTCTCCCAGCTCAGAGAAATTAAAATGGCAGCTGTTATCGGCTGCCATTTTGAGTCTTTAGCTCCAGTTTCCTGCATAGAGAGCAGGAAATGTTTCCCTTTCTTCACCCTTTAACCTGTTATGCTAAAATAAATCCTTGCTAAAACTTTCACCTTGTGAAACTCTTGTTTTTATGAGACACTGTGAAATTCTCTTCAAATGTAGATCTCAAGGATCTATGATTTTGTATGGAAACTGGGAGGCTAAGGGAACCCCTCATCCATTCTCTGGTGACAGAAATGGGCAAACCAATGACTCTGGGGACCCTATATGGCCCACAGGGTAGATATTCCTTCACCCCTAGTTCAGGTTGGTGTTGGAGCTCTGTTCCACACACATTAGACCTAGTCACAGTGGCACATCAGGGCTGGAGCTTAATGTACAGTTACAGCACACTGAAAAAGACAAGTCTAGAGCAGTAGGTCAAGGTCGCTCAGACTAGAGTTTGCTAATTTTCCTACAGGTGTCTCTACTCCTTCAAAGACACATTGGGACAGTTTCAGGTGACTTCCATAATTAAGTAGACTCTACAGCAGAGACTGGAAACTGGTGGTCTATAGTAGGAGAAACCCTTTAGAATATTCTTTAGGCTGAGAAATTTCACACACACACACATACACACACACACACACACACACACACACACACACACACACACACACACACACACACACACTCAACATTTCTGGCTTCTCTTTATTAAATAACAGTTTGCAGGTAGCACTTGGGTTTGAATTGTGCACCTATACTAGGTCCAAGAGACCAAATCAATATTGAGTTTCATTATAGTAGCTGAACTTGGCTTGGCTCCAGAAGGCCCTGTAGTCAATTAACTAATTAAGCTGTAACCCATTTACCAGTCAGTCTGTATGTAAGCTACTGGCTGCTTGGTTGACTGGGTTGTAGTCAATTATTTTCTATTTCTCACCTCTGTCTTTCTGTAAATGCTATTTGATTACATTGTTGACTCTCAGAATGAGCTCTTGTTTTCTTTCCTTCTATGCACATACAAACTCTACACAATATAATTGGCCTAAGGAATTTTCTTTTTAGCCGTTTGAGCATAACCAGCATGATCTGTAGCAGAGCTCCAGAAATTTACCCCAGGGGCACTAGGTAAGTAGGTATGGACACTCACTGGACCATCCCACTGAGTTCTTGTTGCATCTGGGATTATAGATAAGGTCTCTCAACTTCTAGGCCACACATAAAGTACTTCTTAGTTGGTCTAAGCAAACTTTTGGTCTTGAAAAGTTGTGACTGAAACAAAATTGGGTCCTGCAGGGGAAGTTTCTGATTGGGTCAAACAGAAAGTGAACTGGCCACAATGAGGGAGTTTTTATTTGGGTAAATTTATTTGTAGGACACATTAGACAAAGAAGTATAAAACTTCTAGAAGAAGTAGAGTTGTGGCTCAAGTAGTAAAGCTCTAGCCTGGAAACAATGTGATTTTTGCTTTTACTTGAACACTTAAAAAGCATTTTTAAAAATTGGGCACCAGTGAGTCACACCTGTAATCCTAGCTAACTCAAGAGGCTGAGATCTGAGGGTTATGGTTCAAAGCCAGCACAGGAAGGAAAGTCCATGAGATTCTTTTTTTTTTTTTAGGTCCTGTTGTGGGGCCTGAACTCTGGGCCTGGGTGCTATCCCTCAGCTCTTCAGCTCAAGGCTAGCTCTCTACCACTTGAGCCACAGCGCCACTTCTGGCTTTTTTCTTTTTGCTTATGTGGTGCTGAGGAATCGAACCCAGGGCCTCAGGCATGCAAGGCAAGCGCTCTACCACTGAGCCACCTTCCCAGCCCCTCCATGAGATTTTTATCTCCAATTAACACAAAAAGCTGAAAGTGGATCTGTGGTTCAAGTGGTAGAGTACTGGCCTTGAACCAGAAAGCTTAGGAACACCGCCCAGGCCCTGAGCTCAGGCCCCAGGACAGGTACAAAAAAAAAAAAATTATCAGATATGTTGAAGACTTAAAATGTGGAAGGGGAAACAAAGGAGGAGGCTACAATGCTTGATAAGAAATGTACTCATGATCTTGCCCATGTAATTGTAACCCCTCTGTACAGTATTTTCTCAATAAAAAAAGATAATGAACATATAATTAAAACTAAAAAAAAGACTTAAAATGTGTGAAAGATTTCAAAGTTTTAATATGTTAATATTACCTTTAACATTCTCAATATATATAATAAATATGTATAAATTATAGATACAACTAATTATATATGTACAATAATTAGCACACAGCAGCTTCTTCTAAAGGCCTAAAGGAGAGGAAATGTGTTATTTATAAAAGTTAAGCCCTTGGATCTGTAGAGTCCATTTCTTCAATGTGAGTTATCTTAATACACCTTGGAAGATGCCATCTGTTAGCAACTCAGTAACTTAACCCACGCTGTAACTAGAAGCTACCTATGTTTTCTTTGAGACCTATCTTTAATGAAGGAAAGGTTACTGAACAAACTTTAGCAGAAATAACTTGGAATTACAAGTCGCTCAGTAGAGGAAATCTTTCTTTATAAAAGTGGCTTCAAGCAGGCTTGAGGCATTGGTGGCTCACATCTGTAATTCTAGCTACTCAGGAGGCTGAGATCTGAGGATCTCCATTGCAAGCCAGCCTGGGCAGGAAAGTCTGTGAGACTTATCTCCAATTAAACACACACACACACACACACACACACACACACACACACACACACACACACACACACACACAGCCAGCAGTGGAGGTGTGGCTCAAGTGGCAGTATGCTAGCCTAGAACAAAAAGAAACTCAGGGACAGCACTCTGGCCCTGCGTTCAAGCCCCAGTACTGGCACACATACACAAAAAAAGTGTAAAAGAGTGGAAGATTGGCTTCTTTACAGCTAGAAGACAGGGAAGATTAAATCCTGGAAGCTCTTACAATAAAGAAGGCCAAGACCTTAGTCTTTAATTAGTCTCACCTTTGGCCATGTTGTGGTTTCCTCCCTATACTTTTCTTCCTCTTAGCAGATTAGGGTATTTAGACATAAAATCTGATTGCAGTTAAGAACAGGTTGCTAAAAAACCAGGGAAATATATACGTTTTGAGAAAAGTGGATGCACTCTTGGGAAAATGGAAGATTGTTAAACATGAGGAGTGCCCTGTGAGGAAACCACTCCAGTGATCAATTGTTAATCTCCAGTGGGTTGTTAACAGACTAAGTCCTTTCGGAGAATGTCATTAGGTAAGTGGAACTCAGAAAGCCTTGCTAGCTTTTTATTGCTTTTCCCCCCCTGGTATTATGCCTTGAACTCAGGCTTGAACTCCCATCCTGGGCATTGTCCCTGAGCTTTTTGTGTTCAAGGCTAGTATTGTACCACTTCAGGCATAGTTCCACTTCCAGTTTTTTGTGGTTAACTGGAGATCAGAGTCTCATGGACTTTCCTGCCCAGGCGGTTTTGAACCATGATCCTCAAATCTTATCCTCCTTAGTAGCTAGGATTACAAACGTGAGCTACCAGCACCTGGTTAAGGTTTTGTTTTTTGGCTCTACCACTAGAGCCACAGTACCACTTCCAGTTTTTGAATGGTTGATTGGAGATAAGAGTCTCACGGGAACTTTCCTGACTGGGCTGGCTTTGAACTGCAATTCTCAGATCTCAGCATACTGAGGAGCTTGAATTACAGCCATGAGCCATTGGCACTGGGCCTGTGTTATTTTTAATCTCTGAAATCTTATCACTGGACTAGAAATGAAATGCTAATTCATTAGAAATGCTAATTCATTACTTGTTAGAGCAGGAACTGATAGACTATCAGTGAAGTAAGTGCCTTGTGAAATTTTCATGTTAGATCATCAGTGCAGAGACTGAGATTTCAAGTCAGAATGATTCTTCAAAGTAGATTCAAATCAAATACATATGAGAAGCACTCTGTATCTGAGTGAGAAACAAAGCTGCGGTTTGAAATGCAGTGTTAAACTTGGACCCAAGGTGGGCTCTTCCCTAAGTTTTTAAAGCTTGTATTGTTGAAAGTACTATATTCCACATTGGTCATGGAGTAGACAAAAGGATGTAAATTAAGTAAAAACACTAGTGTTGTGATCATTCTAAAGTTGCTAAAATGGTATATGGACGGTGTTTACTCATCAATTCCATGATCCTGGAAAGACAAAACTTTACAGATACATTTCTGGTACCTGATAGACTATTTGAATTTAGCATTTAACTTGAAAGACTATTGGCACTTTTTTGTGTGTGTGTTTTGCTTTGTGTTTGAGTCAGTCTCCTTAAATAGCCCAGGCCAGTTTCAAAGTTGCAATTCTCTTCTGAGTGCTGAGATTACCGGTACATTGCACCTGGCTAATGAGCAGTTGACATTTACAAAGAGGTCTCATTCAATTGCAGCCTTCAATGGGATAGGAATGCATTCTTAAAATGGTCTCTGTTCTTCAGTATATAGAAACTGTTTTTGAAAGAAGATTGATGTGACAACAGTGGGTAAATGGGTACAGAAAAACGTATTTTCCAGGGCTGGGAAGGTGGCTCAGTGGTAGAGCGCTTGCCTTGCATGCATGAGGCCCTGGGTTTGATTCCTCAGCACCACATAAGCAAAAAAGAAAAAAAGCCAGAAGTGGCGTTGTGGTTCAAGTGGTTCAGTGCTAGCCTTGAGCTGAAGAGATGAGGGACAGTGCCCAGGCTCAGAGTTCAGGACCCATGACTGGACCTTCCCCCCTCCCCCAATGTATTTTCCTTATAGAGAGATCACAACAGATGATCTCATTTTATTGGGCAATTTGTAAAACAGTTAAACCAGATGTTACAAATACAATAGCATTGTTATTGCCTCTATTATCCTCAGCCTTCTGGAGGACTTAAAAAGATAGCATATTGAAATTAAAACTGGCAAGGTCAGTTGGATGGCATTAGCCAAAAGTACTAGCCTTAGTTTAATGAATGGAAAGTTACTAGGTCTATGTCTTTAGTGATAAAACATATATAACTTCTGTTCTGAGTTCTGGTGGGATGAAATACTGTAAGGCTTTAATGCAGTATCCCAAGGGACATTTTGAACATAAATGATTTTGTGACCCACAACCAAATATTTCATGATCTAGAATCTGAGGGCCGAATCTAGGGAAAATGAACGCCCCTGAATGACATTGAAAGTGACTATACCAAGTTATTGTTATCATCTACATTGCAGCAAATCTTGAGGCCTCAAAACTTGATTCTGAGCCAGGTGCCAGTGGCTCACACCTGTAATCCTAGGTATTCAGGAGGCTGAAATCTGAGGATCATGGTCCAAATCCAGCCTTAGCAGGAAAGTCCAGAGTCTCTTTTGTCCAATTAACCACCAAAAGCTGGAAGTGTAGCTGTGGCTCAAACTTTAGAGCATTAGCTTTGAGTAAAAAAAAAAAAAAAAAGAAACAAAAACATAAAACAAAAAACCTACGGGATAGAACCCAAGCTTTAGTTCAAACCCCAGTACACTCTCTCTGTCTCTGTCTCTCTGTCTCTGTCTCTCTTTCTCTCTCTGTCTCTCTCTCTTTCTGTCTGTCTCTCTCTCTCTCATACACACACACACACACACACACACACAAGTTGGTTCTGCACCTTAGAATTTAAGCGGGGCCCTACAAATTCCTAGAGCTACAGAGAATAGAGCTTTCCCAACTATCAGAACAAGACTCCTCATCATAATGAGACTCTTGCCCCTCTTTTCTTTCTTGCTTGACCATGCTGTAACCAGGCATTTAGACCCATCCAAACACTTCTCACTCTGTTTTAATTTATTCTGATTATGGGATGCTAGAAAACAAGCTAAATAAGGAATCATTTCTGTAGTTGCTAATGTGTTTTTTAACCTGTTGATAAAAAAATGCATTGAAAATTATGAAGTCAGTCAAAAGAAAATTATGACAGGCTATTAGTTAAAATAATTAATTTCTCAATACCCAGTACTAAAAAAGAAAGTAATGTCATCATTTAGCACCTTTTTTTACAAAACACCAGTACTGAAGCTTGAACTTAGAGGCAGGGTGCTGTTCTTTGGCTTTTTCGCTCAAGGCTGGCGCTCTACAATTTGAGCCACAGCTCCACTTTTGTCTATTTGGTGGTTAGTTGGAAATAGCTTTGACCTGCAATCCTTAGACCTCAGCCTCTGAGTGTCTAGGATTATAGTCATGAGCCACTGGTGCTCATTTGGCTTATTTAAACATTCAATTTTTGTTGTTCTGATGGTTGGTATTATCTATTGTATATCATGGAAGTAACCCAATGAGCTATATTCTTGCAAAGTCTTAAATCTCCCACAACCATCTACTAATTGCTGAACAGCCTCTCCTCAGCTAAACTGACATTAACTCAAATGCATGCTCATGAGAACTCTATAGCCTGTGAATGATGTATCGAGAAACCCAGGATGAAAGTGGCTTAGAATATCACTGATGCACAGGTTTTAGTCAAACTCACTCAATGAAAACATGACCAAAGACAGAACTAAGTAACATTTTGTAGGAGGCCATGCATTTAAACCAGCACCTTCAACCAACAGAGTTGAGTCACAGCAACTGGGCTTTGATGTGTTACAAACAAGTTGTAAACAATTAACTAAGCCACAACCAAGTTACTAGTTAAGCTGTAACAAAGTGATTGGTTGATTAGACTGTAGTCCATTGTTTTCTATTTCTCACCTCCATTTTCCAATGAGTGATGCCTGGTCATGACCTTGGTTGGATTTCTTAGACTCTATCCAATTTACAAATCATGCTTTACTTTGATATAAGAAATTTTCCCTCTTAACATTCTAAAAACTAGAAAATCCGTCAGAGTGGACTCTCATAAGAAAATTATGAGAGGTTATTTATTAAAATAAGTAGTTTCTTCATTTGGATTTGGGCGGGGAGAGGGAGCCTTGAAGTCAGGGCCTGAGCACTCTCTTTTAGCTTTTTCTCTCAGGACTGGCACTCTACCCATTGAGCCACAGCACCACTTCCTGCTTTTTGCTGATTAGTTGAAGAGTTTCATGATTTTCCTGCCCAGCTGGCTTTGAACCATGATCCTTAGATCTCAGCCTTCTGAGTAGCTAGGATTATAGACATGAGTCACCAACGCCTGGTTCCATTTGTCATTCTTGTATGAATGCAAAGCAGACTGGAGAAGAGCATCTACCCTCTTTAAATGGAGCATGTGCTCCCCTTAGTCATTGTCTCCTCACTTTCTGTGGCATCAGCAACCATTGTCATGTTTCATTATTATGGTTTCCTAATAATCACTTGAGTTTGTGGCTCTTGATCTAAGGCTTCCCATGGACAAGAGCTTTGCTGGACTCAGACTATTAAACCTTCTTCTCATTTAACATTTGGTCACAGAAGTCTACTTACACACACATATTCCCTCTTCAAAGCATGTTTGGCTTCAACTTTGTAAATATCAAATGCATATGTTTTCAAATCCTTTCAAAAGAACCTTGTGCTTGGGATCATTTCACTTGCTAAATTGGATTTGGTCCATTTGTTTAAAACAAGTGGAAACAATTATGTACCCTGTAAAATCTAAATTTAGTACCAAGTGACTCCTCTGCAGAATATAACCTTAACTGACCTAAGGAGCCAGCATCTTGGCCTGAAGGTTGAGCCAGTTAATCCACAGTGACTTCAGAAATGCTTTGTCCTGGGATAGATCGTTGAGTGAGGTGTAATCTTATCTCACAGGAAGTGGCCTGCCATAGTCCTCTTTCATCTTACAGATTCTACCCTTTCTTCAGAGCCTCACCCCAGTCCCAGACTTCTTAGGCCATACTTGTTGTGTAGACAAGATTTATTACCCTGGACAGCCTCTGGATGGCTTTGATCCTGGCCTTCCAAGTCCCTTAATCACAGCTTCTTTCTCACTGTGTTTAATTTCCAATATCACTCCTTTTGACCTACAGCGTGCCTGGCCTTTGCTGCATTATGGCTGAAGACTTAGTTTCCCTGTAGCCTCTCTAGCTGGGTCAGCTCCTCATAGGGTAACTCTGGGACTTGACCTATTCCTCCCCATATAGTTTTTGTTGTTGTTGTTGTTTCCAATTCTGGAGCTTGAACTCAGAGCCTTGGTGCTATCTCTGAGCTTTGAGGCTAGCACTCTACTATTTGGGCCACACTTTCACTTCTGGCTTTTTTTTTGGGTCAGTTGGAGATAAGAGTCTCACAGACTTTCCTACCCCAGTATGATGCTCAGATCTCAGCCTCCTGAGAATTGAGGATTTCAGGCATGAGCCACTGGTGCCAGGCCCCATATCTTTTATAAATGGCCTATTTCCAAGTCTATCAGACACCAAAAACAGCAGATGAATACATACATACATACATACATACACACATACATACATACACATAGCATTAAAAGAATGGGTTCTTGGAAGATATGCAGAAATTATCATAGAAACTCCAGCTAGAGTTCATTGTTCAGAACTAAAAATGAGCTACTGGAGATATGTGAACATATGAATGGCCACCAGAAATCCACTCATATTTTCTGTTCAAAGTGTGTCTTTAGATTTAAAAAAAAAACTTTCTTGAAGGAAGTAGCCAACATAACTAGGGACACCATCTGAGGAAGCAAGTAGGAAGGTGCCATCATTAAAATGAGAATAACAAGGAGGATAAATAGCATCTGAGACTGTTCAGGTAAGGATAATCAAAAAACAATACAGCCAGCAATCCTAGATACTCAGAAAGCTGACATCTGAGGATCACAGTTCAAAGCTAGCCGAGGCAGGAAAGTTGGTGAGACTCTTATCTCCAGTTAACCACCAAAAGAATAGGGATGTAGTTCAAGTGATGCAGAATGGTAGCCTTGAGTCAAAAAGCTAAGGGACAGTGCTCAGTCCCTGAGCACAAATTCTAGTACAAAAATCAAAAACAAAAGCAAGACAGAATGAGAAGCAGGA
Organism: Dipodomys spectabilis; assembly: GCF_019054845.1. NCBI lineage: Eukaryota > Metazoa > Chordata > Mammalia > Rodentia > Heteromyidae > Dipodomys > Dipodomys spectabilis. The sequence continues at coordinate 3,778,780 of NW_024870939.1, read as the reverse complement.
TGGTTTCTGTTCATTGCTACCTGTTGAGAAGCAATATTATACAATGTGCCCTCGCCTATCATGGAATGCAAACATTTAAAAATAAAGTGCTATTGTAATTTAAGACGTACAGATGGGCCTGACTATGTCAGGCTTGGATTAAAATAGTCTGACTTAATTGCTATAAGAAATGGTTAAAGTTTGATTTATGTTATCTGCAGTATAATGAAGACCATCACAATGTTGTGATCTGAGATAATGCAGATGAGACATCTACTGAGGTCAAACTATATAACATCCCACCTGCTGATGAAATGCTGCCCACCTGTCAATCATCTCATATGTACTTCTTGCTATCTATGAGCCAGATTCTAGGGCTGCAGTGATGATGAAGAAAGACATAGCCCCTGTGCCTTTATGGTAATTATAATCTAGGGTTCATTATTTTCAACTGGACATACTAACATCCATATCCTCAGGGGACATTTCAACATGGCACACACCCTTAGATGAACAGAGGATGAGGACCACACTGGCATTCAGCTGGCCAGAAACCAGGGATGCTGTACTTTGTAGTGGGCTGACTCTGACTAAAAGACCAAAATATTAGTAGTGCAAGGTATGACATGCCATTTTTTAGAGTTATCATAACAAGACTGAATCCATAATGTTTTTCTGAAGTACAAAATTTTCAAGTTCTCTTATGATGTTCTTATTTAAATATAATGGAATTCTTCTAAGGGATACACTTTGAAGGGGGAAAACCCCCCACTAGATAGAAAGGCAGACACCATTAGGTTTGAATCTCAATTCTATTACTTAAAGTTTTGGGCCTTCAATGCAGAAAACTAAAAGTTGGACCCCAGCCTATCACCATGCACCAACATCAACTCAAAATGGATTAAAGACCTTAACATCAAACCTGAATCTCTGAAACTACTGCAGGACAGAGTAGGAGAGACACTTGAACTTCTAGGCACAGGCAGGAACTTCCTGAACAGAGTCCCAGGGTCACACCAAATTGGAGAGAGACTCGACAAATGGGACTACCTTAAAATAAAAAGCTTCTGCACAAACAAAGAAATAGCAACCAAACTAGAAAGACAGCCAACTAGCTGTGGCTCAAGTGGTAGAGCACTAGCCTTGAGCTGAAGAGCTGAGGGACAGCACCCAGGCCCAGAGTTCAGGCCCCACGACCAGACCCAAAAAAAAAAAAAAGAAAGACAGCCAACTAATTGGGGAAAATATTTACCAGCAAAATATCAGAGAAGGGTCTAATATCCATTATTTACAAGGAATTCAAGAAACTAACCCATCACAAATCTAACAAACCAATCATGAAATGGGCAAGGGAACTAAAGAGAGATTTCTCAGAAGAAGAGATAAAAATGGCAAAGAAACACATGAGGAAATGTTCACCATCCCTGGTTGGGAAGGAAATGCAAATAAAGACAACCCTGAGATATCACCTTACCCCAGTCAGAATGGCCCACATCCTCAAGTCAGCCAACAATAAATGCTGGAGGGGTGCAGAGAAAGAGAAACTCTATTACACTGCTGGTGGGAATGTAAACTTATACAACCACTATGGAAAGTGATCTGGAGGGTCCTCAGAAAGCCCCCTATGACCCAGCCATACCACTTCTAGGCATCTATCCTGAACAACAGGAACCAATATACAAGGAAACATGCGCCTCCATGTTTATTGCAGCACTGTTCACAATAGCTAGGATATGGAAACAACCCAGATGTCCTGCCACAGATGAATGGATCCAAAAATTGTGGTATCTATACACAATGGAATATTATGCAGCCATTAGAAAGGACAAAATAATGGCATTTGCAGGGAAATGGATGGAACTAGAAGAAATCATATTGAGTGAGGTAAGCCAAGAGCAAAGAGACAAAGGGCACATGGTCTCCCTGATAAGTGGATGTTAAGTCCAAAACATAAGGTGATACGACAAAATTAACAAGGCTTAAGAAACAAAGGACTTCCACTCATCTGGTCAAATCACTACTAAATAACTCCATGCTGCTGATCACATATATGATATATACGTGCACACAGGAGGAGGACCCAGAACTAAAGGGAATCAGGTAAAAACATACAACAGAGGGATCCATCAGCTGCACTGGACATTGATCGAAATGACCTAAGCAACTCAATGGCAGCAATGGGAGGGAGGGAATGAGTGGGAAAGAGGGAACAGCTGACACTAAGCAAAACAAAGAAATGTACACATCACCCAATGTGGAAGAAATAACTGTATTGTCAAAGCTCATAGAACTCATAAACGTTATAGACCACGATAGACAATTTGCCCCATGAAAGTTAGAATGTGTTTGTGACTTTAACTAAGCATCACTATCCCACAACACTGTGAAATTTGGGAAATTATATAATCACTTAATCACAATAAAGAATTTAAAAAAGAAAAGTTTCTGGCCTTGAGATGAACAATTTGAGCTACCTATCAGGAGGCAAATAAGACCCCACTGAGATACTGTTTATATTGTTTGGGGGAGTTAAAGGCAGGCATGTTTTTAAACTGTTTTGTCCAAAAAATCCAAAGTAGAGATGTGACTCGAGTGGTAGAGTATCATCCTTCAGTGACAAAGCTAAGGGACAGCACCCAGGGCCCTTAGCTTCAAGCACCCAATACAAGCACCCATTCCTCCTGCCCTCAAACCTTCCACAACCAATTAAAAAATTGGTTTATACAACATCCAGAAATTTGGATTTTAAGAAAAGATGGCCATCATAGACAAGTAATTCAGGTATGGAAAAAGTTGATGTGGTGGGGTAAACAGGGAAATAGGGAGAGGGGATAACTTCTTCAGAATAAGGATACCTGAGGGCAGAGCGAGAAGGTGAAGAAAATGAGGGAAAGGATCTAAAATGACCCACCATAAAGTGTTATTCCTAATCTGTTGGAATCTGAGGGATGCTTCATTTCCTACACAGATTCCCATATGCAACCACGCATCTCGTGTTTCACTCTGCTGTAGTCTCCATCCTTATTGTAAATCCAGTGCTGCTTCCAGACGAGGCAAACAAACCCATTCTCTTGGTTTATGCTTTCCTACCTCAGAAAATGATCTGTCTCATTCTCTGCGGGGCAGTGACTAACCAAGAGCTAACCACAACCACAAACCTTTCACTAGCCTCTCATGTCAGGTCATCTCAGAATTCCATCACTGTTAAAAGTCAGGACCAAGGACAAAGAATAGGGAGTCTAAGTATGTTTAGAGTTTGCTCCTAACTCTCTATGGTGGTGTTGTTTGAGTAGCTGATGGTGTTAGCCATCTTGACAAAAGTTACGCAGTTACTTCAGGTCATTTGTGTTAGGCAGAAATCTCCTTGGGCTAGAGGTCCCTCTGTTAGCCATTTGCAAAGCTCCCTAGCTCTTAGAAGCCATTTTTTTTGGTGCCAGTTGATAATACAGAGCAGTGTTTTGGTTGTGTGATCAGAAAGGAGACAGAACCATGGGAAGGACTTTATGGTATTTTCTCCCATGCGAGCTTGTGAGCTCTCGTGAGCCTTGAAAATACTCGTTCGCTCTCCTGGCTTGTTGATTTTGTGCGAGTTTTGGAAGTCCTAGCTTTACAAGTCAAACATTGGTATCATCCACCCTTTAATGAAAGACAACGAGTGTTATTCCCCATCTTTTTTGCCTCCTTCCCTATATAAAAACATTTTTGTCACCCTGTGCTTTTCTTGCCTTGTCGGTGTCCTACGCAGATACTTCCCTTGGCCCAGCAGCTGTCTGAGAAGATTGCTTATAGCTTCCAGCCACTGCCAGTAGGTCACACCTCTGTTCTGTACTTTTTAAAATTGTTACCGAAAAAGTTCTCTTGGTTAGGTTTTGGTATCTCCTTTGCTACATGCTAAGATCTCCAGTTGGTCTCTTTAATCAGTATAGGCTGGATAATTAAACTAGTGTCATTTGGTTTGTTTAAAAAATAAAAAAACTGGGCTGGGAAGGTGGCTCAGTGGTGGAGTGCTTGCCTTGCATGCATGAGGCCCTGGGTTTGATTCCTCAGCACCTAAGCAAAAAGAAAAAGAAAAGCCAGAAGTGGCGCTGTAGCTCAAGTGGTAGAGCGCTAGCCTTGAGCTGAAGAGCTGAGGGACAGCGCCCAGGCCCAGAGTTCAGGCCCCATGACCGGGCCTCCCCTCCCAAAAAAAAAGAAAAAAGAAAAAACTAAAACCATGTCAATTATTCCTCATCTTTGATATCCACACTCTAAAGTTGTTTGTCAAGCAACATAGTTCCACAGTTATATGGTCCTTCAAACCTATCTTTCCATGAAAAATCTTGTATTTGTACTTGTTATATGGATTCAATCATCAAGGAGGCACAAACTTTTTCCTCTTCAGGAAAAGGTCTGATAGATTAATAATGTCTGTCTTGAAAGTAAATGGAAAAGTGGCCACGTGTAGGCCATATGCTTTTCATCTCTAACATATAACATACTATATTATGGAATTGTTTGTCCTGTTGTTCCTAGGATCAGAGTTTATCCCCTTGCTTGTATTGGGTACCTATAATTACAATTAAAAGAGGCCTATTTTTTCCTTGGTAATCATATTCCATATTTTTATTCCATTCAACTACTTGCAATCAATTTACTGAACCAAGCTGTGTGCCAAATATTATTCTAGAACAAAATGGCAGCAAAGAAGAAAGGCAAGATTCTGCTCTCATGGTTCACTTTTCTAAATTGAAAGGCAAATAATGGACAAATACATGTATAAGAGCATCTCAGGAAGGAAGTGTTTTGAAGATACAGAACATGCTGTCAGTCATCTTTCCATCACTGTGACAAAATACGGGAGATAATCAGGTTAGAAGTAAAGATTTATTTTGGCTCACAGTGTCACAGGTTTCAGTCTATGGACAGGTGTCTTCATTGCTTTTGATCAATGGGAGAACATCATGGAAGAAAGCATATGAAGGAATAAAGCTGCTTACCTTATGGCAGCTGGGAGACAGAAAAAAGGCACAGAAAGGTGCTGAGGTCCCAATATCCCCTTCAATGACCTAACTTACTTCACCTATGTTCTATATTCTAAATGTTCTACCAACTCCCAGAAACATCATGGATTGACCAAGCCTTCAACAGTCAAGATACAAATGGACCTTTCTGGGGCAGTCAAGATCCAAACTACAGCATCTACAATGGGATAAAAGAGTGGCTTAAAAGGATACTGTTTTTGTTTTTGAGATAAGAGATGCACTATGGCATTTTAATAAAATGTAATTCCTATATAGAAAGAAAAACGGTGGTGCAATAAAAAGAAGGGTAATTAGAGAAACAACTTGGGCTCTTCTTTCTCTTCTACATACTCTGTCATTGCCAGAGTAGATCTGTATTTCTCTCACTGATAGCTTTGTAGTCTGTTGCCATGAACTTCTCTGTGCCTTCTTTTATTGTCAAGGTAATCTACAGAGGGGTTACAGTTACATAAGTAAGGTAGTGAGTGTATTTCTTGTCTAAATTGTTACCCCTTCCCTCATTTTTCTCCATCTTTGCCTCCCCTCCAGTCTCCCCTCCCTCCACCCTGCAAGTTGTACAGATAATTTCCAACATATTGTCTTGTTAGTACCACTGTTGCATTGTTTTCCCCTTTGTCCCTTGTCTCACCATTCTGCTGTTCCCCTTCCCTTCCCTAATTCAAATAAACGTATATACAATACCAGGGTATCAAAATCAAATACAGTAACAACAGAGAAATACCATAGTGGGAAGAACATACAAAACAAACAAAAAAAATCACATAGTACATTAAAAACACAACAACAAAGAAAAACCTCTTGTGTCCATGTCTTGGAGTTCATTTCACTTAGCATCATCTTATATGATCATATGTACATAGTTATTGAGCTATTCTGCTCATCTGCTAAGATTATCCTAGATGTATACGAATTATTAGAAATAAGGGAAATCATGGAACCTATGTTTCTTTGGGTCTGGCTTACTTAATATGATTAATATGTATATATATATATATATATATATATGTATGTATGTGTGTGTATATATATACACACACACAGTAGAATTCTATGCTTCCATCAGAAAGAATGATACCACCCCATTTATAAGGAAATGAAAGCACTTGGAAAAAATATATTAATTTTATATAACATATAATATAAATTATATTATATATACATATAATTCTTGATCCATTCATCTACTGAGGGGCATCTGGTTGGTTCCATATCTTAGCTATGGTAAAGAATGTTGTGATAAACAGTTGTGCTGGAAGTTTTAGTGTGGTCTTGTTTGTGGTCATTTGGGTAAATGCCCAGAAGTGGGATTGCTGGGTTATAGCAGGATTGCTTTTTGTTGTATATACCGAGAAAAGTCACTGAGGAGAGCATGAACTCTCTTCCTATCAGGACCTTCATATAGATATAGGGTTTTTTATTTGTTTACTATCAACACATTTTCTTTTTTTGTCCTTGATGTTGATGGTTTGAGACAAGATTTTTGCTTTGTGGCCAGGCTATCTTCAAAGTCATAATTCTTCTGTGTCCATGTCCTTAATGCTAGGATGATAGGTATAGAGTGTATGCCTAGATTTTGTGGTGTATGTGTGTGTGTGTGTATGTGTGTGTTTGTGTGGTGTGTACTTGAACTCAGGGTAAGGGTGCTGTCCCTCAGCTTTTTTTGCCCAGAGTTGGCATTCTCAGGGACTTTCCTGTACAGCAACCTGAGTAGCTAAGTCTAGAGGCATGAGCCACCAGGACCCAATTTCAGAAACTGAATCATTAAAGCTGAGTTGCAATCCATCCAAAGGCTTCTTATTTATGACTCAACCTCAGATGAAAGCATCTCTTTGAGCTCTCAGTCTAAAGGGAAGAGGTTCATCAGGCTTTACTCTTGGTGGGCCTTGGGCTACAGGTTCTATACCCCACCGCTATGGCCTATCAAAGCTGTCATCCAGCTCCTCAGTCAAAGGTTGACAAGCAACTCACTAAATCATTGCTAGGAAAAAGAAAATTGTCACTCTAGTGTATTAGTTTAAACTGGCCATGCTATTGAACTTGTGCAGTCTGCTTATTTTGTCCTGCAGTTTGTTCTGGATTTTCTAGGTAGGCAACATTATCGGCAAATAATTGTGCTATTTGCCTCTCCTTAGCGTTTGAAATTGTACAGCTAGATACAATCTGACTCTGTTTAAGTTGTCTCCTCAACCTGGATGCTAACAGGTACCTAAATGTTTCTTTTCATTGATTCAGAATGGAAGGAGTAGGCCATGTTCAGTCAACATATCAAACTATTTGTAATCTGAAAATGTGTGTGTGTGTGTGTGTGTGTGTGTGTGTGTGTGTGTGTGTGTGTGTGTGTGCCCATCCTAGAGCTTCAACTCAGGGGCTGGGTGCTGTTCTAAGCTTTTTTGCACAAGACTAGTGCTCTGCCACTTGAACCACAGCTCCATTACAGCTTCTTAGTGCTTAAGTGGAGATAAGAGCCTCACAGACTTTTTTTGCCCAGGCTGGTTTTTTGTTTTGTTTTTGTTTTTGTTTTGTCAGTCATGGGGCTTAACCTCGGGGCCTGTGTACTGTCCCTGAGCTCTTCAGCTTAAGGCAAGCGGCTCTACCACTTGAGCCACAGCACCCCTTCCTGTATTCTGGTGGTTTATTGGAGATAAGAGTCTCACAGACATTCCTGCCGGGCTGGCTTTGAACTGTGATCCTCAGATAGCCTCATGAGTAGCTAGTATTATAGGCAAGAGCCACCAGCGCCCAGCCCCAGGCTGGCTTTGAATCATGATTCTCAGAGCTCAACCTCCAGAGTAGCTAGGATTATAGGCCATTGTTTGCAGGATTACAACCCCTGGTACTGAAATATTTTTTTTAATTTTAAAAAATTTTTATTGTAAAGATACTGTACAGAGGGGTTACAGTTACATGAGTAAGGTAAGGAGTACATTTCCTATCGAGCACTGTCACCCCCTCTTTTGTTTGTCCCCTACTATCTCTTTCCTTCCTACCTCCCCAACTCCTCTCTCCCCTCCCCCCTAAGTTGTAAAGTTCATTTTCAACATAGAGTCTTGTACATCTCATTGTTACAATGGGTCAACCTGTATCCTTATTTCAGCATTTTGTTATTACCCTTCCCCTTTCCAAATTAGAAAAATGTATATACAAGGTGCAGGGCACCAGAATCAAATACAGTGACAATAGGGGTTATACCATGGGGGAAGAACATACAAAGGAAACAAAATCAAATAGTACATTAAAAACACAAAGAAAAAAACCTATTGTGTCCATATCTTGGAGATGATGCTAAACAGAACTGTTTAATAATATTTTAATACTCAAATTGTCCTGGAATTGAATAATGGTGAAACCTGTCACTGCTATCTTGTACTTATTGTACTTGGAACATTTCCTTACATTTTTGAACTAATGAGATTTAATATTCTCAGACAATCAAAAACAAGTGATGATGGAAAATGTCAATATCATGTCTGAAGACTACTTCATCTTGCTGGGTTTATCTAGGTGGTATTTTTTTATCCTATAATCGTGTATTACTTCTTTTCCATTCTTTTCTGTTCTCATCTTCAAATATTAGAATTATTTACAAGTCACATCTCAATTTTCTGTTCTCTGTATCTATAGTCTCAGATATAATCTTTCTCTTTTCCCTCTGTATTTTGAGTAAGAAGCATGCCCTTCACCTATTCCTGCATTCACCCTCTTCAGTATTAGTTATCTTCCTTTTTAATATTTTTAAATTTTGCTATCTCATTCTTGTATTCTCTGTTGGCTTAAAGACCACATCTTCAGCCCAGTACCCATAGCCCATGTCTGTAACCCTAACTTCTAAGGAGGCTAAGATCTGACGATTGCAGTTTGAGGCCAGCCTAGCCTAGGCAGGAAAGTCCATGAGACTCTTATCTTCGATTAATAAGGAACAAAAAGCCAGAAGTTTGGCACAAGTGAAAGAGCACCAGCCCTGAGCAAAACAAATCTAGGACAGTATTTAGGCCCTTAGTTCAAGTCCTAGTACTAGCACCAAAAACTAATAAATAAATAAATAAACCAGCTATATCTTCTTTTATTTTACAGGAACATCAAACAGCTTCTTGATTTTTTTTTTTGAGATTGGTTATTATATAGCCCAGAGTGGCCTTGAACTTACCCCATCCTCTTGCCTCTACCTCCCAAACTCTGAGATTATAGGCATGCGCCACCATGAGCAACTAAAATTTTCTTTTGGGGCTTGTTGTTTTTTTGTTGTTGGTTTGTTGTTGTTTTTTTTTGCTGGTCCTGGGACTTGAACTCAGAGCCTGACCTCTGTCCCTGAGTTTCTTTCGCTTAAGGCTAGCACTCTACCACTTGAGCCACAGCTCTACTTCTGGCTTTTTCTGAGTAGTTTATTGGAGATAAGAGTCTTAAAGACATTCCTGCCCTGGCTGGCTTTGAACCATGATTCTCAGGCCTCAGCCTCCTGAGTAGCTAGGATTGCAGGCATGAGCTACCACTACCAGTTCCCAGAGAGAGTGTGTGTGTGTGTGTGTGTGTGTGTATAAATGTCCTTGAATCTTTAGTCTATTTCCTTTCCCTTGTCTCTGTAATTTATTTGTAGTTTCCTTGTTAAACTGCTTTTCTCTTTCATCGTAATCTTCACCATGCTAATATAGCTGACATTTATTGAGTGCTTACTATGTACTGTCCCAAGCATTTCTCATGTGTTGACTCAGGTAATCCTCACAACTCCACGCAATTACAAGCATCATTAACTTCATTTTACAAGTGTGAATGCTGAGACATCGAAGTTAGGTGTCTTGCCCCAGATCATAGAGCTATAAGTGGTAGAGTCAGGATTTGAACATAGACATTCTGGCTCCAGAATTCTAAGAATGCAGTGTCTCTTACTCATATCTAAGTCAGTTTCTCAAAGCAAATGCTAGCTCACTCAATATTTGACAACAAATAATGTGTATGAACTTCACCTGGCTTTCATTTACATTTGAAGAAGGGGTTGAAGGGCTAGAAATGTGGCTTAGTGGAAGTGGTGCTGTGGCTCAAGCGGTAGAGTGCTTGCCTTGAGCTGAAGAGCACAAGGACAGCACCCAGGCCCAGAGTTCAAGCCCCATGACCGACAAAAAAAAAAAATGTGTCTTAGTGGTAGAGTGTTTGCCTATCATGCATGAAGCCCTTGGTTTGATTCCTCAGTACCATATAAACAGAAAAAGCTGGAAGTGTCCTGTGGCTCAAGTGGTAGAATGCTAGCCTTGAGCAAAAGAAGCTCAGGGACAGTGCCCAGGCCCTGAGTTCAAGCCCCAGGATTGGCAAAAAAAAAAAAAAAAAAATAGGTTGGAATATGTAATATCCAGCCACATACCAACTTCTGCCCAGTGCCCATCCAGGTAGAGTTTGTACCCGCTACTTAGAGCCAGTGTGATTCTTGAAAAGCTACTATCCTGAGTGGTTCTGAGCGGTTCCAACAGAGTTCTTTTTTTGTTGTTGTTGTCATAGGCCTTGAACTCTGGGCCTGAGCACTGCCCCTCAGCTTTTCAGCTCAAGGCTAGTGCTCTACCACTTGAGCTACAGCACCACTTCCAGTTTTCTGGTGGTTTATTGGAGATAAGAGTTTCACGAAGGGGCTGGGAAGGTGGCTCAGTGGTAGAGTGCTTGCCTTGCATGCATGAGGCCCTGGGTTTGATTCCTCAGCACCACATAAGCAAAAAGAAAAAAGCCGGAAGTGGCGCTGTGGCTCAAGTAGTAGAGCGCTAGCCTTGAGCTGAAGAGCTGAGGGACAGCGCCCAGGCCCAGAGTTCAGGCCCCACAACTGGACCCAAAAAAAAAAAAAAGAGTTTCACGAAGTTTCCTGCCCGGGCTGGCTTTGAACTGCGATCCTCAGATCTCAGCCTCCTGAATAGCTAGGATTACAGGCGTGAGCCACCGGCACCTGGCTTCCAACAGAGTTCTTTCTCACAATACCCACCTAGCAGATCTTTTCTTATAGGGATTCTATGACCCTCAAATATCAGCACAATACTAGGCCTTCACTCTGGCATCTCAAAACACACACACACACACACACCTCACCACCACCACCACCACCGACAACACTACCCTACTAATTTCTGCTTGGTTAACTTCCAGTAAAATGCTGTCATCTTCACAGAAATGCAGGAAATGACCAAGAAGGAAGAGGTGACTCCATCCCCATGAACTCACAAGATACCACAGCTTGGTCTTTGAACCAAATGGCATATAATGGGAGGTCTGAAAATCCTGTGTTTCTCAGCAATGTTCTGTTTTATGAGACAAATGAATTTTGTCCTTTGTGTATGTGGTGACAGGGGATAGAAGGATGTTAGAACTGGGCCTTGAACTTAGGGCCTTGTTCTCTTTTGTAGCTTTTTTTGCTAAAGGTGAGAGTCTACCACCACTTATACCACACTTTCACTTCCAGCTTTTAGCTAGTTAATTGGAGATAAGAGTTTCTTGATTCGTTTGCCCAGATTGGCTTCAAACCATGATCCTCAGATCTCAACCTCCTGAGTAGCTTGGATTATAGGCATGAACCACCATTGCCTGGATAAGGTTTGTCTTAACCTTTATTTGTCTTTTAAAGATGCCTCTGGAAGTCTGGCTTTATACTGTACATTGAATTTAGTATTCATGATGGTTCCCCTACCACTCCCTTGCATGGCTTCCTAGACTCTTTATCGAAAAGTTGAGGATGCTGTGTTACAGGCTGATGTCAGATATGTTTGAAACCAGCTGTCCCCTTAGCCATTGTTTTTAAAAGTTTACCAAACACATTAGAACAAATGAGCATTGTGGCTGGATGTTCAGCAGCTGTCTTAAACCATGTGCAAGTAGAATGGAAGCCATGCTGTACATCTCTTACAATTTCCTGGGTTCTAGGAACATCTTTTGTTCTGTTTGTTGGTTGGTTTTGTTTGTTTGTCATTTGTTTTGCATACAGTCACACTCTCTAGCCTAGGCTAGCCTCAAACTTGCAGTCCGTCTGCCTGAGCCTCCAGAGTACTGGCATTAGAAGCATGCATCACCATACCCAGCTAGATAAACTACATTGGATTGGTATTCTAAAGTAGAAGGCAGTCTTATAGGACTGAGGCCTCCACCTATGGAGTCTGCATTAATTCCAGGTACTGTCTGAAATGAGTCAATTCCATTAGTATCTAGGAGAGTTAGAAAATTGATTTGTTTAGGGAAAACATACAGGCTCTATTATGAGCCAAGTACTGAGAATATACAAAGGAAAAAGAAAATGCCTTTTCTATACAGCCACAATGCTAACTGCCTCTAACATCTTTTGTGGTATTCCATGACATTTTGAGCATCACATCACAAATGATGACAAAAACCCAAACTGACAGTCGGCTGCACAGACTGGGCTGGAATCCTGGCAGGAATTCAAGGGCACCATTGCATGCAGGTGCTGGGCCTCATCCTGCCTTCGGGCATTGCAGCTGTACTCCTACATTCATGGCACATTCAGGAATCTCACAGTTTAAGTCACCCTTTGGCAAACCTCAGTCCCTCATCCAATAACACAGGAGCACAACAGTTGTAAAAATTACTTGTTTCTTAAGCTTTTAGCTCTCTTGTGGCAACGTGGTTGGGTACATGTGTTCAGATCATTAGCATGTCTCCACCAGTCAAGAGAAGCCTTCCAAGGTTTTTGTGTTGGTTTTATTTATTTTTTAATCTGTAGCTATGTTGCATTTACAGCACACTTCAGAGTAACCAAATGCACCTCCAAGAATTTATCTAGCTAGGCACCAGTGGCTCACACTTGTAATCCCAGCTACTCAAAAGGCTAAAATCTGAGGATTACAGATGAAAGGGAGGTCTTGCAGGAAAGTCGGTGAGATTCTTATCTCATAAACTACCAAAAAGCCAGAAGTGGAGTTGTGGCTCAAGTAATAGAGTGCCATTATTGAGCAAAAGAAAGCTAAGAGATGGTGCCCAGAACCTAACTTTAAGACCCAATACATTCCCCCCATGCACACAAACACACAAAGAATTTATCCAGATTCCTTGGCCTATTTATATATGACTTCCTAAAACATCGGTACTAGCCTCTCATTACTCAATTTCAACTTACAACGTTATCTTTATGTTATGCCTTCCTCCTATTCTCTCACCTATAATCTGTTTTAAATTTCATATGGAGGGCTGGGAAGGTGGCTCAGTGGTAGAGCACTTGGCTTGCATGCCTGAGGCCCTGGGTTCGATTCCTCAGCACCACATAAGCAAAAAGAAAAAAGCCGGAAGTGGCACTGTGGCTCAAGTGGTAGAGCGCTAGCCTTGAGCTGAAGAGCTGAGGGACAGCGCCCAGGCCCAGAGTTCAGGCCCCACGGCCAGACCCCCCCCAAAAAAAATTTTTTTTCATATGGAGAAGCCAGGTACTAGTAGCTCATGTCTATAATCTTAGCTACTCAGGAGACTGAGATCTGAAGATCCAGGTTCAAAGCCAGTCCTAGCCAAAGAAAAGTCAGAGAGACTCTTCTCTCCAAGTAACCAGTAAAAAATGCCAGAAGTAAAGGTGTTGAGCTAGTAACAGAATACTAGCCTTAAGCATAAAAACCAAGTGAGGCCCAAGTATGAGGCCCTGAGTTCAAGCCCCATTACCCATACAAAAAAAAGCCAAAAAAAAATCATAAAATCATGGAAAATATCTGAGTGAAAAGACAGATTTCAGTAAAAAGAGAAGCACTGAAAACTTTGCCAGGCCCTGAACACATTAGCCAGTGCTGCCAAAGGACCCCATTTTAAAACATGCATTGCCAAAAGTCAGGTTTTTAGAAATTTGGGAAGATGAGGACCAAGCAAATAGCCCTACTCAGACAATCTGGTTAATTCCCCTCCTACAAAGCACAGTTTGATAATGAATAGGAAGAGTCCCATTTCTCCCATTGACCCAGTCAGCTAATATCTGAAATCCGACCACTGTGGGCCCTTATCATGCTTCCTATGGTCAGGGAACAGTCAGGAGACGTACCTGCTACTGGGACAGAGAGCAACAGACAACAATGATTTTGTTCTTCATAGAGAGTTGACCTAATTTCTCCGTACCTTTCCAATCAACAGCTACCTGAGAGGAGTCACCCAGGACTCCAAAAAATGGTATGTGTGAGGTATGATGGGGGAGGAGGCACAAAGAGCAGAAGTGGAGGAGAGGTGAAGCTTGCAGAAAGTTGGGTTCCTAGAGAGAGAGGGGAGCAGTAGCAGATCCCTTGGGAGAAAGTGGGGATGTGCAAAGGAATAGGGACTAGTGCAGGAGGTAGCTAAGAAGAGGGGGATTAGAGGGATGGCCTTCAGCATAAACTTTGCCACTGTGGGTAGATCTGAGTACTGGAGAATGGAGAGAGCAGTATCTGAGATTCAAGTTCTGGAGGTTAGGAGAGTCAAGTAGGAGACCGAGGAGAAAGAGAGCAAGTCCCTCCCACTCCACATGGGCACTGCCTCTCTAAGGCCAGCGTGAACACTGCGGATTCTGTTTCCAGCAAGATTTGAGCCCTACCTTCCAGCTCCCCTTCCCAAGGCTAATCTCCCAAAGTTGGTTGCCCAATGCGTGCAAATGAGTCAGGGCTGCACCAGCCTGGATGGGGCGTGGGTGTGGGTGGGAGCCCCGGAGACTTGCACAAGCCTGGACCGCTGAGATCATCAGAGGGAACACAGCTGCCTGAGAAGCCCCAGCATGGCTCCTGCAAAGACTTGGAGAGTCAGAAGGATTTCTGGTTCTCCTCTGGGTTGACCCTCTTAGAACCCCTGTCACTCTTTGGAGCAGTGCCATTAACAGGAAGAGTTAGTTATATTCTTGTCTGCTCTGCTGGGGGAGACTGAGAAGGTCCTAGAGCATCTCCTGGAGGCATCCTAAGCCTCTATCAAGGAGGAAATGGGGTCCCTCTAGAGCATCGCTGGCTTTGGGCTCACCATCCAGCCTGGATCTGAGAAGAGAAGAATAGGGATTCTCCAACCCAGCTCAATTTGGGGATGGGGACCTGAGAACCAACCCAAGTATTGAGAAGTTTGGGGTGTAACTATTTCCATCCTCCCAAACCATCTGACAAGTAAAGACCAGGAACCAAGCTGACCAGAATAAAGGCACAGTCCCGGAAACGGTACAAAAACCAGACAATTAGACACAGGGGAGTCCATTTCTGTGATATCTAGAGCTTGTCACATCTGAGCTGAAGTCAACAAGGAACACGTGCTATGATTCCATGAGTATATGCATCAGGAGAAGGAAGACAACATTTGGGACTCCCTCCGATCAATCCCACCCTCTCTACAGAAACTCAGAATCATCTTTGAGATTAACATTGGCTGCAGTGCAGCTGGCCTAACTGTGTAGTAATTTTTCTGGAGCACTTCCTGTGTCCTGGAGCCCCATTGTGTATTTTACTGGGGCAGCACATGTAGAGAACCATGCTTCATTGCTTTCATCACTTTGGCTTTGTCTAAGCATGACAGTTGTTTACTCATAAGTCAGTCTAGTCACAACACAGGAGGGTCAGAAACAATCCAGCTTCACACTCAGAATGGGAGAGGAACGAAGGGAAGTGACCCACTGGCCCAACCTGTTTCCAGACACTCAAACAGGCAGTAGGCCTGGGTGTCAGTCACAGGCAATCTGTAGTTTTGGTGGGAGTATATAGTGGGGACAAAGCCAAGGCCAGGCCCACGGGGGGAGGGGGGCGGTGGAGGCAGTAGAGTACCTTCAACAGAGTGGTACCTGGATGTCTGACCAGGTACCTTGCACACCACAAGCATCTGCAACTTTTGATTTAGGATTTAGGAGAATTCTCAGATCTGAGACAGGGGCCATTGTAAAAGAACCTGGGAACAGAGACCAAAGGGAAACAATTGAGGTTCAGGGTTTGGATTTTAGGCAGTGGCCCCTTACTTTGTTGGATGAGTTAAGAGGAATGAAGAGCTGAGTGAAGGGGTTGAATTTTAGGGCAGCAGGGTGTCTGTTGCTAACCTCTTTAGGATGTACACCAAGGCCTCACTTAGGCCACATCAAAACTTTACATGAACTAAAAATGGTATACCACTGAGCAGAGCATACAGTAGATAACAGGAGCACATCGATGGCGCTTTCGTAGGATTTTTAAAAAAGACCCACTCTTTCCTGCAACCAGCCCATACTATGGCATACAACTTGCAAACAAAACATGCACTGGATTTCAGCATCCATTAGCTCAGCATGTGTCCACACTACACCCCTGTGAATGGATGCCCTAGGAACAAATCAGAAAGCCAGTATATGAATCCACCTGTTCTCTCTGGCAGGGGGAAACCCCAGACCTCCCAATGAGGAGCAGTGTGATGTGGGTGGTTAATGCCTGCAGAGGAAATGGCATTGAGAGAAACTAGTATTTGTGTGGTGAAAAGCCAGCCCCAACTCCTCAGCTGCCACCTCTCAGCTTGTTCACACCATGCTGGAATTTCAAGAATCTGTGTTAATAATACCCCCCCCCCTCTTTACAGCCCCAGAGCCACAGCTGGAGAGAATCTGATAAGCTGGGATAGCTCATCCACAGTCTTCAGCTAGAATCTCAACCTGCAGGCTATAGTAATTACCAGTAACAACTAACATTTATGGAACACCTTGCACTTTACCGTGTACTTTCACATGTATCCTCTCCTTGTTCCCTGTGAGGATAGTGTGGACACACATACCTTCCCACATGGCCTCCCTCTCTGAGTGTATCTGGTCTTCATGCCTCCTCCATGCATACACTTTTTGGAGTCCCCATTGACTTCCTCTCAGACAGGACCATCACAAATGAGAAGACATCTACCCAGAAGTCCTGTGCAGCCAGGTGGTAGAACAGTGTTCTGGGAGTGGAGAGCCTGACTTCCAGGATTTCCGTCCCAGTCCTACTATTTCCTGATTGTGTGCCCCAAAGCAAGTTGGCTCACTTTTCTGGGCCTCAGCATCTCCATGCCTGAAATGTGGATATTAGTAGTAACCACTACAGACAGGAGATAGCTGTGACCATTCAGATACCTAGGACAATGTTCAACATGGGCAAGAAGGCCCAGCATATTAGATCTGTTTCTGTAGCTTCATCTTGAATCAATGTGCATAAAATCTCCAGTTTGGGGGCTGGGAAGGTGGCTCAGTAGTAGAGTGCTTGCTTTGAATGCATGAGGCCCTGGATTCGATTCCTCAGCACCACATAAGCAGAAAAAGCCAGAAGCGGCACTGTGGCTCAAGTGGTAGAACGCTAGCCTTGAGCTGAAGAGCTGAGGGACAGTGCCCAGGCCCAGAGTTCAGGCCCCACAACCAGCCAAAAAAAAAAAAAAAATCTCCAATTTATGTCAGTTCTATTGTAGCACATAAACAACAGATCAGTTGGTAGCATCTCATTTGGGAAATCCAATTGAGTGTGACTTAGCCCAGAGAAGGTGCCCAAACATGCAGCCCCATCTTTTTAGTGTGTGTATGTATCTGTGTGTGTGTGTGTGTGTGTGTGTGTGTGTGTGTGTGTGTGGTATATATGCTGGCACTTGAACTTACGGCCTAGGCTCTGTCCCTTAGCTTTTTCTCTCAAGGCATGTCACTTTACCATTTGAGCCACAGCTCTACTTCTGGCTTTTCTGGTACTTAATTAAAGATAAGAGTCTCACCTGCCCATGCTGGCTTTGAACTGTGATCCTCAGACCTCAGCTTCCTAAATAAACTAGGATTATAGGCAAGAGCTACCAGCACCCAGTCCTAAGCATTTTTTTTTTTTTTTGCCAGTCATGGGGCTTGAACTCTGGGCCTGAGTACTTTCCCTCAGCTCTTCAGCTCAAGGCTGGTGCTCTACCACTTGAGTAACAACGCCATTTCCGGTTCTCTGGTGGTTTATTGGAGATAAGAGTCTCATGGACTTTCCTGCCCAGGGTGGCTTTGAACTATGATTCTCAGATCTCATCCTCCTTAGTAGCTAGGATTACAGATGTGAGCCACTCATGCCTGGCTTCTAAGCATATTCTTTTTTTTTTTTTTTTTTTTGGTCAGCTGTGGGGCCTGAACTCTGGGCCTGGACACTGTCCCCTAGCTCTTCAGCTGTAGACCAGCACTCTACCACTTGATCCTCAGCCCCACTTCTGTCTTTTTCTGCTTATGTGGTACTGAGGAATGGAACCGAGGACCTCATGCATGCAAGGCAAGCACTCTACCACTGAGCCACCTTCCCAGCACCATTCTAAGCATATTTTTTTTTTTTGGGTCCGGTGGTGGGGCCTGAACTCTGGGCCTGGGTACTGTCTCTCAGCTCTTCAGCTCAAGGCTAGCGCTCTACCACTTGAGCCACAGCGCCACTTCCGGCTTTTTTCTTTTTGCTTATGTGGTGCTGAGGAATCGAACCCAGGGCCTCATGCATGCAAGGCAAGCACTCTACCACTGAGCCACCTTCCCAGCCCCTAAGCATATTCTTAAGGGATGCTTCTGTGTGTGTAGGATGGCACCAGAGCCTTGGTGGCTTGCATTTGTTAAGATTCATATATGGTTATCCAAGGACCATCATGTATTTCTCTACTTTTCTAAAAGGAGCACAAAGGATGGAAGAAAGAATCTGGGCTATTGGATAAGCATCACAGGCAGCTGGGCATAGTAATGCAAATCTGTAACTGGAGCACTTGGGAGGCTGAGATAGGAGGATCAGAAGTTTGAGACCAGCGTTGGCTACATAGTAAGAACTTGCCTCCAAAAAGTATTAAAGCTGGGCGCTGGTGGCTCATGCCTGTAATTCTAGCTACTCAGGAGGCTGAGATCTAAGAATCGTGGTTCAAAACCAGACTGGGTAAGAAAGTCCATGAGACTGTTATCTCCAATAAACCACCAGAAAACTAGAAGTGAAGCAGTAGCTCAAATGGTAAAGTACTAGCCTTGAGCTGAAGAGCTGAGGGACCGTGCCCAGGCCCAGAGTTCAAGCCCCATGACCAACAACAACAACAAAAAGTATTAAAAACTAAACAAATACCACCTGATATGTTGTGAGAGAGATATTCATGATTCTTAAGCCTTCTCCTTTCTTGCTCTATGTAATACTACCTGTGCCTTAGTATATATTATCATAACATTTCCCACATCCCCATAAATATACGTTGCTGAATGACTATGGCACCGAGCCTCGGAGTGTGGTCCAAGGACACTGGACAAATGACATCTGAAAATTATACGAGGTCCCTTGAAAGCCAAAGGGGAGCAATTCATGCGCAGAAACATACATAGACACATAGATATGTCTGCTGAGCACTGCTTAGCACTGCCTAGCTCTTCTACTGGCAGGAGAAGGAGGGCCCCACACCTGTCAGCTGCCACAGATCAGACTTCAGTCACCAAGGCTTTCTGGAATCAAAGGCCAACAATGCCTTAGCTATACCTGGTTGGCCCCTGTACTTGACTGGTTAATGGCACTAGGGTATATTTTCTCTGACTTCTGAATCCACTTGGCAATCCTGGCACACACTGAGGCCAGACTATTGTAATAGTGAATTAGACAATGACCTCAGCAAGACTGAAGTAACATGATTAGAGCTGAGGACAGACAAAACTCACACCTGCACTCCTATGAGCTCTGAGAAAGTTACACAAGCTGGTGGTGCCAACGCTTAAGGAGATCAGCATTCTGGGGGGAAAAAAAGATTTTCTGGAGAAGAACCGATAAAGGGCAGCTATATGGACAGGAACAGAATAGTCTATGGTCTCAGCCAGGGAGATCAGGGGCTCATTCTAAACTTTATCATTGGAATCCTAATTAACTTTAAAAATATTGGCTAATATTCTCTCAAATCATTAGATTGTGAAACAAAAGTCCGTATGTAATAAGTGCTTATAATCTGACAGACACTGTGTAAAGCACTTTACATAAAAATCTTGTGTATGCGTGCGCATGATCCCACGCTGCTACTAGGGTTTGAACTCTGGGCCTGGGCATTGTCCCTGAGCTCTTCAGCTCAAGACAAGCACTCTACCACTTGAACCACAGCATCACTTCTGGTTTTTTGGTGGTTTATTAGAGATAAGAGTCTCACGGACTTTCCTGTCTGGGATGGCTTTGAACTGTGATCCTCAGATCTCAGCCTCCTGAGTAGCTGGGATTACAGGCATGAGCCACTGACACCTGGCCCTACTATTTAAGCTACACTTCCAGCTTTTTTGCTGGTTAATTGGACATATGAGTCTCACAGACTTTCATGCCTATGCTGGCTTAAAACTATGATTGTCAGATCTCAGCCTCCAGAGAAGCTAGGATTAGGCTGGAAATGTAGCCTCGTAGCAGAGCGCTTGCCTAGCATGCATGAAGCCTGGGATTGGATTCCACAGTACCACACAAACAGAAAAGGCTAGAAGGGGTACTAAAGTGATAGAGTTCTAGCTTTGAGCAAAAGCTCAAGGACAGTGCCCAGGCCCTGAGTTCAAGCCCCAGAACTGGCAACAAACAAACAAACAGAGTAGCTAGGATTACAGGTATGAACCACCTATGCATGGCTCTGAATTTGCATCTTAATCTTTGCAATATGGTAGGCTTTGTTATTACTACTATTATCCACATTCAGAAAACAGGCTTGTAGAAGTTGAATTATATGCTGCCAAATAAAGAGTGATAAGTTATCAAAGGAAGAGCTGGAGTAGTAGGCTTCATAAAAGAGATGTTAGAAATTAGTTTTCAAAGTGAGAGCTCTTGGAACAAGAGAGAAGACAGTAATGGATTCTGAGCAGAGAGACCAGTTTATCCCAAAGCTCTGAAACAGGAAATGAGCTGGCAACCCAAAATGGGATTACATTGTGAGAGTCCAAGGAGTTGGGTAGTGATATATCCTCGAAGACTCTTGAGGAGAGTCACATGACTGGATTTGATAGGTGGACTAGTGATACTCTAGTGCCTTTACATTACTCATATATTATGGCTATTGTTTACTCTTAAAAACTGGGCACACTAGTTGCTCATGCCTATAATCCTAGCTATTCAGGAAGCTGCAATCTGAGGATTGAGGTTCGAAGGCAGGCCAGTCAGAAAGTCTGTGAAACTCTTATCTCTAATTAACCAGCAGAAAAAAAAAATGGAGTTGTGTCTCAAGTAGTAGTGTGCCAGCTTCGAGTGAAAAAGTTAAGGAAGATTGCGTAGGCCCTGAGTTCAAGCCTCAGTACACACACACACACACACACACACACACACGCACACACACACACACACACGCGTACCAAAATTTACTCTTAATTCTCCACTACTTGCATCCCAGCCCCTATTTCATCATACTAATAGAGTGTGTATTTCTATCAATGTTTAAATCCTTCTTAGAAAGAGACACAGACTTCCTACCTCCACATACAGGCGTATGTACACAAACAGGGAGAAGGAGAGATGGAGAAGTAGACACAGTAAACAGATGGCTCATAGCCACCAAGAGGAGTTAGAAGAGGGAGCAGCTGGTTGGCAAGTCACATGTTGCCAAGAGGTTAAATTGGATGAGGACTAAATAAAGGCTCTGGTAACGTGTGCAAAGAAGGTTACCAGAGACCATGAGGACAGCCCTGTGCCCTACTGGGTTAGACACACATGGGAAACAAAGATGAGCAGGCAGCTCATACATTTCTGAGGGTAAGATATTTGGGTTGTAGAGTTTAGGGAAAGGGCATAAACACAGATGGGAAGATCAGCTTCTGAGGGAGTGAAGGGCCACAGAGAATGCATGCAGGGGCTGATAGACCTGGAGGTGAGTAAGACTTTAGCCTTGAACATGGGGAGAACACTAAAAACTTAGGTTTAGGGGTTCCCTTGGAATGAAAGCTGAGGGACAAAGCTGTGTAATCTGATCAGAGAACCTGAGAAACAGGCTTCTTTCCTTCACAGAAATCTCAATATGAAGGTCACTCCCCCCCCCCAGCTTCAGAATGTAGTACCTTTGCTTCCCACTGCACCCCCCCCCCCCAGATACTTTAAAATTGCATGTCCTTGGGGACAGCCCTATCCCAAGGGCCTCACTTTTCCTGGCCTGCGGTGGGGGGTGGGGGGATCCTGGTAAGGTTGGGGAATGGAAAGGGGTAGAAGGGTACATAGATGAGAGGAAGGGAGCCAGGCAGGTCGGGACAGTGGCAAGCCAGGACTTGGTGATTCAGGCTCAAAGCCCAGTGCTTCCACATTCTAATTCTAGCTTCTCTTAAAGGGCTGGGTGCTTGCTAATTGATGAATAATTCCTGTTCCTCCTGTTCTCCAATAAGGCTTCCATTCCCATTCCAAAGATGAACTCAAAGAAGCATGTATCTAAAAGAAGGATTTGTTGTTTAAAAAAAAAAAGTGCATAGGATAGGAGAGGTCTACTGCTGCCAGCACGTATGTCATGTTGCCTGTCCCTGCTTACATAACCACAGTGCAGCAGTGAGTCACTGAAGCCAGCAGAGCTGAAACGTGATTCAGCCCATATAACCTCTTCACTAGGAAGCAAGCTGTGCGGCATGCTGCTTAACCCCTATGTTGCCACAGCCTAGCACAGAAGGGACCCTAGCACTCAAGAGGGTGAGCTCAAAGTATTGGAAGAAGAACCCTCAACCTACAAAAACAGACTACAGCAGAAGGCTGTATTGCACAGATGAAAATCCCCCCAGAGCACACAGGGCATCCCAGTATTTCAAGTCCAAGAGGAACTTATGAATTATCAGGTTGAGCCAGGTGTCGGTGACTCACACCTGGAATCCTAGCTCCTCTGGAGGCTGAGATCTGAGGGTCACAGTTCAATCCAACCTGGGCAAGAAAGTCCATGAGACTCTTATCTTCAATTAACCACCAAAAAGCAATGAGTAGAGCTGTGGCTCAAGTGGTAGAGTGCCAACCTTGAGGAGAGAAAGCTAAGGGACAATGCCCTGGCCCAGAGTTCAAGTCCAGCACTGGCACCAAAAAGAATTGCCAGGTTGAATCTTCTACTGTCATAGACGGAGACACTGAGGCCCAGTATTAAGCCCCCCAAGAGCACAGAATGAGATAGTAGCAGAGTGGGACCTGAACCTGAGTCACCTGACAGCAAGCATGATATAATAGAGGATGATCTGCTAAGAATATCACCCAGTATATTTCAGGCTAGAAGCCAGGTGGTTCCTTACTTTACTGTAACCCCACACAGCCTTATCAAGAATAACTCTTGATACCTGGTGCTGGTGGCTCATACCTGTAATCCTAGCTACTCAGAAGACTGAGATCTCAGGATTGCAGTTCAAAGCTGACCCAGGCAGGAAAATTCATGAGACTCTTATCTCCAATTAACCACCAGAAAACTGGAAGTGGTGCTGTGGCTCAACGTGGTAGAGCACTAGCCTTGAACAAAAGAACTCAAGGAATAGGCTCTGAGTTCAAGCTTTGTAACTGACAAAAAAAAAGCCAGTGTCCATGGCACACACCTGTAATCCTATCTACTCAGGAGGATGAGATCTGAAGATCACGGTTCAAAGCGGTGCTGTGGCTTACCTGGCAAAGTGCTAGCCTTGAGCTGAATTGCTCAGGGACAGTGACCAGGCCCAGAGTTCAGGCCCCATGACCAACAAAAAAAAAAAAAAAGAACTCCTGAAAGGTTTCCCCTAAGTCTCCTAAGTCTTACTGAAAAATTGCATAGATGGAGTTCTTAAAAGAATCATATTCAGATTTGGATTTTAAAAATCTCTGAAATCTGTTTGCATGGATATCATTCTGTTTCAGACACATGGATCCTAGTTTAGTGACTTTGGCCATGTGATCTAAGTTATCTGAGTCTCAGTTGCCTCATTTGTAAAAGTGAGCTAAAAACAATAGCTCAGTATGGTTGTACACACCTGCAATTCCAGACCTCAGGAGGCTAAAAGTAGGAAGAGTTCAAGGCCAGCCTAAGATACAACATAAGACTGTCTCTAAAAGTATTTATGGAATCGCGGAAATAATTTATGAAAAGTGTTTTGCAAATACCTGGCACAGTGTATGTGCTCAGAAAACAGACAGATTGTTTCCAGGACCAGAGTACTGCTGACTTCATAAAGGATAAGGAGTGTCCACCAACATCCTAGGAGTGCTGCCTTCAGATTGTCCCCTAGACATCTTCCAGAGGAAGACAGACTGTTTTATTGACATCCTCCACCAAAGATGAAAACGCCTTCCCCCTGCCCCAACTGGCTGCCCTGGTTTTACTTAATAACCAACTGATTATGTCATCCAAGACTTTAAACAAACGATTATAAGAAAAATGTTTTATTTATTATAATTGTCTTATTTGACCATGTTTAAAGCCTACATTCCTGAGAAAAGGCCCTATAAATATTACCAGTGGTGAGACAGGCACTAGTCTGAAGGCAGCAAACAGAGAGAAAGATGGGTTCAGAAGATAGCTTGAAAATAGGGAATTGAATAAAGTCTGCAACGTGACTAGGGAAAGATTCCTTCACCCTTCCCTGCTTAGTTTCAAAAATACTGACAACTAGGTTCCTGTCTCCCAAGAAAGAAATGGAAGGATCTTGGTCTGGGGAATTGAATCATTTCAAGAGACAGATCTACAGATCCTACAGATACTGACCTTTGGAACCTCTGTGCAAAAGTCTCATCATTGTCAATTGCCCTAGAGCAGCTAGGCTCAACTCTATTAGTCCTGGAAACTTCCCTCTTCCTCACTTCCTCTCTGCCTTGTCATTTTGTGACAGTTTTATTGGAGGACATTTTTTCATTGTCCAGAGTAATCAAACCTACTTAGGTAAAACCCTATATATTCAATATAGTGTGTTATCCCTGTACAAGTGAGGAAAAAAATTAAGATTAATATTTCTAGACAATGACAGCTATTCATTTCTGTATGATGTTAATAAAACCATGCAAACTGGGAAACATTTTTCCAAATTTGGTGGCACAGTCATGTTTCCAAAATTTCATATTGCCAAAATTTACAATAGCAATATATTACATACATCAATAGCAACAATAGCTTTTCCAGACTCTGCAGTTATTTGACCTAAATTCTACAGATATCCATCACACTCTATAACAAAAAATAAAAATATAATAAAAAAACAAAAACCCAGAGATCACAAAGTTCTATCATTGTTGTTGTAGCTGACACCATTATTTTTAGTATGTATTAGTTATACAAGGGGTAGGGGGAGAGTGTCATTGTGACATTTCCACACATGAATGTAATGTTTTTTGTTTGTTGTTTGTTTGTTTGCTTGTTTTTTAGGTCCAGTCATGGGGCCTAAACTCTGGGCCTGGGCACTGTCCCTCAACTGTTCAGCTCAAGGCTACCACTTGAGCCACAGCGCCACTTCCGGCTTTTTTCTTTTTGCTTATGTGGTGCTGAGGAATCGAACCCAGGGCCTCATGCATGCAAGGCAAGCACTCTACCACTGAGCCACCTTCCCAGCCCTGTAATGTGTTTTGATCTACCTCATCCCCTCGTCCCCTCTATCCCACTTCTTTTTTTTTTCTTTTTTTTTTTTGGTCGTCGTAGGGTTTGAACTCTGGGCCTGGGCGCTGTTCCTGCCCTCTTCAGCTCAAGGCGAGCGCTCTACCTCTTGAGCCACAGCGCCACTTCCGGTTTTCTAGTGGTTTATTGGAGATCAGAGTCTCACAGACTTTTCTGCCTGGGCTGGCTTTGAACCATGATCCTCAGATCTCAGCCCCCTGAGTAACTAGGATTACAGGCGTGAGCCACTGGCACCCAGCTCATTCCCCCTTCTTAAAATGATTTCAACAGGTTCCATTATTCTATTTTCATAAATGTACCACTATTTATTCTCCTTGCTAGCCCTCCCAAATCCCACTGGAACCACTTTCCCACTGAGCCTGTGTTACTTTCCTGTCATTTTTTGGGGGGGAGGGGGGAGGGGTTGGTTGTGGGGCTTGAATCCAGGGTCTGGGTGCTGTCTCTGAGCCTCTTTATGCTCAAGGCTAGGAATCTTCCACTTAAGCTACAGCACCACTTCCACTTTTTGAGTGGTTAATTGTAGATAAGAGTCTCACAGGTATTTTTCTGCCTGGACCTGCTTCAAACCACGATCCTCAGATCTCAGCCTCCTGAGTAGAAAGGATTACAGGCATGAATCACAGAGCCCAGTTCCTGTCATTGTGTGTGTGTGTGTGTGTGAATTGCACCATGAGGTTTCACTATGGCATTTCAGACACACATATATTATGCTTCTGACACAATCATCATCTCAGAAGAAAATGTTCTAAAATAATATTAACATTAAACACAACTCTGGAATGTATAGTCACTACTGCATTTAGGTAAAAGGAGACTGGGGGATCGGTAGGAATGGGAGGGCAAAGGGAGTAGATGATGGAGAAATGAATATAATGCAACTGCGTAAAAGCATCTATGAAACTAGAATAATGAAACCAATTAAAATTGTTTTTTAAAAAAAGTAATGGAATAAGAAAGAGTAATTGAGGAGGTGAGTATACCAAAACACCTCAGGTGCATTATAGACTTGTTACAATGAAACCACTTTATATTATTAATATATGCATGTATATATGATTAATATATTACATTGTTTAAAATGGATAAATGACAGTAATTATTGGAGCAGGGACAGGAGTGGGCCATTTTCCTAAGAGCATTCTCTTATTATTTCATTTTTAGAGCTAAGTGTGTCCTCCTTGGATAAAAGTGAAAATTAATTTCAAGAAATTAATGACTGTGATAGAAGTGGTCTGGGAACTTCTGAAAGCAAGAAGAGATACTGTATTTTGTTACTGAATTTATTCATTAAATTACTTTCTTTTTTTTTTCTTTGCCGGTGCTGGAGCTTGAACTCAGGGCCTGGGCACTGTCCCTGAGCTTCTTTTGCTCAAGGTTAGCACTCTACCACTAGAGCCACAACTCCACTTCCAGCTTTTTCTGCTTATATGGTACTGAGGAATTGAACCCAGGGCTTCATGCATGCTAGGCAAAGCACTCTACCACTAAGCCATATTCCCAGCCCCACTACTTTTTAAAAAATTATTATTATTATTATTATTATTTTGTCAGTCGTGAGGCCTGAACTCTGGCTCTGGGCGCTGTCCCTCAACTCTTCAGTTCAAGGCTAGCGCTCTACCACTTGAGCCATAGTGCCACTTCTGGTTTTTTCTGCTTATGTGGTACTGAGGAATCGAACCCAGGGCCTTATGCATGCAAGGCAAGCACTCTACCACTGAGCCAACTTCCCAGCCCCTTAAAAATTATTTTATGAAAGGGTTTCACTGCGGTTATTCCATACATGTATACAGTATACTTTAAACCTGTCCATCCTCCCAAATTGTATTCCCATTCCTTTTCTCCTTCCTCCCCCTTTTTCATTGTTTGGAGAGTTTCATTATACTGTCTTCATACATAAATATGTAATGTACTTCTATCCTCTTCACCCCTCAGAATCTTCTTTCTACCCAGTGATGAAGAAAACCAAGGACTCCGGATCAAAGAGGACCACGGAAAAGAGTTGGGAAAGGAAATACTATGTACATCTGCTATGGCCACTTCCACTCTCCCTCTCTCTTACCCTCTTCCTTCATCTTCTCTTTCTCTCTTTTTTTGTGCTGGTCTTGGGGTTTCAACTCAGTACCTGGGTATTGCCCCTGAGCTATTTTGCTCAAGGCTAGTGTTCTATTACTTGAGCCACAGCTATTACTTGCTGCTTTTTGGTGGTTAATTGGAAAGAAGAGTCTCACAGACTTTCCTTCCCAGTCTGGCCTCAAACCACAATCCTCAGATCTCAGCCTCCTGAGTAGCTAAGATTATAGGCATAAGTCACTAGCTCACTTTCTCTGTTCCTCTCTTTCTATTCCTCCCCCCCCCCCCCACACACACACCATCTTTCATGTCTTGCCTGTCACCAGGAGCAGGAAGCTGCCTTCTCGATTATGCAGAGCAACAAAGAGATGAGTGGTTTTGATAATGAGGACTGATAACTGTCTAACACTGAGAAAATTTGGGCCTCCAAAAAGCTTTAAATTACAACCTTGATGGCACTGATCAGAGTTCCTAAAGTTGTAACTGGGACAGAGAAGCCACAGAAGATGTAGACAGAGTAGTTTTCTCCAACACAAAAGACCTGGAGTCAGATTAAACAAAGGTTCCCAGCTATTGAAATAAGGGGGGGGGGGGGGGCGGAATTCTTATGGGAGGGGAGAACTAAGATGTGTCTATCTATTTAAAATCTTCCTTTAAATTGCAGACTGCCTTGTATATAGGGAAGATCGGAAATTATTTAATTGTTGCTCAGTTCTAATGAGCAGTTTATTCTGGTAGGAAAAAAACACATGTAAGGTGTGAGAATATATGGTTGACTCAGTTAACCATACTTGGGAAAACCTGTCTGTTTAGATCACAAGCCCAGAGCCCTGCCTACATCATTCACGTGGTGACAGCTTTGCCTGTTCTGCAAACCTGATGCCTAGGAAGGGCAA
This sequence comes from Dipodomys spectabilis, assembly GCF_019054845.1. Taxonomy (NCBI): domain Eukaryota; kingdom Metazoa; phylum Chordata; class Mammalia; order Rodentia; family Heteromyidae; genus Dipodomys; species Dipodomys spectabilis. Next base: position 3,750,393 of record NW_024870939.1, on the reverse strand, counting down.
TTGCCTTATGCTGACATCATCTGAACCCAGGACCTGATGAGAAACAGCATGTTCCTATTGACCCTGTATATATTTTCAACTTGGAACATTTCAAGCCAGATCTGATTATGCAAACATGTCAGCTCATCACAAATTCTGATTAAGGGTACATTGCTTTCACTCTTCAGACCAAAATATACAGTAGCCCAGATGTGTTTCAACAACTGTTTCATGAAGAACCTTTGAAAACCTCTGTGTCTACTCACTTGGGCAAAGGGAGGGGAATTTCAGGCCAGTCCCTCTGATATAGTTTGCTTATAAAGTTTCTCTCCAAATGACTTACATGTTGGGAACTCAGTCCCCAGCTGGTGACCCTATTTGGGGAGGTTCTGGGGATTTTAGAAGGTGAGTTCTAGCTAGAGTAGGCAGATCATTGGGGCTGTGCCATAGGGGTTATCTTGTTCTTGACTCTTTTCCCTTCCTCCCTATCTCCTCATCTGCAATGAAGTGAACAACACCTCTGTCACACACTCCAGCCATGAGCTTCTGCCTAAGTGCATAGGACCAATCAACCATGGACTCTGCACTCAGAAACCATGAGCCAAAAATAAATCCTTCCTCCTTTAAATGCCTTTCTGTCAGGTATATGGTCACCAAAACAAGAAATGCTAGTTCTAATTCATATATTCTCTGACTTCAACTCTGGACAACTCTGAAAGTCAAACCAGGCTGATTGCTCTCTATGGGGCCCAATGAGAAGATGGAAAGGACATCACAGTTCCTTCTATTCCATCCTCTTTCCTTCTCATCCTCCCCCAAGCAGGCACTGGCCTCAAGAATTCCCCCAATATGGCTCAGTGGTAGAGCACTTGCCTTGCATGCTCGAGGCCCTGGGTTCGATTCCTCAGCACCACATAAGCAAAAAGAAAAAAGCCGGAAGTGGCGCTGTGGCTCAAGTGGTAGAGTGCTAACCTTGAGCTGAAGAGCTGAGGGACAGCGCCCAGACCCAGAGTTCAGGCCCCATGACCGGACCCAAAAAAAAAAAAAAAGAATTCCCCCAATAGCTGGGTGGTGCCGGTAGCTCGTGCCTATAATCCTAGCTCTAAGGAGGCTGAGATCTGCCAGCCCAGGCAGGAAAGTCATGATACTCTTATCTCTAATAAAGCACCAGAAAACCCGAAGTGTCACTGTGGCTCAAGTGGTAGAGAATTCTCCTGGAGCTGAAGAGCTGAGGGACAGCGCCCAGGCCCAGAGTTCAAGTCCCATGACCAACAACAACAAAAATTCCTTCAATAATTATCTTAGCACTAATCAAAAGGAAGGGAGGCAGAGGGAGGAAAGGAAGGAGGCAAGAACTTTTGAATGTTCTGCAACAGTAGCCAAAGACCTATAAACCAGAGAGGGAGGTTATTATTGCTGAAGAGATCTGGGTTTTTTTTAATTATATATTTTAAACTAGATGCTGAAATGAATTTTGTTTGACCAAGATCTTTTTAAAAGATGGACAAAAGACACGATGCACTATGCAAGCATACCTTTGGCAAAGCCAACAGCCGTAGACTTGTCTTGTATGACTTTCTATGTCCCAGTAGGCTTGAAGGCACCATGCCAAACTGCAAAGCTCTAGGCTCCCCCCATAATTTGTGGCCATTTTTTCTTCATTGCTGATAAATGTAGAATTGTCCTGAATCTGGCTACAGGAGCCTCTCACTAGTCAAAACAACAGTCAGTCTGTCTTCCTATGTGCTCCCTGTATGGAGGGGTTCATGGTGGAGAAGGTATTAGTGCAGAGCCATCCCTACCAGCAATTCTTACAGCAACTCATGAGAGACTCATGGGAGTGTGTAGATATGGGAAAGAAAGGTCCTGCCTCACTGCCCACATTCCCTACAATCCATCTTCCTCCACTAATAGCATATTAATAACACAGCTCTCCTCAGTAGATCTGCTACCTCTCAATTGCTGCTGATTCAAGCACCATTTGCAGAATAGCCACCATGTGGTAGGCACATGCCTAATTTCCTTCCATCCCTGTGACAACCTCATAAGACGATGAGTACCATTTTCCAGAAAAGAAAATAGAGTTTTCTAGAGATTATGTAACATGCCAAAGCTCATGAGGAGCTGATACACAAACTTATACGACCTAAGGAGATAATATCCTGTTTCTATTTTTGTGTAAACAAACAAGTCTTAGAGGACTTAAGAAACAAAGAACTAAGCCGGGCGCTGGTGGCTCTCGCCTATAATCCTAGCTACTAAGGAGGCTGAGATCTGAGGATCGCGGTTCAAAGCCAGCCCGGGCAGGAGAGACCGTGAGACTCCTATCTCCAATAAACCACCAGAAAACCGGAAGTGGCCCTGTAGCTCAAATGGTAGAGCGCTCGCCTTGAGCTGAAGACCTGAGGGACAGTGCCCAGGCCCAGAGTTCAAGCCCCACGACCGACAAAAAAAAAAAAAAGAAACAAAGAACTCCCACTCATCTGGTTGAACCACTACTAAATATCCCCATGCTGCTGATCACATATATGTTATATAACATGTGAACACCGTTATATGTTACAGACTGTGATAGACAATTTGCTCCAGGAAAGTTAGAATGAACTTGTGACTTTAAATGAGCATCATTATTCCACAATACTGTGAAATTCCAGAAATTATGTAATCACTTAATCACAATAAAAAAAAAAGAACCTCAGGGAAGGGAGGGAGGGAGGGGATGGTAGGGGGAAAACAATGGAGGGGGGTAACAATGTTCAAGAGGAAGTGTACTCATTACCTCACTCATGTAACTGTAACCCTCTGTATAGTATCTTTACAATAAAAAAATATATTAAAAAAAAACCTGTCTTATGTTTATGACACTTAACCATAATAGAACACAGCAATTTAATCTGATAAGCAAACTATGAGACCACCAAGTGGCAAGAAGAGCAGGTAACAGGCTCTTAGCAACTTCTGAAGTCATCTGACTACTTACTCAAAGACTTGCTCCTATTTTTCTGTTTCTCTACACATGTTAGTTTCTTGCATTGAGTGTTCAGGATTTCTGGTGATTTTTTTTTTTAACTTTACAATATTTGATCTTTAGCTGGGTGCCAGTAGCTCGCACCTATAATCCTAGCTACTCAGGAGGCTGAGATCTGAAGATCCTGGTTCAAAGCCAGCCCAGACAGGAAGTCCATGAGCCTATTATCTCCAATTAATCACCAGAAAACCGGAAGTGGCATTGTGGCTCAAGTGGTAGAGCGCTCACCTTGAGCTGAAGAGCTGAGGGACAGCGCCCAGACCCATATTTAAAGTTCCATGACCGACACACACACACACACACACACACACACACACACACACACACACACACACACACACACACACACACACACACACACACACACACACACACACACACACACACACACCAAAAAAAATCTTTTCAGCTTTTTGGCAATAGATACATATCTTCTAATTCTTTAAAAGGTCTGAGGAAAACAAAGTAACTCCAGAGGGATGATTGTTTATTTGTACTTCCTTACTAATAGCCCCAGAAAATGCCAAGCAGACCCCTGAAGGATGGACAAATGTGCCTGGTTAACATGTAGACATGTCAAATCTTTTCTCTCATCTTCTCTTCCCCTTTTCTTTCTACCCAAACTTAAAGAGGAGACTGTTTTCTCTCAGAAGAGGTATGTTACAAGGATAAAAAAACAAAAGGAGCAATGCAGACTATTTTCTTTTCTTGATGTATTTGGTTTTAAGAGCTTACACACTAGAGGAGAGGAATTGGCAGTGGAGATAATATATAAGGAAGAGAGAATGAATAAAGAATTTCCTCATAGTTAAAAAAAAACACCTGCCAAAGAGAAAGATAGAAGGCACTGACACCAATTATGAACCTTTTATGTATTTATTCATTTATTTATTTATTAAGTGCTGGAGATCAAACTTGGCCTTGTGCATGCTAGGCAAGTGTTCTAATTCTCATATACTCTCCACTTAACCTCTTCTTTTTCTTTTTCTTCCTTGATAGCCATAAACTAAATAACTATATAAACAAATTTTAAATAATTTCTCAGAATTTATACATTAAAGACTGTAAAAGTATACCTGAAAAGCATTAATAGAAGAAAATATTTTAACACCAACAATAGAAGTCCCTCCCAACAGGAACTCCTTTCAAAAAGTTTTGAGGAAGTTCTAAAGATAGAGAGGGAAAGCCACTTAGTCAAGGATCTTGAATTATTTCTATCTTAACGCTGTTCTTTTAACTTTACAGCTCACTAGAGACAGAGATTAAGCAAGAATTGAAGTCCTGTGACAGTATTTTTGGTTCTCTGCTTTTTGAAAAACTTAGGGCATTGCACATTCATGTTTTTTCTGCATAAATGCCTCTGTCCTGATTTCTGCTTCTTTGCTTCTGGATGTCATTCACTGAGAATTCATTAGCTCAATGCACCAAGATGTATTCCACAGAGCCTTTCTGCTGTCCTGCTCCTTACCCCGACCTCCACCCGAAGATCAGCCAAGAGTCACTGATAAATTACATCCTCATACTTAGTAATAACCAACTGCTTAAACCCAAGAAAGAATACAGAGCTGGAAGTTGGGAGAAGGGAAGGGGAAGCATCTTATAACAAAGTTAAAGTAACTTTGTTTACAATAAAAAATTTTTACAATAAACTTCGTTTTACAATCATTTTAGACTTGGAGAAAAGTTGTAATGATAATACATAGAATTGCTGTATACCTCTTGCCCAGTTTCCTCTGTTAATGATACTTTTAAAAGTAATATCAAGGGCTGGGAAGGTGGCTCAGTGGTAGAGCGCTTGCCTTGCATGCCTGAGGCCCTGGGTTCGATTCCTCAGCACCACATAAGCAGAAAAAAAAAGCCGGAAGTGGCGCTGTGGCTCAAGTGGTAGAGTGCTAGCCTTGAGCTGAAGAGCTGAGGGACAGTGCCCAGGCCCAGAGTTCAGGCCCCACAACCAGACTGTGGGGCCTGTAATCCTAGCTACTCAGGGGATTGAGATCTGAGGATCATGATTCAAAGCCAGCCCAGGCAAAAAGTCCCCAGGAGACTCATCTCCAATTAACCACTCAAAAACCAGAAGTGTCACTGTGGCTCAATGCTAGCCATGAGCACAAAGAGGCTCAGGGACAGCGCCCAGGCCCTGAGTTCAAACCACACAACTGACCAAAAGAAAAAAAAAGTAATATCAAGATCATATGTTTAACTAGATTTGATTCTGATTTCCCAATTTATCCAGTTTTGTCCTGTTTTTGTCCCAAGATCCAGTCCAGAAGACCAAACTCAATTTTGTTCAAGTAAGGAAATTTAACTTAAAAACTATTTCACATTAAGTTGAAAGGATTGTTCTATTGTCTCCTAATTTCCCTGGCTTCTACTGGGAAATCCTATGTTGTGCTCACTTAGACATTACATATACTAAACTTGGAATGACACAGAGAAGTCCTTTTGTATTCTCCCTCTCAGATATATTGTCTTTTTCTCGAGGAACTTTAGGACTTTACTTTTTTTCTGTGTTCATTTGTTTGTTTGTCTTTATATGTTTGTTTGTTTAGGTCTCTGGCGATTGATCTGTGACTGCTCATCTGTGAAAATGAGAAACTAAAAGGCTGCTGATAGTTCCACACACAGGAATGGCATTTATTGCTTGGTTGGCCTTACCTTATCTTCCTTTAGGTTGATTAGGCAGCAACTCCACCAGTTTGGTTTTTTTTTAATCTTCTCTGTCAATGTTTAATTTGTTTCTCATTTCTCTAGAGAAGTGATTTGATTTCTTGTTCTAGGTATTTCTATGAACTGAACACATGGGCGGGGGGGGGGGGGGTCTGCTTGACATATGGACTTTCACTTAATCCCATTTTCAATATGGTGCTTTACCCTGCCTTCCTCTTGCCCCAAGTCCCCAGTTCCAATGCCTCTTTGATTCAGCCTTTGTAGAAATTACATTTGCTCCTGTCCTATTCCAACATGGATAGTTACCTGGCAATGTAGGATAGGAAAGGATATAATGGAAGTATCAAGGTCTTATTCAGTTACCTGGCTTGAAGTCACACCCTGACATTTCCTCACTCTAGCCCTGTATCATCCTGAGTACATCATAGCTCTTTTTTTTTCTCTGAACTCTGAGAGTTTTAGAGACACAGAGGGTCATTAGGTCCCTCTCAGCCCTGGTCTTCTGGGATCCGTGAACCTTCAGAAGTTGAGAGTTCTCTGCCTAGTAAGTATAAGATGGGAAATACGAGTTGAAGGGATGCAGGCCACATGAAATGGAATGGGCAGGAGACTTCAAAGAAAAGATAGGACTCAAGAAGGGATGAGAGCAGGTTGGAGAAGTAGAGGACAAAAATTTTCCTTCAGATGTCACAACATGAAGATTATATTAAGGCAGGATCATTACCACACATTCAGAGCCCAGTAAGTAAGCAGAAGAGTCTAAAGGATGATGAACTGGGAGGAGGGGAATAATCTGAGGCCAGATTGGGGAGAGTTTGAGTCTCTTATCTAAATCGGAGGATTTAGTGATTAAAATCATCTGAGAGCTTTAAAAACACGTCATAGACTCCATCTAGACTCTAAAAATAAAAGAAGCACAGAAATCTACATTACTTTAAACTTCCCACATGATTTGGATGACTTGGCATGTTTTGTAACATGTTTTGAGTAGAAAATAATGAATGGCTTATAACCAATAGCCATGAGAAAAGTAAATGATCTATTTATTTATTTACTTAGGGTTCAGGCTCTAAGTACAGTCTACTAGTTTTGCGTGGGTTTTTGTTTTTTAGGCCTGGAGCATGAACTCAGGCCTGGGCACTGACTCTAAGCATGAACTCAGGCCTGGGCACTGACTCTAAGCTTTTCTTCTCAAGGCTAACATTCTACCACCTCAGCCACAGCTCTACTCCCAGATTTTTTGGTGGTTAACTGAAGATAAGAGTCTCACTGTTGGGGCTGGGAAGGTGGCTCAGTGGTAGAGCGCTTGCCTTGCATGCCTGAGGCCCTGGGTTCGATTCCTTAGCACCACATAAGCAAAAAGAAAAAAGCCGGAAGTGGCGCTGTGGCTCAAGTGGTAGAGCACTAGCCTTGAGCTGAAGAGCTGAGGGACAGCGCCCAGGCCCAGAGTTCAGGCCCCATGACCAGACCAAAAAAAAAAAAAAAAAGAGTCTCACTGTCCAGGGCTGGCTTTGAACCATAATCCTCAGAGCTCTGCCTCCTGAGTACAGGAGTGAGCCACTGGTGCCTGGCAAAAGTAGACATTATAGAGAGCAAAATCTGACAGGAAGTTGCAAGATGGACTGGCAGTTATAGGACAGGAGACAGAGACTCAAAGGAGGTGATTTCCATACCTCACACTGAGGATCATAAAGCTCTATGGGAAGAAAGTAGCCAGAGGAAAAAGAGACTGTACCAGTCTAGTTGTTATACCTCAAATGTGCCTCACTCAAAATTCATACATTGAAATCTTAAACCCCACTACCTCAAAATGTGACTTCATTTAAAAATAAAGAAATTATATATGTCATAATGAAACCCATTATTTTGTAAAATTAATATACACTAATTTTAAAAAGTAAAATAAAAATAGAGTAATTGCAGATATAATTCTTTAAGTTAGGATGAGGACATTAGTGTAAACCATAATCTGAATAGTGTCTTTATAATAGGGGGAACTTAGACACTAGAACAGACATGCATTTAGAGATGATATGAAGTAAGGAGAAGACAGTGATATACAAGCTTTTCTTTTTTTTTTCTTCTTTTCCTTTCTTTTTTTTCTTGCTGGTCCTGGGGCTTGAACTATGGGCCTGGGTCCTGTCCTTGAGCTTCTTTTTGCTCTAAGTTAGAAATATACCACTTGAGCCACAGCTCCATTTCCAGCTTTTTTGAATAGTTTATTGAAGATAAGAGTCCCATGGACTTTCTTGCCTGGGCTGACTTCAGACTGGCTTCAATCCTCAGATCTCAACCTCCTGAGTCGCTAGGATTACAGGCATGAGCCACCAGTATCTGGTTAAATACAAACTTATCTAGTGAGAAAAGCCTACAGCAGATCTTCCTATCCAAACCAGCAGAAAGAACCAGCCCAGCTGACACCTAACCTCCAAAACTTTGAGACAATAAACTTCTGTCATTTAAGTCAGGGAGCTTGTGGCATTTCATTATGGCAGCCATAGAAAATGAATATTTGTCTTTTTGTAAACACCTTCCTGGATTAGCTTCAGGTGAAGTTATCTCTTCGCTTCCTCACAAGCAGTGGTTCCTCCAAGCTAGCTACTCCCCTAAGAGGGCTTGGGAGTGCTGGCTGCAGAGTGAGGCATGTGTTTCCACCTCAGGAATCAAGTCATCAGCTAGTTTGCTCCCAGAAGCCACCTGCAAAATTAAAGAGCCAATTGAATATTGCTGAACAGAAGAGATGTTTCTATGTGACAAACCATGCCCATTCTCCCCACCTGAAGAAATCTCAGACTGTGAATAAAGCCCCAGAGGAGAAAGGAGACTCATTTCTCAGGAGCTCTTAGTAGCTCACCCAGAGAGGGTGGGGCTGCAAAAGATGGAATAACCCTGAAAAACATGGTAAACTCTGACTCTGTCGTTTAATAGCTTGGCCTGTGCTAAAATAGCTATCATCCTTGGCCAACTAAGGAATTTCCAAGAACTCAATATATCAAAGTCAGTGTCATGATGGCTGATGTAACTCATGGGGCCAGGCATAGGGCATCTGCCCCAGTGCTCATTCTTGACATCCCGCACTTGGACCCACAGCCAGCTACTCAGTGCTGTCCCTGCAAACTATATATTCTTGGCCTCCTTTACCCTTTCCCCTGCCAATGTTCCCCAAGGCCAACCCTTACCTTAGATCATTCACAACCTGCTCATTCCAGGGTTACTAAAGTTTGCTAGAGAAAGTATTACAACAGTGATACTAATATAGGTATTTCTAGATCCCAGGCTCCATCTCCATCTCTGTGCCTTTCATCAAGGATGTCACTGCATTTTGCCTGAGAGTTGACTCGCTCTCTGTCTGCAGTAATCCTGTCCTGGCTCCCTTCTACTTCAGAGGAAGATGTGACATTTTCATTTCCTTGTCCAGGCAGGCCTATCTCTGCTAGATCCCATTCCTCATTACAACAGTAACAATGTTAGTGATTTAAACCAACAACTGAACCCTTTTATTATAGACCATTTAAAACATGTAAAAACAACTTCCATTTACTTTACTTTGCATTACTTCAAACTTCTCTGTCATTTTGCATGCAAGCTTAGGTCTCCCTAGCTTTAAAAACAAAAACTTCACAGCTGGGAAGGGGGATTCACAATGATAAACTCAGCACTGGAACAGCTGCAGCAAGAAGATGGCCAGGTCAAGGCCAGCCTGTGCTGCATAAGAAGAGCCAGTCACAAAAACAGCTGTCATGCTGCTTCTTAATTAGTAGAAAAGTCTAGTTTCAATTCCCTACCACTCTACTGGAAATCTTTATTTTTCCTTTGTTATTTAGAAATAAATTCAGTTTTTTTGCAAGTTGAAAAAAAATGAAAAGAATTCCCATTCTTATGTAACCAGAATACATTTATCAAAACCAGGAAATGAACATTAATATAATACTATTAACTACACTTGAGATAACTAAACTTCAGATGCTAGAATACTACTAATTGCCCTTTCATTCATTAATTTCTAATGCTACTCTGTGTGGTGTGTGTGTGTGTGTGTTTGTGTGTGTGTGTGTGTGCGCCTGCCACTCCTGGGACTTTAACTCAGGTACTGGGCTATCCATGAACTTTAATACGATATCTATCTATCTATCATCTATTAATCATCTATCTGTTTCATAAGTCAGTAATGAGTACATAAGTACATTTCACTTTGGATGATGCCAGCCCTTCCTTAGTTTTTCCTGAGCTTTAAAAAATAATCTGAGCTTTTTTTTTCCCCCTCAAGGCTAGCACTCTATTACTTGAGCCACAGCTCAACTTTTAGCCTTTTGGTGGTGAATTTGAGGTAAGAGTCTTATGGACTTCCTGCCTTGGCTGGATTTAAACTGTGATCTTCAGATCTTAGTCTCCTGAGTAGCCTGGGTTACAGGTGTGACCCAGTGGTGTCTGGCTCATGTGTGTTAATATTTACTTTTTTGTTTGTTTGTTTGTTCGTCATAGGGCTTGAACTCAGGGCCTGGGAGCTGTCCCTGAGATCTTTTGCAACAGGCTAGCACTCTATCACTTCGAGCCACAGTGCCACTTCCAGATTTTTCTGAGTAGTATATTGGAGATAAGAGTCTCACAGACTTTTCCTCCCTGGGCTGGCTTTGAACCGTGATCCTCAGATCTCAGCCTCCTGAGTAGCTAGGATTATAGGCGTGAGTCACCAATGCCCAATATTTTACATCTTTAAAAACTTTCTTTTTTACTAAAGTTCATCTTAAAGAACTCTATAGAAATTCCTTAGGTTTCTGAATATAAAATTATAAAAGAAGCCAGGCACTGGTGGCTTCTTTTTGTAGTTATAAAAGAAATTACAAGTCGAAAATTTAGAAACTATAGGTTATTTTTAAAATAAGAAAGCCTGCCATCTAACCAGACAACACTAATTCATTGGATGTACAAGAGACAGAAGAACATAATGGTGGTGATAACACTATCATCAGACTATATAACACCATCAACCCAAACTATGGATTTTGGAAAGGAAAGGAAAGGAGGAAGGAAGGAAGAAAGAGATGAGAGAGGAACCTTTATTTGAAGGGATCACCCATGAAATAAAGTAAAGCCATTGCAATCTATAAACTTTACTTGAGCCTCGAGTTAACTACAGTGTAAAAACAAAAGCTAAGGCAACCTGTAATCTGTGAACTATAAATTTTTATCTAATAATACTAAACAATTCTCGATTTTTTAATGAGATATGGTACCATGTTTATGTACAGAACACTGATTTTAGAGATACAATGGACATATTTAAAAATGCAAAGGCTGCTTCAAAGTAATGGGCAAAGGAGCAGGTGCGGATGTAGCTGAGACAGACCGGGCATGTGCTAATAATTGGGGAAGCTGAGTGATGGATGAATCAAGTTCATTAAACTATTTTCTCTATGTTGTGTGTGCTTTAAATTTTTCCATCATGAAATGCTTACTCTAAAAAAAAGAGAAAGAAAAGGATCACATCCTGTCTTTCATCAATAAAATTTCATCTTGATAATCATCTATTAACAATATTTTTAAGCTTATTATTATTGCATCTTATTAAGCCAGGGATTAGTAACTATGGGCCTGGCCCTCTCAAAGCTTTCAGCCTAGTTCAGAAGATTATTCTTTCAGAAAGAAAACTGAGAACAAGTCAGGGCGATATGTAACAATGTACTTAATCAACTGTAATCAAATTCCATAATGTGTAATCTAGCCAGTTTCCTGGGTGGTCAGGCAGAGGAGGAGTCAAAAAGGTGAGTGGGGAGGGACAACGGCAGAAATTAACACATGATGTTGATCTGGCTGAAAGACAGTCAAATGTAGGTAAGGAAAGTAGAGGGTAGAATAATTTCACAGAGGATAATTATGTCTGCTTTCATGGAGAGCGGGGGGGGGGGGGGGGGGCGGGGGGGGGGCGGGGGGGGCGGGGGGGGTGAGAAGAGGATAAACTAAGAGGAGTCTGCCATCTATCTACTTAATGATTCTTTGTGTCTGAGTAGCAGTAGGTGACAATGGTTGCCAGCTACATTGTTCAAATGTGGTAATTATCACAATTATAAACACCAGGGAGTAATATTTGCCTGTCAGACGACTGAATGAGTAATAGGTGTCTCCTAAACCCGTAACTGAATAAAAGCAACTGCAATTCCTGGAGAATCATCTTTGATTACTAAACTTGTGAGCTTTATTATTTACTTCTAGTTTCCAAGTTGTGGTTTAAAAATAATAAGATAATATCTTCATGATTCACCTGAGAGAAGATTCATCTAGAAGTCAAATTTTCCTCTGAGCCTCTATAGTCTTCAGTAAGAAAGAAGGAGATTGTGAGTTATGAAATCCAATTTAACGAATCCTTTTTTTGTGTGTGCCAGTACCAGGGCAGTGAACTCAGGGACTCATGCTCTTTATTGGCTCTTTTGTTTTTTCCTCAAAGCCGCCTTTTGGTGGTTAATTGGAGATAAGAGTTCCTGGGAACTGGCATCAAACCAAGATCCTCAGATCTCAGCCTCCTGAGTAGCTAGGATTACAGGCGTGAGCCATCAGCACCCAGCAATTTAAGGAATCTTTGAAAGAAACCTATCCAAAAAAGACCTCCCCCAAACCTGGCCATGATCTGAAATTACATCATTATAGATCTTACAACTGTATCCCATTCCCTATTGAGAAATGCATGAAACACATGAAAATCTGGAAGCTTTGGGTTGAATGTGATTTGCCTGTCTTTAAGTGGAGGACAGGTCCTGACACAGGCAAGGTGGGGGACAAAATACCCAACACCCTGCCTGGTCTCAAGAGAAATCCCTTTGTCTCAAGACTGGTTCCTCTGCTCCTTGCAGGGGCCTGCAGCCTGTGGCAAGCCAGCCCGGGGAGCCAGCAGGCAGCCCACCCTGGGACGTGCAGAGCAGCAGGCCTGACCGTCCCCTGGAGGGGTGGCACATGGGCAGGCAGCTGACCATGCTCAGATCTTAGTGGCAGCGGATGCAGTTATGTAAGATCTTACAAAACGGGCAGGATGGGCCCTGGAGCTGTGAAGAGACTCATACCCATGTGGGATATGGCTAAGACCATGCTCACAAGGGCTCTGGCATAGCTTGGCACAGACTGGGTGAGGGATGCTGTGCTAGCCCTGCCCTAGGGTTTGCCTTGTGCTGCAGGTCTCCAGTGTCCATGGGGCCTGCTCTGGCAGAATTTCTGGCTAAGCTTGAATGGAGGGGGTTAAATAAATGAGCTCTTCCATGTGAAATAAAGGTCACATAGGTCTTATTTTAGTATCTTACAAGTCCTCATCTTCAATGCCTGAGTTCCTCCATTCTCTCAAAGCTCTAAGCTCTGATGGGAGATTTCACGAGAACAAGGCACTTAGGTCACAAGACCATCACTTGGACACAATGCTTTGTGTCCATGTGACACGTGTCTTTTGGTCATCAACACATAGACATGGCACTTTGGTCACGACTGCCATGTAGACACAACATTTTGGTCATGTGACCATCATGTGGACACAGCGCTTTTATAACATGATTATCCCCTGGATATGGCACTTTTGTCACATTTTCATCACATGATCACCACCTATATATGGCACTTTGGCCATGTAATGTAGACACAGCATTTCGTCATGTGATGATCACATGGACATAGCATTTCAGTACATGGCCATGTAGTGTGGGCTTGACATTTGGTCATGGGACAGTCATGTGGACATGGCATTTCATCATGTGACCATCATGGGAGTGGCTTTTTGGTCACATGATCACCACATGGACATAGTACTTTTGTCACAAAGCTACCATGTAGACATGGCATGTTTGTCATGTGCTCGCTGCATAGGCATGGTAGTTTGGTCATGTGATCATCACAAAGACATGGTACTTTTGTCATGTAGCCATCATGTAGACATAGAACTTTTGTCATATGACCATCACATGGACATAGCATTTTGCTCACGTGATTACCACATGGACATGGTATTTTGGTCATGTGATCAACATGTGCACACAACAGCTTGGCTATATGATATAGACATGGCAAATGGTCACATGACATCCCTGTAGACACAGCAAATTGGGCATGTAATCATCACTTGAATGTGGTGTTTGGTTATGATATGGACATGATATTTTGGTAATATGACCATCATGTGGACATGTCTTTTTGTCGCATGATCTTCACATTTGCTGGGGAGGTAGCTCAGTGGTAGAGCACTTGCCTTGCATGCATGAGGCCTTGGGTTCGATTCCTCAGCACCACATAAGCAAAAAGAAAAAACCCAGAAGTGGTGTTGTGGCTCAAGTGGTAGAGTGCTAGCCTTGAGCTGAAGAGCTGAGGGACAGTGCCCAGGCCCAGAGTTCAGGCCTCACGACTGGACCCAAGAAAGAAAAAACAAAAAGAGATTGCTTATGCAATCATTACATGGATAGGATACAGAACTTTAGTGACATGGTCACCAAATAGACACAACACTTTGGTCATGTGTTCTGAACAAGGGATTTTAGTCACGTGATCACTAAGTGTGTTTAGCATTTTGTCGCATGACCACCATGTAGGTACAGCATTTAGTCACATGATCACCACATGGGCATGGTACTTTGGTCATACAATTACCACATGGACACAACACTTTGGTCATGTGATATGGACATGGCACCTGGTCATGTGATAGTCATGTGGACACAACATTTTGGTCACATGACCATCACATGAACATGGTACTTCAGTCCCATGAATGCCACATGGATATCATGTTTCATCATGTGACCATCACTTGGAGACAACTGTTTGGTCATGAGACCATCACATAGACACAACACTTTGGTCACATGATCACCATGTGGACACAACACTTTGCTAATATGACCATTGTTAGTGAGCTATTGCCACTCCTACAAGACTCCCCTGGGTAGGGCACTATTTGTTGGCTGCACCCATGAACTTTGGCCCATCACTCAGACAGCTCTGGAAACTCTGGTTTCCAGAATGGAAACCATGTGACAACTGCAAAAAAGAAAAATGTCATGGTAAACATCTCTATTTTCTGAGACTGGCTAGAAAACTTGGCCCTAGAGATAAACTTTTTATAATTTATTCATGAGAAAATAGCACCCATTTTACAAACTATATTTATATTGTAGACTTGATTAAAGAGGAGCTTGTGTAAGTCAACATGAAAGACTGAGTATGTGTTTATTGTTTCCCGTCCAGATCCCCACTGTAATAACAGTAAAGAAATAAAAAGACCACAATAAACTCATAAGGTCAAACAGAAGGGAGAAATAAACACAAGTAAAGAGTTCAATACAGTTTATGAGGAGTGAGTGATGAGCCCTTCAAGAGAGGCTCAACCCTCAGGGAGTTATAGGGAAGGTGCTGCAGGTACAAGGGGTACATCTGCCCAAGCTGACCACAGGAAAGGATCAGGATCAGAAGGCACTATATTTCTGATAGTACTGGTGCATTCTTTGTTCCTCAGTGTGTATGTGTCTGTGTGTCTGTGTATCTGTCTGTCCATCTGTCTGTCTTTCCTGGGGCTTAGATTCAGGACCTAGGTGGTATCTCTGAGCTTCTTTTGCTCCAGGCTAGCATTTTACTATGAGAACACAGCTCTACCACTGACTTTGTTTTTGTTTTTGCAGTTTTTTGGAGATAAGAGTCTCATAGAGTTACCTGTCTAGGCTAGTTCTGAACTGCGAACTTCAGAGCTTAGCCCTCTGAGTTAGGATTACCAGGCATGAGCCACCAGTGCCTGACTCTGTTTCTTTCTTTTTCCCTTTTCCAGAACAAGTTTGAAGACTACAGTCTAAGTGTTCACATAGAGCAATGCATTTGAGTCAATTCTGTGTTGCGATGGCAGCCATTTTTCCTTTTAATTGCTGGCTAGTGTTCTGATGTTCAGTCAATGTATTGGACTGTTTCCAAGTTTTAGCTATTACAAAGATACATAATAAAAATTGTGTACTAGTTTTTCTGTAAACATATTTATTATTTGCACTTGATTTTGAACTTATTAGGCAAGAGCTCTACCACTGGAGTTACTTTTGGGGGGGGGGGCGGGGGGGGTGGTCATGGGCTTGAACTCAGGACCTGGGCACTGTCCCTGAGCTCTTTCACTCAAGGCTAGTGCTCTACTACTTTGAGCCACTTCTGGCCTTTTCTGTTTATGTAGTACTGAGGAACTGAACCCAGGGCTTTGTGCGTGCTACCACTAAGCCACATTCCCAGCCCGTCTAATCCTTTTGCTTTAGTTATTTTTCAGGTAGTCTTATATTTCCACTTGGGCAGGCCAGGACTGCAGTCCTGTTTGTCCTCCTCCACAGCTGGGATGACAGGTATGCAACCCTAGGCCCAGGGTATTTGTTGAGATGGGGAAATCTCACTCATTAACTTTATACCCAGGATGGGTAGAGTGCTATCCTTGAGCAGAAAGAGCCTCAGGGACAACACCCAGGCCCTGAGTTCAAGCCCCAGGGCCAGCAAAAATAAATAAATAGCTTTATGCCCAGGATGGCCTTAAACTATGATCTTCTAGATCTCCAAATGCCAAGTACCTGGGAATATAGACATGAGCCACTGTGCTGAGATAACCATAGATTTTTATTTCACTTAAGTATTAGGACTGATATTCCTAGGTCATGTGACAAGTATGTTTTCTATAGCCATAGAAAACTTCCAAACTAGAGTGCTAGCCTTGAGCTGAAGAGCTGAGGGACAGCGCCCAGGCCCAGAGTTCAGGCCCCACGACTGGATCCAAAAAATAAATAAATAAATAAATAATAAAATAAATCCTTTTAAAAAAAAAAAGGAAAACTTCCAAACTGATTTTCTGAGTGATTGTACAATCTTGCACAAGGCCTCTCATTCTTGCTTGGCATTTTTGCTCAAGGCTAATGTTCTACCACTTAAACCATACCTCCACTTCCAGCTTTTTGCTGATTAATTGGAGATAAGAGATCCAGGGATATATATGCCCATAGCTGGCTTCAAACCAGGATCCTAGCCGGGTGCCGGTGGCTCATACCTGTAATCCAAACTACTCAGGAGGCTGAGACCTGAGGATCACAGTTCAAAGCCAGCCCGGGGAAGGAAAGTCCAAGAGACTCTTATCTCCAATAAACCACTCAAAAACCTGAAGCTCAAGCGGTAGAGCCCTTGCCTTGAGCTGAAGAGCGCAGGGACAGAGCCCAAGCCCAGAGTTCAAGCCCCATGACTGACAAAAAGTTAAAAAAATAAAAACCAGGATTCTCAAATCTCAGCCTCCTGAGTAGCTAGAATTACAGGCTTGCGCCACCAGCACCCAGCAATTTAAGGAATCTTTGAAAGAAATCTATCCAAAAAAGACCTCCCCCAAACCTGACCCATGATCTGAAATTTCATCATTATAGATCCTACAGCTGTATCCCATTCCCTACTGAAAAATGCATGAGACACATGAAAATCTGGAAGCTTTGGGTTGAATGTGATTTGCCTGTCTTTAAGCGGAGGACAGGTCCTGACACAGGCAAGGTAGGGGACAAAATACCCAACACCCTGCCTGGTCTCAAGAGAAATCCCTTTGTCTCAAGACTGGTTCCTCTGCTTCTTGCAGGGGCCTGCAGTCTGTGGCAAGCCAGCTCGGGGAGCCAGCAGGCAGCCCACCCTGGGACGTGCAGAGCAGCAGGCCTGACCGTCCCCTGGAGGGGTGGCACATGGGCAGGCAGCTGACCATGCTCAGATCTCAGTGGCAGCGGATGCAGTTATGTAAGATCTTACAAAACGGGCAGGATGGGCCCTGGAGCTGTGAAGGGACTCATACCCATGTGGGATATGGCTAAGACCATGCTCACAAGGGCTCTGGCATAGCTTGGCACAGACTGGGTGAGGGATGCTGTGCTAGCCCTGCCCTAGGGTTTGCCTTGTGCTGCAGGTCTCCAGTGTCCATGGGGCCTGCTCTGGTAAGGTTTCCAACTGTGTTAGACTGGAAGGGGTTAAATGAATGGCATGTTCTATGCAAAGTAGAAGGTCACAGGATCATATTTCTAGTATCTAATCAGGTCCTTATCATCAATGCTTAAATTCCTGCCTTTCCCTCACAGTGCTGAGGGAATGGACAGCAATGGACACTGGCTCTGCCCCCTGCAGGTAAGAGGAGAAACTGAGACCCGTACTGCTAGACCATGACTGAAGGAGGACTTCAGGATTTCAATGCAGCAAATATTCCATGTGACTTGAGCTACTGGGACTACTGATGTTTAGATATATTAATTTCAAAGAGCATAACAGTTGACAAAAGACTTGATCTAGCCTCCACATCCTCTGCTGGGTTCCGTGGGTTTACTTTTTATTACTGATGATAAATATTTGCACAAATGCAATTCAATGTTGTAAAACAGATGTTCACAGGCCAAGCATGTAATTGATGGATATCAGTCAGGGGTGATTGGTGCCAGTGCCATCACCATGAAGTCACTGGGATTTACATCATTCTGCCCTGCCTGTGTTGCTCAGTGACCCATGAGACATCACCAGGGGTCATTCATTATCTGGGTCATTCCCACCACCCTTCCTGTGCCCCAAGGCAGATCTCTTTGGGAATTCCAATGTGATGATTTCGAAAATGAATGAATCTTGCAGAAACAACTTTAGAACAATTCCACTAGCATAATGGTTAAGGGCATGGCCCTGAGTTAGACTCCTTACCACAATCTATTAACTTATAGTCAGATTATTTACTCTCTCTATGCCTCAGTTTCTTCATCTGCTGCATGATGATGATAATATGCAGAATAATGATTGTAGAGTCTCTATATGATTTTTGTTGTTTTAAATTACATAGTATAAGCACTTGCAGCACCTATTCGCTCTAAACTCAAGACATCTGGGTGTGTGTTCAGGCTTTCACCTTGGTGGCTTGGAGGTTCAGGATGAATTGTTATCCTATGCCTAATGTTTCTCACTTATAAAAGTATCCCTTCCAGGGTAGGCATAGTGGCTTACACCTGTAATCATAACCATTCTGAGATGAAGAACAGGAGGATCAATGTTTAAGACTGGCCTAAGCAAAAAGTTAGTGGAACCCCAGCTCAACCAATAGCTGAGTTTGGTGGTATGTGCCTGTCATCCCAGTCATATAAGAGGCATAAATAAGAAGATTGGGGTCCATGTTTGGTTTAGGTAATAATGTGAGGCTCTATCAAAAAGAGAAGGAAAGAAAGAAAGGAAGGAAAGAAAGAAAGAGGGAGAGGGGGAGGGAGGGAGAGATGGAGGAAAAGAGAGAAGGAAGGAAGGAAGGAAGGAAGGAAGGAAGGAAGGAAGGAAGGAAGGAAGGAAGGAAAGGAAGGAAGGAAGAAAAGAAATACAGAAAGCTACAGCAAAAAGGGCTGAGAAATGGTTCAAGTAGTAGAGGATGATCCCAGCAAATGTGAGGCTCTGAGTTCAAATTTCAGCATTACTGAAAATGAAGGAAAAATACACACACACACACACACACACACATACACACACATCTTTAGACATGGTCTTTTAAACTTTAGTCCTTACTACTTTTTTTTTTACCATTTTGTTTTGTTTTATTTTGTTTTATTTTTTTTGGGGGGGGGGTCCAGTCGTGGGGACTGAACTCTGGGCCTGGGCGCTCAGCTCTTCAGCTCAAGGCTAGCTCTCTACCACTTGAGCCACAGCGCCACTTCCGGCTTTTTTCTTTTTGCTTATGTGGTACTTGAGGAATCGAACCCAGGGCCTCATGCATGCAAGGCAAGTGCTCTACCACTGAGCCACTTTTTATTGTGAACATACTGTACAGAGAGGTTACAATTACATGGGCAAGATAATGAGTACATTTCCTATCAAGCATTGTAGCCTCCTCCTTTGTTTACCCTTCACATCCCTTCCCAGGCTCCCCCCCCCCCCCCCGCCCCGCCGCTCCAATTCCCCCCCCCCCCCCCCCCCCCAGTCCTTACTACTTTAACCATCCTGTTGTGTGGAAGATTCTGAGTTTCAGACTTGAAGATGATTGTTCTTCATTGTTTTGTTTATTTAACATTCATCTCTAGTACAATCTTATGTGATCCTGCCACTGCCTTGGGAGATAGGTATTCTTATTCCCAGTTTATAGGTGAAGAAAACAAAGCTGAGTGGTTTAATAACCTTCCAAATGTCAGCAGCAAGGAAACCACACACATACACACAGACACAGACACAGACACACAGACACAGACACACACACACAGCTCCTCTCTCCAAGAAGCCAGCATCTAAGGTGCCACAGGTATATTGAGCCTCATTCCTTTCCCCACCACCACCACAGACCCACTTCCCCTTTCAAAATGCTCCTTCACTGTAGTGAAATCATTGACTTTCATCCACTTCTTCCTGGACACACTGCAAGCTCTTTGAAGCTCAAGGCCGTGTGCAACTTATCTTCTCTAGTTCTACCACTTTTCTTTCTTTAAAGAGAGAGCTGGTTCCCAGTGGCTCATCTCCTAAAATCCTAGCTACTCAGGAGACTGAGAGCTGAGGATTGTACTTTGAAGCCAGCAGGAAAGCCCATGAGACTCTTATCTCCAATTAACTACCAAAAAAAAGCCAGAAGTGAGACTGTGGTTCAATGGGTAGAGCACCAACCTTGAGAGGAAAAAAAAGCTGAAGGACAATACTTGGGCCTTGAGTTCAAACCCCAGGACCAACACAAATAAATAAATAAAAGAATGCAAATAAATAAATAAAAGCTGTGGTTGTGGCTCAAATGGTAGTGCATCTGCCTAGCAAGCTAGAAGCCTTTAGTGTAATCCAAGTACCACCATAAATAATGAGTAAATAATGCATGATTCCATTTTGAATAATTCTATTAATAGAAAATGTCTAAAATCAATAAACCCATCTTATCACATCAAAAGTACATTGGAGCTGGGAGCAGGTGACTCACACCTATAATACTAGTTACTCAGGAGGCTGAGGACTGATGATCATGGTTCAAAGCCAGCCCAGACAGGTAAGTCTGTGAGATTTTTATTTCCAATTAACCACCAGAAAACTAGAAGTAGAGGTAGAGTACTATCCTTGAGCAAAAAGGAGCCCAGAGACAGAGCCCAGGCTCTGAGTTCAAGCCCCATGAGTGACAAAAACAACAACAACAAAGATGCTTGGGTTTACCGACATCCCCCAGCAAGTAAGGAAAGAAGCAGGACTGAGACTTGAACCTAGGTTTGCCTAACACTGAGAGAAAAGATGTTCATCTCTGTCCTATTCTGCCTTTCAAGAGGGCCAGAACCACTGAAAAAGTGGCAGCCAGCTCAGGGGAGGTCCCTGATGTGGAGAAATGGAAGGGCTAAATGTGTGCGTGCTTCCAACATGAACCATTTCATTCTTTCTTTTTATCCTCCACCCCAGTGGCTGGGATTTGTATCAGAGTCATCTTTGGCTCACTCCTCAGCAGTGCCTGGCATTCCTGGCACTGACTCAAGCCCCAAGTGTTCTCTGCCCTAATCGCTGGCACCAAAAGAAGGGGGAATATCCAGTGTCAGCGAAGCCTCTCATGAGACCACCCGACAGTCTGGCCCTTGGCTTCCCAGAAAGCTGCACCCACGCCTCCAGTGAGTGCTTTGGATAGTGGTCAGCCAGGCCACATCATCACCTCACAAATGCTCCAGTCACAAGGAGCAGCTGCTCTCTGCATGCTTCTGCCCCCAAAGGACAAATGTTTCCACTTGGTTCGCGTGCTCCTAATGTCCCCATTCCTTTACCCATGTCCCAGTTTGTCCCTTCTCCTAGAGCCTTCTGGAGCCCATCCTCTTATCACGGGTTGACACCGCCAATTTGCTTCTGGAGTGGGATCTCCAAATATTCCACAGCCTCAGTAATTTCAGCAGTAACTGTTCAGGTTGTTCTGGACCATTCAATTTATTTGTTTGCTTGGCTATTTGTTTCTTAAGAGCTGTTTAGAATCTCAGACTCATTTTTTTCTATTAGAATTGGTTCTAAATAATCATCAGGCCTCATAGCAGATCCTAAAAACCACTAGTCATGCACTGGACAGTTGCAGAAGACAGTGAAGCGCCAAGGCTCAATGCCAAAGCAGTGCTTGAGAACATCACAACTGACAAAGGCCAAGGAAAGAGGGACTCAGAAGTATTATGATTTTCTTTGGAAGTATTATGATTTGGACTGAGGGCCTCATGCTTGCTAGGCAGATACTCTGCTACTTGAGCCATATCCCCAGTCCCCTTTGTGCTTGTTATTTTGGGAACAGGGTCTTACGTTCTCACCAAGCCAGCCCGGACTACCACCTTCCTATTTGTGCTTTCTGCATAGCTGGGATGACCACACTCAGCTATTGCTTGAAATGAGATCTTTGTGCTAAGCTGGCCTCCAAACACAACACCCCCAATCTCTTCCCCTTAAGTAGGTAGGATTATAAGCATGAGTCATGGTGCCTGGCTCAGGACAACTTCTGAGGCCAAAGAACATGATGCTTATCAACTATCAGTTGCAGAGAAACCATAGGGAATGTTCATTAACATGTAGTTTCTAAGCCAAGCACTAGAAGCTCATGCCTGTAATACTAGCCTCTTGGGAGACTGAGAATGAGAGAATCATGGTTGAAGGACAGCCTGAGCAGAAAGGTGAGTGAGATTCCTTATCAACCTATAGCTGTGTTCAGTGGTGTGTGCCTGTTATCCCAAACTACAATCTCGAATAGATTGTGAGGACTGTAGTACCAGATCAGCCTAGGCAGAAAAGTCGACAAGATTCTGCATCCACAGAAGGGAAGCTGTACACATATCACACTCCTGTGACCCTAGGGATATATGGTAGGTGAATGGCAGCTCAGACACCGGCCAGGGAACAAGGGGGGAGTCCCATTACATCAGCAAAGCAAGGCCAAGGTGGAGTTCATACTCGTACTGCCAAAACGTGCATTCAAGGACTCTCCCAGAGGGATTCTGATTCCTTGGGTCTGAGGTTGACTCAAAACCTACGAGAAGAAATGAACCCCTTCCAAAGCAAGAGATTCACAGATAACACTCAGAGAAAGGTCGTTCAAAAAGTCCAGATGAGAGACCCAGAGAATGAGAATGAGGAGGGGAAAAGCAAGAAGGAGAAAAGGCATATAGGAGGGAAGGCAAGAAAGAGGAAAGGAAAACTCCTACAAAATGAGCAAAAGATCCCCAAAACTTCCTGCCCAGAATCCTACCTCCAGAACACATTAATAAGTTAAGCTTTATAAACAACACATAAACCTCACTTCCTCTTATAGTTTGTAGGGTGGGCAATACAACCGTAGGTCATCCTCCTTTTCATTCTCCTCATTAGAATTATATTTATTGACTGAATTATATTTCAGTCAATTATATTAATTGACTGAAAACATACCTCTCGTTATTTTTATCTGATCCCTGCAGAATAAACAAGTTTTGAAAACTAATAAATGCTCATTAATGTGTGGCTGACTTGTAGCCTATAATCTTCCTCAAGATAACATGTCTTAACTTTATAGAGGTATAATTGATATAATAAAATTCCCACATTTGAAGTGTACAATTTGGTAAGTTTTCATATATGGATGTGAAAACCAGATAATAAATATGTTTCTTTTTAATAATATTTTTTCTTGGGTCCGGTCGTGGGGCCTGAACTCTGGGCCTGGGTGCTGTCCCTCAACTTTTCAGCTCAAGGTTAGCGCTGTACCACTTGAGCCACAGCACCACTTCCAGCTTTTTTCTTATGTGGTGCTGAGGAATCGAACCCAGGGCCTCGAGCATGCAAGGCACACGCTCTACCACTGAGCCACCTTCCCAGCCCAATAAACATGTTTCTTATACCCAAGAGTTTTCTCATGCCCTTTTATAATCCCTCCCCTTTTCATCCCGCTGGCCACCCGTGATCCCGTTAGAATAGATTACTTTGCATTTTGTAAACTTTTATATAAACAGGAACTTAGAATATGTACTCTTTTTGTCTGGCTTTTCCCACTCTGCAGTGCTGTGTATCAAACCCACGGCCTTGTACATACTAGGCAAGCAGCTACCGCCTTAGTCTCTCCTTCCTTGTTAGACAAGGTCTCACTATGTAACTAGGCTGGCCTCAAACTTGGCAATCCCTCCAAAGTACATGGATTACAGGTGTGTGTACCACCACACCTGGCATTGTGTTTATCCATCCACCTGTTGACACATTCGCAGGTTTTCAGGTTTTGTGGGGCTTTTTTGTTTATTTGTTTGTGTTTGGTTTTGTGATTATCAATAAAGTTTATATCGGAATTCATCTGAATTATTCATATGGATAAATATTAGAAGTATGTTTAAGTTTTTAGAAAATTACCCAGTAGTTTTTTTTTTTTTTTGGGGGGGGGGTCCGGTCCTGGGGCCTGAACTCTAGGCCTGGGCGCTGTCCCTCAGCTCTTCAGCTCAAGGCTACCACTTGAGCCACAGTGCCACTTCTGGCTTTTTTCTTTTTGCTTATGTGGTGCTGAGGAATCGAACCCAGGGCCTCAGGCATGCAAGGCAAGCACTCTACCACTGAGCCACCTTCCCAGCCCCTTGCCCAGTAGTTTTTTAAAGTGACCGTACCATTTTACTCCAAATGATGTCTGAAAATTCTAGTTGTTCTAGACTTGCTAGCACTTGCTGTGGTTAGAATTCTTAATTTTAGTAAATCTCATGGGTAACCAGCAACATATCCTTAAAATTTTTGTTTATTTATTAGCTTTGCTTTGTTTTGTGCAGGCCTGGGATTTGAACTCAGGGCCTGAGTGCTGCTCATGAGCTTTGTTACTCAGGGCTAACACTCTACCACTTGAGACACTCAAGACAAGCACTGTACCACTTGGTGGTTAATTAGAACTAGAAGTCTCAAGGGCTTTCCTGTCCAGACTGGCTTCAAACCTTGATCCTCAGATCTCATCTTCCTGAGTAGCTGACAGGCACAAGCCTGTGCACACCACCTTATAGTTTTAATTTGTATTCCCTTACAGTGAGTGATGTTGAGCTTCTTTTCATGTACTTATTTTCCATCCATAGCATATCTTTGATGAAGTGGTTCCTCACATCTTTGGCCTATTTGGGGGAGGCAATGGTTGTCTTATCAAAATTGACTTTTCCCACTTTTAAATCAAGAGCAGTGATGCCCTTCACCCCATTGATAAAGAAAATACACATAAATAAAACTCAAAAGTTTCCATGAAGTAGCATTACATGTGTGTAAAGTGATAAAACAGCGCAATGTGGTCTAAAATTACAAATGTTTGGACTTAAAAGATTGCTGCTTATGGGCTGGGAAGGTGGCTCAGTGGTAGAGTGCTTGCCTTGCATGCCTGAGGCCCTGGGTTCGATTCCTCAGCACCACATAAGCAAAAAGAAAAATCCGGAAGTGGTGCTGTGGCTCAAGGGGTAGAGTGCTAGCCTTGAGCTGAAGAGCTGAGGGACAGCGCCTAGGCCTAGAGTTCAGGCCCCACGACTGGACCAAAAAAAAAAAAAAATAGATTGCTGCTTTTCTCCTTGTGTCACATAGGACAGAAAATCCCAAATCCTGAAGCCCCTTCCCACTTCAGGCCTCAACTGTGGCTACTCTGTGATTCCAACTGATGAAACTTTTTATTTCTAAAATAGAAAACAATCTTTCATAAAAGTCTCAAGAATAATACAGAGAACAAGAGTACAGTGAACACTTAATACTTAGTCTTATTTGTTTAACCCCTCTCTGGCTAGACAGTTAAATGTAGATGTGTACTTGCATTCACATTCTTGTTCTTGATAAACAATTTGACAAACAGGAGCCAACATAAAACCCCTAATAACCTTTACAAACTGCCTTGTACAAATACTGTCTAACATATTCAGAAAAGTTGAGCACTGAACACAAACCATATAATCTACACTGAAATTTTGACAAGGGAGTTTATAACAACTTGCTTTCAATCCATAATACAATCTAGAATGAAATGTGTTCATTTAAGATGGAAACTTAAAGCCAGGTGCCAGTGGCTCACGCCTGTAATCCTAGCTACTCAGGAGGCTGAGATCTGAGGATCACGGTTCGCTTTGAGCTGAAGAGCACAGGGACAGCACCCAAGCTCAGAGTTCAAGCCCCACAACCGACCAAAAAAAAAAAAGATAGAAACTTAAGCATTTGAATCTTAAATGGCCAAATTCCAGGCAGTATAATGAGATGTCAGTCTGCTGAGATTCTACCTCCAGTTTCTACTTGTGTCCTCTCTCTCTCCCCCCCCCCCCCTCTCCATCTTCCTCTCCAATGTCCCTGATATTCTGGAGGCTTCCATGTGGAAAGGAAGAACATCTGTGTGGTCATTACCCTTGGGACCCTCTTTGTGGTCACTGCAGACAGGGTGTTTCTCCTTTTCCTTTGGCTCTTTGATGAATGTGAAGTAGAAATGCTCTGAAGTATTTGGTGGAGCCCAAAGGCTAATAGAAATGAAAGGAGGAGATTTCAAATAAATAGACAAACTCAGAAGTGAAAAATCAATGAGACAAAGTTCTCTTGCTGGAAACCAAATGAGGTGTAAAGTGGTCAACCATGAAATAAAAAAGCAATAAACACCATTTAGGACTGCTATGCCAGAAACCTCCTCTCTACTCCAGACTTTCCCATCTGTTTGCACCCCTCCTCCCTCCCTGTCATTGCATGTGCATGTTTTGGTCTTCTCAAAAAACCCAGTACCAACTGCTGATTCGTGAGATTGTGTGTATGTGTGTGTGCTCACACACGCCAGTCCTGGGTTTGAACTCAGAGCCTGGGTATGGACCCTGAGCTTTCTTCTCAAGAAGCCACAGCTCCACTTCTGGCTTTTTTTTTAAAGTTAATTGGAGATAAGAGTCTCACAGGCTTTCCTGCCCAGGATGGCTTGGGACTACAATCCTCAGATCCCAACCTTCTAAATAGTAGGATTAAGGGGTGAGCCATCAGCCCTCGATGATTCCGGATATTTGGCATCGATCTGCAGCAATTCTCCCTCCCTGATTACTTTAGCCAGAAGGGCTCCCTTTCTATGACTCCACAGCCTTCTATTAGTGCCACTGGCATGCCACTTACCTGGGCCTGCCTAGGCTTTGAAGTCTGTATCTGAACCTTCTGAGCCACTTCCAGACTGCTCTAGACTGCAAAACTTTTGGCTGTGCAATAAGTGCCTCAAATCAGATCTGGCTTCAAATCCCAACTAATATGTTGCCTTGGGCTAGTTCCTAAGCCTTCCTGGATCTCAGTTTCTGCATAAATTGGAAACATAATATCCCATGAATTTATGGTGAAAATGAAATGAAAAAAAATATGCAAAAAAAAAACCAGCCCTGTGATCCTCAGACCTCAGCCTCCTGAGTAGCTAGAATTACAGGCATGAGCCACTGGGGCCTAGAGCCCCAGAGGAATTTTTTTTAATAATAATTTTTTATTGTGAAAAAAACGTACAGGGGTTACAATTACATGAACAAGGTAATGAGTACATTTCTTATCAAGCATTGTAGCCTGCTCCTTTGTTTCCCCTTCCCATCCCTGCCCTCCCATCTCACCCCCCCTTTCCCCCCAGAGGAATTTTATGTAAATGTCTCACTCAGTTTGATTTTCTATTTGAACATTTAGATCATTTGCAATTTTTCTGCTGTTTGTAGGCAATGACTGTGATGAGCAAGATTATAAATCTTCATTCTTATTCTTAAATTCCTGGGAGTGGAATTAATTACTAAGATAGAGAATGTGAAAATGTTAACACTGATCATACACATTGCTGACTTGTTCTCCAGAAAGATAGTGTTATTTTATTTTCCTAGCCAGAGTATATAGTCATTGCTTTCTTGCCTCTGCTGTGAAAAACTATATTTGTTGTTTTATCTTATTTTATTTCATATTTTGTTTTGTTTTGTTTTTGAGTCAGAGCCTTCACTGTGCAGCCCAGCCTGGCCTCGATTTTACAACCCTCCTGCCTCAGTATCCTGAGTGCTGGGAATTGCAGATATGAGCCATCATTTATGGCAATATTCTTTATCTTCATTTCCATTTTTTAAAATGTCACTTGCATACCCAACACCAGAAGCTACCAGCAGTAATCATAGCTACTTAGGAGGCTGAGACCTGGAGGATCAAGTTTCAAAGCCAGCCCAGGAAGGAAAGCCTTTCAGACTCATCTCACCAGCAAATGCCAGACTGAAGCTGTGGCTCAAGTAGCTCAGCCTCTGAGTAGAAAAAAGTGAAAGCAAAATAAAGAAAGAGAAAAAAAAGAAAAGAAAAAGTAAGAGCAAAAGGTCCTGAGTTCAAGCTCCAGCATTGGTCCACCTACCCCCAAAAAATGTCACTTGCATTTAGTAAATGTCACGCTGTACAAAGGCACCTCTATGTCCATCTGGACCCTCTAAGTTAATCCATGTACACAATTGCAAATTTGACCTGAGCATAGTTTGCTTGAAGCTGACTGACTCTTCCTGGCCATGGGAAAGAAGTGAATAGAGGAACAAAGATATCTCCAGTGGCAAACTGGAGGAGTTGGGGTATCCAGGAGTGGCAGGAATGGAAGTAAGTTTATAGGATCAGGTTTGGAACTGAGAGTGGCTAGGAAGAGATAAATTTAGTGACCATTCTGAAGGTATTCAGAGCTCTGCCAGGGAGAATATGTAATCATTCATCTTCATTTGCAATTGTCCAAATGAAAATAATAGTTAAAAAGGAGTATTTATTGAGCACTTTCCACATGCCAGGTGTTATACTCTATGTGCATTTCCCCATCTTACAGGAAAGGTAACTGAGGCTCAAATATATGTAGCAGTCTGCTTAAGGCCAGGTAGAAATTGAGGAAGCAAAGATAACAGCTAAGATATGGAACCAACCCAGATGCCCCTCAGTAGATGAATGGATCAAGAAAATGTGGTGTGTGTGTGTGTGTGTACATATATATAATGGAATTCTATGCCTCCACCAGAAAGAATGACTCTGCCCCATTTGTTAGATAATAGAAAGAGTTGGAAAAAAATATACTAAGTGAAGTAAGGCATAGCCAAAGAAACATAGGTTCCATGGTTTCCCTTATTTGCAATAACTAGTATTAATCTAGGATAATCTTACCAGACAAGCAGAAAAGGTCAAATGTATAGTATCTTTTCAATAAAAAATATATATTAAAAAAAAGCTGGACTGGGAAGGTGGCTCAGTGGTAGAGCGCTTGCCTTGCATGCATGAGGCCTTGGGTTCTATTTCTCAGCACCACATAAACAGAAAAAGCCAGAAGTGGCGCTGTGGCTCAAGTGGTAAAGCACTAGCCTTGAGCTGAAGAGCTGAGGGACAGTGCCCAGGCCCAGAGTTCAGGCCCCACAACTGACCAAAAAAGAGAGAGAGAAAAAAAAAAAGCTATGCACATATGACCATATAAGATGATGCTAATCGAAATGAACCCCAAGATACAAATACAAGAGGTTTTATTTTTGTCACTGTTGTTTTTAATGCACTATGTGATTACTTGTTTCTTTTGTATGTTCTTCCCCCATGGTATAACCCCTGTTTTCACTGTATTTGATTCCAGTGCCCTGCATCTTGTTTATACATTTTTCTAATTTGGGGTGGGGAAGGGAAATAACAAAATGCTGACACAAGGATACAGGTTGACCCATTGTAACAATGAGATGTACAAGACACTATGGTGAAAAAGAACTTTACAATGTGGGGGGGAGGAGTGGGGAGGGAAGGGATGGTAGGGGAAAAACAAAGGAGGGGGGTAACAAAGCTTGATAGGAAACATACTCATGTAACTGTAACCCCTCTGTACAGTACCTTTACAATAAAAAAAAATTTTTTTTTGAGCCAAGAGCTGGTGGTTCATGCCCATAATCTTAGCTACTCAGGAGGCTGAGACCCGAGGATCACGATTCAAAGCCAGCCAGGGCAAGAAAGTTTGTGAGACTCTGATCTCCAATCATGAGCCAGAAAAATGGAAGTGAGGCTGTGGCTCAATGTGGCAGAATGCTAGTCTTGAGCAAAAAAGCTCAGGGATAGTACCCATGCCCAGAGTTCAAACCCCATGACCAGCACACACACACACACACACACACACACACACACACACACACACACACACACACACACAATCTGTGGGGGAGAGGGGGTTTCTGATTCACACATCCTGGTTGCTTACCCTCGTATGGAGTCCAATCTAGAATGGATAGAGGTAGCAGGTGCTTGCCTAGCACAAGATCCTGGGTTCAATTCTCAGCATGAGAAAAAATTAAACTATCAAATAAATAAAATAGGAACCAGAAATGCACCCTGCTCTGGCCACACTTGCATGTGGCTCACATGTGTGTTTATGAGGGCTCCTCCAGCACAGACCACAGATGGTCCACATCTCTCAGAGAACTGGTACAAAATCTGGCCTTTAGGTAACTGCAGAAGATTATTCACGTGACAGTTCCTGGTGGTTAGCCCAAGTCAGTCCATGGCACGCTCCATTCTCATGCTGTAACATTTGGAGGCAAAGGCTATTACTGAGTTTCCAGGGTTTGGGCTCATTTTTGCACTGTTGTTGTTTGTTTATTTGTTTTGGGGGGTATTGTTTTTGAGGGAGTTGCACTCATGTGCTCTGGTACTGAAGCTTAAACTCAGGGCCTGAGCCCTGTCCCTTAGCTTTTTCACTCAAGGCTGATGCTCTACCCTTTTCCGTTTTTACTGGTTAATTGGAGGTAAGAGTCTTGCCAACTTTTTTGCCTGGGCTGGCTTCAACTTCAATCTTCAGATCTCAGCCTCCTGAGTAGATAGGATTACAGGTGTGCGCCACTGCCCCTGTTAGGACTTTGGTTCCTATAAAGTTCAAAGGTTGGACTCAAACTGAAAGACTTGTATCCTCTCCAGCCAATTATAACCAGACCATGGAAAGAACTATGGACAGTCTCTGTTCCTGCTACATACAGTATTTCCTCATGACAGCATCTTCCTGGAAAAGGCTAGCCTTTCATTCCGGCTCTTGCAACACAAACTGCTTCCAGGCAGCTGGTAGATGGGGAGGGGAAGTTGTTTTACTCTTTCCCGGCTGAGGTTCACTTCTTTCATGAGACTTTTCTTTCCAGACTACTTCTACCAACAAGTGCTTAACCTACATCCCTTCTGTATCCTGCAGCTTATCTGGCCTTCTAGAACGTTGCTCATCAAATTCATAATGCTTCATTCGTTCCATCAACAACTGCCATGAGAATTCTGCCTTGTTTCCTTAACCAAATTGGACATTTCTGGAGGGCTGAGATCTTTTTGTATTTTTCCTTTTCAGCACCCAGCTCTATGTGTCTTCCTTGATGAACATGGTGTTATATGCTTTCCTTGGTCACCATATTTAAAACTCAAACAAAGACAAGCACTTATGGCTCACTCCTGTAATTCTAGCTACTCAGGAGGCTGAAATCTGAGGCTTGTATTTCAAAGCCGTCCCAGGCAGGAAAATCCATGAGACTCTTATCTCCAATTAACTACCAAAAAAAGCCAGAAGTAGAGGTATGGCTCAAGTGGTAAAATGCTAACCTCAAGCACAAAAGCTTCAAGGACAGTACCCAGGCTCTGAGTTCAAGCCCCAGTACTGGCACAAAAATAAATTAATAAAATTCATACAAATCATCTCCTTCTCTCTATCCTGAAGTATAATTTACTTTGTTTAATACATCACCCCCATTAAATTGGCTTCAGGACACAGATTTCTGTCTATTTTGTTCACACTGATTTTTTCCCCAATATTTAGAACAGTGCTTGACATACAGTACTTGCTCATTTAGTACATGTTGAATTAATGGATGAATTAAATAAGAATTAGGAAGTGTAAACTGGAGACTGGTGGCTCATGCCTGTAATCCTAGCTATGTAGGAGGAGTTAAGATCGGAAGATCATGGTTCAAAACCAGCCCGGGCAGGAAAAGTCATGAGACTCATCTCTAATTAACCATCAGAAAACCAGAAGTGTTTTTGAGCTATGGCTCAAAATGATCAAGTACTAGCTATGAGCAAAAAAAATCTCAGAGACAGCACCCATTCCCTGAGTTCAAACCCCATAATCAGAAAAAAATTAAAAGAATTAGGAAGTATAGCACCAGTTTATGAGACTGACCATTTTCTATTTCATCTCGTCAATGTATATTTTATATACTTCTCTTTGTGAATTTCAGAATTTATTTGGCCAAATCAATTTTATATTTTACTTTATCTATCTCTGTTTATTTGGCAATATTGGGGTTCAGAGCCTCAAACTCACTTAGCTTGCTTGCTTGCTTGGTGCTCTAGCACCAGCACTTGAGCCATGTTTCTGGTCCCTTTTTTTTATTTTTTTTTTTGTGCTTTATTTCTAACTCAGAAAATCCAGAGATAAAGAGTAATGGTGAGGAATAATTAAATTATTACTCTATACCAATGACTACATCTATTATGATTTAATCAACATGTTCCTCTTCTTAGGTTGATATTATGAACATCACTGTTGTTGTTTTTTCTGATACAGACCTGAATCTTCTAGAAAGCAAATAACTGGCTTAGTCTCATAGCTTGTGAGTGGTGGAACTGGAACTCAAACCCAGGCCATTTCAGTTTATCAACAATCTGTTTTGCTTTCCTGACCAAACAAAACCTAAGTTTCCAGGACCCCTCTTGCGCTTCCTTCTCCTGGGAGATAATCAGGAAAGGTTGCAAGTTGGCTATTTACAGATTACCTAACAGAGGGGTCGCAAGTGGCAGAAAAAGAAACAAACAACAGCTCCTAAACCGGAAGTGTTTTCAATATGTACTGATGGGCAATTTTAGTGGCACCATAAACATGAACTGGATGGCGATGACTACAGAGAGAGTAGGTATCAGGGCAAAATGGGGTCATATGTTTTAGTTATCTTGATTAGAGAGATTAGTTCAGTTCTCAAAAGCAGACCTGGATACACAAGCCTGAAGTCCAAGCAAAAGGACAAGAGATCAATTTGGGAGTTGACATCATGACAGAACTTTGTCTACAGCAGATGCCTTGTGGCTGCCAAATTTTCTTTTTAGGTATCAGAACCTCAGTCCCAAAGACTATCGGATGTCCGAGGCTGATTAGTGAGGGCCGTGTAAATATTTCAGAGTCCCCTGAATGTTTGCAGCTGCTGCAGAAGGAAGCTTGAGTTTCCCTTCTCACCTGAGTTATATTGGGAAATCATGAGTGAACCTCGTCTATTGTAATTTTTCGATGGTTGGCATGATTAACCCCAAAGATTGATTTTAAGCTTCCAGCCCACCTCTGACGCTTCCCTACCGAGCTTACATGGCTGAATAAAGCATTTGTAAATGAATGTATGCTGTTTAGCTATGTTGAAACCACAGTTCAGGCCTGAGATCTAACTTGTTTCCTTCCAGTGGCTTCCTCTGATCTACCTTTGTGATAACATTCTTGGATCTGAATCAGGTGATGCTGATCTTCTTTCTTTTTCTATTCTGGGCACAGAATGTACCACACTACTCAGGCAATGTTCAGCTCCTCCTTTCCCCAAGCCATGGTGGAGATTTCAGAAAATGGGGGCCCTGAGGAGATTGGAGGCTAAAGGAGCATGCCCAGAGGTCCCAACAGTTGAGGGGGTGGTGGGAGTATCTGAAAATGACTGCCTGTGGGAGGAATGAAAAGATCTTTTAGCAGCATTGAAAATCCAGCTGAGGGCAGAAATCATAAGTGTGTTCTAGAACCATCCAGCCTGGCTACAGAATTTTCTCCCTAAGACATTAAAAAATGGTAGGGAGGACATGATGTTAGGAAAAAGCCTGACATCAGTGCATCAGGAGAGCAAGATACAAGTCACTGATGACAATCTAAGGGAAACAACTGCCAACAGGTCCCAGGCTGGACAAAAAACGAAGGGAAAGCCAATAAACTACTCCACAGTGGCCCGTCCCAGCTGGGCTGTGTGTGAACCAGCCAGGACCTTGAGAGCATGGGGGAAATCCCAGAAAGCCAAGACCAGGACAAAGGAGTTTAACGCAGGTCATACCCCAAGGCCAGGTTGAGTTCAATCCCCTAAACACCCCCATCTTCAACCACAAGCCAGGTAGCAAGAGACCTACACAATCTCCACTGAACTATGCTAACAACCCCACTCACCAGATTCCCGGGTATCAGGATGTAATGAGGCCTGAATTTTCCAGGAATAATTCAGTGCCACTAGCTAAGTCTCTACAATTCCTTTCTTTCTTTCTCTCTTCCTTTTTGTGTCAATACTGGGGCTTGAACTCAGGGCCTTCTCCTCTCTAGAGCTCTGGCTGGCACTCTACCACTGGAGCCACACCCCCACATCCAATGTTTTAGTTGATTAGCTGAAGATAAGACAGTGTTTTTTCTGTCCAGGCTGGCTTTGGGTCTTGATTCTGAGATCTCAACCTCCTTAGTAGCTAGGATTACAGGCTCTACTGCCAGGATACAGTTCACATTTTCTTTTCTTTTTTTTTTTTTTTGGGTCCGGTCATGGGGCCTGAACTCTGGTCCTGGGCGCTGTCCCTCAGCTTTTCAGCTCAAGGCTAGTGCTCTACCACTTGAGCCACAGCGCCACTTCCGGCTTTTTTCTTTTTGCTTATGTGGTGCTGGGGAATCGAACCCAGGGCCTCATGCATTGCAAGGCAAGCGCTCTACCACTGAGCCACCTTCCCAGCCCCACATTTTCTTTTCTTTCTCTTCTTTTTCCTCTTTTTCCTCTTTCTCTTCATCCTTGGTGTCTTCTCATCTTCCTTCACCTCTTGCTCCTCCTTCTCTTCTTGCCCTTCCTTCCTCCTCCTCCTTTTTTTTTTAAATTTGAAATAAATACATCACATAGCTCAGGCTGACTTCCGCCTCAGTTGCAAATAATGGTGGAGACAATAATACTCTTTTCACGGGGTTATGTGAAGAATAAATGTTTTGTTTTGTTTTGTTTTGCACTCGTCCTGGAGATTAAATTCAGAACCTATGCACTGTCCCTGAGCTTTTGTGCTCAAGGGACAGTTCCATTTGTAGTTTTTTGTTGGTTTATTGGATCTAAGAGTCTCATGGACGTTCCTGCCTGGGCTAGCTTGAACCAAGATCCTCAGATCTGAACCTCCTAAGTAGCTAAGAATATAGGCATAAGCCACCAGTGTCTGGCCAGATAAATAATTTAATACATCAAAAGCACTCCGAAGACTACTTTCCTTGCCCCTGAGTATGAAGAAAGAGCCTGGACATCACAGCTGTTAAAAAGCTAGTTAACTACCAAGATTAAAGTAGTAAAGTAATAACCTCCTGAATAATGTCCCTTTCAAGGTATCAGACCCCATTTGAGTTCACTGATGTCCGAAGATGAGGAAGAGCAGGAGCTGTGAAACTACTCAGGTAGATATATTATTTTGTTAAGAGTGTAAGAATCTGTTCCAAAATGTGGGATTAACTCTCTGGTCCCTAGTCTACCATTGCTCCCCTCATTCTCAGCAGAACACATCCATGTCCAGAGAAAGGCTAGT
Source organism: Dipodomys spectabilis (assembly GCF_019054845.1). Classification (NCBI taxonomy): domain Eukaryota; kingdom Metazoa; phylum Chordata; class Mammalia; order Rodentia; family Heteromyidae; genus Dipodomys; species Dipodomys spectabilis. The sequence continues at coordinate 3,715,292 of NW_024870939.1, read as the reverse complement.
CTCCTTGCTCTTCTCCATATCCTCACATTCAGATCTGCCTGCTAAAAACCCCAGCTACAGGGCTGGGAAGGTGGCTCAGTGGTAGAGCGCTTGCCTTGCATGCTCGAGGCCCTGGGTTCGATTCCTCAGCACCACATAAGCAAAAAGAAAAAAGCCGGAAGTGGCGCTGTGGCTCAAGTGGTAGAGCGCTAGCCTTGAGCTGAAGAACTGAGGGACAGCGCCCAGGCCCAGAGTTCAGGCCCCACGACCGGACCCAAAAAAAAAAAAAAAAAACCCAGCTACATTGTCTTTTCTCCAGCTCAGTGAATGAGAGAAGTCCTTTCTTATTTAAGAATAAAGCAAGCTCGGGCACCAGTGGCTCACACCTGTAATCCTAGCTACTCAGGAGGCTGAGATCTGAGGATTGTGATTTGAAGCCAGCCTGGGCAGGAAAGTTCATGAGACTCTGAGCCCCAATTAACCACCACCCCCAAAAAAGAGCTAGATTTGAAACTGTATCTCGAATGATAAAATAGCTAGCCTTGAGCACAAAAGCTCAGAGAAAGCTCCCAGACCCCCCGAGTTCAAGTTCTAGGACTGGTATCAAAAAAAAAAAAAAAAAGAAAGAAAAAAAAGAAAAGAAAAAGAAGAATGCAGACTGTTTCTTTCTTCTGTCTTCAGCCTGAAACCTGGGACTAGCCTTCACTATATTATTACTCTCTGCTTCCTTTTACTAACCTATATCTTTGCAGCCAGAGCAACTTTGCACATCAATGTGTTCCCCTCTCAAAATGCTCTCCAACCCAATCTTACCCACCCCAAAGAGAGGGGACTGTAAGAGAAAACTAGCTCACCACTCTGTGCCTCTGTCCCTTCATCTGTCACATGGAAATAATATTCACAACCCACAGGATCACTTTGTGGATAAATTTAGAACTGGCCACCTGATTGCCCAACATCTAAGGCTATTTGAGGGAATGGCCTCTGGAAGAGAGTTGCAAAGAAGAGCTAATTTGGGGTGAGAGACACTGATCCTCTGGCCTGTATTGTATCTTGGCTGTGCCAAGTTTTTAAGCCTGAGCTGATTTCCTATGATACCTAGCTTACTTCTAGCTACCTAGCTACTGCCCTTAACTGATGCCGATTAGGATGGGCTCAAGAAATAAAACAAAACTTAATGCTATTCCAAGCAGAATATAGCTTGAGAAGATAAATCTCAAATGAGGACTAAACCTTGGCTGTGGAGAGATAGGTGTTTTCCCTATTCTGCAAAGGAAAATGCAAAGTGGCATGTGAACAAATCTATTGAAATTACAAGGCAGTTATCTTTGGGTCTTGCAAATTTGCTTTTGAGAATTTGCCTCAGGGATATACCTTATCCCTAAAAGATGATGCCGTACAAATTAGTTTTAAGTCAGCCCAGATTACAACAAGAAAAAATTAGAACTCCAGAATCCATTAAGGAGACTAGTTAAATATTATATGATACTTCCTTACAACACCTTAAAACAGAACAAGGAAGTTTTCTATGTAGATAATATGGAAAGGTCTCCTTGATATAACAATTGAATAAGAAATACCCTAAACCAACACTGGTGGCTCATGTGTGTAATCCTAGCTATTCAGGAATCTGAGATCTGAGGATAGAGATTTGAAGTCAGCCTGGGCTGGCTGTGAGACTCTTATCTCCAATTAACCACCAAAAAAAAAAAAGAAGAAGAAGAAGTAGAGCTGTGGCCCAGGTTTACAGCACTAACCTTAAGTAAAAAAATATATATATATTAGGGTCTCAGGTCCTGAATTCAAACCCCATGACAGACAACAACAATAACAAAAAACAAAAACAACAACAAAAGAAAAGCTGCAAGTGAGCTAGAGCCAGGCACTGGTAACTCACACTTACAATCCTAACTACTCAGGAGGCTGAGATCTAAGGATGGTTGTTTCCCAGACAGGATAATCTGTGAGACTCTTTTCTCCCATTAACCACCAAGAAACTAAAATGGAGCTGTGACTCAAGTGGTAGAGCACTAGACTTGAGCAAAAGAGCTCAGGGATAGCAACCAGGTCCTAAATTCAAGCCCCATGACTGACAAAAAAAAAAAAATGAAAAAGCTGCAGGTGGAGCTCAAGTGGTAGAACTCCAGCCCAGAGCAAAAAAAGCTAAGAGACAGTGCCCAGGCCATGAGTTCATGCCCCATACCAACATACACACATATACATACACGTGCACACATCCATAAACACATACACACATATACATACACATAAAACTCTGAAATAGAAATGCATTTTAACTCTTGTTTGTTCAATGTATTTCTGTGTATATTATTTTTTATTTTTAAGTGATGTGAATATTTTAACTTTGTAAAAACTACATTGATTAGAAAGAAAATCTCCCCAGACTGCATTTCAGAAAGGCTGGTTGACAAAGAATATATATGACTTGATGCTGGCTGGGCTCCTAGATACCCTGTATTTCCTCAGCTGGAAGGTAGGAGGATGCTTCTGTCTACTTTCAGTTCCTTCCAACCCTCTATAAATAAGATTCTTTCCTGGATCATGCCCTGTTTTATATCATTGCTACCCTTTGTGACATTTCATCTGTGCAAGGGTAAACTGACTGAGCAAGTTTGGCACCAGTTTCCAGAGAATTCCCAGCATTTTACACTCCATATTTTGTTACTTCTTACTCTTAGATTATATTTGTCAATTGTCTGTGTTTGTGTGCTTTTCTTTTAGGCTTAATGTAGAAGCTTTTACTTTTGCACTTTAACTTGCATTAATCTTTTAGAATGCAATTTGATTATACAAAGTGTGTTTTATAAGAATTTAGTAGAGCATCCTGTTTCTTGAGGCATTATCCATACATGGCATGTTCTCGTTCTAGTTTGTTCATTCATTTGGGCTTCTTTCAGTTAAGGGTTGTGAGGATGAGGAGTGGGGGTAAAAGAAATTCATGGGTTTAAGATGGAAGTGAACCAGATTACCCTATTACTTATTGGGGGAAGAAAGACAATGTCTGAAGCTGGTCACTGGTAACTCATGCCTGCAATCCTAGCTACTCAGGAGGCTAAGATCTGAGAATGAAAGTTCAAAGCCCTACAGTCAGGAAAATCCATGAGACTTTCACCTCCAATTAACTAGCTAAAAGCTGAAAGTATAGCTGTGGCTCAAGTGGTAAAGTTGCCCTTGAGTTAAAAAAAAAAAAAAAAAAAAGCCAAGCAAGATCACAAGGTTCTGACTTCAAACCCCAGTTTCTCTCTGTTTCTGTCTCTCTTATGTGAGTTCAGACATTTAAATTTTTTACTGAAAATTGTTCCTTAGTCCAACAATTGTACTCCTTGGTATTCACCCAAAGGAGATGAAAATTTATATCTTCACAAAGCCCTGCATATAAATATGTATAACATTATTTGTGATTACTAAAACTTAGATATTTACGAAAACCAAAAATATTTACCAAAACCAAGATATTTCAGGAGGTGAGTGGATATATAAAATGTGGCAAATCCAGGCAACAATATAAAAGAAACATAACAAAGCCACCAAAAGACATGAAGAAGGCACCAGCACATATTATTACGTAATAGAAGCCAGTCTGAAAAGGCTACGGACTATTATAAATAGAAAGACAAAATATGGAGGAAATAAAAAGATCAGTGGTTGCCAGATCTAGTTTGGAAGGAGGGATAATGGGGAAAGCCCAGAAGACTTTTAATACTGTGAAACTGTTCTACAAAACTCTATACTGGTGGATATATTTTATTATATATTTATCCATACCCATACCATGGCCATCACCAAATGTGAACCTGACATAAACTAGATTTGGGGTGATGATGCTATAAGTCAGTGTATGTTTATCAACTGTCAATATCATAATGAATAATGGATGCTGGTGACAGGGGAAAGTAGGTGTTGGGGAACGGAGGGTATAAGAGATTTCTCTCTTCCTTCTCAATTTTGCTGGAAACCTGAAACTCCTCTAAAAATAATCTTTTTTTAAAAGAAATTCATAATTACCCTTACTCAAACACAGCTTTTTTTCTTTTGTTCATATTTATGTCTGGGCTCTGATCATAAGAACTTGCTTTCTGAGAAACCAGAATTTCAATCATTGTGAAGGTTTATTTCCACTGTTTTTACCTAGAATTGCTTTATGTAAGCCAGTGAACTCAAAGTCTTTGTAATGATTATTTTACTGACTTAATGATATCTTATTGCATAGATACACTGCAATTTAGTTAACTTTTTCCTGATATGCTGAAGTTCCTGTACATTTTTTTGAAATTTTTTCTTTAAAATAAATGTTTAGGTAAAAGATATAAATATGTTAGATGTTCTTATCACCTTCTTACTTTTTTCCTTTCTCAACTTTATCCTATCTCCTTCTATGAAATTTATTAATAAAATTAGACAAATTATCTGTTGTGTTTATTGACCACTGAGGTCAAGATTTTACTTCCTTGTATACTTGAATAAGCTTTTTGAAACCCAAATTTAAATTACTATAACTATTATTTTATTTTAAAAATGATGCTATCAATCTGTTGCATAGAATCTATTCTAAAATTCTTTTTTGAAATATGTTATTGTTATCTATCAATTCTTTTATCATTTTTCTGCGTCCTCACTTCAAATAGAAATAATCTCAATCTTTGCTAAGTTTTCTATAACTTGATTTAAATAGTCATAAGTTTATAGACTTGGAGTATACTTTGGTGTGTGGAAGAAGCAGGAATCAGTCTTGATTGACTGTATTTTCTTCTAACATATACAATCCCTCTCCTAGGAAGTTAGTTGGGCAACATCAAGTAACCAGTAGAGTATTCAGCAGTTAACCAGTGAAATTTCACATTGCTCTGGAAGATTTGGCTTCATTTTATCCAGCATGTGTCTTGACTTTTTGTCAGGTAAAGAGAAATGTGGAAGGTAGTACCAGCTTGAACTCACAACTCTGACTCCCACTTGCCTTTCTTAGCATTTTTCTGGTTAACTGGAAATAAAGTCTCTCAGTCATTTCTGCTTTCTAGAATGAGGTCTTCAGCAATCTGAACTCTGGATTCTTCATTTTTTTAAGAAAGAACCTAAAACTAGTGCTTGCCATGGCGGAAACTCAGAGACCACAGCAGAGTCCTTGTCCCTGCAAATTTACTCATTGACAGTAATGATCATCACCTTCCTCGCTTCCATTGTCCTCTTAGAGTTTCTAAGATCTATGTGAGAGGATGGAAGGTATTACAGCTAGGAGAAGGCATGGACATTAAGAAAGGACATGTAAAAGTTTTGGAAAAGCCATTTACACACATACATGCACACACATAAACCTACATGACAGTTCCAGGCTCTGCTATTTTTGATGAGGATTTTTATCACACATAGACATAGATCATGGCCAAGTCAACTAAATTTTGTTTGGATGAGTCTACCAGAGTTGTCTGTTTAATTGTCAATATCTGACCATCTAAACTTCCCAAGTTAGCACTCATAGCCATCCCATTTCAAAGAATTTTTATGTGAAATAATGTATTTATGACCTTGCTAGCGCAGCCAAAGCCTGGAAACTCATCAGTTTTCTATCACTAGGGCACTGCTTAAATAAACTAGGACACAACCACACAAAGGAACATTCTGTGGCTATAAAATAAGAATGAGGAACTATCCTGTGCACTGATAAGGGACAATTTCCTAGATTTATGAGTAAGTAAAAGCAGGTGCAGCAGATTATAAAACATGCTGCCCTTTCTACAAGACCCACAAAAGTATCAACTCCCCACCCCTAAGCTAAAAAAAAAAAACACTTAGATGGGGTTCATCCTAGGAAACAAGGCAGGGTCTGCATCAGTGTATAAACAGCTGAGGGTGAAAAGTGACACCATCATTTTAATAATTTAAATTCACTATCCCTCGTGATTCTCTTAAAAGGAAAATATAAAACCTTGCTTTGTTAGAGAAAACACTAAGATATCCCTTTAATACTAGATACCTATGAGGAACCAAGAGAGAATATGAGAAACAACAGTGGACTACAAAGGCATTGCTATAAAATTAGAGAGAGTTTTATCTTTCTGGGACATTCTAGGTATCAGGTGAAAATAAGAAAAGGAGGAGTCATCTACCAGGCGCTGGTGGCTCATATCTGTGACCCCAGCTACTTAGGAAGCTGAGATCTGAGGATCATGGTTTGAAGCCAGCCCAGGCAGGAAAGTCTGTGAGACTTTTATCTCCAATGAACTACTCAGAAAACACTGTAAGTGGCATTGTGGCTCAAGTGGTAGAGCACTAGACTTGAGCAAAAAAAGCTCAGGGACAGTGCCCAGACCCTGAATTCAAGCCCCAGGATTGATGAAAGAAAGAAAAAGAGAGAAAGGAAGGAAGGAAGGAAGGAAGGAAAATATTATTTATTATGTTGAAATGGTGAAATGTTAACCAATACAAGTCTAGCTAATATAACAAATATCAGGCAACAGAATCCTATGAAGCTATCAAACATGATGATACAGAACTAAATTTATTTTTATAGAAAATTGCCTAAGAGACAGTAGCAACTGGAAGAAGCAGGTTACAAAATGGTTTCATAGTATGATTTAATTTAAAATATATGTTCATAAAGGACTGGGCATGGTGGTAAAAAAAAAAAAATCTGTAATCCTAGCAATGCAGGAGATACAGGCAGGGAATATCATGCTCTTAGACTGGCCCTGATCAAAGAGCATGAGACCCTATTGTTAAAATAACTAACACAAAAAAAGAAATAGGGGTGTGGCTCAAGAGTTTGAGTGCCTGCCTGTCTAGCAAGCATGAAACACTGAGTTTAAACCCCAGTACCGTAAATAAATAAATAATAAATGTCTATATTTTATGTTGACTATATAATATAGAGAAAGACCTGAAAGGAAATTCACCAAAACATATTTAAAATTATATCTCTGAATTATGAGGTTATTCTCTATACCTTTTAGTATTTCCTGAATGCTTTAATACAGCATATTTATCTAATAAATGTTATTTATAATAACATTAGTTGAACCGGGTGCCAATGGCTCACACCTGTAATCCTAGCTACTCAGGATGCTGAGATCTGAGGATCGAGGTTCAAAGCCAGCCCTGGCAGGAAGGTCCGTGAAACTCTTATCTCCAATAAACCACCAGAAAACCAGAAGTGGCGCTGTGGCTCAAGTGGTAGAGGGCTCTCCTTGAGCTGAAGAGCACAGGGACAGCGCCCAGGCCCAGAGTTCAAGCGCCACGACCGACCAAAAAAACTAAAAATAAATAAAAATAAATAAATAAGTAAATAGCATTAGATGTTCGAAAAGGATTTCATTGTGACATTTTCACACATGTATACAATGTATCTTGATCAACTTCACCCCCTCTATCACTCTCCTTTACTCTTTCTTCCTAAAACAGTTTCAGCAGGTTTCACTGTTCTATTTTCACACATGCAAATAAACTATGTGGTTTATTAGCCCTCCTCCCTCCTGCCGGTACCCTCCCCCTTCTCCAACAGAACCTGTACTACTTCCCTGTCATTCTTTTTTTAGTGTATATGTTCATTACACCAAGGCGTTCACTAGGGTGTTTCAGCTATGCATAGATTAAGCATATTTATATAATAGTCTTAAACAATAAAATTCTTTTACATGCTTCTGAAACATTAGATTGATCTGATTTTCCTGGTCACTGTCCCTCAACCTCTTCAAAAGGAAACCACAGATCATTGGCTTCTGAATCAGCCTAGCCTAGGCTCAATGCCCCAGGCAACCCCAGGCCTGGTGTTAGTATGAACTCAGAGTTCTAGCCTTCTCCTAGCCATTTGCATAAAGCTCCCAGCCTTCTTGAGATTGTTCTTCATACCTTGCCTAAAGTAGATAGGCCCTGGCTTGTCTCTACCAAAAGCTTTTGACTCCCCAGTGAGTACGTTTGGAAGTCACTTTAACCGTCACAAGCCTCAGAAGACCAGGCTTTTCAGTCCCATTCCTGAGCTGAAGGTAGTGGACAGAGCATACCAAGTCTAAGTACTTCCTCCCATGCTACTTTAAAACCTTAACTGTCTCTCATCTGTGCCTCTTCATTTGACCCCCAGCTTATAACCTCAGACACTGGTCCATTTTGCTACCTTATTCCTCTAGACCAGGTTTCATGAACTCTGGGACTTTGAAAAATATTAGCGTAGTCATTTCTTATCTAGAACAAGCTCATCAATCACCCCTTTCCATGATTTAGTTATGATCTAGGATGCAGCATACCAGTACAAATGCCTTCAAATAAGGGTTGCTTCAAGCCTGGTACACTTTACACTCATTTCTATCTGCCCTCATTATTCCATCTCTAATTCTAAAGCATTTGAGCAAACCAGAAAAAGGCAGCAGCTACAAGGCAGGCAACAAAAGTGACTGCCTGGCTTATACTTGTCATGCTAGCTACTCAGGAGGTTGAGATCTGAAGATCACAGTTCAAAGCCAGCCTGGGTACACTGTGAGACTCTGTAATTTACCTCCAAAAACTTGAAGTGGAGCTATGGCTCCAGTGGCAATGCACTAACCTTGAGCAAAAAAGCTAAGGGACAGCACCCAAGCCCTGAGTTCAAGCCCCAGTACTGGACCACACACACACACACACACACACACACACACACACACACACACACACACACACACACACACACACACACACACGCAATAGACTGCAATGATTGGGAAAATATGAAACCTCTGAGAAAGGAATCAAATAGCCATATGCCTAGGATATATCTCACAGTGTGGTAACTCATAATAGGGGCCGGAGTTCATACATGCACATGCATGGGTCACCTTCAGCATGCTTGCTGAGGACACCTGGATTTTCCAAACAACTCCCAGAGCTCTCAGGACTGCCTACTATGCTCAAAGTTGACTGGGCTCCTCTTTGGAATGCCTCCCCCCAGAAGATTTGCACAATCACCTCAACAGACAACAGGGCTCTGTAGGGCAGTGCTCAGTGATCTGAATGTGTTTCTATTTGGGGCATATTTTTATATTGATATATTTAAAGCACACGTAGTGTTTGCTGCATAGGTACTTATTCCTAGACCTGGATAATGGAAAGGAAAGAAAAATGGACCAAGTAACTGTAATGGTCTAAGTTTTCTGATTAACATCACCTTCCTCTTCTGTAAAATAGTTCTAATAATACCTACATGAAGCAATAAAAAGATTGCTATAAAGATCTAGTGGGACAGTGAATGTAATACTTCTAAAGCAGACATAAAGAATGTGTTTTACTATAGTAATTCCCTTTATCTAGATTAGATCATGGATTTAAAATTATAGGAGGAAAGAAAACTACAAATGTCTATGACTCAAATAGGAAGCAATTGTCAGCCCAGGTGCCAGTGGCTCATGCCTATAATCCTAGCTATTCAGGAGGCTGAGATCTGAGGATCACAATCAGCCTGGGCAAGAAAGTCTGTGAGACTCTTAACTCCAACAAACTATTCAGAAAAAGCCAGAAGTGGCTCAAGTAGTAGAGCATTATCCTTGAGCAAAACGAAGCTCAGGGATAGTGCCTAGGCCCTGAGTTCAAGCAGAAGGAAGGAAGGAAGGAAGGAAAGAAGGAAGGAAGGAAGGAAGGAAGGAAGGAAGGAAGGAAGGAAGGAAGGAAGGAAGGAAGGAAGGAAGGAAGGAAGGAAGGAAGGAAGGGAAAGGAGGGAGGAAGGAAGGGAAATGAGGGAGGGAGAAAAGGAGGGAGGGAGGGAGGAAAGGAGGGAACAATTTGTCTTGCATTTCTCAGGGAGGACTTCCTACCAGCACTGCATTAGCAATAGGCCATTGTTGGATGAAATGCGACACCTACTGCATATAACTTGGAACTGCAGTTGGGACTGTCGTCCTGGAAGCCAGAAGCCTTCATACTTTGACCATGATGGTTATGCAAGTGTAGTCAGGCACAAAATCCTTACTTTACCATTGTTAACTTATTTTTTAAAATTTCCAGTTAGTATCTTCTCTGGAAAAATCACAATATTCTTTTTTTAAAATATCATTTTTCATACTCTAATGTAATATATTATCAAATTTAAAGAAAAATTAAAGATCCTTCAATAGCACTACTGTCTATTATAACTAAGTGTTTTTAGTTAAAAACTGCTACAACCACAATTAGCATCTTTTTCTTCATTCTTCCATCCCTTTCTCTCCTCCCCCTCCTTCTCTCTCTCTCTCTCTCCCTCCCTCCTTCTCTCTCTCTCTTTGCACATTTTAAAAAGGAAAAACTAACTCAGGAGTGAAATCCCTCACCTGGGTTAAGTACTTCTAACAGTTTTATTTGTGTTAACTCCCATTACTCTGTGATACTACAAATGAGTGTCATCACAAACAATAAGGAAAGCAAATTGCTTGCCATAGTTTCTAGGAACATACCTGTAGTCAAGCAAGCTGGGTTAATTACTCTGTGTTGAAGGAGAATGGAAGTCATAGGGAATCTTAGGCCATTTAAATAAGAGTATTAAGCTCAGAGAACTTGGGCTTGTGCTAGGCAGTTTGACAGGAAGGAGAGTTATTCTGTGGTTGGGTATATGAGAAGATCTCATTTAGAAGGAGGGAAGACTTGTGGGCAGAGAAAAGAAAATAAACTGTATTGTTCCTATTAGCCAGAAGACATGGATGAATGCTTGGTCATTTTGTGGTTTCAACAATGTTCTTATTTGTACTGTGTCTGAATTCAGAAATAGTTGTGAAATGGTCTCATTTTCATCTTGATCTGTCATTGGCACTGAATGTCCTATCTGGTATTAATGTCGGTCGTGGGGGCTGAACTCTGGGCCTGGGTGCTGTCCCTCAGCTCTTCAGCTCAAGGCTAGCTCCTTAACCACTTGAGCCACAGCACCACTTCCAGCTTTTTTCTGCTTATGTGGTGCTGAGGAATAGAACCCAGGGCCTCATGCATGTGAGGCAAGCACTCTACTACTGAGCCAATTTCCCAGCCCTTTTTATTCTTTAAAGGAGAAAAGGACCCATAAGACCCCTAAACGCTATCAATTTCCTTGGACATAGTCATTGGTTCAATGTGGTCATGTGATCTGAGTGGGACCAGAGTCCCTCCCTGAGGTTCTTGCTTTGGAACTAAAGAAGTAGCTTTGATTCTTGGATGTACAGAAAATTAGGGCAGCTATCTTCCCTTGCAGCCTTGATTCCAGTGGTGGAAACCTTAGTTTCTGAAGCCATTCCTGCAACCCTGAGCACTAACTGCTCCTTATCTTCTCTACTTAGTGATTCATTAATTCTACTTAGTGATGTCACATACCTGTTATCCAAGCACTCGGGAAGTTGAGGCAGGAAGAACACTAGTCAAAATTCAGCTGGGCTATGTAAGACCCCAATCTTAAAAAGAAAAAAAGAGGGGGTGCTTTCTAATTCAGCATCTTTTTTCTGTCAGGACGTGGATGAGGAGGGTACTGAGGTTTGAACTTCAGCAGCCTCAGTTTCTGGGTGACTACCCACAATATACGTATGAGTAAAAATAAACATGTTGCCTTAATTTCTAGGACTTTGGGGTTGTTTTTACCACAACAAAAACCAGTTCTACCCAGAATAGAAATAAATACCCAGAGTAATGTTATTTAGCAAAGTTCTTACTGATAGCTTTATCATAAACCTGTGGAGGCAGCTGCTATGCTACCTTATTTGTACACTGAGTCTCTGTAAGTTCACATTGCCCTTTTTGATGAGGAAGTGTGAGTAGGCATTACAAGACAATCACAATCTATATTGAGCTAAATGCTATGATGGAACCACAGGTACACTGCATAAATCCAATCAGTTTGAGAGGTAAAGTTTTTTTTTTCAGTCTGGCAAGACATTAATTTTGTGTACATGTAGGGGGAAAAACTATTTTATGGGAGAATGGCTCTTGCAAAAATTGGAGGGAAGTGCTCTTCATTTTGGGTACCTAGTGTTCAATCAGCTTAGTTTTTCTTTTGTTATTATTTTGTTTGCTTATTTTTGTTTTTGTAGAAGCAAAGTTGTTCTGTGCAGCCCAGGCTGGCCTGGAAATTGAGATGTTCATATCTGAGCTCTGAAGTACTGAGATTACAGGCATGCACCACCACATCTGGTTTATAGGCAGGTTCTCAATTTACATCCTCTTCTCAGATAATTTTAGAAAAACATTAGTATAATTGGCAGGACTTTTTTCCTCCCCACAAACTCATGGTTGCAGATAGATTTTATTTCTATCAATGAAATCAATCAGGTTCCCAAACTCCCATACACATAAGAAATAAGATACTTTATCTCAATCATCTTAGAGGTAGTCATCTCTCTACCTAGATTTGCACAGAGCCAGGCTTTTATTGCTTTGGAGCAGCTCATCATCCACAAAAAGAAAGGGTTTCTGTTCTTACAAGTGAGTTCCTTTATCCATACCAAAGCATGGGAACACCGCCCCCTGCCCCCCCCCCCCCAACACTCCTGCAGGACATAACTGTCTACAGCATGCAAACATTCCCATTCCACCAGAAGTCTGTCACTACTGGAGAAGCTGCATGGAGTCCAGTCCACGTAGCTCAAAGAAAAAAGCACCCATCATCCCCTCTCAACATATATGTCTTGAGAGGGCCGAGAAAGAATGCCAAGTTTTCTGGAGTATGTAGAGGAGAGTTCAGATGGATCCATGTGAGATTATTCCAAGCCCATGCTCACAGACAAATTTTCATTGTAAAATATCTCTGCCTCAGCATCCCTGGAACAGACTAGCTCACTAAGGCTCCTCAACCTCTAAACTTCAAGGCATCTCTGATAGTGTTAAATGTACAGAGAGAGATGGAAAAGTCTGTCATCAAGGAAGAAGTTTTATACTCACAGATCCCCCAGAACAGAAGGCATGGCGTGCCATGAAGTGAACCACATGAGGAAGCATCTGGGTTGATCAAGAGAGCCAGGGAGATCAGAAAAATATCAGCTAGGGTCTTCATTGTGGTTTCCAAGGGAAGAACAGGTGAGGCAAGGTAAGCAGACATAGGATTGGTTCATTTGAATAATTCCAGCAAGCTGTCTCTATTCACCAGTACCTGGCCTTGAAGTGATTAGAGCAAAGGAATGTTGTCCCAGAGGTAAGCATCAGGAGAGATCTCAAGGAAGGAGACATTGGTATAGCTTTGGATTAGCTGGGTTCATATCAAGGCTTACTCTCAGGTAAATTCTTTACTATCTCTGGGAATTGACTGCCTCTTAACTTGTCTTTTCAAAGTCAGCAAGGCTCCAGAGTAAAAGCATCAGAAATACAAAAAAAAATAAAGAGGAGCAAGGAATACACCTGGGGTAGATCTAAAATCTGGAAGGAATTTTTTCCCCTAATCTGTTCAACTCAACAGACTTGCTGGAACCTGGAAGAGAAATGTGGGTCCTTTGATCCAGCATCAGTTGCCAACTCCTCCAGCCTTCAACATGCCTCCTCCAACTTGCACGTGTTGAAAGCCTTTAGCTTACAGTTCAGCATAGCCATGTCTGGAGATCAGTGCCAGCTGGGACACAGATAAGACGTACCATACTTACCAGGGATGGGTCTATAATTCATCTACAGCCCTGGTGTACCTTGGGGAAATTCCAGTCCCATGAGTTGGCAGTCTTTGAAATCAAGAGTTTATGACTTACACTGATTTCTCCATAGAGCCTAGAGCAGCCCTAGGAGCTTGACCTCTTTATCTCTTCCAACTACTTTTGCCCCAAGCTAACATGCCAAAGGACTTAGATCATTCTCTCCACTGCTTTCCCTCTCCAATCACAATCAAAACCTAGTAATTCACAACAATTCAGGTGGACATTTCTGAACCACAGCTGATAGCTACTGTCCCTACACTTACCATGTCACTGGGACACAAGAATGGTTTCTCTTGATTATCAACTTAAATAGAAAGACATCTAGGAGATCAGTAAAACACAACTCTGGGTCAGTCTGTGATAATATTTCTAGGCACAATTAGATCATGTGGGCTTTGACTTAAATAGTTTAATCCATTGATGGATTAAAATTGAATAGACTATTAGGCAGTGGTAGAGCTATGGAAGGGGTACTGAAGGAAATTCTATAAGAGTGCCTTTGAAGGGTGTATCTTGGCTCCAGGCTCATCCTGTAACTTTGTTTCTTGGTTCCCATGAGATGAGCCACTTTCCCTTCTCTGCCCTTCCTTCAAGATGTTTCTGCCTTGTCCCAGGCTTAAAAGCAATGGAGCCAGTCAACTGTGAACTGAAACCAGCCATGAGTTTAAAGACTCATGGTTTCTCCTTCACCTTGCTTCTCTCAGTATTTGGTAACAGAGATGAAAAAAATTAACACAGAGGTCTATACCTGGGAGACTCAGAATACTGCACAAAGATTTCTTTTTTGTTGCTTTTTGTAAGGTCTGCTCCTGGATGGCAAGCAGACTCCACCCTCCTCACAGCAAAATCTCCACCCAGTACCTGCCTTACCTAGGCAACTGGCACACCTGGAAGAGGTCACATCTGCATCCACTGAGGTCACATCTGAATTTGATGTGGCCACACTTTTCTCCGTCCGTACCCTAGATAAGGCCTAGCCTAGGCCCAGATGCTCTCTTTCTCAGCTCTCTCTTCCCCAGCTCTCTCTCTTTCCCAGCTCTCTCTCTTTCCCAGCTCTCCCAGCTCTCTTTCCCAGGCCTTTCCCTACTACATGGAGGGCCAAGATGGCCTGGTGCCAGCCAGAACGATGAATAAACCTATCCCTTACCTGAAAACCACGTGCTTGGTGCTGTTCTTACTCGGCTATCTGTTTTTAAAAACCTAACACTTTTATTGCTAGTTTTCTCTTCACTGGGGAAAAACGATCTTTAAAAATCATTTTAGGTGCAAAGCGCCAGTGACTAACGCCTGTAATCTTAGCTACTCAGGAGGCTGAGATCTGACGATCACGGTTCAAAGCCAGCCCTGGCAGGAAAGTCTGTGAGACTCTTATCTCCAATTAACCACTAGAAAACTGGAAGTAGCGCTGTGGCTCAAGCAGTAGAGCGTTCGCCTTGAGCTGAAGAGCACAGGGACAGCGCCCAAGCCCAGAGTTCAAGTCCCACGACCGACAAAAAAAAAAAAAAAAATCATTTTAGGCCTGGGAAAGTGGCTCAGTGGTAGAGTGCTTGCCTCTCATGCATGAGGCCCTAGGTTAGATTCCTCAGCACCACATAAACAGAAAAAGCCAGAAGTGGCACTGTGGCTCAGGTGGTAGAGTGCTAGCCTTGAGCTGAAGAGCTGAGGGACATTACCCAGGCCCAGAGTTCAAGCCCCACAATTGACAAGAAAAAAAAATCATTTCAAAGACCAACTTTGCCTCTGTCACTATTAAAAAGGTCAGATTTTATCCACCATACGCATAAGAAAAGATTTATGCTTTACTAACCAAGAATCATGACCGATTCTGGCAGGACAGAAAACCTAGGTAGGTCCTGGTCCAGCAGGTATTGAAAGGTATTCTTTCCTTTCATCCCTGAAGACACCAGTCAACTTGCAGGGCTTCTGGGGAAAGTGGGGAATGGGGGAGTTGGAGGCTCCTGAGGAGGGAAGTTGATCTAACTCCTGTTGGAGTGAGGACCAGAGGTATTCTAGAGCTGTCCAGGTTCCTAAGAGCCAAGAGTGAGTCTCTCTAACTCCACATTAGAAAAGTCACATTGGCATCAGCAAACTAGTGATGCTGTGTGACAAGCTGAGAATCAGTTTATGGACCAAGGAACCCAGGAAACAGCACAAGGGTAGCTAAGAGTGAGGCGATGTTAGGAATTAAGAATAACACAAACACAAGCTATAACAAGCCCTCACCACAACTGGTATAACGTGTATAGATCAGGCGCAGGCCTCTGGCTGCCAGAGCCCTAACAATCCTCCCTTAGAGACCTTGGTCAGACCCAGCCCTGCACCTTTTGTTCATAAACACCATCCCTACCCACAGCTCCACAGTCCAATGAAGCAATCAAGTTATTCATCCTATTTCTTCAGAAGTTGGTTTTGCACTCCCATGCTATCCCTCACCTTTAAATTTTCCACTAAGATATGGCTCCCCTGCCCCTTCGTACCTATGTCCCCCTTTCCTCATTTTTCCATATCCCTTACTCCTTATTCCTCCAACCAGAGCCACAGAATCCACTGTGATCTAGTGTCCCTCATCTTAAAATCTTTTCTCCACTCCCTCCCCATAGAGGCTATAGTCCCCTCAAACATCCTCCTACTTTCTCCCCAAAGTGGAACCAATCTATAACTTCAAGCAATTAGGGCTGCAGTGAAGGTAAACCAAGAACACACTTCCATATAGAGGGACCAGCAGGTCACAAAGGTCAGTCACATCTGATGTGCATAAGTCTTATATCTGCCTAAAATCTCAATACTAGCTGCTAAGATCTGGCCAGAGAAGACCCAGGGCAGGATAGATGAGGCATTGGCCCACTTTCCACTATGTGGGCCTTAAAATGATTGCATGTGTCA
Source organism: Dipodomys spectabilis (assembly GCF_019054845.1). Taxonomy (NCBI): domain Eukaryota; kingdom Metazoa; phylum Chordata; class Mammalia; order Rodentia; family Heteromyidae; genus Dipodomys; species Dipodomys spectabilis. The sequence goes on along the minus strand of NW_024870939.1, from coordinate 3,698,850 downwards.
TGATTATTATATGGTTAAGCTATAAGATTATGGTATAATAAGCCAATGTTTATAATAACAACATTTACTGATATAGTACTTTATTGTTTACATGTTTTCTCATTTATTCCTTGCAGCAACCCTGAGGTAGGTATTATTATCCCCACTTTACCCAGATGAGTAAACTGATATCCCTAGGTTAGATGACATGCTGAAGATCATATGCTTATTAGTAGCAAAGTCACTGAAAATCCCAAACCCAAGGGGACTCATGAGTAGTTCACAGGCTGCTGTCAAGGCAGAACAGAAAACTTCAGCTAGAAAGGGCTGGACCATTCGCTGAGCTTGAGGGCGTTCTCTGGGGATGAACGAGGCACATTCATTCACAGGCCAACACCAAGACTAAGCAGGAGAAGCTTAGAGCATGTGGGAGTTAGGAAGCAGGAAGAGGCCCGGGACTTTGGTGAGAGTTGACAGTATCTTCAAATAAACACAGAGCTCCGCTTCTAAGGACTAGAGAAACAGCATCCAGCAGCTACAAGTCCAGGGTCTGGCCACAGGCAGCAGGCTGAGTCTAGGACAAGTTGCCACATAATGGCACTCACTTGGACGTGGCCCACGTGTAGTAAATCTCAGGCAGTGGTCCTTTCTGTTAAGGCCTTGAGCATCTGAAGAAAGCCACAAAAGCTTTCCCCCCAGAAAAATACAGACTCACATGTACAGACATTTTTTTACATACAATTACAAGGAGTTCATGGGCCCCAGCTAGGGAACCTCTGCTTTAGGTATCACCCTGAGTAGAGTCATTGATACAAACCCATCAATAAGTAATTCCTATGACTGATCCCCTTCTGTTGCCCCTTAATATTTAGAATGTTATGAAGTTTGGGTATGTGTGTGTGTGTTTGTTTTTATGGGAGCCAAGGAAAAGAGGCTCAACCTACCTCTAGCTAAGGAAAGAGCAGCTGAGGCTGGCAGTGGTGACAGCCAAGGAGCAAAAACAGAGGGAAAGATGGGGTCACAGGTACCGCTGCGCTTTCTACCCAGAAGGTCACTTTGGGAGCTTTTCTCTATTCAAATTTAGAGAAGCAATGTGGGATAATGGGGAGAGGGGTGGTATTTTGTTTCCCTCACTGGCAATATGGTGAAAAGTTCAGCAGGCATTGCCCTCCATTCTAGCCTTCCCCTCTCCACCCCTCTAAAGCACCTAAGCATCAGGCCCAAGTCATTCATGCATATGAACACCAATTATTTACACACTTCCTTTCAGGGAAAAAGAGAAGTTGGGATGGGAGAGGTCTCAGGACAGACTCCAGGTTATGCCTGGGGATCATGCACTCCCCATGGAGAATCAGCTAAACAGGAGAATCAGTACGACCACCCAAGGACTCAGTGCACAACAGCCCCTAACCACCTTCCATCCAGGGCTCATTGGAAAACCAAATCAGAGCTATGCCCTGTATCCCAGCTCCAAAACTGGTGGGCCCAAGATAGAAAACCAAGTCTGAAGGGCCAGAGGGGCTGAGGGGTGGGAGGCAATCCCAACTTATTGCAGAGAGTAATTCTGATCTCTCATGGGAATCAGCAATCAGGCAAAGGCCTGGTTGTAAACCCAGCCAGGCCTGGAGAGGGCACACACTGAAGTCTAGGTGACTACTTACACTCACAGAACTGATAGGCCATGATGATCTTCTACACCCAGCAGCCCTGGTCTCTCTTAATTCCTGTGATCACTCATATACTAGCGGTCATTTGCTCAGCTCTAGATGGATGTCTCATCACACGTGGCTAGAGGAGCCCCTGTTAGCCGAATGTGAGCTGGACTAGTGTAAGGATCAAGCAGGAAGGGTGGAGGGAAACCACCAAAGCCACTGCCCCTCTTGGCCAGAGCGAGGGGCAGCCGTTCATCCTCAGGAGAAGGGGAAGGAGGGTCTTGGCTATAGCTTGTAGTCCCAGATGGTGGAGCCCCCAGGTCTAAGCCCACCTTGTCTCTAGCTAGAAGTTCCCTCTGTCTGCGTCTCTGCTGGCTTCGACCAATGAGGAGGAGAGTCAGGGATGCTGCAAGAACCCCGAGGATAAAACCAGCCAGTCCAGCCCCCACCGTGTGAGCCTGGCTCGGAGGATCTCGCTGACTGCCCGACACCAAGCTGTAAGCCGCCACCACACGGGCTGCCCCACCTTCCTGACATTCACAGGCATAAGCACCCATAGCTCCTGGGGTCACTACCACCTCTAGCCCATCCCGCCGAGGGGTGAGTGAGGTCACTCCACTGGGCTGGTGCCACACACAGGATGCCCAGGCTGAGCTGGGGGAGCATGGTAAGACGACATGTGCAGCGGTGGCCACAGGAACTTCAAACACTACTGGATGTTCTGCGGAGAGACAGCAGAGACACAAAGGTGATAAGGCTTTCGCTGATGAAGCACAAAGGGCATGAGGCTAGAGAGGGAGGGTGATATAATGGGAGGGTGATAGAGAGAAGCACAGGGTGATGTCAAACATGAGACAGGGCCAGAGGGAAAAATGCCAATAAAGGAGATTCCCAAACAGGGTCAGGCCCTGAGTCACTAGCCACCCTGACTTTCAGGACCCAAGTAAGTGTGTATAAAATGGACAACTTTCTAATCCCTTCCTATCTACCCCACCCATACTTATCTAAACCGTACAAACCTCCAGGTTCTCTGGGACACAAAGAAGAGACATCTGCTGACTCGATGTCTTGCACCAGCCTGCAAAGAAGAGAATATTTGGTAAATCCAATGTCAACATTCACTTCAACCTCCTCAGTACCTACGAAACACCCACTCATTCATTATACCCTCGGTCATCTCAGTCTACATTCTCCTCATCAGCAAATATTTCCCCAGGACTCCTATATTCCTCATGTCATCTGTCATGTGAAATTCTACACAGAGGGCTGGGAATGTGGCTTAGTGGTAGAGTGCCTGCCTAGCATGGATAAAGCCCTGGGTTCAATTCCTCAGTACTACATTAACAGAAAAAGCCAGAAGTAGTGCTGTGTCTCAAGTGGTAGAGTACTAGCCTTGAGCAAAAGAAGCTCAGGGACAGTGTCCAGGCCCTGAGTTCAAGCCCCGGGACTAGCAAAAAAAAAATAATTCTACACATGGCAGGCGCCGGTGGCCTGTAATCCTAGCTACCCAGGAGGCTGAGATCTGAGGATCATAGTTCAAAGCCAGCCCAGGCAGGAAAGTCCATGAGACTCTTATCTCCAATAAACCAATAGAAAACCAGAAGTGGCGCTGTGGCTCAAATGGTAGAGTGCTCGCCTTCAGCTGAAGAGCGCAGGGACAGTGCCCAAGCCCAGAGTTCAAGACCCATGACTGACAAAAAAAAAAATCTACACATATATTTCTAGCAGACCATGGACTATTAGGAAGATGTTTGGTAGTTGTACTTTAAAAGAAAAAGGAAGCCAAGTATGGTGGTCCATGCCTGTAATACCAGCATGCAAGAGACAGAGGCAGAAAGATGAGTTTGCATCCAGCCTGGGCTACATAGTGACTTCAGCTACTTGGAAGGCAGAGATCAGCAGGATCACAGCTTGAAGCCAGACTAGACAATATGTTCACTTCAGAAGAAAAATGAGACCTCCATCTCAGGAGAAAAAGTTGGATATGATGGTACACATCTGTCATCTCAGCTATGCAGGAGGTATACATCAGAGGATCGTGGTTGAGGCTGGCCTAGGGAAAAATACGAGATGCTACTCAAAAAATAACAAGTGGTAGAATGCTTGCCTGGCTTCAGGTCCTGAGTTCAAACCCCAAAAAACAAAAACAGGAAAGGAAAGAGAATCACCTAAAAATGGACCTGGTTGTCCAGAGCCACAAGAATTCTCTGGGGAAAAATTATAAAACTATAGAATATATAAGAACTACAGAACAATTGATATCCCTGAAATGAGCTCCAAGACTGGTATGAGAAGGTGAAAAGTTCTTATAAAACCAAGATTAGAAGTGAATACCAGTAGTTCAAACCTGTAATCCTAGCCTAATTGAGAGGCTGACATACAGAGGATCATAGTTTGAAGCTAATCAAGGTAGAATAGTTTACAAGACCCCTTCTTTTTTTAATTTTTTTTAAAATTGTGACAAGACCCCTTCTTATCCCATAGCTGGGTATGGTGGTATACACCTGTCATTCTAGCTACATAGGTAGCTGAGATCAGGAAGATCACACTTTAAGGCCAGTTCAGGCTGGCTTCAAGTCTCTATCCAAAAGTTGGGCACAGTGGCATGTGCCTGTCATCCTAGCTACAACAGGAAGTAAAAAGTAGGAAGACTGAAATCCAAGCACACACCTAGGCAAGAAGTAAGACCTTATTTCAAAAATGATCATATAAAAAATATTAGAGTTAAGAGTACCTCCTAGCAAGCACAAGGCCCTGAGTTCAAACCTCAGTACCATACACAAAACAAATCCACAAGCCTCGTTTGTCCAGTGGACATGGTGAGTGTGGGACATATATATAGCTATAGTCACAGAAACTTTGTACTCTATACGTTTATCTGTGAATTGATATATGGAGGGTAGAATATACAGATGTATCAACCTAGTGCACTGGCATATATATGCCCCCCAACCACCACCACCACCTTGTTCTTCCTCTCTTCTCTCCTTCCTCTGTAAGTTCATACATATATCTTAAGGACCCTGGGAGCTAAGACTAATGAAAATTATATTTTAAAAATACTAAAACAATAAAGAAAAAATAAAGTATTTGTTTCTGTTTTAGAGAATTAAAACTTCTTTCTCCAAAAACCAAAAGATGGGACCAAAATTCTTAACCTAAAATGCACTGCTTCGAAGCCTGCCACTCAAGTTATTTATATCCCTGGTTGGCAAAATGCCAAGACCAATCAAGAGCTAGCACAAAATTTTACACTTTCAATTCAAAATGAACATCTGAAAACAAAATTAAATTTTATGACTAGTGTACTTACATGTTTGTTATCATTTTAAACATTTTATTTCTGTGTTAGTATGTAAATTAATCTATTTTATTTCCCAAAGAAAGAATATATGCATCTAAAGGATTTGTAACCTTGTAGTTCTGTAATTCATGAGGGTTACATATACATTTACAGGTTCTATATATTGTAAATGACTGTGCTTTAAAATAGGGAACCTCAAGGATAGTTTGAAAACACTTTCCAAACAATTGATCTAAGTTCTTCATTATATCAGGCATCAGTGGCGCATACCTGTAATCCTAGCTACTCAAAAAGCTGAGGTTTGAGGATTGTAGTTCAAAGCCACCCCAGGCATAAAATCTAAGAGATTCTTATCTCCAATTAACCAGTAAAAAATGGGAAGTGGAGGTGTAGCTTCAAATGGTTGAGTGCCAGCCTTGAACTATAAAGCCAAGCAAGAGATAAGGCCTCAGTTCAAACCCCAGTACACACATACACACACACACACACACACACACACACACACACACACACACACACACACACACACACACAAATACTTCATTAATGGATCTCAATTCAAGATTGAAGAGGGATTTCATCTTTAAAAACACATAAACCCATTAGAGTTAATAGATGTTATTTGGATCCTAACTTAGAGTATTTTTTAAGTATATCCAACTGGGAAAATTGGATTTTAAAATAAGATTTTAATATGATAATGACATTTTACCCATTATTAATAATAGCTTATCTATTACATAACATAATGGATATATCTGAAAGAAGCTTTCTGTGTTGGAAATAGACAAAGAAAGACTCATGGATAAAGTGATCTGATATCTAAGATTTGCTTCAAAATAATTGGGAGTATTGATGAACAAGACTGGCCAGGAATTGGTGATTATAAAACTGAGTGGTAGACATTTAAAATTCATTATATCAATCTCTCTACTTTTGATTATGTTTGAAATTTCCTACAATAAAATATTTTAAGAGATAAGGACTAGATTAAAGTATTTAGGATAAATACAATGTCAAGGGTTGGCTTCCACATGATATATATTATCTTCTGAGTAGCAAGTGAATTGTAGGAGCCCAAATGGATAAGAGGAGATCAATTGGGAAATTGGAGTAGTCCAGTTAAAAAGTGATGATGGCTTGGACTTGAGTGATAGCAGTGGAAGTGGAAAGAAAGGGAGAAACTGAAAAACATTTTTGAGCTAGAATCAGTATGAATTGCAATGCAATGTAGGCAATATCTCGCCTAAGCATAGATCCCTTTGCTGAAATGAAGAGAACCAAAAGAGAAGCATGCAAGGAAAAGAGGAAGAAACATCAGGGCACTTAGACTTGCTACGTTTGAAGCAGAACTTGCTAATGTAAGTTGGACTTGCTAAGTTTGTTTGCTCTTGAACGTTCAAAGAGCAGATGAAGTATGTTAGAAAATTCTGTATCTCAGCTAGAAATACACATTGTGGCTATCATCAGCACTTGGATGAAAATAATAAAAATGAAATCACTTAGAGAGTGTGCAGAAGTATAAAATAAGTGGTCTAGAACTAAACTCATTAACTTTCAGTAGTTGAATGAGAAAGAAATCAGTAAGGTAAGAGGAGAATGTGGAGTCACGGAAGGCAAAAGGAAAAGAAGTTATCAAGGAAGGAGGGTGTGATTAACCATGCAAACACTGCCCAGAGCTCTTAGAAGATCCAAGAAGTGTCTATCAGAGATAGAATCAGTACCACTGTCTGTCTGTCAGCGACTGACAAGGACTCAGTCTCTGATATGGACTCAGTCTTACTGTCAGGACAGCTCTAGCTGTCTTGCAGAGAGCTGAAGACATTCAGATAGACAAATGAGTTAGCATGGGCTGACAGATGAGACAAGTAATGTAGATACTAACAGAAGAAGAAAATACACAGGGACTAGGTGGCATTTGTGGGTGAGAAACAGACATATAAACAGGGCAAGCGAGCAGTATAACATACTCACCCTCGGTGCTCACCAGCATGGGCCACACACGCATCTAGCCGGAAGCTCCAGGCACAGACAGGGTCCTGGGCCAGGATACACTCTGAACAACTCTGGAGGCGACCACAATTGGTCGTGTTTACTTGTGTCACCTCAGAACGGGAGCCAACCAGGAGCCATCCCTACAGAAGAGAAACAGAGAAGAGGAATGCATTGGATCTCCAGGAGCTCAGGATCATTAATTGGCTCAAGATTCAGATGCCACATGACTGGAAATCTATAACTCACGTGGTACAATTTCATGTTCTCAACCGGCTGTGGCTCTGGGAACAAGGCCAGATCCTCAAGGACACTGAGCTGTGCTCCGATGTGCACTGCTCGGTGGAGGTGTCCATCCTCTAGTAGACAGGGAAGAGGTAAAAAGAATGACACAACTAGCCCTGTGCCTGGGGCTCTTAGGCCTGTATGTAATGAATTAGGAATCCTCTCTGTAGGGAGATGATGAACTAACTGGGCAACTTGCTAAACTCTTAAGTATACCTGTTCCCAGATAGAGCACATCATATTCTTTCCCTGAGAGGCTGGTCACTCTGTGGGCCACGACTCTGAGATAAGCTGTATCTGTAGTAACCAGCAGGGGTTGGCCATCAACTGGCCTATCCATGAGCGGGTGGTCCCGAATGAAGGTGAGCACACGGTCAGGCAGGGAGAGCGATGAGCTAAACTGCTGCAGCTTCCTATTGTTGGTGATGCACTAGAGGAAACAAAGGGCTGAGTGACCACGCTTCCCTGGGAACAGGATGTGTCAGTAATATTCAGCATCGCATTTGACCACAAAACAGCTCTTTAATTCAGGCCTGGGATAAACACCTCACCTGTCCAGGTCTAGGCTGAGGTACTTCACTTTCTATGACAGGCATTGCCCTATTGCACTCATGTTTTAGCTCTCGGAAGGGACCATTCAGTGCTGTCCGAATGTCTTGGGGTAGGAAGGCACAGAGAGCAGAGACCACAGCCCCTTCCCTGTAAGAGACAAAGGTTGAGACCTGATATCTAGAGGGATAGCCTCCCACAGAAGGGAACAGCTCATCCCTTATCAAGTCACCTGACATACCCAAGAAATTCATGGGAGCTACCCAACCCAGGAAGTCCATCCACTCAGAAGGAGACAGCACCAACACCATTCCAAAGCCACGTATCTCCCACCCTGTCACTCTCCTCCACACCAAGACCCCTCACCACTGGGAGGAAAAGATGCCATAGAAGACTGGGGTCCCTGCTCCAGGTTCGGGTCGAAGCTCAGCCATGTCCTGTAGGACACTGAAGGCCCGGCCATGCTCAGGTCCTGGACATAGAAGGTCAGCCTTCAGAAATGTTGTCCACCTCTGCTTGAGGGTCTTCCGGCCCCCAAGGTCCCCCTGAAGCAACAAGCACATGGGAAATTCTTTTGAGAAGACCAACATTGGGCAGAGAGTGCAGAAACCAATGCAAAATTCCTCCCTGACTTCACACAGATATACACTGATGGAAAGATGGGCATAAAAATGCAAGGACAGAGGGGCTGGGAAGGTGGCTCAGTGGTAGAGTGCTTGCCTTGCATGCATGAGGCCCTGGGTTCGATTCCTCTGCACCACATAAACAGAAAAAGCCAGAAATGCCATTGTGGCTCAAGTGGTAGAGCACTAGCCTTGAGCTGAAGAGCTCAGGGACAGTGTCCAGGCCGAGTTTAGACCCACGACTGGGGGGTGGGGTGGGGGAAGCAAGGACAGACATACAGACTAACAAACTGTGAGGATAATGAGATACCCAAGTAGATGGGGTCACAGTAACATAGTGACTAAGCCAATTGTGCACTTACTTAGTACCACACTAAGGCATATTTTACAGAAGTTACTCTTTTAGTCCTCAAAACAACCCTTATAGGTCAATGTTATTATAATGGCCATTTGACAGATGATTTTCAAAGATGCTAAAGAATCTGTCCAGGGTCACAGAGGCAGTAAGTGGGTAGAACAGGACTTGAACCCAGGTCTGTCTATCACCATTTCCTACTTTTAATCTATACAAGTCCACCTCCCGTGGACAGTGTATTAATAAAAGGTAATTGGGGTCAGAGACCATTGCTCCTCCTCTCCACATTCCTTAAGCAACTGGGGAGGAAGTCAAGGCAGAGGAAAAAAAGCAGACATGACAACTGCAAAGTCAGACCAAGAGAGGAAAGGACAGGAGGACAGACCGCAGGAGACAGCAGACAGCAGGAGACACAACCAACAGGGGAGATAAGGATCTCACCGCACACACGCGGGCCACCCGTGGGACCTTAATGAGCTCGTATGAGTCAAACACTCTGGCGGTCTCCGTAAAGAAGAAGTAGACTTCATCATCTCCATCTTCATCCCCCCACTCGGCTGGGCTCAAGACCATGGCTGAGACAAAGGCTGGGGCTGGGGAGACCAGTGGTTTCAGATCTCCCCTGGACACAGCCTAGGACCACCCAGCTTCCCCTTAGTTTGTCTCCCAGAAGACCCCTCTCTCTCTCCCCACCATTAAGCCACGACAGCAAGGTCTCTGTACGAATCCAGTCCTCAGCAAGACCCACAGCCCGAGAGATAATCGGCAGCGTCCCCAGGTAGTTCTTCACTGTGGCAGCATAGAGGATCCCCCCTGTAGGGCGACAGGGAGAAAAGCATCTGTCAGAGACCCACTGAAGGAAGCAAAAGCAGTTATAGGCAGGGCAGGGGATAAAGCAGGGCAGCCACTTTCAGGACTGAGCATCCAGCAAGTGCCAGGCACCACTAAGCACATCACAGGCCTCATATGACTTACAGTAAGCAGAGAAACACTGCTCAGAAATAGTAAGGAGATCAACGATAAAGTAAAAACTGTGCCAGAATGTCAATCAGTGTGAAAGAACAGTAAAGGCCTCTTGAGTGGAAATCAGGTTATCTGGGGGGGGGGGGGGGTTGATCTTAAAGTAACCCTGTAATATGCTCATTGTATTCTAACTCCCCAAGAAAAGCACTGTTTTGTGTCCATCCCAAATCTTACTCAAGTTCTCCACTGTGATAAAGTCTGAGGAAACTAGTGTGCTTTCTGAATATCCCTTGGTGTTACTATACACACAACTCTACAGAATACTAGAATCATGGGAAGACTTGATCGAATGCAGATTTCTAGGCCCAGCAATTCCCATTCAGTAGAGTTAGGGGTGTTCCAACAACCTGCACTTCAAATAGCAGTTACAGTTATTCTGATGCAAGTGGTCAGGGCCTTATTTGAGAATTATCAACTGACAGAATGAATGGGTAGAGGTTTCACAGACGCTGGGGAAAACAACAGTGGAACCAAGTTCTCCCTTCCTGTCAGGGGAGGGGCAGAGGCACTCTAGGAGTGGTAGATAATGGAGAAGAGAGAATCACAAACACTCTAGGATGGAAAGGAGGGGCTGTTCTGTGGGCTGAATGGGAGAGAAATATGGCTGCCCTGAACAACACTGCTAAGAGCTCAGACACAAACAGGAAAAAATTGAATCAAAACAGTAGATAGTCATAGACACGTGGAGGAGTTCTAAGTGCTAGGTTCCCACTGGAATCAAGAATATAAGCACCGAGTCAGATACCAGGAAGCTAGAAGAACCAGAAAATAAGGGTGGGTAAGGACACAGCTACATCTACCTAGGCAAGCAAAATCTTTAAAGAATAAGAAACTTGCCAGGCGCCAGTGGCTCACACCTATAATCCTAGCTACTCAGGAGGCTGAGATCTGAGGATCGAGGTTCAAAGCCAGCCTAGGCAGGAAAGACCGTGAGACTCTTATCTCTAATTAACCACCAGAAAACCAGAAGTGGCGCTGTGGCTCAAGTGGTAGAGCACTTGCCTTGAGCTAAAGAGCGCAGTGACAGCACCCAGGCCCAGAGTTCAAGCCCCACGACAGACCCCCCCCCCCAAAAAAAAAAAAAAAGAATAAGAAACTTAGCCAGGCTTTGGTGGCTCACACCTGTAATACTAGCTACTTGGGAGGTTGAGACCTGATGATCACATTCAAAGCCAACATGGGCAGGAAAGTCTGTGAAGTTCTTATCTTTAATTAACCAGCAAAAAGTTGGAAGTGGAGCTGTGGCTCAAGTGGTAGAGTGCCAGCCTTGAGCAAAAATCTAAAGAATGGCACCCAAGCTCTGCATTCAAGCCCCAGTACCTGTACACATAAAGAAGGAAGGAAGGGAGGGAGGGAGGAAGAGAGAGAGGGAGGGAAGGAACAAAGAACAAAGGAAGGAAATTTGCCAGATAAGAGAATTTCAGGAAGAAAGTCAAGCAGACAGCAAAAAGGGGAGCCATGTTCAAGCAGGTGGGACACTTGTGGCTGAAGCCCAGAAAGGCAAAAGAACTTCCAGGCAGAGCAAGTAAGCAGAAGTAAAGCTGAAGGTATAGAGAAAGGCACTCAACTGTGAAGAGTCTGTACTTCATCTTATAAAAAGTAAAACTGCAGAAACTTTAAGGAGAGTGACATCTTCAGTTAATAAGATAATACTAGATGGGGTATGATGGGTCACATTTATATTGTGTCAGACACAAACAGGAAAAAATTGAATCAAAACAGTAGATAGTCATAGACACGTGGAGGAGTTCTAAGTGCAGTTGGGAGGCTAAGACAGGGAGTTATAAGCTCAGGGGCAACTAAGACTACATAGTGAAACCCTGCCATAAAAATAGAATCACTTCAATGCTTGATAAGAAATGTACTTCTTCCCTTGCTCGTGTAACTGTAACCCCTCTGTACAGCATTTTCATAATTAAAAATGTATTTAAAAAATAGTATCACTAATAGTAATAATAATGATAATGAGGCTAGTTAAAGTCATCCATATAGTCCAGGAAAGAGTGGAAGGCCTGAGCTAAAGCAGGGCAGACAGAATAAAAAGCATAGGCTTCTAAGGGAGGGGGGTGGATGAGTGAGAGTATGTGCATGAGATACTAAGGTTTGAATGCAGGGCCTAGTACTTCCTATGCAGGCATTCTACCATTTGAGCCACACCTCCAGCCCTTGGAAAGGTATGTCTGAGGTAGAATCTATCAGGAAGACCTAAAAATCAATTAAATATTAGATGTGAGAGAATGAAGTATGATAATGTCTCTTACGTTTTCTAGATTGTGAGCTTGATGGTAGCACACAGCAATATTATTAATCAAGGCAGGAAATGACAGCAGAAGGCCCATGAAGGAGCAAGCAGAGATGAAGTAAATTCCACTATTGGGCCTGCCAAGGTTGAAGTAACTACAAGGCATAAATTAAAGATACAAGGAGGCAATTAAAAAGAATATTCCAGAGTCAGCAACCAGGGAGTCATCATACATCCTGCTCAAAAGTCACAACATGAACACCATGATAGTATAGGCAGTGCACAGGGAGTAGTAAGTAAGAAGTAAGGGAAGAAAAGATCCTTGGTGAACAATGATGGTGAGAAGGGAAGAAACTACCATGGGCAACTGAGACATCAGGCCAGAGAGTCTGGAAAAGTATGATGGAGGCTGTGTTGGAAGCCGGTGCACAGATACCTTATGAAGGGCCATGGAGGCTCATAGACACATAGAGAAGTTTTAAGTGCTAGGTTCCCACTGGAATCAAGAATACAAGCACAGAGTCAGATACCAGGAAGCTAGAAGAACCAGAAAATGAGGGTGGGTAGAGAGACAGAGCTACACCTACCTAGGGGGGCAAAATCATTGAAGAATAAGAAACTTAGTCAGGCTTTGGTGGCTCACACCTGTAATACTAGCTACTTAGGAGGGAAGCAGGAGGAAGCAGAGTCATGCAGAAAGAAATACAGTCATCCTGGGATTGTGGATGTTCCAGAGAAGCTGTGTGTCATAAACACAAATAACTAGCCAGGAAGGGGAGGCGAGGGGAAGGGAAGCAGGGGAAAGGGGGTGAGGAGGAAGGAGAGGGAGAGAGAGGGGGAGGGAAAGGGAGAGGAGGGAGCAAGGGAAGGAGGACAGGGATATAGCTCAAGTGACAGAGCACTTGCCTAGTTTGCTTAGTATGTACAGGACAAGACCCTGGGCTGAATCCTCAGTACAGGTGGTTGGGACAGAAAAGAGGTACACTTTTAGGCAAAGTGTACCTAAACCTTTTAGGCAAACTTTTAGGCAAAGTGTTTCCTCAGCCTCAGGTCCCTGGAATGTAAAACAAAAATAATTTAGAGTAAACGGTGAGGGTTTGATGCTATAGCAACTGCAGAGAACCAGCCAGGGTCTGGTACATGGTGGGCGTGCAATACATGTTCATCACAATTCCTTGTGTAACTTCAAAGAGCCATATGTTTGACATGCTACCAGAAGGAGAGGAGATTTCATTCCCTTCCAGAATTTTTTAGGAAAGCAAAACCAAATATTGGTCATTCATTGGTCCCAGTAGTAAATGCATCAGCAAATGAGCCAACCCTCGGTACTTTGGTAGACAAGAACAGGAGCTGATACAGAAGAGCTGGGTTGAATGTGTTCCCAAAACACACTCTAAAACCAAACCTCTGACAAAAGCTGCATCATGGATTCCCTGAGAACAGAAGGCAATGTAGTAGAGGAGGCAGTCATAAATATTTTAAGAGCCTGGCTCAGAGTACAGGGCTGGGGGAATTCGTATTCTGGAAACAATAAAAGACCACAGATATGCAAAGACCAACAAGGAATGGAAAGTAAAGGGTCTTCAGTTTTTCTAATGGATCAGTGGGGAAAAGGAATGCTGTTAAGAAGAGCAGAGGGTCACTGACACTAAGGTTAGCAGGAGAACCAGACACTTAGGAGGAAGTAGGATTCTGAATGGTCCAGGAGCAGCAAGGAACTTGACATATAGTCTTACACACTCACACAGTCACAAGGACAAGAGGACATAGGACTGGAGGAAGACACAGGAACCAGGAACCAATGGCTCATGCCTGTAATCCTAGCAATAAGACTAGAAGTAATGAATAAAAAGGCACAGCGCTGGGCACCAGTGGCTCATGCCTGTAATCCTAGCTACTCAGAAGGCTGAAATCTGAGGATTGAGGCTCAAAGCCAGCCGGAACAGGAAAGTCTGTGACACTCTCCAGTTAACCACCAGAAAACCAGAACTGGCACTATGCCCTTGAGCTGAAAATCTCAGGGACAGTGCCCAGGCTGAGTTCAAGCCCCATGACCAACAAAAAAAAAAGACACAGAAGCAGTTCCCCAAAAGAAGGCAAAAGTATCTGCTCATCTTCATAAAAGCCTGATTATTATGGGACAAGATAGGAAAGACCAAGGAAAACCAACTGCTGCCTCTAACTAACTTAAGTACCTGGATGAGCAATGGCACCATACACTCAGAAGAGAAAAAGCTCGTAGTGAAGCAGGTTTGGAGAAAGTGAATGAGATGATGAGCTCAGTTTGGGAGATGATGCTTTTGAGATGTCCTCTCCAACATCCAAGCAGAGATGTCTGAAAGGCAGTTGGATGTGTGGCCTATATCCCCAGGCAATGTCTAGAGGCAGATACAGACTGAAGAGATATCTCAAGAAAGTGTAGAAAGAAGGAAGTGGCGCTGTAGCTCAAGTGGTAGAGCGCTCACCTTGAGCTGAAGAGCTGAGGGACAGCGCCCAGGCCCAGAGTTCAAGCCCCACAACCGACAAAAAAAAAAAAAAAAAAAGAAAGTGTAGAAAGAAGCTATGGAGCTGGTTGAGGTCACACTACATAGAGTGAAAAGAGGCTCTTGTATGGAACCTTAAGGAAGCCCAACCTTTAAAGACTGAGCAGAAGACAAAGAATCTACCAAGGAGATTGAGAAGGACTTACTGGCGATTTTACACTAATGTGAATGGTATTGTCACATTTTTCCAGATTTGAGTAGCACCAGTAAAGACTTAGCTGCTAAGTACAGTGCAGATAAATGTCACATTTTAAGTAGATTTATGAGGCACTTCCCAAAATATATATGTGTCAATAAACATATGAAAAATTGTTTCACCTAACTAGTAGAAGTACCAATCAAAATACATATCAAATAAGACATAGAAAAAGCACTGCTTATGTGTTTGTTAACTAAGTTACTTGAATCTGACAAGCGGAAAATGAGACAGATTTTCTCATCACTACTGGTGGGACTAACTGGAAAACAATTTATGCAAATCCATCAAGCACCGTCAAAAAACCATTATATCCTTCTACCTAGAAATTCTACTGTTTGGATTAGCTCATACACAGTTAATTAGATTCACGTGATTTACATAAAATTACATAAAAGAATTTCTGGTTTAGTGTTTATAAAAGCAATATTTGGTTTTTAAAGTTAAATGTGCAATCATATGAAAATAATTAAACTGCTTTACATTCACAGAAGAGTATGCAATAACTAAATATCATGTTTTGATTCTGGGCATGGTATCTGTATTCTACAATTTCTATGGTGACAAAATGCTCAGTATATCAACACTAAAGGAAATATGCATGATAATTCTAATTTACTTATAAAAGCACATGTACATGGACAGACACAATAGAAAAAAATCCTCATATGCTCCAAAATACCTAGTGATAATAAATTACAAATAAAATCTTCACTTTCTTTTTTTTTGGGGGGGGGGGGAGGGGGTCCGGTCGTGGGGCCTGAACTCTGGGCTTGGGCACTGTCCCTCAGCTCTTCAGCTCAAGGCTAGCACTCTACCACTTGTGACACAGCACCACTTCCAGTGTTTTTCTTTTTGCTTCTGTGGAGCTGAGGAATCGAACCCAGGGCCTCAGGCATGCACGGCAAATGCTCTACCACTGAGCCACCTTCCCAGCCCCAAAATTTTCACTTTCTTCTTTATACATGTGTATATTTTCTAATTTCCTAAAATATACTTCATAATTTGTATAATTCAAAGTGAGGAAATTCTAGTGATAGTTTCATTACTAAAAGGTTAGGGGTTTTTTGTTTTTGTTTTGCCAGTCCTGGGGCTTGAACTCAGGGCCTGAGCACTGTCCCAGAAAGTTTTTTGCTCATGGCTAGTACCACTTCTGGCATTTTCTGTTTATGTGGTACTGAGGAATAGAGCCCAGGGCTTCATGCATGCTAGGCAACTCTACAACTCTACCAACTCTACCACTAAACCACATTCCCAGCCCAAGTTCTTTTTTTTTGGTCCGGTCGTGGGGCCTGAACTCTGGGCTGGGCGCTGTCCCTCAGCTCTTCAGCTCAAGGCTAGCGTTCTACCACTTGAGCCACAGCGCCACTTCCGGCTTTTTTCTTATGTGGTGCTGAGGAATCGAACCCAGGGCCTCAGGCATGCAAGGCAAGTGCCCTACCACTGAGCCACCTTCCCAGCCCCCTTTTTTTTTTTTTTTTAAGACTGGGACTTGAACTCAGTATCTGACGCTTTCACTTATGAGCTGGAACTCTACCATCTGACCCATGCCTCCAACCCCTAAAAGTTCTTTTTATTTCAGAATACCTCTATTGAGGGCTGGGAAGGTGGCTCAGTGGTAGAGCACTTGCCTTGCATGCATGAGGCCCTGGGTTCAATTCCTCAGCACCACATAAGCAAAAAGAAAACAAAGCCGGAAGTGGCGCTGTGACTCAAGTGGTAAAGTGCTAGCGCCCAGGCCCAGAGTTCAGGCCCCATGACTGGACCAAAAAAAAAAGATATTAAGGACTGAGAATTTCAGTCCCAGTTCTTATGTACTGTTTATACTATTTTCTGTACTGCCCTTTTCAAAACACAAAAGCAATAGGACCTAATACACCAATAGTAAAAGCACCAAGTAAATGCTGGCACTTTTTTTTTTTTTTTTGGTCAGTCATGGGGCTTGGAACTCTAGGCCTGGGCACTGTCCCTCAGCTCTTCAGATCGAGGGAGCACTCAACCACTTGAGACATCCAGCCACTTCCAGTTTTCTGGTAGTTAATTGGAGATAGAGTCTCACAGACTTTCCAGCCCAGGCTGGCTTTGAACCGAAATCCTCCTATCTCAGCCTTCTGAGTAGCTAGGATTATAGGCGTGAGCCATCGGCACCTGGCAAAGCTGGCACTTTTATAGACCAAAAAAATAATAATAATAAAAGATAGCCCTATTAGAGCTACAGATGAAAATTTACATTAGTATTGTCTATGATTTGGATATGAGTCAGCTGAAAACACAAGTTCTGAGTTAACTGGATTGCCACTTTAAATTAGACAGTGAATTTTTAGGGAGGGGGAAGAGGGAGAGGTGGGGAGATGGGAAGGGATGGGAAGGGAAACAGGAGGAGGCAACAACGCTTGGTAAGAAATGTACTCATTACCTTGCTCATGTAATTGTAACCCCTCTGTACGGTAGAAAGTGAATTTTTACCACTTGAGCCAATTATCAACTAAAAGACAACCTTGAATTTTTTCCTTATCTTTTATTCTCTTTTTTTCTCCGTTAGACAACCCTGAATTTAATCATCTGAAGTCATAAGACTTGAAATTCTTTTGAAAATGCTCTTTTCACCAGGCACTGGTGGCTCATACCTATAAACCTAGCTACTCAGGAAACTGATATCTGAGGACTACAGTTCAAAGCCAGTATGTACAGAAGTCTGTGAGACTCTTATTTCCAATTAAGCACCAAAAAAACCAGAAGTGGAGCTGTGGCTGAAGTGATAGAGTACTTAAGGAAAAAAATTTAAGAGACAGCGCTAAATTCAAGCCCCAGTACAGAGAGAGAGAGACAGACAGAAAGAAAAGAAAGAAAGAAAGAAAGAAAGAAAAAAAGAAAGAAAGAAAGAAAGAAAGAGAAAGAGAGAGAGAGGAGGGGAGGAGAGAGGGAGCAAGGAGGGCGGAGGAAGAGGGAGGGAGTTCCAAATATGCCCAAAGAATTAAATGTGGGGGAAATTTTTCAAGGAGAAAAATTATTTATCTGCTCACTAAATGAAAAAAGACTGAGGTTAAAATTACAATTACAAGGGAAAAGATGCACAGATTAGAACACTAACATCTTAAAAACTTGTACACAGGATTTGCCAAAGAAGAAATAAAAGACTAAAACAAGAAAAATGTTCGATTTCATTCATAGTCAAAGAAATACAAATTAAAACAAAGTGCCACTTTAAATTAGCAAATAATATATTATGGTGAAATTTATGTTAGAAAACAACACTCTCATACATTGCTGGCTTAAGGTGTAAATTGGCTCACCCTATCTGAAAAACTCAATTAGCAATAGATAATGAGTCATAAAACATTCACACCCTTTAGTGTAGTAATCCATTTCTAGGAATCTTAAAGAAACGATCCAAAATGAAGACAAAGTCACTACAGCAGTATGGTAATAGCAAATTTTAAAAAATAACCTATAGGGGCTGGGAAGGTGGCTCAGTGGTAGAGCACTTGCCTTATATGCATGAGGCCCTGGGTTCGATTCCTCAGCACCACATAAGCAAAAAGAAAAAAGCCGAAGTGGTGCTGTGGTTCAAGTGTAGAGTGCTAGCCTTGAGCTGAAGAGCTGAGGGACAGTGCCCCAGGCCCAGAGTTCAGCCCCACAAGTGGACCAAAAAAAAATAACCTATAAACAATTTGGAATTATTTAATGTATGGTATACTTAGAAATATAGTATCATTTAAAAAATTGTTTTCTTTCCTTTTTTTTTTTGGTCGGTTGTAGGGCTTGACCTCAGGGCCTGGGTACTCTCCCTGAGCTCTTTCACTCAAGGCTAGCACTCTACCACTTTAAGCCACAGCTTCACTTCTGATTTTCTGGTGGTTAATTGGAGACCAGAGTCTCATGGACTTTCTTGCCCAGGCTGGCTTTGAATTGCAGTCCTCAGATCTCACCCTCCTGAGTAGCTAGGATAACAGGCATGAGCAACTAGCACCTAGCCTAAAAATTCTCTTTATCAAGTATTTTAAATTATGTTAAAGCCTGGCATGGTGATGTCTGTTTATAATCCCAACACTTGGGAAGCTAAGGCAATATGTCAAGTTTGAGGCCAGCCTAGGCTGTTACAGAGAAAAGTCTTTCCTCAACTTCTCTTCTGTTACCCAAAACTATAGAAACTCCTATAAGAAGTTAAATGACAAAATTCAAAATTATATCCATGTAGTATTAACACTGAAAAGCATTATAGCCAGGCACTGGTGGTACATGCTTGTAATCCCATCTACTCAGGAGGCTGAGATGTGAGGATCACAGTTCAAAGCCAGCTGGGGCAGGAAAGTCTGTGAGACTCTTATCTCTAATAAACCACTAGAAAACCAGAAGTGGCACCGTGGCTCAAGTGGTAGAGCACTCACCTTGAGCTTAAGAGCTGAGGGACAGTGCCCAGACCAAAGTTCAAGCCCCACAGTCGACCAAAAAAAAGAAAAAAGAAAAGAAAAGAAGAGAAAAGAAAGAAGGAAAGAAAGAAAGGAAGGAAGGAAGGAAGGAAGGAAGAAAGAAAGACATTATAATATACACATAAAACTTCCATTAACCTGCTTATTTATGCTTATCACAAGAAAACAACTAGCTGGATTTGGAAGGTTTTATGTGGGTTGGTCTGACCTAAAATGCAGGTTTTAGGGTACAAAATAATTTTTTTGACTGCTATAGAATTAGCCAATAAGCCATGCACCGGTGGCTCATACCTGTAATGCTAGCTACTCAGGAGGTTGAGATCTGAGAATCGAAGTTCAAAGTCAGCCCAGGCAGAAAAGTCCTTGAGAATCTTACTTCCAATAAAAAGTCAGAAGTGGTACTGTGGCTTAAAGTGGTAGAGCACTAGCCTTGAGCACAAAGAGGCTCAGGGACAGCACCCAGGCACCCAGAGCCCAGTTCAAGCCCCACAACTGGCAAAAAAAAAAAAAAAAAGGAAGGGGGCCCTACAAGGAAACATCCTAAAATGCTGGCAGTGGCTTTCTAAGGAGAGTTATCCTAAAACTGTATTAATATGGTAGTCACTGGACATATGAAGCTGTTTACATTTAATTACATTTTAAATTCTTTCCTTTGATTATACTAGTTACATTTCAGGGTCTCAGCAACAATAGCAAGTAGCTACCAAATTGGACAATAAAGATCTATAACACTTCCATCACAATATAAAGTTATTTGGGACATAGCTATTCTAGACATACATTTTTCTGGAAGGTTTGGTTTTTTGGGTTTTTTTGGCATGGGGTGGGAGGGAGTTATTGTTGTCGTTGAAACTTGAACTCAGAGCTTGGGCCCTGTCCCTTAGTTTCTCCATTCAAGGCTGGTGCTCTACTACTTGAGCCCAGCTTCATTTCTGGCTTTTTGCTATTTAATTGGAGATAAGAGCATCAGGGACAGTCTTTTAAATCATGATTCTCAGCCTCCTGAGTAGTAGGATTACAGATGTGAGCCACTGGCACCCAGCTTAGACTTACATTTTTTTTTTCTTCAGGCTTTTCCTAAATTTATTACAATATTCATTGTAGTAGATTTCTCTTATAAACAAAAAAATAAACATGACCAAAAAAAAAGAAAGAAAGAAAATGAGGTTAACAGAAGAAATATTCACACTAGGGGTACAAAGACCACATTCTCTAGAGAGATCTTTGGGGGAAATAATATGGGGAAAAGCAAGCATCACAGGCACTCAGGGAAGAACAGGAAAGGCCAAAAAGACACGGGAATAATAGACATTCCAAGAAAAAAAAAAAAAAGGACACAGAAATTCCAATAGCAGGGTTGAGGAAGGAGGTAATTAGAGCAAGAAATCACACATTCTTGTCTCTCCCCACTCACCAACCATTACAGCTGCTGACCGCTGAGCTGGCTCAAAAGGACATTTCCCCCGGCCACTCTCAAGTCTTTCAACCTGCTGGAAACTGGACACATCCTACAGACCAGAAGGGGCAGTTGATTTAGGGGTTACGGGGAAGGAGCATGGGGAGAAGTATATAGATAATCAGATGAAGGAAAACTCACTTTCCACTCATCGCCCATCCCCCTACCATCCCCTTATCATTCAGTCACCTTCTTTTGATACCCCCCCCACCCACTTCTCTTTTCCAGCTCTGCTATCCCTTTCTCATAAGCTTATTCCTTTTTCCTCAATCACCCTAATACCTATCATGAAAGAACATGTAGGGTGGCCCTAGAAAACACTAAGAGATGAAATATAGATCTTTCCTCTGTAATTCTGCTGAATTGTAGTTTGTAACTAGCTACAGAATGTACTATGTGAAAAGAGGACTAGAGGAGAAAGCAGTCTCCTGAGGACTGGAGTACTTTAGAAGGACAAAGAAAAGTGCAGGCCAATAGTGACCAGCTGGAAGCCCCCTGGGGCCTCCTTGTAGACCAACCCCAAGGATGAAAGACATGAGCAAAGACATTCATCCAAGAGAGAAGAGACTCTGCAAGGTCAGTGAAGAATGCCTGAAGCTCAAATGAGAATATAAGTTTAATAGGTAAGTATCTTTCTCTTCCAGAGGCTCTAGAGGGGTGGAGTGACCTGAGTGGGAGGAGAAATATGTAAGAATTCCACTAGAACTATCCAGAAGATACTATAGTCTAGAATCTATCATGAGAGGCCTCAAGGTATTATCTAAAAATAGAAATCAAGGATGATTTCTGCTTAAGATTGAGAGGATCGGGAGATGGGAAGGGATGGGAAGGAGAAACAAAGGAGGAGGCAACAATGCTTGATAAGCAATGTACTCATTGCTCATGTAATTGTAACCCCTCTGTATGGTATTTTTACAATTAAAAAAAAAAAAGATTGAGAGGATCTAGGTTCTAGCCACTAGTCTATGACCAGTTGGAAATCAAAGATATGGTATGGAAATGCCAGGCATGCTATCTCTAGCTCAAAAATTGGAATAGACATATTACTTTAATGAGAGGTGGATAAAAAACATAGATTCATATCCCCTGAGCTGAAGTATACTATTTGCTCTGTTATTTTACTGAGATACTCTTAAAGACGGTCATTAAAATTAGATGTAATCTCACCAAAAAAGGACACAGGGTCAAAAGAGCCTCCTGGAATTGAATATCTCACAGGGCATAAGAATTCTAATTACATGACTGTGGGAGCAACCCTACCGGAAGAGAAAGATGATTCGATTATTACAGTAGCAAGGGAGTTGGACACTCTGAAAACCCAGTTAATAGTTGCTGTGGTCGCCTTTCTTCTTATTCTTATCTATGGCAATTACCTCCTGGGGGTGGGGAACCTTTCATCTTTATTTTTCCAAGGTCCATTTGGATATTTATAACATCATTCAGAAGCCATACAAAATTATCAATATAAGCAGATGGGCCAGGCATAGGCAACCAACAAGAGCTTACAAGAAGCCCAGTGTCTGTCTCATCACATACCTAATGATTAGTCTTATATAGCCCGAGGGGCTGGATGTTCCCCACCTTGCATGCTGTCTAGCAATTTATTCCCCCACTGACTAGATCATAGACTTTTGAACAAAACTGAACAAATGAACAAAAGTGAGCAAATGAACAAAAGGCCCACTATTGCGTAGAGTATAAAATTCTAACCCAAATGACTTACTTTCCACTACTTTTCAAAAAGACCTTCTTTCTGCCCCAACTCAATCATCTATTTATTGTTCTTGGAATACAAATTACATTTTCCCATCTCTATGCTGAAAACTGCTCCCTTGTCTTTCACCGAACACGACAAAGCCATGCCTTTTCTAAGTTCATTCTCTTCACTCTTGATGCACCATTTGACCTTTCTGACTCACTATCTCAAAATGGTCTTCTATTCATTGTCTCTTGAAACTCCATCTTCCTTGTAGTCTCCCCCATCTCCTTCTTCTCCTTTCTAGCCCTAATATATGTATCCTATCTATCCATTGTCCTATTTCAAATATCTTATTCGTTCTTATATTTCCAACCCTTCTATAAATCATTATCTAAACTCTCTGAGTCTGTTTTCTTCTGCTATATAGCTACATTTTTATTCAACAGCTGGAATTTTTCACAGAGATCAATTATCTACCTGTCTCTTAAAATTCCACATGCCAACTCCCCCCACCAAAGGGATTACTGTGTCATTTTGCCTCCTGACCTTCAAAAGAGTGAACTTCCTATTAATTAAATGTGATTACTGTGGGATCAAAATGACCTTGAAGTGGGGTCTGTAAGGGGCAAGACTTTGCCACTATATTCTCGCTGTGTGTTGAGATTTTTCATTGAATTATGATCATGTTGGGGTGTTAATTGGCAGTCTCTCAGAATAAGTTGTGGTGAAGAAAAGTCCCTCAAGCTCGAAGTCAGATCAGAAGGCTCTCACTGAACAGTGAGGCTGGAAATGGTCATTGGTCAAGAAAAATAGAATGCATATACAAGACTTCTCCCAGATAATAAAGAAAAAGGAAAAGAAAGGTGGTCTCTGACTTAAACCAAACAGCCATAAAATATAAGGTCAGACAAACCTAGGCTGAAATTTTGGCTCTGCCTCTGTCTCTGCCTCTGCTGGCTACATAATCTTAAACAATGTTATCTAATTACTCTCTCTTTTTTTTTTTTTTTTTTTTTGTCATGGGGCTTGAACTCTGGGCTTGGGCACAGCCCTGCATTCTTCAGCTCAAGGCGAGCGCTCTACTGCTTGAGCTACAGCACCACTTCCAGTTTTCTAGTGGTTTATTGGAGGTAAGAGTCTCACAGACTTTCCTGCCCAGGCTGGCTTTGAACCATGATCCTCAGATCTTAGCCTCCTGAGTAGCTAGGATTACAGGCGTGAGTCACTAGCACCCAGCTTCTAATTTCTCTTAACTTCCCTTTTCTTACTTATAAAATAGAAACAAATAATATTTAAATTATCATGATGTAAATGATAACAACTAAATTTAATCATGAATATAAAATACCTAGTATTAAGAGTGCCACAAACAGGTTATTCCAGCTGAATGGTCATCAATTGTTGTGATCATGGTGGTAGCTAGAAGCCTAACATTTTTCTGTAATTCCCTCAACAAATTAAATGAAAACAATTTCCTCCAATGTCTCACAAGCTGACACTAAAAAATAGGACTCCATTGTTGCAGCTGGTAAATCCAGTGCTTGAATTTCCTTTTCTGTAAGAATCTCCACATTTTACTCCGAACAAGCCATCGTGTCTGTAGAGCCAAATAAAACAGGTAAGGACAGAAAAGAACATCCAAAAATCTATAAGCAGGCTCTGAATGTAGCTTGAAGAGCCAACACGGCCAACTTTTTTCTCCTAAAAAAAGAGCTTTGGCCCAAGAATGGTCCTTCATTTTATGAGCCTGCAAGATAGGAAAATCCAGAGAAGAAGCTTAGACTAGTAGGTATATAGGACACAGAACCTCTTCACTCCAGATGTCCCTCAAGAATGGATAGGGATCTAATGAATAGGTCCAAAATGTTTTCTGTCCAGAAGCACTATCTAACAACCACTAGGTCCCATATCAGTGGACTAAGGAAGGAGATAAAGCCCTAGGAAACTAAGTACGAATATTCACATTAAAGTCATAGTTCTGATATTCAAATCTAACTGAATCCTTACACCTATGAAGCCTGGATAAATATCACCATTAGCTTGGTGATAACAGGGAAACTAGTCCCTCAACATTACCTTATGGGATATATCTGTTTTCAATACTACCCTGAACTGGGAAACTTCCTAGGAGCCATTCAAATTCTTGTAAGGAGCTCCTCACCCACATTATGGAAAGATTTAACATGAGTCCACCTAACCCTAAGGCAG
The DNA here is from genome assembly GCF_019054845.1 of Dipodomys spectabilis. Classification (NCBI taxonomy): domain Eukaryota; kingdom Metazoa; phylum Chordata; class Mammalia; order Rodentia; family Heteromyidae; genus Dipodomys; species Dipodomys spectabilis. The sequence goes on along the minus strand of NW_024870939.1, from coordinate 3,674,314 downwards.
TCTGGAGAGATTGATTGAAGTAATTCAGTGTATACAATTAGAGAATCTTAAATTAAAGATGGGAAGATGGTCTATAACAAAGAGACATTTGGAGATCCACACTACTAGATCCAGGTAGATGGCTGGCTTACTGCAGATTGCCAAGGGGTCCAATCTATAGCTAAGGATTAGAATCAACAGAAGAATTGTCATCAGGTGCTGATGGCTCACATCTGTAATATTAGCTGCTCAGGAGGCTGGGATCTGAGGATAATGGTTCAAAATCAGCCTGGGCAGGAAAGTACATGAGACTCTTACCTCTAAATAAGCACCAAAAAGGCCAGAAATGGAGATAAGTAGTAGAGCACTAGCCTTGAGCAATAAAGCTCAAGGATAGTGCCCAGGCACTTAGTTAAAACCCCAGGACTGGCACAAAATGAAGGGGAGGAACTGTCTTTCCACTGAACACAGGATGGGAGAAGATTTTTTGCTCATCCCAGAGCCTAACGACAAATGTGTGCTGCCAGAGGACAATAATTGATGGGGAAAGCTGAAACTTCAAAAAAGGATTATCATCCCGGGGATTACATGGCAATGACTAGAATAGATGTTATTAGGGGAATAAACATCTCCCAAGACTATCTGGGTTTGAGAGTAGTGAAGCCTTGCCTTCAGCAGCAACAACAGCATTTTTTTTAACCTAGAGGAAAATATCGTTGACAGGATATCCACCCTGAAAACAAGGTCCAGAGCGTGGAGCAGCAATTATCACATTAGTGGGTAGTGACATCAGAAGCCATGAGAGCACAAAGTCACAGCCTATACAGAATGAGGTTAGCAGAGGAGGTGAGGAAAGATGGTAAGATGGTCACATGCTATAAGGAGGAAGAATCAGGCACGGACCCAGACTGTCTGGCCAAAGCATTCACAGGGTAATACGATTTTCTGTCTCTCTTGGATTTGTCCTCTCCTCAACCCAACCAGCATACCTAACTTCCTTTTACCACCCTACTACAATAGGCTCTATACATATCTCACCTTCTATAGTCCCCTCACCATTCTACTCTCCACTGGGGCAGGCAAAGGCTCTTCCTTATGACGACATCCCCTAACCCCAATGCTTATCATGCACAATGGTTGTCTTAACCATGCCCAACATGGTAACTCACAGAAAACCCTTCCATCCTCCTACCCACCACCCCCAATTAATTCACACTGATGCAGGTCCCCTCTCCCCCTCCTCCTACCCCCTGTCACTCACAATAACCCCGCACTTCGGATCAAAAGCGAAGGTGCCACAAGTGAAGAGGTGAGAGGCATTGGCAATGGCGAGAATCTGGACAAAATTGTGACATTCATCCTGGAGGTTAAAGATGATTAGAATCAGAACCAGCAGGTAGGTACAAGGAAAGGCAAGGTAGGGTCAAGACAGTTAGAGGCAGCACTGGGATCAAGTATGATGGGTGATAAGCATGGTGTTAAGAATCCCTACCTGGGCTCATTGGATAGGAGCATTACAGGGTACCAAGTCCCAGCTGGGGCAAGGGCTCAATTGGCATTTGGGACAGGGTCCAGGTTCACACCTACCTCTTTCTTGCCTTTCTTCATACAGTCCTGTCTGTGTGACTCAGGTACCATCCAGCCAATCTGGGGGGAGAAAAAAAGGAAACATGGAAGTTTTACCCACATTCCTTCTACCAAAATTCCCCTGAAGTCAGGGGAGATAAGACAATTTCACAACCCCCATCAAGCTGTGAATTTCTGAGATTGCCCTAGAAGCTCCCATTCACTAATGAATAATGAAATCAATTGTGTAATCATAATTGTTTTTTAATGAACTAGAATATATCAGAGTGTATTCCATACAGGAAAAGTCAATAGTATTTCAAGAAAAGTTTCTACTAGTACACACTTGTATACAGAATCTGAATAGACCTTTTACTAATGGGTGGTCAAAAACTTCAAAAGCTTGGGCCCTAGAGTATTACAATTCTAATGATACCTTCTGCCCAGTGTCACTTGAAACTGGTCATTGTGGCCTCTTCCCCATCATCATGAACCTCTCTTCTCAGAGGCTCCCCAGTCAAGACTCCCCCATCACAATCAGCTGACCCAAGGAAGGAGGTAATCTTCCCCTTCTACCATCATCATTGTTATATCTTTGGTTATTATGAAACTCCCCATCCACTGCCCTTAAAACAATAGACCTAATCACATGCCATGGGGTTTAGGATCTGCCACACTCTCATTGCTCACCCTGCGGGGTCTCTCCCCTGAGAAAGGTAGGGATAAAGCGAAGATGGTGTCCCGGGCGCCAATGTAAAGTGTGTGGGAAGCAGGATCCACAAGAAGAACAGTGTAATTGTATATGTGAGGGACAGCAAATCGAGTGAGATAGGAATCCACCTCTGGCAGGAAGACAGGGAGAAAAGGAGAAAATATTATCAGTCATCACTTCATAAAGGTTGCGTCTACCAGCTAAGCTTCTTTTTTTGGCCAAAAATTGGCTAGAGGGGCCAATTTTTGTGTGTTTTCTTCCAAATGCTACTTATGTGGCAACCATTAGGGGAAAAAGCAGAGCTTTCACGGTAACAATATATACATCCCCAGAGATAGACACTGAGAAAGCCAGAATATTTAGTGCAAAACCCAGGCAATTACACCTTTTCTATAAAAACAGAATGTTTTTTAATAACAGTATAAATATTAAATCTATAATTTCTTTTTTTTTTTTTTTTGGCCAGTCCTGGGCCTTGAACTCGACCTGGGCACTGTCCCTAAGCTCATGTTGCTCAATGCTAGCACTCTACCACTTGAGCTACAGCACCAATTCCAGCTTTTTCTGTGATTAATTGGAGATAAGGGTTTCATGGGCTTTCCTGCACAGGGTGGCTTCAAACCACCATCTTCAGATCTCAGCCCCCTGCATAACTAGAATTACAGGTGTGAGCCAACAGCACCCAGCAAGCCTGTAATTTCTATTCATAGCAATGTGGTACATAATTTGAAAATATCTTTAATTTATTTTTTAAGCACTGCTTAATAATAACTTCTTTTTATATAGGCCGTTTCACTGCTTTTTGCTGTTCTTTACTTGTTTTTGTTTGCTGGGGTTGATTTTGCTTTGTTTTGTTTATAAAAATACAGTTAGGCTAGCTTAGGACTTTTTTTTCCAGTTGTGGGGTTGGAACTCTAGGCCTGGGCACTATCCCTCAGCTTTTCAGCTCAAAGCTCTACCACTTGAACCACAGCTCTACTTCCAACTTTTTGCTGGTTCATTGGAGCTAAAGACTCTCACAGACTTTTCTGCCCAGGCTGGCTTTGAACCATGATCCTCAGATCTCAGCCTCCTGAGTAGCTAGGATTACAGGCATGAGCCACCAGCACCTGGCTGGCCTAGGACTTTTGATCTTCCTGCCTCAGCCTCCAGACTAAAATTACAGGTATTCTGCACTATGCCCAGCAATGTTCAATATGCCCAGCAATGTTCCATTCATTTACCAATACAATAAAGTCTACCTCTTCTCTTACCCAACACCCTCAACCTCCCTCGCCCTACATACACACACACACCTCATTCCTTTTAAATATATAGGGTATATAGTGGAAAGAGTTTTTATGTTCCAGAATTTGACCAGTCTGTGTTTAAATGTGGCTCTTCTACTTACCAGCTATGAGATTTTGCATAAGTCACTTCCCCTCTCTGTACATTACCTTCCTCATCTGTAAACACTGCCACTCAGGGTTGTTGGGAGAATTAAGTGAAATAACATACATGAAAGCACCTGACATCATATGTTTCACAAATGGTCCCTTTCTTCCTTCCATTTTTCCAAAAATCTTAAGTCACAGATCAGCATTCAAAATATGTCTATTTAAAGATTATAGCAAATAATTTGGCATTAATTCACTGTCTCTGGGGACCATACCCATGCAACCAATGCAATTCTGCTTTATTTCTTCTGCTCAGATACCCGGCCAGCCATCAGTCCATTTATGTAAGCCCCACCTACCCCAATCTACCATATCCACACTCAGCTCTGTGCTGCTACACCCTTCCATCCCTCTCATGACTAGAGAAGCCCTGGATTGCCCAAACTCCTTTCATATTTCCATCACAGCTTTACCTAGTTATCTAGATCTCTCTAAATTCCTGGACATTAACTCAGCCTGGCAACCTTAACTTACTTTGTGGCTATTTTCCCAGCACAAATTGAAACAGCTTTGCCTTTTGGATTCATAGCATCCCTATATGTCACTGGCTCTAAAATATTACCTAGTTAGGAGTTTTTGCCAACAAGTGTTCTCTTGCCTTCACTGTTGCTATCACGGGGTTTACACTCAGTACCCACCAAGAAGAAAACAAGGTCATGGCACACTCATATCCACATCAGCAAAGAGTCTAAAGGGTGAATGGCTACTTTTAACCTTTTGACATTTCCTGGCATCTTCCACATCTTTTCAAAAATCATTACAGCTGAACTTCTAATCAACTCATTGAACGGGTTGTCAGCATGCAATGTCCAGAGTGGGCAGAGGAAGCAAGAACTAGTGAGGAAGTTAAAGTTAATCTGAGAATGGGCAGATGGAAGCAGGTGCCTGAACTGTGAAGGAACTGGGAAATGGACAAGGAAGGTTAGGTCTGTGGGCAAGGTAACAGGGTTGGATAAGAGGTTGAAGGCTTGAACTGACCATAGATGACAGAAATTCTGGGTTCTGGGGAACCCAGGTGGGCAGAATAAGAAATAAATAAAAAATAAAAATGAGAGGTTTAGAAGTAAAATGGGCTTTAGTGAATTCCTGGATATGTGCAGAGGTGTAGGGAAATGAGGCAGAAAGGAGTTGGAAATAGACAATCTAGAAAGCCCCCATGCCTTTCCTGGGCTTCCGAATCCGAAAGATCTGAAGGCTCTGAAAATCAGGTGCTGCAGAAGCAATCTGGGTGTGCCGTGGATGCTGAGGATCGAGGCCCAGGGTGAGGATGGAATAAAGCAGCACGGAGTAGGGGGTCTCCTCCGGGTCCCGGCGGGGCGTGGGCACCGCAGCACACCCAGGGCGCTGCACAGAGGACCCCCGGGTTAGGAAGGTAGCGGCGGGAAGAACCTGGACCTGGCGCGAATCGCTGAGGGCAAGGGCTGCCAACCTTACCGGAGCTAGGAAGCGAAGTCCTGGGCACCGAGCGGGGTACGTGGCCGGACACCGGGCCTCTCAGCACCGCTGCAAGCAGCAGCAGCGGGAAGGGCCAGACCCGAGGCGGCCCGGGGCCCGGGCGGGGCCGCGCGTGACGGGCCAGCATCTTTGGCTCCGCCTGGCTGCCGGGTGGGGCGCGTCCAGCCACCTCGGCCCTGGGCCCAGGCGCCGCTGGCTACAACCCCACTCACATCCCCACGGTGGTGGCTCGGCCTGCAAAGCCTGGATGAAACCACCCAGGCTCCGCCCCCTAAAGAAAGGACCACTATGGACTAGCTTCTTCCCCTAGCCAATCGGGATTGAGGAGAGGCGGGACGAGAGAGGCCCGACCCATGCAGAGGCGGAGCTACATCCAGGTGTAGGGAGACATTTCTGCCCCGGAAGTGGGCGGCAAGAGAAGGGCAGGGAATTTGCTCTGCCCTCAAACTCAAATGTCTGTACCTGTATTCGTAGAGAAAAGGGGTATCTCCATTAGCGGATAAATGAGTATACACCAAATTTCTCAGAAACATTATGCCAGGCGAGCTCTGTCAGAAACAGGTGGAGTGGACACGCTTGTGCTGTTCCACAAGGTCAGAATTTATTGAGTAACAAGAAATTCCCAAGCTATGTCAATTTTGTTGGCTTTAATACGAGAAATACTACGAATTTCACCTGGCAGCAATTGGCAATCACAGGGTCTCTCAGTCCAATCTTAACTAATATGTTATTAATGTATGTGTTTGATACAGAAGGGCTAAGAAAGAAAGAAAGAGGATGCAGAGTTCAGAGAGCTATGGGAGAGGCACAGGCAGAGAGCTGATAGGAAGGCAAGGAAAAGTCCCTGTAGGAAATCATACAAGTTTGGCACTTAATGTACAGTTGACAAATGCAGAGCAGTTGAGTGTCATCAGTTCTAAGTGAGTTTTGTGCCATGGGTAGGAGAAATTGGGCTCTCCAACATGGAGAGCTGGAGGATGAACACAGAAACAGGTTCTTCACAGTGGCAATTTTCTCTTTTTTTTCCTTTTTTTTTTTTTTGTCAGTCATGGGGCTTGAACTTTGGGCCTGAACACTGTCTCTCAGCTCTTCAGCTCAAGGCTAGCGCTCTACCACTTGAGCCACTGCAAGTGGCCATTTTCTTCACTGTGGCTCATGGTGATACCATTAATGTACCTGTCACATACTCACTTAAGGAGAATGCTTTTGGTGTGATAAAGCTCGTGTGTCTGGTGTTTATGATATAACTTGATATATTTACAGGTAAAATTATTTGTTGACACAAATAAATGATCAGTTTGTGTCTCATGGTATGCTGGCAGATGGTGGTTGCTCACTCTTATAAGCAAAATGTAGTGTCATTCCATCTTGGCACTTATACTTAAAATTGAATGACTTAGTTCAAAACTATTGCTTAATAAAATGGAGCATTAGACAGGCACAGGTAACTCATGCCTGTAATCATAGCTACTCAAGAGGCTAAGATCTAAGGATTGTATTTCAAAGTCATCCAGAGCAGCAAAGTCCTTAAGACTTTACAATTAACTACTAAAAAGCCAGAGTGGTGCTGTGGTTCAAATAGTAGAGTCTAGCCTTAAACGAAAAAAGCTAAGGGTAAGTTCCCAAGTCCTGAGTTCAAGCTCCAGTGCTGTCACACACACACACACACACACACACACACAGTGTGTGTGTGTGTGTGTGTGTGTGTGACAGCACTGTGACATATAACAAAGTCTTCTGTCTGAGAGTGTTTTTTCTTACTAGCACAACATCTGGTTTGTTTATCTATCTGAGCTGGAGTATTGCTTGTAGTCCAGTCTGGCCTTGAACTCAGGATCCTCCTGCCTCCACATTCTGCGTTATAGTATTAAAAGTCTGCACCATTATACCTAGCTCAGAAAATAGGTTTTGAGTTTTTGGGGAGTTTTGTTTGTTTACTAGCTTGCTTGGTGTTTTCCAGTACTGGGGCATTTTGAATTCAGGGCCTAGGTACTGTCCCCCAACTGTCCCTGAGGCTAGTGCTCAACTACTTGAGCTACAGCTCCACTTCCAGCTTTTTTTCCCTCTTTAATAGGAGATAACTCTGTGTGTGTGTGTGTGTGTGTGTGTGTGTGTGTGTGTGTGTGTGTGTGTGTGTGAAGAAAAAAATCAAGGGAAGAAATGATTTTCTTGTTTTTATCAATATGTTTTAAGAACAGAAGGACCAAACACCATTCTTAATTTTTTAAGATTGACATCTTGAAACGCAGATGAGGCCAGCTAATTTCAGATCTTTATATATTCACTGCTTAAGAACAGTTATGTAAAAACAGCTTTCTTTTAATAGTACTTATTTTCCTTCTATTATGAACTATTTTGTGCTTAGAAAAATATAAAGGAGGGTCTGGAAATGTGGCCTAGTGGTAGAGTGCTTGCCTAGCATGCATGAAGCCCTGGGTTCAATTTCTCAGTACCACATAAACAGAAAAAGCCAGAATTGGCACTGTGGCTCAAGTGATAGAGCACTAGCTTTGAGCAAAAGAAGCTCAAGGACAGTGCCCAGGCCCTGAATTCAAGCCCCAGGACAGGGGAGAGAGGGAGGGAGGGAGAAAAAGAGAAAGGGAGGGAGAAGAGAGGGAGAAGAGTGGGAGAGAGGAAGGAAGGAAGGAAGGAAGGAAGGAAGGAAGGAAGGAAGGAAGGAAGGAAGGAAGGAAGGAAGGAAAAGATGTAAAAAAATAATTTCTGTATATTACTGTATAACTTATAGAACACTGATAAATACTGTTGAGTGTGATGGTATGCATCTGTAATCCTTGTGCAGAAGGATCATGAGTTCTAGGCCAGCCTAGGAAACATAGGGAGACCTTGTCTCCACAACAACAAAATACCACTCATATTCTCAATGTCTCCTTTCCCAAACTTATCTTTTTACTTCTCCTGTATTGAACTACCTACTCTTTAGTAATATTTTGAATTTCATATAAATGAAATAGTATGATTTATCCTTTTGAAAATTGAGTTTTTCACTATTTTAGATTTTTGAGCTATATAGGGGTATATATAGTTTTAGCTTATTTCTTATTACTATGAAGTATTCTAGTATCTATTCTTCTGTGGAAAAGGCAATGCTCTGCTATGATGAACAGTAATAAGGTATAATACCTATAAGTATAAGTATAATACGTAGTTTTAGTATAGATTACAGGAAGCAATGCCCATAAAATGCTTAGGAGAATGTGTTACATACACTCAATAACTGGAAACTATTATTATATTCTAGCAAGAACTGATAGAGCTATCATATGAATTTATAGCATGATGAAAAGTTCCCTTGAAAACTAGTCTTCAGTGACATAGTTTACTATTTGGCTTATCTCAGTTTTGGGGGTTCAGTCTATTCAGGTTTAAATTCATGGCCTTGTGCTTGCTTATCTTGCTTGTTTGGCTGGAGATCTACCACTTGAACCACGGTTCCAGCCCTGAATTTTGCTGATTATTTACTTTTACTGTTTTTAATTATTATCATTATCTTTAAATAGTTGTACAAGAGGGTTTTATTTTAATATGTCTACTTATGTATACAATTTATTACCCCCTTCCATTATTCTCCCTCCTCCTACCATCTTGCTAGTTATTTTGGATTGGTAGGGTTATTTAGAAACAGCCTAAAATTTCTTAAATAAAGTCTCACACCTAGTGAGTTATTGCTGAAATGAGTTAAAGCTTTGGGGATGGAATGAATACATTTTACATGTAAGAAAGACTGAATTCTGGGGGTCAGGGGAAGAATGCTATGGCCTAAATGCTTATTTTCTCCAAAATTCATATGCTAAAGTCCCCCCAAATTATGAAATTTGGAGATGGTAGCTTTACAAGGTGATTGGGTCACGAAGGTGGGTCCCTTATGAGACTCCAGAGAGCTATCTAGTCCCTTCCACATGTAGGGACATGGAGAAAAGGCATCATCTGTGAACCAGAGAACCAGGCCCTCACCAGACAGAAAATCTGCCAGTGTTTTGATCGGCAACTTAAGATTCAGAGCTGTAATACATTTTTGCTTATTAGAACAGTACAAATATATTGAGACAGTCATCATATCTTAGTCTATTGTAGTATATAACAGCCCTTTATTTCTTCACTATTTTTCATGACCTTGGCGGTCTTGAGAAGTATTTGTTAGATATTTGGTAGGTAATACCTACATTCAGGTTTTCTTGTGATTATACTGGGGTTTCAGATTTGAGGAAAGAAACCACAAAGATGAAGTGTCACTCTTCCGTCATACAGGAAATATGATATGATATCTACAAGTCATCCCTGGTGATATCAGACTTAGTTAATAGGATAGTGTTTGCCAGTTTTCTCCTCTGTGAAGTTGCTGGGAAAACAGACCATGATGTAAGTCTGACTCTAAGAAGAAAATGAAGGAAGAATCCTTGACAGTGGAGGTACAGCAAAGCTGCTGAGGAATTACAGAGTCAGAGCACCCATCTTTGTGTCTCCCAGGTACAGATCTGCCATTGTCTCCCCACCATACTCAGTCACTGGTTGAGAGTACCCTATAAGAAAAATAGCCCCCACCCTACCCAGTAAACATGGAAATGGATTTCTAAGCAGCTGATGCCTTGTTGCAAGGCATTTCTTCATTGTCACTTTCAAAGAATAATTCTTCATGGAAATATGTCACAGTCTCTCATACCTGACACAGTCCTTTGTATATGCTTTAAAAATTCTACTTCATATGAGCGGACCAACTAATGGAGGGTTCAAAAAGAAATGTATTAGGGGAGGGGAGGCAGTGCCAACAGGGCCTCAAATCATCCACACCCATCCCCAAATTTCCCCTCCATCTCAACCTAAGTGAAGCCTAGTTGATTCAGGGCCAAATCTTGCCTAACAGTGTTTAAATCCATGTTAACAATGGTTAAGGGGGGCTGGGAAGGTGCTCAGTGGTAGAGCGCTTGCCTTGCATGCATGAAGCCCTGGGTTCGATTCCTCAGCACCACATAACCAGAAAAAAAAAAAAAAGCCAGAAGTGGCACTATGGCTCAAGTGGTAGAGTGCTAGCCTTGAGCTGAAGAGCTGAGGGACAGCGCCCAGGCCCAGAGTTCAGGCCCATGACTGGACCCAAAAAAAAACAATGGTTAATAGGGCTAATAGGTAAGAAGTCAGAGTTTCACACTCCAAAAAGAAGAAAAAAAAGGAAGCAATATGTGGTAGCTGGGAACAATAGGTAGTAATTTAGAGTAAGGCTAGTATTGAGGTTGGTCTGTTAAAGTAGTTGGGTTGCTTATAATAGACCCTTCAACCAAAAAGGTAACATAAACAATTTTTAAGCAAAAGAATGACACAATTAAAATATTTATTACAACAATAACTCTAATATCAGCGTAAAGGATAATCTGGAGATTATAGGCAGGAAGATTTATTTGTACAAAATGGAAAAGAAGAGCTGTTGAGAAGCTATCATTTAAAATGAAATGCTGGCATTCTATTGCAGATCAGACTTAAGTATTTGGGTTTGGGTTTGTGTGTATGGTGTTATTTTGCTATTGTTTGGTTTGGTTTGTTTTATTTGTGCAGGTACTAGGGCTTGAACTCAGGGCCTGGGCACTGTCCCTATTCTTTTTTGCTCAAGGTTGGTACTCTACAGTTTGAGCCACAGGTCCCCTTCAGTAGCTAGAATTACAGTTGTAAGACACTAGCACCTGGCATATTGAAGTGTTTTTTAAAGCATACTTACAAATAAAATAAAGTATACTTACAATGTCAGGCATCATTGGCTCACACTTGTAATCCTAGCTATGGGGGGGGGGGGGGGAACCTGAGCTCTGAGGATAGTGGCTCAAAGCTAGCCTGAGCAGGAAAGTCTGCAAGACTTTTATCTCCAATTAATCACCAAAAAGCTGGAAGTGGAACTGTGGCTCAAATGGTAGCGTGCCAGCCCAAGTAACAAAGTCCATGAGACACTTATCTCCAATAAACTACCAAAAGCTGGAAGTGGAGCTGTGCCTCAGGTAGTATAGTAGAGTATTAGCCTTGAAGGGTCAGTGTCCAGGCCTTGAGTTTAAGCCTCAGAACTGGCTGGCACATGCACATGCATGTGTGTGCTACCAGACACCAGTGGCTCACACCAGTAATTTAGCTACTCAGATAGCTGAAATCTGAGTGTCTAAGTTCAAAGCCAGCCCAGGCAGGAAAATCCGTGAGACTCTTATCTCCAATAAACTACTCCAAAAAAAAAAAAAAAAAAAAAACTGGAAGTAGAGCTGTGCCTCAAGTGATAGAGCACTAGTCTTGAGCAAAAACGCTCAGGGGCAGCACTCAGGCCCTGAGTTCAAGCTCTAGGGCTAACATACACACACACACAGAGAGAGAGAGAGAGAGAGAGAAAGCATATTTATGTTAAATAGTTTTGTTTTTATTTGATGAGCAATCAAGAAGGATAAAGCAATGTAGTAAAACTAGAACACAAACTGTAACCTTTTCCCATGGAAATGTCTAACCTGTCCTGAGCCACTCATTGAATTACTGTCCCACGTCATCTACATATCTGGTAATGAAAACAGAAGACAAAAACAAAATAAAACAAATAAACATATAGGAGAGATTTCTTATCCGTTTCTCTTTTTGTCAGTCATGGGGCTTGAACTCTGGCCCTCAGCTCTTCAGCTCCAGGCAAGTGCTCTACCACTTGAGCTACAGTGCCACTTCTGGTTTCTGATGGTTTACTGGAGACAAGAGTTTCACGGACTTTCCTGCCTGGGCTGGCTTTGAACCGTGATTCTCAGATCTCAGCCTCCTGAGTAGCTAGGATTACAGGTATGAGCCACTGGCGCCCAGCTTTGCTTATCCATTAGTTTGGTACTCACATTTTTCTGTGGACTAATTCAGAGAATTTCTAATATTCTGAATATTAGAAACCCAGATTAACCAACAGCTAAGAACCAAGATCCCCTAGCCCAACAGAAGTTTGTCAGAGAGATCTTAGGAGTCATTCCCAATAAATACAAAAATTTAATAGAAAAGCAGCCCTGATAATGGGGGAAGGGAGAAAAAAAAAAAAAAGCAGGCCTACAATGCTTACAGACAGCAGGATGAGCTGATAAAAAAAAAAATCCTGACTGATGGCAAAATGAGGGCAAGGGGTTACAAAAGAATGAGGAAGTAAGAAAGAAGAGAATGAAGAAACAGTGGGGTACAAGAAGCTCACACCTGTAATCCTAGCTACTCCAGAAATTGAGATCTGAGGATTACTGTTCCATGACAGGCCCAGCAAGAAGAGTCTGTGAGACTCATCTCTAGTTAAACACCAAAAAAGCAGGAAGTAGAGCTGTGGCTCAAGTGGTAAAGCTCAGGGACTTTGCCTAGGCAGGCCCTGAGTTCAAGTCCCAGGACTGTCACAAAAAAAAAAAAAAAAGAGGAAATAAGGAGGGAACAGTAAGTCTTGAGCCTCACAACTTTACAGGTAACAGAAAGAAGACTCCCATCAGAAAACCATTCAATTCTCACCATCTAACACAAGGCCAACCTCTATCACAAAGATGGCCAAGCTGGCAGAGACAGGCTAAACTGCCATCTTCCTTATCTTCTCTTTGTCATATTTCACTTGTAATAAACTTTCCTATCACTTATTTTTTCCAGTCCTGGGGCTTGAACTCAGAGCCTGGGCATTGTCGCTGAGCTTCTTTTGCTCAAGGATAGCACTCTACTACTACCAACTACACCAATTCCAACTTTTTCTCTTTATATGGTACTGAGGAATCAAACCCAGGGCTTCATGCATGCTAGGAAAGCACTCTACCACTAAGCCACATTCCCAGCCCTCCTATCACCTTTAATTATGTGCATGTCTGAATTCTTTTCTTGCCATCTACAAGGACTGAGATTGTTGCGCTGCTCTAAACTTTTTCATAACATTTGGTCCCATACTTAGGGATTAAGTATGTCTCTTTCTGACTTGGACTCATCAAACGGTTACAATATAAGAGGGACAGACCCTCCTGGGATGGAGGGATTAAAAATTGCCTGAGTGAGGATTAAACCTGCTGGGGAGGAGGAGAGAGTTGGGGTCTGAACTCAGGGCATGGGTGCTGTCCCTTTTGGTTTTTTTCAATCAAGGCTGGCACACTACTTCTTGAGCCATAGCTCCACTTCCAGGTTTTGGGTGGTTAACTGGAGACTGTAAGGTTTTAGGCAAGGAAAGAACACACTGGAGGAGGTAAAGGTGAATCAAAGAAAAGTTTATTGGGGTGCGCTCCTTGGTTGGGGTCAGAGAGGTCACGCAGGGTCAGCAGTATATTTTTAGCAAGTAAGTTTGAGCGGTTTCAGGCCAGTGGTCTCTGCCACCCTCCTCCCCCCAAGAAGGATTGGGACAGGTGGTGTTTTTTTTTAATAAGGAAGTGGCTTTATTGGCTGCCTCTGCCCTGACTGAGATAAAGAGAGGAGGGGGGGAGGCTGGGAAGGGATGTGAAGGGTAAACCAAAGGAGGAGGCTGCAATGCTTGGTAAGAAATGTACACATTATCCTGCCCATGTAATTGTAACCCCTCTGTACAGTATGTTCACAAATAAAATTAAATTAAATTAAAAGAGCAAAAAAAAAGAAATGAGTCTCACAGGCTTTCCTGCCTAGGCTTGCTTCTACCCACGATTCTCGGATCTCAGCCTCCTGAGTAGCTAGGATTTCAGGCTTGAACTGAGTCCAGTTTAAACTGATTTGTATGCAAAGGACCACTTCGTGTGCCGTTTCGGAGTCCTGGTACAACAAAGTCTTAGCAGCCTGACGCTGGTGGCTCACGCCTGTAATCCTAGCTACTCAAAAAGCTGAGATCTGCAGATCGCAGTTCAAAGCCAGCCGGAGCTGAAAAGTATGGGAAACTCTTCATGTCCAATTGACCACTAGAAAACCGTAAGTGGAGCTGTGGCTACAGGGCTAGAGCGCGAGTCTTGAGCAAAAGGCCTCAGACAGCACAGGTCCTGAGTTCGGTCCCCACGAAATAAAGTTTTAGCACGATAAAGGCTTACTGACTAAAAGAGACCCTCTGAGTGATGAATGACTGATGCGGAAGGTAAAGGCTACAGCCAAGACAGTGCAGGGGTGCTGCTGAATTGGGGAGGGGGGAAGCATGCACTTACTAGGGTCACCTAAACCAGATTGGGGGTGCGGGGAGGGAAGGAACCCTGCAGGGAACGCTGAGATGGGGCTCCCGCAGGGGGGCTCCCGACTGGGGCCCTGTGCGGAGGTGGGAGGGGCGCTGGCTGGGGGCGGGGCTGAGGAGGACGGAGCGACGCCTGGAGCGGGCCTGAGGGGGGCCCGAGGTGGGGCTCCGAGCCGGGCACCTGAGGGAGACTCGCGCGGGTCATTGGTGCCAGAGCCGGACCCCAACGGCTTCGCCCATAGTAGGACCTGGTGGCCAGGTAGGAGGCTCGGCCTCCCCCACGCCGCCTCGTGGAATGGGGCTTGCTGAGGACCTCGTGGGGAGCGGTCTGTGCGCCTGCCCGGCCCGCCGGCGGCGCAGGCCCGCGGGCAGCCCGCTTCGAAGCGCGTGCTGGTCCGCATGCTCCTCACACCCACGCCCGAGGCCCGGAGGCCCTGAGACGGGGGGGGGGGGGGGGGGGGGGGGGGGGGGGGGGGGGGCACCGCCATTGCCCTTCCTTCCCTTGCGGCCCTCAACCTGTAATCCCCCACTCAGAAAGCCGAAGCCCCAGCATCGCGAGTTCGGGGCCAGCCTGGTGTTGGGCAGCAACCAACAGCTTGAGGCGGTTTCAAAAACAGAAAGGTGGAAGAGTATGTTTTATTTACTTTTTCTCCTTTCAGAGGAAAACTTGCAGTTTTAGGCTAACCAAAAAAAAAAGAAAAAGAAAACCAACCCACTATTAATTTAATAATTAAAATGAAAGAAGCCAATAAAGGCAAAAGCGCTCGGGCTCTGGAGGTGCATTTTGCTTTGTTATGTTTTGTATGCTCTGGGGATGGGCCTGCCACATGCTAGGTCAGCAATCTACAGAACTGCACCCCCCAAGCACCCCTTCAAGGATTTCAGTGGGGCCCTGGAATGGAGTGGAAACCATCAAATCATTTATTACGGGGTGAAGAGGCCTGGGGGCCTGCCATAAAGGCGTAGTAGAAGCCTGAGGACCATAAAAAGATAGTATAAAGTGCAGGCAAGTAAAAGGGCCCTAACTTGTTCTTTTAAATGAAGATGGGAGATGGGTGGAGTCCTGCTCAGGGATACCCAGCTAGAGGTTGAATGTGTTTTTGTGACAGAATGACACCTGCAGTTGGGCTGGATATGGCCTAGCCTCAAAATGGGTGGAAGGCAGATGCAGAATTTGGGAGGCCAAGGTAAGATGTGTAGACTGTGTTCCAAGGATAGTTGGAAGTCTTTGGAGGGTTTTCATTGCTAGAGTAACTGAGTTTTTTATTATTTCAAGCCCAGTTCCAGATTTAACCAGTTTTGCAGGGAGGAACTATTAAGTTTTAAAACTAAGATCAGATCCTGTTTAGTATAAGTAGTATATCCAAGCACAACTGCATTATTTGATCATGTTTGAGTACAGAAGGAAAATCGCTGCCTATTTGAGGAGTCTTTCATTTCAAGGAGTCTCACAATTGCATATTAGTGTGGGATCTAAAAATGATAGTGCAGACTGAAACCACAGAGAGATCTTAACCAAGGGAAATTTTTGAACATTATCTGACATTGAAAGCCAAGGCCTGTAATGCTAGCTACTCAGAAGACAGAGATCAGAGGATCACAGCTCAAAGCCAGGGTGGGCAGGAAAGTGGGTGAGACTCTTACCTCCAATTAACCACCAAAAAGCTGTAAATGGAATTGTAGCTCAAATTGTAGAGTGCTAGCCTTGAGTGAAAAAGCTAAAGGACAACTCCCAAGACCCCAAAGTAGTTTTCAAGTATTGAATTGATTGTAACATGTAGAAATTGGTTCCATGCACTCAATTTAAAAGTACAACAGATAAAAGATTTTTATAGGAAGTGGAAGCATGGCCCAAGTGGAGGGCCAGTCATGAGCAAAGCAGCTAAGCAAGAGTTCAAGGCTTAGTTCAAGCCCCTGTAATAGCAGAGAGATAGAGAGACAGAGACAGAAACTTATGGTATTGCTGTCTTGGTAAATAATTAGGAATTGGTTGAATTTCTGGTTCAAGAATTCTTTCAACAAATTAGTATATTGAAGTAATGAAAGGCCTTCTTTTATCCTTTTGTTTTGTATATGTGTGTGTATGTGTGTATTTTAACTCAGTTGATTGAACTCAACTTTGCTTGCTAAGCAAGCACTTTACCACTTGAGCTACACCCTAGTCCCCGTTCTTAAAGAGAGTTTAAATACTTTATAGAAAGTAGAAACAATCCAAATATTCTAACCATGGGAGAAATATTGTCATATTTTCAATTCTAAGGGTTACTATTACCAAACAACATGCTAGACACTGAAGGAAAAGGCTATATGACAAGTTTCTACTCATGGGAATTTTTTTTTTTTTTTTTTGGGGTCCGGTCGTGGAGCCTGAACTCTGGGCCTGGGCGCTGACCCTCAGCTCTTCAGCTCAAGGCTAGAACTCTACCACTTGAGCCACAGTGCCACTTCCGGCTTTTTTTTTTCTTTTTGCTTATGTGGCGCTGAGGAATCGAACCCAGGGCCTCAGGCATGCAAGGCAAGCGCTCTACCACTGAGCCACCTTCCCAGCCCCCCATGGGAATTTTATATGATGGGAGAAATGTCATAAAAACAAGTTACCAGGAAGTGGCACTGGTGGCTCAAGTGGGAGAGTGCTAGCCTTGAGCTGACAAGCTCAGGGACAGCGCCCAGGCCCAAAGTTCAGGCCCCATGACCTACCAAAAACAAATGAACAAACAAGTTACCATACACTACAATGACTGCTAATCCAGAAACAAGGTTTCTGAAAACAGCTTTCTATTAATTCCACACAGCATCTCTAAGTATTCTCATGCTTATATTATAGTCAAACATCTACATCCCCTGGCAACTGCTAAAAAAAAGACAGCCTAGGTGAGCACAAATTGTGTCCTTTCTTTCAACTTAAAATGGTTTCATTAAAGCCAGCGATTTCTCTTTCCTTTAGGTGTAAACAATATCCATTATCCAGATACTGGCTGCATACCCACCTCTGGTTAGGTTGCCATGCATCACAGGCGATCTCTTAGTACAGGGCTCTCCAATGCCACTAAGATAAACCAGCAGCCTCCTCGGCTTCTCATTGTGCACATCCCTTTACCATCCTGGGCTGACATCTGCTCCAACCTTTGTGAGGCTCTACAGAACTTTTTCTCTCTAGCCTGCAGTTTGATGGGCCCCAACCGCATGTCTCTGTTCAGCTTATACATGGTACAAAATCAACATGAGTGTATCCTCCCTTTTGTGGTAAGTACATCTATATTTATTCACTTTCTCCTGAACACAAATATGGGATTTCTGGAGCAGAGATCGCAGCTACTATTACTTAAAGTTTTTTTTTAATAAGTTTTTTATTGTGAAAATACTGTACAGAGGGGTTACAATCACATGAGCAAGGTAATGAGTACATTTCTTAATCAGCGTTATTGCCTCCTTCTTTGTTTTTTCCCCTATTAAAAAAAAAAAAGCACTTGTTCTTCATATCTGATAGCCCACAGATGACACCACAAACTACACGTCATCCTTTCTACATGAGAGCTGGGACTGCCCAAGGGAATTACTACCAAGTTACTAGTTTGGGAATTTAAATAAGCTATACTACTTCCCTGGACCTTGGCATTTACAATTCTTTGAACAGTAATTCCTTTTGTCCCCTATGAAAGTCTCTAAATGTCTTCAGAGTCTTGTCTATTCAGTCATAGTTTTACTTCACAGCTTATCTTGTACAATTTTCTTTGCTCAGAAAACCCTGAGCCCAGACACCAGGTTATAATCCTATAATCTTTGCTACTTAGGAAGCTGAGATCCAGGATTCACAGTTCAAAGCCAGCCCAAGCAGGAAAATCCATGAGACTCTGATCTTCATTTAACTACCAAAAAAACCTGGAAGTGGTGCTATGGCTCAAGTGGTAAAGCACTGGCTTTAAGCCAAAAAGCTCAGGGACAGTTCTCAGGCCCTGAGTTCAAGCCAAGAACTGGCAAAAAAAAAAAAAGAAAAGAAAAGAAAAAAACACCCTAACTGTGCATAAACATGAAAATGTTTTGTCTGTGTTCAACTCAGATGAAAATTTTACTGTCTTTACGCAAAACTCCCCCAGAGATTTAGAAGGCATTATCAGGGTCAGGAGTATTAGTTTTAGAAAGTTCTCACATAATTTTCAAAGAAAATTCTAATCTCCCCTTACTCCCTTACATGAAGTTCAGAATCCTGTAGATGCAAAAAACTTCTGGAGAATCTGTATATACTTCTCCCAGGTAGCCTTGATACAAATGCGTCATATTAAATGGGCATATGTTCTCTAAGAGTTTCAAAGCAAGAAATTTTGCAAATCTGTTGCTAAATTACTAGTATATATCTGACTAGAATCCACTCATTTTTAAGGTAATGCCTTCATTTTCCTCATTGAAAGTAGAAAAATAGTACCTCTGTTGATACTAGAAAGAATGAAAATAATATACATGCCTACACTATAAAGAACGAAAACAATATTCAGGCATGCCCCATAAACAAGGCAGAGGTATACAGGAAACGATGGTATACACCCCGATATGGATGCAGGCACATGAAAAAAGGAGAGTGTTCTAACATTTGGGGGTACTTACACTAGGTAAGACAGGACAAGAGGGTGAGGTATGCATAATTAAGCAGTCTCAGGAAAAGTGTGGCCTAGTTGATCAGCTATAGTTATTGAGGAGTTCTAGAGATCTTATCACTGTCATCGGGAGATGATTACTTATATTCCACAGGGCAGTCTCATTATCATAGGTAATTGTCTTCGTTTAAGGAGTGATCTATTTTGCAAGCCTCTGTTGTTCCTAGGGTATCGTTTGCTTTAAAGATGTTATCCATCAGTTCTGGCATTCCCAATATCCAGGGTGACTGCAGGAGACAGGCTGAGCAGAGGAGACATATAAAAGAGAAGCAAGAATATCAGGTTTTAATCTTGATTTTAGTTAATTTATGGGCAATTAGTGCCTTTTAGCAAAAGTAGTTTTTAAGCACCTGTGTTACTTCTTGATTACAATATAATAAAAAAAATCTAACATATTTTGGTTGCTTTTGACTATATGTTGTGCTGGAGTTTATGTCTCCATTATATGTTTGTAATCGTAGCTACTCAGGAGGCTGAGATCTGAGGATCGTGGTTTGAGGCTAACCCAGGCATCAGATTCTTATCTCCAATTAACCACTCAAAAACCAGAAATGGAGCTGGGGCTCAAAGTGATAGCAAAAATGCTCAGGGCCAGCATGAGGTCAAGCTCCAGAACTGGCACTAAAAAATAAAAAAATAAAGTAGTAAGTAATAAGAATCACCATCATCATAGTAAAATAAAATTGTAGAATATCTAGAAGATAAGTATTAGTATAAACACTAGAGAAGAGGCAATACCAACAGAAATAGTCATACATTTAAGTTATATTAATTAATGTAATTTAAAATATTTTTTTAAAAAGAAAGACAAAATAAAGCAGAGAAGCCAATAAAATATTTAAGGAAAGTTGAAGGGAGGAAATACTAAAGATTAAAAACTCTCGACACTTCTAGCTCCTGCTTGTATCCTAGCTATTCGGAAGGCTGTTATCTGAGGGTCAAGTCTTGAAGCCAGCCAACTGGGATTACAAGCATGAACTGCTATACCCAGCAAAAACATAATTATTAACTCTTAGTGAATGACTGAGAAATCAAAATAAGGTTTAAGACTCCAATTTGCAGACGACCAAAGTAAAACTAGGTAGTCATAACGGGACTCTTTATTGGGTGAGTGAATGAGTTAAAACGCTTGCTATTTCTGGCAAATTCACACAAATTTCCCTTCCTCTGGTATAGGGAAGATTTTAACATATTTGGACAGTATACATTTGTCAAATCAGTTTTCTAGAAAAGAACTCCTAAAGTGTAATTGTTAATGAAGTTAGACTGTCAATCTGAAACCTAATTACTAAAGTTTTATATCTTTGATTCATTTTTTCTCTGCAGCAAGTGAAGGGGAATTTTGTTAGGTTGCAGGCCTGCATCTCAGAGCTCCGAATGCTGCAGAGGGAAGGTTATTTCAGACCACAAAGCACTTCTCTGAAGTTGGCAGTAGAGGATGGGCTACAGCAGTTCAAACAATACAGCAGACATGTGACAGGTGCCACTCTGCCTTACACTTTCCTGGAGGTAAGAAATTCTGGCCCTTAAGGCTAAAAGCTGACTTCCCATTTCATTCCATATAGGTGTTTCATTATTCATCATTCTTACATTATTCATATTTCATCTTATTGAATATCATTTTCAAGGTTAAATTTATGACTCCTTGAAGACATAAGAAGTATTTTTCTCCACGCTATAACCCAAGTAACTTTTCTTTTTCTTTTTCTTTTCTTTTTTTTTTTTTTGTAAGTTCTGGGGCTTGAATCTGGACGTGGGTGCTATCCCTCAGCTTTTCAGCTCAAGGCAAAGACTCTAACACTTGAGCCACAGCGTCACTTCCAGTTTTCTGGTGGTTAATTGGAGATAAGAGTCTCACGGACTTTCCTTGCCCAGGCTGGCTTTGAACCGTGATCCTCAGATCTCAGCCTCCTGAGTAGCTAGGCTTATAGGCGTGAGCCATCAGCATCCGGCTCCAAGTAATACTTTTTTTTTTTGGGTCCAGTCGTGGGGCCTGAACTCTGGGCCTGGGCGCTGTCCCTCAGCTCTTCAGCTCAAGGCTAGCGCTCTACCACTTGAGCCACAGCGTCACTTCCGGCTTTTTTCTTTTTGCTTATGTGGTGCTGAGGAATCGAACCCAGGGCCTCATGTATGCAAGGCAAGCGCTCTACCACTGAGCCACCTTCCCAGCCCCCCAAGTAATTCTTAATATGTAAATAGATATGTAAAGGACTTGGAAAAATAGGGACTGAGTTATTATAAGAAAAAAAAACAGAAATAGACAGATTCTGGTGGCTTATGCCTATAATCTTAGGTACTAAGGAGGCTGAGATCTGAGGATCATTGTTCTAAGCCAGCCCAGGCACCAAAGTCCATGAGACTCTTATCTCCAGTTAAACACCAAAAAACAAAACAAAACAAAACCCTAAAAATGGATCTGTGGCTCAAGTAGTAGAGCATTAGCCTTAACCAAAAACTCAGGAAATGCACCCAGGCCCTGAGTTCAAGCCCCTGGACTGTCATTCAAAAAAAGAGTAAAGAAAGAAGAGGAAAAAAAAAGATATAAAAATGAAATTTGAGTATACCATCTGCCTCTGGATCTTTGGACTTTTCAAGGCAAACATTAAACTGTCTTGATTGTGTCTATATTTATATTTACCTGAATACCTTTAAGAATTTGTAATTGTTGGGCTGGCAATATGGCTTAGTGGTAGAGTGCTTACCTTACATGCATGAAGCTTTGAGTGGCACTGTGGCTCAAGAGACAGAGCC
Organism: Dipodomys spectabilis; assembly: GCF_019054845.1. Lineage (NCBI taxonomy): Eukaryota > Metazoa > Chordata > Mammalia > Rodentia > Heteromyidae > Dipodomys > Dipodomys spectabilis. Next base: position 3,652,627 of record NW_024870939.1, on the reverse strand, counting down.
TTGAACAAAAGACGTTCAGGGACAGGGCTGGGAAGGTGGCTCAGTGGTAGAGCGCTTGCCTTGTATGCATGAGGCCCTAGGTTTGATTCCTCAGCACCACATAAGCAAAAAGAAAAAAGCCAGAAGAGGCGTTGTGACTCAAGTGGTAGAGCGCTAGCCTTGGCTGAGGGCCACCGCCCAGGCCCAGAGTTCAGGCCCCACAGCCGGACCAAAAAAAAAAAAAAAAAGAAGTTCAGGGACAGTGTCTAGACCCTGAGTTCAATCTCCAGGACTGAAAAAAAAAAACAAAAACAGAATTTGTAATTGTCTTTAACCAAATCTTGCTATAAATTGCATAATTTTTCTTAGAATTTACGAATATAAAACTTACTGCTATCCTGTTGCCAAACCAAGACAGTTTAAAAAATATGTGTAATTCATGATTGGATACTCCAGTTGCATGTGTTAATGTGAGTTAAAACACTTTCAGTTTCTCATAACCTCACCCAAAAACATGTGTTAAAAATAAACTTGTGGCACTTCTGGCTTCTAGTTTCACATGTAAAGCACTTGGAAGTCACTGAAACAATTCTTTTCAGATGCCAAAGAGAAGTTAGGTTAGAAGTTAAGGCAGGGGTTTGCCCCCTGCCTCCAAAATTAGAGAGAGTGTCAAGTCTATATGGAGAACCACAGTACACTAAAGCAGAAGCCTGAACTTGTTAATTGATAAATTGCTGAAGGCTATGTGGACAAGTCAAAAAGTTAACAACCCAAGGAGTATCCAGTCAGCCTCCATGCTTTTGTGAGGTTTTTTTGTTTTGTTTTGTTGTCGGTTGTGGGGCTTGAACTCTGGGCTTGGGCACTATCCCTCAGCTCTTCATCTCAAGGCTAGCACTCTAGCTCTTGAGCCACAGTGCCACTTCCGGTTTTCTGAGTGGTTTATTGGAGATAAGAGTCTTATGGACTTTCCTGCCCCAGCTGGCTTTGAACCGCAGTCCTCACATCTCAGCCTCCTGAGTAGCTAGGATTACAGGCGTGAGCCACCGGTGCCCGGCATTTTTGTGAATTTTGCCTCTAGTAGTTCAACTGGGATTCACAATATATTTACAGGAAAGATCAGGAAATTTCCTCGGTGGAAAAGAAAACTTTTTCTACTATACCAAAAAAATTGTGTTGTTTTTGACAAGTTTTGCCCTCTGGAAAAATCTAGTTAAACAGAGTCTAACCTGCTGGGGTTTCTAAAGAACCTAACTGACCTGGAGGCCAAGAAATACCAAATTCAACTATACCCTTTTATCACTATGTGTGTGTGCACATGCACACACATATGTATACACAGTGTGCACACAGGTACTAAGGTTTGAACTCATTCTCTCATTTGGCTTTTTTGCTAAAGGCTGGCACTCTCATTTGAGCCACGCCTCCAGTTCCCTAAATATTATTTCTTTAAAGGTTCTACCAGACTCTTCCAAATTTGATTTATATAATTCCTTGACCTTTTCGCTAAGATCAGGAAAAGTTAGAGCTGTAAGTTGCAGTTAAATATTTCTCTTTGCATCAAACACAATAACTACTACTACTACAAATATCTATGTTTGTCCTCAAGACACAGGTTATGTACCTCGCTCTGGACATAGAGAATAGACCCATTAATTCTTGGACTTATTTTCAGATTACTGTCCTGACTTCCCATCCTGGAAAAGAAGTGGTCAAACAATTAGAGGAAGGATTGAAAGATATCGACCTAGGCAGGGTCAGAAGGCTTCAGGTTGTTGGGGTCACAAAGGGAATCCTAGAGCAAATAGACTCTGAGTCTCCTGAAGAGGCTGGAAGTGATGGTAAGATTTGTTTTTTTTTAGTTGAATCTCACTATGTTGCCTGGGCTGGCTTTGAACTCTAGATTGTCCTGCCTCAAGAATTTCTCGTGTGTGTGTGTGTGTGTGTGTGTGTGTGTGTGTGTGTGTGTGTGTGTGTGTATGTGTGTGTGTGTGTGTGTGCGCGCGCACATGTGCGTGCACGCACGTGCCAGTACTGGAGTTTGAATTCAGAGCCTGGGCACTGTCCTTTAGGTTTCTTAACCAAGGCTAGTACCCTACCACTTGAGCCACAGCTCCACTTCGGTGGCTAATTGAAAATAAAGGGCCTTTCCTGCTCAGGCTGACTTCAGACCACAACTTACAGATCTAAGCCTCCCGAGTAGTTAAGATTACAGGTGTTAGCTACTGATACCTGGTAAGAATTTTTTAATATACTTTTATTGTTGTTATTAAGGTATTGTACAGAGAGGGGTTATTACATTTCATAGGTCAGGTAATGCATTTACCCAATAAACATTTTAAGTGAAAATAGATTTTTTAATGAGCATAAATTTATTTGACTTACAAGTCTGGAATATGAGAAGTCTAACATTCAGGGTTTGGCATCTGCTGAGGGGCTTCCAACTATGACATAATATGACGGCAGGTATCACATGGCAAAAGTGTGAGACAGAGATGAGAGGAAATGCCTGCATAAAAAGCAACCAAACTTCATCCTTTTTCATTTTTGTTTATTTTGTTTGTTCCAGTATTGAGGCTTAAACCCAGGTCCTTTCACTCTCTCTTGGCTTCCTTGCTTATAGCTGGCCTTCTACCACTTGAGCCATGCCTCCAGTCCATTATTTTGTTGGTTAATTGGACATAGGTCTTGTGGGCTTTTCTGTCAGAAAATTTATACCCTTCAGGTCTAAGTAGCTAGGATTACAGATGTGAGCCAAGAGTGCCTGTCAGACTTGGATCCCACCTCACACTGTTTTTTGTGTGAGGATTCTCTCTCCCACAGAAGCAGTTTTCTATTTCAATGCTGACGCTGTTTCTGTTGTTTCTTGGCCTATCATAAAGCAATATATCATCATAGCAAGACATAGTGGAGCAATGCAGCTGTGCTCTTGATAGCCAGGAAATACAGCAAAAGCTGTGTAAAAAAAATTTTCTTTTGGTCGGTCATGGTACTTGAATTCCGGGTTTAGGCATTGTCCCTGAGGAATTTTTGCTCAAAGATAACGTTCTACCACTTTGAGCCACAGCTCACTTCCAATTTTCTGGTAGTTAATTGGAGATAAGAATTTCATAGAGGGGCTGGGAAGGTGGCTCAGTGGTAGAGCGCTTGCCTTGCATGCACGAGGCCCTGGGTTCCATTCTCAGCACCACATAAGCAAAAATAAAAAAGCCGGAAGTGGCGCTGTGGCTCAAGTGGTAGAGCGCTAGCCTTGAGCTGAAGAGCTGAGGGACAGCGCCCAGGCCCAGAGTTCAGGCCCCACGACCGGACCCAAAAAAAAAAAAGAATCTCACAGACTTTTCTACCCGGACTGTCTTAGAACCAAGAACCTCAGATCTCAGCCTCCTGAGTAGTTAGGATTATAGGCATGAGCCACCAATGCCAGGCTTCAGCTTATATTTTAATGGGATCATTATATGAACAATTTTCTGTAATGTTCATTGCTTATATGTGTTAAAAATGCCAGTGCTACTGTTAGTGGGCGTGTAAACTTATTCAATCATTCTGAAAAGCCATATGGAGGCCTCAAAAGACTACACATAGAGCTCTCCTATGACCCAGCAGGAAGGGAAAAAAAATATTAAAAAGTTAGCATTTGTGCTGGGAATGTGGCTTATTGGTAGAGTGCTTGCCTGGCATGCATGAAGTCCTGGCTTTGATTTCTCAGTACCACATAAACAGAAAAGGCCAAAAGTGGTGCTGTGGTTCAAGTAGTAGAGTGCTAGCCTTGAGCAAAAGCAGCTTAGGGACAGTGCCCAGGCTCCAAGTTCCAACTCCAGTACTGGCACCAAAAAAAAGTCAGTGTTTATAGGTAGAACTAATTTTTAATGGTTATATGATTTTTTATTGTATGGTTGTAACATAGTCTAATTACTTATTAGTAAACAATTTGATTTATTATATTTTACTATTATAATCAATGCTATGAGAACAGATTTATATGAAGGGATAGCTTTATGGGCTAATGATCAATGCAGTTACCTAGGGTCCAGTGTGCAAAAAGGTACCATCTTTGGAGTTTAATGGTCTTTGGCTGTTGTCTTAAATTTCTTAGTAATTTTATTCATTTTGTATGTATGTGCCAGTACTAGGGTTTGAACTTAAAGCCTCACACTTTTATTCAACATTTTCACTCATGACTGGCACTCTACCACTTGAATCATGCTTCCAGCCCAGCATTTTGCTAATTAGAGATAGGGTCTTTCCAACTTTCCTTACCTGCCTGACTCAAGCCTCAGCAATAATTTTATCTTTGAACTTGTGGGAGTCTATGAGTTCAATCCCCAGTACAACAAACAAACTTCACTTACAAGACTCCCACCTTCTAGACTAGTACTTTACCACTTGAGCCATGCCCCAAGCCCTGCAGTGGGCTCTTCTATGTGTACATAATCTTGGAAGGGGCCTGTATAAATAGAACGTGCTGCAGGAGGGTGAACTATTACTTGAGTGCTGGATGAATATAAACTGTTTAACAGAATGCTTATATTCCATAATTAGATAATCTATACTTGACTTCCTGAGAGTGCTTACTTTTTGATAGCATTAATCTCTTCCTGGTCCCACATGAGAAGCGTCACTCTTCTTTTCCTCCTCTCTCCCTATAATAAAGTGTAGGCAGATTGGTAACTAAGGTTGTAGTTCCTGTCAAATTCTCACACATGTGGATGTTTCGGGCATTATGAGGTCACTAAACCCTGCCTGGAGAGGGAGAGTAACCAGCTTGAACTGTGTGATCTGTGAGCTCTCATCTTTGGCACAGACTGCTTTTCTCAAGCCAGTCTTTTTACTGACAGTTCTTTCTATCATTCCTCCACCCACAATAGGCTTTTCCTCTGAATTCTTCCTGTCTTCTTCCATCCTCTTCCAACTCCTTCCCATCCCTTCAATCCCAATTCTAGTTTAGGACTACTGTTTTGACTTTCCTTTCCTTAGATCAACTACATCACTTGTCTGCAGCATACAATTCAGCACTTAATTATCTTCCTTGTTGAATTGTTCATCGCTCCTTCATTGTGTGATAATTCTTTCTATTCATCTAAATTGTGTCTTTTCAGTCTGAGTTCTGTAAACACTTTGGTTGAGCTTCCTCATTTCTGTATCCTAATGTATACCATATCCTAGATAATCAAGAAGTATTTGTTGAATTAAGTGAGGATATATTTATAAAAGCTAGAGTGCTAGCCTTGAGTGAAAGAAGCTCAGGGAGTGCCCAGGCCCTGAGTTCAGGCCCTAGGACTGGCAAAAAAAAATTATAATAGCTTTTTACAGAGTGTAATAAATGTGCCTAAACTAAAAAGGTCACAGTGATCAATATACTTTGGCATTCAGAGGCAGCTGACCAGGTTGTGATAAGAGTCTGTACTCCTTGAGTATTAAGTCTTTCAGCCAGTTACAAATCAACCTAATGATGCTATCAACTTGCCTATAATTCTCAGCCATATACACAAGAATATCAGGTTCCTTTTCTAAGTGCTTACAAACCATCTGTTTAATATTTCCTCCTAGAGTTTGCCAGAGATCAATGTCAAGATCCTTTAGAAAGGTATTTTGTCCATATGTGTTCTCAGGAAACACAAAATGTTAACAATCCAAACAAAGAAGATAATTGCTTTTTAAAGAATTCCAGGGAGAACTAGAGGTTTGGAGAAAGTCCCTCCTGTGCTTCTATGCAATTGTTAAGACTCCAGATATTGACTTTTTTCCTCTTTTAGTATCTTAGAAAATAGACCAAAAAAAAGAAAGAAAGAAAATAGACCAGAAAACAAAAATACTCATAGAGTTTCTCTTTGGTAACTACCTCAAAGTCATTTCCCTATGGTATAAGACCAAAGTAGAACCACTGTGGTGTTTATTACTTAAAGATTTTTTATCATAAAAAAGTATTTGTTTAATTCATTATTAACATCCATGGTCTCAGAAAAATAATTACCTGTCTCTTTTTTATAAGTAAGTATTTTTGCATAGTGACAGTGGCTCATGCCTGTAATCCTAGCTACTCAGAAGGCTGAGGTCTTAGGATTTCGATTCAAAGCCAGCCCAGGGGGGAAAGTCTGTGAGGCTCTTATCTCCAATTAACCACCCCAAAAAAACTTAGAAGTAGAGCTGTGGCTCAAGTGGTAGAGTGTATCTGTACCAATTTAATTGGAATAAGTTACATGACATTTGAAGTGCACAATTAATGTGCTTTTATTATTGTATGGCCCACAAAAATATATCACCACAGTCAAATATAACACATTTTCATAATCCTCAAATGATTCCTATTGTCAACTCCTTTTGTTTCTATAGGCCACGGATCTGCTTTCCATGTGTTTGCATTTTATATAAATGGAATCATAGATTATATACTTCTTTTGTATCTGCCTTTTTTATTTAGATTTTGAGATTCATCTATATTGTTTATATCAGTAGTTTCTTTTTATTGTTGAGTTGTAGTCTATTACATGAACATGCCCTTTGTTGTTTAACTGTTCACCTGTTAATGGGGAGTTTGGTTATTTTCCATGTTTGACTGCTACAGATGAAGCAGCTGCACAGATCTTTGTGTGGACATACATTTTCATTTCTCCTGGCTCAGTTTCCCATTCATTTTTTCCCATCCATTTACTTTCAACCCATTTGTGTCTTTATAGTTAAAGCGTATATATTGTTTATAGACAGCATATAATTGGGATTTTTCCCATACTGGAATTCAAACTCAATATCTGAGGCTTTCACCTGTTGACTGGTGCTCTACCACCTGAACCATGCCTTTAACCTCTTGGCCTTTTTTATCTGCTCTAATAACCTCTGGTTTTATTCATGACATTTCCCTTAAGTATTGACGATTATCTGAATTGGGGAAGGAAAGGGGAACAACAGAATGGTGAGAGAAAGGACAAGGAGGGAACCAATGCAACAGTGATATTCACAAAACAGTATGTTGGAAATGATCTGTACAGTTGGGTGGGTGGAGGAAGAAAGGGGGGAGCTGGGGGTACTGGAGGTGACTGGAGGGGAGGGAAAGTAGGAGAAAAATGAAGGAAGGTAACAAGTTTGACCAGAAATATACTTATTACCTTACTTATGTAACTGTAATCTGTCTGTTTATCACCTTGCCTAGGGGGGGGGGGGGGGGGGGAGTTCAGAGAAGGATGTTACAGAATGTGACCACAGGGAGGCAGGGTAAGTCTAAAAATGGAATGTGAATGTAACTTGCCTCTATAGTTGCAGTGATAGAGGCCTTTCTTCAGCTTGGTAATGCAGCTTCACTCCTGTCACCCTGCTGTCATTAGGACCAATGTTTTAGGACCTACCATGCCCTCTCTTTGGCCAATATGGGAGTTGCACTTCATCTGGGAAGGAAAAAGTCTCCTCCTGAACCTCAGGTTTAGCACATTTAATTGTATTTTCAGATTTTCAATAATAGGTGCTGCTATTCTTTGGTACAGTAAAGGTGAGGGGAAAAAGTAGAGGCCAAGAGAAATGACTGGGAGAAGCAAGTTTTAAAACACAATTCAGGGCTGGAAAGGTGGCTCAGTGGTAGAGTGCTTGCCTTGCATGCATGAGGCCCTGGGTTCAATTCCTCAATACCACATAAGTAGAAAAAGCTGGAAGTGGTGCTGTGATTCAAGTAGTAGAGCGCTAGGTTTGAGCTGAAGTGCTGAGGGACAGTGACCACACCCAGAGTTCAGAGTTCAGGCCCCATGGCTGACGAAAGAAAGTGAGAGAGAGAGAAAGGGAAGAAAAAAAGGAAGGAAGGAAGAAAGAATGGAAGGAAGGAAGGAAGGAAGGAACAAAGAGATTCTTACCATATGGCAGCTAGCATTTTGCTGACGAAGAGAAGGAAGAAACGTATTGCATGCCATTTTCAGATAATTATATTACATTTTAATACCTCATTTAAGTAGGAAGTAGGTTGTACTACTAGGAACTAGTACAACTATATCATACAACTAGTATTTTTCCTCATGGTAACTAGAAATAGGTTGTTAGTACAAAACCACTTTGCTGACAATTTCAAGGCATAATACAAATCCTGTTCTTTTCATGAAATCCCCACTACTTTTCATAAGCTCAGATAAAAAGAGAAGCCATTTCAGAGGAGATGAACTAACAAATGTGATTTAAATTGCCCAAATAAAGTCCACAGATACCCAAGGAATGCTAATTGAAGCCAGATAAGGGAGGATATAGTTAAGAAAAACTGGAAAAATCAGAGCTGAGTTGAATGCTGGAGGAGGGGCAGGCCATGGAGTGACAGAGTAATAAAAGTTCGATGGAAGGAAGGAAGTAGGTCATATGACAAGGAGACTAACAAAGCTGAAGCAGAGGAGTTACAGGAAAAGTAATAAGAGCAATTGTTTACCTCAACAGGCCTTTGTTTAGCTTCAGCTCTGTGCAGCATACTGATCTAGGGAATAGAGAAGGTTTATGTGAAAAGAAATAATTCCTATACTTGTTGAATTTTATTTAAATGAGAGAGTAATATATTATTTGTACATATACAACATTTACTGTGAAGTACATGTAGTGCAAATGTAAACCAAAAACTATGAAAATAGCCAGGCACTGGTGGCTCATACCTATATTATATATAATCCAGCTACTCTGGAGGCTGAGATCTGAGCCATATCTGATGAGCTCTCTCCCCATCTAATGGATACATTCGTCCTCTACACATGCCAATACTATCAATAAGGCTACAGATAAATCTTGCCATTCTCAATACCATCATCCTTTCTTTTTTTTTTTTTTTTTTCCTGGGTCCAGTCGTGGGGCCTGAACTGTGGGCCTGGACGCTGTCCCTCAGCTCTTCAGCTCAAGGCTAGCGCTCTACCACTTGAGCCACAGCACCACTTCCAGCTTTTTTCTTTTTGCGTATGTGGTGCTGAGGAATCGAACCCAGGGCCTCAGGCATGCAAGGCAAGCGCTCTACCACTGAGCCACCTTCCCAGCCCCCCATCATCCTTTCTTAAGGGAGTTGTTTTTTCATAAGTCTCAATATGGGGTCTTATAGTTTTAACTATCTGGAGAAAGCTCTCTTTTTCTTATTTTCAGAGTCTTTAAAAAAAAAAAAAAAAGATTACTATGGCTGGGAATGTGGCATAGTGGTAGAGTGCTTGCCTAGCATGCATGAAGCCCTGGGTTCGATTCCTCAGTACCACAAAACAGAAAAAGCTGGAAGTGGCACTGTGGCTCAAATAGTAGAGTGCTAGCTTTGAGCAAAAGAAGCTCAGGGGCAGTGAGTTCAAGCCCCAAGCCCTGAGTTCAAGCCCCAGGACTGGCAAAAAAAAAACCCAAAACTGTATTTTTCCTCTCACAGTGTTCATGGTAGTTTCTAATCTCCCACCCTTTATACTTATTTGTCATGTCCAAAATTTTATCACTGGGACTCAGCAATGTTACCTTCTCTACTTTCTGAGCTCCTTTACACAATTCCATTGTTTCAGTTCTGTAACTGTGCCCTTAAGCATTAATAACTGTTTTTGCGTCATGGAAAAGAAGTTGCCCAGCCATTTCCATACTTCTTATTCAAGTCAAAATCAAATTCACAGGCTTAGAAAAATTAAATTACTTCTTGTTTTGGTAAAATAAAATTTACATTATTTTTTTAATTCTTTACATTTTTATTAGCATCAGTTAGTTTTACAAGGCAATTTTACTTTGACATATTTATGTATGAATACAATGTACCTTGACCTTGATCAGATTTATTCTCTTTCACTTCCCTCATCTTTCCTGCTATTCTAAACAATCTTTATTGTTCCATTTCACATAAGTAAAGTGTTTTGACTCTATTCACATTCCTACATTATTTTTAAAAGAATGTTTCACGTGTAAGGAGTATTTCTTTAGCAATAACTTTGTATTTGTCACTATAGCGTTTGGGTAGGAATGATCCAGAATACTGCTTTTAGCAAAAACTTTAGTGCGATGCACTTAGTATACATTAATAATAATAGAACTAGAATATTGATAGAAAATAGAATATTGAAACATGTTGAAATTGTTTAAGAAAGGGAAATGTGTAATAGACAATGATAGAGGCAGTGTGGTTGATCAGGATATATGTGTATAAATGTTACAGTGAAACCTCCCATGTGAGAATAATGTATGCTAATTTAAAAAGTAAAAAAGAATAAAGAATAAAAGCTTAGCTCAAATGGTAGAGCATCTGCTTAGCAAGTAGGAGACCTAGTTCAAACCTCAGTCCTGGGGGTGGGGGAATTTAAGGACTCAGATTGTCATATATATACAATGCAGCTGAATGAATAGCTAGTTACTGAATTAATCCTCATAACTATACATCAAAAATGGCAGTGTTCTAATTATCTGGCCAAAGAAGAAAATGCCATTGATGCCCAGGTTCAGCTTCAGGATGAGAGCATTTACTATGATATGAAGGCCTCTGACTCTCCCCATATACCTCCCCTGTGTCAGAGCCAATACATTGGACTGAACCCCCTTTGTTTCTTGTGGAAAATTTGCCACCTCTACCAACGGGTCTCCAGGAATGTAGTTCTAGAAATAAACTTGCCTTCTCCCTGAGGTTCATGAGTCACACACAGAAGGTAATTCATTAGAGCAACTGGTTTTTCTTAGGCCCTTTGTAAAAGTATTTCAGCGAGCCCCTCACGATGAGGGATACTCCTCAGTTTCTTTCCAACTCTTGCCTCATTTCCTCTGTCTGTGCTTCCTCCATCACCTGATATCTGGCTTTCACTGTTATATGGAGACTCAGACCCTAGTGCCAGGGCTAATGCTGCCTGAAGCCAGAACTACACCAGCAAAGCCATCTTATCCCAGCCAATACCTCTCATTTAGATTTGGGATCAAATCATACACCACCAGATCATCTCCATCCTGTTTGCTACCAACCACTAACTTTAGTTGCAGTGGGAAATAGTGTAGTGACTAACATTACAATCTCATCATAACACGGAAGCCAGTAGTTCATCTATTTTTTTCTTTTAAGTTTTTTTTAGAACAGAAGTTATAATTAAATATATTTTCACTGTAACACAACATAAAGCTGAAGTCCTCTTGTTAACAAAGTATTTAATTTACATTACTATTCCCCTAGGTGAATTATGACACATTCAGTGTCCATCTACTAATTAACAACAGAATTACTTTTTATAAGAATTATTATTTGTTATTACACCAATGCTATGCTGAATACCTTTGCATATGTCTCTTTGTGTGCTGTCCAAGAATGTCTCAAGGATAGATATCTACAGATGCAATTGATGAGTCAAAAAGAAGACACATTCATTCAAACTTTTATATTTTCAAACTTTGTAATTAAAAATTAAATGCTAGAGGGGGGAGATGGGAGGGCAGGGATGGTAAGGGGAAACAAAGGAGGAGGCAACAATGCTTGATAAGAAATGCACTCATTACCTTGCTCATATAATTGTAACACCTCTGTATGATATTTTCACAATTTAAAAAAAAAAACTTGAAAAAAAATTTAAATTAGGGGCTGAGAAGGTGGCTCAGTGGTAGAGTGCTTGCCTTGCATGCATGAGGCCCAGGGTTCGATTCCTCTGCACCACATAAGCAGAAAAGGCCAGAAGTGGTGCTATTGCTCAAGTGGTAGAGTGCTAGCCTTGAGCTGAAGAGCTGAGTGACAGTGCCCAGGCCCAGAGCTCAGGCCCCACAACCGACAAAAAAAAAAAAATTAAAATCAAATACTTAACTATTTTCCTTTCTTTTGCAGAGAATTCCATCCTGGGAACTGACATTGACCTTCAGACTATAGACAATGATGTTGTCGACATGGAGATTTTCTTCAAAGCCTGGCTACATAATAGTGAAACAGACCAAGAACACATCCATCTTCTTCTTCCTTCACAGACTTTCGGCAATATTTCTAGAGCTGGCGATAATCCAAGTATACAAAAGATATATTATGTAAACTACGAATATCTATGTCTAGGATTAGGACTCTAGATTGGTGAATCTAATTGGCAAATTTTTTTAGCCTAGATATTGAATGAGACTGTCCAGTATTAATGTATAAGGAGAAAGTTCCCTAATTAAACCCTGCCATTAGGAGCCAATTCATTTAGAGGCAAAGTCTTAGACATTTCAGTGATAGGGCACAGCTACACAATTTAAGAACCCAATGAATCATATATTTTTCTCAGTGTTCTCATTTTAATATGGTAGATATCAGCAATATCAATATTGCCTATGGCCAGGTTTGGAGGAGTTCTTTTTTGGATAGGTTTCTTTCAAAGATTGCTTAAATTGCTGGGTTCTAGTAGCTCACATGTGTAATTCTAGCTACTCAGGAGGCTGAGATCTGAGGATCCTGGTTTTTTGTTTTTTGTTTTTTTGTCAGTCGTGGAACTTGAACTCTGGGCTTGGGCGCTGTCCCTACACTCTTCAACTCAAGGCGAGCGCTCTACCGCTTGAGCCACAGCACCACTTCAGGTTTTCTAGTGGTTAATTGGAGATAAGAGTCTCACAGGGGCTGGGAAGTTGGCTCAGTGGAAGAGCGCTTGCCTTGCATGCATGAGGCCCTGGGTTCGATTCCTCAGCACCACATAAGCAAAAAGAAAAAAGCCGGAAGTGGTGCTGTGGCTCAAGTGGTAGAGCGCTGGCCTTCAGCTGAAGAGCTGAGGGACAGCACCCAGGCCCAGAGTTCAGGCCCCACAACTGGACCCCCCCCAAAAAAAAAAGAGTCTCACATACTTTTCTGCCCAGACTGGCTTTGAACCATGATCCTCAGATCTCAGCCTCCTCAGTAGCTAGGATTACAGGCGTGTACCACCAGTACCTGGCTTGAAATTATTCATTTTTAAACCTACCATCAACTACTAGCCTTCTCACAAGTACTTGACATCTGTCTATTTGCAAGTTTGCCATCAGTATTCAAATGAGGTATTTTATTGAAAAAAGTATTCATACATTTTATTGGGAAAATCTTACAATATCAAGAATTAAAGCACAGTGTTACTGTTATACAGTCCAAGCACCCTTCAGAACTATTGTCTGTGCCATGGTCATGTTCCAAGGCCCTGAAGATCCTGTACACAAGTTTCTCCTTGTTACTATAATTTTATTGTCTGTAAGTGGTTGTACAAAAGGGCTATCAATATGTCAGTTTATAAGGACAGTGAACCTTGATCAATGTCATCCCAGGTTTCTTTGTGCAATTAAAAATAAGCTACTTTTTAGTGTTAGAGGCATGGCCCAATGGTTAAGAATGCCTGCTTAGCATGAAAAATAAGCTACTTTAGGGCCTTATTCTATGCATATCCCAAAATGCTGCTAGAAAGCCTGAAGAAAAACAGGGGCAGTCTTCTGACTGCTTGACTTCTGCTTTTCTGCTCCTCCTTCATCTGACCTGCTGTCATGACGAAGTTTAGCCAGAGGGAAGCAACAGAGGGAAGATTTTCTTCAGTGGTTGCCAAAGGGCCTCTGTATATTTTTATATTCGCTGCTTTCTTCACACATGTTCTTCTTGGATTGGGCTAGAAGCCATATGTCAGTATAAGACAACTTCATAGCCAGGCCAGAAGTAAAATGGTAAAAATCATGTCAGGCACAGAAAATAAGCTAACTATTGGGTAGAGTAGTAGTTACACCGTAGGTCTTCTCAGACCAATAGTATTTTCCTTTGCCTTCTCTCTGCCTCTCCCCTTCTCTTGCTTGCTTGAGAGAGAGGAAATGGATAGCAGATGTTGTCTCTTAATGGCATAGCCTGAGGTAACTTGTGACCTACAATCACTCCTCCAATGCCACTTTTATTGTAGTGTGCCTGAAATGTGATCTCCAAGAGCGGCTTCTCAGCCCTTCCCTGCTTCCCGGTACTGCTGATGGCACCTTGAGAATGGATGACCCCAAAGGAGAAATCAGTACACTCTACCAGATGGCTTCCCAGTCATCATCCTCTCACTATAAGCTCCAAGTGATCAAGTAGGTATGAGGGAACCTCCCCAGTCTATGCAAATGCTACTCTTTCTAGTATCTGGCTAGGAAGTCCAGAGATGTAGGCTATATTTCTAAGTATGCATCAGGCAGAGTCAGTTCCACGGTAGCAATTACTAATACAATATAAAAAATCAAGGTTGAACTATTCAGCATGTTGAGGCACAAACAGCAGATGCTCAAAGTGCTGCAGCATGAAAATTAGAAACCCAGGATATCTCTAGAGAAAAACAAGATGAATTGAAAGGTGTTCAACCATTCAGTAAATGTTTGTTGAATGCTTACTGTATTTAGTCATCAGTACAGAATTCCAACTTTCTAGGGATTAGTGGTCTACACATTCTATTCCCATCCCTCTGTTTCTTTGAGTACTAAAATTCCTGCTTCCAGAGAAACCAAGTCTAAGTTAGAATTAATAGTGTTGGCCAAAACCATTTTTACTGCTTTCTAGTTCATAAGCATAGGACTTGTGTACAGATTCCTGAGTTTGAGAATCTTCTGCATAGCAGATTGCATGCTGGTTTTGGCCATACAATGATGGATAATTTGTACAGTGTGGGACAGTGTCATAACCAATGTGATGATTTATTAATCACAAAATAACAATAAATCTCTAGCTTTCACAAAAAAGTGGATAATTTGTAGACTCTAATCCCAAAAGCTTTCATAATAAGGTCCTAACTTTAAGCTGAATTTTGCGTATCAGTGTACAAGTTCTAGATGTCACTAAGGAGCCCTTTACTGCCTTTGTCACTTTCTAGGGCTCTAAAATCTAGCGGGCTCTGTGAGTCACTGACGTATGGACTCCCCTTCATCCTCAAACCCACGAGCTGTTGGCAGCTGGACTGGGATGAGCTGGAGACAAATCAGCAGCATTTTCATGCTCTGTGTCACAGCCTATTGGTGAGTACCCATGTTCCCATGTAAAAACGAATGGTCAGATACCAACTGTAGGACAGCAGCAACTAACTCTTCCTTAATCCCAGACCTACTTCAACCCCCAAAAGAAGACAGAAGAAAAACAAAAATGATTCACTCTGAAATTTGGAACAATTATGACCTGCCTTTGTTAGGTGACTCTAAAGGAGAGATTGGCACACTTTACCAGATGGCTTCCCATCATTAGCGTCACATTACAAGATCTGAGTGATCCAAAGGAACCTCCCCAATACAGGCAAATACAATTCCTACTCATCTCATAGCTAGTAATTCCAGAGACTTAGAAAATAGCTCTAAGTGTAAGTCAGACAAAAGTCAGTAGGTCACCAAAAAAATGTATGTTGGGCTCCTCAGCAGGTGAAGAAAATATTTTCTGAAATCAGTTGTATAACAATAAGCTTGAAAAGTCCCTATTTTATAATAACTTAATATTTAAATGGCAATAATGAATTTTCCTTATGTAATAGTATTTTTTATTTTATTTATGGGGCACCAAGGAATTGAATCTGGGGCCTCATACATGCTACGCAAGTACTCCACCACTAAGCTGCATTCCCAGCCATGGGAATTTTCCTTTCATTTTCCGTTCATGAGGCTTTAACTCGGCCTGGGTGCTGTCTCTTAGATCTTCAGCTCAAGGCTAGTGCTCTTCCAATTGAGCCACAGTACCACTTCCAGTTTTCTGGTAGTTAATTGGAGATAAGAGTCCCACGGACTTTCCTGCCCCAGCTGGCTTTGATCCTCAGATCTCAGCCTCCTGAATAGCTAGGATTACAGGTATGAGTCACCAGCGCCTGGCTCAGTAATGGTATTTTAAAACCTTCCTTCCTAATCTTGTGAGGAACATTATTGTTTCTTTAAATTAAGATTCCCTAAAGGGCTGGGAATGTGGCTTAAGTAGTAGAGCACTTGCCTGACAAATGTGAAGTTCAAACCACAGTATCACACACACACACACACACACACACACATCCCTTGGTCTGTGCCAAACATCATACTAAGTACTAGATGTGTGTTCATTGGTGATACAATAAACATTATGCCTGCAAGAAACCTGCTTTTTAATGGAAAAGGCAGACATATACACACATTGATGTTCATATATATCTGAATGAGTGATGGTTAGGACAGTATAACTCTGTCTCTTTCACTCAGAAGCAGATTATATACATAGTCTTATTCTCTTAATTGTGAGACAATTATAAAGGAAAAGAAGACTACTATAAAAAGGCCTATCTGAGACCTGTAAGATAAGTAGGAATCAGCCAGGTGACAGCGGCACTCCAGGGATGGGGAAAAGCATGTGCAAAGACCCTAAGGCTTAAAAGAACTGAGAGAATTAAGAATAGAAAAGCATTATGACTGAATTGAGCAAACAGTGAAGTTGGAAAAGTAAGCAGACATGGAATTGTGTAAAGCTTTGTAGGTCAGGTTAGAGTTTGGAGTTTATTATAAATAGGGAACAGAATCAGAAAAAGCAATATTTAGCTGGGCGTCAGTGGCTCAAGCCTGTAATCCTAGCTACTCAGGAGGCTGAGATCTGAGGATCCCAGTTCAAAGCCAGCCAGCCCAGCAGGAAAGCCTGAGAGACTCTTACCTCCAGTAAACCACTCAGAAACCAGAAATGGCTCTGTGGTAGAATGCTTGCCTTAAGCTGAAGAGCGAAGGGATAAGCCCAGGCCCAGAGTTCAAGCCCCACAACCCATAATAATAATAATAACTTATTATTACTATTTTAAATTTTAAAATATTACTTGAGCAGACATTTGTAAGTGAAGCAACAAAAGCAAGATTTCAAACAGGAGAAGAAGGTAGGATGGTACTGTAGTAGTCTAGGCTGGAGAAAATTGTGCTTTGGCTAGAATGTTAAAGTCAATTTGAGAAAAATAAACCAATAGAGAAATGTTATAGATACAGAATCATTGGAACATGGTAAAATAGTGGATATAGAGAGTAAGGTAAAGTATCAAATAACGGTTTTCGTTTCTGACCTGAACAAGTTAGAGGTCATTCCCTGAAATGGAAACAAAAGAGTATGCACACACACACACACACACACACACACACACACACACACACAAAACACAACACTTAGAAATTAAATAAAAGAACTATAAGTAGAAGTCCCCAGGGACAGATATAGAATAAAGAATATTAGTGATCAGGACAGCACAGCCTTGTGTCTCTTTCACTGTCAGAAGCACACTTCTTTTCCTGTTTCAAAGCCCATCCTCCCTCTCAGGGTCCACCCACTGAGTTCCTGTTTCCTGCCTGAAGAATAACCAACTCCTCTCTTTGCAGGGCAAAGACAACAGACCAGTTATAAATGTTAGTGCCCAACAGCTCAGTTTACTATTTATTTTACTCAGTTCCTCAGAATCTAGGAGATGATAGATACATCACTAGGGATGAATTTCTCCAAATGGCTTATAGTACATATTTATAACATATATTGGCATTTAAACACACTGTTTGCAGGAAGTATAAATTTTCTGGAAAAATTATATCCTTCAAAAATTTTGTTTGGAATATTGCCCAAGAAAATAGAAAAGGAGGCAAAGCTATATGTAGAGAATGTTCATTTCAGTGTTATATGCAATGATTTTTTTTAATTGGAAACAAGCTGGGAGCTGGTGACTCATACCTATAATCCTAGCTACTCATGAGGTCGAAATCTGAGAATCACAACTCAAGCTAGCCTGGGCAGGAAAGTCTATGAGACTCTTATCTCCAATTAATCATCAAAAAGCTGGAAGTAGAGCTGCAGTTTAAGTGATAGTCTTGGGCAAAAAAGCTAAAGGACAGTGCCCTGAGTTCAAGCACCAGTACTGGCACAAAAATAAACAAGCAAAAAAGAAACAACCTAAATGTTTTAAATAGGTGAATAAATAAGTCTAGATAGGAGAAAAATTATAGAAACTGTAATTTAGCCAAACAAAAATTATTTTACAATAAAATAGTTTGTAGCTATTAAAAGTAAAGATATGGGGCTGGGAATGTGGCTTAGTGGTAGGTTGTTTGCCTAGCATGCATGAAGCTCTGGGTTTGATTCCTCAGTACCACATAAACAGAAAAGGCCAGAAGTGGTGCTGTGGCTCAAGTGATCTAGTGCTAGCCTTGAGCAAAAGAAGCTCAAGGACAGTGCCCAGGCCCTGTTCAAGCCCCCAGGACTGGGGGGGGAAAAAAAGAAATGCCAGGTGCCAGTGACTCATGCCTGTAATCCTAGCTACTCAGGAAGCTGAGATCTGAAAATTGCAGTTCAAAGCCAGCCCAAGCAGGAAAGTCCGTGAGACTCTTTATCTCCAATTAACCACCAGAAAACCATAAGTGATGTTGTGGCTCAGGGACAGCACTCAAGCCCACAGTTCAAGCCCCACAACCGACCAAAAAAAAAAAAGTAAATATATGAAAGGATTTTGGTAGAGGGCCTACCTAGCATGTGCAAGGCCCTGGGTTCAATCCTTAGTACTACAAAGAAACAAACAAACAAAAGAGTATTCCATTCAATCTGGCTGACATATACAAAATCAGTCTAAGAACCAGTGGCTCATACCTGAGCTGAGGTGGCTGAAATCTGAGGATCATGGTTTGAAGCCAGCCTGGGCAGGAAAGTCCATGAGGCTCTTATCTTCAATTAATTGTAGAAAAAGACAGAAGTAGAACTGGCTCAAGTGGTAGAATGCTACCTTTGAACAAAATAAGTTCAGGGACAGGCCCATAGTTCAATCCCCAGGACTGGTAAAAAACAAAACTCAGAGTATTACTGCCACTGACGCTGTACTGACTCTGTATTTATTCATTTCTTTACTTGACAAATACTGATTACTATGTACCAGGCTAGGAACAAGAGACTTCACTTTATCACACCTTTCCTGGAAATTCACCTTTGTGGTTAATCCATCACTAGTAAATACCCATTTTGGGGGAGTGTTTACTAAGTGGTAAGCCCTTAACCAAGTGTATATTTTACCTTATTTAATCTTCAATACTCTGTGAGGTGGGGATCCTTGCCCCAATTTTTATAGATAGAAAAGGCTAAGAAGCCAAGTCACTTACCAAAGGTCACAGAACTATCAAGGTGGTCAAGTCAGAATGTGAACCTAGTTTCTGCTGACTACAAAGCCCATACTTCTCATTTCTTTGCTAAATTCCCAATTCTAGATATATACAGATAATATAGACTACATCACTGAGGCTAACTCTTTCCTTACATCCCATGCTTCTATATTTCATTGACTGCTATTTGCTTAAACTAGCTGGGCACTCATTACCTCATTACTGCTCTGTCTTTTTTTTTCCAGTCCTGGGGTTTGAACTCTGGGCCTGGGTGCTGTTCCTGAGCTTCTCAAGGCAAGCACTCTACCACTTGAGCCACAGTACCACTTCTGGCTTTTTTGGATATAAGAGTTTTTCCTGCCTAGGCTGGCTTGGAACCCATCCTCAGATCTCAGCTTCCTGAGTAGCTAGGATTACAGGTGTGAGCCACTGGCACCCAGCTGCTCTTTGTCTTTCTTGTGCTACTGTTCTTGTTCTATCATCAGATTGAAAATATATTTTCAGGTCTATAAAAAAAGAGAAGCTTTTTTAGACATCTTTTAGACACCAGCTCTAAATGGCTCTTAGTTCACATGATATAGTCTCCAGGCAGCAAAACTCCTAAATGAGAGTATGTTGCTTGTAACTTTTTCACAAACTTTAACTCATTCATTCAACAAGTATATATTTATACTTACTATGTAGCAAGACTTAAAGTTCAAACCTCCCTGATTCTATTTTCACACATGCACTACACTTCTTTACCTCTGTCCTTTGTTTTGTGTTATTCCTTAAACTTTTTCAGGTGTTCTTTTAAAATATTATGTCAAGTCAGCTTCCTGTGTAACTCTTGCCTTCTCTTTCTCATTGTGATGTCTCCTCTCTACTCAGCTTCTCATTCTACCATCTGTCTTTCTGTTAATAGCAGCACTGCCATTATCTGTTCACCCAACTTTGAAACCTCAGCCATTTTAGCCATCTCCTCCTTTTTATTCAATCTCCACTAAGTTATATGAATCGCACTCTTGCTTTCCTGTTCCACCTCGTTCTTACTAAATCTTATCCTGTAGACTCCCACCTGGCTTGCCTAGGCCAATCTTGCCTTGCACACTGGCACCATTTTAATCTTCTTGAAGCATTCCCCTATTATGACCTGTTTTCTCCTGTGCCTATAGCCAGTCACTTAGTAAGCCTTGATTATTCTGTCCCTGTAACACCTACTGCACTTGCCTTCTGTGCATTATTTTTATCACTGTCTTTTTTTACTGTTTTTTGTGGGGATTTTTGTACTTTTTTATTGTAAAAATGCTGTACAGAGGGGTTACAGTTACATGAGCAAGATAATGAGTACATTTCCTATTGAGCATTGTTGCTTCGTACTTTGTTTTCTCCCTACCATCCCTTCCCTCCCACTTCCACAATTACCCCCCCATCACTGTCTCATTCAAGCCCATTTTACCTGCCCTTTAATATTGCAACAATCTCATCATTTGTCTCAATGACTCCATTTTACATACTGCCTGTAACTTAATACTAAAATACAGCAATGTGTCTGCCATTCCTCGACTTAAAAATATTTTGTAGGCTGGGCACCAGTGCCTGTAATCCTAGCTACTCAGAAGGCTAAGATCTGAGGATCATGGTTCAGCACCAGCTAAGGCAGGAAAGTCTGTGAGACTCTTATCTCCAATAAAGTACTCAGAAAAATCTGGAAGTGATGCTGTGGCTCAGGTAGAGTGCTAGCCTTGAACACAAAGAGGCTAAGGGAGCTGAGAATGTGACTTAGTGGAAGAATGCTTGCCTAGTATGCATGAAGCTCTAGATTCAATTCCTCAGTACCACATAAACAGAAAAAGCCAGAAGTAGCACTGTCATTCAAGTGGTAGAGTGCTAGCCTTGAGCAAAAGAAGCTCAGGGACAGTTCCCAAGCCCTGAGTTCAAGCCCCAGGACTAGGAAAAAAAAAAAAAAAGAGGCTCAGGGCTCCTAGGCCCCTGAGTTCAAGCCTTAGGACCAGCAAAATAAAAAATATGACTTGTGATATGTCTCAGTGATAGAGAATTTGCTTATGTGTGTGGTTTTATTAAACCCACACCAAAAACATGCGTGTTGGGGGGGGGGGTATGTACCAACACTGGGACTTAAACTCAGGGCTTCACGCTCTCGCCTGGCTTTTTCACTCAGGGCTGCACTTTACCACTTGAACCACACTTCCACTTCGGGCTTTTTTTCTGTTTAATTGGAGATAAGACTCTCACGATTTGTCTGCCTGGGATTTGCTCCTAATCAAGATCCTCAGATCTTAGTTTCCTAAGTAACTAAGATTATAGGCATGAGTCACTGTCACCCAGCTTCAAGTAGTTCTTAAAGTACATGATCTAATAATTTGACTTAAACTCTGAGATGCAAATTTGACTTGCCTCAAACTCTAGTAATTGTGTTTTCTTATTATTCCTACCACCTTTCCCACTTTACCAACCAATTCCTCAATCAAATTTGAGTTAAGACTGAAAATGTATCTTTTCTTAACTCTCTTTTTTTTTCTTTTTTGTCGGTCGTGGGGCTTGAACTCTGGGCTTGGGCGTTGTCCCTGTGCTCTTCACCTCAAGGCAAGCGCTCTACCACTTGAGCCATAGCGCCACTTGCAGTTTTCTAGTAGTTTATTGGAGATAAAAGTCTCACGGACTTTCTTGCCCGGGCTGGCTTTGAACTGCGATCCTCAGATCTCAGCCTCCTCAGTAGCTAGGATTACAGGTGTGAGCCACCGATGCCCAGCTTTCTTAACTCTCTATTTAGGGGAGGCAGAGCAAGGCAGTTTTCTAAAATGTTGTAGTAAAATGTAATATGTATTTCCCAGGAAAATTCTGGGCTTTGGAATTCCTAAGTTTCTGAGTACTTCAATACTTTCCAGGGAAAAGTATCTTAGGGAACATAGTTCTTTAAGTTTGGGTGCATTTATCTGTTCGTAATCCTAAAGAATCTAGTAGTTTATGTGACTTAGTCTTTATTATGTGCCATAATAAAGTAGCAGTATCCATAGACTCAAAAGTCACTTTAAATTCCTTTGTTTGCACTTTCAAAGAATAGTAAAAAGAGCTGAGAGTTGGTGGCTCATGCCTGTAATCACACCTATAGCCACTCAGGAGGCTGAGATCTGAGAATCAAGGTTCAAGACCAGTCCAGGCAGGAAATCCATGAGACTCTTATTTCCAATTAATCACAGAAAAAGCTGGAAGTGGAACTGTGGCTCTAGTGGTAGTATACCAGCTCTGAGCTAAAGGATCAAATTCATAAACACAGGGGCATTTCCCAAAATTTTCTCCTTCATTCCTGAATTTCCCCTAACCTTAACTGATCTTAACTGACCTTTTAGTTTCTCTCTTCACCCTGCCCTTTCTCTGGAGCCATAGTCCCTCCCTGTTCCTCTCTCAGTCCTCCTCCCACTCAGCCATGTATTATAAACTGACAGCCTCAATGATGTAACTCCCTCAGTCTCAGATCCTATATTTGTCTACTTATTTAAGATATCCAACAATAAAACTGACAAGTCTTCTCCTTTCCTAAGAAAGAAAGAAGGGAGAAGGCATGTCAGACACACACTAGTAATTCTCTCTGTCTCATGTAAATAGACTATATAGTTCCGAGTTTTTTTTTTAAATATAGTTTTGCTTTTGTTCTGAGACAGAGTCTCCTGTATAACCCAGGGTGTACTCCAACTTGTGATCCTCTTGCCTCAGCCTTCCAAGGGCTGGGATTATAGACTGTATTTAAGATTAAGAAATACAATTACAGACTGAGAATGTGGGTTAGTGGTAGAGTGCTTGCCTAGCATGCATGAAGCCCTGGGTTCGATTCCTCAGGACCACATAAATAGAAAACTTGGAAGTGGCGCTGTGACTCTAGTGATAAAGTGTTAGCCTTTGAGTGTTAGCAAAAGAAGCTCAAGGGCAGTGCCCAGGCCCTGATCAGGTTCAAGCTCCAGGACTGGCAAAAAAAAAAAAAAGGAAAGAAAGAAAGAAATACAATTGCATGTGTAAAGCACCTGGCATGTATCTAACACATGATATGTATACATTCATTAGTAGTTATACAGTTTCTACTTATTTTCTATTCTTCCTCCTTCTCTTCCTCTTCCTTCTTCTCCTTCCTTCTTCTAATTATCTAGAGAAATTCTCCATATTTTCATGAACATACTAATCAGTTATTTTAAGATTCTTCATGCCTTATCCTAGTACCTGGTAGATTTGATTCTATTTCTATTGTTTCTTTTTTCTTTCATTCTCAGACATGTGATCCTAAACTTTCACCACATATAGCAACATTTTAAAGAATGATGCACACTGTCTATAAATAAATCATAGAGGCACCAGTGGTGTTGGCTTCCTCTGGAGAGAGCCAACCCTTGCCTGTACCCAGCAGATAGCATAGTGGCTTATTCTACTCAGGAACTGTGCTGACTCAGGGCTAGGCACGATCCTGCTAAGGCTCAATCTATGCATGCTTTTTCTGACCTTCTAGAGTTATCAGCTGAAAGCCTAGTATATTGTGTATGTGCCCTCCCCCTTGAAGGTCTCAATTCATCACTGTCACCAAAGTCTGATAAAACACTATTTTTTGAGGGGAGGTTTCCTCCTTAAGAGCTTTTCCTCCTAACCCTAGTATTTGCCTCCTAGCCCTAGTATTTGGCATATGTGCTAAGTGGAAAATTGGCTTGAATCCCACTACTCCCTACCACCATGACTCCACCAAAAGATCTGTAGATTCTCTGTTCCCTTGTAAGTGCCACAGCAGGTTGAAATTCTAGATTCTGATTTCTTCCAACCCAGAATCAACTATGTCCTCAAGGTAAAAGCAGCTGAAGTAATTCCCCCTTCTCTATGGATTTTCCCCTTCTACAGACTGAGCTGCCTGCAGCCCTCATTTACTCAGCAACTCCTGTCTTCAAACAAATGGTCTCTGTAAATTATCCAGCTTTTCTGGTTGCTCTGCAGGAAAAGCAGTCTGCTACTGACCACTCCAACCCATCCAGATGCAGAAGTAGCTGTTTATTAAATGCTCATTTATTTCCTTTTGCCATCCTTGACACAGTATATTTCTAATTTCCTTCGGCCAGTTGGCTGGCACCTACCATGTTTTAGTTTCAGGCTCTTAGATTTCCTTACAAATGAAAGTATAGCTAAGTTTATTCAAGGCTATATCCTCCTTCCATCCCTCCTTTTGGAGCAATTCTTATGAACAAAGTCCACACTGCAATAACTGAACCCTAGTGGTTAATGCCAAACCCACAAGATTCATCAACTCTACATGTTGTATAAGATTTCAAACTATACTTGATACATAACCCTAAGCCTTAATCATCTGCAGTGTAATTTGTATTCCCTGATTATATACTTGGAAATAGTTGTGTCTCTGTTTTTCTTGGTGGTTTATTTCATTTGCCTCAGAAGATGAGCTTTACATATGCTGGGAGCCAATGGCTCATGCCTGTAATCCTAGCTACTCAGGAGATCTGAGAATTATGATTTGAAGCCAGCCCAGGCAGGAAAGTCTTTGAGACTCTTATCTCCAGTAAACTACCAAAAACTCCAGAAGTGCAGTTGTGGCTCAAGTGGTAGATTGCTAGCCTTGAGCAAAAGAAGCTCTAGAAGACCACCCAGGCCCTGAATTCAAACCCCAGGACCACCACTAAGAACACAATTACAAAAATCTATATCTAAGCCAGGCACTGGTGGCTCAGGCCTGTAATCCTAGCTATGCAGGAGGCTGAGATCTGAGGATCATGGTTCAAAGCCAGCTTGGGCAGGAAAAGTCCCTCTTATCTCCAATTAACCACTAGAAAACTGGAAGTAGCCCTGTAGCTCAAGTGGTAATACTTGCCTTGAGCTGAAATGCTGAGGCACAGTGTCCAGGGCCAGAGTTCAAGCCCCACAACCAAGAGCAACAACAAAAATCTATATCTGAGAATTATTCAATTATGTTGGAAAAATTGAATAAAAACAAAACTGACCATCTTTTTTTGTGTTAGTTCTGGGCTGGCACTCAAGGCTGGGTGCTGTCCCTGAGCTTTTTTTGCTCAAGGCCTGCACTCTACCACTTTAGCCACACCTCAACTTTTGACTTTTTGGTGGTTAATTGGAGATAAAGTCTCAACAGACTTTCTTGCCAGGGTGGCTTCAAACTGAGATCCTCAGCTCTCAGCCTCTTGAGTATCTAGGATTACAGACATGAGCATCAAGCACCCAGCATTATATATTTTTTTTTTTTTGTCGGTCATGGTGCCTGAACTCTGGGCCTGGGCGCTGTCCCTCAGCTCTTTAGCTCAAGGCTAGCACTCTACCACTTGAGTCATAGTACCACTTCGGGTTTTTTCTGCTTATGTGGTGCTGAGGAATTGAACTCAGGGCTTCATGCATGCAAGGCAAGCACTCTACCACTGAGCCACCTTCCCAAACCCCTTAATTTTGTTTTTGAATTTTATTTTGTATCTTAAATTTTAACACTGTGTTGCTTACTGTGTGTCTGACACAGTTCTAAACACTTTACAACTATCTATTTTATCCTCATGCCCCTATATGTATGAATTATTATCTCCATTTTACGGAT
The DNA here is from genome assembly GCF_019054845.1 of Dipodomys spectabilis. Lineage (NCBI taxonomy): Eukaryota > Metazoa > Chordata > Mammalia > Rodentia > Heteromyidae > Dipodomys > Dipodomys spectabilis. The sequence goes on along the minus strand of NW_024870939.1, from coordinate 3,627,111 downwards.
GAGGAAACTGACAGTAAATAGGAGAGCCAGAATTGAACAGAGAAAGGCTGGCTCCAGGTCCCAAATTCTAAACTAGTTTCCAGCCACATGAAACTCTTTTTCATATTATTATAGGAGGTATCTGAAATATATTCACTAAGTAAGGATCAGAAGACCTCCCAGACCTTGTCAGGAAAAGCTGGAGGAGGGCAGAAAGTGAACCCTTCTAGCAAAACTGGGTATACTATATTTCTGAAAGCTTACCTACTTCTGACTTTATTATTGCCCTCTCTTTATTTTTCCTTTGCCCAATCTCCTTAATTTTTTATTTCTTTTGTCCTGTTGTATTTTTCTAAATTGTCATAACAATTTGTAGAATGTGGTAAAGAAAAATACAAATAAATAAAAATAAATTTTCCAAGTCTTTATGAGTTGAATGTATCCATTGCCAGGAAAATATCATTTCAATTACAAAACCTAGTGTGTAGTCCAGTTATGTAGCTAGTGACTCAGTTCCACATCCTCATTTCTCTTACAAAGTCATGTCTGTGTAAACTAGAAAAAGAAATGAAAATACCACCTAGTTCTTTCAGTTTCCTACTTAAAATGTCAGAGTCTCTAGAGACACATTCCAGAGCTTTCCAGGCCATGTCTGCCCTAATTGGCCACAGAAGTAACAGAATTCCAGCCAGGATGTGTCCAGTAGGAATCGCAGTACATAGGCGTTGAGCTGTTTGGGCTGTAAATAGGTGGAGAAATGGAAAGTCTTTGGCTCTACAGGCAGAATCAAGACCAAGATTCCAAGCTGAGAGTGGGGTGATGGCAGGTCAGGAGGAATTTTTTTTCAATGAATAGATGAGGGTAAAAGGAAGGAGGGGAAAAGTAGATGCTAGGACAGTGTACTGGCATGGGGTCAGTGGGCTTCCTGTCATCAGCTTCCTCTGTTTTCTTGGTTTATTGGTCAGAAAGTTCCTTTTATTCTCTACTCCAGCCACATTAACAAATTACTAAATGTTCCCCAAATATGTTAGACTGTTTCATATGGTTACATTTTTATGCTGCTCCTTTTCCCTTGCTTCTGTCCACCTGACAAAGAGCTATTCATTTTTTTCCAGAGTCTGCTTAAATACCTTCACTAGTAAACCTTTCCTGCCCACACCATACTTTGCCTCCGCTCATATTCTGCTCTTCCCGACCCATGTACCTGTCGCCACATCTATCCTTCATGGCACTGCCTATAGTATGAATTTGCATCAGACCTCTCTGATGTGAAAAATGTCACATTACTTTGTTTTTCTAAATCAAATTTAGAAAATATCAGTTCCCACATACCAGGATATAAATATACCTAATATCCTTATGGATGCTTTTACCACTAAAGTCATCCTAATATCCTAACACTATTTAGAAAATGTGGGCAATGGGCCTCTGGCCTTCAACCTATGGATCAATGTTGTATACAAATTGCTAGAAGAAACATCTTTATCTTGTTCCTTCTTTCAGTGTTACCATCACATATGGGATTAGCTGTGAGGTGTTGAGTTTTTGTTTTGTTTTGTTGCTGGTACTGGGGACTTGAACTCAAGGCCTCGTACCCTTGCTCAGCATTGTTGTTCACAACTGGCACAGTACTACTTGAGCAACACCTGCACTTCCAGCTTTTTACTGATTAATTGGGGTAAATCTTTCATATTTTTCTGTCTAGACTAGCTCTGAACTTCAGTTCTCCTAAGTAGCCAGGATTACAGGTGTGAACAACCAGCACCCAGCTAGCTGTGAGGTTTTTATTAAGATAAGAAGTTGCTATAGAGGCTTTTATTTCTTTTTTTTTTTTTTTTTTTTTTTTGGTCGGTCGTGGGGCTTGAACTCTGGGCCTGGGTGCTGTCCCTCAGCTCTTCAGCTCAAGGCTAGCACTCTACCACTTGAGCCACAGCATAACTTCTGGCTTTTTCTGCTTATGTGGTGCTGAGGAATTGAACCCAGAGCCTCATGCATTCAAGGCAAGCACTCTACCACTGAGCCACCTTCCCAGCCCCAGCTTCTTTTTTAATGTAAGAGTTTAAGGCTATACATTTCTTCTAAACCCTACTTTGGCTATAGGACTATATGGAAAATTATAGATAAATACCCCTATGTGTACACACACACACACACACACACACACACACACACACACACACACACACACACACACACACACACACACACACACACACACCCTCAACATACTAGTAAAGTATTCAGCAATACTTAGATTTGTACTACATAACTAAATGAAATTTTTCCTGGGAATGAAAAATTGTTTTAGTATTGAAAAAGTCAATCACAGAAGTATATTACATTAGTAGAATAAAGGATAAAACTTCATAGTCATCCAGGAGTAAAAGAAAAAAAAATTGAATAAAATCCAATACCCTTTCATGATAAAAGCATTCAAGCATTCAACAAACTAGGAACAGAATGGAACTTCTTATCTTAATAAAAGCCTCTATACTGGGACTGGGAAGGTGGCTCAGTGGTAGAGTGCTTCCCTTGCATGTATGAGGCAAGCAAGCACTCTACCACTGAGCCACCTTCCCAGCCTGAAAGTGTTCTCTTTTATTCTATTGTTGGAAAAATTTGTGAATGGTTAATACTTTCTCCCTTAACTTTTAGCAGAATTTACCAATGAAGCTATATGAGCCTTGTCTTTTCTTATGGGAAGTTTTCTGTATCCTTATTTGTTACAGTAAACAATTCATACAGTAGGTCTAAGGCTTTATATCTGAGCTGGCCCTGGCTATAATCCTCCCATTTGTTCTTCCCTATGTCACTGGGGATAATAGGCATGTACCACTTCACTCAGTAGTTGTATTTCCCCCTATACCTGAGATACCAAGTATAAAGCCATTGCCTGGGCTGGCCTCAAACTAAGATACCCAAATCTCTGCCTCCCAAGTAGCTAGGATTACAGGCTTGAGCCACAACTCCCAGCTTATTTTTTTGCCAGTCCTGGCCCTGAACTCAGGGCCTGTGCACTGTCCCTGAGCTTCTTCTTGCTCAAGGCTAGCACTCTACCATTTAAACCACATCACCACTTCCAGCTTTTTCTGTTTATGTGGTACTGAGGAATCAAACCCAGAGCTTCACGCATGCTAGGCAAGCACTCTACCACTAAGCCACATTCCCAGCCCACTTCTCCTTTTTTAATGTAAGAGTTTAAGGGTGTACATTTCTTCTAAACCAACTTTGGCTATATGTAATGTTTTTCTATTACTTAGTTTTAATTCATTTTAAATGGCTTAAATCTAATTATCTTGTGATTTCTTCTTTGATCTATTTATTATGTAGGATTGTATTGTTTAATTTTCACATATTTGTATATTTCCCAAATTATTTTCATGATTGATTTCTAATTTCATTTCACTGTTGTTAAAGAAAATATTTTGGATAATTTCAATCTTTTTTAAATGTATTAAAGTTTGTTTTAAGCCCTAATGTGATCTATCTGGAGAATGTTCCAGGTTCACTGTTGTTTTGGTGGTTGATTAACTGCATCAGCCCTGAAAGTGTCTCTCCCTAAACCTCTTGTTATATGAGAACAACTCTTAATTGTTTAATTCACAGTTGAAAAGTTTACTATTTTGTGCTATTTATAGGATCTAGTGAAAAACAATAACTATATTAGACTTTTAGTGAGGGTGCAGCAAAAATTTCATGTCACACTTGGCCTATCCCCCAAGAACACACCATCAGTTATCTTCCTGAGACTAGGCCCCACCACAGCAGCAACTTCCTAAAGTCCCAAAAAAGTCCCAAACAGTGCTACCAGGTGGGGATCAACCTCTCAATACATTGAGCCAATGGGAGACATTCCATACTCAAATATAACAAGAGCACTAGGCATTGCACCTTCTTCGTCTCCCTCCCTACCCCCTCACCCACTCCTGCCCCTCTGGAATAAGAGAAGCAGCAAATGCCACAGTAACTTAATTTCTTCCTCACATACTTCCAGTTCCAAAGTCCCCAAGTTATGGGCTAGGGACATGGAACAAGTAAATGGCAGAGAGCCTGCTTAGCAAGCACAAGGCCCTGAGTTTCAAATTCTAGCATCACCCTCTCCTGGCCCCCCACAAAAAATCCATAATCCAAAGGCCTGAAGTTAGATTCAGTTCTTCCTTAGTTAGCTATATTTCACTTTCTGGGTTCACTATACTAACAAATTGTATCTTTCCCACAAGCTCTTTATTCTGCCTGTGCTCTTTATTCTGCCTGTGCTCAGTGGCTGCTTCTGAAACATCCCTATGCAGGAACTGATTCATGCTTCTTCAATTGCATGCTACATTTAATCCCAAACAATACTGGTTTATGAGATTAAAGCATTCACTTGCTATATATAATAAACTCTCGACTGCCATTAACCAGGAATGAGTAATCACATTCTTTTCCTATCTTTTGATATCTGCAATGAATCAATGAGGCTGGAACTAAAAGAAAACCAGTTCAACTGTAAATTTAATAATTAAGAGTTGTTCTCAAGCTGGGTGCTGGTGGCTCAACCCTATACTCCTAGCTACTCAGGAGGCTGAGATCTGAAGGTTGTGGTTCAAAGCCATACCAGGCAGAAAAGTTCCTGTGAGATTCTTATTGCCAATCAACTACTCAAAAACCAGAATTGGATGGAGCTGTGGCTCAAAATGGTAGAGTGTTAACCTTGAGCAAGAGCTCAGGGACAGTACTCAGACCTTGAGTTCAAGCTCCACAACCAAAAAAAAAAAAAAAAAGTGTTCTCATATAACAAGAAGTCTAAGGAGAGACAATTTCAGAGCTGATGTAGTTGATCAACAAAACCATCAAGAACTAGGCTCTTTCCACTTTTGTGTTCCAGAACAAGTGGACATCATCTTCTATTTCATGGTCACAAGATAAATGTTATTCCTTAGGACCAAATCGTATCCTAGAAAGAAAGAAGAGAGAAGGTACAGGGTACAGCTTTGTATTACAAAGCTTTTCCAGAAGACTCATCCAGTCACTTCTGCTTCCATCTCTTTATTTAAATCTAGGCCACATGACCATCCTGAAATCAATGACTGAAGACTAGAGACTGGGTAGAGAGAAAGGACTGAGAAGCCAGAGTGGTAGCCAGCCAACCATGAATGAGTGCCACACCTTGCTTCACAGCTTTAATAACTAGAAGTTTATGCCAGAGTGGGGGAAGAAGACTCTAGGAGGTCTGAGCTTAGAGTATAGCATGCCACTCTGCATATCCACACCTACTCTAAAGAAAGTGAGTGCTAGCAGGCACCAATCACTCATGCCTGTAACCCTAGCTGTTCAGGAGGTTGAGATCTGAGGGACCATTGTTCAAAGCCAGCCAGGTAGGAAAGTCCATAAGACTCATGTCCAATTAAGCACCAAAAAGCCAGAAGTGGAGCTGTGGTTCAAGTAGTAGGATGCTAGCCTTGAGCAAAAAAGCTCAGGGATACACCCTGAGTTCAAGCCCCAGAACCAGCACAAAAGAAAAAACAAGTGAATTCCACCTAATAAAGTCTAAGCTTTCTTGCCTGGCACCTTCCCTAACCAAACATAGACAAACACAAACATAGACATCATCTTGCCTTGTGATAACACCTGTTCCTTTCTTAATCATTAACAACAGGCCTGGTGCCAGAGGCTCACTCCTGTAATGCTAGCTACTCAAGAGGCTGAGATCTGAGGATCACAGTTCAAAGCCAGCCCAAGCAGGAAAGTCCATGAGATTCTCATCTCCAATAAACCACCTGAAGTGGAGCTGTGGCTCAGGTGGTAGAGCACTAGCCTTGAGCTGAAGAGCTGAGGGCCAGCATTCAGGCCCCACAACCGACAAAAATAATAAAATAAAATAAAAAAGAATTAACAACAGAGCTGGGAATGTGGCTTAGTGGTAGAGTGCTTGCCTACCATACATGAAGCCCCGGGTTCAATTCCTCAGTACCACATAAACAGAAAAAGCTAGAAATGGCACTGTGGCTCAAGTGGTAGCCTTGAGCAAAATAAGCCCAGGGACAAAGCCCAGGCCTAGAGTTCAAGCCCCATGACTGACAGAAAAAAATTTTTAATTCAACCACTTTCTCTAAAGAACTCAGCAGTCATCTATAGTCACTAAGCATTTTTCATTCTGAAGACCCCAAAGACTGATCTTGGGACATCCTGAAGCACTCTTTGTTTTTTAGCCTCATATACTTGCTATGACAGTGAACATGTCCATCGTAAGTCTAATTGGCTATCCTGGCAGCCCAACCTATAACTTGGATGGTATTTTCAAGCTTGGGCCTCAACCTCAAGTATTTGGTGCCATTAACCACATCAAGGAAGAGGATAGAAATGCTACTTCCCACTTTCTTTGAATGCTTCAGGGAACTGAAGCTAAATTAATATCATCAGTTAATAAAAAGGCATTTGTCTTCTTCTTTCCAAGCCTTTTGATCCTATCTCTCTGTAAGTCAGCCCAGAAGTTTTAAAGCACTCTGCAAAATCCTTTCAGCAACACATTTTCTTTCCAGTCCCCTGACTGTCCTCACATCAGTTGTGACTTTTAACACAGTGCAGTCATTTTTATATGCCAGCTATCCAACAGGGGCTTTATTACTGTCTCTTACTAATCTTAGAGTACTATGGTCTACTTCAAGATAGAATACTGAAAAGATTCTTGATAACACCACAGTGTATAAGGATATAAGTTTATTCCTTAACTGCTGATGTACCAGAAAAATCCATACTACCATAGTTTCAATCCCTAGCATCTTACCTCAGTCACAAAATATTTCATGTTCACTCACAATCTGGGGTGACCAACCATTCCAATTTGTTCAAGACTAAGAGTTTTCCTAGGACATGAAATTGTTTATATTAAAATTTGGCAAGCCAGAAGCACTGGTGATCTAAAGTCTTGGACAATCATTAGTTTGCAAACCTTCCCCTTACTTTCTTATAAGCTCCAAGAGGACAAGGAGTATGCCTAATGAATTTCCACCCATAGTGCTTAGGATATAACAAACTCTCTCTCTCTCTCTCTCTCTCTATATATATATATATATGTAAAATCTATATACTATATAGTATATATACTATATAGTATATACTATAGTATATACTATATGCTATATATACACTATATATTATATGTTATATATACTATATATAATATACTATATATTATATGCTGTATATTATATATACATATTATAGATACTATATATTATATATATATATATATATTGTCGGTCATGGGGCTTGAACTCTGGGTCTGGGCACTGCCCCTGAGCTCTTCAGCTCAAAGCTAGCACTCTACCACTTGAACCACAGCACCACTTCTGGTTTTCTGGTGGTTAACTGGAGATAAGAGACTCACAGAGTTTCCTGCTTGGGCTGGCTTTGAACCATAATCTTCAGATCTCAGCCTCCTGAGTAACTAGGATTTCAGGTGTGAGCCACTGGCACCCAGCATACTCAATATATTTTTAATAAACATTCACAAAAAAATGAATGGATAATGTAAGAATAGAAGATTAAAAAGTAATAATTATCCAAATCCTGAGCTCTAGTGACTTAAGCCAACTGAAATGTAGTGTCCTGCAACTTCCTAGTTATCCTTTCAGGCTTCAAGTGGTCATATTCCCAGAGTAAAGAGATACCCAAACACACATATATTTCATAGGGCTGGGAAGGTGGCTCAGTATGCATGAGGCCCTGGGTTCAGTTCCTCAGCACCACATAAGCAAAAAGAAAAAAGCCGGAAGTGGCGCTGTGGCTCAAGCGGTAGAACGCTAGCCTTGAGCTGAAGAGCTGAGGGACAGCGCCCAGGCCCAGAGTTCAGGCCCCACGACTGGACCCAAAAATAAATAAATAAAAACATATTTCATGATTTCTATATCAGTGATTTCCAACTTGATGCATTTCATACATCCAATAGATTTTCCATCACATTTTGGATCTGTTCTTCAGTAAGATATCATACCTCCAGATATAAGAAAATACTAGGAAAGCATGAAGTCCTAATGGTACCCATAATGCTTGTCACATAGTACCTGGCACAAGATAAACACTCCATTAATGGATTAATGGATTTAACTAAATCCATTGTGATTCAATTATGTGTGTGGTATTAATTATACTTGAAATTAATTTTCCTAAGTCATTTAACTGCCTAAAACCTTTGAGTGGAGTCACCATACCTCCAGAAATGTCACAGAAAGATGTCACCAAAAATGTCACTACCACTTGCTGATGCCTACAAGCTCTGAGTTCTGGGCTACATTTGATAAAAAAAATAGTACTTTAATGTGTCAGAATCCAACTCCCTTTCCCAAAGAACATTCCTCTAGCCGGGCGCCGGTGGCTCATGCCTGTAATCCTAGCTACTCAGGAGGCTGAGGTCTGGGGATGGCGGTTCAAAGCCAGCCCAGGCAGGAAAGACCATGAGACTCCTATTTCCAATAAACCACTAGAAAACCAGAAGTGGCGCTGTAGCTCAAGTGGTAAAGCACTCGCCTTGAGCTGAAGAGCTGAGGGACAGCGCCCAGGCCCAGAGTTCAAGCCCCATGACAGACAAAAATAAAATAAAGAACATTCCTCTAGGGATAATTCTCTTTTATTTAATGTTTAACTAATTTTCTTAATTTTACATTAGTACAGGGCAGTGTCCCTCTGGATATAATTCTGGTGCCACAGCAGATTTTGCTGCTTTCCTGTTTTACTTTTCAATTGTCCTCCACAAAACACTGATACTTCTCTTAATGTCCTTTAAATTTCCCTTAATGTCTTTTTATCCCCCTTATGCCTTTCCTCTAATATTACTTTTTCCAATTTTTCCTTCAGAAGTAGGTAGAACTAGGTTATTTTCATTCATTTGATACAGCAAGGAGACTATGGTGTTTGAGTGATACATTTTTGACCACCACCACCACCAAGAGGAAAGAGTTTAGATTATAATTGTTCTGGCTCCATCTTTCCTGGAGTTTTATGGTTTCCCTTGGAAAACAACCAAAAAAAAATGCCTCCTTTCTGTGTCCTAAGTGAAAGGGACACCTGAAAAATCTGCTTCTAAATCTGCCTATGTGCTAACTTCTGTCATCTCCAAGGTATGTGGCAAAGTACTAACCCTCTTTGCTCAAAGAGCCACTGCTCCAGAATCCTGACCTTTCACTTCGTCCTGTGACTCACTGAGTTGATCCCAAGAGCCCTGCCCTACTAACTGCCTTGTAATAACAAAGCTTCCTTTCCATACTATGGAGGCTGTATTAAGACACATTAAACACTTTCTGGGCATTCCAAGGGTGTACCCCATTGTGCCTATTTTAACCTCTGTCAATAGCAGACTTACTCAGTCTCAGAATAAAAGCTGAGTTTCTATACTACCCTCTACAATTCTAATTCAAGACTGATTTTAAGAATTTTAAGTCTTACCAGGTGCCAGTGGCTCAGGTCTAGCTATGCAAGGAGATCTAAGATCACTGTTTGAAGCCAGCCCAGGCAGAAAAGTCTATGAAACTCTTATCTCCAATTAACCAGTAAAAAGCCAGAAGTAGAGCTGCAGTTCAAGTGGTAGAACACTAGCCTTAAAAGAAAAAGCTAGGGGCCTGGTGCTGGTGGCTCACGCCTGTAATCCTAGCTACTCAGGAGGCTGAGATCTGAGGATCACGGTTCAAAGCCAGCCTGGGAAGGAAAGTCTGTGATACTCTTATCTCCAATAAACCACTAGAAAACCGGATGTGGTACTGTGGCTCAAGCCGTAGAGCGCTCGCCTTGAGCTGAAGAGCACAGGGACAGTGCCCAAGCCCAGAGTTCAAGCCCCGTGACCGACAAAAAAAAAAAAAGAAAGGAAGGAAGAAAGAAAGAAAAGAAAAAAAGCTAAATCAGTGTCCAAGCCTTGAGTTCACAACAACTGTAAGTCTTGGCTAGAAGATGTAACTTAGTGGTAGAGTACTTTAGTGTGTGCAAGGTTCTGAATGTGATTTCTAGTACTGAAAAGGAAAAAAAAATCCTAGGATAGTCTATTTGGGATGTACAACATGAGCATTTCATAGCTCATGTCTCCTTTGTGAGCTTTGTGATGTACTCTTCTGGCTTCTTATGGACCGTGGAAGAAGAGTAGGATCTTGGTCTTAGTGAATCAGTAAAACCTCCCTCCCAGGTCCAAAGTGAAATGGCTCTTCCATCCCCACAGCACTCCTAGAGGAATTTTAGGAAAGCCTCAGTTGGGGTTGTCCTCAAAATGTGCCTAAGACTGAAGATGTATGTCCTTGTTTCAGAAAAGAGAATGGCTGTTGCTGGCCAAAGGTGAACCTTTAAGCCCAGGACACAGCCAGAGAGTTCTTGCCAGCACCTTCTATGTGATTGTGCCATCATGCTCCCTCACGCTGCTGCTGAAAGCAGTAGCCACACGGGAACTGCTGCTGCCCAACATCTTTCCTCTGCTGCCTGAGGCCCCTCCTGAAGACAGCCTTAAGATTGTGGAGGCAAGTGAAGCCCAAGTTTCGTGCAACAGAAAATGGAATTCAAGAAAGGGATGGAGGAGAGGAATGAGTCCATGAAGAAATACCTTTGGAGGAAAGAATGGCTCCAAGGGGTGTGGTAAGAGGCTCAGAGAAGAAAGGCCAGTGGAAGTCAATGCTTAGATTATGGCAGTAAGGTGAGAAGTGGAGAAATGCAATAGGTTGAGGGAAACGATGTTTGAAAAGAAAATTGAGAGAGAGAAAAAAGTCATTGGTATAAGCAAATGACTGGGATTAATGCCATCTGGGAAGACCACACATACAATGGATGAACCCACACATCTGAAATCATTAAAACGAATATGAATGGTTAGCTGTTGGGGGTGGGGCAGGGGAGAAGGGAAAGTTCCCAGAAGAGAAACTTGATAGCAGGCAAGGAGGTGAGGGAAGAAGTTAGTACAGGCAGGTCCAGTGCCAATACTGATGCACTTGGTTTTCATTTGGTTTGATATAGTTTTGTCTATGCACTGGCTACCTGTCCCACACCTCCTCCAACTCACACTTCTCTATGGAGAGCAGACTGTGAGATTGAAAAGAGGAGGGAAGTATATTAGAGAGAGAAAAAAAGGGAAAGAAGAGTATAAGGCATAAGAAAATACAAAGAAGGAGCTAAAGAAGATGTCCAAAGGCTGGGAAGGTGGCTCAGTGTAGAGCGCTTGCCTTGCATGCATAAGGCCCTGGGTTCGATTCTTCAGCACCACATAAGCAGAAAAAGCTGCAAGTGGTGCTGTGGCTCAAGTGGTAGAGCGCTAACCTTGAGCTGAAGAGCTCAGGGACAGTGTCCAGGCCCAGAGTTCAGGCCCCACAACCCACAACAACAACAAAAAAAAGGAGGAGGGGGAGGGGTGAGGTGGAGGAGGAGGCGGCAGCCAAGAACTAAAATCCTGTAAATGGCTTTTCATGCCTTTAGGTATTATTTCAGCATCCTTGAATACAGCTGTGCTGCATCTCTAGACTGGCAGTGGCAGGTCCTTGCCTTAGTGCGTGGCTCCACTTGTCCATGTCTGTGTGATGCTGTGTTCTTTAGTAATCTGTGGTAGTGTATGTTGTGTGGTTTGGAGCATCTATTTTTTTTTTTTGGTCCGGTCGTGGGGCCTGAACTCTGGGCCTAGGCACTGTCCCTCAGCTCTTCAGCTCAAGGCTAGTGCTCTACCACTTGAGCCACAGCGCCACTTCTGGCTTTTTTCTTTTTGCTTATGTGGTGCTGAGGAATCGAACCCAGGGCCTTGAGCATGCAAGGCAAGCGCTCTACCACTGAGCCACCTTCCCAGCCCTGGAGCATCTATTTCTATTTGTTGAGAAAAGAAGTCAAAAGCAGCCAAAGCTCAGAGTACTTGCCCATCATGAACAAGTAAGACCCTGAGTTCAACCCCCAGCACCACAGCGGGGGGGAAACAGGCAGCCAATAGTAGGCACTCAGAATAGCCAGGGTAGGGGGGGGCCTTCAAATGAGACTCAGATACATTGACACAAACAGCTGCGAAGGCTGTCTTTTACAGCCCCTTACCTCCCTCTCTCTTCACTGCATCTGGATTCTGTATTCCCTCTGCTGCTCTTTCAGGCTGGAGGTGAGAGAGGAGGCTCTGAGTAGGGAGAACTGGAACCACATCACTGCTGGACCATTGGCTGACAGCTGATGTGCAGAAAGGACAGAGCCTGGGATTGTGCTCTGGGCTTGGCAGCCACAGGGATGTAGCAAGAGGTGGGCACGAGTGGCCATGGCTCGCTCAGTGTCTCACTTCAGAGCCAGGGGTTCCTGGCACAGTATGCTGTGGCCGGAAAACCTGACTGCTCAGGAATTCTATGCTCCCATTTGTCTACTTCTACGGTCAACTCACCTCAGGCCAGGAACTCTCTGTACTGGGGTACTTTTGCCTTGTAGACTACAGTAACCTAACCTTACCTTATCACATAATCTGAAGACACCTTTTCCCACACCCCATCTCTTGGGCCCCTTGCAGGCATTCTGACCCCTCTCCCAACCAAGTAGCACACTTTCCAGGATGTGTATTTGGAATCCCTAGCCACCTGTGGTTGCACCTACGCCTGTACCCTTGCCTGACACTTCCAAGCATGCAGAACATCCATTGGGACACATCTATAGCTCACAGCCTTCGCTGCAGACTCAGCCTCAGCTGGGTCTGCACACTCCTCCAGCCTCTCATACTCTATTGTCTGTGTGGGACACCGTATACTCGGTGCCCTCATGTTCCCTGGGTGAAGCTCTTTCTTTCTTCCACAGAGCACGCTGGACAGCCTGGAGCTGGAGCCCACCTACAATCCCCTGCATGTTAAAAGTCACCTGTACTCATACCTGAGCAGTACTTTTGCCAAGCCTCAGGGGCGGCTTTACACAGGCTGGGAGACCCGGACTCCACGAAAGGTATGTCTTCCCTTCTATACCCCTTATATCCCATGCCCCCACTTCATACAGAGGCCAAAGGAGTCCTCCATCCCTATTGTCATAGCCTAACCCAAGGAAATAGCCCAACTCTCCTAAGAAGTTCTCCTAGATGGAAGGAAGAACCAGACCCAGGGAGAAAAAAGAAAAAGACAACTGATACTATGATCCTTATTGGGTAGGAGGCTAGTCTGCTTAGGCATTTACATATGCTAGTATTCAGGTGGGTTGGCTGTCGGCTTTGTTGTTGTTGCTGTTGTTGAGATAAGAGTCTTACTATGTAGTCCAGTCTGGCCTCCATTCTCCTGCCCCAGCCTCTCCAATGCTAGGATTCTAGGCTTTTGAAGCATGAACCTAGATTTGTGCTTAGGTGTTGTTTTGTTGGGGGGAGGGGGTTGTTTGTTTGTTTTGTCTGAGACCAGGACTCAAACTCAGTATCTGAAACTTGCTTTTGTCATTGGCTGGTGCTGTACTACCTGAGCCTCCAGCCACTAGGTGTTTTAATAATCGTATTTATAACTCATTAGTCATTTAACAGGCCATTATCCTATTAACTAAACTCTCACTGCAACCACACCCCTCTCCTTGGAAGAAAAGGCTGAAGGGAAAATGGGAAAAGAACTGCCCAAGGGAAAGAAAAGAACCTCAGTAGGACACCAGTCATTAGTCAGGCTTTATGATAAGTACTTTTACTTACAGCCTCACCTTAACCCTCCCTAAAGGGTAGGGCTGCAGTCAGTTACAGAGGCGGAAAGGAAAGCTGATCAAGGAAATAGCTTGGAGATTGGGCCCTTAGTGAAGTCAGAAGAAAAAATGAAGGTGAGGGCTGGGAAGGTGGCTCAGTGGTAGAGCGCTTGCCTTGCATGCCTGAGGCCCTGGGTTCAATTCCTTAGCAACACATAAGCAAAAAGAAAGAAAGCTAGAAGTGGTGCTGTGGCTCAAGTGGTAGAGCATTAGCCTTGAGCTGAAGAGCTAAGGGACAGCACCCAGACCCAGAGTTCAGGCTCCACGACTGGACCCAAAAAAAAAAAAAAAAAAAAAGTGAAGGTGAAGTGTTTTCATGAAACCCATATTCTATAATATTTGGGTTTCCTTTTGCTCTTATCAATTTTTCCTAGTTTTTCAGAAACAGTCTTTACAAAAAATTCATTGTCCCTTACCTAAACTATAGGAGAAGGATGTTTCCAAACTCAACCAATTTAGAGATGACAAAAATGACTAGATGCATGGGAGCAGAAGCCATCACAGAACAGGTTGATGGGAAAGCTGACAGAGGAGGGACACTGGACAAGCAGAGAGTACTGTAGAGTTGCAATGCAGGATTCCACAGTCTGTGTTCTGGGCCTTGAATCTGTCACTTTAGGGATGGGACATAAAAGAGTTAAGAGGGCATGAAGGACTAGAAGCCCAACAGGGAACAAAAGAGCTCAAAACTGTCTGGTCTTCAGAGACGAACCCTGGTTACTCTCTTTGCAGGCTGGGCAATCGCAGACCAACCGAGTTCGAGCCACGGTGGTTCCTCTGCCAGTGACCCCAGCCCCATGTGCATCGAAGATGCAAGCAGCCAGAAAGGATTCCTCAGAAACTTTCCTGCCTTCTCAGCCAGAGGAAGAGTATTCTTCCCAACCCTAAGTCATTTATGCCAAAGCACAGCAGCCCTGCTCCCCATGCCCCTGCTCCCCCACATCCATGCCAAGGCATAAAAATGGCTGTGTTAGGTCTGACCGGTCTTCCATCTACCTAAGCCTCTGTGAGCTCAAGCTAACTGAGAAACAGAGACTTCCTTCCCTATATCCCCAGAGCTGCCACCACCCTACTTCCTTTTCCTAGCATCAACTCTTTCTTTTGGATCATTTGACACTGTGGACACAAATGAAAAGTAAACACCTAGTAAGCCTCCACCATTACCGGGAGCATACTCAGCCAATCAGATCACCTTTTGGAAACTGCAACTCAGGAATAAGGATGAGGTTTGCAAATCTATTGAACCTGGCATTATTCCAGAGCAAGTGCCCTTCCCAGTACACCCAACTAAGGTCATTTCCTTCAGCTCCAAAAGGACAAGTGCTTGGTGATTGGTACCTGCATGCAAAGTATGTATGTCAGGGGCAGAGGGTATATAGAACAAGGGTTGTCACAGAGCCAAGTACAGAAGAAAGGATGTTGTGAAAATTCCCCTCCCCAACATCTGGCCCATTTTCCTGTCAGCTTCCTCATGCACAGAATAATAGCTATCATTTGTAAACCACTTTCCCTGTGCTTCAGATTACATTAAGCACTTGAGAAATGTATCATTTGCATACCAAGAATTTTGTGAGGTGGAGCCCATTATTAGTTTTCTCACACTTTATACTAAGAGGCAACAGGTGAGACTCACAGCATAGAGTCCAGACCACGTGGGCCTGAAATGACTAAGCTCTAAGCACCTATACTCTAGGCTTCCCTCCCTGAGGCCCTTTCCTCCCAAGGCCCCAAACATATTCCTAGGTGTCCTCTTTATCTCACCCTCACCCTTGCCCTGTGTCCCCTCTGGGTCTATCCACTCACAGAGACTGCTTAAACTCAAACTGACTTTAATGTGAATTTTTTTAATGTAAAAAATACATCTCTGATAAAGAACAGTGCAGGGAAAAAGATCAAGGCAACCTCTAAACAGGCACCTCAAACTGCACCCACACTGACTGAGTACCACTTTTCACAGACCTGGTGCTCCTTGGGGGAATGTAGAGGTGCTAACCCTCGGCAGAGGTCACCCCTCAGCTGGGCCATCTGCTCCACTTCCTAGGACTTCCTGGAACTGACAGTCCTTCCTCTGACCCCTCTGGTCCTCAGGTTTCACATGAGTCCCTCCCACCCTCTTGTTCCTGCTGGTTCTAACGAGCTGCTTTGATTCCCAGTGCCATCTTCCCATGTACTCCCTTTCAGGTGGAGCCCTCTGATTTGACCTCAGCCCTGTCAGTCTCTACTCTAGAAAGCCCACAGTCCCATCCCCCTGAAGCCCCACTTTTCTGGACCTTACTGTACAGGGCAGTGTCTTGGCTTTGGCTTTTGCTGCTGATGCTAGTACCAGGTTCAGAAAAGGCCAAGCCCTGAGGCTTGGGAGCTGGGCGGGGCTTTGTACTTCGAGGGGGTGGCACAGCATAATCATCAGTAGCTGGGTTGTAGGGGAGTTCATAGCCCTCCTCCTTCACCCGAGCCTGGCACCACCACGCATCCTTGGGCTCCTGAGGTAGATCATACAGGCCCCGGGGCTGAGCTGGGGCCAAGCCTTCAGGTTCATCATAGATGGGGTCCTCTTTGCAATCTGTCAACTTGGCCTTCAGCAACTGTTGCTGCACATGCTCATACAAGTCCCAATAGAGAGGTTTCTTTGACTGAACTCCCTCTTCTGCCTGAGCAGGTGTGCTGTCCACCGGGTCTGAGTATACACAGTCCTTCAAAGGGCCTGCAGGAATGCGCAGGGAATCTAAGGGCTCTGCATATAGGGCTGGGGGGCTGCCCAGCTCCTGGGGACTAGAAGGGGAAGCCAACTTCCCTTCGGCCACCTCTCCTTCATGGGAGTCAGCTCTGAGGACATCATGTCCCTGTCCTGCCTTTCCTTGAGCCTTCTGCCGTTGAATAGCAGACTCCACTGCCTGAAAGATGTCATTTCCCTGTGTTGTCTGGAAAGTGAAGGTTCCAGGGCCAGAGGGGCAGCGTCGACCAGCCTCAAAGGAGAACATGACCTAAGGAGGAGGTGGAGGGAAACACATTACTACCAGAAGCACAATAGAGATAAGGCCACAGGTCCTGAGCTAGTTACAAGTTCAATTCAAGAACTAGTTCTTCTACAAAGAAGAGACCACCTAAGAGCCTTAATGTAGGAAGAAAAGGAAATCTAAAGGGCAGAACTTCACACCTTCCTGACCAGCCCCACCTCACCTACAGCTGCCCAACCTGACAATCCTCCCACACAGGCCCGAACCTTGTCTCGGCCATAGCGACGCAACAGCGTGTAGGGCCAGGAAAGGAGTGGTTCCAGGATCTGACTCTGAGTCCCCAAGGTGAGGAGAGTCAGTTTTTCAGCCTCTACCCTCAGCATGTAGGAACCGTGAAGGTCACAGCGCTCAGAGGCCTCAGTCCTCTGCACAGTTACCCAGAACTGGGATCCTGAAAGGAATACACAATTAGACGGGGAGTCTAGGGAGAGGGTTCTGGAGGCAGGGTAGACTGAAGAACTCACTTGAAAGTCAGATCTCAAGGTCTTCCTACTTCTCGATGCGTCCTTAGACTCTCTCATGTTCCCACTCCCCAAGAGCATCCCTTCTCCTCCATCCCTGCCCAGGCTTCCCTGCCATCTACCTTCCCAGGTGGGGCTATAGAGAGAGTTCTCCAGCATCTCCAAGGCTGAAAGCTTCGGTGGGTTCTTGGGTGGGTTCTCACCCTGCGCCACAGCCCAGCCGCCTTTCTGCAATAGAGAGAGATCACGGAGGAACCCCCTTTAATCCTCTCAGTGCAGCTCCCGGGGTCAGGGGTGCCCAACTCACACCCATTTGGACCCAGTCAGTCCCTGGGCAGCGCCAGGCCCTCACCGGAAAGGCGTTCCGACACAACGTCTGCACCCAGGCCACGCTGGACAGTGCGTCCGCCGCTAGCAGGTGTGATCGCTGGGCAGTGTCCAGGCGGAAGGCAGTGTGGCCCGGCTCAGGTGGACTCTCCATGGCCACAGGCGCGACGCTCACACACTCAGCCAGTCGGATCACCTTGCAGTCCAGGCGGCGCGAGCCCCCTCGGCCACCGCCGCCGGAGCTCGACCCCTTGTGGTCAAAGAACTCGAGCCGCGCGACGCCGTGGGGACTGGCGGGGTAGAGCACGGCCCAGGTCTTCCTCCACCTCTGGGAGAGAGCGAGCGAGACGCCAGAGTGCGCGAGCAGCACGCGCCCCGCGCGCCCCCCGCGCGCCCCGCGGGGAAGGAGGGACGGGGGGGGGCAGGCCGACTTGGTGTCGGGGGCTTCCCAACCACGCAGGTTTCCCAGGGTCTTCCCAGCACCCAGGAGGGCATACCAGGAAACGCCACGCGCTTCTCCGGGGGGACGGGCAAAGCAACTTGGACGGGACGTCCCGGGGCGCTCCCACCTGCTTCCCGCCCTTTCCTTCCAGCGGATGAAGTTCGACCTCCCCTGGTCCCCGCTACCTTCGTCCCGAAGCGCTGACTCTGCAGAAAGAGCGGCCCTTCCATCACAGCCCCGTCCATGGCCCCCGGAGGTTCCTTCCGCGCTTGGCCCCGAGGTCGGAGGGCGGGGCCGGGGCGGGGCCTGCTCTGCCGGAGGCGTTCCCGCCTCTCCGCGGGCCCCTGCGGCGGGGAGGTGGGCGGGAGGGGGGTGGGGGACGGTGGCGGGGCAGGGGGGGGAGGGGAGGGAGAAGAACGCGGGGTCCCCAGATGAAGCCCAGCGGAGCGCTCCCCACGCCACCCCCCCACCCCGGAGAGCGCAGTGGGGGGGCTCCACTCCGAGAAACTTCCGTGGTTTCAGCCCCAGGGCCCTGAGCTCGCGTGTGATGTCAAATGCTTACGGTGACATCACCCGCGGGCACCCGAGGGTACCGGGGAGCCCAAATGGGCCCAGGGAGCTTCAGTTGCTGTCTCCAGACCCTGCCGTTGGACTCGAGTTGGCCTGGGCTGTGTACTCCAGCGGGGGGATGGAGGAAGGGCTGGGGCGGGGTGGGGGGGCAGCCTCCCCTCGCCTCGGGCACTGTCGCCCGGACCACTCCGCGGTCCCGGGGTCGCTGGCAAGCCCAGCTACCTGGTCCCTGCTGCCTGCCCCCCCCCCCGCCCCCCAGCCTGCGGGAAAAGAACGCTTCGTGGAGCCTGGAGGGTCAGAGGAAGAGGAGGAGGTGGCTCTGCCGGCCGCGGCCAGCTCCACCAGGGACAGGGGGAGACCTAGGGGAGGGAACTGGCCAGGCAGGAATGGAGGGAGAACGCGGAATGTGGGAGGGCTCAGGGGACGGGGGAGGGGCCGGCGCCAGGGGGGAGGAAGGGGGGGTCCAGTCTCCCCTGGCCGAGCACTTTTTTTTTTTTTTTTTTTTGGAATCACTAAAACTAATCTCCAGGACCAGGACTCTTCTCCCAGCCTCTAGGGCCCTGCCAAAGGTAGGGGAGTCGTCGCGCGCTGAGGGGCCTGCAGGAAGGGGAGTTGGGGATGAAGAGGATGGTGGAGGGACCAGAGGATGGTGGAGGGACCAAAAACAAGGGATGATGTGAGTGAGCTGGGGTCGGAGGGAAGCCAACCAAACCGAGTTTTCTTATCGTCCGAGTGGAGTGATATCCCAGGAGGGTGGGCAGAAGCAGATACTTGGAATGGGGGCTGCATGGGGCTTCCATATAGGGCGGCTGGGAGAGTCCTAATACTGGGAGGGGGCTCTGCTGAGCGGCCCTACCCCTGGGCCCCCGAGGCAAAATGTGCCCCAGAACAAAGCTGTCTTTTGAGCTGTTTGTCTGGAATAGGGGAAGTATTGGGGCGGGGGGAGGGCTGGCTGTAGAGGGGCTGCTCTCAGCCCTGGACAGAGAAGGCCTTGGCTGAGAACTGTAACCAGCTCTGGCCACTGGGTTGCCGGGTGACAGCGGGCAGTTGTGTTGGCAGGAAGCTTGGATAACCGCACCCTAAACGCTCTAGAGAATGGAGTCGGATGGTCCTGGCCCCCTTGACCCTTCAGGGCATCAGGGAGCTAATGTGCTGGGAAAGGTGTGCTGAGGATTCTCCATGTGCACTGGGCCCATATAGGAATCTGCTAGAAATCTCATTCAAAGGATCTGAGATCTAAGGATCTTGTAGGCTCTCTTCTCCTGCCTCTCTCTACAAGCAGTACAGCTTATCTGCATCTCTGTGGCTGAATGGAGTCATCTGGTCATGGCTCTGGTAGCTGCTCCTGGGCTCTTGTCCCTTCCTCTCCTATCCCGGTGTTTTCTGCACCTCTCCCTCATTCTGGGACACTGTGTGCTTGTTGTCTCTCCACCACCACCTTCTTCTTCTTCTTCTTCAGCACGTTTCTTTCTGTTTTCCTCCATTCCCACAGTCTCCTTCGGCACATCCTGTCCGTCTGGATCTTCCTTTCTATGTGCCGGTTCTCTATCTTGACCATTTCAGCTTCTCAGTCTCTAACTTTGCTATTTTAATCTCAGATCCCTCAGATTGGTGATGGGGGTAAATGTAGATGATGATGACAGAACTAGAGAAGGACACTGTGGAATGTAAAAACTAATTATAGAAGTCGCATTATTTACAGAAGGGAAGGAAAGACTCCCTCCCGCACCCCCAACCTGGGTCTCTAAGGTTGTGACTCTGTCAGCTCTCATTTAGTGTATGTCTCTCTCTCCTTATCTCTTGAACCTGGAGGCTCCCTCCTCCTCTTCCTCCCTCTCCTACTCTTCCTCCCCCCACCCTGTCCTCTCTCCCCCTCCTGTCTCCTTCCCTGTCTGCCTTCCAGGCCTCCCTTGCCATGCAGCCCATCACTGTCTGGCAGTGGAGCGCATGGGGGCTGCTGCCGTGCCTGCTGTGCAGTTTGAGCTTGGGGTCTCCATCACCTTCCACTGTCACAGAGAAGAAGGCAGGAAGCCAAGGGCTAAGGTTCCGGCTGGCTGGCTTCCCCAGGAAGCCCTATGAGGGCCGCGTGGAGATACAGAGAGCTGGTGAATGGGGCACTATCTGCGATGATGACTTCACACTGCAGGCTGCCCATGTCCTCTGCCGAGAGCTGGGTTTCACAGAGGCTACGGGCTGGACCCACAGTGCCAAATATGGCCCTGGAACAGGTGAGCAATGTTCTAGGCATAGCTTGGGTAATATCTAAGTATGGTCAAAGTGCAGAAAGACAACCCATGTCAAGTAAACCCACGGGTGACAAACCAACTAATACAGTTACCTGGAGAGCTCTGTGGCCTTAAGCTACTGAGAGCTTTCTGTGGGCCTCAGGTGTGCCTTGTGCGCAATGGCTATAGATGATCTATGAGTTGCTTTCTATTGCAAAAGTAGAATTCTACAAGAGAAGCTTAGAGACAAGTGGTCCATGTATGATGAAAGTACTGTTGATTTCATGGGAAGCTGAGAGCAGGAAAATGTCTGGATGTCCCCCAATCAGAAGGGATCACAAATGCTGCAGACAAAATCAGGCTACAAGCCTGAACTAAAACTAACAAGTAAACCATTGAGATACATTGTATACATGTGTGGAAATGTCACAGTGAAACTCATCTTGTACAACTAATGTATGCTAATTAAAAGAAATCTCTTAGCCAGGCACTAGTGGCTTACACCTATAATCCTAGCTATTCAGAAGGTTGAGATCTGAGGATCGAGGTTCAAAGCCAGCACAGGCAGAAAAGACTCTGAGAGCCTTACTTCCAATTAATCAGCAAAAAGCCAAAAATAGAAGTATGGTTCAAATGGTAGGTACCAGCCTTGAGTGAAAAAGCCAACCAAGCCAGGAACACAAGGTGCTAAGTTCAAACCCTAGTACCAACACAAAGGAAGAATGGAGGTGGGGATCTTTTAAGCATTGTTATATACCTAGGAGGGAAGGAGGGAGGGAGGGAGGGAAAGAGGGAGGGGGAACATTTGTAACAAGGGTGGGGGTGAGTAGGGTACTGTTTAGGAACAATTCTCATTAAGGCCTGGAGGCACTGGCACTGTATGGGCCAGCAGTGAGCTTGAAAGACCAAAATAAATACAATCTGCAGCTAATCCCCCAATTCCCACTAATTTACAGCCACCTCTGGAATGAAGTGTTACTTGTAGATGCTACATTTTGAGAACAACTGTAGAAAATAGAAATGCTTTCAGGGAAGAGCGGCCCAGATGTGAAAGAGCCAAAAGCCAAGTTTCAAGAGACATAGCTGAAGAAACCAAGAATCTGGTGTAGAATCAAAAGGCCTTGGAGAGGCCAGGAGTGTATGTAATTCCTGGTGGTAGAGGGCCCGCCCCGCAATATGAGCCCCCACCCTCCACCCCCAGTTTAAAACCTAGTAGTGCCAAAAAAAAAAAAAAAAGCCTTGGGTAACATTTACATAATGGTCGTCTTCAAATATGGGAAGGACATTCATATGGCCTAGGGTTATTTTCTGGATGGCATCAAAGGGCTGAATCAGACTTGGAGAAAGTCATAAAGATGAATGAAGACTTTCTGATGGCTGTTGGGTCTGCCGGGCAGGAGTGTAAGTCCTGTTGAAATATGAATAAGAGGTCTCTGCACATTTGCTGTGGCAGTTACCTTTGAGGCAGCACTCATTTGAGAAGTCAGGAATATGCATGTGGCCCACACAGAGAAAACAAGGGACTACATGGCAGCACAAGCAGGATAAGAATGTCCTGGGCTGGGAAGGTGGCTCAGTGGTAGAGCGCTTGCCTCGCATGCCTGAGGTCCTGGGTTCGATTCCTCAGCACCACATAAGCAGAAAAAGCCAGAAGTGGCGCTGTGGCTCCAGTGGTAAAGTACTAGCCTTGAGCTGAAGAGCTGAGGGAGGCCCAGAGTTCAGGCCCCAAGACCGGCAAAAAAAAAGAATGTCCTGTGTGGGAGAATGTGAAGCTGAGGTCAAAGGATCAGTTTGACCAATAAGCTACACTATTAAGAAGCATTCATGTAACTATTGATGGATCAGGACTGATCAGAACTTCATTGTTGATTCTTGGCTTTGTATTCATCCTAATAAATTCTTTTTTTTTTTTGGGTCCGGTTATGGGGCCTGAACCCTGGGCCTGGGCGATGTCCCTCAGCTCTTCAGCTCAAGGCTAGCGCTCTACCACTTGAGCCACAGCGCCATTTCCGGCTTTTTTCTTATGTGGTGCTAAGGAATCGAACCCAGGGCCTCAGGCATGCAAAGCAAGCACTCTACCACTGAGCCAACTTCCCAGCCCCTCATCCTAATAAATTCTTGAGCATTGCCAGATCAGCTCCAATCATACATAAATGTTATGCCTCCTTTCCTCTTTCACTCAGGTGGGTACTATCCTGTATCTTCCCCCTTTTTTCAACAGAAAAAAAAAAAATCAGGATCATTCTCACAGTGAGGTATAAAGCTATCATATTTCCTTTCTCCAGCGTCCCCTCACCCCATCCTTACCATCCTTACTTCCCAAATGTCTCCATCTTTTCACCTTCCCTCCACAGGCCGAATCTGGCTGGACAACCTGAGCTGCAGTGGGACTGAACAGAGTGTGGCAGAATGCACCTCTCGGGGCTGGGGCAACAGTGATTGTACCCATGATGAGGACGCAGGGGTCATCTGCAAGGACCAGCGCCTCCCTGGCTTCTCAGACTCCAATGTTATCGAGGTCTGAAGTGTACACACACACACACACAGGGCCAGAGAAGGCTATGGTGTGGCAGTGTGACTATATATAGTTACAGGAGATATCAGAAGGAAGAAGCTCCCGCAGTCCCCAGTAGGATAGTTTGGATTGGAAGAGGGAGAGCATAGAATAGAGCTATAGAGGTACTGCAGAATCCAAGTGGGTTTTGTTTGTTGTTGTTGTTGGTTTAGCATTAGCACTGAAGTGATAAAGCCTGGTCTGAGCCTCTTCACCCTCAGCCCTGGTCCCCCAGGCTATTCTATGCTCTCCCTCTCTTCACCTATTCCTGAACATTCCCCTTCTTACTTTCTCCTCTTCCAGAGCCACTTGCTTGTGAAGTTCCCCTCTATTCCTGGCAGGGTCAGGTCTCCCTCAAAGCCCTTAGGCACCCTTGACCATGACCTCAATCATGGCTCCTGAAGGATGGCAGGACATGTGAGAAGTCCTACTGAGATTCCTTTCCCGGCTTGTGGTCCCATGCCCAGGTAGAGCATCACCTGCAAGTGGAGGAGGTCCGACTTCGCCCGGCTGTTGGGTGGGGCAGGCGCCCCCTGCCCGTCACTGAGGGGCTGGTTGAAATCAAGCTTCCTGATGGCTGGTCTCAAGTGTGTGACAAAGGCTGGAGCGCCCACAACAGCCACGTGGTCTGCGGGATGCTGGGCTTCCCCGGTGAGAAGAGGGTCAACACGGCCTTCTACAGGTGAGGGGTGGGGCTGGGGGCGGGGGGAGGCTGGAATAGGGAATAACAAGGAAGCTGTCCTGACACTGGGCAGCCGGGGAAGTCCGCGGGGCCAGGAAGACCTGCAGTGGACACAGTGAGTTCGCGATCGTGGGGGGCAGGAGGGTCAATGTTCTTGCTTCTGTGCGGCCAGCAGACAGATTTTGGGCCCGGCAAGCAAGAGCCCCCTCCCCTTCGCAAGGTTGAGGTCAGTGAGGGCGCAGCGGGCCTTGGGGAGCCCCCTCTCCCTCCCCACCCCCCTTCCGGCGAGTTTGAGGTCAGCCTGGCCCTGGCCTCCCTGGGGCTAGGCAGCGCCCAGGCGTGTCCAGCTCAGGGCCCAGCTGCCCAGATCTAAGGGATCATGGTTGACTAGCGTGTCCCCACCACCAGATCCATCCCGGGGAAACTTCTGAGCCCCAGAGAAACTGCGCACCACTGGCAGTTTGCCCACTGCAGGGAGTCTGGGAGCACCCACCCCTGGGACTCAGAGTGGGGGTGGGGTGAGGTGGGGTGCAGGGGGTTCTCCCAGGGGCATAACCCCCTCCACCTGCTCTAGAGCCTGGTGTATGCGCTGGCTTCCAGGGTAACAAATCACCGGGGTGAGCGAGTGGCTTTGGGCTTCCAGCCTCTTCCTTCCCTGGAACATCTAATTTTGTCATTTTGAGAGACAGCCCTGAGGAGCCATGGCAGTATTTGGAAAGTGTTCCACCAGTCTCTCTATAATCTTCCATCTTGCAGGACAAGAATGCTCATTTGATTCAGCTGTGCCTTAGGTCAGTCGTGTTGAAAGGCCTCTTGACATCTAGATGAGTCCACAGTACATACTGTTTCAGATGTGGTCTCAGCCAGGCAGGGCTGGGCAGAAATGTTCATCTTTGATTAAAGCATGTCTCCAGTAGGATGGCTTTTTTGTTGATGGAGCATTCCGCTGGGCTGTTGAACTTGCCATCACCTAAATCCAACTCAGTTCTTCCTTTATCCTTAATATTGAAAAGGAAGTCTTTTGGAGCCTAAATATACATTGAGTTTATCCTGTTAAATCCCTTTGGATATATCATTAAAAAACCAGTAAAAAGATAGGATGATCTTCTGAGATAATCTTGAGTCCTGACATGATTTTTTATCTGTCATCGCTCCCAGCCTCTCTGGTGGACAGACTGATAGCTATGCCTTCTGGCTTCATCTAATAATTGTGTTTTATTTTTTAAAAAAATCATTGCTGAAATACTTAAAGCAAAAAAAAATCTTTCATTGCAAAAATTGCCTCTAGATTTATCCCAAACCTCTGATTATTTTTTTGGGGGGGGTTCCAGTCGTGGGGCCTGAACTCTGGGCCTCAGCTCTTCAGCTCAAGGCTAGCACTCTACCACTTGAGCCACAGCACCACTTCCGGCTCTTTTTTTCTGCTTACGTGGTGCTGAGAAATCGAACCCAGGGCCTCATGCATGCAAGGCAAGCGGTCTACCACTGAACCACCTTCCCAGACAAACCTCTAATTATTTGGAAAGGTTTTGTTGGGTTTCCCCCCACTAAGAATTGAGAAAAAAATAGAACCCTACAATGGTGTAACTATTATTTCACTATCTTATCTATCATAAAGTCATGGGTGATTTTGATAGTCTTTGCTAACAATGTAGATATACTATGTTCTAGTCATCTCTATCTCCAACTTTCATATTTAGTATACCTGTTACAAAGGGATATCCTAGTGGTTGAATGTATCTTTATTAAAAATCTTTGTAGGTCTCTGAGTTCACCATGTTTCTCCTAACTGCCTAGACTTTCTAATAACTAACTTCTCTATACACAGAAGGATCTTTTTTTCTTTTCTCTTTCCCTTTTTTTTTTTTTTTTGATGGGTCATGGGGCTTGAACTCTGGGCCTGGGCACTGTCCCTCAGCTCTTCAGCTCAAGGCGAGCGCTCTACCACTTGAGCTACAGCGCCACTTCCGGTTTTCTGGTGGTTTATTGGAGATAGGAGTCTCACAGTCTCTCCTGCCCGGGCTGGCTTTGAACCGAGATCCTCAGATCTCAGCCTCCTGAGTAGCTAGGATTACAGGCGTGAGCCACCAGCGCCCGGCTCTCTTTCCCTTTTTTATTGTCAGTCCTGGGCACTGTCCCTGCGCTTCTTTTGCTCAAGACTAGCACTCTACCACTTGAGACACAGCACCACTTCCTGTTTTTTCTGTGTTGTGGTACTGAGGAATTGAACCCAGGGCTCTGTGCATGCTCAGCAAGCACTCCACCATTAAGCCACATTCCCAGCCCTCCCCTCTTCTTTTTGAAAGTCAATACAAACCAGGTGTGATGTTATTTAATCCCAACTACTTGGGAGGCAGAGGCAGGAGCTTCTATACTTCAGGGCCTGCCCCTGAGCAAAGACCCAGATCTCCAAAACAAAATGTAGACAAAAGAGGAGAATCAGGAAATAAGTTAGGTGCTGGGAAGGTGGCTCAGTGGAAGAGCGCTTGCCTTGCATGCCTGAGGCCCTGGGTTCGATTCCTCAGCACTACATAAGCAAAAAGAGAAAAGCCGGAAGTAGCGCTGTGGCTCAAGTGGTAGAGTGCTAGCCTTGAGCTGAAGAGCTGACAGTGCCCAGGCCCAGAGTTCAAGCCCCAAGATGGACCCAAAAAAAAAAAAAAAAAAAAGAAATAAGTTAAATTTTGAAATGTAAAGATAAAGGTAAAGAGTGCAATGGATAAAAATAAAGCTGCAAGCCGGGCGCTGGTGGCTCACGCCTGTAATCCTAGCTACTCAGGAGGCTGAGATCTGAGGATCGCGGTTCAAAGCCAGCCCGGGCAAGAAAGACCGTGAGACTCCTATCTCCAATAAACCACCAGAAAACCGGAAGTGGCGCTGTGGCTCAAGTGGTAGAGCGCTCGCCTTGAGCTGAAGAGCTGAGGGACAGCGCCCAGGCCCAGAGTTCAAGCCCCACGACCGACAAAAAATAAAAAAATAAAAAATAAAGCTGGGAAGGGGTGAAGCAGGGAGAGTGGGACTAAAAACAGAGAAGGCATCTATCTAGACAAGCATTTCCAGGAAGAGACATTTAAATGAAAAAATTCTGGGATGAGAATGGTAAGGAGAAGACATTGTTATTGTTCTCCAGGAAACATTTGTGACTAGGCCAGAGTGAACAAAGGAAAAATGGTAGGAAAGGGAGTATAGGGTGGCATAAGGAAAAAAAGCAAACCAGATTAAGTAGAGCCATTCAGGAACTATGGATTTTGCCCTGTAAAATAAGGAGCCATTGAAGGGTTTTTGGATAGAGGTGTGACACTTGACTTCCATTTTTAACCTATTACTTTGACTTCTTTGTTAATTAACTATAGAAGCAAAAGTAGAAACAGAAAGGCTGGGTAAAAACCAGGCACTAATGGTTCATATATATAATCCTAGTTACTCAGAAGGCTGAAATCTAAGGATCACAGTTCAAAGTCCGCCTGAGCAAGAAAGTCTATGGGACTCATCTCCATTTAACCACCAAAAAGCCAGAAGTAAGCTGGGCACCAGTGGCTCAAACCTGTAATCCTAGCTACTCAGGAGGCTGAAATCTATGGATCATGGTTTGAAAGCAGCCCAGGCAGGAAAATTGATAAGACTCCAGTCTCCAATTAACTACTCAAAAAAAAAAAAAAAAAAGTCAGAAATGGAGCTGTGGCTTAAGTGGTAGAGAGCTAGCCTTGAGCAAAACAGCTTAGGGACAGTGCCCAAGCAATGAGTTCAAGTCCCAGGACCAAAGCATGTGTGACACACACACACACACACACAAAGCCAGAAGTATAGTGATAGCTCAAGTGGAAGAACACAAGCCTTGGAACAAAAAGCTAAGGGAAAGCACCCAGACAGTAGCTCAAGCCCCAGCAGTGGCAGTGATGGGTGTGCGCGTATAAATGTGTATGTGTGCACGCATGCATGTGTGCACGCGCGTATGCATATACACACACAGAGCAGGGTGGCTAATTTGGGTAGAATTGTTCCCTGAAAGTCAACTAGAGAAAGTAAAAGCTGATGGTGACCAGTGAGAGAGGTGAAAAAGTGGTTGAATTTTTGGGGGGGAGAGGTGTCAGTTACGGGGCTTGAATTCGGGGCCTAGACGCTGTCTCTGAGCTCTTTTGTTCAAAGATAGTGCTTTACCACTTTGAGCCACAGTGCCACTCTACTCTGGTTTTCTGGTGGTTAATTGGAGAGAAGAGCCTCACAGACTTGACTGCCCAAGCTAGCTTTGAACCACAATCCCCATATCTCAGCCTCATAAGAAGCTAGGATTACAGGTGTGAGCCACAGCGCCCAGTGTGGTTGAATTCTTTATGTAGTTAGAGGGCTGGCAGGATTTGCTTATAGACTCATTGTGGTGTGACAGAAAGAGGAGAGTTAGAAATCATTCCAAGATTTTTGTTTTGCCCTCCCTAAGTATAGAATTGGCCTTCCCTGATAAAGAAGGCAGTAGTGGAGCATGTTTCCTATAAAGATAGGGGTTACGGTGTGAATAGGAACTTGGTTAAATTTGAGGGCTTGAGTTTGGTTTGGTTCGATTTTGTGTGCCAGTATTGGGGCTGAAACTCAGGACCTATGTTCTCTGTCAGCTTTTCCCTTCTATCCTCATGGCCAAAGTCCTAACACTTGAACTACGCCTCCACTCTGGGCTTTTGGGCCATTCCAAACATTGATTGACAGATCTCAGCTTCCTGAGTAGTTTGGATTATAAGCATAGGCCTCTGGCACCTGACTAAATTTAACATTCTTAAAGGTATTGAAAACTAGTAAGCAGAGTTCAGCTGAACGAAACTATATAAAGTCCCAAGCTAGAGGCATAGCTCAGTGGTACAGCCCTTTCCTAGCATGCTCAAGGACTTGAATTTGACGGCCAGCACAGGGGATTAAAACAAACAAACAAACCTAGCCAGGCAACAGTGGCTCACACCTATAATTGTAGCTACTCAGGAAGCTGCAATCTGAGGATCATGGTTCAAGGCCAGCTGAGGCAAGAAAGTCTGTGAGACTCTTATCTCCAATTAACCACCAGAAAACCGGAAGTGGCACTATGTCTCAAATGGTAGAGTACTAGCCTTGAGCTAAAGAGCTGAGAGACAGCGCCCAGGCCCAGAGTTCAAGCCCCATGACTGACAAAAAAAAAAAAAAAGCCTGAACAAAGTCAGTAAGAAAATGAGTATAAATTAAAGGGAAAAAATAGTTCAAAGACTGAACCTTGGGGAGTTTAGATACTATTATGTCAGGAAGATAAAATGAAATAGGAATAGTGAGGAAAGGTAGGAAGAAAACCAGAAGAGTATGGTGACGTGGAATAAAGAGCTTAGAGAAGGAGAGAGTGACGTACAGAACCAGTGCAGCCAACTGATCTCAAACACACCAGGGCTGGAAAGGAACACTAGATTTATCAGTGTGAACTTCATTGCTGACCCTGACAGAGATAATAATGAGCAGAATGTATTAAAGAAGAGTAGAACATATGTACTTAAAAATAATGGAAGAAAGAAACCTGAATGAAATAAAAGCAGAGAACAGATCATTTTCATGTCAGGCTTGGTGTCACATGACTGGACTCCCAGCAATCAGGAAGCTGAGGTAGGAGGATCAAGTCTATGTAGCCTAGGCTACTGTATCTCAAAAAAGGGGAGGGGGCTGAAGATGTACCTCAGTGGCAAAGTACTCACCTAGTATGTATAAGATCCTGAATTTGATCAAGTACAAAGAGGAGGGGGGGAAGGAAGCCAGAGGAAAAAGGGAGGAAGGAGGAAAGGAAGGAAAGAAGGAAGGAAGAAATAAAAAAGCCAGGCATACAGGCATCTCTAGGCTTCAAGTTACTATGGACAGCTTTATGGGTAGGCCATGCTTGGGAAGTTAGAGACTCAATAATTGTCTCTAAGTATACCCATCCTTTTTTTGTCTGTCATGGGGCTTGAACTCTGGGCCTTGGTCACTATCCCTGAGCATTTGAGCTCAAGAACACTCTACCACTTGAGCCAAGTGCTACTTATGATTTGCTGGTGGTTAATTGGAGATAAGAGGCTCATGAACTTTCCTGCCTGGGCTGGCTTTGAACTGCAATCTTCAGATCTCAGCCTCCTGAGTAGCTAGGATTACAGGCATGAGCCACTGGCACCCAGCTCCATTCTTAAATAACGTTTGTAGAGCTCGAATATTTGCTGTGAATTTGGAATATCATAATGAATCTAGGATCTGACAGCTGGGGAAGAAGGTGTACTAAAGCACAGAGGTCATTCTTTTGGGCAAAGAGATTGAGAGATTCTGAGGCTCAGTGGTAGAATGTGTTCTAGACCACCTTTTACAAGTCAGTTCAGGGGGAGCATTCTCATAGGTAATATAATTATGAAAGTTGGTCAAGATAGCTCTAGACAACTGTCTTCTTTCGTTCTCTCTCTCTCTTTCTTCCTTTCTTCCTGTCCTGAGGCTTGAACATAGAGCCTGGGCACTGTCCTTGAGCTTCTTTTGCTCAAGACTAGCACTCTATCACTTAGCCAAAGCACCGCTTCTGGCTTTTTCTTAGTAGTTTATTAAGAATCTCACAGACTTTGCTGCTTAAGCTAGCTTCGAACCAAGATCCTCAAATCTCAACCTCCTACTCAGCTAGGATTACAGGTGTGAGCCTGTTGCCAGTACCCAGAAACTATACTTTTCTTAGAGGGAAAAATTACACCTATTGTCTCATAAAAGAAGCAAGTAAAATTTAGGGAATAAGAAAATCAAGGGGGGCTGGGAAGATGGATCAGTGGTAGAGCGCTTGCCTTGCATGCCTGAGGCCCTGGGTTCGATTCCTCAGCACCACATAAGCAAAAAGAAAAAAGCCGGAAGTGGCGCTGTGGCTCAAGTGGTAGAGCGCTAGCCTTGAGCTGAAGAGTTGAGGGACAGCACCCAGGCCCAGAGTTCAGGCCCCACCACCGGACCCCAAAAAAAAATTAAAAAAAAAAAAGAAAGAAAAGAAAATCAAGGAGCTGGGAATGTGGCTTAGTGGTAGAGTACTTGCTGAGCATGCATTAAGTCCTGGGTTCAGTTCCTCAGTACCACATAAACAGAAGAAGTCAGAAGTGGTGCTGTGGCTCAAGTGGTAGAGTGGTAACCTTGGGCAAAAGAAGCTCAGGGACAGTGCCCAGGCCCTGAGTTCAAACCCCAGGACTGGCAAAAAAGAAAGAACAAAAGAAAGAAAATCAGAACCTGATATGTTACCATTTTTTAATGTGTTTTGGTAGCTCTAGTTTAGAACACATTGTAGAATTTTAGGAAAAGGCTGTGTAGATACTGGAACCATTTACTGCTTTTATACAGTGAAACAGATGCTTTAAGAGGTTCAGTGATATTTAAGAAGTCCTTCCAAGCTGGGCATGTTGGCACTGTCCTGTAATCCTACTGTTCAAGAGACTGAGCCAAGAGGATCTCAAATTCGAGGTCAACTTAACCTATCTAATGAGTTCAAGGCCAGCCAGAACTACCTAGTGACATACTGTTTCAAAAAAAAATCAAAACAAAACAAAAACATCCAGATACCAATAGTTTACTCCTATAATCCTAGCTACTCAGGAGGCTGACATATAAAAATTAGCATTTCAAGGACAGCCTGAGAAGAAAAGTTCACTAGATTCCTCCTCCTCCAAAAAATGAGCAAAATGGGCTGGGGAAGGTGGCTCAGTGGTAGAGTGTTTGCCTTGCATGCATGAGGCTCTAGGTTCGATTTCTCAGCACCACATAAGCAGAAAAGTCAGCAGTAGTATTGTGACTCAAGTGGTAGAGTACTAGCCTTGAGCTGAAGAGCTGAGGGACAGTGCCCAGGCCCAGAGTTCAGGCCCCATGACAGACCAAAAACAAACAAAAAAAAGAGCAAAACATAGTGTTGGAGGTATGGCTCAAGAGGTAGAACACCATCCTGTCAAATATTAGGTCCCAAGTTCAAGCCCTGGTTCCACAAAATCACTCTTCTTTTTTCTTGAGATAGTTTCTCTATTAACCCAGGTTAGTCCCAAACTCTCAATCCTCCTGCCCCAGCTTCCTGAGTGCTGGGGTTACTACAGAGGTGAGTTATCACACCCAATTTTAGAAGTCACTCTTCTGGTGGTATATGCCTGTAATCTTTGCTACTCAGGAGGTGGAGGCAGAAGGATCATAAAATATGAGATCAGCTTAGGCAAAATTAGCAAGATCCTATCTCAAAAAGAAACTACGAAGCCAAAGAGCTGGTGGCATAACTCAGGTGGTTGAGCCCTTGCCTAGCATGCTAATGTGCTAAATTCCATCCCTAGTACTACAAAAAAAAATTACTCTTTAGCCCAGTATCAATTTGTCATATTTTTATTGAACTCTTACTGTTGGCCAAGATCTGTGTAAGGTACTGAGAAGACAAAGATGAATGAATAATGAGACAGGTAAACAGGCAGCAGATTGCAGGACATACTATAATGGGAATCATGCTGGGGGCATGGCTCAAGTATAGAGAAGTTGCCTGAGAAGCATGGGGCCCTGAGTTTAGCTTTCAGTTTCACAAAGTAACAGGAAGCCATTTAAGTATTTTAATAAAGCTGGGTATGGTACGTCATGCCTGTAATCCCAGCACTCAGAAGGCTGAAGTAGGAAGCTTGACAGTTCTAGGCCAGCTTGGGCTACACAAGAAACCTATTTTCAAAAAGAGTGGGGAAACCAAGCACTGGTGGCTCACACCTATAACCCTAGCTACCTGTGAGGCTGAGATCTGAAGATCGAAGTTCAAAGCCACCTGAGACAGAAAAGTCCCTGTGAGATTCTTATCTTCAAAAAAACTACTCAAAAAAGCTGGAAGTGGTGCTGTGGTTCAAGTGGTAGAGTGCTAGCCTGGAGTACAAAGAGACTCAGGGACAGTACTCAGGCCCTGAGTTAAATCCCCGGGATGCGGGGGGAGGGAGTGGGGAAGAGCTAGTGAGGAAGTTTGTGATATGACATAATCAGATTTTTGCTCTTAAAGATCATGTTGACTGCATTTCTGATAGTGTTCCAGAGAAGAACTCTGAATGGATTGGAGAGATATTTAGGAAGTAAAAGGAAAGAAAAGTCAAGGTTGACACCTAAGTTTTGGATTTTGCCAAGATAATGATGTTTATTTTTTTTAAACTTCATTTTAGATGAGTTGAGATATCTGAATAGAAACACTAAAAAGGCACTGAAATAAAAAAAAAAAAAAGACTGAAAGTCTGGGTGTAAATGAAGACAGCAGTCATGCTACAGAGAGGTTCCTAAGATGAAAACTGAAGCTGGGTTTACAACTTAGAAGTTAGAGCAGAGTGATGGGTATGGAGAATCAGAGGGAGTGAGTTAAAGAAACAGTGGAGACTTGAATTTTGCTGTAGAGGAAATTTTACACATGCTTTGAAGGACTTGTCTGAGAAGAAGCATTGTGTCTGAGAGAAAAGCATTGCAAGAGATAGAATTTAGAACTGGGGAGAGTGGTCCTAGAGAAGATGAACTGTTGGAAAGAATATGAAGAAGTTTATAAGTATAGGTAGGTCTTTACATTTGATGCTTAGAGTAAGGAACACAGTAGGGGAAAGAAGGCACATCTCTGAATCAGGAAATGTAATTCAAGACAAATATCAAACTCAGTGCTAGTAATCCTAGCTACTCAGGAGGCTAAAACCTGAGGATCATGGTTCAAAGCCTACTTGGGCAAGAAAGTCTGTGAGATCTCTTATATTCAATTAGTCACCAATTAGAAGTGGAGCTGTGGTTCAAGTGGTAGAACAGCAGCCTTGAGCAAAAAGTCTAAGGGACAAAAAAAAAAAAAAATCTAAGGGACAATGCCCAAGCCCTGAATTCCAGGCCTAGGACTTACCCACACATGCATGTACACACACACATGCACACAAAAGACAAATGATGGCACTAATTATAAAAAGGGAATGTGAGAGGCTGGGAAGGTGGCTCAGTGGTAGAGTGCTTGCCCTTGCATTCATGAGGCCCTGGGTTCGATTCCTCAGCACCACATATGCAGAAAAAGCCCGAATAGGCACTGTGGCTCAAGTGGTAGAGCGCTAGCCTTGAGCTGAAGAGCTGAGGGACAGCGCCCAGGCCCAGAGTTCAGGCCTCACGACTGACAAAAAAAAGGAGGGGGCAACAGAATGTGAATAACCTTTACTCCTTTATATCTTATGTGATTTATACATACAATAGTTATAAGATGAAAAGTTCCAGCCTATGTACACAAAAACACATACACTTTATTTAGTTTTAAACTTAGAGTCATGGTGAAGGGGTTGGTGATATATGTATGTGTGTGTGTGTGTGTTGCTAGAGATTGTACCCAGGGTTTTGGGGTTTTTTTGTTGGGCATGGGGCTTGAACTCAGAGCCTAGGTGCTGTCCTTGAGCTTTTCTTCTCAAGGCTAACACCCAGCACTTTGAGCCACAGCTCACTTCTCGTTTTCTGGTGGTTAATTGGAGATAAGTCTCATGGACTTCCCTGCCTGGGCTGGCTTTGAATCACAGTCCTCAAATCTCAGCCTCCTGAATAGCTAGGATTATTGGCATAAGCCATTGGTGCTAGGCTAAACCCAGGATTTTAGATGTATCCCTAACTCATGAGGCACTTTTAAATGTCTAAATAACAGTGACATCTTCTGAGTATTACTCCAAAAATGAAAATGTGTTTATCAGTCAACAAAAAGGTGCCAGATTTATTTCATTTTAGACATTTTTTAATAAAAGGTCCTTGGAGACGTTTCATACCATAGTTATAGGTGAATGGTTCTACATTCTAGCAATGCCTTAGAAAAGGAACCTGGGGAAGTGGCGCTGTGGCTCAATCCGTGGAGTGCTCGCCTTGAGCTGAAGAACACAGGGACAGCACCCAGGCCCAGAGTTCAAGCCCCACGACCAACCAAAAAAGAAAGAAAGAAAGAAAATGAACCTGGAAGTTGTAGAATCTTTATCAGGAATTGTGGCCACAGTGTATGTTTTGACAAAGACTGACAAAGCATAGCCACAGGAAGAAGCTAGGGCAGGAAATGCCAAACAGCTTCTGACCTGCTTCAAGTATATACATTAAAATCTCTTCACATAGAACACCACGTCAAAATGAGAAATTGCATAACAGGAAGGAACATGGTCAAAAAAAGGACAACAAAGATGATAATAAGCCTATAAGAACATACTGATAAGACCTGCATTCATCTGTACAAAGTTGCATAGGACAAAGTAGAGCTGTAATGAAAGTCTTCAAAATTAAATAGCGAATGAGAGAAGAAACAGGCCTGGTTTCTGTTTCAGTTAAGACCTAAGGAAATCTCTTGGCGAATGAAACAAGTCAATTATTTAAGCCAATTAAAAAGAAATAAGATTTATTCCCCAGAAGTAAATTGGGAAGATGAGCTCACCTTTTGAATGACCAAAGGACATGGGATTAGATCTAGAACCTTCTCAGATGTCCAGCCTTAGTCCTGGTACAGCAACCTCAGCCCTGAACAATAATACTAGAGGGGCTGGGAAGGTGGCTCAGTGGTAGGGCGCTTGCCTTGCATGCCTGAGGCCCTGGGTTCGATTCCTCAGCACCACATAAGCAAAAAGAAAAAAGCCGGAGGCGCTGTGGCTCAAGTAGTAGAGCGCTAGCCTTGAGCTGAAGAGCTGAGGGACAGCACCCAGGCCCAGAGTTCAAGCCCCACGACCAGACCCCCCCCCAAAAAAACAAAAAACTAGAGCCTTTCTTGGAGAGAGAATCTAAGAAAAAAATTGGAAAAGATACAGTTTGCCTCCTTAGGCCTGACCCTGGCTAGTTCTGTTTCAGACTGGTCAGTAGCGCAATCTGAGCAATTTTAACATCCTCACATTTAGCTACCCCCTGAGGTTTACCACCAACACCTGGACCTAGGATTCTTCATTCCTCATCTGCCTTAGTCTAATTTTCCAAGGTCCTGGCATTAGCACACGATCACTTCTGAGCATACTGCCTCCGCTGTTGCTCATCCACCTGGTCCTATATTCCTGAGGCCAAACAGCCTTGAAAGTAGGGCCTTGGGAATATGTGATGATGTCATATCCTGCCATCAGGAACTCTGCTGAGAAAGAAACCTTGCCTGTTGTCCTGGCTTCACTAGTACTTTCCACTTGTTTCTACACTGATCCTGATTCCTATTGTCTTATCCTCACAGAAAGTTGAGGAAGCGAGCAGCCAAAGCCTCAGCCAAACGCCCCAAGTCCCTTGGAAGGTAATGGGGCAAAAGCCCCGGGACCTCCTGCTTGCCACTGAGGCCCCAGGAGGTGGATGGATGGATGGTAGCCTGTCCATGTCCATCCCATAACCCAAGCTGATGGATCAGGAATGTGGTTGGAAATGGCCATTCCTGAGAGAGGGAGGGAGGCAGGCATGGGAATGGACAAGCTTGATCTTGGGGAACACAAAGGGAAAGAAATGTAGGATGGTTGAGGAAAAGCCTTCCATCCTTACATTTCCCTAACACAGTCTGGACAGTAGCCTTAGCCACCCGCATTCCTCCTCCTCCCTACCAACTCCTCACTTCCCTTAGTTTGCCCACATTCTTAGTTTCTCTCCTCCCTTAAACTTTGCTTTGACCTTCTCACCTATCTTGGGTCTGGATTTCTCTAATTCCATTTTCATGGGTATTACTGAATCCAGAGAGTTGCTGAAGTATATACACATCTTCATAGTGTTCAGCAGTCAGTGTGTGCTGGAAATCCAGCCACCCTTCGCTCTATCCCTCCCACACTCTGCATGAAGGGCCTTCCAAGGAACAGAGAAAATCATCTTCTGTCTTTCCTGGGCCAAATCTCTAATGATTACCTCCAGCAATGTCTTTCTTTTTGCAGACAAATCACCAAGTTTAAAGTCAAACCCAAACCCCGAGTGGGTAGGGTGCCAGTCAAGAGGTAAATAAAGTTGGGGTTGGATGGAGAGGTAAAGGAGCAGAGGGGAGAATGGGACTGTGGCCCGGGAGGGATCCATAGAGGCCTCTCTGACCGAGAGAACTGACCAAAAGATGGAGGAGGAGCAGCTTTCACAGCCACCTCCCAGATATTTACACAATATGAAGTGAGATCAGCACTATGTTGGTCTCTAGGGAACTATGTTTTCATAGGGTTTTTGTTCTTCTACATGCTTAAGTTCTCCCAGTGAATTCTAGAAGATAATCTAGCACTTTTCTACCTCAAATGCTGTACTTGCCTCTCCTCCAAGAGGTTAAGTTTTCCTAATGATCAGTGTCTCTGTCCTATCTTTTATTTGGCTATTTGTTTGGGGTTTTTGTTGGTGGTGATGGTTGTGGCTTTAGTTTTTGGGTTTTGGGGGGTTTTTTTGTTTGTTTTTTGTTTTTCTGTCGGTCGTGGGGCCTGAATTCTGGGTCTGGGCGCTGTCCCTCAGCTCTTCAGCTCAAGGCTGGTACTCTACCACTTGAGCCACAGTGCCTATTCGGGCTTTTTCTGCTTATGTGCTACTGAGGAATCAAACCCAGGGCCTCATGCATTCAAGGCAAGCACTCTACCACTGAGCCACCTTCCCAGGCCTAGTTTGTGTTTTTAATAAATGCTACCAGTTTACTTGAGATACCATAAGATTCAGGATCCCCCTTTAGAACATTTCAAAGAATGGAATGAGATTCACAGTTCCCCATTCTCTTGCTTGGTTTTTAGTCTCCCAGCCTCATAATTTTCTTCCTGAGTTAATTCAGAATTCATGGGAGTGGACAACTTCTGACCCTTTCATTCTAACTTATCTCTAAATGCAGTTTGCACATGAAAACTTTCTTCCTGGTAACTTCTTCAGCATATGCATTCTTTTGTAGGGAACTGTCCCCTCCTTTCTGCAGCAAGTTCTAGGTTTATCCAGTGATCCTCTGGGCCACCAGCTTCTCCCTCCAGTCACTACAAACCAACTTGACATTTAGGGATGTTCTTTCAGTGCCTTTCTAGCTTAGGGTCATCATTGCTCAAGACATGGCCATACTCTGGCCTTCCCTGGTCCCTACATTAAGGCATATATTTTTTATTGTTTTTTTTCCCGTAACAGCCTCTTTGACTTTTATTTTCAGTTGAACAGGACTTTAGAAGAGCACCTGATCTCTTCTATCTTCACGATACATTTCTTCTGAGCTTCCAAAGGTATTCTGAAGAGACTTCAAGCTTCCCTAGCCTGTTTTGTATTACAAACTTCCTCCTTCTTGCATTTTCCTAGCCAATGGTTTATGTTACTTTTTTCCCTCTGATACTAAGGGCAAATTACTGCAGTAATCCACCACCAAATCAACCTCACAGGCCCTTTCAACCAACATCAGCCTCATCTGCTTCCAGGTGTTCTAGAAGAGGGTACACCTCTCTCCTCCACACACCTTTCTGAATCTCTGTCAGTATCTTTTTTAAAAGCCACTTTCCTTACTTCTCTCAAGCATCTCTACAGTATTTCCGAACATTAACATCTCTGTTTAATTCTATTTTCTTGCTCAGACAGCTGTGGGAAAATATTATGTTGAAATTCTAGAAGCAGGGACTCCCTTATTAAAGACACCTACAGCTTGACTCAGGCCCCAGGTTGTCTCTGCCATTTTGTTTTATTCATATCCACCTTCCTTTTCTGGCTATGTAGCTCCTCCAACTTTTGTCTGTGCTACATTGAGATGTCTTCCTTCTTGCATATGCCAGTACAAATCCTTCCTGTGGCTCAAGTGGTAGAGGGCTAGCCTTGAGCTGAAGAGCTGAGGGACAGTGCCCAGGCTCAGAGTTTAGGCCCATGACCGGACCCAAAAAAAAAAATTCCTTCCTGTGGTCACCACCAGCTGCACTCATCGTACTGTCAGTTTCTGGCCTAGAAGTCCCTTGGCCTCTGAGAAACCATTCAGATTTAAGACTTCCTCCGTTCTGTACATCTTGACTCATTTGGTTATACTAGTCTAGTTATTCTAAAAGGGTTAGCACACTGATTTTTCAGGCTTCCTGTTTATGTCAGCCACTCCCTCCTGACCATCTCTTCAAGCTAGGCAGTCCTGGCTTCCCATTTGTTTTTCACAGAAGCTTTAGTCTTGGGTTTTTTAGGACCTGAAGCATGAAACCACTGAGAACAAGCTTCTTTTAGGCAAGTTAGGTCCAGCCGTCCTTGCCTTAGGGCGGTTCTGCTGCATAAGGTCCCCAAGGACCCTCCTATCTGGGTTGTGGAGTCTTTCAGCCTACACACTCAGCAATCCTTTCGTCCCTCCCAGGGAAGCACAGAAGGAGAAGAATGGATACAAGGTCATGAAAGGCTGTGGATGTTGGGTGTCACTGGTTCACTCTTGTAATCATAGTTACTCAGGAAGCTGAGATTGGAGAAACATGGTTCAAAGCCAGTCTGGGCAGGAAAAGTTGTAAGAATCTTATTTCGAATTCACCATCAAAAAGTCAGAAGTAGAGCTGTGGCTCGAGTAGTAGAGTGCTAGTCTTGAGCAAAAAAAAAAGCTCAGAGAGGATGCTCAGGCCCTGAGCGGTTCAAGCCCAAGTTGTAGAAGGGAGGTGGGAAAACAACTGTTTTACCTTACTACACCTTACTCCTGTCCTCCCAGGCTGCTGGCCCAGAGGCAGCAACACTTCTTTGGTCTGCATGGGGTGGCATGCGTGGGCACGGAAGCCCATCTCTCCCTCTGTTCCGTGGAGTTCTATCGTGCCAATGACACCACCAGGTGCCCTGGGGGAGCCCCTGTGGTGGTGAGCTGCGTGCCTGGCCCTCTCTACACAGCATCCACTGGCCAGAAGAAGCAACCGCAGTCGAAGCTTCAGGGAGAGGTGTGTGAGCCTATGAATGTTCTTGTTGTTTTGTGGTGAGGGCCTCACATATGCTAGGCAAATGTTCTACCATTGAGCTACACTCACACGCCCAGCCCAAGAAAGTGACTGTGACCTTTTCTACCCTAGGTGAAGAACACCCTCCCCCCCTCACACACACCACCAAAAAAAAAACCCAAAAACCAGGCCACCCCCTTGCTAAGCACAGCCTTGACCTTTAAGGGCAGAGAGGCATCTTCCAGGGGGTGGCTACAGACCTGCCAGCACCATTCCCTCCCACCAAACTGGCATTCATCTCCCTGGTCTGCTTAGCCATCTGAGGCTGACGTTTCTGTTCACTTCTGTTGAGCACCTCTCTCTCTTTCTTCTACAGGCCCGTGTACGTTTAAAGGGTGGAGCCCATCCTGGTGAGGGCAGGGTAGAAGTCTTAAAAGCTGGCACCTGGGGTACAGTCTGTGACCGCAAGTGGGACCTCCAGGCAGCCAGTGTCGTGTGTCGGGAGTTGGGCTTTGGCACCGCTCGAGAGGCTCTGACTGGTGCTCGCATGGGGCAGGGTGAGTGGGCAGATGATGGGAAGGCATGAGTAGACAGTTCACACTCCTGGGGTTATATTCCTCAGGAAGGGGTCCCCTGGCCAATGAAGTTACAACCTCTCCAGCTTTGACTTCTGACCCTAGGCATGGGTGCCATCCACTTGAGTGAAGTTCGGTGTTCTGGCCAGGAGCCCTCCCTCTGGAAGTGCCCCTACAAGAACATTACAGCTGAGGACTGTTCCCATAACCAGGATGCTGGTGTCCGATGCAACCTACCCTACACTGGGGTAGAGACCAAGGTCAGTCCTATTTGCCACCATGGTAAAGCCTCTATCTCTCATTCTATCTGGTCATGGCTCCACCCTCCAGCCTGGTGGCTCCTAGCTCATTGCCCAACCCCACCATCCCACAGCTCCCACCTGTCACCAGCACTTGTATCAGCCACATCCCTGCTACAGATTCCCAACCGCTTACTCCCCAAACCCCTTATCTGTGCTTCTATTTTGTATCACTACAGATCCGACTTAGTGGGGGCCGCAGCCGATATGAGGGGCGAGTTGAGGTGCAAACAGGAGGACCTGGACATCTTCGCTGGGGTCTCATCTGTGGGGATGACTGGGGAACACTGGAGGCCATGGTGGCCTGTAGGCAACTTGGTCTGGGCTATGCCAATCACGGCCTGCAGGTAAATAGGGAGGAGAAGAGGAAAGCCAAAGCTATTGTCTCCAAAGCCTGTTTGAGGAAAAGGACTGGGGAAATTAGTCCCTTGTCCCAGGAGGCTAGATGGTGGGGGGTCTCACAGAAACATTTGCATATGTCTCCAGGAGACCTGGTACTGGGACTCAGGGAATATCACCGAGGTGGTGATGAGTGGAGTGCGTTGCACAGGGACCGAGCTGTCCCTGGACCAGTGCACCCATCACAGCAGTCACATCACCTGCAAGAGGACGGGCACCCGCTTCACAGCTGGAGTCATCTGTTCTGAGAGTGAGTGAACGGTGGGTGGGGGATTGCAAGCCAGCAAAGAAAGTCTCTGGGTTATCCCTTTGGAGGGAGACAGGGGTTGTGAAGGAAGGGTATTCCTTCGCCATGGAAAACCAGTCTCACTCTAGGGATGGGCTCACTCCCTCTTACCCTTCCATCAGAAGTGATTTCCACCACTCTCCTTCCTTTCTAATGCAGCTGCCTCAGATCTGCTGCTGCACTCTGCCCTGGTGCAGGAGACAGCCTACATCGAGGACCGGCCCCTGCACATGCTGTACTGTGCTGCTGAAGAGAACTGCCTGGCCAGCTCTGCCCGCTCGGCCAACTGGCCTTATGGCCACCGGCGTCTACTCCGATTCTCCTCTCAGATCCACAACTTGGGACGGGCTGATTTTAGGCCCAAGGCTGGTCGCCACTCCTGGGTGTGGCATGAGTGTCACGGGTAAGAGGATGGAGGGGGTCAGGTAGAAGGGCGAACCATAGGAGGTGGGGCAAGCCTGATAGGGAGAGGGAAAACAGGAGTGTCCTTGTTCCCACAGGCATTACCACAGTATGGACATCTTCACTCACTATGATATCCTGACCCCCAATGGCACCAAGGTGGCTGAGGGCCACAAAGCTAGTTTCTGTCTAGAAGACACTGAATGTCAGGAGGGTGAGTTGGGGCCTAGAGTGGATTCCAGCATCTCCAAAGCACAGCCTTTCCTGTCACTGACATGTCAATCTCTTCAGATGTCTCCAAGAGGTATGAATGTGCCAACTTTGGAGAGCAAGGCATCACTGTGGGTTGCTGGGATCTCTACAGACACGATATTG
This sequence comes from Dipodomys spectabilis, assembly GCF_019054845.1. Classification (NCBI taxonomy): domain Eukaryota; kingdom Metazoa; phylum Chordata; class Mammalia; order Rodentia; family Heteromyidae; genus Dipodomys; species Dipodomys spectabilis. The sequence continues at coordinate 3,585,095 of NW_024870939.1, read as the reverse complement.
ACTGCCAATGGATTGACATCACAGATGTGAAGCCAGGAAACTACATTCTCCAGGTGCTGGAATCTGGGGCTTCCATTGCACAGGGGAAGAGGAGAGTGGTTTAAAGAAACCTCGGGATTTGATTATAGTTGGGTCAAGGGGTCCTTATCACTCACAGGTGGTCATCAACCCAAATTTCGAAGTAGCAGAGAGTGACTTCACCAACAACGCAATGAAATGTAACTGCAAATATGATGGACACCGTATCTGGGTGCACAACTGCCACATTGGTATTTAGTGGGATGGGGCAACCCGAAGGATTGGGGGATGAGAGGGAAATGCTTTCCCTAAGTGGTTTCTGTGCCTTCTCACCCACTTCTCTACATCTCAGCCTCTCCATTTCTACTCACCCCTCCCCACAGTGGGTCTGTCTTCCTACCTCTGTGCAGAGTACCACCTACACATACTACCTATCCACTCTGCAGGTGATGCCTTCAGTGAAGAGGCCAACAGGAGGTTTGAGCGCTATCCTGGCCAGACCAGTAATCAGATCGTCTAAGTGCCACCACCCTCCTCTGCAAACCACCACTACCCCCCTCCCCCCAATGGCAGGGGTCTGAGGCTGCCTTTACCTCAGGAGCTTACCACAGAAGGCCGGAAGTCAGAAGGCCCTTCACATGTATCATCTGAACACTATGGATGCGGAACTTTTTCATCGCCCACCTTCCCAGGCCAGCTGTCAGCATCTGTGGCCGAGCATGGGGAATGTATACCCAGGCCCAGCACCGAGCAGAGCACACAACAAAGATCAGTACCTGAATCACTGCCCGAGCAACAAGTGGCAGCAGCTCATTTTCTTGAATAGAGAGGTCAGGACGATCAGTTCCTTGTAGCTCTCCTACGTTCAGGGGGAATACAGCTTTACCTCTAGCCTTCTGGTGGGGGAAAATATCCAGCTCCTGCCCTCAACTTTTGACGATAACATGTTACTAGATATAAGTTTATTTTATATAAAAAGTGTTCAATTCTTCGGACCCTAGGGTCAGTACTGGAGTTGGAGGGACCTGCCCCCAATGTTTCACTGACTCCTCTGCCCAGGTGCCCTCAGAACCGAGGCTAGGAAGGCAGGAAGGAAATCAGTGCAGGGGCCCCATATGCTTGTTAATCCAGTCATTCTGTGACCTCAGGGGTCACATATAATGTCAGGGTTTCTGATCCCCGTCGGATCCGCACTGCCAGCTGGGATTGAGTCCGAACAGCTTCATACACATCTTCAGCATTTTGTACCAGGTGTTCCCCAATAGCCAAGATCACATCACCAGGCCGTAGACCAGCCCTACGGAGATGGGCAAAGAGTAAAGAGGAAATGGACAACTCTGTTCACGTGCACTCCTCCCCACCCCACTTCAAGAGCAGTCTCTTTTTACCTGTGTGCTGGCGAGCCCAGGATGACTTTATGAATGAGTACACCATGCTGAACATCTGGAAAACTTGGTTCTCGCAGCTGTAGTTCAGCTAGAATGCTGAAAGGGCACAGATCACCCTATTAGCCACACTCAGGAGCTCTCCCCATTTTGGGTTCACTTCATCAACACAATGACAAATGTTTGACCAGGACATACACTGGGTATCAGAGGTCTGAAAGAACTCACTTTCTGCCTTCTAGCAGTTAGTGGGATAGATACATAGAGATAACAAACTCCAGATAATACACAGTGCTAAGTCAATAGCACTAATAGCATTTTCAAATCCTGAGAAGCTTTATGGAAGTAGAACTTAAGCTCAGCCTAGGAGCATAGTTTTGATATTAACTATATAAAACAAAATCAGTATAGATAAAGACATGGGAATAGGAAACCAGAGTATTCCTACAAAAGTGACAATCCAGGTTTAGGCTAATTTAGAGACAAAATACCCTTTAGTACTGCTTTAAATCAAAGCAGTAACAGAATGGAATAGAACTGAGTACCAGATGTAACAAGGTAAGAGAAGCTCTTGTGATAGTAGAAGGCAGCTCATTCTCTAAGATAATGATAACTAAGAGCAAAGCCTGACAAAAGAGGAGCCAACTATGAACCATTGATCACACTAGTGGTCTTACATATCACTATGCCTTATATTCATACCTGGGAGTAAGAGTCAGCATCATTACCCCAATGTAGCGGCGCTGGGATCCACTGATTCCAAACCAGGAGTCTGTAGAAGGGAGACAAATGAGCTCCATCTAGCTGTGTCTTTCCTTCTCCTATTTCCCACCCTCCCTCCTAAAAGTCCCAATAAATACCCCTCCCTTTTTTCCCATCCACCATTTTAAAGAAACCTCTTTCCCACACAAGGCCAGGCTCACTTTTCTTTTCCCCTCGAAGTAGAAATTCTCTAAGGCGATCAGAAGGGATGGCAAAGGAGATTCCAGCTGTGACCTTCATAGTGTTCACACCGATCACCTCCCCATCCTGCAGGGACACAGCCCCCTGTTCCCTAGCCCAAACAGACAGTAGGGGACAGGGACACCTAAACAAGAGTAGTAGGGATTGTTGGGGAGATCTGGTTGGATACTAGAAGTTGAAATGACCAGAAATGACCAGACCTCCTTGAGTAGAGGAAAACCCACCCTTCCCACACTGACCTTGGAGTATGGAGTCTTAGAAGAATATCACACTCACCAAGTTAACCAGGGGACCCCCAGAGTTTCCAAACTGTACACAAGACAAAGGTGAAAACATGACAAAGATCATGGAATTCTAAGTCCCAGAGGCACAATCCAAATGTAGGCACATTCTTTAAATCATGTTTTCCTAGCCTGTGGAGTGGCCACATTTTTGTACTCAACCTCTGAACCTAAGTTCATTCACTATATATCAGTTTGTGCTCATAACACACAGACTCTCTCTCCTATCCCACGCTACCTTGTCATTTCTATCATATCAAGACTTACATCAATAGCTGCATCAGTCTGAATGTATTCCACGTTGGTTTGGGGGAGTCCCAGGTCTCTGGCTGGACGCTGAGCGGAGCTGACAATGCCAGATGTGATCGTGTTCTGCAGTGCAAAGGGGCTTCCCATAGCAACAACAAACTCTCCTTGCCGGACATCGGCTGAGCATCCCAGTGGCAGTGTGGGGAGAGGTTCCTAAGGGGGAGAGGGTAGGAGAGAAACGTGTCATCCTAGATATGGAAGCAAGTAAACAGCTCCCACTAGATCTGATGTACCCTGACCCCTACCTTGGTCTGAATCCTCAACGTGGCAATGTCTGCCACGGGATCCACAGCTGTGACCATAGCCTCATATGTGTCTCCACTACGTAGCCTCACTCGCACCCGGCGCCGATCAGCAACCACATGGGCGTTGGTAACGATCAGCCCATCCGAAGCTACCACGAATCCCGAGCCGTTTGAGATAGGGACTTCGCGGCCCGAGAAAGGGTGCCTGCAATGGGGAGAAGCATGATATGAGGAAGCCCACTCCCTCCGACTCACCTGCCTTCCAGCCCGTGGCTTCTAGACCTCCTGGTCCACCCCACCATTACCGATCCAGGATCTCAATATAGACCACGGCAGGTGCAGTCTTCTCTACCACATCGGCGATGAAGTTGTACTGGCTCCGAGGAGAGGTGGGCGGCGGGGCAGGGACCGCGGCCAGGACAGATGGAGGACCCCGCCCCCCGCCCCACAGCAACAGCAGCACTGCCCCCCCAGCACCCAGCGCCACCGCCAGCCACACACGCGGACGAGCTCCAGGGGTCTCCGAGACCTCCTGGGTCTGGGGATCTGGGACCCCTGTAGTCCATCGTGCCCAGGAATTCGGGATCCCAGACCTCAGGCATGCCCGTGGTTCGGGGACCCCCACAGATAACCGAGCCAGGAGACTGGGAGTCCCACAAGTCAACCGGGCCCGCGGAGCAGGAGTTCCTGACGTCAGCAGAGCCCTAAGGTCAGGGGTCAACCAGGGTCTCTTTCCCCAGAGAAAGCCCCCCAAATCCCGCCAGGCCGGGAGGCACCAGCCGGCACCCCGCCACCCCCGGAGGCTCCAGCCGGTACCCCGCCACGCCCTCAGTGCAGCCATGAGCTCCGCCTCGGCTGCCTTCTCGCCCGCCCTGCTCGGAGGCGGTGCTCAGGCCTGGAGCCGGAGGACGGCTGGACGCAAGGCACGGCGGTACTTGAAGTCCTCCAGCAGTGCACGCTGGGACCCAGGGTTCCCGCAGGCTGACTCCGCCCCGCCGCGTGGATGCCGGGAAATGTGGTCCCTACGGGACGCGGGTTTGAGGCGGCCCGAGGACTCGCGAGGCATGCTGGGACCGCTAGCCCTTCCGGGGCGCCTGCCGCACTTGGGCTGCCCAAAGACTCCGCCTTCCCAGGAGCCCCTGCGGCCCGGAGTGAAGATGGCGGCGGCGGCCGGCCTTCCTTGAAGCAGCTGTGATGGAGCCTCCCCCGGCTCCGGGGCCGGAGCGGCTCTTCGACTCGCACCGGTAAGAGTTCCGTAGGACACGAGCAGGCCGGCTCCGTGTCCTCCGACGCGTCGTCACCTCGCCTCTCGCCCGCAGGCTCCCGGCGGACGGCTTCCTGCTCCTCGCGCTGCTGCTCTACGCGCCCGTCGGGTTCTGCCTCCTGATCTTACGCCTCTTTCTCGGGATCCACGTCTTCCTGGTCAGCTGTGCGCTGCCAGACAGCGTCCTTCGCAGGTGCCGCCTCTGGCGCCCCGAGGGTGTGTGGGGCCGGGTCCGATGCAGACCGCACGGTCACCGCCGCCTGTGTTCTCAGGTTCGTGGTACGGACCATGTGTGCGGTGCTGGGGCTCGTAGCCCGGCAGGAAGACACGGGACTCCGCGATCACCGCGTCAGGGTCCTCATTTCCAACCATGTGACACCCTTTGACCACAACATAATCAACCTGCTCACCACCTGTAGCACCGTGAGTGGGGGTCGATGCCGAGAGCGCCCCCGGGTGGATCCCTGGCCTCACCTCCACTGGCTCTAGTTTCTCTTGGGGGGCGGGGGGATGTTGAGCCTTACCCCTGACTCCACTCATTTACCCCATGTCACTTTTCTTTCCTTCCCCATCATGTCATCCTATTCTTTTCTTCTTACCTTTCCTCCATTCTTAGCCTCTACTCAATAGTCCTCCCAGTTTTGTGTGCTGGTCTCGGGGCTTCATGGAGATGGATAGGCAAGGGGAGTTGGTGGAATCACTCAAGAGATTCTGTGCTTCCGCGAGGCATCCCCCTACACCTCTGCTGCTTTTCCCAGAAGAAGAGGCTACCAATGGACGAGAGGGGCTCCTACGTTTCAGGTGGGTAAGCACAGGTATCTGGCTCCCACTGAGTTGGTGGTCAAGCTTGTGAATCCTGTGTTTCCACAACCTTCTTTAGCCCCTATCCTGCTCCCTCCCCAGTTCATTACCTGTCTGCCTACTTCTCTCAGATTTCCTAATTCCCCATTTCCCTTCTTATGCAGTTTGACAGTGTGAGCTGCTAAGCTAGCTGGATACCTATCCTATTCTCTTTTCTCTTCTAGTTCTTGGCCATTTTCCATCCAGGATGTTGTACAGCCTCTTACCCTGCAAGTTCAGAGACCCCTGGTCTCTGTGGTGAGTGCACGTTAGACAAAAGAATATGGGATTTGGAAAGGAAGTTTTCAGCCTGTGGCTCTGGCATAGGCTTCACTTCATGCTCTCTCCTCAGACTGTGTCAGATGCCTCCTGGGTCTCAGAACTGCTGTGGTCACTTTTCGTCCCTTTCACGGTGTATCAAGTAAGGTACTAATTGTCCTCACTTCTTTGTGGTTTGGAAAGTACTCACTTGAAGATCAAGATCTGTCCATTTGTAGAAAGAAGGTTAAGGTTCCACCACAGGCAATACTGTCTACTAACCTTCTACCCTTAGATATTGGCTCCAAAGTAGGAAGGAAATGACACCCTCTGTCCTAGGTGGCTCAACATGGTGTTGGATTGTTTTTTGCAGGTGGCTTCATCCTGTCCGTCGCCAGCTGGGGGAGGGAAATGAGGAGTTTGCATTCCGTGTACAACAGGTGGTTATCTACACAGGCAGGGTAGAAGTGGGACCCCTCCTTTGGGAGAAAAGGGAAGGTAAAAAGTTTGTGTTCTTGACTCATGACCTTCCAATTCTCTATAGCTGGTGGCCAAGGAATTGGGCCAGATAGGGACACGGCTTACTCCTGCAGACAAAGCAGAACACATGAAACGACAAAGACACCCCAGATTACGCCCCCAGTCAGGTGTGTAGTCTCTGTACACAGTTTTTTAGGTCTTAATTTTTCTCCATTCTGTGCTAATAAGTCTCCTAGTTTTCTACTTACCCTGTATCTAATCTGACTTTTTTTTTTTCAGTCCAGTCTTCTTTCTCCCCTTCACCTGGCCCTTCTCCTGATGTGCAGCTGGCAACTCTGGCTCAGAGAGTCAAGGAGGTTTTGCCCCATGTTCCGTTGAGTGTTATCCAGAGAGACCTGGGTATGGGAAAGGGTGGCCTCAGAGTGACAAGCAGGGAACAGAAGTAGGTGGTGAAGGAAGCAGATGAGCAGGGAATGGACACTCCTCTTTTCCTGTCTTCCTAGCAAGGACTGGCTGTGTAGATTTGACCATCACTAATCTGCTTGAGGGGGCTGTAGCTTTCATGCCTGAAGATATCACTGAGGAAACTCAGTCCCTACCCACAGCCTCTGCCCCAAAGGTGAGACCCAGGAAGTAATCAAGTCCAAGACTTAGGGTAGGTTGGGGTAGTCTACATACTCCCTTTCCCTGACTTCTCTTTTTGATCCGGAGACCCTAGCACAGTGCCTCTCTTGCAAAGTAGGCATTCGATGCGTGTTTAATGATGATGACTTCGCAAGCCCTCTGACATTGTGATCACCTCAGTTCCCCAGCTCTGGCCTGGTGACCCCTCAGCCCACAGCCCTAACATTTGCCAAGTCTTCCTGGGCCCGTCAAGAGAGCCTGCAGGAGCGCAAGCAGGCACTGTATGAATATGCACGAAGGTGAGGGGCTTAGAAGACAATAGGAAGCAACAAGTTGGAAAAGGACTTTATGGAGCTAATTCAACAAAGCCCACACGATGTATCTCCCCATGTCCCACAGGAGATTCAGAGAGAGACAAGCCCAGGAGGCTGACTGAGCTCAAAGGAACACATGGCACCCAGAGCCGCAGGACCGGAGACTGGGGGCAGCCCTCACCCAACTCACAACAGGCCGGATGAGTGGGTGGTAAAAGGGAGGGATGGGGCTCCCCCAATCTCACATTAAATTCAGGGTTTTCACTCAAGGTCTCTGTTGCTTCTCTGGGTCTCAAAAGCCCCTGAATAAATTCCTTTTTCCATGGTTGGGGGGTTATGAGAGTGAGGGTTTCCTTTTAGGCTTTGGAGAGATGGTCAGAATGGAACTGTCTGGACAGACTTCATGCCAAGAGATGAATGATGCTAAGAAAGTGTTTTTGTTTATTTGTGCCAGTCCTGGGGCTTGATCTCAGCATGGGTGCTGTCCCTGAGTTTTTGTGCTCACGGCTAATGTGCTACCACTTGAGCCACACCTCCACGATTATGGCTCTTTTAGTGGTTAGAGATAAGTGTTCCAGGGACTTCCCTGCCTAGGCTGGTTTCAAACTGGTCCGCTGATCTCAGCATCCTGAGTTGCTAGGATTACGGGCATGAGCCACTGAAGCCAGGCAATACTAAGATAGTGTAACAACTGAAGGTAGCAAGTGGATCCCAGCTCTGGTGATGAGCTTGTGTTTGTGAAGCTGCCATTACAAAACTACAGGTCCCATAATGCCTTTCACAAACACACGCTTAAGAAATACTCTGTGTGACAGAAGCTTGTTATCTATAGGTTTCCTGGATAAGTTAAATAAAGTATAACAAATAGCCCCACCCTCAAGCAAGCTTCAAGACTGGAGGTGGAGCCGGAATTTACCTTTGTACTTCTGGCAACTCAGGTTTGGTGTGGTGACTGGCAGGGAGGGTTCAGAACTGACTGTCATCCAGACTGCTCAGAGCTCCAACCAGGTTTGAATCCAGAATCCTTTTGGCCCTTTTATCCACCTCTTTCTGTTATTTTTTATTTTCCTCTAGATCTTCCCTTAGACTTCTGCTTCATGATTCCTCCTTCTTCTGAATCCCTATAGTAGACATAAGGCTTTTACCACCCAACTACAAACAGGGCAAAAGTCCACTTCTAAAGGTTCCTTTGAAATACCCAGCACTATTTCCTGACAAGCAAGAAACGGATAGCCCCAGGGTATTAGCACTTAAGGGTAGCGGTTTAGGATAGAGCCAGATGAGATAGAATCAGTTGAGAGATGTGAAGCCTTACTTTTACTGCCCTGCCTTCTATAGGTCTTAAGCCATCATGAGCTCTCTGCCTCTGAGGCTTACAGAAGAATTTACTCCAAGTCCTGGAGAGTCTGAACTGGCTGTGAACCCCTTTGATGGGCTCCCCTTCTCTTCCCGCTACTATGAGATCCTTGAGCAGCGCAGAGCCTTGCCCATTTGGGCTGCTCGCTTCATCTTCTTGGAGCATTTGGAGAGTAGCCCCAATGGAGTGGTGCTGGTATCTGGAGAACCTGGCTCTGGCAAGAGCACTCAGGTGGAGGGAAATCCTGGGAGTACACAAAGGGAGGGACTAAGGAATTGGGTTTTTCCCTGGACTAGGGGTGGTCTATGTGGGGGAGGCAGACAAAGGGAGATGGGTTAAGCTGGTGCCACTGTGCTGGCAAAGGACTGGGGAACTCCACAAGTAGAATTAAACTTACTATAATTCCCCTGACCAAGGTCCTGTGTCTTTCTGACTGGTTGTCCTTCCCTATCCTAGATTCCCCAGTGGTGTGCAGAGTTTGCTCTGGCCAGAGGATTCCAGAAGGGTCAAGTTACTGTTACTCAACCTTACCCACTGGCAGCCCTGAGCCTGGCTTTTCGGGTTGCTGATGAGATGGACCTGACCCTGGGTCATGAGGTTGGATATAGCATCCCTCAGGAGGACTGCACAGGGCCCAACACCATGCTCAGGTGGGGCCCTCTGCAAGCTTAACCCAAATCTAATACTCAGGTGGAAACCAAGACATTAGAAACCTCATGCACCAATTTGAAACAAGCCCAGTTGTCCAGCATCTCACCAGTCCCTCTTAACGTGCCCTTTAAATCATGTATAAAACTGCCAAACCAAGTCATTGAACCTCAGCCAAAGGTCTCAAAGGTTCACCTCACTTTCACCATGGAAATCTTGCTTCCTAGGTGGAGTATAGTTAATGAACCAAGAGGGTTCCAACCAGCCTGGGGGTTGTGGGATCAGAGTTATGAATCTACATCCCAGGAAGTCAGTTATCTTTATAAGTATATAGATGCCCTAGGGAGAAGTCCCTGGACTGCTGGGGCTTGTCAATGTCCACATTGAGTTCTCTGCCCATTGCCAATGTCAACAGGTTCTGCTGGGACAGACTGCTTCTGCAGGAGGTGGCTTCTACCCGGGGCACTGGAGACTGGGGTGTGCTAGTGCTGGATGAAGCCCAGGAACGATCAGTGGCCTCAGATTTACTCCAAGGGCTGCTGCGAGATGCCAAACTGGGAAACCTTCCAGGAGATCCTAGACTGGTTGTGCTTACTGACCCAGCCCTTGAACCTAAGCTCCAAGACTTCTGGGGCAATCCACCCATTGTGCATGTACCCAGAAAGCCTGGTGTGAGTCCCGTCATCCCTGTCTACAGGGACACTGTCCCCATTGATCGAGTGGAAGCTGCATGCCAAGCTGTGCTGGAGTTGTGTCAGAAGGGGGCTCCAGGAGATGTGCTAGTGTACCTGCCCAGTGAGGAGGTAAAAAAAAAAAAAGGCAAAAGGAAGTACTCATATATACCATCTTCCTGTCCCAGTGGGAATAATGCAGATTAGGAATAGCTGAGTAGTAATATTTATTCTCTTCTGGGGTCTTTGGGAAAATACCAAGTATTTCCAGATTCCTTGTGATGTGTAGATTTGTGGCTTAGTGGACTATTGAAATTATATCATCTCCAACTTTGCAAGTCTGCATATTACAGTGAAGGGTCATAGCTTTCATCAATTTTTCAGAGGTATGCAGGTAGCCACATACACACACACATACCCTATAAAAGGTAAGAATTGCCTAATACCCCACCCTTTCCTCAGGAAATTTCCCTGTGCTGTGAATCCCTGTCCAAGGAGGTGGGGACCCTCACTCTCCCAGGGCCTCCACCACGAGTGCTACCCCTTCACCCAGGCTGTGATCAAGCTGTTCAGGCTGTGTATGAAGACATAGATGTGGGTGCCCAGAAGGTCGTGGTCACTCACTGGCTGGCAGACTTCTCTTTCTCCCTCCCTTCCATTCGACACGTCATTGATTCAGGACTGGAGCTTCGCAGTGTGAGTGAGAGATGAGATGGTATGGGGTCTAAGATAGAAACAGCTCATTCTGATCTTGTCTTGGCCTTGGTTGGGGATTGGACAACAGGTTTACAATCCTCGAATCCGAGCTGAATCTCAAGTCTTAAGACCAATTAGCAAGTGCCAGGCAGAGGCACGAAGACTGCGGGCAAGAAGGTTCCCACCAGGTAAGAACCTTTGTTTTCAGCTCCAACATTAGAAGTATTCCAGCATACATGCCCTGATAAAGCTACTTCCCTAGGTTTTTTTTTCTCCCAGGATCTTGCCTCTGCCTATATCCTAAGTCCATCTTAGAACTAGAGGCTCCCCCCCTGCCCCACCCCAGAGTTTGTGAAGAGAATCTGAGCCCTCTGGTGTTACTACTAAAGAGAAGACAGATTGCAGAGCCAGGGCAGTGTCACTTCCTGGACCGGCCTGGTGAGCCCCTGTCCCGCCCAAGAGCGGCCCTCTACCACCCAGCTCAGACCTCATGCCTTGTAAACCCTGTTTCCCCTTCAGCTCCAGAAGCATTGATGCAGGCCCTGGAAGACTTAGACTATCTGGCAGCCCTAGATGATGATGGAAATCTGTCAGACCTGGGAATCATCCTATCCGAGTTCCCCCTACCCCCTGAGCTGTCCAAAGCTCTGCTGGCCTCATGCGAGTTTGATTGCGTGGATGAGATGCTCACCCTTGCTGCCATGCTCACTGGTATATGTATAGCTTTAAACTACAATACCACTTGTTATCAGGAATTTGGGTTTTGCAGTGCTGAGGATCTTATCCACATGCTAAACTACACCCTAGCTCCTCACTGGTGTAACTTGCTGTTATCACTCAATGGCTTTTGTAGCACCTTTTGTCCCTCCCCTTGGATGCCTTGTAATGAAAAGGTTTCAAGGCTAGCCCTTTCCTCTCTGCTCTAGCTCCCATCCTCACAGTCTTTGTAACCTTTCCTTTCCTTGCCCTTCAATGTGCTTAATGCTTAAATCTTGCCCATCAGTTATTACTGAAGCCCATAGGCCTATCCTCAACACTACCTCCTCCCTCCAACTATGTTGCCTATCTATCTTGTTCTAACCAATGCATTGTTGACCCACTGCATCACAACTTCAAGGCCACATACCACTAAAATGGCTTCTGGCTCACCAGTGACCTCTCAGGTATCTAATCCAGTGAAAAATTTTGAACCTTTATTCATGATTTTCTTTTTCAGTACTAGGACCTTGCCTTTGCTGGAAAGTGCTCTACCATTTGAGTCATGTCCCCAGTCCTATTCATGACCTTTTCAATGCCTATCACACCCACTTTAAGACTGTCTCCTCCCTATGCCTCTGTGATGTTTTTGTTTGTTTGGGAAAGGAGGGCAAGACAGGTTTTCCACTATGTAGCCCAGGCTTGTCTTGAACTTGACACCCTCCTTCCTGCCTTAGCCTCCCAAGTACTAGAATTATGGGCCTGTGCCTTCGTGTCTAGCCTACTTGTAGTTTCTATCTTCTCTGGTCATTCTTTTCATCTTTTATTTCGGGTCTCCCTTCTCTGCTTTTCCATTGTAAATTACTCCTCAGGGTTCGATTGTGAGCTTTTGTGTCTTCTCTCATTCCCTAAACTCTCAGTACATTCATCCACAATCACAGTTTGAATCAGTCTTTATGTTTAAAATCCTCAAACTTGGTACTGGTAGAGATACAGTCCCTACCAGTGCCATTCTTCTCATGCTTGGAAGAGAAAGAAGGACAAAAGAGAAAGAGAAGAGGGATGGAGGACAAAGATCAGCTCCTGATTAATATTTCTACCAGAAAGTATACAGTAGTACTTAAGCTTATAACTTACACAGCACTCTATTGACCTATTTCTCTAGACAGCATTTCCACAAAATCTTCCTTCCCCTTGGTTCTGTTCTACAAAATGAAAATCATCTCTGATGCTCCACTACAATCATTCTAATCTTTCCCTATTTTTTGTTGTTGTTGTTTTTTTGTTTTGTTTTGTTGGTCGTGGGGCTTGAACTCTGGGCTTGGGTGCTGTTCCTGCACTCTTCAGCTCAAGGCAAGCGCTCTACCGCTTGAGCCACAGCACCACTTCCAGTTTTCAAGTGGTTTATTGGAGATAAGAGTCTACCGGAGGGGCTGGGAAGGTGGCTCAGTGGTAGAGCGCTTGCCTTGCATGTATGAGGCCCTGGGTTCGATTCCTCAGCACCACATAAACAAAAAGAAAAAAGCTGGAAGTGGCTCAAGTGGTAGAGCGCTAGCCTTGAGCTGAAGAGCTGAGGGACAGCGCCCAGGCCCAGAGTTCAGGCCCCACAACCGGACCCCCCCCCCCCCAAAAAAAAAAAGTCTCCTGGACTTTCCTGCCCGAGCTGGCTTTGAACTGGATCCTCAGATCTCAGCCTCCTGAGTAGCTTAGAATTACAGGCGTGAGCTACTGGCACCCTGCTTTTTCCCTGTGTTTTTAAATTTTATTGTCTTATGTGTTTTTTTTTAATTCATCTGCTCTTTTGCATATTTACTGCCAGTGCCAATATTAGGTCCTTATCATTCTTATTTGAATTTCTTTGGTACTGTCTAAACCAATCATGATGATGTTTCCAAAGTGGGCTCTTTTACGTGTGTGTGTGTGTGTGTGTGTGTGTGTGTGTGTGTGTGTGTGTGTGTGTGTGTGTGTGTGTGTGTAAGAGAGAGAGAGAGAAAGAGAGAGAGAGTGTCATGGGGTTTGAACTCTGGGCCTGAGGTCTGTCCCTGAGCTCTTCAGCTCAAGGCAAATGATCTACCACTTGAGCCACAATGCCACTTCCAGTTTTCTGTTTATGTAGTGCTGAGGAATCAAACCAGGGCCTCATGCATGAGAGGCAAGCACTCTACCACAGACCTACCAGCCCTGGGCTCTTTTACTTTAAAGCTCCTTTTCAATAGTTATTCTTTACAGAATGCAAACTCCTTTGCAAAGCACATCCAACCTTTTATCTGACCCATACCTACCTTTCCATCTTTATCTCCTACCATTTTACCATACTTCATTCACTCCCCCAAAATAGTTGGCTTGCAGTTGCCATGCATTAACTTCTATGCTATATCCTTTATCTGATGAGCTAGTTCCCACTCAGACTTTAAAAAAAAAAAATGTTGGGGCTGGGAAGTTGGCTCAGTGGTAGAGCGCTTGCATGAGGCCCTGGGTTCGATTCCTCAGCACCCCATAAGCAAAAAGAAAAAAGCCGGGAGTGGTGCTGTGGCTCAAGTGGTAGAGTGCTAGTCTTGAGCTGAAGAGCTGAGGGACAGCGCCCAGGCCCAGAGTTCAGGCCCCACGACCGGACCCAAAAAACAAAAGTTCTAGCTGGGTGCTGGTGGCTCACACCTGTAATCTTAGCCTCTCAGGAGGCTGAGATCTGAGGATCAAAATTCAAAGCCAGCCTGAGCAGGAAAGTCTGGGAGACTTTTTTTTTTTTTTTTTTTGTGTCCGGTTGTGGGGCCTGAACTCTGGGCCAGGGCGCTGTCCCTCAGCTCTTCAGCTCAAGGCTAGCACTCTACCACTTGAGCAACAGCGCCACTTCCAGCTTTTTTCTTTTTGCTTATGTGGTGCTGAGGAATCGAACCCAGGGCCTCATGCATGAAAGGCAAGTGCTCTACCACTGAGTCACCTTCCCAGCCCCTCTGGGAGACTTTTATCTCCAATTAACCACCAGAAAACTAGAAGTGGCGCTGAGATGTAAAGTGATAGAGCACTAGCCTTGAGCACAAAAGTTCAGGCACAGTGCCCAGGCCCTAAGTTCAAGTCCCATGACTGACCAAAAATAAAAACTTGTTCCAAGCATCTTAATTTTTTTGTTGTTGTTGTTGGTCGTGGGACTTGAACTTCTGGCCTGGGCGCTGTCCTTTAGCTCTTCAGTTCAAGGTAAGCACTCTACCACACCACTTCCAGTTTTCTGAGTGGTTTATTGGAGATAAGAGTCTCACAGCCTTTCCTGACCGGGCTGACTTTGAACCATGATCCTCAGATCTCAGCATCCTTCGTAGCTAGGATTACAGGTGTGAGCCACTGGTGCCTGGCTAAAGCTAGAAAAAAGTTATTTTTTGGCTGGTTGTGGGCTTGAACTCTGGGCCTGATACTGTCCCTCAGCTCTTCAGCTCAAGGCTAGCACTCTACCACTTGAGCCATAGAGCCACTTCCAATCTTAATCTTTTCTCACACATTACTTTAAAAAAAATTTTTTCTTGGTACCAGTACTTGGCTTTCAACTCAGGACCAAAGAGTTGCATCTTAGATTATTTTTCATTCAAGGCTGGCACTCTACCACTTAAGCCATAGCTCTACTTCTATAGCTCTACTTCCAGCTTTCTTTCTTGTGGTTAATTGGAGATGAGTGTTTCTTGGACTTTCCTGCCCAAGCTTTGAACCAGGATCCTCAGATCTCAGCCTTCTGAGTAGCTAGGATTAGAGGCCTGAGCCACCAGTGCCTGGCTATGACTCTTGTGTGTGTGTGTGTGTGTGTGTGTGTGTGTGTGTGTGTGTGTGTGTGTGTGTGGCATGCCTGGCTATGACTCTTTTGTGTGTGTGTGTGTGTGTGTGTGTGTGTGTGTGTGCGCGCGCGCGCACGCACCTGTTCTAGAGCTAGAACTCAGGACCTGGGCACTATCCTTAAGATTTTTTTTTCAAAGCTAGTGCTTTACCACTTCAGCCACAGTGCCACTTACGGCTTTTTCTGCATTGCCTATTGGAGATAAGTCTTATAGACTCTTGCCCAAGCTGGCTTTGAACCACAATCCTCAGATCTCAGCTACTGAGGTAGCTAGGATTATAGGTGTGAGCTACCATGTTACTCTTATCCCTACCTTCCAAATCCTGAATTAGCTGCCCTCCTCTTTGCTTCCAGACTACTATATACACATATCTTTCTTGTTTATCCAGTCTGTTTACTTGTTGGTCTCTCCTAATAGGCTCTAATCTCCTTGAGGGCAGAGACTCTTTCATTTGCAGCCATTGCTCAGTATCAATGGGAGATTGGTTCTAGGACACACACACACACACACACACACACACACACACACATACCCTCCCAGTATGCCAAAATCTGCTAATGCTTAAACCTCTTATGAAAAAATGATGTAATCGTATATAAAACCTATGCATCTCAGCTATACATCACTTAAATCATCTCATCTGTAGATGATTTATAATGCCTAATACAATGATATATACTGTATGTTTAAGGAATAATGACAAGAAAAGGGCCTGTATATGTTTGCATCTGTATATACAGATACAACTTTTTTCTGAATAATTTCAACCCACAGTTGATTGAGCCCAGAGATGCACAGCCCACAGATATGATGGGCTCTTTTTATCCTCAGTGTCTAACAAAGTGCACAGCACCCAGAATTTATTGATGTCTTTTGAATAAAGTTCTCAAAGGAACTTCTACCTTTTGAGTATTTCACCTGTGCTAGCATCCTTTCTCGTTCTCCCAAAACCATCTTCCTCTTCTGCCTCTAGCTGCCCCTGGGTTTACTCATCCTCCACTCTGTGCAGAAGAAGCTGCCCTGCGTAGGGCCCTGGAACATGCTGATGGTGACCACAGTTCTCTGATTCAGGTTTACGAAGCTTTCATACAAAGTAAGTGGCCCAATTTGTAGGATTTCCCCCAAAGTAAAATGGTAGGCTGACATATGTCTGTGACAGGAAGAAGAGGCATTTGGCCATGAGTCAAATTCTTTCAGGGTCTCAAGCGTTTTTTGCTACAGCTAGTCCCTTTCTTCTCCTAGGTGGAGCAGATGAGGCTTGGTGCCAGGCTCGGGGTCTAAACTGGGCATCATTATGCCATGCCCGTAAACTTCGAGGAGAGCTCTTAGAACTCATGCAACGAATTGAACTTCCGTTGTCACAACCAGCCTTTGGGTCTGAGCAGAATCGCAGAAACCTCCAAAAAGCACTGCTGTCAGGATACTTCCTCAAGGTTAGGGGAAAGGGTTGGAGAGAGGGTGATAAAGGAACAAAAGGCAGAGGGAACAAATATAGCATGCTACATCTAAAATTGAGATCCAGGTGGCCATTCAAAAGATTCTTTAGAACCAGGAGGAACTTTTCCTCTGAGTCTTTGGGTAACAGAGAGTTATGGATAATGCCATATGCTAGAAACCAGACAACACATACAGGTAATGCCTTTACTGTTACTTTTTCTTACCCTTACAATTTCTCCCTCGGTTCCTCTTTTCTTTTCCACTCTTTACCTCCTTCTGCCTACTTATTCATTCGATATCTTCATCTTTTAATGAGGTGGCCCGAGACACAGATGGAACTGGAAATTACCTGCTCCTAACCCACAAGCATGTGGCCCAGCTCTCTTCATACTGCTGCTACCAAAACCGCCGGGCTCCAGCCAGACCACCACCATGGGTGCTGTACCACAGTTTCTCCATATCCAAAGACAACTGCCTTTCCATTGTTTCTGAGATTCAACCTCAGATGTGAGTTCCCTGACACCCACTGCCCAGTCCTCTCCCTGGGCCCTGAACTAAAACTGGGAAATTTAGAGACATTTCAGAAGAAAGAATCTTAGGGGCTGAGAAGGTGGCTCAGTGGTAGATTGCTTGCCTTGCGTGCATGAGGCCCTTGGTTCAATTCCTCAGCACCACATAAGCAAAAAGAAAAAAGCCGGAAGTGGCTCAAGTGGTAGAGCGCTAGCCTTGAGCTGAAGAGCTGAGGGACAGCACTCAGGCCCAGAGTTCAGGCCCCATGACCGGACCCAAAAAAAAAAAAAGAAGAAAGAATCTTAGTGGTTTGCCATAACATGGTTTCAGAAGAGAGGATTTATGAAAGGGGTGGTGGAAAGCTCAAGAATCTGATGTATAAAAGAAGATGCATATCATCTAATTATCATTGTCTGTCAGGCTGGTGGAGTTGGCCCCTCCATACTTCCTGAGCAACTTGCCTCCCAGTGAGAGCAGAGACCTACTAAACCAGTTAAGGGAAGGAATGGATGCATCAGCAGCAGAGAGTGAATCATCCTCCCCACAAGAGTACAGAGATGCTTGTGTCTTGCAGTGACCACCTGCCTACAGAATGGAACTGAAGTTGGAGATGTGCTCAATGGTAGAGGTGCTCAAGCTTGAGGGCCTGAGTATAAATCTGAGTACTGAAGAAAACAAAAACAGAGTTCAGCTCTTCTAGTGAAAGCAGCCCAGCAGTTTTAGAAGCACAAAATTTAAGGTCAAATGTAAATTCCAGATCCTCAATCCCAAGATATGGTGAACTAGGAGAGGAGAAAATGGGGTAAACAAGTATCTAGGAAAGAATCGTTTCCTTAGTTTTCCTCTTTGGCATAGGAATAAAATGTTCCACTTTGCCATTTTATGCTAAATTCATGAGTCTGTACTCCTTTTTGGTCTGTAAAAAAAAAAAAATGGTGTAATGCCAAATTTGATTTTTGTTTCTACAATACCATATTACAACATCCATAATGACACTCTATTAAAGTTCAAAGGCCTACTACAGCAGCTATAGCCGCTGGCCCCCCTGTCTAGTGAAGCTTCAGTGCTATGCCTGACATAACTGTTACTAGCACAGTTTGGCTACAGTTAGTCTCTAGCCCTGCTTCTCTTCCCTCTGTCACAATGTTTCAGCTTCTGGGGAAGAAATAACAAGAGTTCTAAAAAAAAAAAAT
Source organism: Dipodomys spectabilis (assembly GCF_019054845.1). Taxonomy (NCBI): domain Eukaryota; kingdom Metazoa; phylum Chordata; class Mammalia; order Rodentia; family Heteromyidae; genus Dipodomys; species Dipodomys spectabilis. The sequence continues at coordinate 3,567,088 of NW_024870939.1, read as the reverse complement.
TAGACAAAACTTTTCCTTTTTTTTTTTTTTTGGGTCCAGTCGTGGGGCCTGAACTCTGGGCCTGGGCGCTCTCCCTCCGCTCTTCAGCTCAAGGCTAGCGCTCTACCACTTGAGCCACAGCACCACTTCCAGCTTTTTTCTTATGTGGTGCTGAGGAATCCAACCCAGGGCCTCAGGTATGCAAGGCAAGCGCTCTACCACTGAGCCACCTTCCCAGCCCCAAACTTTTCCTTTTCTTAAAGAAACTTAAATCTTTTAAACCTGAAGGCTATTGCAACCATTCTCCAACTCAATTCATCATCAGGCAGCTTCCTAGGAGCCTTTGACCCAGCCACAAGCTGAAGTCTTTCTAATAACTTTCCTTTTTCCTTTTCTTCCCTCTCTTCCTCCCTCTCTTCCCTCCCCCCCCCCTTTCTCTCTCCCTCTCTGTGTTCTGGGACTTGAACTTGGGACCTGGGTGCTATCCCTGAGCTTTTTTACTCAAGGTTAATATTCTACCACTTGAGCCACAGCTCCATTTCCAGCTTTTTTAGTAGTTAGTTGGAGATAAGAGTCTCACAGACTTTTCCTATGCAATCCTTAGAATTCAGCCTCCTAAGTGATGAGGGTTACAAGTGTAAGGCACCTGCTTGGAGATTCTATCTTTTCTGTTCTCATCATTACATTCACTTCCCAGAATTTATTCTTCAAGTTTCACCATTTAGTTTTGACTACAGTTAATCTTACTACAATCTTCCTAATTTCTCCTTCATCATCCACAGCACCATCCATTGAGCTCCTAATCAGCACTTCCATTTTTTAAATTATATCTTCGATTCTTAAGTTCGCCAATTCCAAAGTATTTGAAAGTGCTGCTCACCCTAGCCCCACTGGGCCATTAACTTCATCCGATATTTTCTTCTTTCTCCTCTCTGTCCCTTCAGGACATCAGAGCTAGATTGTCTTCCTGTATTTTCTTTCCTTGGGTACATAAGTACATCTAGCCAGCGGGTAAAACACAAATGACAACATGAAACTCATTCAAGAAGGAAGCATGAACAATTATTTTACAGTTGAAGGAGGGATACCCAGCATGGATAACCCTCTGGTGCCTCTCGCAATCAGCTAGATTCACACATTCCAGTACCTCTTCCATTGCTCCGCTCTCCTTGGCGTCTTCACAACCTAAGTGTAGCCCCTTCTCCGCAGGGCGCGCCGAGGTGCTGAGGCTGACCCGACCCAGCTCCGAGCTTCTTAAACTCAGAATCCGGAATCCTTGGGGAGGGCACTTCCCAGTAGCCGGGCCGCCCCCCCACCCTGCATTTCATTGGTTACCTTCCGAAGGTCCCGCCCTCCCGCGCCCAGCCTCCAGTGTGGCTGCAGGGCTGGAAACTGGCGGGAAAGGCCGTCTTCTAAGTGCACCTGGCATCCCCGCCACGCGGGGCTGGGAACCCGTTGGTGGCCAAGGAGCTGTGGACCCTAGTCTCAAGGCCTTCTTCTGATCCTCTTACGCTCGGCTGCCACTAGATCATGGGTGCGGGCAGCCGCAAGCTCCACCGCCCTAGGCCTGGCGCTCCAAGAGCCGCTACGGTCCGGAAAAGAGCGCCGGGTGGATCGTGCTGGAGTAGCTCACACCACCGAGGCGAGACCGGACACGGAAGCCACTTTGTTGTCCTCTGCCCAGGGCTGCAGGTTCTGCAGCGCGAAAAGGGACGAGTTGTGCAGGCACAGCGGGTCTGGGGGCAGCGGCGGCCGCAGAGGCCGAGGTAGCGCGTCCTGCTGCAGGTGCAGGAGCAGCCGCCCCGCGCGGTGCCGCTCGGCCTCGCGCTCCTCTGCAGTCTGGCGCCTGAGTGAGCGGAGATGGGGGGGGTCAGTGGGGTGTCTACCCTGCCCACCCCAAGACTCACCGCCTCTAGACCAGGCCTCGAGGGCCCCAGCCCATCCTCGCCCGCGCCCTGCCACTTGGTGCGTCGGTTGGTGACTCACCGCCACTTGGTGCGTCGGTTCTGGAACCAGGTCTTGACCTGTGCGTCGGTCATCCGCAAGGCCTTGGCTAGCGCTGCCCTCTCGGCCGAGGCCAGGTACTTCTGGCGCAGGAAGCGCCGCTCCAGCTCCAGCACCTGCGAGCGGGAAAACGACGTGCGCGGCTTCTTCCGTTTCGGGGGCGTCCGGTTTTGGTAGGGGTGGCCTATGCGGCGCGTCCCTGAGAAGGGCGATAACGCGGCTGAGGAGAGGAAGAAAAGAGGACTGGATGTGAGGTTGGCCCGAGGTATCGCTTTAAAGAGAGCCTCTGGTTCCCAGCCAGCTCCCCAGGCTTCCACTCAGCATCAACAGAGGCTTGAAGATAAGAAAGAGACATTAGCCGGACGCTGGTGGCTCACTCCAACTACTCAGGAGGCTGAGATCTGAGGAACGAGGCTAAAACCCAGCGCGGGCAGTAAAGTCCATGAGATTTATCGCCAATAAACTACAAAAAAAGTGTGTGTGTGGGGGGGGGAGTGGAGCTGTAGCTCAAGGGGTAGATCACCTGCCATAAGCAAAAACAGCTCGGCGACAGCACCAAGCCCTGAGTTCAAGCCCTTAGGACGAGAGAAAAGAAAGAAATTTAAAAGAGAGAGAGAGACAGAGAGAGGGAGGAGGGAAGGGAAGAAGGAAGGAAGAAGAGAAAGAAAGAAGGGAAGGAAGAAAGGGAGGGAAGGAAGGACGTGAGAAAGGGAAGAAAGGAAGGAAAGAAGGAAGGGAAGAAAGGGAGAGAAAGAAAGAAAGGGGGAAAGCATTCCGCGGGCCAGTGGCTGAAGCTTATAATCCTAGCTACTCAGAAGACTGAGATCTGAAGATGCAGATTTGAAGCTAGCCCAGGCAGGAAAGGCCATGAGACTCTTATCTCCAATTAACCAGCAAAAATAGCTGGAAGTGGAGGTTTGGTTCAAGTGGTAGAGCACCAGCTTTGAGTGGAATAGTTAAAGGATGGGACAGTGCCCAGGCCCAATAGTTCAAGCCCCAGTACTGGCATGAAGAAAAAGGAAAAGGAGGAGGAAGAGGAAAAGAAGAAGGATGGAGGGAGAAAAGAAAGAAGGGAGGGAGGCGCAGGCACTAAGGCTCACACCTGGGATTAGCTACTTGGGAGGCTGAGATCCATAGGATGGGGGGGAGGGGGATTCCAAACCAACCTGAGCAAAAAGTCAGGGCTCCATTTCAGCCAATGAAAAGCTGGATGTGATGGAGTGCACCTGTCATCCTAGCTTCGAGGGGAGCGTCAATAGTACTGGTCCGGGCCAGACTCTTAAAATTAACCAGGGCTAACAGAGCTGGCTGGAGGTATGATTCAAGAGGCGGCGTGTCGGCTTAACGAGGTCAAGGCCCTGAGTTCAAGCCCTAGTTCCGCACTCTTGCCCACGCCGTATCCCTCAAAAAGACAAGAAAGGGCCAATTCTTCTTATCCAAGGGGATAAGGAAGAGGGAAGGTATAGATCGGTTCCCATAATTTCCATCTCCCTGCGCTGAGGACAGGGGAGCTGCCCGAGGAGATCTCGGGCACCAACGACAACTACCCACCCATTGCCTCTCATGGATAGAACCAAGAGATCCACGCTTGGGCGACGATATGAAAGCTAAGAGAAGGTTAAACCGGGTCAGCGTGGGGCATGACGCTGGAGGGGGTCGGGCAACCTCACCGGTGAGTCGGTCCTTGGCAAAGCGGCGGCCGCTATCCATCCAGGGGAAGGTGAGTCCCGTTAGGGCCCCGGCGCCGCCCAAACCCGAGGGCCCGGGCACCGCAGGAGCGCCATTCGCTGGCGGCGGCACCGGCAGTGGACGGTGCGCGGGGACGCGTATCACGCCGCCCGGGCCCACTCCAGAGCCGCTGGACAGCGGGGCCAGCGAGCCTGTAGGACCAAAGCCTGAGGTTCCGTGGAATCCACTCGAGAACGCCGCAGAGTCACCATGGCTCTGGCCCGCACGACCCGGGCCTAGGCCGACTCCCGGGGGTTCGGGGCCGCTCAGGATCTGATCGATGCCGAAGCTAATGGGTTCGTGGTGCGGAAGGTGGTGCGGAGCCAGCACCGCAGGCTCCATGGGTCCAAGCCAGGGAGAACCACGGGGAGGTTCTGTAGTTTGGGAAGGATGCTCAGCTCCCGGGAGCCCAGCGGCAGGGCGATCGGAGCAGCGGCTTCAGGGGCCCGCGGGTCTGGTCACGGCCGGTCGCCGGGGCCCCCGGAATACCAGCATCCCTGGGCGCCGAGAGCCGTCGCGCGGGCGCCCGCCCCTGCCGGGCGTCGGCGCGGGGACTGGCATCCCGGAGGAGCGTGGCCGGCCGGGGCCCCAGGAGCTCCCTGGCTGGCTCTCAAGTGCAGATGGACCGTAGGCTGCCGAAGCCGCTGCCTCGGTCCCGGGTGGAGAGGGTTGGCCAGCTCGGGCCGGGGCAGTGTGACTGACAGATCGGCCTCGGGTGGGGAGAGGGGGCTGAGGGTAGGGCAGGGGCGGGGCCCCGCCGTTAAAGGGGAAGGGAGGCCTGTTTGCGTCAAGCACGGGCCCGGGAGGTGCGGGGCGGGCGGGCGGAGGCTGAGGAGGGCCCCGGGTGTTGGGAACCCGGCTCGGCGCGGGAGGGGCCGGAGCGTGGGCCGCTGAGTCAGCCGCGAGAAGCTCACCGCGCCTCCATCCTGGCTGGGCGTCCGCCTTTGGGCTGCGTCCGGCTCCCGGGCTTTCTCCGCAGGTGCCTATTTCCCCCAGCCCCCACTCCTCGCCTCCCGATGGGTCCGGCTTTCCAACTCCCAGATTCGTTGTGGCCCCCGCCCAAGTGCCCGCTAAGACCAAATCTCGTTGTGGCTTCCCAGCTGCATAAAGAAGTGGCTGGGGGAACAGCGATCCGCGATCTGAAGGCCCAGGAAGAGAACAGGTGTGGGAAGGGGATGACAAGGCGCGTTGGGGGTTGGGGGGGGGGGGAGGGGGTTGCTAAAGCCCGGGAACAACCGGTCTGTATGGAGATCTTCCCGGGCACCTCCCGGCCTCTCCTTCTGGAGTCGCGCAGCCTCCTCTGAGAGCGCAGTAATTGCTGCCCAGCTTCTTAGAATTTCAGTATTTAGAAACCTCTATAAAAGCGGACCCGTGGCTCAACGGAAACAACTCTAGCCCGAGTACAGGGCTCCCCAACGCAGGATTCGTTCTCCCTGTTCAGCGCGCCTAGGAAGTCCATTCTCCAACACTCGCCCCTCTCAAAGGCAGGACGGGCACGGGCACACGTGGGACTCACTAAGGCCTTGGGAGGATCGTGGCCTCCGCGTTTCCCATGGACCCCTCATCGCACTCCACCCAAGCCCCAGAAAATGAGCCTAGAGCGTGCGGGTAAAACGAGGTGGGAAGAGGCTGAAGCCGCTAGGTGACCTCGTGGCCTTGGACCGCAGACCCTGCAGCTAGGAGTGTGTGAACTCTGCATTCTACCCTGGGATGGGACCCCTGCCGGGCGGGCCCCAGAGCTTTAGGCCCGCCCCCGCCGCCACCCTGCCCGGTGCAGGCCGCCATAATCAGGTTAGCTGGGTCAGAATTACATTACCTTCCCCAGCCCGCCCCGGCCCTGGGGGGGGCCCTGGCGCCTCCGAGCCGGTGATACTGGGCGCCGGGAAAGGGGGGGGGGGCGCTCCTACCATCCAGCTGCGGGTGGGCACCGAAGAGCAGTTCTGACACGTGGTGGCCAAAGGACCCCGCTCCTAGTGCCAACCCTCGACCCTTACCCCCAGTCCACTCCCACATCCAGCTCCACCCTGCTGATTGCCCGTGTGAATCGAAATGCCTTTTAAGTTTAGTAGATAGATCTCCCTGGCATACGGATCTTCCAACTGATTTTCCAGGATCCCTAGGGAAAGACTCGCCCCTCCTTTCTTTTTCCCACCAGATGGACTGGCAGCCTGGCGCCTGGGGCAGGGTGAGGGGGTCTCGTCCCTCCTGGGAACCAGGAATGATATTTGGGCATCTGAACAGGCATCACTCAAAGCCACCCCCCCAAACTCGCTCTCCCTCCCTCCCTCCCTCCCTCCCTCTCTCTCTCCTTTCTCTCTCTCTCCTTTCTCCTCTCTCTCTCCTTTCTCTCTCCTCTCTCCGCTCTCTTCTCTCTCTCCTCTCTCACTCTCTTGCTTGCTCTCTCGCACTCTCTCTGTTCTCAGAAGCCTCAGTTTGTAGAGGATGATCATAATTACACATGATAACTTCCTTCACCTTGATCACCTCTATAATCCAGTTCTTCAGCCTTTATTCAAATATGCTCACAGCCCCTTCTGAAAAAGTGTGGTTGGCTCCTGCCAATTTGGCAGTTGCATTTTTATGTGCTAAAGAAGACAGACCTGATCATTATCTCAGGCTGGAGGAGTGGCTCAGGAGGTAGAACACCAGTCAAGCAAGCAATCTGATTCAGTGTGAGACCCTGAGTTCAAACCCCACTACCACTCCCCCAGAAAATCATCACCTGCCCTACTCCCTCCCAACAATCCCCTCCCCCTTTATCAGCAGCCGAGGAGGGCAAAGCTTTCAGAGCTTGCTAGGCTGGATTCCACCCGGTGGGAATGGAGATTTTAGGGAGACAGAAAAAAAAGAAAGGGAGCTCTGAGGAGGCTGGCCTACATACAGGTTAGGAGTTGGCCCCTTCCTCTGCTCAGGAGAGTGCTGGATGATGGAGAGTAACCGTGAGTCCCCAACCAAAAATCCTTCTTGGATGAACCAATGAATGAATCCGTGAACAAGGAAAGGCTAACACAGTATGGACCTGGCTAATACCACTTTTTGCAGTCAGCACAGATGGAAGTGACACAAGAGATGGCCTGATTTTTTTTAGAATAGTCACCAACTTAGTTGTATATACAAATGTTAAAGGACAGAGGACGTCTAATTGTATTAGCCACGGGCCTTAGGAATTTCCCTTCCTGTCCCTACCTCTGATCCACAGAGAAAGAATGACTTCTACTAATTCAAGTTGAAGATGGAGGCCCTAGGGTGAGCACCTTCTCATACACGCCCTTGTATGTCTTTCCACATTCTATATGTCTATGTCCTGCCCCAAGTTTTTCAGCCCTTCAAATCAGCTTCATGGGGGGGAGGGGGAGTTCTGCTTCCAGCCTCAGTCCCTGTTCTTTCCCTTCCTTTGGGTTCTTTCACAATGGTCCCCACTCCTCTACCATCGTTTCTCTATTCTACCGAGTCCTTTCTACCATCTCGGATCCTTATCATCCCTGCCTGACTCAACAAAATGATTGTTTTTCCTCTTTTATTGTCTATGCCCATTTCCTCACCATTTATTGTTTTTGTTTTTGACAGTTGTGGGGCTTGAACTCAGGACCTGGACACTGTGCCTGAGCTCTTTAGCTCAAGGCTAGTGCTGTACCACTTTGAGCCACAGCTCCACTTCTAGTTTTTGAGTGGTTGTTTGGAGATAAGAATCTCATGGAGACTTTTCTGCCTGGGCTGGCTTTGAACTGCAATCCTCAGATCTCAGCCTCCGAAGTAACTAGAATTACAGGCATGAGCCACCAACACCAAGCTCATTTATTGTTTAACACTAACTTTTTCAAAGAGTTCTGGTGTCTAGTGTGTCCCTTCTCCAGGATTTCTCTAACATGTTTTTCTTTGAAGACCACAATTTTACTTATTTCATACTCTCTTTCTTTCTTCCTCCCCCTGCTTTTTTTTTTTTTTTTTTTTTTGTCAGTTGTAGGGGTTGAACTCAGGACCTAGGTCCTGTCCCTGAGCTCTTTTTGCTCAGGGTTATACCATTTTGAGCCACCATTCCTTTTCTGGCTTTCTGGTTGATGAATTGGAGATTAGTATGTCACAGGGACTTTTCTGCCCAGGCTGGCTTTGAACCACGATCCTCAGATCTGAGTAGCTAGTATAATAGGCATAAGACACTGGTGTCAGCTTCACAACTCTTTCTTGAAATGTCCTTTCTTTTGTCTTCTGTAATATTGTCTTATTCTACACTTTTGAACTTGAATATTACTTTTCTGTCTTTCCTCCTCTGATTTTGCTTCTCCTACTGAAGACTGAAAATTCTACAGAGCTCAGACTGCAGCTTTCTTTTCCTCTGTATCTGCTCTGGCCTCACCCATTCCAATAGTCGTAACTCTCACACCCTCAAGACAGGTCTGACACCAGATATACAGCACCACACTCTGAAATCCATCACTCTCCAAATCTCTGGCCAGCTTCACATGCCTTTCCTGCAGCCACCTTAAGTGAAACTGTCTAGAGACACTAAAGTTCCTCATTCACCTTTTACCTAGGTCTACAAAAGCAGGGCTCTGGGGGCTGAGAAGGTGGCTCAGTGATAGACCGCTTGCCTTGCATGCATGAAGCCCTGGGTTCAATTCCTCAGCACCACATAAGCAGAAAAAGCCAGCAGTAGTACTGTGGCTCAAGTGGTAGAGCACTAGCCTTGAGCTGAAGAGCTGAGGGACAGCGCCCAGGCCCAGAGTTCAGGCTCCACACAGCCAAGAAAGAAAGAAAGAAAGAAAAAAAAAAAGCAGGCCTCTGGCTACTTCCTTCTATTATGCTTTGCTTTGACGTTTCAAATGCAACCTTTCCTTTCCTTTTCTGAAGCCCTAATCTAGGCTGTCACCATCACCACTTGTATTCACTCATTTGATTTTTAAATTTTTTTAAATTTTATTTTATTGTAAAGATGCACAGAGGGGTTACAGTTACGTGAGTAAGGCACTGAGTACATTTCTTGTCGAGCATTGTTACTCCCTTCCTTATAGTTCTCCCACTATCCCTTCCCTTCCCCAACTCGATCACTCCCCCACCTCAAGTTGTAAAGTTCATTTCCAATATACTATCTTGTGGGTATCATTGTTGCAATGGGTCATCCTATGTCCTTGTTTCAGTGTTTTGTTATTCCCCTAAATTGGACAAATGTATATATAAGATGCAGAGTACCAAAATCAAGTACAGTGACAACAGGGAAGAACATACAAAGGAAACAAAAAAAATCAAATAGTACATTAAAAGCAACAACAAAGAAAGAGCTCTTGTGTCCATATCTTAGGGCCATTTCACTTAGCATTATCTTATATGGTCATAGCTTTTGAGTTTTTTGCTCATCAGATAAAATTATCTTAGATGTATACTAATTATTGCAAATGAGGGAAACTATAGGACTTATATTTCTTTGGGTCTGGCTTACTTTACTTAATATGATTTTTCCCCCGTCTTTCCATTTCCTAACAAATGGGGTGGGGTTCATCCAGAAAAATTTAACACCTATTATGTGCCTGGCATTGAAGATACAGCTGTAAATAAGAAAGAAAAAGGGAGGAAAAAAACTCACCTACCTCTGAAAAGCTTACATTCTAGAAAGGCATGAAATTTTGGCAAAATATGAGAAATACCTAATGCAAAAATATATATTAAATTATAATAAAGCCAGGTATGATGGTACATGACTATAATCCTGGCAATTTGGGGTGCTGCAACACCCCAAGACAGCCTAGAGAACACAGACCCCCATCTTAAAAAATGTTACTGGGGCTAGGAATGTGGCTTAGTGGTATAGTGCTAACCTTGAGCAAAAGAAGTTCAGAAATAGTGTCCAGGCCCTGCGTTCAAGCCCCAGGACTGGCAAAAAAAAGATGATACTAATAAATGCTAAAAAAAAAAAAACACATAATAAAAATAAGCAAGGGGTTGGAAGCATGGCTCAGTTCGTAGATTGCTAGCCAATGAACTGAAAGTGTCAGGTACTAGTCCTGGTCTTGTACCAAAAGAAGGGAAGGGAGAAGAGGAGGAGAAGGGGGAGGAGGGGGAGGGGGAAGGGAGAGGGAGATGGAGAAGGAGGAAAATAAGCAAGGAATATAAGAGTGGGTGGGTAAGTTATCCAGAATGATCATGAAAGCTTGTGAAGACTCAGAAAGAGAAAGTGGGCTGGGAATATGGCTTAGTGGTAGAGTGCTTGCCTAGCATGCATGAAGCCCTGGGTTCGAGTCTCAATACCGTATAAACAGAAAAAGCCAGAAGTGCTGCTATGGCTCAAGTGGTAGAGTACTAGTCTTGAGCACAAGAAGCTCAGGGACAGCACCCAGGTCCTGAGCACAAGCCCCAGGACTACCCCCCCACCCCGGCCAAAAAAATAAAAAAGGATGAAGAAGTGTTTGGATATTTAGCACTTGGAGTTGGAGACATAGCAGGAAAATATTCTGGTGTCTGTGGAGCAGTCTGTGAGCACAGAGACTATGCAGGGCCATTCAGACCATTAAGACCATTATAAGGAATACTGACTGAAAAGGGAAGCCATCTATCAGGGGTTGTTTTAAATGTTTGCTTTCTGGTACTGGTGGTGAACCCAGAACTTGGAGAAAAGGACACTTATTACTATTAAGCTACATTCCCCGCACTCCAGTCCTAACAAAAGTTTTTTATATAGAAGAAACAATCTGATTTTTTAAAATTTTATTTTGAACAGCATTGTTAAAGTATAATAAACTGCAGATATTTAAAGTGTATAACTTAATCATTCTTGATATATGTATATACCCATTAAACTGTTACAATAATCTAAATAAACAACATAGCCATCAAAAAGTGTCTTTGCTGTATATCACCTCTAAAACAACAATAAAGTAAATTAGGGGGGAAAAGTGTCTTTGTTTCTTTTGTGTGTGTGTGTGTGTGTGTGTGTGTGTGTGTGTGTGTGTGTGTGTGTTGGTCCTGATGCTTGAACTCAGGGCCTGGACTCTGACCCTAAGGTTTTCTGCTCAAGGCTAATGTTCTACCACTTGAGCCACTTCTGGCTTTTTGCTGATTAACTGGAAATAAGAATCTTATGGACTTTCCTGCCTGGGCTGGTTTTGAACCATGTTCCTCAGATCTCAGCCTCCTGAGTAGCTAGGGTGACAGATGTGAGCCACCAGTGTCTAACTTCTTTTTTTGTTGTTGTCTTTTTTTTTTTTTTTTTTTTTGTAGGTCTTGGAGCCTGAACTCTGGGCCTGGCCACTGTCCCTCAGCTCTTCAGCTCAAGGCTAGTGCTCTACCACTTGAGCCACAGCACCACTACTGGCTTTTTCTGTTTATTTGGTACTGAGGAATCGAACCCAGGGCCTCATGCATGTGAGGCAAACACTCTACCACCAAGTCACCTTCCCAGCCCCTTGTTTCCTTTTTTGATTCATGATTTATCAGAACTACTCTAAGTAGCTGTGGGAGAACAGGCTAAAGAGGAGCAAAGGTGGACACAGGTAGAGCAGTCAAGAAGATACTACAATCACTCAGAGAAGAGATGATGGCTGTAATAAGCTAATAAATTACTATTTTCATGCCTTTTTGCTGTTTTATCTTCTCCAATTCATCCTGAAGAGAAATGGATATTTTATTCCTTTCATGGAATCATTCACACATACATACACTCCTCATACCTGCTTGTTCCAAAAATACCAACTCTAAAAATCGCTCAAACGCACATCTTCGCCTTCTTCCTGTCTTCTAGTTGTTCCCCATCACTCTTTTATTTGTTTATTTCCATCACAGTTCTCCCTGCTTTCTCACTTGCGCCTCTTTAACTCTAAGGTGCCTTTGCAAGTTCGCATTGGTATTTCCCCCACTTCTTGACTCTCCAGTGTTTCACAGTAAACTTACTCCTTTTCATCTTCACTGTAGCGATCCAGGTAGTGTACAAGCCCTCAGGACCCTTGCGTCCTCCCCAGGTGCGAGGCTGGGCCTATGCTACTGCAGGCTCCCTTTCCCTAAGTGTGTCTGTGCTGCAGTGTCCTAGTCATCCTCCCCTCCTCCTTAGGCATCTGCTCTGCATTAGTCTGTCCCAGGCCTCCGCAGGCGCCGATGATTAAATCATCATCATTAACTAGGGCCTGCCCCCCCCACCCCCGGCAGCAGGGGGGGACTGTGAGGGGGGCGGTAAGAGCACTACCAAGTCCCCGGGGGTCTCTCCTTCCCCACCCCAACACCCGGCACCCTCTCTGAGACGCTGCAAAGCGGGGAGAAACTCCCGCCGTGCAGCGGTCAGAAGGCCCACTTCTGGCGATCGCTCCGGAACACTGACTCATCGGTCGACTCCGACAGCATCAGAAGAACAGGACCTGGGGCTGGGGGGCCGGGGGGGCCGGGGGGAGGGGGCGAAGGAGGCCCGGGGAGAGGCACCGGAGTAGTCGGAGTAGTCACGCGAGCCCGACGTCCCAGTGCAGGAGCGGGAGGTGATCGCCAGGCCTTTGGGGACAGAAGGAGACAGTCCTTAGCAGGCTCCAAAAGTTAGTCCCGAGGTCGGGTAGGGTCTATTAGGAGTACTCCTACAGGAGACCGAAGATGTTGGGCCTTTCCACACACTCACACACTCACTCCTAATTACTGACGGGGGAGGGGGAGGGACCAAAGTGGCTCAGGTGAGCACACCGGGAGAAAGGAACATGGGCGGGGCTTTTCATTTGGTGAACGAATCCGAAAAGGCCTTGGCCCTCGTTGCCGGGAGACAAGTCCCGCCTTGCAGGCGGCACCGGAAGTGGCAGGCCAGAATCAGCCTTTAAGATGGCGTCTCCTCAGGGGGGCCAGATTGCGATCGCGATGAGGCTTCGGAACCAGCTCCAGTCAGTGTACAAGATGGACCCGCTACGGAACGAGGTGCAGGGGCAGCAGGGTTATTGCTACGGTCCGCTAACAATGTGAACTGGGGAGGGCTAGGGCACTGGCAGTAGCTGGCCAAATGCCCAGTGCGCGTGCGCGTAGACAGGGTACCAGGTACGCATGCGCGATTGTGGCTGAGTTGCCAAACTCCGCGCTAGGACGCCTGCGCACTGAGCGGCCAACGTCGTGTAGTCTCCCCCGGGAAAGGAAGGTCGGGCGAGTCCACACAAGAGGAACCCCCGCTGTGCGCGGAGCCCTCTGCTGGGCGGAGGGGGAGTGCCAGCCCTTGGGAGTTCAAACCTGGTTGACGTTGCCTGCAGGACTGGACGGTGGAGTCTGATGAAAGCGACAGCTCCCAAGCTGGGAAGGTGCACCAGGTGGGTTAGGGTGGGGGTGTGACGGACGGTTGATTGGTGACAGAAGGTGTGTCCGTCCCCAGGAGGAGGTCCGAGTGAAGATCAAAGACCTGAATGAGCATATTGTTTGCTGCCTGTGTGCAGGCTACTTCGTGGATGCCACCACAATCACAGAGTGTCTTCATACTTGTGAGTGTCCCGGATCCTGTCTGGTTTTTCCAGGCCCTAGTTCTGATCAAGCTGACTTCCAGCCTCTGCTATTTGCTCCACCCATTCTATGAGTTGAGTTCCCAAGTAGCCTGAGAGTCTGGTTTTTTTTTTTTTTCCTCTTCTGGCAGTTTGCAAGAGTTGTATTGTGAAGTACCTCCAAACCAGCAAATACTGCCCCATGTGTAACATCAAGATCCATGAGACACAGCCACTACTAAACCTCAAACTAGACCGGGTCATGCAGGACATCGTGTACAAGCTAGTGCCTGGCTTGCAAGACAGTGAGTGACTAGCTTGACTTTAGTGGGCCTCTTGAGGACTAAAGCAGCTTGAGATAACAAAGGCTTAGGTGGGACTCATGGAAGTAAAGTTGTCAACAGACACAGGAACAAAATGAATACTTTATTCCTTTACTTCACTCCCCCTTCTAGGTGAAGAGAAACGGATTCGGGAATTCTACCAGTCCCGAGGCTTGGACAGGGTCACCCAGCCCAGTGGGGAAGGTATGTCCCTGGCAGTGGAGGGGTAAAGTAGAGCCTCCAGATCTTTTCTCTACCCAGTTTTATTCTCTGGGAAAAGAGGGGTATGGAACCTGTACCTCAGTCCCCCATTCTTCTTAGAGCCAGCCCTCAGCAACCTTGGCCTCCCCTTCAGCAGCTTCGACCACTCAAAAGCCCACTACTATCGCTATGATGAACAGCTGAGCTTATGCCTGGAGCGGCTGAGGTGAGGGGAAGTCAGTGGGTGTGTTAGGTGCTGATGACTTAAAGCCTTGGGGGAGGTCAAGCCCTAAAAGGGAAAGATGGAGCTCCCTAACCTGTATCTGTTTCTCTTCAGTTCTGGCAAAGACAAGAATAAAAATGTCCTGCAGGTGAGAAGGGCTGAAGGGAGAACCTCTTTAAAGGGTCTCATATCCCAGTAACACTTTATTCATGCACCCTTTCTTCTTCCCTCCCTTCCTTGCCCCTAGAACAAGTATGTTAGATGTTCTGTTAGAGCTGAAGTACGCCATCTCCGGAGGGTCCTTTGTCAACGCCTGATGCTAAATCCACAGAATGTGAGTAATCCCACACTTTTTTTTTTTTTTTTAAAGAATAGGGCTGAAGCCAGGCGCCAGTGGCTTACACCTGTAATCCTAACTACTGAGGAGGCTGAGATCTGAGGATCACAGATCAAAGCCAGCCCGGGGAGAAAAGTCTGTGAGACTCTTATCTCCAATAAACCACTAGAAAACCAGAGTGGCACTGGCTCAAGCGGTAGAGCGCTCGCCTTGAGCTGAAGAGCTGAGGGATAGCACCCAAGCCCAGAGTTCAAGCCCCATGACCAACAACAACAACAAAAAAAAGAATAGGGCCGAAAAGGAAGTTGGAATAAAGTGTAGGGCCGTCCATGGTAATTCTAGGACAAGAGGAAATTTCCTAAAACTGTACCTCTGTCTTCCTAGGTACAGCTCCTTTTTGACAATGAAGTTCTCCCTGATCACATGACAATGAAACAGATTTGGTTGTCTCGCTGGTTTGGCAAGGTAAGCCAGGGCCAAGGCAGTCCTCTGGATAAGGGTATATTGGGGACCCTTCATAATAATACTGTCCCACTGACTACTTCCCTTTGTTCTCTCCTTAGCCATCCCCTTTGCTTTTACAATACAGTGTAAAAGAGAAGAGGAGGTAGGGGCCCAGCCCCACCCAATCCTCTCCCCGTCCCTCCCCAGATATTTATGTGAAATTAACTGTGGCTTTATTTTTTGAAATAAAAGCTTTTTAAAAGCACCTCTCTTCTTCCTCCTTAACCTTCCTTCCCACACAATCAAGCTTTTCTTTGAGTATCAATATGAAGAAAGTTCTCTTTTCTACCAACATTTGCTCTTTTAATGTCTTACCAAAGGAATAGAGGACACTCTCTAACTAAAACTCAGAAAGTGAATTAACAGAATCTCTGCCACCCCCAGCAGACCTTTGTGGTAAAGAAAAGTTTTTTGGAGAGCAGCTATTACTGACTTGTGCCACATCATGAGTGGAGGAGTCCTAATTAAACATGAAGAGAAGGGTCAGGCATGGACCATGTCTGCTGCCACTGAAGAAAAGTGAAAAAAGGAAAAAAATCGCACTTTGGTTTTATAACCTAGGAAACAAGAAGTAAGAATGGAAGGTGTTGGGGTAGTCGGATTTGGAGGCCTGGCTGTCCATGTAGGATCCTGCAGGCCTTGGAGACTGGGCCTGTAAAGAGTAGTTGAAGGGGAAGATTGCTGATGTGGAGAACAAGAGCCACATCGAAGAACAAGCAGCTAATGACAGGGTGCTGGCTCCACTGATTGATTTGGCTAGCATTCCTAGTCATCAGTAAACTCAGGCGCTCCTGCTGGGCTCAGGCAATAAACCCAGCCAGTGGCCTTTTTCTTTGGGCCTGTAGGTGAGGAATCTAGAAACTTACCCAACAAAGGCCCAAGCAAAAAACACCATGAAAGAAGCAACAGAGAGGCAGTGGAATCCAGCTAGCAGGATGGAGCTGGTAGTATAAACAGAGTGAGCTAAATACCACACAGACTGAAGTCTGGCTGTAGTTGTTCAAGAGGGTCAGAGTGTGTAGCTGGTGACAGCTTGCAAGGTGGGAGGCCAGTGGCAGAGAATGATTACAGTAGAGGCTATGGACATAGCTAAGACCCATGGAGCTTTTTCATCTTCTTATACTGCCTGGAATCCCACCATTCCTTTTGGTTTTTTTTGTTTGTTTGTTTTTCAGTCCAGTCATGGGACCTGAACTCTGGGCCTGGGCGCTGTCCCTCAGCTCTTCAGCTCAAGGCTAGCACTCTACCACTTGAGTCACAGCGCCACTTCCGGCTTTTTTCTTTTTTTGCTTATGTGGTGCTGAGGAATCGAACCCAGGGCCTCAGGCATGCAAGGCAAGCGCTCTACCACTGAGCCACCTTCCCAGCCCCCTACCATTCCTTTTGAAGGAAGAATGCCACCAAGGAAGGGAAAGTAAAGAGACTAAAAGTACTGAGAACTTTTGAGTAGGTGGGGTAGGTGTTGGGAACCCCAGTGTCCTCACCACGGAGACTGGGCACAATTCCCAGTACTGGGCACAATTCCCCAGTACTGGGTCTCTAAAACTTGACATGCTCCTCCCACTGCTGAGGGCCGGTGCTTGGTGCTTCGCTTGCTACTTCCAGGACCTCCTTCCCCCTACCCAGAATGCGATCTGCTTCTTGCACCTCTGAGGCAAGACCATAACCTAGTGACAACCACATCTGACTTAAAGGTTAAATGCTGGACGCAGGGAAAACTGAGCGTTAAGCTTTGGGTTGAGGCTTTTAATGACACATGGCTTGAGGCTAAGGAGCAGCTGAAGGCAGTCCTGTTAGGATCTGGCGTGAAACAGGATCTGGCATGAAACCCTGGGTCTCCTCACTCCAGCTGGGCTCTGCCCTACTCCACCGCCTTCGTTTTGTCTTTCAGCGCCGCTGTGGGGTCTCCCAGGGTAGCTGATGTTGGTCAGCTTCGGACTCAGTGCGGGCTGCCCCTAGCCTGCAGGTCCATTTTCCCTCCTCACGGTAACCCCAAAGTCACTTGGGTCTTAGTGTCTTCATTGGATAAACCACGCCCACGATTCTCATGGGCTGGCTCCGGTCCCGGAATTCAGCAGAATGCAGTGCTTTGGAGTCCAAAGATTTGGCTGCGTGGAGGTTCGGCCTCCCGTGTTCACCTGCAGAGTAAAGTCCTGGGTTCAGCTTGGCCAGTCTCTCCCAAGCCTTTGGGAAGAGGGGAAGGACCTGGGAAAAAAGGATTTTCCTAGAACTGTGAGCAGATAGGGCCTGATTGCGCAGCCGCTCCTGGGCTCCTAGCCAACACACCCCGGTTCCACTGAGTGCCAGAGCCCTTTGTGAACTGGAGGACAGGCTGGAAAGAACTCACAACCCACCGATCCAAAACCAAAGTAAAAATGGAAGAGTCTAAGTCCAGCCACTCCTCAGTAACACTTTCTGAAAGAGAAATTCGAGGAAATATGCTAGATAGTCTGACACCCTGCCCACCCTTCTCTCCAGGATATTCTTCCCTAAATTCCCATTTCCCTCTCACTCTAATTCATGGATTTTGTGTAAGAGTGAGACAGGGAAGGGTAAACGGGTCTATGAGATTTCTCTTGTCCTTGACACCTATTCTGAGGGTCTCCAGTCGATCCCTTTGTACCCAAAATTTAGAAGAATGGGTTGGAGACTCAGACTTTAAAAGGTGGTTTATTGAGCAGACCATGGGGGTGGAGCGAGCTGTACTGGGCCTGGGTAAATGGGTGTGGGGCAATGGAAAGGGGGGGCATGGGGGAGGAGAAGAATGGGAAAAGCTGTGATAAGGGGAGTCCTGACTAAAGATTGGCATTTGAGGATCATTGCAAGGCATGGGGGTTTTCAAACCTCAAAGTGTCTGAAGGGGCAAACAGAGGAGAATGGGGAGGTTGGAGACATGAGAGATTGTCCTAGATGGATGGGGGAGGCTGTGGTGAAACACTAGTCAGGTAGATCTCCCAAGAAGGATCTATGACAGGGACAGCTGAATCTGCCCATGGGAGGTACGGCTGGAAGAGGCACGTTAGGACGTTAGGTACCCAGGAGCTTCTGCGCTCCCCAGCTGGGTTTCTGGGGGAGTCTGTTAGGCAGTTGAGGGCCCCCCTCTCTCAAACCCAGAACTGAAGTTTAATCTCTTAATCTCCCTCATTAATCACTCATGCTCCTCTACCCCTCTCTGCGGATCCAGTTTCCCCCTAGCTCGTTCCAGACGCTTCACTAGGGGAAAAAGCCCCCTTCTGTGGCCCCAGGATAGTCTGGGTGAGTCCCTGGCTGATGGAATGACCTTGGTAAGGCCTCTGTTGTCTGAGGCATCCTCCCTTTATTAGTCTCCACTTTTCCTCTCCCCCGAATCTCTGTCTGAGAACCATCCAATCCCATTACCTGAGCCTGGTTGCAGAGAGAGAAGGTAATTAGCCTAGGTGGAAGTGGAGGAAGGCAGAGGCCCATTAGGAGAGCCCCAAGCTCCTTACAGACATACTGGAATAATTGAGAGCAGAGGTAGAAATGCACATAAAAAAGCCATATACTGGATGCATGAGGAAAGATTGCAGTGTCTGTTTGGTGACATACATGCCAGGGAAGCAGTAGGGCTGTTCCTGCTGCCTCCTGGGATCTGCTTTAATTGCAGATTAACTGAAACCACAAGCATAGTGAGGGCTGAGTGCTGAGGCCTGCAGGAGGAGTCTCTCTCCTGCCCTCCCCTTGCCCCTCAACATTAATAACCAATTAACAAGGTCCTGAGGCAGCTCAGCTTTCCACAGTGGCCTGGCTCTGCTCTCTGACCCAGCAATGGCCCATCAAGCCTCAAGTATATTGTCCAGGCTGTCATCAGGAAACTGCTTGATGGTTTAGGTATCTGGGAACTGGGGGTGTCACTACTAAGGAGACTCCCCACTATAAATGTACTCTGTCAAAGAGTCTTTGAGCCTAGACACCTAGGATCTTCTAAGCCCTATTTGGTCCCCCAACTACTTCCTCAGGGAATGGACAGGTGGAATATAGAAAGGCACTACACAAATAGTGGGATATGCAAAGATGAGTCTACAGGTTTGGTGACATAATGGATAATCCAGGAGTGGACTGGTCCTTTAAGGAAGAAAAAAAACTATTTTAAATCAAAAATTGATTTCAGGCTGGGAATGTGGCTTAGTGGTAGAGTGCTTGCCTAGCATACATGAAGCCCTAGGTTCGATTCCTCAGTATCACATAAACAGAAAAAGCCGGAAGTGGCACTGTAGCTCAAGTGGTAGAATGGTAACCTTGTGCAAAAAGAAGCCCAGAGACAGCACCCAGGCCCTAAGTTTAAGCCCCAGGTCTGGAGGAAAAAAAAAAAAAAAGATTTCTGTCTTAGCAGTAAAACAGCACCTTCTTTGAAAGTGGTAGGGCTTCTATAACTGTAGGCTGTGAAGCCTCCAGCTATCTGAGGTGGGATAGAGGAAGGAAACCCACCACCTCATTGGGCCTCCACTGCCCCTTCCTCTCTGTACTGTCCTAGAGCTGCCTTTTTTCTACATAGGAAGAGCCTGGGGTGCTCATCCAGGCGTAAGCTTAGGACCAAAATAAGTGTGGGAGAAAGGGGAGAGAGATGGAACACAACATAAGAACAAAAAGACCAGGCCTCAGAATTTGTGCCTCAGCTGGCAGAGATGTTTCTCCCAAGATGTAGTTGGTTCTGTTAAATCAGTCCTCCATAGCGAGTGACCCTATACTGGTTAGAAGCGCTGATTCCCTTTGGCCTCCTCTGAACCTTAGGCTGAAGAAATGATACCTGAACTCTGGGAGCTTAATAAAAAGACAGAGATTCACTGATGGACCAATATAGTGAGCAGGAGGCCCTCAATGGAGGCCAGTCCTCATTGGCAACAACCTCTCCTGAGCAATAGTGACAATTTAGGACTCTCCATGTCACTTCTCCTGAGACCAGGTTTCTGGCAGTGTCTCAACATGTTCTTATTTAGAGACCTCTAAGCTATAGTAGGGCATAGTCTATTCCACTTCACCCCGCTTCCTTATGCATTTTTGCAGTCCCTTTGCCTGGCTGGGTCTTCCTAAGTCTCTTGCTGCCCACCTCCCCCTGTCCCCTAGACCTGATCACTTCCAGCCAGCAGGATCTCTTTTAAGTGTTTTCCACAGAAGTTGATGGAGATGAGGGGACCAGTTTAGAAGACAGGTCCTAGCTGAGATTGGGAATTATAACACAATCAGCCCTGATCAGATTCCTTGGAACTTTGCAAATCTCCAGCAGTTGAGGCCAAGGGAAAGCAATTTTATGCCCAGGAGTTGATAAGCCAGTCAGGAGTCTGTGTCCTAGGTAGATTAGAGTCTAGGAGTATGGGCCCTGTTTCAATATGCCCCGAGCTACTTCTCACAGTAAAGAGCAACCAGCTTCTTTTTCCACGCCTTTCCACCCCAGGAAAGCAAGGCTACCCAGACATCTACGGACTTCAGACTCACTGAGGCTCTTGGGGGAGGGGGCGGGGAGGGAGCAATTGGAGTGTAGAAGGAGGGGCACACGGGGCTGATCCTGGCGCTAGGGGCGGGTCTGAGGCAAGGGGCCCAAATGGGGAGGAGAGCCCTGGGGGTCCAGGCTGTGGAGCCAAGCTCAGCGGGGGCAGCTGGACCACCACATCAGGGCGGGCCATGAGCTCGGGACGCCAGCCCCTGACACCCTTCAGCATCGCAGACATTCTAGGCCCACGCCTGGTCCCCAGAGCACCTTCTGGGCCACAGCTTCCTGAGTCCTGCTTGGATCCCCATCCCAGGTCACCGCTGTGGGCACTAGAAGAGCTGACTAGTAAAACTTTCCTCCGACTTGACGGGCAGCGCGCTCCGCAGCCTTCTGAAGGTACAGCACTGGCAAGATCGCGAACTCTTTAACTTGGCAGACTCTCCATTTCTCTTTCCTTGCTTCTCAGTCCCAAACCTTCTTCTCTCTCTGACCAGATCCCCTTTATCCAACCCTGTCCTCAGTCCACGTGTTAAGAGACCCATCTCTGCCTCCTGGCTGATAGCTCCCACACTCCCTAGTCACACCAAGGAATCAACAGTCCCCTCCCGGGCGTGGGTTAGGCGGCGCGGTTGGTGGGTTGGTGGTGGTTGCTGTACGAGGGACAATCTCAATAGAAAATGGCCCGGGAGGAGACAAAAGGCTTGAGTTCTGGTAAACAAATGAGCTGGAGCACCAAGTGAGAAAACTGCGGGTGAAGACGAGGCTCCAGTCTCTGCAGACTCCTGAGTCCCGTTCCTAGGCACTTTGTTCTTAAGGAGGGTGCCAGAACGGAGCATTCGTTGGGGGACGTGGGACGGGGGCACTCTACATCTTTCCTGGTCGACAGTATTTTCACCATCTCCCCTTTGAGCTCAGAGAGAGATGGCCCGAGTTTCACTAAGGAAGCGCCAATTGAGTGTCCTACACGACTTAGAGAGACCACAACCGAGGTCCTTCGCCGGGCTAGGACCGACCGAGGTCCTACTCTGGCTAGCAGCACCCCTAACCTGTTTCGCCTGCTTAGCCCGGGGCTCTGACAGGACTGACCCTTCACCCGATCTCCTCCCCTCCCCAGCCGTCCCACCTACCCTTCATCCTCGCCCGCCCCAGCAGTGGTCCCTCGGCTGAGTCCAGCGGATGTACTGCCGTGGGTGGCTGCGCTTTGTGTCCCCTGTCCACGCTGGACTGGAGTCTGTGCACCCCAGTGAGGCACAGTGGTTCTTTCTGGTCCTGGCGTCCTCCCTCTTTCCCGACTCACTGGCCTGACCCTAGGCTCCAGCTTTTCCTCCCAGCCTGATTCTCGCTCTGTTCGTTCCCACAGGCAGGGCGGTCCAGGAAGCCCTGAGGGCGGGCCCGGCCAGCCGAAGGAAGCGTAAATCGCGCACGGCATTCACCGCGCAGCAGGTGTTGGAGCTGGAGCGGCAATTTGTCTTCCAGAAGTATTTAGCACCCTCGGAACGGGATGGACTGGCTGCGAGACTTGGCCTGGCCAATGCGCAGGTCGTCACTTGGTTCCAGAACCGCCGCGCCAAGCTCAAGCGGGACGTAGAGGAAATGCGCGCTGATGTGGCCTCGCTCTGCTCCTTGTCCCCGGGAGTCCTGTGCCAATTAACACTGCCCAAAGGCGCTCCGAGTCCTAGCCTCGCCACCACCGGGCCTGATTCTGGACCCCATCTATCCGAGGAAGAGATACAGGTGGACGATTGAAGGTGATGATAGCGTCTGACAGCCCTCTGGGGTCCTAGATGTCTCTGTGCCCTGCACTTTGTGCTGGAGGGTTTTAAGGTGGAGGGAAGATCTACCCAGGCCTGTTCTGGCACAAGTCCGGATTGTTGAGAATAAAGTCGATGCTTCCCAGAAAGATGCCTCGGTCCTGGTGCCCTAAGCCCAAACCAGCAAAATCTGCTTACTGAGAAATTGGGTGGTGGCATTGTGCCCAGTGCTTAAAATATGGTTTCATTTAACCCTCAGAGCAAATCCACAAGGTAGGTATATAATTATGCCCACTTAACAAAGGAAGAACAATGGGGTCAGTATTCGACCTAGGGCACAACCTAGTTCCTATTATCTTCACCAGACTGGGTCTCCAGACTGAGTCTCCGGACCCCCACTCCATCCCCCTCCTATTCCCCTGCCCAAGCAATGGCATCCAGCCAGCCTTGTCTTCCTTAGGCTCTTACTGGGTGGAGAGGAAAAGCATAGGCTGGCCTTAGTCCCTTTATTACCTTCTGAACACTGACTCTCTGGAACCTTTCCAGTAGGTCATGGATGGTCCTGTTTATCCTATACTTCTGTTTTAGCACTGTGTGAAAGATCTACATTTGGGGGTGGCAGTGGGCCAGAATGGTGGGTCACCTACTTTCTAGTTCTTTTTTTTTTCTTTTGTCGGTTGTAGGGCCTGAACTCTGGGCCTGGGTGCTGTCCCTCAGCTCTTCAGCTCAAGGCTAGTGCTCTACCACTTGAGCCACAGCACCACTTCTGGCTTTTTCCTGCTTATGTGGTACTGAGGTATTGAACTCTGGGCCTCATGCATGCAAGGCAAGCACTCTACCACTGAGCCACCTTCCCAGCATCCATGAGATTCTTATCTCCAATAAACTACTCGGAAAAAGCTGGAAGTGACATTATGGCTCAAGGGGTGGAGCTCTAGCCTTGAGCACAAAGAGGCTCAGGGACAGCATTCAAGCCCTGAGTTCAAGGTCAGGACTGACACACAAAGAAAGAAAGAAAGGAAGAAAGAAAGAAAGAGAAAGAAAGAAATCTTACTATAATTAATGTATGCTAATGTAACAAGAAAGAAAAGAAAAACAACTATAACCAGAAACATGTCTCACCCAAATGGACTTGAATGGATATCTACTTTGGTAGAACAGCATACATCATGACCACCTGGGAGACTTATTGAAACACAAATTGTCTGGCCTTACTCCCATGTTTTCTGGTTTGATTTAGAAGTCCTGGCATGACGCTTGAGTATTTGCACTTTTCATAGGTTCCTGAGTGATGCTGATGCCATTAATCCAGAAACTATATTTGGGATATCTATAGTCCAAAAACTCTATAGATTTTATGAATTAAGCAGTGATTCACTTATATTTCTCTCACAGATACACAGTAAAATTTTAGGCAAAAAATTATTTATTTGGCACTTTTTTTTTTTTTTTTTTGTCAGTCAGGGGGCCTGAATTCTGGGCCTGGGCGCTGTCCCTCAGCTCTTTGGCTCAAGGCTAGCACTCTACCACTTGAACCACAGCACCACTTCCAGCTTTTTCTGATTATGTGGTGGTGAGGAATCAAACCCAGGGCTTCATGCATGCAAGGCAAGCACTGTGCCGCTGAGTCGCCTTTCCCAGCCCTTGACACCCATTTTATACCGACATTTTTGGAGTTTTCTCACATTCTTTTTCAGTCCTCACACCATCCCTGTGAGGTAGAGTTTGCCTCCATTTCATGGATGGAGGAACTGAGGCTTATATGTTGAGAGATCTGCCAAGGCACCGAGCTAGTAATGGCAGACTTCATCTTGTAACACAGTATTTTTTTTCTTTTTTTCTTTTTCTTACCAGTCCTGGGGCTTAAACTCGGGGCCTGGGTGCTGTCCCTGAGCTGCTTTTTGATCAAGGCTCGCACTCTACCACTTGAGTCACAATACTACTTCTGGCTTTTTCTGTGTATGTGGTACTACGCAATTAAACTCAGGGCTTCATGCATGCTAGGCAAGCATTTTACCACTAAGTTACATTCCCATCCTCTGTAGCACAGTATTTAAGGGGTCTAAATCATAAGCAACAAAAAGCATTTGGAAAGTCCTATACAAGAAATCTTTGCTGGGAAGGTGGCTCAGTGGTAGAGTGCTTGCCTTGCATGCATGAGGCCCTGGGTTGATTCCTAAGCACCATATAAGAAGAAAAAGCTGGAAGTGGCATTGTGGCTCAAGTGGTAGAGCGCTAGCTTTGAGCTGAGAGCTGAGGGACAGCACCCAAACCCAGAGATCAGCAAAACAAAACAAAGAAATCTTTTAACATTTCCTATCTTTAGGTACAAATCATATTGGGTAAGACCCACTGGGCATCAAGAAACATTTATCCCTTACATTGTAAATATGTGTGAAAATGTCACAGTGGAATGCCTCCCCATATATCTTGTATAATTAATATATAGGCATATAAAATTTTAAAATGAAAAAAAGAATCATTTCTATTCATGACTGATTCCTGTGGGGAAAGCACTGGGGTGAGCATAGAGGCGGGGCTAAAAGTTCCCTACAGATCCTGCAATTATATAACCTGAGAGTCCCAGGCAGACCAGGGAGAACCCAGACAGGGGAAGCTGCCAGGGTTTTAGAGGAAAAAAAACAAAAGGAGATCATGATTCTTACACAGAAGTAAAAAGGTTTTACACTCTTGCTTAGCTTTTTCACTCAAGTCTGGTGCTCTACCATTTGAGCCACATCTCCACTTCTGGCTTTTTGGTGGTTAACTGGAGATAAAAGTCCCATAGACTTTCCTTTCTGGGCTGGCTCTGAATCTTGCTCTTCAGATCTCAGCTTCCTGAATAGTTAGGATTACAGGTGTGAGCCACAGGTGCTCAACTTTTCTCACTATGTCTTGTCTCATCTGAAATAACCAGTTCAAAGTCTTATCACTCCTCAAAGCTGTCTCAGTCCTTTCATCTTTGATGATCACTGCCCTCTCACATAGTCCTGGTGGTCCAGACACAATTTAGAACCTTATTATCCATTTGTTTTTATTGCTCTCCTAACTGGCAGGGCAATATGGAATTAAAAAGTACGATGCTAGAGGGGAGCCACTTGCATCTCAGTTTTGACTTGTCAGTGACTAGATGTTTTGTTTGTTTGATTTTGTGCTAGTTCTAGGGCTTGAACTCAAGGCCCCAGTGTTGTCCCTGAGGGTTTTTTTTGTTGTTGTTGTTGTTTTTTCCCCTCAAGGCTAATGCTCTACCACTTGAGCTGGGGCTCCACTTCTGGTCCCTTTTTTAATGGTTAATTGGAGTAAGAGTTTCACATAGTTTCCTTCCTGAGATGGCTTTGTATGACAATCCTCAGATCTCAGCCTCCTCAGCAGCTAGAATTACAAGTATGAGCCACCAGCACCCAGTAAGATGTTTTATTTTAGAGAAATCATTTAACTTCATTGGACTTTGAACTTACACACTAACAGATGAGGCAAGATTCCTAAAGGCTTGACCTACACATTGTGACTTTCTTCTCTTTCAGTTTTCTTTTCTGTTTC
Source organism: Dipodomys spectabilis (assembly GCF_019054845.1). Lineage (NCBI taxonomy): Eukaryota > Metazoa > Chordata > Mammalia > Rodentia > Heteromyidae > Dipodomys > Dipodomys spectabilis. The sequence continues at coordinate 3,541,636 of NW_024870939.1, read as the reverse complement.
CTTCCTTTTCTCCTTCCTTCCCTCCTTCCCTTCCTTCTCTTCCTTCTCTTCTTTTTATATCAGGAACTCAACCCAGGACTTCACTCATTCTAACACCCCACCTCCATACTCTGTGATTCAGAGCAATTTTAGTGAGTGTTAGCTTCAGAGGATAGGAACACTTCCCTGTGTTGACCAAGGCCACATATAATCTGATCTCCCAATAGATTTGAGTTTTCTTTGACCCTCTTGTAAGCCTCCTCCAGCCATAGTAGTGTCCTTTGAAGTTCCTACAACACAGAATCACCTAAGTACTTTTGTACTTGTTATTTCCTCTGCCTGGAATGCTGTTTCTCCTAGCCAATAGCTTACTCCTTAAGAACTCTACTTAAATGTCACTTTCTCAGGAAAACCTTCTTCAATACTCCTTTGAAAAAGAGAAACTACTCAACTCCATTAAATGCTCTTTATCCTCCATCTTGCTTTTCCTTTGTTCCTCAGATATCTGACATACTATACTGTTTATCTGTTGACTTGCTGCCTCCCACTAGATACTTTCAATTCCTGGAATAGAAGGATTTCACTCACACACACACACACACACACACACACACACACACACACATTTATTCCCATCCCATTTTCTTAGTGTCTACAACAGTTTTTTGTACATAGCTGGTGCTAGATGCTAGTCCAACAGAAACAAAGCCAGGACTCTATCTGAAGAGCCTTATTGGCCCAGTGAGTTCCGGCTTTGTCATGATGGGAGTGAACTTGATCTGGGCAATGATCCTAGTTCACTTGAGTGGAGATATTGTAGGTATATAATGTTCAGTTAGCAGATCATTACAAGCGTGCATGTTGGAAGAATGAGGCTTTAAATGAAGCCAGAGGCAGGGGTGTAACAGGAATATAGAGGGCCTTATTTTAAGAGCTGGGGGATAGAGTTCAAGTGATAGAACTAGATGCGAGGACCTAAGTTCAACCCCTCCCCCCAATATTAGTGACTAGGTGAGGTGAATAAAGGGAGGATTACAAAAGTATTCAGTTTTTAATTAAGCAACTAGATAGAAGTTTGTGTTATGAACTAGAAGAAAAGCAACCAATTTGCAAAGATGATAAATTAACTTTTGGATTTGTTGAAAATGAGGTTCTACACATGACTAAGAAGCAGCTGAAGTTCAGCTCCTAAGCTCCCCAAATCTGCTCCCCTGTCTCGACAAATGCCCTGTCACCTACTCGGGGGCATCCAAATCCCAGTTGTCCTCACTATCCTGCCCTCTTTCCCCCAAACCGTCGTCCCCATTCCTCAATTCTCAACTCGGCGTTCCTCGTCTGCTCGAGCATCTATTACATCAAGATTCTCCTATGGGCCCCACGTTTGCCTTAGATCCTTAAGAGTAATCTCGAAGCTACTCCTCTCCAAAGCCCCCCAGAGCCTTGGGTAGCGCCAGCGGGAGGGTGTGAAGGGGGTGGGACGAGTTCCGCACAGCTGATGAGAAGAGAGCGTGAACCACAAGACTAGCAGTCCTCAGGACCAAATGTCTAGCAGAGCTGGGGAACAGCAGCGCCCCACCCTCACCACCCCAGCGGGCAGCCAGGCCACAGGGACAGTCTGCAGGAAAGGAGGGTGGGGCCGAGTCAGAACTGGGGACATGGACTTGTACTCTCCACCTTCCTCCCGAAGCATGAACTCCCACTGCAACTGTCCAGACCGCAATAGACTTTAAGTGGAGATGCCTGTCCTCCTGGGACCCCTGAGTCTCGCTCTCCTATTTATCTAGTTGGATTCGCCCCTCTGTCCACGGCGACCCGACCCGACAGGGAAAAACCTACCATTTCCTACCCGCGGGGTAGGGCTGGGCGAGGGAGTGTGGTTGGAACTAGAGCGGCGGCCATGTTTGTTTGGGGCAGAAGCCGCGACTACGGAGGTTGAGAGGGTCCAAGAGAGTCCCGAATGAAGAGTTCTTGAGAAGGGGCGGAGCTCGCGGCCACGGCGGGCGTGGAGCGGAGGGTAGTTTCAGTCGTTGAGGTTCATTTCCAGCTCGGGGCCCCCATGGCCCAGGCGTCTCGTCCTGGTGGTCTTCTGCCTCCACTCGCTAACGTGCCCTCCCTGTCGGCCCGACCGGGGGACGCCAGGGAGCAGCAGTGGGAGGGCAGGAGGGCGGGCGCCCTCCGCCGGGAGGTACGTGGCGGGTGGGGGCTGCCGCCGGGGGCTGCCAGGGGGAGCGCCCCCTGCCCGGATGCTCGGATTGGCGCAGCTCCCGGAGGGCCGCCGCGGTGGCTGCCGCGGGCCGCCGCGGATGAGGACCGCGGCGCGGAGGCTGCGGACTGCCGGGGAGAGCCCGCGGCCGGCGGCCCGCTGCCCCCGGCTCTGCAGCGCCTGAGGGCGGTGTTGCTGCGGCTGCACCGCGAGCGGGAGCAGCTCCTCCAGGCCCGGGACTGCGCCCGCCACCTCCAGGGGGTCGTGAGTCTCCTGAGGGCCTTGTCCCCCCGCGCGCCTGCCCGCGGGCCCGGGCCTTTGCCTCAGCTGTGCCGCGACTTGCAGCTGCACCCTTTCCGTGGTACGATCCCCGGAGTTGGCCTTCGGGACCCTGTTGAGCCGCGACTCCTGGCGCGCCCCCTGGGACTCGCCGTCCAGCGCCTGGATGCAGTCATCGAAATGCAGCTTCGTGCTCTCGGTCGGGCACCCGCCTGCCTAGGACGGACGTCCCAATTCGCCGAATTGGAGCTGGCGCTTCCCGTCTACTACAGACTACTGGAAAACGTCCTGAGCCACCTCCCCGGGGCAGCGCGCCCATTTCCCCTGACCCGTGTGTTGTGCCTCCTGACCCGGGAGCGGGGTTGCCAGGTGGCTAGTCTGCTGGAGGAGGCACTCAGGGGATCTGACGGGCAGAACAGGCTCCGCAGGTGGTGCCAGGAGGAGCAGGAGCTGCTACCAGAGCTTCTGAGTTTAATAGGGAATCTGTCAAGTCTAGATAGCAGTGGACCGGGGCTTGGAGAGAAAGGATTCCTGGGGAGCCAATACTGGACACTACTGTGGGCAGCATGTGCTCAGCGTCTGGACCTACATCTGGGACCCTGGAGGGACCCCAAAGCAGTAGCAGAACAGTTGAGTCAGGCATTGGGTCAGGGTAAGTGATGGACCTGGGTGGGCATTTGGGAGGGCTGGTGTCTCTTCCGTCTCCTGAGTCAGCCTACTCACCTGCCGGCCTGACAACAGAAGCAGGTCTTATAGATGGAATAGTTCCTGGGTTCAGACTACAGCCTTGTACACTTTCAAGGCAAAGTCTTGCTTTCCACCAGTCTTGAGTCCTAGAGGATCCATCATTGAATGGAAAGGGGCGATGGAAAGGGAGTCCCTGTTTTCAAGCTCCAGAGTCATTTCTCCCACTAGCATATCTGCCTCAGGAATGTGAAAAGGAACTGGCCTCAATGTGTCACAGACTACTTCATCAGTCTCTGATCTGGACCTGGGACCAAGGTGAGAAGACTGGGACACTGGGAGTGTTACACTTTACAAGTTGCGCCTCTGCTTCATTCTATATCCTCTTATCCTCAGGTTTCTGCCGGGCGTTGGGATCAACCCTTAGGAATCAGAGCAGTCCTGTCTCAGCAGCTGGTACCCCTGAACTGTTGGAGAAGCTCTTTCCTCCTCTCTTGGATGTCCTTCAAGAACCTAGGTCGGGATTGATCCTTCAACAGTCTCTAGGTGAGAGGGCGGCCTGGAATGGGGCAAAGGGGAACAAAACAATTGAGTATATTCCCTAATTCTGTTCTGAAGTCATCCTCCTCCCAAAAGACCCCTAAGATACTCTGCTGCTACCCTCATAGGTCCTGTACCTATTGCCCTGGGACTCTGTACCCTGCAGACTACCTTGCTCTGGTTTTTGGGCAGAGCTCAGCAGCACCTGACAGCGTGGTGCCCAGGTTCCTTCCTGCTCCTGATCCAAAAGGACTTACCAGTGAGTGCCTAGGGAGTTGAGAGGGGAGCACCCTAGGCTGGGCTGAGCCCTCACTCCAGCTTTCCATCCAAAGCCTCTATTGCATGAAGTGGAAGCTCTGGCTAACCTGACCTCAGAAGAAAGCTTAGTTCTAGAGCTGGAGCAGCATCTGGGCCTGGAGATTCAGAAGCTAACCGCACAGATAAAGGTGAGCACAAGACCCCTGACAATTGCAATTTAAGATCCTGCTGTTTGCTAACTTAGAGGAAGAGAATTGGGATAGACAGAGTGGAACATCTTAGTGATTTGAAGTCTCCTTGGAGATTTATCTTCTCTTGCTCTGTTAATTTGTGTTTGTTTGCTTTTCTGGAACTGGGGCTTGAACTCAAAAGGGCCTGGAAAGTAAGTGTGTGTGTGTATGTGCCTATGTGCATGTGCATGTGCAAACATGCACCAGTACTGGGGCTTGAACTCGGGGCCTTATATTCTTGCTTGGCTTTTTTGCTTCAGGATGGCTTTACTACTTGAGCCACACCTCCATTTCTGGCTTTTTGCTCGTTGATTTGAGATAAGAGTCTCACTGATTTATATATCCAGGTTTGTTTCAAACTTTGATCCTCAGATGTCAGCCTCCTGAGTAGCTAGGGTTAAAGACATGAACCACCAGCACCCACCTAGGGCCTGCAGTTTTTTCTGTACTTTTTGTTGGTCATGGGGCTTGAACATAGGGCCTGGGCACTGCCCCTAAGCTCTTTTTGCTCATGGCTAGTACTCTACCACTTTGAGCCACAGTTCCACTTCTGGTTTTTGAGTGTTTACTTGGAGATAAGAGTCTCACAGGGAGTTTTTCTCCATGGGCTGGCTTCAAACTGTGATTTTCAGATCTCAGCCTCCTGAGTAGCTAGGATTACAGGCATGAGCTACCAGTGCCTGGTGTTCTGGACTTTTGCTACTCATATCTAGTGCTTTAACACTCGAGTCACACTTCCACTTTCAATTTTTTGCTGGTTAATTGGAGATAAGAGTCTCTAGGATTTGTCTGCTTGAGAAATTCTTAGATCTCATCTCTGTTGAGTACAAACTATGGAAAAATTCTAAATACAAATATATACTAGGGGCTGGGAAGGTGGCTCAGTGGTAGAGTGCTTGCCTTGCATGCCTGAGGCCCTGGGTTCGATTTCCCAGCACCACATAAGCAAAAAGAAAAAAGCCGGAAGTGGTGCTGTGGCTCAAGTGGTAGAGCGCTAGCCTTGAGCTGAAGAGCTGAGAGACAGCGCCCAGGCCCAGAGTTCAGGCCCCACGACCGGACCCCTCCAAAAAAAAAAAAGAAAAAAACCCACAAATATATACTAATATACCCCACTAACACAGCATTACATTAACAGTTATTGACTTACCAACTTTGTTTCACTTTTAGGCCCATCCCCTTTCCTCCACACTACTAAATTCTCTTGTGTTGTTAATAGCCACTAACAGTCATGCTCAGACTCATTATTTCATTTAAGGTTGCAAAGGGTTGATATTCTGATTCTATCCTCTCTTCTTCATTAGTTGGGTTATGCCTATACACAGAAATGTGTCCTTAATAATTTGGCTACATGCAGTACATGTTGTAGAGAAAAGTAGGTTTAATGAGTATATCTTTCCTCCTTTTCCTACCAATGTTCACTACAATGTTTCTACTCTCTTTAAATGTTTAATTTGTACTTTTGTTAAAGTACTACATGTCCATTGCTTAAAAAGTTAAAATAGGGCTGGCAGCTTAGTGGTAGAGTGCTTGCCTAGCCTGCATGAAGCCCAGGGTCAATTCCTCAGTACCACATTGACAGAAAAAGCTGGAAGTAGCACTGTGGCAAAAGAAGCTCTGAGACAGCGACCCAAGCCCTGAATTCAAGCCCCAGTTCTGGCAAAAAAATAGAAAAGTTAAAATACACTCCTGACTTTGGAGGAGGAGGTAGGAAGATGACAAGTTTGAGGCCAGCATAGCCAAAATTGGCGAGACCCTGTCTCAAAAAAAAAAAAAAGCAGGGGCTGGGAAGGTGGCTCAGTGGTAGAGTGCATGAGGCCCTGGGTTCGATTCCTCAGCACCACATAATCAGAAAAGGCCAGAAGTGGTGCCGTGGCTCAAGTGGTAGAGCGCTAGCCTTGAGCTGAAGAGCTGAGGGACAGTGCCCAGGCCCAGAGTTCAGGCCTCATGACCTACAAAAAAAAAAACAAAACAGGTGTTGGGGTTGTGGCTCAAAGGGTAAGGCATTTGCCTAGCATGCTGTAGGCCCTGGATCCAATCCCCAGTACCACTTCTCCCGCCCCCAAAAAGTGAAATACAGCTGGGAATGTAGTTCAGTAGTAGACTACCTACCATTTATGAAACTTTAAGTTCAATCCCCAATACTAGAAAAAAAAAAAAACTGGGCTGGGAAGGTGGCTCAGTAGTAGAGCGCTTGCCTTGCATGCTCGAGACCCTGGGTTCGATTCCTCAGCACCACATAAGCAAAAAGAAAAAAAAGCCAGAAGTGGCACTGTGGCTCAAGTGGTAGTGCGCTAGCCTTGAGCTGAAGAGCTGAGGGACAGCACCCAGGCCCAGAATTCAGGCCCCATGACCGGACCCCCCAAAAAAAAGAAAAAAAAAAAAGTTAGGAAGGCTTCTTTGCCAGTATTGGGGCTTGAACTCAGGGCCCTATACTCTCACTCGGGTTTTTCTGCTCATAGATGGCGCTCTACCACTTGAACCACACCTCCACTTATGATCTTTTACTGGAAAATTGGAGATAGAATCCCATGGACTTTTCTTGGTAGTTGGAGTGAGAACAGAACAAGAAGGGGGGCTGGGAAGGTGGCTCAGTGGTAGAGCGCTTGCCTTGCATGCATGAGGCCCTGGGTTCGATTCCTTAGCACCACATAAGCAAAAAGAAAAAAGCCAGAAGTGGCGCTGTGGCTCAAGTGGAAGAGCACTAGCCTTGAACTGAAGAGCTGAGGGACAGTGCCCAGGCCCAGAGTTCAGGCCCCACGACTGGACCCCCCCCCCAAAAAAAAAAAAAAAAAAAACACAAGTGGGAAAGGGAGAATGTGCTTCCCATATGAACTAAATACTATGCAATGTTCTTCACACATCTTGCTTCTCTTCCTGGCAATTGTACAGTTGAGCTTTTGCTCATAGTACTTCAGTACATATGGCCCTAGGACAACAAAGAAGAATCAGATGTGATTTTTCTCTCAAGCTAAACTATAAGGTCCCAGATGGTATGGAAGCAGTCTTATTCTGTGTACCTTGTACTAGAGTATTTAGCATGGAGGTTGCTAACAGACATCTAGTGGCAAAGGATAATTTACTAGACAGACAGACAGAAAGAAAGGAACAAAGAAAGAAAGGAAGGAAGGAAGGAAGGAAGAAAGGAAGGAAGGAAGGAGGAAATCTGATATGCTGGAGAAGTAAAATTTAGATTTAAACTAAAAACAGTTGTTGATAGCTGTTCTAAAAAGTCACATGGGCTCCTATATCTCCACTACCACCACCACCCCCAGCCTTTCACAGGACTTCTTTTTTGGTTCCACAGCATCTACATTTTCCTTTTTCTTCTCCCCTCTTTTACTCCCCTCCTCACTTTTGTTTTAAGGTAGGATCTTGCTATGTAGCCCAGGTTGCAGTTAAATTTACTTTGTAGCCTAGACTGGCCTAGAATACACCATCTTCTGCCTCAGTCTCCTCAGTGCTAGATTGTAGGTATATGCCACTATACTTGGCTTACATTTTCTTTCCAGAGCTGCTGCAATTTGCCTTATCTCTCTAGGTTCTTTTCTTCTGAGATAGGCTGTAGAGCGAGACCCTCTTTATTGCTGTCTTCTCTCCCTGCAAAAACAACCCACTAACAAGCCAAATCAACAAACAAAACTTTTTTGCTTTGCGAGTCCTGGGGCTTGAACTCTGGGCCTGGGCGCTGTCCTTCAGCTCTTCAGCTCAAGGCTAGTGCTCTACCATGTGAGCCACTTTCGATTTTACAGGTGTGAGCCACAGGTACCTGGCCTCAAAACTTTTCTTTTTTTTTGTGCAGGTCCTAGGGCTTGAACTTAGGGCCTAGGCTCTGTCCCTGAGACTCTCTGTGCTCAAGACTAGAACTCTACCACTTGAGCCACAGCACCACTTTGGCTTTTCTGTTTATATGGTACTGAGGAATTGAACCCAGGGCTTCATGAATGCTAGGCAAGCACTCTACCACTAAGCCACATTCCTAGACCAAAATATATATATTTTTAATGTAACTTTTCTTGTATTCTGGGTTATGTTGCTCTGTAGAAATGGTAGTAGGTGGTCAAGAATCTTTAATGAAAGGACTTCCCTTTTTCCCCTCAGCCTCTGTCCATCTGTCTGCCTTTTAACACTGGAAAATATTTTGTGTACACCAACACTAGGGCTTGAATTCAGGGCCTGAGCATTGTTCCTTAGCATTTTTGCTTGATGCTGGCACTATGCCACTTGAACCATGCCTCTACTTCTGGCTTTTTGTTGGTTGACTGGAGATAATAGTCTTATGGAAGTTAGGTACTGTGTGGCTCATACCTGTAATCCTACTCAGGAGGCTGAGATCTGAGGATCTCAGTTCAAAGCCAGCCTGGGAAGGAAAGTCTGTGAGACTTTTATCTCCAATTAACTACCAGAAAACAGGAAGTGGAGCTGTGGCTCAAAGTGGTAGAGGTAGCCTTGAGTAAAAGAGCTCAGAGTCAGCACCCAGGACCTGAGTTCAAGCCCCACAACTGACAAAGTCTCATGGATTTCCTGCCCATGCTTGGTTTGAACCTGAATCATCAGATCTCAGCCTCTTCAGTAGGTAGAATTACAGGCATGAGCCACCTGTATCCAACTGGGAAAAACTTTTTTTTGGAAAAAATTTTAAACTATGGTTGTAGATGGTGGTGGCAGGACATCTCTTTTTCCCCCTCTAAAGTCCCTATAGAATAAAATTAATTTTATTAATTTATGGAGAATTTTCCATCCACCGGATCAAAGCTGAGAAGAACAGGCTAATCCTAAAGCAATTGTTCATAATTTAGGTCAGAACACTTGGAAAACTCAAAACAATGGCATCTTTCATAAGAAAATTCCCATGCCCACACAGTTATGCATGTAATTCTAGGGTTTATGGACACCAAGTTGAATATCTCAAAGGACCTTTTTTTTTTTTTGGTTACTGGGATTGGACATAGGACCTGGCACTTGCTAGACAATTGCTTTACCACTTGAACCATGGCCCTTAACTCTAGAAAAGCATTATAATTTGACAAGTCTCTTAACAGATAAGATCATTTTACATTCTTCCTATCCCCACAGCTCCTGCCTGAAGAGTCATTAAGTATCTTTTATCAAGAATGTCATAAACAAGCCACACAGGGCTTCAAGCTCCACATGCCACGGGGCCGATACTGGAGACTCCATCTCTGTCCTGGTAACTTCTCATTACAGTGACTCCTTTCCAGGGAGGGAGGAGAGTAAGAGTGACCCAACCTCTCCAAATCCTGGCTCCACATTACTGTCTCCATCCTTGACCTTACCTTCTGTGCCCTCCCCTCCTGATAGCCAACTCTCTTCTCCCAAACCCTCCATAGCCTCACTTCCTGTCCTTTTTCTTCTCTCACTCCAGAACTTCCCAGTGCTCCTAGTGAGTATGCTGGGGTGGTGGTCCGCTCTGTACTGGAACCTATATTGCAAGGATTGCAGGGATTGCCGCCACAAGCCCAGGCTCCTGTCCTCAGTCATGCACTGACAGCCATACTGGGTGCTTGGCTTGACTACATCCTCACCCATGGGATCCGGTTCAGGTGGGGAGAAAAGAGGAATGAATGAAACTGGAAAATGGGAGGGGATATGGAGGTTTGGAGGCCAGAGGCAGGTGGTCACATTGTACTTGGAAATTCAGCCTGCAGGGGGCACTGCAGCTCAAACAAGACTTTGGAGTGGTCAAGGAGTTGCTAGAAGAGGAGCAGTGGGGCCTGTCTCTGGAGCTTCGCCAGACTCTGCTCATGCTTGGCATCTTCCAGCAGCTAGATGGGGCGCTGCTGTGTCTTTTACAGCAGCCCCTGCCCAAGAATAGAGTCCACAGGAGGCACTCCTGTTGCTGTGAGTCATCTCCCCAGTCCACATTCTCCTCACCCCTCTTTCACTGCTTTAAGTAACCCACAGCCCAGACTCATCACTGCTCTGTCTTTAGCACTTAATCTATCAGCCATCTGCTTTCCACTCCTCCCTTACCAGGTGTTTGTCATGAGGTCCAGACGACAGAATTGCCCCACAGCAGCCTCAACAGTCTGGAGAGCTTGGAGCCCCCTCTTCGGCTTGGAGCACCCACAGCCCATACAACTCAGCTATTAAGCAACTTGGGAGGAAGGGGACCTAACCCTGAGGTTTACCTGGTGGGAAATCAGCAGGCTTGGCTCGCCCTGAGGCACCACCAGCACCCTCGTTGGCACCTGCCTTTTCTTTCCTGCCTGGGAACCAGTGTGGAATCCTAACAAGCCTAGGTCCAAAAGTTCCACATCCTGGCTGGAAAAGCCCAGATATATGGAACTGAAGGACTCTAGAATTGGGAGCATGGAAGAAAGCATACGTAAACTACACAGAATCTAGACTTTTAAGAACGTACAATCCAGAGTAAAAGGCAAAACCATAACCTGGAACCTGAAAGGTCAGCATCTTTGGGAGGCTCAAACCTGGTTTCCCCTCAATGACAGCATCTCAGAGCAAGAAGTGGGAGGAGGGATAGAAGGTTGGATCTTAGGAGACAAAGAAAAAGGGGAAAATGAATAAAAACTAGAGAGGCCAAATAGTGCTTTCTCTTAAGTCCTAAGAGCCAGGCTAAAAAGTGAATTTGTGGGGAACTACACAGGTGGAATAAGCAAATAAGGAATACACGTAGAACAGTCTCCAGGCCTGTCTTATCCTAGTACTGCCCTTCTCATTATTTATTATTTTTAATTGAGTATTAGGAGCTGGGCGCTGGTGGCTCATGCCTGTAATCCTAGCTATTCAGGAGGCTGAGATCTGAGGATCACAGTTCAAAGCCCCCAGGCAGGAAAGTCTGTAGACTCTTAATCTCCAGTTCACCACCAGAAAAATGGATGTGGTGTTGTGGTTCAAGTGGTAGAGTGCTCACCTTGAGCTGAAGAGCTGAGGGACAGCGCCCATGCCCAGAGTTCAAGCCCCATGACCAACCAAAAAGAATATTGGGCTGGGGGCATTGCTCAATTCTTAACAAATACTAGGCCCTGAGTTCAAATCCTCTTATCAGAATAATCATCATCACTAAAAAAAAATTAGACTGGAGCTGGGCACTAGTGATTCACACCTGTAATCGTAGCTACTCAGGAGGCTGAGACCTGAGGATTGAGGTTCAAAGCCAGCTCAAGCAGGAAAAGTCTAATTATTTCTTAATTAACCAGCAGATACCTGGAAGTTGGCCTGGCACCGGTGGCTCATACTTGTACTCTATGTTTGTAATCCTAGCTATTCAAGAGGCTGAGGTCTTATCTCCAATTAACCACCAGAAAACCAGAAGTGCAGCTGAGGCTCAAAGTGGTAGACAGCCATGAGTCCAGGACGGGGTGGGGAGGGGTTGGGAGACAAAAAACTGGAAGTGGAGATGCGGCCAGCCTGAGTGAAAAAGCCAAGCAAAGAGCACTAGGTTCTGAGTTCAGTCTCCAGCACCAGGACACACACACAAAATATATTGGACTGGGCTAGGGGTGTGACTCAAGTGATAAGACGATTTGCCTGTCATGCCTATCAAGGCCCTGGGTTCAGTCCGCAATACAGAAAAAACAATGGACAGAGCCTGGCTCAGGTGCGTGTTTATTAGCACGTGAAAAGCCCTGCGGTCAACGCCCATTCATATGTGCATATTTCGGATGTAGGGCTTTCACGTTTGGTTATTCATTCAGTTACTGGACTGGAGTTTTCCTCCTAGTCGGTGAATAATCTTTGCTGTGATACTGCCATTTTCTTGGAAGGATCCAGGATTTATGAAGGTGTTAACCTAGATCTGACAGAGGAAGGGAAATGTTGCTCAAGACAGGTTTGCATTATTTGTTCTCATCGCGGTGGTCCAAGTATCATAATGATATTCCTACCGGGCGCCGGTGGCTCAGGCCCGTAATCCTAGCTACTCTGGAGGCTGAGATCTGAGGATCGCGGTTCAAAGCCAGCCCGGGCAAGAAAATCCGTGAGACTCTTTTTTTGTTTTTGTTTTTTGTTTTTGGGTCCATTCGTGGGGCCTGAACTCTGGGCCTGAGCGCTGTCCCTCAGCTCTTCAGCTCAAGGCTAGCACTCTACCACTTAAGCCATAGCACCACTTCCAGCTTTTTTCTTATGTGGTGCTGGGGAATCGAACCCAGGGCCTCAGGCATGCAAGGCAAGCGCTCTACCACTGAGCCACCTTCCCAGTCCCGTCCGTGAGACTCTTATCTCCAGTTAACCACTAGAAAACCGGAAGTGGTGCTGTGGCTCAAGCGGTAGAGCGCAGGGACAGCGCCCAGGCTGGGTTCAAACCCCACGACGACCACCACCACCACCAAAACACTCCTGACTGCTTAGATGGCGCTCCTCCATGCTCTGTGAGAAAATGACTTCTCCCTCCCCGCCCTCTTCCTGTTCGCTCTGCCCGTGTGAAGGCCGGACCGGCAGGTCACTGCCAGCGGGGCACCGGAGAGGCCGCGTTTCTCCGCGGTGGTGGGAGGCCAAGCTCACGCCTACCGTTCTGTCCGGGGGGCACTTCCGCCCGCGCGAGTCTTTCCGGGGCGGAGGTCAATCATGGCGGCGGCCATGGCTCGGCTCGGGCTCCGGTGCGTCAAGCAGGTTCGAGTTCAGTTCTGCCCCTTCGAGAAGAACGTGGAGTCGACGAGGTAGGCGCCGGGGGAGCGGGCGGGCTAGCGGGCGGGGCGCTGGCGGCGGCCGGGCGCCCGCTGAGCCGGGCCCGGCGCGGTCCCCGCCTAGGGCCTTCCTGCAGGCGGTGAGCAGCGAGCGGGTCCGCGCCACCAACCTCAACTGCCAGGTGTCGGCGGACGTGCGGCACGACGGCTCCGAGCCCTGCGTGGACGTGCTGTTCGGTGGGTGAGCGTGAAGCCGCGGCGGGGGGCGGCAGCCCACCCCGCTGCACCCCGCCGCCCGGCTCACGGTGGGACGAACCTTCCCCCAGGAGACGGGCACCGCCTCATCCTGCGTGGCGCCCACCTCACCGCCCAGGAGATGTTCACGGCCTTCGCCTCCCACGTCCAGGCCAGGAGCGCGGAGGACGGCGCGGACAAGCCAGGCGGGCGCTGACGGCCCCGAGGACAAGCCCTTTGTAACCTGGGACCAGGACGGTGCTAGGAGGGTGATCTCAGAAGACCTGGTCTTAGTTGTTCATCCCTATTCCGGTCACCGTCTGGAGGGCTCCGGAAGTGTGTGGGGTGGGGTGGGGGCGTGCCTCTCCTCGACACTGCGTTTTGGCCCCTTCAGGACGAGGGCAGAGGGAGGGGAGGACCCGTCTGGACGAACTAGATTTTTTTTTTCCCCCACTTTACCGAATTTGGCTTCTTCCACCCATCACCTTTTAATGTTGCTTACAAAAACAAAACAAAACACAAAAACCTGTGCTGTTTCCTATTTTAGTAGTTTTTCCTACTCTTAATTTGCCCACTCTGGTTTTTCTTAACCATAATCTGTGAGTTAAACCCTAACATTTCTGTTTGGTTCTAACCTCAGCTTCTATGGTACTACCAGCTTTTACCAAATACCAACAACGGTCTTTGTCAAAAATAGCGTTATCTTACATCATTTCTCCCATTCCTTTCAAAGACAGCTAATCTGCTCAGCCACCTTTGCTGATAAACACAGTATTACCTTATTCTGCCTTCTTCCTTGCCCCTCATGTCCAGTCTTTATAAAAATGCTCCTCAGATGATCTCTCCATTCCCATTCATTCTGAGTATCACTGTTGCAGCGTCATGACTGTCCTCTTTTATGTATTGGTGCTGCTAAATTTATCTTCCCAAAGTGCATGACTCTGCTTATCTCCCACCACTGTTTCAGAAAATGCTGGCTGAAATAAATTTTCATACTGGGTTAACATCTATTATAGTGATTGTGAGATCAGTTTATATCAGAGCCATTTAAAAAGGAAAGAAAAGAAATAAAGAGTATCAAGTTAAGTCATGTAGAATGGGAAGCATTCTACTCCCCCCCTAATAAATTTTTCTTTTTTGTTTTTGTTTATTAAGTTCTGTACAGAAGGGTTACAATTCCATAAGTCAGGTTATGAGTATACTACTTCTTAGACTGGAGAGAGTGAAGGAATGGAAGATTAAAAAAAAAACTTCTTAGACAATGTCAGTCCTTGATTCTTCCTCTTTTGTGCCTACCCACAAATTACATAGTTCATTTTTTACACGGTGTACATTGAATACAGTGTATATTTGCTCACTGTCCCTTTCCATTTCCTACTATTCTTTTTTTTTTGGGGGGGAGGTCCGGTTGTGGGGCCTGAACTCTGGGCCTGGGCGCTGCCCCTCAGCTCTTCAGCTCAAGGCTAGCACTCTACCACTTGAGTCACAGTGCCACTTCCGGCTTTTTTCTTTTTGCTTATGTGGTGCTGGGGAACGGAACCCAGGGCCTCATGCATGCAAGGCAAGCGCTCTACCACTGAGCCACCTTCCCAGCTCCCCCTACTATTCTTTCAATAAAACAGTACTTTAGTAGTTCAGAGGATATACCTTTGGATAGGAAACTAAGCTGTGTGTGTATGTGCATGTGCTCACACACATTCAGATTCTAATAGTACTCATGATTTCTTATTGTGAGTTATAGGGGGAAAAGCTGCTACTACAGACTTTATTATGCTCTATTAAGGCAATCAAAGATCTCTTAGAGGCTGGGAATATGGCTTAGTGGTAGAGTGCTTGGCCTGGCATTCATGTAGTCCTGGATTCCATTCCTTAGTACCACATAAACAGAAAAAGCCATAGGTGGCGCTGTGGCTCAAGTGGTAGAGTGCTAGCCTTGAGCAAAAGAAGTTTAAGGATAGTGTCCAGGCCCTGAGTTCAAGCCCCAGGACTGGCAGAAAAATCTCTTAGAGACAGGTATATAGTTTGCAAAATTTCATATGACCCTCCATAACATTACTATGATCTCTGTCCACAAGGGTGTCTGTCTACCTACCCAACTTTACCCTTCCTACAGCAAACAAACAAACAAAAAAACTTCCTGGAGTCAATAAAGAGCCAGGCTGCCATGATTTGAAAACTTGGTTCTGCTCTAAGTAGCTTTGTAAAAATTACCAGTGACTGCTTACTTATTCACTGAATAAGGATAATATTACTGCCCTCTGTATCCATCAATTCTGTATTTTTGGGCTCAATCAACCGTGAATTAAAAATGTTCTAGAAAAGTAATTGCATCTGAACTGAACACTACAAACTTTTTCTTGTCACTAGTCCCTCAACAGTACTTAACAGTGAAACGGCGATTTATACAGCATTTACCTTGTATAGTGAAAAAGTGATCTAGAGATGAGTCAAAGCATACAAAAGGAAATGGGTAAGTTTTAGGCAAATAATGTGACATTTTAAAGTGAGTGTGGTAGCAAGGGTCTGTAACCCACCCCCGAGGAGGCTGAAGTTGGAGGATAATGAGTTCCATGGCAGTCTGTGATACAAACAAGACACATGTGTCCAAAAATAAAGTATTGTGACTGTTTTACAAGGGATTTGGGCAGGGCTCAATCTATAGGGACTTAACAGCAGTCCTAGAACTAAATCTTGGACTATTTCAGGGGATGACTGCCTGCATTTAGGTCTGAGAATTTAACAAGTTAATACCTGTAAAATGTCTACAACAGTACTGGGAAGATAGATAACTTTTCTTTTTCCTTTTTCTTTTTGGTCAGTCATGGGGCTTGAACTGGGGGTCTGGGTGTTGTCCTTGAGCATTTTTGCTTAAGGCTACTGCTCTACCACTTGGAGCCACAGGTCCACTTCTGGTTTTTAGGTGTTTTAATTGGAGATAAGGGTCTTGGACTTTCTTGCCTGGGCTTTGAACCATGATTGTCAGATCTCAGCCTCCTGAATAGCTAGGATTACAAGCACAAACCACTAGCAGCAGGTGGGAGATGACCTTTCTAAGCTGGAAAGAACACTGACAGCCTGTGTTTGACTGCTCAGTGCCATAATTAACTGGCTGTTATCTTTTTTTTTTTTTTCTGGCTGTTACCTTGAGATAGGTTGTTTTTTTTTCCCTTTAGTACTAGGAATTGAGGTGCATGAAGTGCCCTATCACTTCAGCCATGTCCCCAACGCTTTTTATGGTTTTTGTCCAGGGTTGGCATCAAACTCAAGGTTCTCCTGACTCAGCCTTTTCTGTGGTGCCGGCACTATAGATATAGACTACTACCCAGTTTTGGGCCAGTGTCAACCAGTTTTTCCTCATGGGTTGAATGCTGGCACTGTGCTTCTAAATGGTGAACTTTTAAGTTGTCGATGTTTACTCCCTGACCTCATCGTGATAACAGGTGTGTAATAAACATTTGTTGAAATTTACAGACATTTAGCATTAACCTTGCACG
Source organism: Dipodomys spectabilis (assembly GCF_019054845.1). Taxonomy (NCBI): domain Eukaryota; kingdom Metazoa; phylum Chordata; class Mammalia; order Rodentia; family Heteromyidae; genus Dipodomys; species Dipodomys spectabilis. The sequence continues at coordinate 3,525,132 of NW_024870939.1, read as the reverse complement.
TTAACAGTGATTACTTTTGGACACAAAAATAAAATTCATGGGGCTTGGAAGGTGGCTCAGTGGTAGAGCGCTTGCCTTGCATTCATGGGGCCCTGGGTTCGATTCCTCAGCACCACATAAGCAGAAAAAGCTGGAAGTGGTGCTGTGGCTCAAGTGGTAGAGTGCTAGCCTTGAGTTGAAGAGCTGAGGGACAGCGCCCAGGCCCAGAGTTCAGGCCCCACGACTAATTAAAAAAATAAAATTCATGTGTGTAATAAATACCATAATAGAGATGTGGACCAGGGCTGGGAATATAGTGGAGGTAGAGCACTTGTGTAGAATGAACGAAGTTACGGGTTCAGTCCCCAGCACTGCGAAAGAAAAGAAAAGCTAACCAATTCAGCTGAACATTGGGTTTGGGCGGTATATACGCGCAAGTTTCTGGGTTCGATCCCCACTACTGCATAAAAAGGAAAATTGTAGGCCGAGTGGAGATGTGACTTCTCTCAAGTCCCAGGTAGGATGTCCACGACACAACTTGACCGGACGCCAGCCTGCAAGTACCAAGTTAGCTACTACCCAAGTCTGAGGTCTGTCCAAGTTAGCTGTGCTTGTTAGGGCACCGTTTTCTACGACCGACTGGAGCCAGCTTCTAGAACAAACAAAACGCTCGAAGTGCGGCGATGCTTCCTTCCGCTAAGCTGTCAAGTAAAAGAAGCCGAGAACTGATGAATGTAGGGACGCCCAGCCACCTCCCGCCAGTCACGGCGGTTCCGGGCTCCCGCCAGTCACGGCGGTTCCGGGCTCCGGCACTCCATCTGACGTGGAGGGGCGGGACTTCCGGGAGGAAGTCTAGTGGAGCGGGAGGCGCGGGCGCAGGTGCTGTTGACAGGACGGTGGTCGCTGGGGTGCGGGCCGCGAGCCGGAGAGGCACGGCAGGACCTGTCCACTGCCTCCTTTCGGCAGTGCCGCGACGCCGATCTCCGTGCCGGGATGGCTCGGGGCGAGCGGCGCCGCCGCGCTGCGCCGCCGGCTGAAGGAGCTCGGACAGTTGAGAGGGCGGCTCGGGGCGGTCCTGGGCGTCGGGACGGCCGGGGTGGCGGGACCCGTGGCGCGGTCCGGGGTGCGACGATGGCCGCCGTGGTCCTTGTTCTGGCCGTGGCTCTAGCTCTGTCGGGACGTTGGATGGTAGCGTGGCACCGTGCGCAGCGGGCGGTCACTCTGCACTCGGCACCCCCAGCACTGTCCCCCGACTCGTCCAGCCCCGCCGTGGCCCCGGACCTCTTCTGGGGCACCTACCGCCCTCACGTCTACTTCGGCATGAAGACTCGCAGCCCGAAGCCTCTACTCACCGGTAACCGGGCCTAAGGGCGGGCAGCCCAACCTTCCCGCCGGAATCAGGGTGGGGAGGCGTGGATCAGGAGTTATGAAGAGGGATGACCCGAAAGTTCTCGGAGTCCCAGAGGGACTGCGTTCTCTTTGACTTACACGGCCATTCTACCCCCCAGGACTGATGTGGGCGCAACAGGGCGCAACCTCAGGGACCCCTAAGCTCAGGCACACGTGTGAGCAGGGGGACGGCGTGGGTCCCTATGGCTGGGAGTTCCACGACGGCCTCTCCTTCGGGCGACAACACATCCAGGATGGGGCCTTAAGGCTCACCACTGAGTTCGTCAAGAGGCCTGGGGGTCAGCACGGAGGGGACTGGAGCTGGAGAGTGACTATAGAGCCTCAGGTCAGGGCCTCAGGTTACCCTTTCCTAAGCCCAGACTCCCTCCATCCCTCCCTTACTGCCAGAATATGCAGCCTGAAATAGGGATTGACAGCCAGGGCAACGAATCTGGCTGCCTGGATTTGGTCCTACATTATTTGTATCACATCTCTGTCTACCACCTTTTAAGTCTTAAGTTTCTTTGTTTGTAAAGCAGAGATAGTAGCATCACCACCTAACTCACAAGATTGTAAGAATTAAATGAAATCACCTGTGTCAAGTTCTTAGTACAGGACATAGCACTCCAGTACTCTCCATTCCCAGAGAGCTCTAAAACCCATTCTACTGCTTGTACCCACTTACTGAGTTGAGTGGTGGTTCTCAACACTGTCAGATATTTGTTGGTCCATGTTATTCCTGCTTGGGATCCTTTTCCCTCACTAAACCTGATTCTCAAAATAATGCCAATCAAGTTCTGTTGTTTTTTGTTCTCTTTGGTACCCTAGGCTTCAGGTACCTCTGCCTTCCCCTTGGTCTCCCTATTCTTCTATGTGGTGACAGATGGCCAGGAAGTCCTACTACCAGAGGCTGGACCCAAGGGGCAATTGAAGTTCATCAGTGGGCATTCCAATGACCTTGGTGACTTCCGATTTTCTCTTCTACCACCAACCAGTCCAGGGGACACTGCACCCAAGTATGGCAGGTAAATGGGGAACGAATGTGGTGGTAGTAGTAGGGGTGGTGTGCATGTCATCTTGGCCTGATTCTATTTCCCTACCTTCTTTTCACCAGTTTTGTCTTATCCATCTCCTTGTTTCCTATACTGCCAAGGGTGCCCATCCTGACTCCTGATTACCTATTTCCCTTTATAAACCTACCCCTTCTTCCTGAATAATATTTCCTGTTTGTCTTCTTGCCTTCAAGCTACAATGTCTTCTGGTCCTCCAACCCAGGACTGCCCCTTCTGACAGACATGGTGAAGAGTCGCTTAAATAGCTGGTTTCAGCATCGGCCCCCAGGGGCTTCTCCTGAACGTTACCTTGGCTTGCCTGGATCTCTGAAGTGGGAGGACAGAGGCCCAAGCGGACAAGGGCAGGGACAAGGGCAATTCTTGATACAGCAGGTTACACTGAAAGTCCCATTTTCTGTGGAATTTGTGTTTGAATCGGGCAGTGCCCGGGCAGGAAGAAACCAAGCCCTGGGGCAGCTGGCAGGTACCCTACTGACCCAGGCCCTAGAGAATCATGCTAAAGCCTTCCAGGAGCACTTTGAGAAGATCTTCCAGCTAAAGGAGAAAGGCCTGACCCCTGAGGAGCTGACCTTGGGTCAGGTTGCCCTCAGTGGCCTTCTTGGTGGGATTGGTTACTTCTATGGGCAGAGTCTGGTACTGCCAGACATGGGGGTGGAAGGATCAGAGCAGAAGGTGAACCCAGCCCTTTTTCCACCTGTCCCTCTTTTCTCAGGTGTACCCTCCAGGTCATTCTTCCCACGAGGCTTCCTTTGGGATGAGGGCTTTCACCAGCTAGTGGTCCAGCGGTGGGATCCACGCCTCACTCGGGAGGCCCTAGGCCACTGGCTGGGACTGCTCAATGCTGATGGCTGGATTGGGCGAGAGCAGATACTGGGCGATGAGGCCCGAGCCCGGGTGCCCCCAGAGTTCCTAGTGCAGCGGGCAGCCCATGCCAACCCTCCAACCCTGCTCTTGCCGGTAGAACACATGCTAGAAGGTGGTGACCCTGCTGACTTGGCCTTCCTCCGCAGGGCTTTCCCTCGCCTACATGCCTGGTTCTCCTGGCTCCATCAGAGCCAGGCAGGGCCAGTACCACTATCTTACCGCTGGCGGGGCCGGGACCCAGCCTTGCCTACCTTACTAAACCCCAAGACACTGCCCTCTGGGTTGGATGACTACCCCCGGGCTTCACATCCTTCAACAACAGAGCGCCACCTGGACCTAAGATGCTGGATAGCACTGGGTGCCCGTGTACTGTCACAGCTTGCAGGAAGGCTGGGGGAGGCTGAGGCCGCTGCTGAGCTGAGTCCCCTGGCCGCCTCACTGGAGGCACCGGATACACTGGATGAACTGCACTGGGCTCCAGAGCTAGGAGTCTTTGCAGACTTTGGAAACCACACAAAAGCAGTACAGCTGAAACCTAGGCCTCCTCATGGGCTGGTTCGGGTGGTGGGCCGGCCCCCACCTCGCTTGCAATATGTGGATGTCCTGGGCTATGTAACTCTTTTTCCCTTTCTGTTGCGGCTTCTAGACCCCAACTCACCCCGTCTTGGGCCCTTACTTGATGTTCTAGGTGACAGCCGCCATCTCTGGAGCCCCTTTGGACTGCGCTCCCTTGCAGCCTCTAGTTCCTTTTATGGTCAGCGCAATTCTGAGCATGACCCTCCTTATTGGCGAGGTGCTGTGTGGCTCAATGTCAACTACTTGGCCTTGGGAGCACTCCACCACTATGGGCATCTGGCTGGTCCCTTCCAGACCCAGGCTGCCAAGCTATACAGTGAGCTCCGTGCCAATGTGGTGGGCAATGTGCGGCGGCAGTACCAGGCCACAGGATTCCTATGGGAACAGTACAGTGACCGGGATGGGCGAGGCATGGGCTGCCGCCCTTTCCATGGCTGGACCAGCCTGGTCTTATTGATCATGGCTGAAGAGTACTGAAGCAGAGATGGGAGGAGAGCCCGGCCACTCATGGCATTTTGAATCTGGAGACAAGATCTGTGGCTTCTGACCCTAGTCCCTCAGATGCCAGTAATTCAAACCTTCCTTAGCTCATCTCAGGTGTCTTCTACTATCATCCCACATAGCCCTGGGGTGAATGTGAATCAAGAGTCTATTTTTCTAAATAAAGTGAAAAAAAAAAAAAAAAGCATAACCAAACTTGTTTTTACCGGTTATGACCTGTCAAAAGGCATTAGCTCAGTTCAGGCCTTGGGGCTCGCTCCCTACAGTCATAAAGGAAGGTAAGATAAATGGGCCATTATCTGTCCCTTCAAACAACCAGTCAGGTCAAATACAATTGTAATATGTTGAGTTCTAGTTCACTCAAATCCACAAATGGCTGGTTCACATCTCTTTAATGAGATTAAAGGCTCCTGTGTATGTGTTGGGGGGGTGGGTAAAGCTAGCAGTCTCCCAGTACTGCCCCCATCCCCAGGGCTCCCGCCCTTTCAGGTAGATTGTAGGAAGGACAGGAGGGGCCAAGAAGGACTTGAAAACAGGGCTGTCTGGTGGCTAAGAAACCTATCCATCCAAGACTACTTATGGTATGTCTCCATTTGAAGCCAGCCCCACAGGAGAGACCTGTAGCATGGGTTCTGGGGGCAGTGCACAAGGAGACTGGCCCTCCAGACCTGGTGGGGTGGCACTAACCCTCATCTCTTTGACTGGCTCACCTTCACCGGAGTCAGGACAAGGGCAGAGCTCAATACCTGAGTCACCAGTTAGGCGACGATAGCGGCAAGAGGGGGGGGTGTGGGCAGGGCTCACTCCTGCCCCAGGCTCACTCTCCTGATGAGGGGGAGCACTCTGGTGGGAGGAAACACCTTCCACATTTGTCCCCTCGCAGTGGGCAGGGCAGCTGGATGCAGAGGAACAGCAGGTGCATTCACTGGAAGCAGTCAAGGGGTGGCCGGGGGCCATAGTGTAAGGAGGTGGCGGTGTGCCTGGGCGATGAACCACATCCTCATAGGCTGGGGGTTTGAAGGCGCTGAGAAGGCCTGTAGAGAAGAGAACAGTATAGGCAGTGGAAGGCAACCAGGATGGGAGAGTGTCATATTAGGGGAAAAGAGGTTCCTTGAGGGCTGGGAATGTGGCTTCGCAGTAGAGTGCTTGCCTAGCTAGCATGCATGAAGTCCTTGGTTTGATTCCTCAGTACCACATAAACAGCCTGAAGTGGGGCTGTGACTCAAGTGGTAGAGTGCAAAAAGAAGCCTTTGAACTCAGGACCTGGGCACTGTCCCTGAGTTCAAGCACAAGGACTGACAAAAGAAAAAAAAAAGTGTTCCTTGAAATGTCTGCAAAAGGGAAGATGGGGTGATTCAGGATCTTGATTTGAGAAGGGATACTAGGAGTGGACCCAGAGCCTCAAGTCACTCACGAAGGTCAAGCAGTGAACTGGTGGGAACAGGGCCAGCCCCATGGCATGCCCCATGGTAGGCCAACAAGTTGATCTCACGTTGCCGCTGCTGTTGTTGCAGCCGGAGTTTAGCTCGTCGGTGGCGGAAGGCGCAACAGCAGCTAAAGAGGATGAGGACAGTCCAGAGTAGCCAGAACCCTGAAGAAGGCAAGGATAATATATCTCAGATACCTCCTAAGCAGAAAGGGATCCTTGAAGGCTGGAATTATGAGGCAGAAGGGAGGGTAGGCTGAGAAACTTGAGAATTATCACCACTCTTGGAGACTCACACCAGAGCTCATAGTAGTAAGTGCAGCAGCCAGTCTCCCCGCAGCAGTGACCACTCTCACAGAGGTAGGGCTGGTTGTTCACGCCTGGGCACAGCTCTCGAAGCTGGGGGGCAAGGAGGCACTTAGAACTAAGGGAGATTCTAGCTCAAGACACCATTCATCCCAACTCCTGCATGCACATACAAATCCCACCCTGTGAGCCAAGGTCAGCTTGGAAAGATGCCAGTCGGGGATTAATAAGGGGGTAGTCAAAAATCTTCAGGGTTGTCCATGTGGAAGAGGATTTGGACTAGAAAAAAAAATCAATCTAGAAAACAAAAATATGGACATGCAAAGAGAAAGATTTCAGTTGTGTACATCCAAGACCTGTCTCAGTCAAGCCTGTCACCCTAGGGTGCTTTCTGTTAAGATAGTGTGAAAATGCTTCCATCATCCCCCACAGGCTGACACACCACCCTCCCTTAGATCTTTCCACCCGTGGCTCTCAGGTACTCTAGGGCGGAGAGGCAGTGTGAGACGCAGAGCAGCGCTCCCAACCAGCTGGGATTACTGTGGGTGATAAAGCATGGCACCAAAGGCACAGGTCTGGGTGCCATCTCTTCTCCAAATTGCTCCCTTAGGAGAACATACTGCTGGACTCTGTTGTGACAATAGGCATATAGAAAAACATCAGAAATAACTGTTGCAAGACGAGGGAGGGAGCCTCACTATGTTTCTGGTCACTGGGGAGTCACTGCAAGCTTCCACTGCAGCCATGGGATGGTGTCTATGAGGCTGCAGGTAAAGTCAACTGCGTCTACATTTCAAAGTTTAGACAAAGAATGAAAGGGATATGCTTAGGAACTTCACAGTACCTTTGGCTCCGTAAGTTCCTCCCCTAACCTGCAACAGGAAGGGACAGGAAAGGGGAAAGCGAAATAAATGGCTGTCGTGATAGGCTTTTGGAGCTGTTGGGATACCTGCTGTTGCGGCGCCCGAAGTGCCCCCCAGGCCTCCTCGCTGCCGTTCCCGCTGCTGGCCCGAGCCATGCCTCCACCTACAGCCCCCTGAAGACCACAGCCTCCTCTACCGCCAGCTGCCCCGCCCCTGCCACCTCTACGGCCACCGCCATGGTCCCTGCCCGGCCCATCTTCAGTGCCGCCACCATCGCTCAGCGGCCCGAGCTTCCATCCGGGGAGAGCTCGGCCAACTAAAACCTTGGTTGCCTAGTCCAACCAATGACTACCGCTCATCGACGGACCGGCCAATAGGAGCAGAAAAGAGAGCTCTCCCTAAGACCAATCCACCGCAGCGCCTCCTCCGCTCTCCCAGACAACAAGAGCTTGCACAGACAAAGAGTGGGGGACGGCTCAACCAAAGGCCCTGACTGACAGCAACAAGAGCCAATACAGACAACAGAACGGGCCTTGACTTGTCAGCCAATGGGAGACCGTCCAGAAGAGCAAAGTTCTCGCTGATTGGCTCGAACCATATTTCCCATCCGGATGGAATAGGAGAGGTTCGGAAAAAAGTCTACCCGAGTTCGGTCTGTCGGTGGCACATCTGCTGTGGTTCTTGCCGTCGTTCCTAAGCCCCTGGGAGGGCAAGTTGTGTGTTCCCAAGATTCGTCTTCCCTTATCCCCTCTTCCCCCAATTGTGTACAAACAGGAGCGCCGGATATAATTTAATAAGTGGGAGAAGACAATGAAAACCAGACATAGACGAGGGTGTAAAGTCCAAGTTTGACTACTTAAGTAGCCAAAAGCGGGGATGCAGGGCCTTCAGGTCCCCCCAGCCGCATCTGCAGGTTGATGCGGTAGCACTGAAGACTACATAGTGCCTGGCCGGTTCGGGAGCAGGCGTAGCGGCGCGGGTGGGGGCAGCCGGGGACGGAGCAGCGTGGAGGAGGGCCCGGAGGGGGCGGCCGCTGAGACACAGCGGCGGGGGCAGGGACGCCAGGTGGGAAGGAAAGGGTGGAACCCTGTGCCCCGCTGCAGTAGCGAACCATGGGAGCCAGGGCTGCAGCGCGCCCACCCCGCCGTTCGCCCCGCGCCGTCCCCCGGCCTCCGCGGCCGCTGGGCGCCGCAGTCTTGGTGAGGCGCTCGATCGTCTGGTTCTTGTGTTCCTCGGCTCGCCGGGCGGCCTGCAGCCGCCGCTTCCGGGCCCGCTCTTCCCTCTTCAGCAACATCTCCTCGGTGAGGGCAGGGGCCGGGCAGCCCGCAGCCACCGGCAGCGGCAGCATGGGGGAAGGCTGACTCCGCGCCTTCTGGAGCAGTGCTCGCTGCAGGGAAAGTGAAGGAGGGTGTTTGAAAGTAGGAGATGAGAGTGGTGCGGCCCACCAGGGTCTCGGGAGGGGGAAAGAGGGCACATGGAGAGTAGGGTCTTGCAGCATGAGCACTGGTAGGTGAGAATTAATAAACACCCACTTTGGGGGCTCTTATTATATAGCTTCCTCCCAGGTCTCACGTTCAACTGTATCTCCTTGATTCTCAGGGAGAAGAGTTCCAAAACTCTGTATCACCTTTTCTCAAGTTTTTGTTTTTAATTAAAGAGAAGTCTTGATAGCATCAATTGAGTAACTGCACACACAAAAAAAGATACTTTTTTTCCCCAGCCAGCACTGGGGCTGGGGCTTGAACTCAGGACCTGGATGCTGGTATTTTTTGCTCAAGGCTAGTGCTTTACCACTCCAGTCACAGTTCCACTTCTAACTTTTTGGTGGTTAACTGGAAATAAGAGTCTCACAGACTGGGGCTGGGAAGGTGGCTCAGTGGTAGAGCGCTTGCCTTGCATGCATGAGGCCCTGGGTTCGAGTCCTCAGTACCACATAAGAAAAAAGCCAGAACTGGCGTTGTGACTCAGTGGTAGAGCGCTTAGCTTTGAGCTGAAGAGCTGAGGGACAGGGCCCAAGCCCAGAGTTCAGGCCCCACAACTGGACCCCCCCCCCAAAAAAAAAAAAAAAAGAATCTCACAGACTTTTACTGTTTGGCCTGGCTTCAAACCACAATCCTCAGATCTCAGTCTCCTGAGTAGCTAGGATTACAGATGTGAGCCACTAACACCAGACTCTCAGAATTATTATTATTATTATTATTGTCAGTTGTGGGGCTTGAACTCTGGGCCTGGGCCTTGTCCCTCAGCTCTTCAGCTCAAGGCTAGTGCTCTACCACTTGAGCCACAGCACCACCTCTGTTTTTTTGAGTGGTTTATTGGAGATAAGAGTCTCATGGAACTTTCTTGCCCAGGCTGGCTTTGAACCATGATCCTCTGAGTACCTAGGATTACAGGTGATAGCTACCAGTGCCCAGTTTCAGAATTATTCTTGATTACTTTTTCTTTAATCCAACCCCCACCCCTCACAACATAACCACTAACAGCTTGTGAGTGTGTGCGCACATGTGTTCACCCACAGACAGACAGACAGACGGACGGACGGACGGACGGACGGACAGACAGGGACACAACACACACACACACACACACACACACACACACACACACACACACACACGCGCGCTTGTGTGCGCGCATCTGCAACAGGATTTGAATTCAGGGCCTTGAACCTGCTTAAGTGCTCTTTTGAGCTATACCTTCAATTGGCTTCTGCCAGTTAATTGAAGTCTCTGGACTTTTCTGTCCAGGCTGCTTCAAACCTCAATCTTTGGATCACAGCCTCTTGAGCAGATAGGATTATAGGTGTGGGCCACCTATAATCCTGTCTACAATCATATCTAATGGCCAGTCTCTGGGCTTCTCTCCCATCCTCCAGTTTCTATCTCATTTTCTATATAGAAGCCATTATCTATATATTATAATCAAATATGTTATTTCTCTGCATAAAATCCATCATTGTCTTAGTCACGTTTGTTTTTTTTTTTCTCCTTCTTTACCCTGCTTTGCATGTTGTAGTTTCAGGGTTTTTATGCCTGTTGGCCTCTTTGCCTGAAAAGCTGTAGTACTGAAAATGTTTATGTTTTCAAAAAGGCATTTCCCTTAACTACTCTAATCTTTTTGCTTGCCTTTATTACCTTATTTATTTATTTATTTGTTTTTTTGCCAGTCTGGAGCTTGAACTCAGGGTATGGGCACCAGCTTCTTTTGCTCAAGGCTAGCACTCTACCATGTGAGCCACAGCACCACCTCAGGCATTTTTCTGTTTATGTGGTACTGAGGAATGAACCCAGGACTTCACGCATGATAGGCAAGCACTCTACCACTAAGCCACATTCCCAACTTACTTTCTGTCATAAACTCCACCTTTTTGAAATTGTTTATTAACTTATGGGCCACCATCCCTCCCTCAAGCACACACTAGACAAAATAGCAGATCCAAGAGAACTGAAACTGTTGAGGTCTTTCTGTTTTCCCACTGATAATCTCACTGACTAACAAAGTACTTGGGACACGGCAAGTTCTCCCTCTCATCTATACACACAAACACATACACAAATGTTAAGTGAATAAAGAACAAACCAACTTACCTGTCGAGCAGTGAGCAGCCGCTCATTAATCTCTTTCTTGAGGTCTCCATTGTCATCCAGCTCCCCTTTCTCCAGGGCATCCAGCCACCTTTGTTCCTCCTCTTCCTCTTGGCCCCCTAAACTTCCTGACAACTCCGGAAGCGGAGAGGGGGACAGATTACTGTCTTCATCTGGGAAGGAAAATAGAAAAGTTAAAAGTTGAGTTGTTCAAAGAATCCTCAAGTAGCCAGGTTAATATTGGAACATTCAGTATTACCCACTTCAAACCATCCTCCCTTCTTTTAGCCAGGTACAAGATTAACCCAGTTTTCCCACCTCCAGATCCTTCTCACCCAGCCAGGCTCGGTATTGCTCTAGGGGGACTCCTTCCATAGGTTCTTCTTCATTATCCACCACCATCAAAGGAGAGGGTGATCGAGGGCCCTCAGGGATCACAGTGAAGGTAGGAACACTGCAGAAAAGCAACTCTGTAAAGTGAGCAAATGTGTCCCCCTGCTCAGTAGCTGCAGACAGGCTTTCCAATCCTTGCTGTCTTGATCTGGGCCCTGATTATCAGTACCTACACTCTTGTCTTCTAGAAAGCCCATCCACCTTCCCCCGTCTCTCTTTATCTGCTCCTAGAAGTTCCCCAAGTAAAACCTTTTCCCAATCGGTCTCACCTCTTGGTGCCCAGGACCTGGCCACCAAGCTTGATTTTGAGTTTAAGCTGGGGCTTGACAGAAGAGGGCTGTGTCAACCCAGCGTCCTCTTCTTGATGATGTTTCTTCTTATGTTTCTTCTTGTGCTTTTTGTGTTTTTTCTTGTGCATTCCGTGGCCGTGGGCAGCAGCCAGGCTCAACTCTAATGCTTCCCCTGTGAGAGAAGAGCTTGTCAAAGGTGTCCGAGCGAACCCCGGAATTAAATACACCCCCGAGGGGTCCCACTCTTCCCGCGTTACTACCTGTTACCATAACAACAGCACTGCCTTTTTCCTCCCCACCAGTGATTAGGTGCCTAGGAAACCCGGAGGAATGAAAGAGGTTACTTTTCCAAGAAGACCTCAAGGTGATTGACCCGCACTTACCCGGCTCTGGGGCCTCCATTGCCCCAGGGGTGCTCCCGCGCCTCCACAGCTTACTCATGGGGTCTTGTAAGGAAAGGGGACTGGAAATCGTCGGGACACCTGCCGCATGCCTTTTCCGCCCCGCGGAAGAACTGACTCCAGCAAAAATAATCGGCTACTTCCGGTGCGCCGCCACCATGCTTGTGCGGGGCAGGCTTCACAGCCAAAGCCTTCCCCGGGAAACTACCATCCCGCCGACGAGAGTTCCTCCCAATGGAGCACATCGCTCCCCGCGTCCCCCAAACAGGAAGAAACGAGGCTTTCCAGATGATGTTTTTGCTGTTTTGCGTTTTATGCAATGCTGAGGCGTGTGCCCTGGATCTGGGTGCTTTCTGTTAGCTTTGTCACTCAAAGCTAGTGCTCTACTGCTTGAGCCATTGCTTCCTTCTGGGTGATTAATTGGAGATAAAAGTCTCACGGACTTTCCCAGTCCTGGGGCTGAAACTCAGGGCTTGGGCACTGGCCCTGAGCTGCTTTTGCTCAAGGCTGGCACTCTACCACAGCACCACTTCTGGCTTTTTCTGTTTATGTGGAACTGAGGAATCGAACCCAGGGCTTTATGGATACTAGGCAAGCACTCGACCACTAAGACATATTCCCAGACGTTTATTTTTTTATTCATTTTTGTTTATGGGGTTGTGGGGTTGAATTCAGGCGCAGTGCTCTGTTACTGACCGTTTTCGCTGAAGGCTTTTCTGGTGGTTAATTGGAGATAAGACTCTCATGGACTTTTCCTGCCAGGCTTTGACCAGCAATCTTCAGATCTCAGCCTCCTGAGTAGCTAGGATTACAGGCGTGAGCCACCAGCACCCGGCTGCAGTTTCCTTTATTTTTGGGTCCGGTCGTGGGGCCTGAACTCTGGGCCTGGGCAGTGTCCCTCAGCTCTTCAGCCCAAGGCTAGCGCTCTACCACTTGAGCCACAGGACCACTTCCGGCTTTTTTCTTTTTGCTTATGTGGTGCTGAGGAATCGAACCCAGGGCCTCATGCATGCAAGGCAAGCGCTCTACCACTGAGCCACCTTCCCAGCCCCCGGGCTGCAGTTTCATATTCTCTCTCTCTCTCTCTCTTCTTTCTTCCTCTCTTTCTTTCTTTTCTTTTCTTTTTTGTTGTTGTTGATCATGGGGTTTGAACTCTGGACCTGAGCACTGTCCCTCAGCTCTTCAGCTCAAGGCGAGCACTCTACCACTTGAGCCACAGCACCACTTCCGGCTTTTTTCTTTTTGCTTGCAGTGTTGAGGAATTGAACCCAGGGCCTCATGCTTGCAAGGCAAGCGCTCTACCACTGAGCCACCTTCCCAGCCCCAGCCCCTCTAGTGGTTTATTGGAGATGAGAGTCTCACGGACTTTCCTGGCTGGATTGGCTTTTGAACTGTGACCCTCAGATCTCGGCCTCGTGAGTAGCTAGGATTACAGGCATGAGCCACCGGTGCCCGGTGCTGTGGTTTCATTTTCTAAAGTATAATATATTCTATTGTATATACACAGAAAAAAATGAACGTACTGTTAATGTTGGTTATCTTTAGAGGGTGGGGTTGGAGAACTTTTATTATCTAGGTCTTATAATAAGCTTTATATAGCCAGAGTATGTCACATAACATCTACATGTGCTTACTTATGTACATGCATGTCTGAACATAGTAGCATCAGTAAACAAAGGAAGAAAGGCACTTATTTAAAGATATTTCAGTCTAATAATTATGTCTGGAAATTCCATAAAAAGTTATTATTGTACAGTGATCAAGATGACAAGAATGGACTTTGAAGTGAGACAAGCTTATTATCAAATCCCAGCTCCAACATTTATTAGCTATGCAACATTAGGATCGAAGTTATTTAAACTCTGAACCTCAAATTCCAGCTCTGTGAGATAAAATAAAGTAAGATATGTTTCACAGGGCTCTTTCAAGGAATAAAACAATTCAATAGTGCAAACTCAGGTAGTATCGGGCACATAAAATGTTTCTTTCTTTTTTTTTTTTGGTCGTGGGACTTGAACTCAGGGCCTGGGCGCTATTCCTGAGCTTTTGCTCAGGAAATTCACTCTACCACTTGAGCCACAGCACTACTTCTGGCTTTTTCTGTGTATGTGGTGCTGAGGAATTGAACCGAGGGCATCACGCATGCTAGGCAAGCACTCTACGGCTGATCCACCTTCCCAGCCCACATAAAATGTTTCTAGAGACTGTGGATATGGCTCAAGTGGTAGAGCACCCGACATGAAGCCTTGAGTTTCAACCCTAGTACTGAAATAGCAAATAATGGGAGTTAAAGTGAAGGACTGCATGCAGTTAGTATAGTGAGAACATATTGAAGTTTGTAACTTTCTTTTATATCCTTTTTTTTTTCCTTTCTGACTCTCATAACTCCATAAGGGAGGTACTATTGTTTGCATTTTATCAATAAGGAAACTGAGGCTCAGCGAGATGAAATGCTTTGGTCAAAGCCATACAACTGGGGAGTGTCAGAGCTAGTCTCAAACAGAGGTGTCCTGACATCCCTCTTGTAGTGTTTCCTCTACATCCTGGTGCCCAGCAGGGAGGAAGCTGCAACTGGCCCCATTAGTATGTTTTTACTTTGCTTTGTTTAGTGTGGGAACATTTGAACTTGTTTATAGGCTGACAGGAACTCTTCCTTCTGAGAGAGTTCTTAGCCTTTTTAACTTAACATTTTGAAATGTTTTCAAATTTACAAAAAAAAATTAAGAAGTCTCCTATCTCTCTAAACCAGATTTTATAGATTTTTAAACAAATTTACTTGTATTCATAACCATTATCATTACTCTTTTTCTTTTAACTTGAGTACAAATTACAAAATAATTCTATTCTACCCCTAAATATTTCAATATATGTTTTCCTCCAAACAAGTACAATGTTGTGTTAACTTCATATAACCCTCGCTGTTAGGAAATTGACATTGAAACAAAACTATTCAATCTGTAGACTCTATTTAAATTTCATCAATACACTACATTTTCTTTACTTTTTTTGTTGTTGTTGTTTGTGGTGGTGGTCTTGGGGCTTGAACTCTAGGCCTGGGCGCTGTCCATGAGCTCTTCAGCTCAAGGCGAGCACTCTTCCACTTGAGCCACAGCACCACTTCCAGTTTTCTGGTGGTTAATTAGAGATAAGAATCTCATGGACTTTCCTGCCTGAGCTGGCTTTGAACCACAATCCTTAGATCTCAGCTTCCTGAATAGCTAGGATTACAGGCGTGAGCCACTGGCCTGGCAATATGCTACATTTTCTTTTCTAGTCCAACACCCAAATATCATGTGTCATATTTATTTATCAAGTGTCTCTAATCTGTTTCAATATGGGACATTATTTTATTCTTGTCTTTTATGATCTTGATTATTTCATATAATTAGCAATAATTGCACCTCAAATCTTCTTGGCTTTGATACTGTCACTGTGTGAAAACTTAATTTTAACTATTTTAGAGGATGATTTTTGACTTTAGAATATGGTATCTCTGTGTTAACTTGTATTTATATTTACAAATTCTAGGCATTCAGGATATGAAATGATAGCGTGCTTTCCTAAACTTATAAATTTCTTGCAGAACTACCATATGCACAAAAATCAGATACTAGACACTAAGGATGTTATGATCTGAGGATCGCAGTTTGAAGCCAACCTAGGCGGGAAAGTCTATGAGACCCTTATCTCCAATTAACCATCAAAAAGTTAGAAGAGAAGCTATAACGGGGCTGGCAAGGTGGCTCAGTGGTAGAGCGCTTGCCTTGCATGCATGAGGCCCTGGGTTCGATTCCTCAGCACCACATAAGCAAAAAAAAAAAAAGAGAGAAGCTATAACGGAAGTAGTAGAGTGTTAGCTTTGAGTAAAAAAGTAAAAAAAAGGATAACACCCAGGCCTTGATTTCAAGTCCTGGTAGTAGCACACACATGCACCTTCACACACAAACACACACACTCCACACACACACATACCACAAAACCAAAACCATAAAAAACCTTGTGGATGTCTGCCCATCTCATTAGTGATTATGTTAACCTTGATTACTTGGTCAAAGTGGCTCCTTTTATTGTATATCACCATATTTGCCTTGATACATAAGTATTTTTGGAGAAAAAGATTCTGAACAATCCTAATATTGTGTTCTTCATTGAACCTCCACTCATCGGGGTTAGTATCCACTGATGAATACTATATGAATGAACTGTACCATAAATATTGCCAAGTGGTGATCAACATTTATTTTTGCATTTACATGTATTAGTTAACATTGCACAGTAAAAAAGAGCCTTCTTTTGCATTATCTACATATAATATTTATTTATTTTTATTACCTTTACATAGGAGTTTCAATTCAACATATCCATTTTTGTGCATGTATGTATGTGTGTGCTGTTCCTGGAGCTTGAACTTAAGGCCTGGGTATTGTACCTGGGTTTTTTTGTTTGTTTGTTTGTTTTTTTGCTGAAGGCTAGTGCTCTACCACTTGAGCCACGCCTCTAATTCCAGATTTTTAGTGATTGGTCTCAAGTATTTTCTTGCTCAGGCTGGCTTTGGACCACAATCCTCAGATCTCAGCTTGATGAGCAGCTAGGATTACAGGCATGATCTACCCATGCCCAGCAACATTTTAATTGATGAGTATAATGCATCTTTTTTTGGGTCCGGTCGTGAGGCCTGAACTCGGCCTGGGCGCTGTCCCTCAGCTCTTCAACTCAAGGCTAGTGCTCTACCACTTGAGCCACAGCGCCACTTCCGGCTTTTTTCTTTTTTACTTATGTGGTGCTGAGGAATGGAACCCAGGGCCTCAGGCATGCAAGGCAAGCGCTCTACCACTGAGCCACCTTCCCAGCCCAGAGTATAATGCATCTTGATCAATGTCACCCTTCCATATTTCTCCTCCATCTCTCCTAATCTCATCTATCCCCTCTGGTTACCTGGTTTATGTATTTATTTGGTGGTGGTACTAGGGTTTGAATTCAGGACTTTGTAATTGCTAATCATGTATTATACCACTTGAGCTATACCCATAGTCTAGGAAATTTCCTCGATTTCTTTGTTTTTGTTTTTGTCCTATTTCTGGGGCTTGAGCTCTGGGTATGACACTCTTCCTTGGGTTTTTCACTCAAGGCAGGCTCTTTATCAGCAGGCTCTGCACTAGCACAAAACAACACCCCCCACAAACCCACTGACTACAATGGGAAGCTGTACTAATCTAAATAAATACATTAAAACTGGTGGTTCAGGGCTGGGAAGGTGGTAGAGAGCTTGCTTTGCATGCATGAGGCCCTGGTTCGATTCCTCAGCACCACATAAGCAGAAAAAAAAGCCGGAAGTGGTGCTGTGGTTCAAGTGGTAGAGTGCTAGCCTTGAGCTGAAGAGCTGAGGGACAGCGCCTAGGCCAAGAGTTCATGCTCCACGACCGGACCCAAAAAAAAAAAAAAAAAAGACTGTTGAGGATTTGTTTGCCTGGACTGGCTTTGAATTGTGATTCTCAGATTTCAGCCTCCTGAGTAGGTAGAATGGTAGGTGGGTACCATTGGGTGCCCAGTACAGTCAATGGGTTGTAATTCATTGCTAGTATGATTTTATTTCAATGTCAAAATTTGTGCTAGGTTTGGCAAGTGGTCATCCCTGGCTGACTTCTGTGTCTCTGTGATGTCTCCATTGTTTTGTTAGTACTTAAAAAAAAAAAAAAAAGCCCTTTAAGCTGGGTCCTAGTGGCTCATGCCTGTAATCCTAGCTACTCAGGCGCTGAGATCTGAGGATTGCAGTTCAAAGCCAGCTAGGGCAAGAAGTCCATGAGACTCTTATCTCCAATTAACCACTGAAAAACTGGAAGTGAAGCCGGGAGCCGATGGCTCATGCCTGTAATCCTAGCTCAGGAGGCTGAGATCTGAGGATCGTGGTTCAAAGCCAGCCCGGGCAGGAAAGTTCGTGAGACTCTTATCTCCAATAAACCCCTGGAAAACCGGAAGTGGTGCTGTGACTCAAGCGGTAGAGTGCTCACCTTGAGCTGAAGAGCACAAGGTCAGCGCCCAAGCCCAGAGTTCAAGCCCCAGGACCAAAAAACAAACAAAAAAAAAAAAACTGGAAGTGACACTGTGGCTCAAAGTTGTGGGGCACTAGCCTTAGCAAAATAAAGATCTGTCCCAGATCTTTATTTTATCTGGGACAGCACCCAGGTTCTGAGTTCAAGTCCCACAACTGACAAATAATCAACTAAACAACTTTATTATTTATTTATTTATTTTGCCAGTCCTGAGGCTTGAACTTGGGGCCTGGAGTCTGTCCTTGAGCCTCTCTGTGCTGAAGGCTAGCACTTTACCAGTTGAGCAACAGCACCACTTATAGATTTTTCTGTTTATGTGGTACTGAGGAATCAAACCCAGGGCTTCATGGATGCTGGGCAAGCACTCTACCACTAAGCCACATTCCCAGCCAAGTAAACAACTTTATAACACTACATCTTGTACTGTTCTCATCTTGTACTCCATGCAGATAAGGAATGAGAATCAAGTCAGGCCAGGCAGTAGGAACATAAGCGTATGGTTGTGGCCAGGCCACACTAAAGTCATGTCAAACTTGCTAGTAACCATTCCCTGCTGCCATCACCACCCACATCTTGATGTGAGTGTAATGAGCATATCATGAACTCTCTTTGGGTCTTATTAACACTCCAAGATACAAAGTTCAATTGAGAACTTTCATTTGTTGACCTTAGACCCTGGTCTATAAAGGAGTGAGAGAGAAGATAAAGGCTCTCTAGCTGCTATCAACCAATATTCTCCCGTGGAAGACTGTGCAGAAAGAGGAAGATAATTTGAATCCTGCAAGATCCATAACGCTTTCCCCAAATACATACGTTATAATCAAGAATATACATATACTGACATAATCAAAAGGGGAAAGTTGGTAAGACTTGTACACTAAACCACTAGCATGCTGGTAAATATTTAACAAAAGATCCCTAGGGGTGAAAAACAAAAACAGCAGTAATTTGTAATGCCCACTCATTTCTGTTGTGTAAACACTCTAACTACAGCTAGTTCAAGACAGAGCTGTGAAGAGGTGGGAAGTACATACCATTCCTACCACACATGATATAAATAACTCCAAGTGATACTAGTAAGATGTAAGAAAGCCAGGTGCCGGTGGCTCACACCTGTAATCCTAGCTACTCAGGAGGCTGAGATCTGAAGATCCTTGTTCAAAGCCAGACTGAGCAGGAAAGTCTGTGAGACGCTTTTCTCCAATAACTACTCAAAAAAGCCGGAAGTGGTGCGTGGCTCAAGTGGTAGAGTTCTAGCCTTGAGCAAAAGAAGCTCAAGGACAGCAGGCAGGCCCCGAGTTCAAGCCCCAGGACTGATGCCCGCGTGCACACACCTGTGCACGTGTGCGCGCGCGCGCGCACGCACACACACACACACACACACACACACACACACACACAAAGAAAATAATCAGAAGTATGTGGGCAGTATTTTCAGTATTAAACTGAAAAATAATGGTTTTTTTTTGTTTGTTTTTGTCTGTCATGGGCTTGAATTCTGGACCTGGGTGCTGTCCCTCAGCAATTCAGTTCAAGACTAGCGCTCTACCACTTGAGCTACAGTCCTACGTCTGGTTTCCTGGTGGTTTATTGGAGATGAGTCTCACAGACTTTCTTGCCCTGGCTGGCTTTGAACCACTATCCTCAGATCTAAGCATCCTGAGTACCTAGGATTATAGATGTGAGTCACCAGCACCTGTCTTAATGAAAGCTTTATAAATGTGTGTATGTACCAGTACTAGGGCTTGAACTCAGGGCTTCATTCTCACAAGTAGCTCCCACTCAACTAAGGCTGACCCTCTGCCACTTGAACCTCACCTCCACCTCTTCCTCTTCTTCTTCTTCTTCTTCTTCGTCGTCGTCGTCGTCGTCGCCACCGCCGCCAATCCTGGGGCTTGGATTCAGGGCTTGGGTACTATCCTTAAACTTCTTTTGCTCAAGGCTAGCACTCTACCACTTGAGCCACAGCACCACTTGTGGCTTTTTCTGTTTATGTGGTGCTGAGGAATTGAACCCAGGGCTTTATGCATGCTAAGTAAGCACTCTACCACTAAGCCTCATTCCCAGCCCCACTTCCATCTTTTTGATGGTTAATTGGAGATAAGATCTTCACACGAATTTGTTTGCCCACGCTGGCTTTGAACATCAGTCCTCAGATCTAAGCCTCCTGAATACGCTAGGATTACAGGTGTGATTCTACACAACCAAGCTTAATATATGCTTTAATTTATTTTGTTGTAAATTTCTACCTTTTTTTTTTCAATCTGTCAGGGGCTTGACTCAGGACCTGGGTGCTGTCACGGGCCTCTTTGTGGTCAAGGCTAGTGCTTTATCACTTTGAGTCACAGTGCTACTTCCAGTTTTTTTTGAATAGTTTATTGGAGCTAAGAGTCTCGTGGACTTTCCCACCTGGGCTGGCTTCAAACCTCAATCCTCAGATCTCAGCCTCCTGAGTAGATGGGATTACAGGTGTGAGCCACCAGTGCCCAGCTATACTATTTTTTAATTAAAGCAGTTCTTAGGGCTGGAGTTATAGTTCAAGTGGTTGAATGATTTCCTAGCAAGTTCAAGACCTTGAGTTTAAACTTTGCTATCACTAAACAGCAAACAAAACTCAAAACCTTTAATGCATTGTTTAACAACTGACTTGCACAGTTCTGGAAAGTTCAGCTATCATCTTCTGTCAAGTCCAGTTTCAGTATGCTATGTAACTAGTGTCTCCATGTTTTTCTCAGGAAATGGAATTGGATATGAAGTAAGGCTCTCTTTGGGAGTGAAGTATTCTCTTTCTCATTCTTTTTTTTTAAACTTTGTATTATTTTCAAAGTGATAGCACTGTGCTTTTTAAATTGCATGTATGGCCGGGCGCTGGTGGCTCACGCCTGTAATCCTAGCTACTCAGGAGGCTGAGATCTGAGGATCGCTGTTCAAAGCCAGCCCGGGCAGGAAAGACCGTGAGACTCCTATCTCCAATAAACCACCAGAAAACCGGAAGTGGCGCTGTAGCTCAAGTGGTAGAGCGCTAGCCTTGAGCTGAAGAGCTGAGGGACAGCGCCCAGGCCCAGAGTTCAAGCCCCACGACCGACAAAAATAAATAAATAAATAAATTGCATGTATGTTTTCAAGTATTTTTAAAATTCTTAATTTAAAATAAATCCACAGAGCCAAGTGCTGGTGGCTCATGCCTGTAATCCTAGCTACTTGGGAGGCTGAGATCTGAGGATCGAGGTTCAAAGCCAGCTTGGACTCTTATCTCCAATAAATTACAGAAAGCAGGAATTGGTGCTGTGGCTCAAATGGTAAAGTGCTAGCCTTGAGCTGAGGAGCTGAGGGACAGTGCCTCAGCCCAGAGTTCAAGCCCCACAACCAACAAAAAACAAACTAAAAAAGATCCACAAGCCAGGCACTAATGGGTTATACCTATAATTCTAGCTACTCAGGAGGCTGAGATCTTGAGGACCATGGTTTGAAGCCAGCTCAAGAAGGAAAAGTCCATGAGACTCATCTCCAATTAACCTCCCAAAGCTGTAGTTCAAATAGTAAAACCTTGAACAAAACAGCTAAGAGACAGGGCCCAAGCCCTGAGTTCAAGTCCTAGTAGTAGCAGTAAACAAATAAATCCACAGAAAGGGCTGGGAAGGTGGCTCAGTAGTAAAGTGTTTGCCTTGTATGCTTGAGGCCCTGGGTTCAATTCCTCAGCACCCATAAGCAAAAAATAGCCGGAAGTGGTGCTGTGGTTCAAGTGGTAGAGCACTAGCCTTGAGCTGAAGAGCTGAGGGGCAGCGCCCAGGCTCAGAGTTCAAGCCCCAAGACCGGACCCCCCACCCAAAAAAACAAAAAAAATCCACAGAAATTTTGGTTTTTATTTCTCCTCCCTAGATTGGGAGTACTGTTTACTGGCTTCATTGACCTTAGACACAGTCCCTCTAACTACTTTGCACAAGAAACTGTCAAATTATGTTTTCCAAAATCCTTAACCATATTGTATACACAATTTTAGAAAGAATTTGAGCTCATCTTCCTTTCAAAACATCTACTGTGGGGGCTGGGTAGAGTGCTTGCCTTGCAAGCATAAGGCCCTGGATTCAATTCCTCAGCACCACATACGCAGAAAAATCTGGAAATGGTGCTGTGGCTCAAGAGCTGAGGGGACAGCTCCCAGGCCCAGAGTTCAGGCCCCATGACTAACAACAAAAAAAAAAATCTGCTCTGGCCTTGCCTAGCAAGTGCAACATCTTGGGTTGGATCCCCATACCAAAAGAAAAGAAAAGACAAAACATCTATTTTAGCTAGCACTGGTAGCTCGTGCCTGTCATCCTATTACATCATAAGGACTCAAGGCCAGTTCAAGGCCAATCTGTACTAAAATTCAAAAGACTCTATTGAAAGCAATAAAAAGCTGGACATGACATCAGGAGTCTGTCATCCCAGCAGGGAAGAGTAAATAGGAGAATTATGGTTCATGCTGGCTCAAAAGACGAAAGAAGAAAGAAAGAAAGAAAGAAAGAAAGAAAGAAAGAAAGAAAGAAAGAAAGAAAGAAAGGAAGGAAGGAAGGAAGGAAGGAAGGAAGGAAGGAAGGAAGGAAGGAAGGAAGGAAAAAAGGAAAGAAAGAAAGAAAGGAAAAAAGGAAAGAAACAAAGAAACAAAGAAAGAGCAAAAAAGGGTTGATATGCCAGGCACTGGTGGCTTATGCCTGTAATTCTAGCTATTCAGTAGGCTGAAATCTGAGGATCACAATTCCAAACCAGGCAGGGTAGGACTCTTATCTCTAATTAACCACCAAAAAAGCCAGAAATGGAGCAATAACTTTCAAATGGTAGAGCACAAATCTTGAGCAAGAAAGCTCAGCGTCGGGGCTGGGTAGGTGGCTCGGTGGTTGAGGGCTTGCTTAGCATGCATGAGGCCCTGGGTTTGATTCCTCAGCACCACATAAACAGAAAAGGCCAGAAGTAGCACTCTGGCTCTAATGGTAGAGCACTAGTTTTGAGCTGAAGAGCTTAGGGACAGTGCCCAGGCCCAGAGTTCAAGCCCCACAACTGACCAAAAAAAGCTCAGTGTCCAGATTGAATTCAAGTACCAGGACTAGTGCATGCACACATGCATGCATGCACACATGCATGCATGCACACACACACACACACACACACACGATGATGGTGGGACTCAAGTGGTAGGATTCCTGACTTGCAAGCAGAAGACCCCCAGTTTAAACTCTAACATCTGCCCCCCAACCCCCAGAAAAAAAAAAAAAAGATTGGCCTTGTGCCAGTGGCTCACACCTGTAACCCTAGCTACTCAGGAGGCTGAGATCTGAGGATCATGGTTCAAAGCCAGCCTAGGAAGAAAAGTCCCCGTGAGACTCTTATCTTCAATTAACCACTCAAAAACTGGAAGTAGCCAGGCTCCAGTGGCTCATGTATGTAATCCTAGCTACTGAGAAGTCTGATATCTGAGATCACAGTTCAAAGCCAGCCCGGGTAGGAAAGTCCCTGAGACTTTTATCTCCAAGTAACCACCAAAAAATGGGAAGTGGCAGTGTGGCTCAAGTGGTGGAGTGCTAGCTTTGAGCTGAAGAGCTGAGGACCCAGGCCCAGAGTTCAAACCCCACAGCTGACAAAAAAAAAAAAAAAACACAGAAAAAAAGAGCCAAAACAAAAAACCAGAAGTGGTGCTGTGGCTCATGTGGTAGAGTGCTAGCCTTGAGCACAAGGAGGCTCAGGAACAGCACCTAAGCCCTGAATTCAAGCCCTGCAGCTGACAAAAGAAAAAAAAAAACAAACAGATTCTTTTACCTCTTTCCAGGGTAAAAAAATAAATCAGTGTTTTCAAAACCTTCCACAAAGCTCATTCTTACTGTGGGGCAGAGGACTGAGAGCTAGAGGGAAGGACAAAGTCTGAAGCTTCCAGAACGGTACTCTGACTCAAATTAATTTCATATATTCCGGGTAAGATTTTATTGGAAAAACTGCATTCTGAGCTTAAAATTAAACATTAGAAATAAATTATTTTAGTTTAACAAGTTGGCTTATCTTAATGTCATTCTCAAATTTGCTTGTTTCTTTATTTACTTCAACTAAAGTTTATTGAGCATTTGTTGAGCCAGATTCTGAGACAAAATAGTGGAGAAGACAGATTGTCCTTCCCTGAAGAGCTTACAGTTTAAAGGAATGACAATGGATCCTAGGGCTTGAACTCAGCCTGGGTGCTCTCCCTTAGCCTTTTCACTCAGGGCTGGTGATCTGTCATTTGAGCCCACAGCTCCACTTTCAGCTTTTTGGTAGGTGATTGGAATATGAGTCTCATAGACTTTCCTGCCTGGGCTGGCTTTGAACCACTGTTCTCAGACCTCAGCCTCCAGAGAAGCAAGGATTTCAGGTAGGGACCATTGGCACTTGACCTGGTAATTGTTACGAAATGATGCTTTTCCTTGTTTCCTTTTGAGGTTCATCTCAGATACCATGGACTTCATAGCTACCTCTGCTACCTCTGGTGGTATTCAGAGATTCATGCTTGCTATGCTTGTTCCGCAGGTGCTCTATTACTTGGAGCATGCCTCTAGCCCTGTAAAACATTTGGTCTGCCTTTCCTGTGACTACAGCTCCTTTCTGCATGTAGAGGATATTTGTTGTTTTTCCTGTCCATCATTTTTGGATAAACCTACTCCTCTTTCTCTCTTCCTCTCTGTCTCTGTCTCTCTGTTTCTGTTTGCCTCTCTCTCTTCCCCACCTTATTGAGTTCTAATTCATCTCCAGGAGTGCACAAATTGACTCAGGTCTGGCCAGCTGGTACACAGAACTCCCTTATCCACAGTGACTGGTTCAGGTCTAGCCAACCCTCTGGCTACAATGATTGGTTTGGGATGGATGAACAATTCCAAATCGCTCACAGTGAATCACAGATATGTGTAGGAGCCTTGGGCAGCAGATGTTTTCTTTTTAAATTTAAGCTGGAGAAGATGTAGACCTAGGAATTTTGTTATGTTGAGGGAGGTACAGGCAATATGGAGGAAAGCACACTCAGGGGATGTAAAGAAATGGATCGATCCTCCAGACGCTCAGTGCCTCTGGGAAGCCATACTTAAAGCTTGTCCTCTGCACATTTCAGTTCAATACACTGGTACATTTTCTCTTTCTCTGAAGTAATTTTAATTTAGCTTTCCCTGGGTGGGACACTAGCCGCTACCTGGGTCCAGACCTTAAAAGGGCGAAGGCTTTCACCATCTCAATATTAAACGTGTCTCAGCTGCTCTGCTGGGTGGCTGAGAAGTTCTAACTTGGACTCCCTCCCAGCTAAAATGTACCTGGCTCCAGCTCAGCTTTTATACAGGAGCCTGGCCCTCTTTCAAGTTTGGCCCAGTAAGTTCTGAAGCCTCCAGGAGAGTCTGCCATTTTTCAGTCTCATCGAGCTTTTGGGGAAGAGGAGGGAACTCTGTTTTTGCAGAAGCAGGGAGTGCTCACCAATCCTGTTTCATCTAATCAGCAGAGCGACTGAGAGAGAGGTGGCCAAAACTGAAGTCATCAAAGCCCTCTCCCTCCTAAGGAACTTAAGGTCTGGGAGTTGAAGCTACTGGTTTCATTTAGAGGTACAAAGGTGTTACTAGGGCTCTCTCTTCCACAACTCCAATTAAGAGCCGCTTGGTTTGTGCTAGGTGCTGAACTGGGTATTTTCTTTGCATTCACATATACAATCCTTGAAGCATCTTCAGGAATAGGGAGAATAACAGTATCTCCATAGAACAAAAAAGTTTAATGGTTGAGGCCCGACTCCAGAATCAGTCAATGAAGGAACTGGAGTAAGTCTTGTGGCCCCTCCACAAGGTCAGCTTGCGGTGGAGGGGAGTCCCATGGAGGAGAGAGACGGAGACCTGTGGGATTAAAGCTGAAATGATCGCTACTGAAGCCGCCTAGGGACGAGGCTTGGCAGGCCTGCGCTGGGCTACAACCGGAGGTGGGCAACGCGCCATCCATGTGACCGCGGGGATTTTCCGCGCGCCCAGGGCCTCGGACTTGACAGGTGGGGGCGGCTGGCGGGGGCGGGGCGTTCTTGACCCCTCCCCATGCCCAGGTAAGGCTTCTGACTCCGGCCGGAAGCGAGGATGCGCCCACGCAGTGCTGGCGGAGCGTTGGGTGCCTTTGGCTCTGGGACTGTGAAGCCCGAGTTGCCGGGCGCCTGCATACTGGTTCGGCGGGCAGGGCCTTCGGCGGGGGTGGAAGAGGAGGGTGCCGCACCCTGCCCAGCCCAGGTGTCGTCTCCGGGGGCGGAGTTTGGGAACCGGGCAGCTGGAGATTCCCAGCTGGACTGGAGGGAGGGAGGGAGGGCGTCGAGGGACCGAAGCTGGTGAGAGACAGCGCCAGGAAGCACACTGGACGTGCAAAGGTGCCCCGGGTAGCCAGCATGTTCTCTCGAAACCACCGGAGCCGGGTGACCGTGGCCAGGGGCTCCGCCCTGGAGATGGAATTCAAACGAGGCCGTTTCCGACTGAGCCTCTTCTGCGACCAGCCCGAGGTGAGCGATTGCGACCCTGCCTAGCTCGTTCCCGGCTCCCGCAGACAGCCTGGGCCGCCCCGGCGCCCGCCCTCGCCCGCGCACGCCCAGGGGCGGAGACGCCACCCGCTGCGTCCACCCTGGCCGGAGCTGCGGACTTAAAAAGTAAGGTGCGGACAGCCTGCACGTGAATCGTGCCAGTGCTGGCTCACGTTTCTAAGGCCTGGTTATGGTGATCTCCCTCTTCTTGGGGCGGGGGGGGGCGGAGGGGGTGGGGGGAGTCTGGGGTGAGCTCTAATAGAAAATCTCGAAGCTAGATTTCCAAAATAGGTTTGAACGCCAGCTCTTCCCAGACTTCTGCTCAACCCCGGGCGGTGAGCAGCCAGGCGTGAGCTCCATACCCTGGGGGTCTTAACCTGGCTACTCGTGGGTTCGTCGATCCTGGCCATCGGCACCTTCTGGGCCTGCCTCTGTCAACCCTTTCAACCCCCAGGCCAGGGCTGAGGCTTTGAACCTCTCCCTAAGGCTTCCCTGAAGGGCAGCACACGTGTGTGTGTGTGTGTGTGTGTGTGTGTGTGTGTGTGTGAACTCGATGGAGTATTTCTCACTGCCAAACTTTCTCCTCCTTTCCTGGGTCTTAAGAGGAGTCCAGCCTCCAGGCTAGGGCCACCAGCCATCGGCGGGTGGCCGAACTCTACCGTAACTCACTAGTGTAGGGGGGGACGGGAGGGGTGAGGCTGAGTCCCGAGAGGCTGCGCCGCTGGAGAAGGTGCATTGCCACCTAGCAAAGACGCTCCTGCTCCCAAGGTCGGCCCCACACTTGGCCCAGGACTGCCCAATTCCAACCGCTTCTTCCCTCTGGGGTCTGGAAAGGGTTAAGTGAGGTGGCTCTCCCCCGGGCTGGGATTCCAGGCCTGGCTTCTGCCCTTTTCCTCCTGGCTGCCTAGAACAAAGGCCCTTTCACACCCTTGTCCCCCGTGCCCCAAACTGTCACGGAGTCAGAAGTTAGTGGACTGGGGGAGAGGGCCTTTGTCGGTCTGCCGGACCCTGCGTGGGGGGAGTTGGGCGAGGCCGGGCACCAGGAGGAGTGGCCTGAAAGCCAGTGCCACCCCCTGAGATCTGTCCCGCTGGCCTTCGGGGGCCGGCGCCGAGGAGCTGGGGCGGAGCCACAGCGCCCGCCGGCCCGGGCCGAGTGTGACTTCGTGGGCCAGGGGTAGAGGGGGGGCAAGGCTGCAGCTGGCTGGGATTCGGGGCTGGTTTCCTGTCTGGAAGGGAAGGGGCCCTCCGAGGGGAGCAGGCAGCAGCAGTCAGGCACACCCCTATCCTCCCTTCTGGTGGAAAAGCGAGGTAATCGTGGGGCGGACTAGATGGGGGCCGAGTTGGAAGGGGTGGTCCTGGGGACTGGGCCACATTACCGACTCACCTCTTTGCCCCACTCTGGGCTCTTCTCTGCTCAAGTCCCTGCTTCTGTCGCTCTTCTTTCTAACTCTCAAACTAAGCCAGAGGCCCCTTTTAGAGAGCTCCAACCTCCCAGCAAACGCTAGGGCTCCGGAGAATCTGCCTGAGAAGGTCCCTCCCTGCCCCCTTCCAGCTGTGCCTGCCCCTCACTGCCCTCTGGGCACACAGATTCTCTGTCGACCAGGCCAGGGAGGTGGGCGGGGGCTGGGGAGGGGCCAGAGGGCGAATGAAAAGGCCTTTTTCTTCCACAGCTGGGAGAACAGCTGCCACCAAAGCAAGACTGGACACTGTGTGCCCAGAGCCCCCTCTGCAGCTGGCCTCCCTTCCCAGGACCCCGCTCATCCTCACTTGCCTTTTTTCCCCTTCCTGGATCCTGCCAAGGCCTTGGAACAGCAATAGAAAAGGAAATTTTGTCACAGCAGCCAGAGCGGTCTAACAGGAGCGCAGAAGGGCAGGGGGTCCCTCTGCTTTCTGCTCAAGAGCTGGCCACCTCTCTCAAGACTGGGGGAGTTACTGTAGTACATTACTTACCCACCTTCCCCGGCTCTGGAGGGGTGGATAAGGGAAGGGACTCTGGGGGGCACAGAGATGCAGGACAGATTGCACATCCTGGAGGACCTGAATATGCTCTACATTCGACAGATGGCACAGAGCCTGGAGGTAATGTTTCTACCCCTGGACTACACACTTCTTCCATTTGCGTCCCAGTCTGTCTCAGCCTTGCCTGTCCCTAGTGGGGGTGGGCACAGGGGTTTACCCAAGGCAGGGAGAGGGACAGGTAGTTCTGTTTGTTAGGAGTTCCTAGCAGTGTGTGGACCTGGGCCCATTTTCACCCATAAGAACATGTAAATTGAAAGCAGGGTCTCCACACCAATTTTAGGAAGCTTTGTGGGTGGTTGTAGATGTCCTGGGACCAGGACTCCCTTGAGGGAAAGGATGAAGAGAGGAGTTCAACATGGGAAAGCTTTGAAGGAAGGATGTAGCCTTGCTAGAGAAGAGAAAGGAAATGCTGAGCCAGGAGTAAATATTTCTTCAGGCCCTGGAGATTGCCTGGAGTTATTTATTTACTTACTTATTTGTGGTGGGTTGATCTCAAATATATGTATTGAACACCTACTGTGTACCAAGCTCCTTTCCAGAGCATGGGACACATCAGCAAACAAAACAAGAAAGGTCCATTCTTGTGGAAGAATAGATAAGAATCATGTAAACACATAACAAATGTGATATTTGTTAGTGAAAATATGGTGAAAACAGGAATGTAATCAACATCATGTGGAAAGGCAGCATGAGATGTGGAAATCTGGAAGGATTTGGAGATGATTGGATCTGATGACTGGAAGGAAGGCATTCCAGACAGAGGGCATAGCAAGGGCAAATGCCCGGAGATGAGGATGAGGGTGATGCTTTTATGGGAGTGAAAGTAAGCCAGTGTGATTGATATGTAATTGGACTTGAACTTATGGGCAGGGCTAGATCTTACAGGCTGGAATACCATGATAAAGTTCTCAGATCGTACTTTAGGTATGATGTGCTATTGAAGGGGTTTTTTTTTTTTTTTTTTGGGTTCGATCGTGGGGCCTGAACTCTGGGCCTGGGCGCTGTCCCTCAGCTCTTCAGCTCAAGGCTAGTGCTCTACCACTTGAGCCACAGCGCCACTTCCGGCTTTTTTCTTTTTGCTTATGTGGTGCTGAGGAATCGAACCCAGGGCCTCGAGCATGCAAGGCAAGTGCTCTACCACTGAGCCACTTTCCCAGCCCTCATCAATGGTTTCTAAAGTCATTTAAAACCATTAGATGAGTAAAGAATAAACTGAGTGGTGGAAAGAGGATTGGGGGAAAAGGTATGGCAAGAAAGGTAGTGAAAGACCATCAGGTGGGTGGGTGTTCATGTTGTAGTCATGAAGGAGTAGATTAAAGTATTTAGGCCAAACACTGGTCGTTCATGCCTGTAATCCTAGCTACTCAGAGGGCCTAGATTTGAGGATTTTGGTTCAAAGCCAGTCCTGGCAGCAAAGTTCATGAGACTCTTATTTCCAATTAACCACTAAAAACCTGGAAGTGTTGCTCTGGCTCAAGTGGTAGAATGCTAACTTTGAGCACAAAAGCTCAAGGACAGCACTCTGGCCCTGAGTTCAAGTCCCAGTACTGGCACACAAATACATGTTTGTTTATGATGAAGAATGATGGAAAGGGTGATTTTAAATGGTGGTGATCAGAAGTGGCAACTTATTGCACATGTGCTGCCTGTGCGGCCCCTGTTCCACTCCCTGGACCAGAGTGAATCTAGCTAGTCCTATTATGGGGCCAGTGAGCCTAGATAGTGCCTCAGAATCCTTCTTGGTGTAGCCTTTGCATAAACTGTGCAGGTTGTACCTTCTCACAGTGCCAGTCCTGGTCTGGTTTCTCCTGCATCGGGATGGAACACTTTAATGTGTTTGCCTAGGGAAGGTCACCTTTATTTTGCAGAAAGATGCTAAATCAGTTGAGATCCTGACATTACAAAAGTTGTCCTGTATTTGTACATCAGATAAAATCTACTACCATCCCTAGTCCTCTGTACTGTCTGTTACTAGTTACATCTGCACACGATCAATCTTAATTTTACTTATTTAAAATTAAAACTGGTCTGGGCTCTAGTAGCTCATTCCTGTAATTCTAGCTACTCAGGAGGCAGAGATCTGAGAATCTTGGCTTGAAGCTAGCCTGGGCAGGAAAGTTTGTGAGCTTCTTATCTCCATTTAACCACTAAAATGCCAGAAGCAGAGCAATGGCTCAAGTGGTAGAACGCTAGCTTTCAGTGAAAAAGCTAAAGGACATGACCCAGGCCTGGAGTTCAAGCCTCGGTACTAACACACACACACACACACACACACACACACACACACACACACACACACACAAGGTGGGTATGGTGGCCAATACCTGTAATCCCAGGAGGATCTACCATTATGGATCAGCCTGGGAAACGCAGCCCTTATCTTAAAAAAAAAAAAATTAAATTAAATTAATGGGCTGGGAAGGTGGCTCAGTGGTAGAGTGCTTGCCTCCCATGAATGAGGCTCTGGGTTCGATTCCTCAGTACCACATAAGCAGAAACAGCTGGAAGTGGCACTGTGGCTCAAGTGGTAGAGAACTAGTCTTGAGCTGAAGAGCTGAGGAACAGCACCTAAGCCCAGAGGTCAAGCCCCACAACCGACCAAAAATAAATAAATAAATTAACATTTAGTTCCTCAATTGCTCAAAGTATATATCATGTGCTAAGATGGTTACTGAATATTTCTATCATCAAAGAATGTTTCATCAGAAGGGTTGGTCAGATTATATATACAGAATATATAAATGTTTAAATTCTGCACTAGACCTCCCCATCCCCCAGGTTTATTATTATTCTCTCTATTGGAGGTCTGCCTAAGATCTAAGGAAAAAGAGGGGCTTAGTTTTTACTATGGGCAACTTTCCTATAGCCACAGGCTGAGGATGTTATGTTCTTTTTCCTCAAATCCAGCAGGCCCTCAAAAGAGAGAATGATTAACATTTCCGGGAATGATGATAAGCTAGTTCTGGAGGAGTAAATCCAAGAAGACATTTTGGAGGAGATGACAAGTTGAAAGTACAGTGAGGGGAAGTGAGGGGAAGTTTATTTTTAAACATGTGCTAGGCTAGGTAGAGCAGTTGTTGCCATTTAATGTTCACAAAATACCTGGACACATGGGCTGGGAAGGTGGCTCCTTGCATGCATTAGGCCCTGGTTTTGATTCTCAGTACCAAATAAACAGAAAAAGCCAGAAGTGGCCCTGTGGCTTAAGTGGTAGAGCGCTAGCCTAGCTGAAGAGCTGAGGGACAGTGTCCAGGCCCAGAGTTCAGGCCCCACTACGACCACCACCACCAACAAAAAAACCTGGACACAGACTGATACTCCAGAGCTTAGATGCTCACAGCTTCCCAGGGAAATGAACTTAGGCTTTGTTGAAGATTCAGAAAGGCACAGAAGGTGGTGAGAAGCAGAGCAGGAAGTCTGGGAAGGGTGGGGATGTCTACAGAGGGTCTAATATGTTCTGGGGCTTCTGCCCATGACTCCTCCTCTTTCCACCCCAGGGGATCTGACCCTGGTCCCGCTGAGACTCAACTGCTTTTTCCCAGGAAATGCTGTCTATGTTTGGGGACCATGTAGGGTCAGGTTGGGGAGGAAGCAACAAGGAATGTTCCCTGGGGTAAGGAGATGACAAAGCAGAAGATCCCAGAACCTGAGTGCGCTTCTGAGATTCTCCATACAAAAGGCTGGGAGCCAGTTTTCTAAGGCACTGCTGACCCTGAGTCCTGGGAGAGTGGGTTTGGGGCTGGAAGGTGGTGGGCAAATGGGCTAGACGCGTGGGCCCCATGCTGCGTCCAGAGCCATCTCTGGGCTCCAGTGTGCTCATTTCATATAGCTCCCCACCAGCCTTGCCCCTTCCCCAGCAAGGGGTCACCTTGGACTGGTCCCGCGCCTCCCTATGGGCCCGGCGCCCTTTCCAAGGTGATGCGGACAGCGGTCCTGTGCAACAGCAAGGGCCAGGCTCCTGGAGGGGCTGTGGGCGTCCGGAGCCCCACAGCCACTCTCGCGGCAATTGGGATCTGATGTCACCCGCGCCCTGAGCGAGCGCCGCAGGCGGAGGCGCTGCGGATGCTGCACTGGCGCTGGGCTGCTCAGATTCCCCGCGGCCGCGGCCCTCGGGCCCCAGCGGGCTCCACGGGCTAGTGCTGCTCCCTGGAACCCCTGTGCCACACGGAGCAATGGACAGGGCTAGGGAAGGATCCGTGAGTGCTTGGACTGGGGCTAGGCTAGCCGGGAGGGACTTGAGGATGCCACTGGCTTCCCGCTTCTCTTTGGAGTTAATGTATTTGGGGGGGGGGTATTTAGGGTAGAAACAAACGGGATATAAAGTGGGGTAGGGGTTGGCAATCAACGATGCTTAGCAGAGGTAGAACCCTGCTGCCCACAGACAAAGCTAGACTGGGAGGGGCCATGCCAGCTGGGTGGGCTTCCAGGAGGAGGGTCCCTTTGGGACGGGGTTGCCTGTTTTGGGAGATGGATGGCGGATAGTGTTGAAGATGCTGACAGTCCAGCCAAACACATTGGCTCAGTAAAACAGTGAAGGAAGAAGTTGCAGGCAGGCTGGCCAAGGCTTTTTGGAAGAGGTGCTCAGATCTTGGACACTTGAAGGCTGGAACCACCAGGGAACAGAAGGCGACCTGGGATGAGGGAGCAGGTCTGAACGGGTCACATTCACTGCCCTCTTCCAACTGGATGTCTCCACTTGCCTATTCCCTGTCCCATCTGTTTTCCACCTCCTCTTGGAAGCCACCTGGGATCACCTCAGCCAGAAACAAACAGGGTCTATTTCCTGGGAGTGCATTTATGCCATGACAAGGCACTTCTGGAGCAGCCTTAATGTCTACAGCTCTCCTTTCCCAGCTGGACAGCACGGGGATGCTCCAGTATTCATTGGGTAAAATCTACTCCTGCCAAAAGTAGCATTGTGGTGAAAACCAGCATCCCTATCACTTATATATACTGTGTGCTCGGCTTTGTGCAGAGTGCTTTACAGCCTGTGTCACTGAGTCCTCACAATTCTAGGATGTGGGGACTATTTCCATCTCCATTTTATAGGTGGGAAAACAAAGGCTTAGAGGAGCTGGGTAATCTATCCGGTGCTTTTTAAGTACCACTACTTCTTTTTCTTGGTGCTTTTCCCAGGACCTCTTCTTCGACCCCTAGGCATGACCTGTCCAGCCCCTCACTCTTAAACCACTTGCTTTCTTATTCCAATTCTTCACTCTGACCTTATCTCCCAAGCTCAGAGGGCCAGAACACACAGAGGATGTCCTATTTGGAAGTGCATATAGGGTTTTGTGTGGCATAAATGAAGATTTATGGGAGCATACCACTTGATATATGTCTCCACTGTTCCCCCAAATCTCTTTTCCTGTCCAGGTTCCCAGGATCACAAACTTTGGTGACTAAGTATGCACACCTATGTATCTGTACATGAAAATATACACACATAAGTACATATATCACACATGAATTATAGCTTGTATGATATTGTCCTTTTCTCATGCTACAGATTTTAGAGTGTTTTTTTGTTTGTTTTGTTGGTGGTGGGGCTTGAACTCTGGATCTGGGTGCTGTCCCTCAGCTCTTCAGTTCAAGGTGAGCGCTCAAAACACTTGAGCCACAGCACCACGTCCAATTTTCTGGTGGTTAACTGGAGATAAGAGTCTCACGGACTTTCCTTCCCGGGCTGGCTTTGAACCACAATTCTCAGATCTCACTCAGCCTCCTGAGTAGCTAGGATTACAGGTGTAAGCCACCGGTGCCCAGCTTGAGTTTTTAAAAATCTGTTTTGTTTTGTTTTTTGGTTTTTTTTTTTGGGGGGGGGGTCTGGTCGTGGGGCCTGAACTCTGGGCCTGGGCGCTGTCCCTCAGCTCTTCAGCTCAAGGCTAGCGCTCTACCACTTGAGCCACAGTGCCACTTCCAGCTTTTTCTGCTTATGTGGTGCTGAGGAATCGAACCCAGGGCCTCAGGCATGCAAGGCAAGCGCTCTACCACTGAGCCACCTTCCCAGCCCTAAAAATCTGTATACATATGTCTAACTTATTCTTTAATTTCCGCAATATTACATGGTAGAGATGTTGTAACTTACTTAACCAATGTCCTACTAAAGGGCTTTAGACTCCTTTAGACTAATGGTTAAGCTGATACTGGTAGCTCACACATGTAAACCAAGCTAGTTAGGAGGACAAGATTTGAGTATTGCAGTTTGAGGCTAACCTGAAAAATCTAAGAGACTCTTGTCTCCAATTAGCCAGCAAAAAAACGGAAGTGGAGGTGTAGCTCAAGTGGTAGAGTGCTAGCCTTGAGCAAAAAAGCTAAGCAAGAGCTTGAAGCCCTGACTTCAAGCTCCAGTACTGGTACTAAAATAAAATAATTTTAAAAATAATGAAACAATGTTTGGTAAATATTTTTGTACATATGGAGTTGTCTACTTAAATATGTTAACTATATCTGTAAAATAAACTTAGTTATTAGATAGTTAGAAGAAAGGATATACAAATCCAAATTGTGTTCAAAAGAGGCAGAAGGAATTTGTATTCCTAAACATCAAATGAATAAGAAGACTATTTCTATAGGGCTTTTCTGATTATTCTTGAGCAGTTTTGGGTGAGATTCAAGGCTTGTTTTTTTCTTTTTTAAGTTTTGTTTTGCAATAGGATCTTCACTGGGTAGCTCAGACTAGATTAGAACTTTAAGCAGGCTTTGAACAGGCTGGCTTCAAATATGAGATCCTCCTGCATCAGCCTCTGGAGTGCAGGTATTGCAGGAATGAACCACCATACCTGGCTCTATACTTGCTCTTGAATTGCATAAACCATTAGCCTTATGTCAGTTTTTCGTAAACTTGGGGACTGGGGAAGGAGTGTGCTTTAGTCTGTTCCCTGACTGACATTTCCTTTCCATCATTCCCTGGCTAGGACACAGAGTTGCAGAGGAAGCTAGACCATGAGATCCGGATGAGGGAAGGGGCCTGCAAGCTGCTGGCAGCCTGTTCCCAGAGAGAGCAGACTCTGGAGGCCACCAAGAGCCTGCTGGTGTGCAATAGCCGCATCCTAAGCTACATGGGCGAGCTGCAGCGGCGCAAGGAGGCCCAGGTGCTGGGGAAGACCAGCCGGCGGTGAGCAGGGGGGGGGGGGGGGGGGCAAGACCTCAGTGGGAGCAAGAGGCTTTCCAGGTGATGGTGTTACAGCAAAAGCTACAGAGTGTAGACCACCCTGCAGACCACCTCCTTGGGAAGGCCTGTGAGGGGAATGGAGGACACTTTGGAGTTTTTCCACTGTGGTGTGTTATCTAGAGTAGCTAGGGCTGGCTGGACTCGGTAAAGCTCATTTGGGAGCTCTATGGGAGCTGGAAGTCTAATGGATGGCGAGTCAAGCAAAAGCACTCATTTGCTAAGTCTTACCTGGGATCTGATAAGTCTGGCTGGCTTGCTAGCTTCTGGAAAACTAATTTTCTCAAAGCCAGTTCACCAAATGGCCAATTTGTTGTGTATTTTTTTTTTTTTTTGGGTGTAGTAGAGGGCCTGAACTCTGGGCCTGGGCACTGTCCCTCAGCTCTTCAGCTCAAGGATAATGCTCTACCACTTGAGCCACAGCGCCACTTCTGGCTTTTTTTTTCGGCTTATGTGGTGCTGAGGAATCGAACCCAGGCAAATGGCCAATTTGTTAAATGACCAACTTACAACAATTGACAATAGTTTGTTATACCTGAGATCTACCATCAGAAGCAGAAATCAGGAAAACAAATCATTAAAAAAAAACCCACTTAAAGGAAAGCTACCCATTCGTATAAATTAGATCACACATTCTAAGAGGGCTTAGCTGCTGAATATGAAACACAGTACCCTGATGGTAGACTCTGCTCATCTGACACACCCACTGTGAAATGGCTCAGGGGATGCTGTGACAACTGGCCATTTTGGGTAAGTTGCCATTTGGAGAATTGACTTCTGGCAAAGCAGTCTGCCTCATGGAGAGATCGTCCCAGCTCCTCACTTATAGTGCCAGCCATGGTGGCTGAATCAAGGGCAGGTGCTAGCTTACCATGGAGCTAACAGAAGATGAAGCAGACTCTACAGCTGTCCCTTGTAGCTAAGGGGCCAGTAGGCACGGAGGGCAGCTGCTTCTGGGCATACGCTGCCTCCTCAGGTGGCCAGCCAGCGCACTGCTCTGCCTGGGTCACCTCACAAGGAGGTGTGAGGTCCAACCCAACTCCTGGAAGCCAAATATACTTCTATCAGTGCCACATCACTAAGACAGAAAGTATATGAGTGCCATGATAAATAAGTATGGACAGACTGGCTGTCACCTTTGGAGATGGACACAGGCTCAGAGAATCCCAGTGACGGGTGTGGAGGGGAGGATGCTGAATATGTGGAGCTCTAGGGAGCCCCAGGCACTGGGAAGGTGACGCTTACCTAGTCAGGAAGGTATATGAGAAATCAAACTTGGAAGGAGGGGCAGTGGAGAGGGCAAGGGGACTATGGTGAATGGAATAAAAATATTCCCTACTTGTGATATATATGTGTATGTGTGTGTGTGTGTGTGTGTGTGTGTGTGTGTGTGTGTGTGTACACATATACATATATATATATATATGTTTTGGGTTTTTTTTTTTGCTAGTCCTGGGGCTTGAACTCATGCCTGGGCACTGTCTCTGAGCTTCTTTTTGCTCAAGGCTAGCACCCTATCAATTGGGCTGCAGCACCACTTCTGGCTTCTTCTGTGTATGTGGTACTGAGGAATCAAACCCAGGGCTTCATGCATGCTAGGCAAGCACTCTACCACTAAGCCACATTTCCAGCCCTTGTGATATTTTATCTCATCAAACATTGGTCAAATTATATTCTGGCTGACCTAGTTGCACTTCTATATCAAAGAAGAAATGAAGCTGGGAGTGGTAGTGCATGCTTGTAATCCCAGGATTCCGGGGGGCTGAGGCAGAGGATCTGGAGTGTCTTGAAACCTAGCAAACCTCTGGGTTCTGGCAACAACTCACCATCAAAGTCCCTCAGTCCCATGACAAGCCTGGCTAGAGACCTCTGGGCTGGGACTCTGGGACCAGAGAGCTCCAGAGCCCTTGGGAACCAGAGCAAGGGAAGGGGAAGACTGTGTGTGGAGTCTAGGCCAGGACCTGGTGATCTACCCACAGGCCTTCTGACAGCCGGCTGCCTGCTGAGCGCACCCCATGCCGAGGCCGGGTCTGCATCTCTGGTAAGAAGCAGTTGCCCCAGCTGCTAGCTCCCCTCATCTGGCCATGTCATCTCCTCAACCCCTTTTCCTACCCCTCTGCCCCTTAGACCTCCGGATTCCACTCATGTGGAAGGACACAGAATATTTCAAGAACAAAGGTGGTGAGTTCCACACCCTGGGAGTGCCCCTGAGGTTAAAGGTTCTTGTGGCGAGTATGTACACATGCACGCGCACGTGCACGCGCGCACGCACACACACACACACACACACACACACACACTCCATACCCCCGATATATGTACGTATGTATGTATGTATGTGTGTATATTCAGACCTGCACCGCTGGGCTGTGTTCCTGCTGCTGCAGCTAGGGGAACAGATTCAGGACACAGAGATGATTCTGGTGGACAGGACCCTCACAGACATCTCTTTTCAGAACAATGTGCTCTTGTGAGTATCACAACTCCTCCTTTCTCCACTCTGCTCTCCAGTCTCCCATAGGGCAATTTGGGGTAGGGACATGGAAGAGGAGGAGGAAGATGGGTACCTGGTTTTCTCGGTGTAGCTTCAGTACTTTATCCCATCTTTTACTGCGTGCCCGTCCTGTGACCACAGTCTTTGTCCTTCTGCACCTCTGCAGCACTGAGGCAGGGCCAGACTTTGAACTGCGGCTGGAGTTGTATGGGGCTTGTGTGGATGAAGAAGGGGCTCTGGCTGGTGCTCCCAAGAGGCTTGCTACCAAGCTCAGCAGCTCTCTGGGTCGCTCCTCAGGGAAGCGTGTCCGAGCATCACTGGACAGTGCTGCAGGCTCGGCAAGCAGTACCATCCTGCTACCCACTCCAGCTGTGGGGTAAGATCTACACCACCCGCACTGCTCTCAGCTTCTGTGTCCTGCCCACAGGTGGCCTTTGAGCCGTGTTGAACATCACAGCCCACTTTACACTGTTGCTAGCACACGCTTATATGTCATGGCTGGAAGGCATTCTGGCATACCTTAGAGCTGGGCCTAAGCCAATCCTCAAGACCAATAGGAAGGCAGAGAAAGTCAAGCTCTGGGCTTGTAACTGCTCTTGATTGTAGATAGATGTACACATACACAACAGAGGTCCCTAGTTGGAACAGGGTAGACTGGGCTTGTGGTAGAGGCATCCGGAGGTACTAATGGAATCACAGACTCTGAGGAGCTATAAACTACTGGCAGCTTACATCTTTTCTTTTTCCTTGTGCCAGTACTAGAGCTTGAACTTAGAGCCTGGATGCTGTTCCTTAGCATTTTTTCAAGGCTAATGCTCTACCTCGAGCCACAGCTCCACTTCCATCTTTTTTTTTTTTTTTGGTCCGGTCCTGGGGCCTGAACTCTGGGCATGGGCACTGTCCCTCAGCTTTCAGCTCAAGGCTAGTGCTCTACCACTTGAGCCACAGCGCTACTTCCTGCTTTTTTCTTTATGTGGTGCTGAGGAATTGAACCCAGGGCTTCATGCATGCAAGGCAAGCGCTCTACCACTGAGCCACCTTCCCAGCCCCCTCCACTTCCATCTTTTTGGCAGCTAATCGGAGATAAAGAGTCTTATGGACTTTCCTGCCTGGGCTGGCTTCAAACTGTGATCCTCAGATCTCAGCCTCTTGAGTAGCTAGGATTTCAGGTGTAAGCCACCAGTACTTGGCTTTTACTGGCAAGTTCATTAATATCTGTAAGCCTTAAGTTGACTCATCTATTAAGTGAAGATGTCATCAACATCACAGGACTGTCAAGGGAATACAGTTGGCATAACATATGTAATGCACAGATCCTTCAAGTTCCATAGTGTGATGAACAGTTAATATTCACTCCAACCAGATGAGGAGGCGAGCTAGTTTTTTATGCTCAGCTCTCAGAGCTCCTGTTATGGAAAATATGAACTGATGCTTCCTCCTCTTTCCTCTAGAGGTCCTCGTTACCACCTCTTGGCTCACACCACACTCACTCTGGCTGCAGTACAAGATGGGTTCCGTACACATGACCTCACTCTTGCCAGTCATGGTATGTGTGTGTAGTGGGAGGGGGCACTGGTGATGGCAAGAGGGAACATGACATGTCACGTCCCTTCTCATTCCGCACCCTCACCCTGCATTTCCTCCTTCCCTAGAGGAGAATCCTGCCTGGCTGCCCCTTTATGGTAGTGTGTGTTGCCGTCTGGCAGCTCAGCCTCTCTGCATGACCCAGCCCACTGCCAGTGGTACCCTCAGAGTGCAGGTGAGGGGGCTCTGAGGAGTTAAAGGGAACAGGAAAGAGGCAAAGGCAAGCTGAATCACCTAGGGCTATTGAAAAATGAAGATGTGGGTGGGTGATGGGGGCATGGAAAGACCAGAGAGGGACAGGAAGGGGGTGGGCAAAAAGGGCAGGCTGTCAGTGGGGGATTGGGAAGGAGGTGCTGGGGAGTATGTTCCCCCCAGGAAACACGGAGTCATTTATGCAGCAAGCTGGGGAGCTACAGAACGGGGCACAAGTGTATGGAGTCCTGAAAGGCACAAATCTCTTCTGTTACCATCGACCCGAGGATGCAGACACTGGGGAAGATCCGCTGTTGACTATTGCAATCAACAAGGTGATGGGTCCCCTAGTGGTGAGGCCATCGGGGGCCTGGGCTTAGGTGCCTCTGCTTCAGGCCCTAAGAGAGTGGAGGCAGACCTCAGAGACAGGGAAGCTGGCTTCCTGCCTTAACAACATCACACCCTGCTTCAGAGCCAAGGACGCAGAGGGGTCCTTACTGCTCTACCCCCCAGCAGCACTAGAAAGGTCACCTTGCTTACTCACCATCTTCAGCCACTTCAGAGTCTCAGAGAATTCTACCATCAGTTTCGGACTTTGAGTCCTCTTTCAGAGTTTCCTTCAGCTTGTTATTTGTATCTATGGTAATTTGCTGCTCTTCTCTCCTTACCCAGGTCTAATTGCATTTCTTTGCTTCCTAGTCCTTTTGTTGGCTTTCCTGCCCACTGTGTTTTGATTCTGTTTTGCTTTTTTTTGGTGCTTGGGATCAAAATCAAAATGCCGGGCAGGTGCTCTATCATCAAGGCACACCCCAGATCCCTACCTATGTTTTGAACTACTGGAAACCGTGGCCTTGGTGCCCATCTCTGTCCCTCTTTCCCTTCTCAACCTACTCCTCCTTCCCTGACTAGGCATGGACTGTCTCTTCCCCAGCCTTTTCTTGCCATTCTTTCCATTAGGAGGCAGATGTGAAGGGTCAGAGAAAGCCCATAGCACTTCCTTCTAGGAGGGGATGACCTCATTGA
The DNA here is from genome assembly GCF_019054845.1 of Dipodomys spectabilis. Lineage (NCBI taxonomy): Eukaryota > Metazoa > Chordata > Mammalia > Rodentia > Heteromyidae > Dipodomys > Dipodomys spectabilis. The sequence continues at coordinate 3,484,433 of NW_024870939.1, read as the reverse complement.
CTCACATCACTGCTGAGTTCTCTGACCAAGAAGGAGCGGGAAGTAGCCCACTTATTCCTCTTCTAGGAGACACGGGTCCGGGCAGGGGAGCCAGACCAGGCCCCTGGACGGCCCCTCACCCTTAGCATCAGTAACCAGTACGGGGATGATGAGGTGACACACACCCTTCAGACAGAGACTCGGGAAGCCCTGCAGAACTGGATGGAGGCACTGTGGCAGCTTTTCTTTGACATGAGTAAGAGAGAACGGGTCTGGGTTGAACCTTTGGGAGAAAATGAGGGTTTTGATTTTGGTTTGGCACTCATGGCTCATGCCTGTAATCTTAGCTCCTCAGGAGGCTGAGACTTGAGAATCATGGCTCAAAGCCAGCCCAAGCAGACAAATTTGAGAGACTCTTACCTCTAATTAACCAGTAAAAAGACAGAAATGGATGTGTGGCTCAAGTGGTAGAATGCCAGCTTGAATGAAAAAGCTAAGAGAGAATGTGTTGTTTTTTGTTTTCTTTTACAAATGGAAGAAAACGTATCAAGAGAGAAGGCAACCTGGCCCTCTAACAGTTAGTGCTCTTCCTGCAGGCCAGTGGAAGCAGTGCTGTGATGAAGTCATGAAAATTGAAACTCCTGCTCCCAGGAAGCCCCTTCAAGCACTGGCCAAGCAGGGGTCCTTATATCATGAGATGGGTGAGTGAGAGGAAGGTATACTTAGGGAACCTGGCGGGAACTGGGCTTGAGGGCTTTAAGGGAACCCAGATAATGGAAACAAAGTGCACCTTGGGCTAAGGCAGATCTCTGGGGACCCAAATCCCACCCAGTCCTATTATATTCCTTTCTCCTCTCCAGTTCTTCTTAGAACTACCTCCTCTAAAGCTCACCACCACTGCCCCCCCCCAAAAAAAACCCCAAAAGGTTCATTTCATGAAATTTTTTCCTAATTTCTTCTTTTCTGTTTCCCTTTCTGCATGCGGATTCCTGTCTCTTCCTCTGACCTCTCACTTGCCTGGCACCGCTTTCGTTTTTCCTCCTCTTTCCTGGTTTCTTCACCTACTTCTGCTCCCCTCTACCCTGAATCCCACAGTCTTATCAGAGCCTATGGCCTCAGGGAGCCCAGGTGAAGGGCTGCTCCTACAGGATAACGCAATCTCGGCTGAGATCCGGGCTTTGCTTTCCTCCTATTACAGTGACAGGTGATGAGCAGGGCTTGGGTGGGCCTGGGGCCTGAGCTCTGACTAGCACCCTCCCCTCAACCCCTTCCTGATGCCACAGCTATTGAGCCGCTGGATGACATCGCAGCGGTGACAGACATCCTGGCCCAGCGGGAGGGCGCAAGGCTGGAGTCGCCCCCACCCTGGCTAGCTATGTTCACAGATCAGCCTGCCTTGCCTAGCCCCTGCTCACCTGCCTCAGTGACCCCAGCCCCATCTTGGACCCACCCTATGCCCTGGGGGAGACCCCGGACCTTTTCCCTGGATGCTGTCCCCTCAGACCACTCCCCTGGGGCTTCTCGCTTGGCTGCCCCCCTCCCTAATCAGCGGTCCCCACAGTCCAGAGGCCTCTGCAGCAGCAAAGGCCCATTCCGAACTTGGCTGCAGTCACCAGTGTGAGGCCAAGGTGCTGACAACAGGATCTGTCCAGAAAAGAAAATGACCTATGTACAGTTGGGCTCTGGATCTGACACTGCCTGCAGCAAGTTAGCCAGCTTGGCCTTCTCTTCCTCTCCTGGACTAGGGGTAGGTGGGGAGAGAGAACAGAAGCTGTTCTTGAGCTGTGGTTGCCATGGTACTGAGGGGAGCTCATTACTGGAGTTAGCTGGGACCCTCTAAACCCTTCCTGGGGGAAAAAAAACTGGAACAATACTGCCCTACCTCCCTGCACTAACCAGCTTTGATGATGGCACTGAAGAGCCCTGGGAGAAAATGTACCTCCTTTGTGACTCTTACACACCATTAAAGTTATTTAACAGCTGCCTCCATCTGGTTCCTGAGTGCAGGTTGCCTCTCTCCAAGAGGTGAGTCCTGCCCCACCCGCACCTTCCTGGAGCTTGGCCCACTACTTAGAAATATGACCATGACACTGAGTAATCAGACGAGCACTGTGTGGAGGAATACTTTATAAATACCACAGGCAAAAAGGAGGACCACTTTTCTCTCACACACTGGTGAATCTCAGGATCTCTGCAAGGTCATAGCCCGTCACTGCAAAGGAGCTGCCTGAGGGCTCACAGAACCGAGCACCGCACACTTGGGTGTCAGATACACACTCACCATGACAGTGTTCCACCTGAGGGAGAAGAGAGCTGGTCAGGACCTGCTGTCCTATGCTTGGGTCCCCACTCTAAACCTTCTATGATATACACCTCAATGGAGCCACTCTCCGGGCTTCTGCTTAGCTTCCAGATATGAACAAAGGTGTCCTCAGCTGCAGAGAGTAGCTATGTTTAAAAAGAAAAAGAAAAAAAAAAAGGAAAAGGGAGTGTCAGAATTCCTTGACAAGATGGATATAGACCAGAATATCCAATCCAAGTATCCTGGGCAAGGGCACAGTGAGTAGAGACAAATTTGTATCATTCTTCTCAGTGTCTCAGTACCAAGAAAAAGGGTATGTTGGGATACAGAAGAGACTGACCTTTCCCACCTCTGGAGCTATGTCCAGGGCAGAGATGGCCCGGGCATGAGCATTGATCTGGACATGAAGATTTCCTGTGGTAGCCTCATACAGACATACTTGTCCATTCCCATAACCTGCTGCTACAATCCCCTGCCACAGCTGCACAGAGGAACATGGGACCCTGCATGGGTGACATTCACTTTGTTTGTGCTAGATCCAAGTGAACACCCTACCCAGAAGCTACCACAGGAAGGCCACAGCCCGCTTACCCAAATCCTGGTATGTGGGTCAGTAATGTAAATTCAGGTCCTGTACGCCAGACACACAGCAAGCCTGAATCATCTGCTGTTACCATGTCAGCCATACCATCCTGAGGGGAAAAGTGGAGTCAGCTCTTCCCTTTCTTCCCTGCTATGGTCCTGAGTACAAGTCATGAGGGAAAAGATAACATATTTGTCTCTCAAGTGAAGGGGCAAGATGTGGATCTCTCACAAGCTGGATCCACCAGAAATTCTCCTCAGAGTTCCTTAAGAAGCAGGGACTCAGGGATGGGAATATGGCTTAGTGGTAGAGTGCGTCTAGCATGCATGAAGTCCTGGATTTGATTTCTTCGTACTACATAAACAGAAAAAGCCAGAAGTGGTGTTGTGGCTCAAGTGGTGGAGTACTAGCCTTGAGCAAAAGAAGCTCTGGAACTGCCCAGCCCTGAGTTCAAGCCTCAGGACTGGCAAAAAAAAAAAGGGACTCAGCAGGTACCAGTGGCTCATGCTTGTGATACTAACTACTCAGAAGGCTGAGGTCTAGGGATCACAGTTTACACACACACACACACACACACACACACACACTGGGGAGGGAGGGGAAACGGGATGGGATCATTGTTCTTGCATATATTATAGAGTCTCACAATATCCCTTACCTTCCTTCATGTATTAGAAGAGGATGTATAACTGTCCTCACTAAATGGATGAAATTTAGGTGCCATGACTTTCTGGAGATCTTCCAGTGAACCAGTCTTGACCAGGCTCACTAAAATAGGTAAGGGAAGTCCACTCACCTGTCCCTGAGCAGGTTCCGTGGCAATATCTGTGATTGGTGTCTGGTGCTCAGCAAGCTCTTCACTCAGGACAATATTGGGACCCTTGGCTGGGATGTCAAACACCAGCACCTGGCCTGACCATGTTCCTGTAGCCAGAACCAGTATCTCACTGATGACTTCCTCACCCTCTTGGGTCTCCAGCCTCCATGATCAGCATTCCCTCTATGCCAGAAATCTTAGTAACAAACTCATCCGGTCACTCCCTGACTCTGAACCCTTCCATGTCTTTTCAGAGCCTCAGATCCCCTTCTCTCTCACTCTTCCCTCCAACCCTCACAATTTCTTCTTGCCCTCAGCATCTTCCTGCCTGAAGATCACACCCCTATACCCAACACCCCTTAATGCCACGCCCTTGGTCCCCCTCACCCACACAGATGAAGTGGCCACTGGCAGCAATTCCTCGGGCAAACAGAGCCTGTACTGAGTTTGAAAACAGAAACTATCAGAAATAGTCCTCTACCCCCCAAAACAGCATATGCTCTACCAACCCCACCTGGTAGTGCACATACCTGAAGAGGCATCTCCAGAGTCCAGTGCATGCCAATAGACCATAGTGGAGCCATCTGATTCATACATCTGGGGGGGGGGGGCGGGAAGGAATGGGAGTATAATCCAGTTGACCTAGGCTGAGTTCTGTACTGAGCACTTCACATATCTATATTAGCTTTAACCCATTTAATTCACAAAAGTGTTCTGGGAAGGAGGCACTATTTTTTAATCCCTACTTTTCAGAGGAGAACACAGAAGCTTTGCCCAAGGTCATACAGTTAGTAAAGGGGACAAATACTAGATATGGTATTTGGAAACTGGAGAAAATAAAAGGAATGAAGATGAAAAATATAGGAAGCATGGACTATGCATGGAGAAAGTTTGGAAGTGCTTAGCGGCAAATGGGCAGGCCCTGGGGGCATTGAAGGGAAGGAAATTGAAAAGATGGCTGGAGAGAGGACAGGAAGATCCTTTCTTACCTGTATCCCTCGATGTGAAGTGAGTACCAGCAATACTCGGAAGGGGAGGACACACCAGTGGACCTGGGAAGATGTAGATCATAGTAAGGCAAAGATCAGAGTAAAGAGACATAACGTGTCCCTTACACTAAGTGGAAATTCTGAGAGGGAGGGAAAGCCTATTTCTTGAAGTGTGAAAAGAACAGAGGGGTAGAGCTGAGTTTAACAACCCCGTTCCCCACTCCACACCTGAGTGATAAGTGGAGGGCTCACTCCTGCGCCTTCCTTAGCCAGGAGTTGGCGCTGGGCCAAGGGTACACCATCCGGGGCGGCGCTGAGAAGCTGTGCGTTTGGCCCATGTACTACACCAAAATGCGTCAGGTTGCGGGCTGGCAGCTGCAGTACAGTGAGGTTGTTAACCAGGGGGGCCGCAGAACCTCGAAGGGGAATGGAGCGCTCCCGACGGAACATCCTGGGGACAGAGTGGCAGCGAGGAGCGGCGGAGGGCAGTAAGATCCTCAGATCGGTGGTGTGATGGGGTGACCCGAGGGACGCGATGGGGATGGGTCACATGCTGGCAGGAGGCTCTCGGGGGGGCGGGGAGGAGAGTCCCAGGGCTGAGTCACTGAGCCATAAGGGAATCCCAGAGGAGAAATAATGAAGTCATAGGACGCGGTGCTCCCAAGTGCCGGAGCTTAAAAAACAACAAAAAAAAGACAAAATGAGGCCTCCAGGACCTTCTTCCTTCGGCTCGGCTTTCTGAAGACCCCTGCCAAGGTCAGAGGTTACACCCACAACCCCAGATACCCTTGCCTGATTCCTCCAGGATCGTGCGGTCCCTCCGAATCCGCCGCCACCATAGAGACGACGCACCTACGCACGGCCTTTGGGCGGGACGAATGGTAGCTCTACGTCACGCACGCGCGGCGCAGTTGTCGGGGCAACCGTGGGCGGGGCGAGCGCCCCAACGCGCTGCGTGGTTGCCGAGGCGACCGTTAGGCGGCAGCGTCAGGTCCGAGAGGCAACTCAAACACCTGGAGGTGTTAGAGGACCGCCGGGAAGATGTCTCACGAAGGCACGGTGAGCGTTGGCTCAACTACGGGTGTGTCGGAGCTGGGGTCGGCCAGTAAGGTCGGTGTCGAAAACACTGGGACAGATTCGTGCCCTTCTGGGCATTCAAGATGATCAAAGAGGCCACAGTGGTACTTGGGCACCAAGTCTACATCTGCACTGTGCTTACCCACACGCGTTGTCACACTCAGGCCCTGAAAGAAGAGAGTCAATAGCTGGTGTGGAAAGAAAAAGAAAGGAATTCGAAACAGCATCTAACAGTTCTCTTACCTATTTGGAAAATCCTAGATCAGGCTTTTGGGTTTAGGTGTTGGGAGAGAAATCATGTTTTGATCATTTCAGGAGAAAAACGAATTCAGCAACAACTCTGAGGCTATACTGAAAGTCAAGTTGTTTAAAGGCAGACGTTTTAAAGTATTTATAGAGCCTTTGTGCAAAAAAAAAAAAAATCACTATCCTCTTGGGTCAGAACATGTATAAGAGACTGTCAGAAAGTAGAAGTCTAAGGAAGTAACTGTTGTACTAGTGCTATCTACCTTGCTTCCACCAGGCCTCGGCTTGTGAGAGGGCTGTTCCTGCTGGTGGAATGGAGTGGAGAAATGAGGCATTTTAAGCTCAATGTGAGGTGTAGGGAACACTAGATTTGACAGGAGAATGAATTTTAGAGAAATATGAGGCTGGGGCTGGGAAGGTGGCTCAGTGGTGGAGCGTTTGCCTTGCATGCATGAGGCCCTGGGTTCGATTCCTCAGCACCACATAAGCAAAAAAGAAAAAAGCCAGAAGTGGTGCTGTGGCTCAAGTGGTAGAGCTCTAGCCTTGAGCTGAAGAGCTGATGGACAGCGCCCAGGCCCAGAGTTCAGGCCCCACGACTGGACCCCCCCCCCCAAAAAGAGAAATATGAGGCAATAAGGTTGTGGGAGGAGAAGGTAGGTAAAGGTTTGGAAAGACCATACTTGTGGAAAGAACCACATTCCATGAGATGTTGTGGGGATTAAGGGGAGTACCCCAAAAGGATAAGTTATCATGTTCCCTAAAGTGAGTTTGGAGGAGTTCGCAGTCTCATTGTAGAGAATTTACAAAATAGAGAAGAGCCAGGTACTGGTGGCTCATCCTAGCTACTCAGGAGGCTGAGATCTGAGGATTGCGGTTCAAAGCCAGCCTGGGCAGGAAAGTCCGTGAAACTTTTCATTTTTTGCTGGTCATGGGGCCTGAACTCTGGGCCTGGGCACTGTCCCTTAGCTCTTCAGCTCAAGGCTCGTGCTCTACCACTCGAGCCACAGCGCCATTTCTGACTTTTTCTGCTTATCTGGTGCTGAGGAATCAAACTCAGGGCATCATGCATGCAAGGCAAGCACTCTACCACTGAGTCACCTTCCTAGCCAGGTCCTGGGACTCTTATCTCCTATTAACCACCAGAAAACAGGAAGTGGCACTGTTGCTTAAGTGGTAGAGCTCTTGCCTTGAGGTGAAGAGCTCAGGGACAGCACCCAGGCCCAGAATTCAAACCTCAGGACAGACCCAAAAAAAAATTAGAGAAGAGCATACGTTCGTGCTTGTTTTAGTGTTTTAATTTTTGTATGTGTTGGTCTATATAGCTGATATAAGTAGGACACCATTTTGTGTCCTGCTTCTTTCACTCAACATTACATCCTGATCATTTTCCTTTGCCATGATGATTCTTTATAAATATTATCTTTGATCATTGTATAGTATTATGTAGATACAGTACAATTAATCATCTATTCTCTTTTTCAACATCCTATTTTCAATTAGAAATAACACTATAGGGAATATGCAGAAGAATATATCTTTATAATTATGTCAGCATAAATGTTCTGGATGTATTTATAGAACTGAAATTGCAGCTTTGAATGAGTATAGTTTTCATTTGTGTGTGTGTCCCACACTCAGGGTCTGGATGCTGTCTCTTAGGGTTTTTGAGGTTTTTTTTTAGCCAGTCCTGGGGCTTGATCTCAGGACCTGGGCACTGTCCCTGAGCTTCTTTTGCTCAAGGCTAACACTCTACGGCTTGAGTCACAGTGCTACTTCCAGCTTTTTCTGTTTATGTGGTGCTGAGGAATTGAACCCAGGGCTTCTGGCATGCTAGGCAGGCACTCTACCACTCAGCCATATTCCCAGCTCCCTTTTTGTTTATTTTTGGTTTTTGTGCCCATCCTGAGGCTTGAATTCAGAGCCTGTCCCTGAATGCTTGTGCTCAAGGCTTGTGCTCTAGCACTTGAGCCACAGCTGTACTTTGGCTTTTTGGTGGTTAATTGGAGGTAAGTGTCTCATAGACTTTCTTGCCTGGGCTGGCTTCAAACTGTGATCCTGATATTTCAGCCTCTTGAGTAGCTAGGATTAAAAGCATGATCCACCAATATCTGGTGGATCAGTTTTTTTGCTCAAGGCTGGTGCTCTACTACTTAAGCTGTACTACCACTTCTGGCTTTTTTGGTGTTTAGTTGGAAATAAGAGTTTCATAGATTTTCCTGCCTGAGCTGTATTTGAACTGTGATCCTCAGATCTCAGGCTCTTGAGTAGTTAGGGTTACAGGTATGAGCCACCAGCACCTGACTATTTTCACTTTCTGTTTCCTCGTCTGTTATTGAGTCAATATTTCACTGTGTTATCCAGGCTGGACTCCAATTCTGAGATCAAGTTGGGACTGTACTGCCATGCGCAGCCCAAGAAACATTTTTTTTTTTGGGGGGGGGGGAGTCCGGTTGTGGGGCCTGAACTCTGGGCCTGGGTGCTGTCCCTCAGTTCTTCAGCTCAAGGCCAGCGCTCTACCACTTGAGCCACAGCGCCACTTCCGGCTTTTTTCTTTTTGCTTATGTGGTGCTGAGGAATCGAACCCAGGGCCTCATGCATGCAAGGCAAGCGCTCTACCACTGAGCCACCTTCCAAGCCCTGAAACTTCTTTTTTTTTTTGGCGTTTTCCATGTCTGAACTTAAGATCTTGCCTAGAACTTGATAGGCAACTACTCTGCTGCTTTAGCCAAAACTAACCCTTTTTGTTTTCAGGTTATTTTTTACACAAGGTCTCACTTTTTGTCCAGCCAAGCCACAGACATAATCCTTGTACTTATGTTCTCCCACTTACCTGAGATGACATGTGTGTGACATAAGCACACTCAGTTTATTCGTTGAGATAGGGGGTCTTATTAACTTTTTTCCAGGACTAGCCTGGAACTGGGATCTTCCTGATTTCCACATCTAAAGTAGCTTGGATTATGGACATGAGCCAGATTAAAATTTTCTATAGGGGCTGGGAAGATGGCTCAGTGGTAGAGTGCTTGCCTTGCATGCATGAGGCCCTGGGTTTGATTCCTCAGCACCACATAAGCAGAAAAAGCCAGAAGTGGCACTGTGGCTCAAGTGGTAGAGCGCTAGCCTTGAGCTGAAGAGCTGAGGGACAGTGCCCAGGCCCAGAGTTCAGGCTCCATGACCGACAACAACAAATATATATATATATTTAATTTTTATTGTTATTATAAAGATGATGCATAGAGGAATTACAGGTATATAAGTCAGGTAAGGAACACATTTCTTTTTGTTCAATGTTACTCCTACCCTAGCTCTCTCCTATTTTTCTTTCCCATCCCCACCTGTAAGCTATATAGTTAATTTTCAATACAGAGTTGAGTGAATACAACTGCTGCATTTATTTGCCTTTTTGTTGTTGTTGTTGGTCATGGGGCACTGTCCCTCAGCTCTTCAGCTCAAGGCTAGCACTTTACTACTTGAGACACAGCGCCACTTTCAGTTTTTTCTGCTTATGTGGTGCTAAGGAATCAAACCCAGGGCCTCATGCATGCAAGGCAAGCATTCTACCACTGAGCCACCTTCCCAGCCCCATTTATTTGCCTTTTACCCCCCCCCCCCCACCTAAGACAGATAAATGAACAATACAAAAAAAGAAACAGCAACAAAGAAAAAACCCTATTGTTTCTATTTCCTGGAATTCATTTTGATAAATAGTATTTTATGTGGGGCTGGGAAGGTGGCTCGGTGGTAGATCGCTTGCCTTGCATGCCTGAGGCCCTGGGTTCGATTCCTCAGCACCACATAAGCAAAAAGAAAAAAAGCTGGAAGTGGCGCTGTGGCTCAAGTGGTAGAGTGCTAGCCTTGAGCTGAAGAGCTGAGGGACAGCGCCAAGGCCCAGAGTTCAGGCCCCACGACCTGACACCCCCCCCCCCAAAATAGTATTTTATGTGATGAGAAATACATAGGCATTTCACCTTGTGTTCCTCCCCTAAGAGTAGCCTCTTAAAAAATATTTTTGAAGTGGTGCTGTAGCTCAAGTGGTAGAGTGCTCACCTTGAACTGTGTCTAAACCCAAAGTTCAAGCCCCACGACTGACCAAAAAAAAATTTTTTTTTTGAAGCTGAGCACTGGTTGAGTCACACCTGTAATCCTAGCTACTCAGGCAGTTGAGATCTGAGGATCACAGTTTGAAGCCAGCCCAGAGAGAAAAGTCTGTGAGACTCTTATTTCCCATTAACTACCAAAAAAAGGACAGAAGTAGAGGCATAGTTCAAGTGGTAGAATACCAGACTTAAGTAAAAAGCTAAGGAACAGCACCCAGACCGAGTTCAAGCCTGAGTACACACAAGAAAATTTATTTTGATAGTGTTAATATATACCACCACGTGGCTTTCAAAATATTGTTTCTATACTTTTCATTGTTTAGGCATCACACTAAAACTTTGGTAGTGTTGAATGTCCTTGTTTTTAAAATAGCTTCTATTGGGCTGGGAAGGTGGCTCGGTGGTAGAGTGCTTGCCTCGCATGCACATGCATGAGGCCCTGGGTTCGATTCCTCAGCACCACATAAACAGAAAAAGCCCAAAGTGGTGCTGTGGCTCAAGTGGTAAAGCACTAGCCTTGAGCTGAAGAGCTCAGGGAGAGCACTCAGGCCCAGAGTTAAAGCCCCACGACTGACCAAAAAAAAAGCCTCTATTTCATCAAATTGCCTGCAACCTTACCATCACCTGAATTTGATTCCCAGTACCAAAAAAATTTAAATTTCAATTTTTGTGTTTTGGGATATATTTTAAATATATTCTGGATATATTTAAATATTTAAAAATATTTATTACAGCGCTCTTCATGGGGTTAGGGTGTATAACCTCTCAGGCTAGGAATAACTGGGCTTCCTTGCTTAAAGCACTTCCTGTGGGGGTTAGGGAATATGTGTTACTCATTTACAACTTCTCTTTTGTGGAATATTACATCTTTTCCTTAACTTTGGAGTCATTAATGATTTTCCTCTTTTATATGAGTTTAAGCTACATATTTGGATATATTTCTTTTTCCATATTAGTTGAAAATACATATATTTGTTTCACCTTGCATACTTGTTTCATCCTTCATATTTGCTGCAAATGCTTTTTTGGATCATTTTGTTTACTGGCTTAGTTATACCAAAGGGGATTTCAGTGTGCAGATGCTTTTGTTTGGAAAGTTGGATGAAGGCTGATTCTGGAATTAGAAGCCTAAATACAAATTCTGGCTACACTACTTTTGAGCTGTATGATCCTGAGAAAATTAAATCAAATGGGAATAAAAATAATAGGTACTCAGGTAGAAGACTCTAGGTAGCACCAGGAACTATAGCAGGTGTGTGGGTGTACACGCGCATTCATGCGCTTGCTCACTCACTGCGGCTTGACCTCAGGGCCTTGGCACCTTTTTGCCCAAGGCTAGCTAGTGCTCTACCCCTTCAACCACAGCTCCACTTCTGGACTCTCAGGGGTGAATTGGACTTTCCGACTTTCCTTTCATGAGCTGTCTTGGAACCCTGATCCTCAAATCTCAGCTTCCTGAGGAGCTATCCAGCAGGTTTAAGTTGACGCATATACTCAAGTTCTTTGAACTCTTGAGAACTCATGGAATGAGAACATTGTTACCTAGGCTGTGTGTTCCCAAGCAACGGAAGGCTAACGTGCTGAACTTCAGTTTCATTGTTAGTAAAGCGGATTTGGTGGGCTGTTGGGAAAGTTAAAAGAGATTAAATACCTACAAGCCTCAGTCACACGGTTATCTTTGTTTTGTTTTCCCATTCCCCTCGATGCTGCCCCTCTGCTCCCCTTGTTTTCCCTCCCTGAAAGCGGCGTTTGGTTCCCACAGAGGCAAGCCCGAGACCGTGGGGCGACTCGATCCAAGGCGGAGAAGGCAAGGCCGCCCACCGTGCCCGTGCCGCAGGTGGAGATCGTGCCGGGGCGGCTCAACGAGGCCGAGTGGATCGCGCTCACGGCCCTTGAGGAGGGCGAGGACGTGGTGGGGGATATCTTGGCCGACCTGCTAACTAGAGTCTTGGACTCCGCCTTCAAAGTCTATCTGAACCAGCAGGTGGGACTCGATCCCGATCTTCCAGACCCCTCTCCTGCCTCTCCCGCCCCTGCGGGCACTGCTGAGCCCCTGCCTCGCCCCGCAGTGCGTTCCATTCATCATCAGCCAGGCCAAGGAGGCCATGCTGCAGATCACCGAGTGGCGCTTCCTGGTCCGGGACGAGGGCGAGTCGGCCGTGGCTGAGAACCCCACCTGGAGCGAGGACCAGGAGACCTTCGAGTGCACGATCGACGCCTGGGCTCAGGGCTCCGTGCCGGTGCTGCAAGCGTCCGCCCTGGAAGGCCAAGTAAGCCCGGCCAAAGCCGCCTTCCGGCCCGAGCGCCCCCACCGCGCCCCCAGCCTTTCCCCAGCTTCTCCCTCCCTTCGTCCCTTCCCCTCCCTTCCTCTTCCTCCCTCCCTCTGCCTTCCGACCTCTCACCACCCCGGCGCCGTCGCCAGGATGCCGGGAATCTGGACCAGGTGTTGGGAAGACCGCATGAGCCTAGCGTCTCCCAGGAGCCGCGGGAATCCTCGGAGCATTCTGCGGAGCTGACAGCCTCCCCGGGCCTCCAGCCCACCCCGGGGCCGCTTCTGGAGGCAGGGCCCGAGGACACTCTGGAGGAGTCCTTCGTCCTGGAGACCTTCCATCTCTTCTCTCCCGGGTCCTTGAATGAGAGCGTGTCGGTGGAGGTGGGCCCTGCCGACCTGGACCTGGAGCAGCCCCTCCGGGCCACTCCCGAGAAGGGCCTACCCCTCAGCCCCTCCACGGTGCTGGAGGACCTCCACTATGACCTGCCCCCACCGGACACGGCTGGGGACCGCCTGCAGTACGGGCCCGACAGCATACCCTGCCCGACCCCAGCCTCCTCAGGGCCCTCGCCCTCCGCAGAGGGCCCCAGAAAGCCCAGCCCCGCAGCCTCCTTCCAGCTGCCGCAGCTTGTGGGGCCGGATGCCTCTTACCACAGGATGGGCTACCAGGCAGCCTTGAAGCGCTTGAACCCCACCAAGCTTCCCTGCCCCTGGGTGCATCCGCTAGCAGAGATCCTGGTCTCCGACTCCCAGGCGCACCCTCACTCCCTGGACGTCTACCATGGGCGTCGGCGGGGCAAAAGGATCCAGATCCAGGCCAAGCCCCAACCCCCTGAAACCCCCACCGACCCCACCCTCTATGAACCCCGGGCAGTGAGCTTTCCTTTCCAACCTAGGGTTCCTGTCAGTCCCCTGGCCCCAGACCCCAGATTCCGATGTCCCAATTTAAAATTGGACCTACCAGCACCATCCTTTGGGTCAAAGTTGCCATTCCCCAGCTCTGGGCTCCGTTTTGTCCTGAAACACCCGGCGCTTTCTGATGTCACCCACAGTGCCAGCCCCAAACTATGGCCTGGGGCCCAGTGGCCCAGTGGCTGGGAAGGGGAAGCACAGCTTCTGGGCAAGATGTGGGCTGACCGTCCTCAAGTGGTTCCTCGGATCCTGAGATCTCTTGAAAAGGAAGACCAGGGTTCTGGAGAGCCCGAAATAACACCCCCTGTCCTTGAGGCCACCTCTCAGGTGATGTGGAAGCCCATGGTTCTGTCAGAAGACATAAAACTGGCTCCTGGTGTAAGAATGTGGAACTACAGCACCCAAGGGCTGCCCAGCTGTTGTGTGCCCTTGGAGGAGGACACCTCTCCTTCAGGTCATCGGTGCCCCATCCAGACGGGTTTGCCCAAGCAACGAATGACTGAGACTCAGCCAACGAAGTCCACAGCTCCCAAAGTATGGTTGCTCCCATCCAAGAGTGAGCCTTCCTCTTAGTCCTGAACCCCTGCCAATGGGAACTGGACCGAGTCTTCTCCCTGTCTGAGGGAAATAAACGCTGAATTGCCCCCAGGAATTTGGTCGGATGCTTCTGTCAGTTCCAAGAGTATCCATTCTCTCACAGAACCCCAAGGGTTGCACCACCCTCAGAAGACCCAGCTTTAGGGTAGAGACTGTTCCCTAACAGAACTCCTCTCTCCCTAAGGAGCAGATAGACGCCTACCACTGTGGTCTGGCTCAGTTTAGCAAACACTGGCTCAGTTTTGGCATGCATGCTTTTTAAAAAAAATTTCTGACCTGTGAGGACCCTCCTCTCCCCCCTCCCCCCACCTCTCATCTCTTGTTGGCATTGGAGCTTGAACTCTGAGCTTCACACTGTCCCTTAGCTTTTCACTCAAGGCTGTATTCTATCACTTGAGCCACACCATTTGCATCTTTTTGCTGGTGTGAGCCACCAGCACTAAGCTCTGAGGAATTTTCTTACTTTCCTAGCAGTTCCATCAGGCAAGAGTGTGTGCATGTGCATATGTATGTGTTCCAGGGATTATTTTTAATTGCACTATATAGGAAGTTTGTGATCTTTAATCTGCCACGTGGCCTGAAGGGAAATAGTTCCTTCCTCCCTTTCTCATTTTTCATCCTTTCATGTCCTTTTTCCTTCCTTCCTTTTACATTTGTATTACCAATTGTCCAACACCATTTGTTGAAGAGTATATATCTCCAACTGCCCAGTAATATAATAATCATATATAAGATTTTCCTAAATATGTATTATGTCTAGACATTTTTCTGTTCTATATGTCTTTTTTGTATCACTAGATCAAAATAACATTGCCCAAATAACTACAACTTTAAAATTTGCACAGTCAGCTGGGCAGCAGTGGCTTATGCCTGTAATCCTAGCTACTCAGGAGGCTAAGATCTGAGGATGGTTTCAAGTTAACCCAGGCAGGAAAGTCCATGAGACTCTTATCTTCAATAAACCAGCAAAAAGCCAGAAGTGGAGATGTGGCTCAAATATTAGTGCCAGCTATGAGCAAAAAAGTGACTGGGCCAGGTGCTGGTGGCACAGGCCTGTAATCCTAGCTACTCAGGAGGCTGAGCTCTAAGGGTCATGGTCCAAAGCCAGCCTGGGCAGTAAAGTCCATGAGATACTTATCTCTAGTTAATCACCAGAAAACCGGAAGTGGTGCTGTGGCTCAAGTGGTAGAGAGCTAGCCTTGAGCTGAAGAGCCCAGGGACAGCATCCAGGCCCTGAGTTCAAGCCCCATGCCAAGATCTCCTCCCTCCCCTCCCCCCACCCCAGCACTGTACAATCCTCCCCTCCTGCCTGACTTCCTTTTTTGGGGGATTGGGCCTTGGGGCTTCAACTCAGGGCCTGGGCACTATCCCTGAGTAATATGAGTCATTTCAAACATTTAAATTAACAGATAATTAACTTCCTTAAGGTTTCCTGCTTATGAAGGTACTATATCTCCCACTTTTTAGGCTATCTTTCATGTATTCAAATATGATTGCATAATTTTGAGTTGTATACATTTTTGTTATGTTTATTACAAAAATACATTTGAAAAATTATATAATTTTCACCAGATAAGCATAGATGTTTTTCCATATTCAGTATCACAGGTTGGCATGATGGGATATAGTCACATAGCAGTATAGGGGAGTCTTTGGGGTCTCATTCAGGCCCTGTCAGATTGATTGGTTGGAGTACTTTACAGCTATATCTGTGAAGAAATAATACAAAGGATACACAAAAAAGAGGATACTAACTTTCCCTGAAGGCCATTCAAACTATCCCAATGTAAAAGAAACAGTAGAGGCTGGGAATGTGGTTTAGTGGTAGATTGCTTGCCTGGCATGTATGAAGCCCTGTATTTGATTCCTCAGTACCACATAAACCCAAAAAGCCAGAAGTGGCACTGTGGCTCAAGTGATAGAGCACTAGCCTTGAGCAAAAGAAGCACAGGGACAGTGCCCAGTCCCTGAGTTCAAACCCCAGCACAGGCAAAATAAAAAGAATAGTTCTCCTATTAGTATGACCTTTAGATTCAGTGATCCTCCCTTTCATTGTTCTGAGAAGCATTTGAATTTTTCCCATGTCCCATTTCCATCCCCCTGAAGGCTTGGCAGCACATCTGTTAAAGGTTGCTAATGCCACTAAGCAGGTGGTTTGTGTGTGTGTAAAACAGAGCTGATCAATATGTATTCATATGGACAAGATATATTGTCTAGTGATTGTATTTTTTCAAAGTCAAGGTTCAGTACATTGTGTTTAGGAAACTATAGGAAACAATGTCAAGGAAATCGACCATATTAAATGCTTAAATTTCCAGATCCTATAATCAAGAAATCTAATAACAACAGATGCTGGAGGGGATGTGGCCAGAAGGGAACCCTACTGCATTGTTGGTGGGAGTGTAAACTTGTTCAACCACTCTGGAAAGCAGTATGGAGGTTCCTCAAAAGACTACACATAGAGCTCCCCTATGACCCAGCAATCCCACTTCTGGGCATTTACCCAAATGATCACAAACAAGGCCATATCTAAAGCTATCAGCACAACTATGTTTATCACAGCATTATTCACCATAGCTAAGATATGGAACCAATCCAGATGCCCCTCAGTAGATGAATGGATCAAGAAAATGTGGTGTATTTATACAATGGAATTCTATGCCTCCATCAGAAAGAATGATACCACCCCATTTGTAAGGAAATGAAAAAAGTTGGAAAAAATATTATGTGAAGTAAGCCAGACCCAAAGAAACACAGGTCCCATGATTTCCCTTATTTGCAATAAGTAGTATATGCCTAGGACAATCTTAGAAGATGTGCAGAATAGCTCAATAGCTATGTACATATGATTATATAAGACAATGATAAGTGAAATGAACTACAGGACATGGACACAAGAGGTTTTTCTTTGTTGTTACTGTTTTTAATGTACTATGTGATTGCTTTTATTTCTTTTGTATCTTCTTCCCCCTATGGTTTATCTGCTGTTGTCACTGTATTTGATTTTGGTACCCTGGTATTATATATACGTTTATTTGAATTAGGGAAGGGAAGGGGAACAACATTATGGTGAGACAAAGAACCAAGGCAATAGTGATATACACAAGACAATATGTTGGAAATGATCTGTACAACCTGGGGGTAGGGAGGATGGGAGGGAGGGAAAGTAGGACAAAAATGAGGGAAGGGGTAACAAGTTTGACAAGAAATGTACTTATTATCCCCCTCACTTAAGTAACTGTAATCCCTCTGTACATCACTTGGACAATAAATAAAACAATTTAAAAAATTAAAAAATAAAAATTTCCAAGCTGGGTGCTGGTGGCTCACACCTGTAATCCTAGCTACTCAGGTGGCTGAGATCTGAGGATCATGGTTCAAAGCCAGCCCAGGCAAGAAAGTCTGTGAAACTCTTATCTCCAATTAACCACCAGAAAATGGGAAGTGGTGCTGTGGCTCAAGTGGTAGAGTGCTCATCTTGAGTTGAAGAACTAAGGGACAGCGCCCAGGCCCAGAGTTCAAGCCCCACCCTTCCCCCTCCAAAAATTTCCAGAGCCTGACTATGGCAGCAAAAAGAAAACTGGCATTTAGAATTGCTCTGGGGGCTGGGATGTAGCTCAGTGGCAAAGCTCTTGCCTAGCAAGTGCAACATCCTGGGTTTGATCCCCAGTACTAAAAAAGAAAAGACAAAAAAGTAAAAAAAAAAAGGGTTGGAAGTGGCACCGTAGCTCAAGTGGTAGAGCGCTCGCCTTGAGTTGAAGAGCTGAGGGACAACGCCCAGGCCCAAAGTTCAAGCCCCACGACCGACAAAAAAAAAAACAAAAAAAAAAACAAAAAAGGGTTGCTCTGAGCTGGGCAGTGGCTCATGACCGACAAAAAAAAAAAAACAAAAAAAAAAACAAAAAAGGGTTGCTCTGAGCTGGGCAGTGGCTCATATCTGTAATCCTAGCTACTCTGGAGGCTAAGATCTGAGGATCATAGTTCAAAGACAGCCTGGAGACTCTTAGCTCCAATTAACCACTAAAAAGCCCAAAATGGAACTGTGGCTCAAATAGTAAAGTGTTAGCTTTGAGTACAAAGTTAAGGCACAGCCCCCAGGCCCTGGGTTTAAGTACCAGGACCAGCACACACACACACACACACACACACACACATGTGTACACACACACACACACACACACACACACACACACACACACACAAGAATTGCTCTGAGTAGGAATCTTGGGGATGAGGTGAAGGAGACATGAATTTATGCTTAAAAGTATGTGCATTAAAGTAAGGCTCGGGGGCTGGGAAGGTGGCTCAGTGGTAGAGCGCTTGCCTTGCATGCCTGAGGCCCTGGGTTCGATTCCTCAGCACCACATAAGAAAAAAGAAAAAAGCCGGAAGCGGCGCTGTGGCTCAAGTGGTAGAGCGTAGCCTTGGGCTGAAGAGCTGAGGGACAGCGACCAGGCCCAGAGTTCAGGCCCCACGACCGGACCCCCCCCCCCTAAAAAAGAAGTAAGGCTTGGCACAGTGGCTTACACTCCTCATCCCATGCAGGAGCTGTAAATGGTATTGTGGTCCAGGCCTGGCTGGGGCAAAACAACAACAACAACAACAAACAACCTTATTTGACAAAAAGAAACAACTAAATGGAAGATTAAAAAAATACAAAGAGTAGGGCATGGAATAAGTGATAGAGCATCTGCCTAGCAGGTTTGAGACCTTAAGTTCAAACCCTTGTACTGCAAAAAACAAAACAAAAATAAATATATAAACAAAAGCTAAAAGTGAAAACAATGTCTACCAAAGGAAAAATGGAAGTATAAAAGTGGCATATTGATACAATGGAACTTTAAAAGCCTTAAAAAGGAATTAAATTCTGACACATGCTACAACATGCATGAGTCTTTAAGGCATGCTAAGTGAGGGGCTGAGAATATGGCTTAGTGGTAGAGTGCTTGCCTAGCATGCATGAAGCCCTGGGTTTGATTCCTCAGTAGTACATTAACAGAAAGCCAGAAGAGGCGCTGTGGCTCAAATGGTAGAGTGATAACCTTCAGCAAAAGAAGCTCAGGGACAGTGTTGAGTTCAAGCCCCAGGACTAGCAACAACAACAACAAAAAAAAAAAAAAAAAGAAGAAGGAAAGAAAATAAGGCATGCTAACTGAAATAAACCAATGATGAAAGCACAGATATTATACTGTTTCACATATGAGGTGCCATAGTCAAATTCACAGAGGCAAGGATTACTAGGGGTTGTAGGGAGGGGAGAATGAAGAATTTGGGAACAGAGTTTTAGTATAGAAAGATGAAAAAAATGAAGATGGATAGAAGCAATGTTTGCAGAAAAACGATATACTAAGGCCACTGCATTGTACACTTAAAAATGATTAAAACGGTAAGTAATGTATTTTGAAACTCAAACTTTTATAGGATCTCTCTTTTTTATCAAAAGATAGACTTTTTCAACTGAAGTTATTTGACCAATAAGTATGCCACATAAACATACAGAGTGATTCGGGGCAACATTCAGGGCAACAGCAAAAGAGAAAGGGAAAGTATACAAGTAGAAGTCAGTTAATTATTCATGTCCATGTAATAGAGTACTACGCAACCGAAAACACTAATAGGCACCTCTAGCTCTAGTATATTGATTCAGAAAGAGTTCTGAGATATGTTGCAAGTGACTAAAACAAGGTACAAGTGTATATAACATATGCTAGCTTTTGTAAAAGAAATTGAATGAGTAAGATTGTATCCATACTCACAAGCATTTAAATAAAACATTGATAAGGACATGGAGTGGGTTGGGCCAAGGCTTGCAGGGAGGTTTCTCAGTGCATATTTAAAAATATTAATTTTGGCTTTTAACCAGGGGAGTGTATTATCTGTTCAGAATAATTAGAAATAATTAGAAGGTGAGATGAAAAAAGACGCAATGAGGTACTCAATTCATTCCATTTATCATTAATCCTCCACTCCTACCCCACCATTAACATTATGGATTTTGTGTGTGTGTGTGTGTGTGTGTGTGTGTGTGTGTGTGTGTGTGTCTGTTGTGGGGCCTGAACACACAGCCCAGGTACTTTCCCTGAGCTTTTTTTGTTCAAGGCTAGCACTCTACCACTATGAGCCACAGTGCCACTTCTGGTTTCCTGTGGCTAATTGGAGATAAAGAGCCTCACAGTCTTTCCTGCCAGGCTGTGTTTCAATCATGATCCTCAGATCTCAGCCTTCTGAGTAACTAGGATTACAGGCATGAGCCACCAGGGCTCTGCTAACATTATGGATTTTTCAGGTTGTTTTCAAGCTAAGATTACCGGAGACAAGCATACTAGTAACAGTGATATTTCAGGCTGTAATAGTTTCTATCTATAGAAACTGTCATTAACAGTCTCATTTCACAAAAGAGGAAACAGAGGCACAGAGATGTGAGGTACTCAGCCTTGCGCATTTGTTCCATTATTATTTAGGTAATGGGGCTTATACTCAGGGCCGAGGTCCTATCCTTGAGCCACAGCGTCAATTCTGGCTTTTTTGGTGGTTAATTTGATACGTGAGTCACATATTTTCCTGCCCCCGCTGGCTTCGGAGCCTTGATCCTCAGATCTCAGCCTCTTAGGTGGCTAAGGATTATAGGCAGCGGCCACCTGCGCTCGGCTCATTTCTTTAGGTTACATTATTAGAAGGGGGGTGTATTGGGTTAAGAAGTTGAATGTAGGGCTGGGAAGGTGGCTCAGTGGTAGAGCGCTTGCTTTGCATGCATGAGGCCCTGGGTTCGATTCCTCAGCACCACATAGGCAGAAAAAGCCGGAAGTGGCGCTGTCGCTCAAGTGATGGATGGAGCACTAGCCTTAAGTTGAAGAGCTGAGGGACAGCGCCCAGGCAATAAAAAAAATAAGTTGAATGTATTTAGTATACAAGAGCCAAATACTACTATGTACATTCGTGTTGTTATATGCCTGTCTTAAACGCACCTTCGCATTATGGAATACAATTGTGTATCAGCAAAATAAACGCATTTATCAAACTAAACAACGAGACAGGGATACATGATTGTTTTAACCGTTTCAACACTGAAGCTCGCAAATGCCTCCTTCGGGTTTTCCGCGCGATCTCTCTTCCGCCGGCAGAGGGCGATAGCCACGACGCGCCTCCCCATTATGGGCCTAATCAGCTTCCCAGGATCAGTGCGCCTGCGCACATCCCGCGTCAGGTGTCCAGCTTTGTGCCTGATCGATGTCTTCTAGGCCGCGTTGGCGTGCACTTCTCAGCCAGGGAGAGACTGTGGGAAAGAGTAGCTGTTCTCGGATCCAGGGCGCCCCTAGGCCTCGGGGTCTGGGGGGTTGGGGGTGGGGCTGGCGGGGTCGGGCGGCGCGTCGGGCAGCCCGCGAGGCGGGGCGGCGGGGCTGGGCGGAGCCCGCAGGGTCTTGGGCGTCGGTCGCCGGCGGTGCCCGAGCCGGGCACGGAACCCCAGACCGGACAGGTACGAACGAGCGACCCTGCCCGCCGTCCGCTCTGCCGTCCCCACGTGCTTGCGGGGCGCGGTGCCGTGGGCCGGGGTTCGACTCTGGCGCAGGGCGGGGCGCGGAGCCCGGTGCACTGGGCGGGGGCCGGCAGGGACGGGCCGCGCTCCGCGGCGGTGGGCGCCCGCCCGCCCGCCCGCCCGCCCGCCGGGATGTGGCGGCCGGGTTCGGCCGCCCCCCTCAGTTCTTCGGCCGGGCGGTGTGCGCCGGGCCCCGAGTTCCCCCGGAGCTGCCAGGCCCCTCCCTTCCCGGAGCGCCCGAGCCATTCCTGAGCCCGCACCGAGCCACAGGTTTCCAGTGGGCACGGGGCTGAGAATTCTGTCAGACGGAAGAAGGGAAGCGTGGGGGCCTGAGCGTGGGAGTCTAGATGGGAGTTCGGTGTGTATTCCCTGCCCCGGACCCGTCCCTCGAAAAGTCATCTTTAACACGCCTCTCAACTCAGCCACGGCTGAACCGCCCAGAGGAGTTCTGCGGTCTTAGAAGAGGCAGGGGTTTAGAACTTACCCGTGTCCTAACGCAGCGAGGAGAGCATCCATCCCTTAATACTGTTTGCTACTCTGCTATCAAGTACTCAGGGTCAGAAAGTTTTGAGGTGCAGGTTGATATCCATTCCCTGATGTACTACCAAAGCTGGAGCTGTGAGATGTTAAAAGTGACAATAACTTAATAATAATTAACTTGTAAATAAATATGTACGCAGCATATATTCACCGTACATCTAAAACATTTTATGTATTCACAGGTAATATGTTTACAAATAATACATATATTTGTTTATATTTACAAATAAATTATACATATGTAATTTTGTGTATATAATTTCTTAAAATGTTGACTCCTAAAGTATATAATAACTATTCCCACTTTTTTTTCCTTCAAATGGAATTGTCCTTAGTCCTTCCGTCATGTTTAAAAAATGTCTTTTTAAAATGTTGTCTTTGTTTTGTGTGTAATGAGGCTTTAGCTGGACTTTGAAGAGAAAGTGTGCTATGCAGGTTTAGAGAAAACCCCGTAAGCAGCTGCAGCGGTGCAGAGATGAGACTGCACATGTTAAATTAGAAGCAAGGAATGAGATGTCAGTAAAAAAATGCTGGGCAAGTGAGTATATGGACACAGCAGTATTTTAGAGGATGTATTTGCCTTACTGTTGTGTGTAAAGTGGTTAGAAATGTGGAAGGAGAGAGAGTCTGGCTTCACTTATCAGTAATGAGGACTTAGGCTGATGATAATGATACCTTTCTTTTATATATAACACTATTGATTATAGAACTTTTCATGACATAATGTCATTTGATTTAATAATCTCTGTGAGGTAGGCACCAAAAATGATAAATGGTATGCCTTAATTTTCCAAGCTATTAAACAGCAGAGGGTAATACCAAGAAAGAACTGGTATGTTAAGCCTTACTGGACATGAAGGTATAAAGGAAACACTGTTAGGGAGATTTAAAATAGTTGAGAGAATCGTTAATTATACTATTGACAATGGCCCTTCTAAGCTTTGCTCTGCCAGCTCTATTATTGTTAGTGGCTGCCTGGAGTTATAAGTTAGGAGGGATTGTTATAGTAGATTGATTCTCATGTTTCTTAGTCTGCCTATAGTTATGGGGTATTTCTGGAGGACTTGTAATATCTGTCCCATACCAGGGGAAATGGAAACTGCCTCCTCAGAGCCCTCTGAAGAGATGAAAGAGGTGAAAGAATGCCTGGTTCAAATCTAGCTTAGAGTCTTTGTCATCTTGGAAATTACGAGTTTGGCTCAGTGTTACTTTCTTTTTGAAATGTAGACCAGTACCAGTTGAGCTTAGGTTATAGACAGTCTGACCTCCTCATACCTCTTAGGAACTTTACTGTAACAGAGCATCAACACTGACTGCCATTTAAGCCTTATTAATAGTGTTGTTTTTTTAAAATCTACATTAGGGCCTGCTATGTGGTTCTTTTACCCTAGAACAGCTTGGGTTTTAGTGTCAATACCAAATTCTATAGTGTCTGGGACTGCCCTTGCACTTAGAACTTAGTTTATTAGGCTCTTATCTGGAGATGAAAGAGCAGCATCTGCTGGTGTGTGTGTGTGTGTGTGTGTGTGTGTGTGTGTGTGTGTGTGTGTGTGTGTGTGTGTGTGTGTGTGTGTGTGTGTGTGTGTGTGTGTGTGTGTGTTTGTAAGAGACAGTGTGTATTATGTCCTGCTCTAATCCCTTCCCTCTGTTCTGTACATCATTTTTAAGAGTGAAGTTACTTTCTTCAAAAGCTGTCGGACAGGGCTGGGAAGGTGGCACAGTGGTAGAGTGCTTGCCTTACATGCATGAGGCCCTGGGTTTGATTCCTCAGCGCCACATAAGCAGAAAAAGCTGGAAGTGGCACTGTGGCTCAAGTGGTAGAGCTCTAGCTGAAAAGCTGAGGGACAGCGCCCACAACTGACAAAAAAACAAAAACTGTCAGTTTATATGCCTATAGTCTGCTGTTGGTACAAGCTTCAAGTACTGTGTTCAATGCTTAGATACTGAGTTGGCTAAAACTATCCTGAAGGAATCATGGTAGGATTGAATGGACAGTAGATCAAATGTAGTATTGTAATGGAAATATATCCAGGGTGCTGTGTGAGGACAGGGGAGGGAATGACTATTTGTGCATGGAGAAGTTGGGAGAAGCTTCAGGAGAGATGATTATTGAAGGATGAGAGAATAGTCCTAGTGACATTTGAAGGACAAAAGAAAACTCTGGAACCAAGGCAGAGATAATTGAGCCAGGCTCTGGTGGCTCACGCTTGTAATCCTAGCTATTCAGGAGTCTGAGATCTGAGAATCTAAGCCTCTGTGGATCTCCTTCCCAGGCAGGAAAGTCCATGAGACTCTTCAGTTAACTACCAGAAAACCAAAGTGGAGCTTTGGCTCAAAGTGGTAGAGCAATAGTCTTGAGAACAAGCTCAGGGACAGTGTCCTGGCCCTGAGTTCAAGCTGTAAACCTACCAAAACAAAAAGGAGCAGTAATTGGTGTGACTGGATTAATACTTAAATCACCTTTTTTTTTTTTCTCTTGAGACAAGGTGTTGCTTTATAGTCCAGAGTGGCTTGGAACTCTGAATCCTCCTGCCTCATCTTTCTTAGTGCTAAGATTGCAAGTGTCTGACAATCACTACTTGCAGCCCTGAAGCCAGGTTCTAAGTAGCCTGTAGTGCTCTGCTAAGAAGATTTAATTTTGTTGGCAGAAAAACCCCTGGAGGGTTTTAGACAGGGGAGTAACATGGCTATATTTTGAGAAGTTTAACTTTGGAAATAGACTGAACAGGAGAATCTAGAGAATGGTTATTAGAAAACCCTTATAATACTATAGACACAGTTGGGAGACTGGTAATAACATAGAAATGGTTTGGAGCTGAACTACAATTATATCAGTGGGGAAGGAGAGGAAGGGACACATCTGAGAGAGGCTATGGGGATGAATTAACCTGATTAGTGACCAATTGTGGAGAACAAGGGAGAAAGAGTTGTTGAGGATGATTTGTTTTATTTTGGATGGATAGTGGTTCAGTAGCAAAGAGGGACTATAGAAGAGGGATTGTTTTTAAGGGGAGAAGATAGCAAAAGTGTTTGGGCATGTTCAATCAGAGTAGTCTCTGGCATCTAACAGAGATGGGGGCCTGAAGTTCAGAAGAGCTCTCTGCTTAGGGTTGGAGTGTGTAGGTAGTAGTTGAAGTTATGGGAGTTGATGAGCTTTCCCAGCCACGCTTATAGAAGGCTGGAGGTAACAGAGGAGAGGAGGGATTGGTATATGAGGTAAGAAAGAATACTGCCCAGGAAGGTAGCAAAGAGAAAAATTCCAGGGAAGGGACCTTTCAATTGCTGCAGGGAGGTACAACTGAAGGCACTAGAGAAAAGATGATTGCTAAATCATGTCCTCAGAGGAGAGTGGAAGGTTTGGTTTGAAAAGAAGGGGGCACTGTTTCCTTTGAAGTAGAATGATGTAAGAAAGTAATGAGTTTAGGAAGAAAGAAATAGTGATTGATGTAGATTATATCTACTTTTACAAAGGAATTTTTTTTTTTTTTTGGGTCTGGTCGTGGGCCTGAACTCTGGGCCTGGGCGCTGTCCCTCAGCTCTTCAGCTCAAGGCTAGCACTCTACCACTTGAGCCACAGCGCCACTTCCGGCTTTTTTTCTTTTTTGCTTATGTGGTGCTGAGGAATCGAACCCAGGGCCTCAGGCATGCAAGGCAAGCGCTCTACCCCTGAGCCACCTTCCCAGCCCCTACAAAGGAATTTTTATCCAGCAAGCCAAGTTTTCTTTCTCAGCAAGGCTTTGCTGAAGGATAGGGGTGTTTGTGTGGATTCCATCAGGAATAGACACTTAAAAGTGGTAAAGGAAGCTGGAAACAACTGTTAAGAGGAAAGAAAATAATTTAGATAAGCTCCCAGATAGAATCTTATATTTACAGAAGCTCCCAGATGGAACCTTACACTTACAGGTGTCCTTCTTTCTCATAATAATCACAGATATATCGGTCTGGGAAGGTGGCTCAGTGGTAGAGCGCTTGCCTTGCATGCCTGAGGCCCTGGGTTCGATTCCTCAGCACCACATAAGCAAAAAGAAAACAGCCGGAAGTGGCGCTGTGGCTCAAGCGGTAGAGCGCTAGTCTTGAGCTGAAGAGCTGAGGGACAGCACCCAGGCCCAGAGTTCAGGTCCCACGATCGGACCAAAAAAAAAAAAAAATCACAGATATTTATTGAATGTTTCATACCAAACACGATTTTATAGGAGGGGTAATTGAAGCATGGAGAATTACTTTGGCTTAGTATTTATGTTTGATAAATATATATCTGTAGATGAGATTCCTTCTCTTCAGGCATCAGAGAAGGAAGGAATGTAATCAGAACTCCCACTTTCTGGATCTAAGGAGGGATACTCATCATGACAGTCTTTGAGCATCTTGGTGGAGTAGAGAGGCAGGGCAGTGGTGTCAATGTAGCTGCTAGCATTTTTCAAGTACCTAAGGAAACTGCAATACTGGAGTAATTAGCATCTTGACTAGATGGACAAGTGACCAATGGTGATTTGCTAAGAATTGAAGGCTGAGATTGCTATCTGATACTGTGAATAAAAAGAGAGTTCTTGTTCCCATCCTTATTACCCCGAAATACTGAGAACGTTTTCTATGAGTTAGTTATGGGATTTGGCAGACATATAAGCTTTCTATATTAGCATAATGATTTAATTTACCTTGTGTGTTTTCCCAGTTCGTGAGATAGACAGGTAAGTTGTATATCTGACTTGAATGGGGAGAATGGTAGGATAACATGGATAGAGGAGAAATGGACTTACCTATTTTTACTGCAGCTACTGGAGCATCGTTTTTCTGTCTTTCCTCTTGAGGTTGCCATGGAGACGCCTTTGCATGGTGGTTTGAGGAGACTGATTTCCATTATGATCAGGTGATGACGTGGGTTTAAAAAGGGAAAGGACAGAATGATCTGCTTCTGGGGAGTGGCCCGTGAGCTGGCCAAATGGCAGAGCCCAGCACAGCTGAGGTGGCTGTGGCTTTGTTGGCTGCTTTGGCTTTTGCTGAAGTTGTGAAATGGTGCATCTCTTTCTTTAGAGCGCAGGCTCAGTGTTTCTTGCTTGCAGGGTCCTAGTGCCAGGAACTTGCTGGTTGATTGAAGGGGAGGAATTATCAGGAACTTCAAAAACAGCTAAGTGGCATTCCTGCTACCACTGGGAGAATTGCTGTTTGGAATACAGGAATGAATACCTCATGTCTTCCTGAAGAAGTTCCATTGTTGAAAACAAGTGGGGTATATTTTGTAGCTTTTCTTCCTGAAAAAAAGTAAGCCTGGAAGTCTTTGGCTAGAGTCACATTCAGATTGGTAGTGGGGGGGGGGCGCAGACATTTTGGGGGATAATGAGTAGTTGGAGAGGTCCTTAAATGGAAAGAAATCCATTTAGAGTCTATCTCTTACTTTAATGAAATCTGTAAAACAGATTAGAGTAGGACTTAGGGTCAAAATGCTCTGTACATACCATCTTCCAGGTTCCTGTAGGTATCTGGAATCCAGTCTCAGTCTCCAAACCTTTTATTTCCCATCTGAGTAAATAGACTTTTCCCTCTCCTGCCTCCTAAGAGGCTTATGCCCACCTTTATTTCTATTAGTTAGTTTAGAGAAGTATGAATTTTCCCTGTTGTCAGATTGCTTGGGTTTCAGACCAGGCAGTTTCATTCCTCTTGGAATGAGATCAGGGAAAGCAGATAGTTAGGTTAGCCAGGTATCAAGGTTTGATGAAGTGAGATGAGATCTAAGTATCAAGGGATGCTGTGGCACCAGGGAAAGCAAGGTTAATGTTTTTAGATCCTGAAGAAATGGAAAAGAGGCTTTGTATCCTCACTTCTTTCTCCATTCACCCACATCTATTTATTTCCCTAACATTTCCCCCCAGACTGCTGGTAACTTATCAGATACAAAAAAGTTTTCCATCATCGCTTCCTAATTTCTAAGCATTTTAGCAGTATTTGATATCATTGGGGAGAAAAAGGAATTAGAAATTCAAGGAGTAGGTAATCAGGAGGCTGAGATCTGAGGATCATGGTTTGAAGCCAGCCAGGGCAGGAAACTCGGTGAGACTCCTAGCTCCAGTTAACCACCAGGAAAAACTGGAAGTAGTGCTGTGGCTCAATTGGTAGAGCACTAGCCTTGAGTAAAAAAGCTCAGGGACAGCACCCGGGCCCTGAGTTCAAGCCCCATGACCGACCCCCCCCACAAAAAAAAAAATTCAAGGAGTATCTGTTATCTCCCTGGCAAAGGGAGCATGTAACTCAGGAGAGTCCTATGGGACATAACTGGGGCACAATAATGTTGTAGGAGTACCTAGCTATATAGCCAGGCTAGGTTTGAGAGACTCAGTTCTATCACCTGTAGAATGGAGGCAATGGAATCTGTTTCAACTGTAGCACAATTTGTTAGAAATATTTTAGGGGACTGGGAATGTGGCTTAGTAGTAGAGTGCTTGCCTAGCATGCATGAGGCCCTGGGCTGGAGTCCTTGATACCACATAAATAAAATTAATAAAAAAATTTAAAAAACTATTTTAGACTTTTTTTTTTGGTGTGTGTGTATGTGGGTACTGGGGCTTTGAACCCAGGGCCCAGGGCATTGTCTAGCCTTTTCTTTCTTTTTTTTTTTTTTTTTGTCGGTCGTGGGGCTTGAACTCTGGGCCTGGGCGCTGTCCCTCAGCTCTTCAGCTCAAGGCGAGCGCTCTACCACCTGAGCTACAGCGCCACTTCCTAACCTTTTCTTTCAAGGCTACTGCTTGAGCCACAGTTCCACTTCCAGCTCTTTTTGGTGGTTAATCGAGATCTGAATCTCATAGACTTTCTTGCACTGGTTGGAAACCAATTTGAGGATTGCTTCCAACTGCAGTTCTCAGATCTCAGCTTCTTGAGTAGCTAGGATTATAGGCTTGAGGCAGTGATACCCAATTTCCTTCCTTCCTTCCTTCCTTCCTTCCTTCCTTCCTTCCTTCCTTCCTTCCTTCCTTCCTTCCTTCCTTCCTTCCTTCCTTCCTTCCTCCTTCCCTTTTTTTTTTTTTTTTGCAGGGGTGGGGGTTTGAACATAGGCCTGGGTGCTGTCTCTGAGCTTCTTTTGCTTAGAGTACTCTACCACTTGAGCCACAGCACCACTTCTGACTTTTTCTGTTTATGTTGGTATTAAGGAATGGAACCCAGGGCTTCATGCATGCTAGGCAAGCACTGTTTCACTGTCACATTCCCAGCGTCTCTCTTTTATTTTTATTTTATTTATTTATTTTCTTTTTGGTCATGGGGCTTGAACTCTGGGCCTGGGCACTGTCCCTCAGCTCTTCAGCTCAAGGCTAGTGCTCTACCACTTGAGCCACGGTACTACTTCCAGTTTTCTGGTAGTTATTGGAGATAAGAGTCCCATGGACTTTCTTGCCTGGGCTGGCTTTGAACTGCAATTCTCAGATCTCAGCCTCCTGAGTAGCTAGAATTACAGGCATGAGCCACTGGCACCTGGCTTCTTCTTCTTTTTTTTTTTTAATTGTGAAAATACCGTACAGCGGTGTTACAATTACATGGGCAAGATAATGAGTACATTTCTTATCAAGCATTGTTGCCTCCTCCTTTGTTTCCCCTTCCCATCCCTTCCCATCTCCCCCCCCTCCCAAATTTGTAAAGTTTGTTTTTTGACATAATGACTTGTACGTCTCATTGTTGTGATGGGTCCACCTGTATCCCTGTTTAAACGATTTGTTTTTGCCCTTTTCTTTTTATTTTTTTGACAATGCTGATGACTTAACCCAGGACCTTGCACATGCTAAGCAAGTGCTTTATCACTGAGCTATATCACCACCCCTGTTTGAAATATTTTACTTCAAGATGATCAACATGTTTATATGTAGTTAGAGGACTAGTGTAGAGATTGCACATATTTTTATTTAGTTTCTCTCAGTAGTTAATATTTTGTGAAACGATAGTACATCAAAACCAGGACATTCATATAGTCAAAATTCTGGACAGTTCTCTCACTTAATTATTTCTTATGTTGACCTTTTAGTCCTATGTCCATCCCCCATTTTCCTTAGTCCTTAAGTATTGGCAGCCACACCTCTTAGATTCATATTTGCCCTAGAGCAAGCCCTAAAAATAGTACATATTTTCTCCTAATATGCTCAATTTCCCTTTTCATTTCCTCTGTCTGTCAATATTTTGATCATCATTCTTAACATTACTCATGCTTAGACACTCTATAGTTTATTTACTTAGTAATGTATGCACTCAACTGGGAGAGAGCAAAGGAAGGGGTGACATTATTATAAGTCATTACTTATGAAATGGCAATCCCTTGTACAGCACCTTAGTAATAACAAAAATTATATTAAAAATATATGCCCTCATTCATCTATCCATTTATCCTTGCGACATTTGAGTTTCTACTGTTTGTAAGTCATTATTGATGTACCTTTTCAATAATGATGAAAACATTTACAATTTATTGTTTTTTTGTTTTTTTTTTGGGTTGGTTGTGGGCCTGAACTCTGGGTCTGGGCGCTGTCCCTCAGCTCTTCAGCTCAAGGCTAGCGCTCTACCACTTGAGCCACAGCGCCACTTCCGGCTTTTTCTGCTTATGTGGTGCTGAAGAATCGAACCCAGGACCTCATGCATGCAAGGCAAGCACTCTACCACTGAGCCACCTTCCCAGCCCAACATTTACAATTTATTAGCATGTTGTTTATCCCAGAAATTGTGCTAATAATTTAAGTGTTATTCTTTACAATGTCCCTGTGTGGTATCATTATTTCTACCTTTCTTCAGATGAGGTTAGTAAGGTTTGGAGTGTTGCAGTTCTGCTCTTTTCTCATGTCTGATCTAGGACAGGGTCTTCTTGGGTGCTATCTCTGAATTGTCCCCTTTCTGGTTTCTAATGACCCTGGTTGTTCAGAACCTCCATGTCCAGTGGTGCTGTGGCTCAAGTGGTAGAGCGCTCGCTTTGAGCAGAAGAGCACAAGGACAGCGCCCAAGCCCAGAGTTGAAGCCCATGTCCATTATTGCAGCAGTCTCCTTGCCATATTTAGCTTCACCAAATTGCTCCTGCCTTAACTTGTTCTTGCATGTACTTCCAGTTTGATCTTACTAAAGTAGTTCATTCTGCTACTCTACTGTTCAGGAAGGAGGATACTAGCTTCTATTGTTACTGGATTAAGTCCATCTGTCTGCCTGATGTTAAACTCCTGCCTATTCATACTTATCTCCTAGTGCATCTCAGTGTGTTTATTCAGTAAATATTTGATTCTACAAGTAATTAGATCATAAAGAGAATTAGTGGGGTCTACTTTAGAAAGCTTGTAGTTTGATAGAGGAACCCATCTAGAATTCTTCATTCTACCTCAGCTAGTAACAGAGTATGTCTCTACTCATATTCAGAACTTACAGTGAATACTTTGTAGACTTGTCCTCTTCACATAGCCAAAAACCAAAATCAAAACCATGATTTAAGGCCTACAAGGTACCCTTTTTTTTTTTCCATTTCCCATTGTCCTGTCTGAAATTCCTATAATACATAATAATGTAATGATTTTATTTTAAGATGCATGTACCATCTAGTCCCTTTTCAGGTAATAATTCTTTGGACCTTAACAGCTTTGGTACTTTTCTATTTTTGTTTTTGGTGGTCCTAGGATTTGAACTCAGGACCCCATACTGGCTAGACAAAGGCTCTATTACTTGAGCCATATCTTCTTTATTTTTCAGGTAGGGGTGTTTGCCTGGGCTGGCTTCAGACCATGATCCTCTTATCTAAGGCCTCCTATGTAGATGGAATCACACATACCACTACTTCTGGCTTACTGACTGAAATGGGGTCTTGTTAAGTTTTACAAGGGACTATCTCTGAACCATGATTCTTCTGATCTTTGTATTCTGAGTAGTTGGGATTACAGGTATGAGTAATTTCCTGGCATAGCTTTATACTTAAAAAAAAAACCAAGTTATTCTTATGCATTTTATCTTATTTGAGCCTATCATTACTATAGACATGGCAGATATTATTCTTATTTATAGGATGATGAACAGTTCTTAAGAGGTGACTGTGTGTGTGTGTGTGTGTGTGTGTGTGTATTCCTGGTAAGTTGTTAGGCCATTGTAGATCTGAGCTCTTTTGATTTTTTTTTCGTCAGTCGTGGGGCCTGAACTCTGGGCCTAGGTGCTATCCCTCAGCTCTTCAGCTCAAGGCTAGTGCTTTACCACTTGAGCCACAGCACCACTTCTGGCTTTTTCTGCTTATGTGGTGCTGAGCAATTGAACCCAGGGCCTCATGTGTGCAAGGCAAGCACTCTACCACTGAGCCACCTTCCCAGCCCTTTTTTGATTTTTTGAAGGCAGTGTGGTCTAGAGAACAGAGAAAACAGAGATATGGGTAGGAACAATGAGGGGTAGGAGAAAGAGCTGTGGGCTCTGGGTCAGATTTTGGTTCCAGTTATGGTTTTCACTCTTGTGTAACTTTAGAGAAGTTAGGTCCTTAGTCCCAGTTTGCTAGTTAGTATTGTTCCTGGCCTACCCCTGTGGATTTACTGTAATGCTCCAATTATGGTGATGACAGCATTTTTCTTAGCTTTTACCAGGTACTTTCTAAAAGCCAGATACTGTCCTAAAAGTTTTACCCATAATGTTTCAGCTTGTCACAGCACTTGAGGTATGTTATATGATCACGGATACAGAAATTAAGGTACAATATGTTAAGTAAGTAGACCAAGTTTATGTGCTACCTAGTGGCAAAGCCAGGATAGCAGTCTTAAGTCTAGAACTGCCACTGATAGTGTACGCACATGTGTGTGTGTGTGTTGGTACCAGAGCTTGACCTCAGGGCTCTTGGGGTTTTTCTGTTTGTGTTGGCTTAGGGTCTACAGCTGTCAACCTGAGTAGCTATGAGCCACCCTTTCTTAACCATTATAGACTGGAATCCCTCTGGACATGTGAGGTCCAAGTTGCATGGATCTGATTACTCTGCCCACTTGTGTAGTGATGAATATGGAAGGGTTGGGCCTAATGGATAATTTGTAGGGGAGAAGAGGTGGTTTCCTGAGGGTTCTAGATAGGACTGAAGCTGTTTGGGGACTATATTTGTTGTTGGAGGCACAGCTCATATGGTGAAAAAGCTGTATGAGAGTCTAGGCTAGTACTGGTAAAGTTAGAAGGGACTGAGATGTCCTGGGCTTTAGGTTATAAGAGCAAGGTGGGGTTTTCTACACTGCCCTGAATAATCTGCTACTCTTGGAGTTCAGAGCCTGATCTATTACAACCACCAAAATGGGGAAGGGTAGCTATGACAACCTTTGTAAACTTGTGTGTGTAGGGGTGGGGGGAGTGAGGGATGTTGTGTTCTGTAGTACTTGACTTTTTGCTCTTTGTCTGAAGGTACTTCCATTATTGCCCTTTCTTTGCTCTTTTTTTTTTTTTTGGTCAGTTGTGGGGCCTGAACTCTGAGCCACCAGCACCTGGCTGGTTTTAATTTTTTTAATTGTTATTAAAGGGGCTGGGAAGGTGGCTCAGTGGTAGAGCGCTTGCCTTGCATGCCTGAGGCCCTGGGTTCGATTCCTCAGCACCACATAAGCAAAAAGCAAAAAGCCTGAAGTGGCGCTGTGGCTCAAGTGGTAGAGCGCTAGCCTTGAGCTGAAAAGCTGAGGGACAGTGGCGCCCAGGTCCAGAGTTCAGGATCCATGACCAGACCCCCCAAAAAAAATTGTTATTAAAAAGGTGATGTACAGAGGAATTAGAGTTACATAAGTCAGGTAAAGACTTAAAGGTGGCTCAGTGGTAG
Organism: Dipodomys spectabilis; assembly: GCF_019054845.1. NCBI lineage: Eukaryota > Metazoa > Chordata > Mammalia > Rodentia > Heteromyidae > Dipodomys > Dipodomys spectabilis. The sequence continues at coordinate 3,450,728 of NW_024870939.1, read as the reverse complement.
AGTGCTTGCCTACCATGTATGAGGCCCTGGGTTTGATTCCTCAGACCACATAAGCAGAAAAAGCCAGAAGTGGCACTGTGGCTCGAGTGATAGAGCACTAGCCTTGAGCTGAAGAGCTGAGGGACAGCACCCAGGCCCAGAGTTCAGGCCTCACGACCAAAAAAAAAAAAAAAAAAGTACATTTCTTTTGGACAATGACACCCTTTCCCCTATACTCTCCCAATTTTTCCCTCCTGTCCCCACCCACGAGTTGTGTAGTTCATTTTCAACATAGTACCTACCAGTGAATGCCACTGCCGCATTTGATTACCCTTTGTCCCTTTATTTCTGGGCCTCCCCTTAGGTACTGGACCTTTTTTTTTGAAGTGTCACTTGATGCTTGTGGGCCTGCTGAGGCCTCTTACCCTAGAGAGGAGAGGGGGACAGTGATGATGAGGGGATACAGGCCAGGATGGATTGTCGGACTGTGTTTCTAGCCCTAGACAGTGAACTGTAGAGGTGAGTGCTGAGGGTTTATGGGTAGGCTTGTCCCTTGGTCCTTGCTCCTCTTTTCTGGCCCAGGTGAAGCAGGGGGGCACTAGGACCCAGAGGGTAGTACTGGTCCTGACAAGTCTGGAGCAGCACTAGCGCAGAGTGAGACTCATCAGCTGGCAAGCAGGATTCGGTATCTCTGGTTCAGGAATCCTCGGGCAGCAGAGGGGACTTGCTTCACAGCCCCCATCATTGCCCTCACCCCTAGCCGGGTAGGGTACCCCACCTAGTGAGGCCCATGGACTGGGGAGAGCTGTGCCTGACGCCTCCTGTGTCAGCCCATAAGGGCCCAGCGCCCTGACCCTCCTGCCTAGGTTTCTGCCTTTTCTCTCTGTCTTTGGCTGGCTGGGGGAGGGGGTAGAAGCCAGGTGAGCAACATGGCCCAGAGCAAGAGGCACGTATACAACCGGGTAAGTGGCCCTAATTTGGGATGGCTCTGGGAAAACTGCTGGAGAAGGCCTGGGTGCCTGTGGACATCATTGCTGTGGGGGCTGGGACTCAGCTGGGGGCACACATGGACTAAAGACTGCTCCAAAGCCCTGACAGTCTGGACAGATTTCCTTTCCTAGAGTTGGGCCCTAACCGGGGACTGTCAAAGCCTGTCTTCTGACTCCAGTTGGCTTTCAGGCCAGTGGGGGTCCAAACTATTCAGGGACTCAGAATGGGGCAGATGGTCAGAAAGGACTTCCGTAGAGCTGCTTTGTTGTTTGCCATTTGTCCTCTCTTCTGTCTGAGATAGAGTCTGTACCACTGTTGAGTCCACCTGGTTTGAAGAGGCTCATTGGGAAGTCGGGGAGAATCTTAGAGGTCCAGCCTTGGTGGCAGTGGCAATTTTCTTCATTGTCAGGTCCATGAGATGTGCCCTAATGTCCTGGGTATAGTTTGTGTTCTTGAATTCCCTGGAAGCTATGCCCTTACCTTCCTGGGTGTGCTTTTTGGGAAAGGGAGTTAGGAAGTGACAGGTTTGGAAATGTACTATCTCGTCGTTGCTTCTCTCAGGGTTCTTTTCTGATGTCAACTTGGGGGTATCAGAATGGAGCCCTTTGGAGTTATTAGGATCATGTCACTTTTTCTTGCTCCATTTATGTTTGCTGCAAGGCTCCCTGGTTCATGGAGCTGCTATTGCTAAAAATGGCTTAGGTGTGATTTTCTTAAATCATGGGCGGATTTGGGACCTAATTGCAAATACATCAACAGCTGAGAGCATCCCAAGAAAGTGTTTTACTTTATCCCTTTGTTTTGTCCATTTATGAAGTGATAAGACATGCATTTGAACCACTGGGCAGAGTTTGAGGATAATGTGAGGGACAAATCTGAGCTACCTGATTTACTTTTTATGACAACAAAGCATTGGGGAAGGATTTCCAGAGTTTGAATGGTAGAGAGCAGACAGAACAGGACAAAGGCCAGGAAGAAGGGAATTGATTGACTGAATGTACTGTAGTGCAGCATCAGGAGTATTGTGATGGGTGTGTGGATGGGAGTCAGATCATGAAGGAGTTGTGGTAACTTCAAGGCCTGCGAGGAGGCATCATTATATATCTGTGAAAGGAAGAGGCTTAGTTCAGTGTGGTGGTATACATCTGTAATCTCAGGACTCAGGTGGCTGAGGCAGGAGGATCAAGTGTTCAAGTCCAGCCTGGGCTATGTAACAGATCCTGTATCAACAGAAAAACAAAAATAAACAAGAAAAAAGTGAGAGAACCACTCGAATCCCAAGGAATACAGTTGATAGTTGAGAAGGAAATGAGATTCTGTAGGGCTGCCCACTGAATCACCTGTCTTCCAAGCTCAGGCTTCTGAGTCAAGGCATTGGGTTGTAGGAGCCTAGTCTAAACTATTATTTGCGTCTGCTTATTCCTCTTCTTGGGGGCAGTGCTCCAGAGAAAGCAGTCATATGGTGACATTCACAGATCTATCAATGAATTCTGATTTGTTATAACATTTAAACATAAACTCTTAAAAATCCTAGATGATTCCAGATGAGTTTGACATCTTAGGAAGACATATCACTGACATTTTTCAACGAGGAATTTGTAGGCTTTGCTCATTCTGAGGATGGTGTTCAAGGAATGACTCTGGTCTTTTTTCAGCCCAGGATCCTGGCTAAGGCGTTTCTTATGCATTAGGATGCCATCCTTGACCTAGGCCTCTAATTGTGTATGCTTTTGTGTGTCTTTCTTTCAGACGCCCAGTGGCAGCAGAATGAGTGCAGAGGCAAGTGCCCGGCCTCTGCGGGTAGGGTCCCGTGTGGAGGTGATTGGAAAGGGCCACAGAGGAACTGTGGCTTATGTTGGGGCCACACTCTTTGCCACTGGCAAATGGGTAGGCGTTATTCTGGATGAAGCAAAAGGCAAGAATGATGGAACTGTCCAAGGCAGGAAGTATTTTACTTGTGATGAAGGTCATGGCATCTTTGTGCGCCAGTCCCAGGTATTTACCCCTTGCATACGCGTGTGTGTATGTGTGTGTTTGTGTGAAGATATCTGTTGTGAGTGCAGCTGATGTATAGGTATTTCCTTTTCCTTGGTGGGGGATAAGCTTCTGGTTGGGAGAATGGGAGGTAGCAGGGAGGAAAGATTGGAGATTCTTCCTAGGGAAGTTGCCCTGTATACCAGATTGCTTGTGGAGTAGGGTGGTACCTATATAGCCTTTCTTGAACAGGCTATATTGATATATTTTGTGGATTCAGATCCAGGTATTTGAAGATGGAGCAGATACTACTTCTCCAGAGACACCTGATTCTTCTGCCTCAAAGGTTCTCAAAAGAGGTAATAGCCATCCACTTAAGTTGCTTCCTCATACCCAGAAGTCCCCAGCCTTTCTTCCCATAATGAGGGGCCATAGTGGATACTGAAGTTTTTCTATAACCACCATAGTCCCTTGTTATAGCTCCTTACCCTACTATGGCTTTACTCATTTTTTTTTTTTTGTCCGTAGTGGGGCTTGAACTCTGGGCTTGGGCGCTGTCCCTGTGCTCTTCAGCTCAAGGCGATCACTTTACCGCTTGAGCCACAGTGCCACTTCCATCCTTACCCTACTATAATGTTTCTTGTCTCTACCCTATTATACAAATGCACACTTTGTTTGTTTTCTGCAGAGGGAGCTGATACAGCGGCAAAGGCCAGCAAACTGGTGAGTGGTTTGGAAGTGGGAGTAGGGAGTAATATGGATAGATGGAGGGAGGGAGACCAATGCTAAAAAGGTAGAAGCTGTAGGTGAGTCTGAACTGCTTCAGTCTTTCTAACCTCCCTGAGAAGGAAGCTTTCTGTATGTAAGTTGATCTGTTAGGGTTAGAATAGTAGTAGTAGGGGAAAACTGTTAGGTTCTACAAGTATAGAGTTAAATGGGATTGAGCTGAGGATGATAGAAAGAACAGATCTGACCCCAGTAGTATAGGCAGCTTCCTACCTTCTGGTATCCAAAGATACTAAGACCCAAAGGGTTTGTGGGATGGAAAGGTAGCAAGTAGAGGGGGACATTCTGTTCACAAATGGTGGGTGGAATGAGCCCAGTTCCTTTCTGTTTGCTTTGGCTGTATATAGAGGGCACTTCTTAACTCTCCTGTGCCACTCCTCTTCAGTGTTGTGAGGTGGTCTTTAGCTTCTTTGGGCCAGGGTGTGGACATCCTAGACGCTAATGTTTGAGGGACTCCTTATCTTCCTTTGCCCAGAGCTTAACCTTGAACTGAATCCCCTTCACCTATTATCTGTTTACATTTGTGTTGGTATTGATGCCTATGCCCAAGATGTCTGGCCAGCTAGCATAATGCCATGTCTGTCCTTTTAACTTTGCCCTTTCCTACTCCTAATGCAGCGGGGACTGAAGCCTAAGAAGGTGGCATGTTTACTGTTTGTGCTTGGGTGGGTGGGAGTCAGTAGCCCTCTACTCCTGTTGTCCTGCATGCCATTGGGCTGCTGCATGCATATGTATATGTAATCTTGGGGCTGGGATGGCCAGAGGAAATGGCAGTTTTGCTTCTAGAGTTCCTGGAAGAGGGGAGCAAGAACATCAGGCTCAGTGGTTAGGCCCAAGTAACATTCCTTAGAGATGATTTCTCCCTGCTCCAGACTCCTAATCAGAGTCTCCAAACAAATGACTGTAAATAGCAACAACATAAAATAGAGCATTTACTGGCTTATGGTAGGTCTCCCTTAGCCAAGGTTGAGGGTGATAGGACAGATTGAAGGAATAGGGCTAAGGAAAGTACTAAGTGAAATAGCTGTGCAAACAGGCAGGAGGCTATAGAACAGAACACAGGAAGAATAGTTGGAAAGCCACTGGGTCAAGATGGCTACAAATTTACACTTTTATTCTGCTCCATTGCTCTTTCTCTGCCTCCTCCTTCATTAGGTTGAGGCCTACCTCTCCCCTATTGCAGTGGCTCAAATGTGCTGCCTCTCTCCCTTCCTTATGAACTTTAAAAACTTAAATTACTGCCATGACCACTTCCACTCCCTAACCCTTACCTTGGTCCTCTGTCCAAGTTGTTTCTGATGTGCACGTGCCTGTCTGAGAGTATGTACTGTACCATATGTACAATGTTATTTCCTTGTTGTCAACCTGTTGCTGGCCTTTCTTATGCTGCATGGATTGCTGCTGGATTGGGGCAATGGGAAGGGAGACGGGGGAAAAATTCTCCCTTTTGACAAATGGTGGGAGATAGATTCTTTATTTGGAGTCTTGACCTGGTGAAGACTACATACTGGAACTTTAAATCCTGAGTCCCAGCTCCAGATGGGAATGGGGTTGTAAGGAAAATAAAGCTCAAAAGGATGCTGGGCCCATTCTAGGCTAATAGAAACTTGGCTTTCCTTTATTTTGTCTTCTGGATGGAACTCTCACCTCACCTCAGGCCCCTGGACAGAGAAGAACATGAAGCTGCTATCTGAGATCAATGGAAGAGTTCTGTTTGCAGCCTAATTTAACCCTGTCAGGGGCCTAAAAGGCAAAGCTTAGCCTAAACTACCTGAGCTGGGTTCAGTACCTTCTTTGCTCATGGTAAAAAATGTCCTCACCCTGCTCCCCCCCCCCCCCCCCCATATCATCTGTGCCAGTGGGTCTCTTAAAGCAGATCACTTAGCCAGGATCCCTGCTCTTTTCCTATGTGGAAATGGGAGCTACATCTGGAGCAAAAAAGAATGCTTTGAGGGAGGGCCAAAGAGAACATAGATGTCACCGCAAAAATACTGAATCATTTTTTTGAAAGCCCTTTCGAGTCAGGCTCAGAAGAGCCCAACGCTGTCATTAGAACTATTTTCCTGACAGATTGTTCTCTAGGGTTCATTGATTACTCTGTGTGCTCTTCAGAGCAGAAGCTGGATGGAGGGTTGTGCTCTGGTTTTGTATTTCTGATGAGAGACAAGGGTATTGCCAGTATGTGTAAAAGAAGTGGATTTGATGCGATTGTCAGGAAAGCAGAGTGCAATTATGAAAGAGATTGATGGAGCAGGGAGACCTTCATTCCTGCTCACTGGCCCTGGTCCCATAAGGTGCCATTTCTGGGCCACCCCTAGCCCTGTTTTTGTGGAGCAAGCTCTTGGGAGTGGGTAAGGGAGGGAGGACGGAACTAGAACCTGATCTTTAGAGGAAGTGGAAAGGCGGGATTTGCACAGGACTTTGTCCAGTCATGAGGAGGAGGAGGAGCCACTAGGGCCCTGGGTGGTTGCTAGGTGACTGTGGAACAGTGGCTCCACCCCTATGGAGCAGAGGAGGGTGGGTGCATGACGTCAGATGGAGCTGGTGCTGCGGCCACTGAGGCTGCCATCAGCCTAAGCTGGCAAACTGGGCCGGGCACTGGTCTGGTGTTTGCTGGAGCCTGGCTGTCCTGCTGCGCACCTGAGGGGGGCCCTCTGTGTCCCAGCAGCAGTTTGTAGGCTGGGAAGCCGCTGGCCTGGAAGCTGAGGCTGTATTGTTGGGATTTGATGCACTAATCTCCTGTCTCCGCCGCCTCTCCCTCTGTTCGGTCTCTTTCCCTCCCTCCCTTGTCCGTCTTTCCTCCCTTGTTTGTCTATCCTCTTCTCTCCTTCCTTCTCTTACCTTTCCTTGCTTTCTGTGGTTTTCTGCAATGATGAGACAGGCACCGACAGCCCGAAAGGTACTCTTGCTTGCTCTGGTCTTGCTGCCAGGTTGCCAAGGCAATGGTGGCAGCTGGCTGCTGGGGTGGGGGTGGGGGCTGGCTGACTTTATTCTACCTGGTTGGGGGAGGAGGTAAGGGTAGAGGGTCTGGGAGAGGTGTGTGTCACTACTGTGCCCCACTTCTGAGTGTATGCTCCCTACCTTGCTAGATTTGGTCTCTGAGTCTGTGTTCCAGGCCTGTATCTATAGCCTCACAAGCTTAGGCTTTAGCCCACCTTTACAGCCAACAGGCTTGGGGAGTTTCCTGTGATAGAGCCTGAAGAAGCTGGCTCAGGCATCTCAGTGCCTGTAGCAGGCCTACCTGCCTCACTCAACCTGCGCTAGAACGACTCTTGGTTGTTGTCCCAGCATTCCCCCTCCCTCAGGGTTTGTGTCAGGGATTTTTTTTTTTTTTAACCATGGTGGCATGGAGATCCCAAAATAGTCTTTGACTAAAGCTGTGGATGCTGTCCTGTGCAGGTATGGAGATGGTCTTCTTGGGCTCAGATTTCCTAGAAACAGACCTAAGCCATGATTTGTCTTTGCCAGAGTGATAAGATACTAGGCAACTCTTAGGGAGTTGGAGCTAATTGCCTATTTACCACCTTGTGGTAACCCAGAGGATTTCTGAATTTGGTTTAGGACAGTAGTTTTTCTGTGCTGCTGCCTACCCCTACTTCCGTCTTTCAGCTGGGTGGGGTTATTTTGCTGAGCTCTGTGCTTCTAGTAATGCAATATTCATAACCCTGACACTTGAGCCCTCTGTCTTAGGGATGGGGATTGTTGTGGGATCTGGTGGGTTAGGGGGAAAAGGAGGGAGGGAAATAGTGCTTAGGGATCTGATCTCACACTTTCGGGTTATATCCACTCTTGTCATGGTGGTGATTGTTCCCCTCTATGAAGTCTAGCACTTGGAGGAAGAGAGTGACCTGGGAAAGCCATTGGGAGTAGTGTCTGGGTGGGGCCTCAGGGGAGGAGTGAGAGAGGTTGTTCACAGAAGGATTGATCTATGGAGACCTTGCCAGCTGCTGCATTTGATCTCTGTGGCTCAGCCTAGGAGACAGGACTTCTGGGATTTCTAGAGTAGCTGAAAGGGTAAAGCCTGCAAGGGTTGGACAAAAATAGCAGGAACCAAGGGGAACAGGAGTTCTGAGTTCCTAGAGTAGGAATGCCATGATTCAGTGGACGGGAGTTGGGATGGGGGCTGAGGGTGGTGGCTAACTGCAGCCTGTTCCCATGATTACTTCTGCTCTCACTGCTGTCCTTTTGCTGTCTATCTTTCTGCCATTATTCTTTCTTTCCTGACTACTTCTCCTCTGGCTCCTGTTGTCCAGACCACAACTCGGCGGCCCAAGGTGAGAATAAACAGTCCTGTGCAAGCCACTGCTGAGTGTACAAACATTTTGGCATGTGCATGTATGTGGGCATGTGTAGTAGGACGTAAAAGTTGGTCATAGTACATTATGGGTTCCCTTTGAGAGAGAGAGGAGCTTGGAGTTGGTGATAAGTCTTTTCTAGGAAAATGGCTTCCAGCTATCAGGAGGATAGCTGAGCCAGTAGATTGAATACAAAAGAGAAGTGAGATTATGGCTAGCCAAGACAGGCTTTCTTGAAGAAGGTAATTTTGACCAGTTTTGAGGTAAAGCACTTGGCACTGTACAATGTGAGAGTTAGGAGAAGAGTATGCCTGTGAAAGCTTTCGGGTGGGAGTATCTGTGGGTAGCATGTTGTTCCTCAGAGTCAGGAGAACTAAGGGGGTTGGCTCTGCTAGGAAGACTTCTGGGCAGGCCTGACTGCCCCAAGGCTTGGGGCTGCAGGACAACTGCTCAGCCCTTACTCCCATTCTCCCAGTCCCCCAGGGGCCTGAGTAGTATTACTTGATTATAAACTTTGTCTTGGGGCAGTAAATACAGTAGGTTAGCTGTACTTACCTTGCTTTAGGAGGGAGTCTGGGGCTACAACTTTCACCTTGGCCCTTTACATAGATCATGGGAGGGTGATTCAGCATGACTTCCAGAGTAGAGATGGACTGCCAGGGCTAGAGAGGCCAGCCCTCCCAGTTTTAGCTCATCCTTCTCTGGGAACATGAAAATCGAGAACAAACTCTAATCTGTTCTTTTTCTCTGGGAATGACATTGAAGCACTTTTTTTCTCCCTGGGGAGTTGGGCACAGACCCAGAGCAAGGATGGGACTGGGAGTGTTAAGAAACTGCTGATCACAAATGGGTCACAGAAGGGAGTTCTGGGGAGTAAGGGATTCTGCTCTAAAGGTAACACCAGAGCTAGGCGGAATGTGCTGTTCATTGCCAAGGGAGGAACCTTCTAATCTTATGTCTTTTCCCATCCTTTCCTCCCTCCCTCCGCCCCCTGTCCTTTTTACTGTTGCTTTTTGACGGTATCATTTTCTGTCTTCCATCTACTGCCTCTGTTCCCATTGTGCTTTCATATTCTTCCTGCACTTTCTTTTCTCTGACTCCTGCCCTTGCCATATTCTCATACTGTCTCTCTCCCTTCATCTCCACCATCCTCTGTTCTCTCTGGACTACCCCTACTCTCTCTCGAATAGCCCACTCGCCCAGCCAGTACTGGAGGGCCTGGAGCCAGTAGCTCCTTGGGGCCCTCTGGTTCAGCATCAGCAGGTGAACTGAGCAGCAGTGAGCCCAGCACCCCAGCTCAGACTCCACTGGCAGCACCCATCATCCCCACACCAGCCCTCACTTCTCCTGGAGCAGCACCACCACTTCCTTCCCCCTCCAAGGTAAGAACTGGAGTTGAGTTAGAGGAGAATCAAGATACTGGGGGCTGGTGACTCCTGGCTGGGTGTCGGAAATTTTCTGGGGCTAGGGAGGACCTAGAACTTGATTAGAAAGAGTGGGTGTATAGGGGTATAACATATGGATATCTTATTACTGGCCAAGCTACCTTTTCCTTTCTTACTGTTCTTTCACACTTTCCTTATACTTACTCTGCTGGTTTCATTTGTTTGCCACTTGGTTTTGATGCTGGGGCTAAAAATGTTTGTATGCTTTTTTTTTTTTTTGTCCGTTGTGGGGCTTAAACTTTGGGCCTGGGCACTGGCCCTCAGCTCTTCAGCTCAAGGCTAGTGCTCTACCACTTGAGCCACAGCACCACTTCTGGTTTTCTGGTGTTTAATTGGAGATAAGAGTCTCATGGACTTTCCTGCCCAGGTTGTCTTCAAACTGCAATACTCAGATCTCCGCATCCTGAGTAGTTAGGATTACAGGCGTGAGCCACCGGCACCTGGCTATACACATTTTTGTCTTCTCTGCTCCAGCTAAGTTGTATTGGGGAAGAGGGATGGGCTATATATACACACAGATGCTGGGGCTTCTCCTTGGCAGGAGGAGGAGGGGTTGAGGGCTCAGGTACGGGACCTGGAGGAGAAACTGGAGACTCTGCGGCTGAAGCGGGCAGAAGACAAGGCAAAGTTAAAAGAGCTGGAGAAACACAAGATCCAACTGGAGCAGGTGCAGGAATGGAAGAGCAAAATGCAAGAGCAGCAGGCAGACCTTCAGCGTCGCCTAAAGGAGGCACGGAAGGTGAGATCAGGATGGATGAAAGGGGTACCTGGGGAGACTGAGGGCTCTGAGGAAGTAAACTGGAAATTAGGTTGGAACTTGTAGCACCCTGTGAATAAAGACAGTGTGGGGCTCTCTACTCCTGCCTCACCCACCAAATCCTTTTACCAGGAAGCCAAAGAGGCTCTGGAGGCAAAGGAGAGATACATGGAAGAGATGGCAGACACTGCTGATGCCATTGAGATGGCCACTCTAGACAAGGAGATGGCTGAAGAGAGGGCAGAGTCTCTGCAGCAGGAGGTGGAGGCCCTGAAGGAACGTGTGGACGAACTTACCACAGACTTGGAGATACTCAAGGCTGAAATTGAGGAAAAGGGTAAGGCACACAGAGCTACAGGGGCCAAGTGGTAGGGTGAGGCCAGCCTGAATATGTTTATGCTCTTTACCAGGTTCAGATGGAGCTGCATCCAGTTACCAGCTCAAGCAGCTTGAGGAGCAGAATGCTCGCCTGAAGGATGCCTTGGTGAGGTAGGCTTCTCCTCGCTGCTTGGCTTTGATGCTCACTCTGCTGCCTCCAAATTAGCCTGATAGTGACCAACGATACTCTGTCTTCTTTCTTCGCCACAGAATGCGGGATCTTTCTTCCTCAGAGAAGCAGGAGCACGTGAAGCTCCAGAAGCTCATGGAAAAAAAGAACCAAGAGTTGGAAGTTGTGAGACAACAGAGAGAACGCCTTCAGGAAGAGCTGAGCCAGGCAGAGAGCACCATTGATGAGCTCAAGGAACAGGTCTGGGAAGCCTAGCTCACCCGTCTGATTCTCCTGTTGCCACTTCCTCCTTCTCTAGACACCTTCCAGCAGCACTTCTTCCTGTGTCCTCTCTGTTACACAGGTTGATGCTGCTCTGGGTGCTGAAGAGATGGTAGAGATGCTGACCGACCGGAACCTGAATCTGGAAGAGAAAGTGCGGGAGTTACGAGAGACTGTGGGCGACTTGGTAAGAGAAGAGCAAACTCCTGATTTCTGACCATAGTGGTGTGTATTTGGAAGGGATCTGCTGGGAGAACTTGACATATGACCCATGACCTATACTCAGAGTATGTGATAAGGTAAATCATCCTGGCCCTGCTCCGTGTCTTGACCCTGTCTTTGCTTTCCCCCAACTACCTTGTGGTATCCAGGAAGCAATGAATGAGATGAATGATGAGCTACAGGAAAATGCACGTGAGACAGAACTGGAGTTGCGAGAGCAGCTGGATATGGCAGGTGCCCGGGTGCGGGAGGCCCAGAAGCGTGTAGAGGCAGCTCAGGAGACAGTTGCAGATTACCAGCAAACCATCAAGAAGTACCGCCAGCTGACTGCTCACCTACAGGTACCAACTTCTTGCCCTTGCTGCCGCTCTTGCCCTTTCTCTGTGATCTCCCTAGAGATGCAGTTTTGCCTCACTGTCTGTTCCCAGGATGTTAATCGGGAACTGACAAACCAGCAGGAAGCATCTGTGGAGAGACAGCAACAGCCACCTCCAGAAACTTTTGACTTCAAAATCAAGTTTGCTGAGACTAAGGCCCATGCCAAGGTCAGGAAAGTGGGTGGCCTAAAGGCCAGGATGAGTGTGCCTCTGTTCTTAACAAGTGTGGGGTTCCGAGCTTCAGATTTTTGAGGGGGAGGAGGTTCTTTGTGTGGTAGTATGGAAGAATATAGTCCTGGATTTGTCCCTAGAGTAAGGGATTTGGTGAAGTAAGATATGGTAGTTCTAGAAATTAGATCCCTCTTTTCCTCCCTGTGTACCTTATAGGCTATTGAGATGGAATTAAGACAGATGGAAGTGGCACAGGCCAACCGACACATGTCCCTGCTGACAGCCTTCATGCCTGACAGCTTCCTTCGGCCAGGAGGGGACCATGATTGTGTCCTGGTGCTACTGCTCATGCCTCGTCTCATTTGCAAGGTATATTACATGTGCAATAAAAATCTACTGGACTTCTCTGAGCCAAGTGAAAGTAGTCATCATCATTTCTTCCCACAAAGAGTTTGAGGTAGCAGAAGTACATGCTGGCAATTGAGTTACAGATAAAAATATACAGTGTCCATGTTTATGGATTCTGCACTGGATTCAACAAGCTTGGTAAGAGCAGAAACCTCTTCTCTCCTACTCACTGCTGAAGCAGGACAGTGGCTGGCCCTGAAGGCTTTTTTTTCCCCCCTGGCTGGTCCTGGGGCTTGAACTCAGGTCCTGGACGCTGTCTATGAGCCTCTTTGTGCTGAAGGCTAGTGCTCTACCACTTTGAGCCACAGTGCCTGGTTTTCTGGTGGATAGTTGGAGGTTAGAGTCTCACAGACTTTCCTGCCTGGGCTGGCTTTGAACTGTGATCCTCAGATTTCATTCTCCTGAGTAGCTAGGATTCATAGGCATGAGCCACCAGTGCTTGGCAAATTTTATGCTTATTCATTTAAGTGATTTGTCTTAAAAATTTTGGAAAAAATTGTATTTATACAATACAGTATAACAATTACTTATATACCATTTATGTTACATTAATCCAAAAAAAAAGTCTTTGCTGTTACATTAAATATTAAAAGTAATCTAGAGATGATTTACAATATAAGGGATGATGCACATAGATTATATGAAAGTACTATGCCATATATAAAGTATATGAACAGCCATATATTATTTGTGGGAGGTTTTTTTTTTTTGCCAGTCTTGGGGTTTGAACTCTAGGCCTGGGCACTGTCCTTGAACTTCTTTTTGCTTAAGGCTAGCACTTTACCACTTGAGCCATAGCGCTATTTCTGGCTTTTTGTGTATGTGGTACTAAGGAATCAAACCCAGGGCTTCATGCATGCTAGGCAAGCACTCTACCACAAGCCATATTCCCAGTCCTATTTGTGGGAGTTTCTGAAACCAATCAGATAACTTTCCTTCATAAATATTTTTTTATGAAAAAAAAGTTAAGTTTCTTATGAGAGCCCAGCTAGGGATCTGATTTAGAGTAGGGCAGGATGAGGAATATCGTTTAAGCTGAGGGCCCAAAGGTTGCTAAAAGTAGATAGGAAAATAATTGGCAGGATAGTGTTCTAGATGGAGAGACAGCTTTAAGCCAGCTTTCAGTCCCACTGCCCATTCATTCTCATTCCTAATCTTCACAAGCTCCTCACATCATTACCCTTTTCCCTAGTGAGACTTGCTGCTCATCTATCTGCTTTCTCTTGCTCTTGTACTCCTCACATAGTTGTTAAGCTATCTCCTGAATTCCTGGGCCTGTGTTCTCCACCCTTTGCTCAAGTCCCTGCTCTTCTTCCCACAGGCAGAACTGATTCGGAAGCAGGCCCAAGAGAAGTTTGAACTAAGTGAGAACTGTTCAGAGAGGCCTGGGCTGCGAGGAGCTGCAGGGGAGCAGCTCAGCTTTGCTGCTGGGCTGGTATATTCACTGAGTCTGCTGCAGGCCACACTGCATCGTTATGAGCAGTAAGTGACTCCTGACCTCCATGCCAGGGCCATGGGTTCAGGATTAACTGAAACTGAGTTTGCTTGGAAGACCTTGGCTTCACAGAGCCCTTCTCTGGTCTCTAGTGCCCTCTCTCAGTGCAATGTGGATGTGTATAAGAAGGTGGGCAGCCTCTACCCTGAGATGAGTGCCCATGAGCGCTCCTTAGATTTCCTCATTGAGTTGCTACACAAGGATCAGCTGGATGAGACTGTCAATGTGGAACCTCTCACCAAGGCTATCAAGTACTACCAGGTCTGGGGCGAGAATTCATGCATGGGGTAGGTGGGAGGGAAGCTTTTGCATAAGGGGCGTTATTTTCAGTGTATTCAAGGTTGCATGTCTTAGGTTGGCTGCTTTTGGCCCAATTTACTCTGAAGTGTACTTGTCTTATGATGCAGTTCCTTGAAGGTTTTGGATATTCTTGAGACCCGTAATGGTCAGGACTCAAATTACAGTTTGGGAAGGACTTCTCCTGTCCTTCCACAGGCTAAAGGCTCTCTGTTTCTTTATCATCCCTCCTCAGCATCTTTATAGCATCCACCTTGCCGAACAGCTAGAAGACTGTACCATGCAGCTGGCCGACCACATTAAGGTGAAGTGCCATGATAAGTGGTTAATCCTTTTATAGAGGTTAGAATAAAGGATATTAGTCCTGGAGGGATGTCATATAAGACTGTGGAAGGGTCATCATAGCCAGATCAGGCAAGTTGGAAGATCCTATATGTGGATGTCAGCAGAGGGAAAGGCTTCTTAGAGATGATAATGTGGGCAGAAAGGCTCCTATTGGAGATTAAGACCATATGTTTCTATCCCCACAGTTCACCCAGAGTGCTCTGGACTGCATGAGTGTGGAAGTGGGGCGGCTGCGTGCCTTTTTACAGGTGAGGGCACTTCTAGATCTGTGCAAGTTCCTTTTCTTTTTTATTCCCTACCTCACTCCCAGCCCTTATGCTAACTTGATTTCTCATCCATTTCTTATTTCCTATGTAGAGTGGGCAAGAGGCTACAGATATTGCTCTTCTACTCCGGGACCTGGAAACATCATGTAGTGACATCCGCCAGTTCTGCAAGAAGATCCGAAGGCGAATGCCAGGAACAGATGCTCCTGGGATCCCAGCTGCTCTGGCTTTTGGACCACAGGTTTATTGCTCCAAGTGTAGAAGGGCAAGAAGCTGAGTAGAGCTAGGAGGGGGCTAGCACATTAAGACTGGATCTAAGGCTAGAGGCATGGCTCAAGTAATACAGAACCTACATGAAGCAGGCCCACACGAAGCCCTGGGTTCGAACTACATTACTGCAAAAAAATTTTTTTTTTAAAGTCTGGATCTTGTCAAGGGACAAAAAATAGTTTTGGAGTAGCTAGGACAAAAAATAGTTTTGGAGTAGCTAGGAACTGTGATGCTGGACTCAGGGTGGGCTTTTGACTCTAATCTATTACACAGGTATCCGACACACTCCTAGACTGCAGAAAACACTTGACATGGGTGGTGGCTGTACTGCAAGAGGTGGCAGCTGCCGCTGCCCAGCTCATTGCCCCACTGGCAGAGAATGAGGGGCTACTTGTGGCTGCACTGGAGGAACTGGCTTTCAAAGCAAGCGAGCAGGTTGGATTGGATGGCTGAGCAGGAGGAGGTGGCAGTTAAGTAACCAGTGCAGGACTTTCACTTCTGTCCTTGGCTTCTGCAGATCTATGGGAGCCCCTCCAGCAGCCCCTATGAGTGTCTGCGCCAGTCATGCAACATCCTCATCAGCACTATGAACAAGCTGGCCACAGCCATGCAGGAAGGGGAGTATGATGCAGAGCGGCCCCCCAGCAAGGTGGGTGGACACTTCATTGGAAAAATCTAGAGGTTAGGAGGGGCAGGACATGTATATTGTTGCCAGTGGTGGGAGGGCAAGGATGCACGAGGAAGATGCCTGAAGCAACATTCTGCTGAAGGTTTTCTCTGACTGGATTCTCTGAAAGGAGTACATTGGTAATCTCTGTCTGCCTCGACCTTCTGACCAACCTTATCCCTTAGCCTCCTCCTGTTGAACTTCGGGCTGCAGCCCTTCGTGCAGAGATCACAGATGCTGAAGGCCTAGGTTTGAAGCTTGAGGATCGAGAGACAGTTATTAAAGAATTGAAGAAGTCACTTAAGATTAAGGTAAGGGTAGGCTGTGAGGGCTCAAAATATGGTGGGACCTAGGGCAGCAGCAAATGTCAGGTTGGGACTGAGATGGCTTGAGGGTTGAGGGGAGAAGTAGAGCCTGTGATCAGGGAGTCATACAGGAGCTTTTCAGGTCATGGGGTCATGGGGAAGATGTCAGGGTACTGGAAGCTATCTACCTTGTCCAGGGAGAGGAGCTGAGTGAGGCCAATGTGCGACTGAGCCTCCTAGAGAAGAAACTGGACAGTGCTGCCAAGGATGCAGATGAACGCATTGAGAAAGTCCAGACACGGCTGGAGGAGACCCAGGCACTGCTGCGGAAGAAAGAGAAGTCAGGCACCTTCCTTGGAGCTCTGCTTCTTCTAATCCTCCCTCCTGTTGGAGGCTCTCTATTCTTAAGCATTCCCTTTCCCCCTTGTAGTATGATTCTCCTAACCTCACTATTCCTGCCCTTGTTTTTCACTAGCATGGATAGTAAGGGGTACAATGACCTGCTGGGACTGAAAGGTCAGGTATGACAATGGAGAAAGGCCATTCCTAAGCCTAGATTCTATTTCACAGAGAGTTTGAAGAGACCATGGATGCGCTCCAGGCTGACATTGACCAGCTAGAAGCAGAGAAGGCAGAGCTAAAGCTGCGGCTAAACAGCCAGTCCAAACGCACAATCGAGGGGCTCCGGGGGCCTCCTCCTTCAGGCATTGCTACCCTGGTCTCTGGCATTGCTGGTGGTGAGTGCATTGGGATAGATACACATCACTGGCCCAGAGGAGACTAATTTTTTGTCTCCTCTGTCCTTGGCCTTGGTTTTGACTTCTGCCACCTTCTCCTCTGGATGTTCAGCTAGGAATGTTTGCCCAGCTGCACTCCGCCTACTTTCACCCAAGTTTTGACTTTCACAAATGATATATGTAGACTACTTCTGGACAAATAGGGGATTACCAGATTTGTCAGAAGGTCAGCATAATAACATTAGGTGAACTCTGCTAGTTCTCCCTTCTGGATCTTTCTATCCCAACCCTGTGTCCAGAGGGTTGTCAGTCTGAAGCAGTATGGGCTAACTCTTCCCAGGGCATCCAGCTGTGCCTCTCTTGGCACTGCTATTGAGTTGATATGGCTTCATTCTATGATGTGATTATTTCTTCTATTGTATAATTGTCAGTTTTGCTTGTGGCTTGTGTTTTGACCTTTACCTAATCACTCATGGTCCAGGCTTCTTTTCTACTTTCCAGGCCCAGTCTCCCACTTTCCTTGGTAAGAAAGTGTCTGATGCCATCTTAGTTCTCATCTGTCCTGGAGTTGTTTTTTGTTGTTCCTTCAGTTTCTTACTTGCCCTTTTCACCTCCAGAAGCTAATTTCCTTGGCTGGAATTAAACTTTTTCTTGATGCTCTTGTGTCTTATCAGATAACTCCTCTGAAGATCTTGTTCTCGGCTAAGTCCTTATCATGGATGCCTTTTGATTTTGGGTGGTGACCAAGTATCTTGTGTTATAGGACTCCTGTGATTATATAAAGTTTCAACATTATTTGGAAAGGGTGTTCAGAATAACCATTTTATAGTGTTTAATGAAGGTTCTTTAAACAAATGCTGATTCTGAATTAATGAAACTTCCTACGAAAAGGAGGCATTTTTCCTCAGCATTGGGGAAACCTAAGGAACAAAGGAATGGTTTGCATTCTCTACCTAAGTTTTACTGGTGAGCATTAAGGGTACAAGTGCATTGGAGTCTCTGGATTGCTCCCAGCACCCTTGTTGGAGATGGTGTTGCAAGTGCTCCTGCATTATACTCACCTTGCAATTCTCATATAGCACTTCCTGACCTAAGACCTTACTCCCTCCCCACCCCTCTTTTGGTTGGTCATGAGGCTTGAGCTCAGAGCCTGAGCTCTTTTTGCTCAAGGGTAGCATTTTGAGTCATAGCTCTGGTTCTCTGGTGGTTAATTGGAGATAAAGTCTCAGGGACTTTCTTGCCCAGGCTTGCTTTGAACTGTGATGCTCAGATCTCAGCCTCCTGAGTATCTAGGATTACAGGCTTGAACCACCAGCGTCCAGCCTCTTTCCTCTCTTTTTATATATATCTGCTTCTATGCTAAAGGAGGGGCAGAGAAAGGGTCATCAGGAAAAGGGTTTTCCTCTGTTCAGGATCCCTGTGGTATGTCTACCTAGACCCAAATCATGTAATTCCTCTCTCCTCTTTTCCTGCTCTCCCATGGGCTATCCTGAGCACAGAAGACCAGCAGCGAGGTATAGACTCACTCTGGCTAGGGCTTACTAGGGCTGGTGGGAATCAAGGTTGGGGAATAACCAGAACTGGAGGTGGGAGGAAAGGAGGAAGAACAAGGATGGAGCCCAGCTTTTAACCTTCTCCACTTGTGACTGAGGTCATTTGTTATGATATCCACAGGGGGCGCTCCTGGGCAGGCTCCAGGTTCCTTGCCAGGCCCAGGGCTGGTGAAGGATTCACCCCTACTGCTTCAGCAGATCTCTGCTATGAGGCTGCACATCTCTCAGCTTCAGCATGAGAACAGCATGCTTAAGGTGAGGAGCCTACAGGGAGGACTGGGGTAGAAGGTGAAGCATGTCTGCCTCTATTGAAGAGTGATGGCAGAGGCCTTCTAGGGCCTCTTCCACTGCCTCTCTTTTTCCCCCACAGGGATCCCAGATGAAGGCATCCTTGGCAGCTTTGCCCCCTCTGCATGTTGCAAAGCTTTCCCTCCCACCCCATGAGGGCCCTAGCAGTGAGCTAGCAGCTGGAGCACTGTATCGCAAGACCAGCCAGCTTCTGGAGACATTAAATCAACTGAGTACACATACTCACGTAGTAGATATCACTCGCACCAGCCCTGGTATGTTCACTTGGTCAGATGAATACTGTACCTCCCCTCTTCCCCAGTGATTTAGCTTCTTCCTAGAAGTCCTTGTGCCATAGAAGATCTTCCCAATAGTGTCCTTTAGTTTCCAAGTTGTTTGCTTGATTGACCCAATCTCTTTAGTACTTGTTCCATGAGACCATCAAGTAACTGTATTCCTGACCCTTAATTCAGTTCAGCTGCCTGTCTGGGCCTCAGTGGGCCTCACCAGCTTTCCCTCCCAACAGCTGCCAAGAGCCCATCGGCTCAGCTTATGGAACAAGTGGCTCAGCTCAAGGCCCTGAGTGACACCATTGAGAAGCTCAAGGTCAGTTCAGTTTCTATTCTCCTCCACCCTACAAAGCTCACTTCAGAGCATTCATTGGTGGAACTAGGTACTTCTGAAGTTCCTTGGGCCAGTTCTGTGCCAGACAGCACATTGGGGAGTAGGTGGGAAGCCAGAATTTTGCCTTGGGAACTACCTTAGTACAAACAAGATAAATTCTCATCAGCAGAATGTGTGAGCTAGGATCCTCTTTGGGGTTTGTGGCTTGGGCTACAACTTCTGTTAGAACAAAAATCACTGTGGGGTAAATCACTTATGGGCATGGTTCCCTAGAGACAGGGAAAACTGGGCTTTAAAGAATGTGGATCTGGGGCTGGAAAGTTGGCTTAGTGGTAGAGTGCTTGCCTTGCTGTATGAAGGCCCTAGGTTCGATTCCTCAGTACCATGTAAGCAGAAAAAAGCCAGAAATGTGAGGGGGCTGGGAAGGTGGCTCAGTGGTAGAGCGCTTGCCTTGCATGCATGAGGCCCTGGGTTTGATTCCTCAGCACCACATAAGCAAAAAGAAAAAGCTAGAAATGATGATATGGTTAAGTGGTAGAGTGATAGCCTTGAGCTGAAGAGCTGAGGGACAGCGCCCAGGCCCAGAGTTCAGGCCCCACGACTGCCTGCACCCCCCTAAAAAAAAAAAAAAAAAAGAAAGGATCTGTAAAGAGGGATGTTGTTGTGGGGATGAAGTTGAAGGTGAGAACAGAAGTATAATGATGACTGAATCTTTGCCCTTCTGGCAAAGCATTTCTATGAAACCAGGGAGGCCTTGTCCTAGCCTGTGGGGACTCCTAAATGAAGTCTTGTTTTGCCCTCTCCAGGATGAAGTCCTTAAGGAGACAGTAACTCAACGCCCTGGAGCCACCGTCCCCACTGACTTTGCCACCTTCCCTTCTTCTGCCTTCCTTAGGGTAAGGGGGAATATAGTGCAGAGAATAAGGTGGTATGGGGGCTTCAGGTGAGTGTCCCACTCCTGGGAATTTGAAGAGGCCTCCAGAGGCTCAAATTCAACAAATATTTACCCTATTTGTTGTTGTTGTTGTTTTAGTTTTGGTCTGGCAAGTCCAAGTATTACTTGCAAGTAATTCAAAAGTGCTCTCAGTGTTTCTACAAATTCTAATATTTCAGAAAAATATAAAGAGCACACCCCTGACTTTTTATATCAGGTGACACTCAAAACTCCCTTGTCAGACTGTATACACCATTCCCCCTATTCTAATTTGAAAAATGGGGTCACCATGGCCTAAGACCTCAGAAGCTTCACTCTCCCAAGGGCTACCCCTGATCTCAGTATTCAGGGTATCCTTCAGTGGCCAAACATTCCAATAAATCCCTAACCTGGCATCCTGTTTCTTTCTCCAACACCAAGGCCAAGGAAGAGCAGCAAGATGATACAGTCTACATGGGCAAAGTGACCTTCTCCTGTGCAGCTGGCCTTGGACAGCGACACCGGCTGGTGCTGACCCAGGAGCAGCTGCACCAGCTACACAGTCGCCTCATCTCTTAAGCACTCCTCCCTTCCCTGCTGCCTGTTCAGCCCTCAAATCACCCTGCCCCTGTACTGCTCTGCCCGATGCACAGCCCCCAGCCAACCTCAGCCAACCCCCAGGTAGAACCATGTGAATTAAGCTCTTCCCGCTCCATTCAGCTCTGCTCCAATCCTGTCAATCTCCTGCTCCTGCCCTTCACATGGGTTTCCCCACTCTCATCCCTTACCTCTTCCATAATTAGCTGTTCAGCTGCTCCCTCTTTCCAGAGGGGGCCTCAGGGCATGTGGGGGGGTGTAGGCTGAGACCCCACCACCAAAGGTTGAGTGAGGTCCCCCTGATTGAGGACTTCACCCCTGATTAAAGCAACTTTTGCTTCAGTGCCTTCTGTGTGGTCTTGAGAGTGGAACCTGAGATGTTTGGTTCAGAGCAGTAGTGGAGAAGAGATGCTAGGAAGCTCCAACTCTGTCAAATTTGAGGGCCTCCGCTCTGTAGTGACCAGTTTAATGCTGTGCCCCTCAAATGCACCTATGTAAGCTACTCTGAGAAAGGAGAAAAAGGCTAGGTTTAGAGCTAGATACTGAAGTTCATTTAGGAAATTGGGAGTGCTAGAGCAGTGTAGCTCTGCCAGCCCTGCTCTGCCTCCTGGAATATCCAATCCAGTTTCTGGAGCTGAAGTAATGATATGCTCACCACCTGTCCTCAATAGCCCAGACAACTTTCTGTTGTCCTGACCATCTCCTCATTAGACTGGGGTTTCTAAACTAGGGGAAACTGATATTTCAAACCAGTAAGAAAGGATAGAAGTTATAAAAGCTGCTCCCAAGCCCCATAGCAGATTAGTATCAGTTGAGTTGCTAGATCTTAACCTAGACTAGTTGAAATAGCTCAAGAGTTGAGATTCACTGGGCTTGTGAGCAATACCCCAGTATTTTAGAACTTAACCCAGTTTAGTTTTTTTTTGGGGGGGGGGTCCGGTCGTGGGGCCTGAACTCTGGGCCTGGGCGCTGTCCCTCAGCTCTTCAGCTCAAGGCTAGCGCTCTACCACTTGAGCCACAGCGCCACTTCCGGCTTTTTTTTAAAATTTTCTGCTTATGTGTTGCTGAGGAATCGAACCCAGGGCCTCATGCATGCAAGGCAAGCGCTCTACCACTGAGCCACCTTCCCAGCCCCCCCAGTTTAGTTTTGTTGGTAGTTCCTTGATAGTCTTTATTATTGTCCACATGGGGAAAAAGACATCTAGTTTCCAAAGTGCTCTGATCCAGATAGAGAAAGGTCCTTGGTGCTTTGGAGCAGTCTAGCTGGGCCAGGCTCCACACATATACTGTCTTTTTTGAGGGCCAGGGGAAGACAGGAGGAAGGAGACTACAAGATGAGAGCCTAGGAGGCACATTCTCAGTTAGAGCATGGATATCTCAGTGGATATTAGCCATTCTTAGTGGGGTTTTGAAAGCAAGTGATCTGAGGGGCTTTCCTGAGTACTCTCAAGGATATACGACTAATAATATGCTAGATGTATAAGATTTAATTGATAACATACAGGGATGCCACCAAATGTTAGAGCTTCCGTCCTGTCAAACTGGTTGACAAGAATTGTGTCTTTATACTAGGTTGTCTTTTCCCCTATGAATTTGACTTCTCTAGAACTAAGGAAATTGCAGGCCACACTGTCCTGTCCTAGGGATTAGATTGTGTAGCTGTCCTTTATACCTAGTGATTACCTATCTAGATTTTGGGTTAAGACACTGAGGACTAATACTAGGTAACTTCTGAGAAGAAGACTTTTTTTTTGTTGTTGTTGTTGTTTTTTGTCAGTCATGAGGCTTGAACTCTGGGCCTGGGCGCTGTCCCTCAGCTCTTCAGTTCAAAGCTAGTGCTCTACCACGTGGGCCACAGAGCTACTTCCAGTTTTCTGGTGATTTATTAGAGATAAGAGTCTCAAGGTCTTTCCTGCCCAGGCTGGCTTTGAACCATGATCCTCAAAACTCAACCTCCTGAGTTAGGAGGCTGACGGCGCCTGGCTGAGACCAGGACTTTTTGATCCATCTTTTTCCCTTAGCAGCAGTTTCTCATCCCTTGAACTACTGTTCTGCTGAACCTGAGACTTAAATGCCCCCACAAAGATCTGTCTCAGTCAACATGTCCAAAACTGGAATCACTTCTGTGTCCTAGATGCCATAAGCCACAAACCTGGATATCTTTTTTTTTTGTCCGTTGTGGGGCTTGAACTCTTGGCCTGAGCACTGTCCTTCAGCTCTTTAGCTCAAAGCTAGTGCTCTACCACTTTAGCTACAGTGCCACTTCCCATTGGAGATAAGAGTTTCACGGACTTTTCTGCCCGGGCTGTCTTTGAACCATGTTCCTCAGATCTCAGCCTCCTGAGTAGCTAGGATTACAGGCATAAGCCACCAGCACCCGGCAAACTTGTATGTCTTTGACCCTTTCTTCAACCTCAGAACTTTAATTACCTTGCCAGGCTCCAGTGGCATACACCTGTAATCCTGGTTGGGGCAGGAAAGTTCATTAAACTTTTTTCCCAATTAACTACCAAAAGGCCTGAAGTAGCGCTGTGGCTCAAGTGGTAAAGCACTATCCTGGAGCAGAAAAACTCAGGGAGAATACTCAGGCCATAACAATAAACCCTAGAAGACCACACACACACACACACACACACACACACACACACACACACACACACACACACACACACACACACACACACACACACACACACACACACACACACACACACACACACACACACACACACACACACACACACACACACACACACACACGACAAAAACTCAGGGAGAATACTCAGGCCATAACAATAAACCCTAGAAGACAACACACACACACACACACACACACACACACACACACACACACACACACACACACACACGACATTTAGTTACCTAGCACTTTGAGAATACTCAGGCCATAACAATAAACCCTAGAAGACAACACACACACACACACACACACACACACACACACACACACACACACGACATTTAGTTACCTAGCACTTTTTTTTGTCGTCCTGGTCTTGAACTCTGGATCTGGTTGCTCTTCAGCTGAAGGCTATTACTCGGCCACTTGAGCCACAAGTGTCACTTCCAGTTTTCTGGTTGTTAGTTGGAGATAAGAGTCTCCCAGACTTTCCTGCCCAGGTTGGCTTTGAACCACAATCTCAGATCTCAGCCTCCTGAGATCTCCTCCCCCCCACCTTCCTTTTTCACACCCTCCTTCCCTTCCTTTCTACCTTCCTACTTTTTTTTCTTTTTTTGAGATGCCTCTAGTGTTACCACCTCAGGGAACCTCTAAGCCTGGCTTATTAGGTGTTCCTCTTCTGAAAGTAGCAAAAATGTTGACTTTCAGGTAAATTTGGATTGAGTTGCTTTATGACCTTTGTGAGGTTTCTAATCTGTAATGTGTTCTTATTTGCAGAATGAGAATAAAGATACCTTACAGGATTGTTGTGAAGGCTAGCTGAGTGCTAGTGCATACAAGCACCAAGCACTGCCTGGCACACAGTGTGCATGCTTCTCTTCCTCAGTATGCGCTCCTGCTACTCTGCTCTATACCAGTAAGCATCTGTGTCTAGTATCATTGTTAACTCCTCTGTCTCCCCTGTTTGACAGAAAGTTCCTAAGAGTGTCTTCCACCTCTTTAGCCCCCAAAACACAGAAGTACACACATTTGAGGAGGAGTGGTTTCATTCTAGACATGAATTTAAGGTGGCTATGAGAATATTTAAGTGGATGTCCATTTGACAGTTGGATCTCAGTGGGTCTGGATCTCAGCAGAGTCTAAAGTGGAGATGATATTTGGGAAATGAGTTGGAACATGTCAGTGGTGGGTGAAGGAAGGATTTGCTTGAACTCAGAGACTGGGCACGCTCTCTTAGCTTTTTCTGCTTAAGGCTGGAGCTCTTTCACTTGAGATTCAGCTCCACTCCGGCTTTTTGGTAGTTAACTGGCAATAGAGTGTCACTGACTTTCCTGCCTTGGCTGGCTTTGATCTCAGATCTCAGCCTCCCGAGTGGCTAGGATTACAGGTTTGAACCACTACACTAGCATCTGGTGAGTTCACTCTCATAATTCAGGCTTCTCAGTAAACTTGAGGCAAAGCTTAAATGCTAGGGTTTTATTGGAAGTTGCAGTCCCAGAACAGTGAGGGAAAGAGGAGAAGGAAATTAAAAGCTTGTTTAATGAATTTGCCGCTGCTTCATGAAGATGCAGCTTGCCCACATGAAGTGACTCTGGATAGAATACACAGAAGCACCATGCTTAATATTTATGGAGGGATAAAGAGGAAGTTTACCTGTTCTTCCTCCTGGTTACCCTTTGCTCAAAATTTGTTCTGAATAGTGGTAGCATCCTCTCATGTGCTGGAGTGATGTGCAGTGTGGCACTTCATGCAAGTCCTGAAGTGCTGAGGGGAACAGACTATGAGCACTTGGCTGCCAGAATTGGGTCAGAGCAGAGTAGCTGTTGGACCTGGAAGTTAGGTAAGGCTGAGAGAAGCTGAAGCAGCAAGTCACTGTAGGAGAGAGCATAGATGGGGGGAAGGTGGAGAGTCCTGGGCAGCTCTAAGAATTAACCTACAGCAGAGTTGAAATGTCCACTGATAGCAGAGGACCTTCTGGTGTGTGTGTACCAGGATCAAGAGAGGACAGAGACTGAGGAGTTCAAAAGGCAAATGAGTTCTAGGAAGTAGCCACTGTGATTCCCAGATGTCCAGTGAACTGGCTGATAGTCTCCCTGTCAAAATAGCACACAAAGAAAAGGAGAAAAAGTAAATTATAGTTTTATTATACCTTTAAAAAAGAACTTACCAGGGGCTGGGAAGGTGGCTCAGTGGTAGAGCGCTTGCCTTGCATGCCTGAGGCCCTGGGTTTGATTCCTCAGCACCACATAAGCAAAAAGAAAACAGCCGGAAGTGGCGCTGTGGCTCAAGTGGTAGAGTGCTAGCCTTGAGCTGAAGAGCTGAGGGACAGCGCCTAGGCCCAGAGTTCAGGCCCCACAACCGGACCCAAAAAAAGACTTATCAGGGCTGGGAATGTGGCTTAGTGGTAGAGTGCTTGCCTAGCATGCATGGAGCCCTGGGTTCCATTCCTGAGTACCACATAAACAGAAAAAGCCATAGGCGGCTCTGTGGCTTAAGTGGTAGAGCCTTGAGCAAAAGCTCAGGGATAGTGCCCAGGCCCTGAGTTCAAGCCCCAGAACTATGAAAAAACAACAATAACAACAAAAACCCCACAAAAATCACCTCATCAATTGACCAATGTTCAAATTTTTCTCATGTCATTTAGAGTCTACATATTAAATAGCTGAGGTAGAAGCTACAGTGGCACATAGACACCTGAGGCAAAAGTTAAAAGTAAATAGAGTGTGAATAGAGTGTGAATAGAGTGCTTGCCTATCATGTGAAACTCTGGGTTTGATCCCTAGCACTAGAGGGGAGAAAAAGAAGGAATTGCATAGCTACTAATAAGTAATTCAAGTACGGTAATGATAAAGGGAGACAATAAAAGTCTCAAGTATCAGTCTAAAATTGAGCACAAAAACTCTTCATCTTTGATATATATGGTTAAATATCAGAACATTATTGTAGAAAACAGTTACTATAAACGGTTGT
Source organism: Dipodomys spectabilis (assembly GCF_019054845.1). Lineage (NCBI taxonomy): Eukaryota > Metazoa > Chordata > Mammalia > Rodentia > Heteromyidae > Dipodomys > Dipodomys spectabilis. Next base: position 3,424,587 of record NW_024870939.1, on the reverse strand, counting down.
CTAAAATGAAGCTTCAGATAGTAAAAAAGCAAAACAAAACCCTCAAACCAAAAAAACAACAAAACAAGGAAATCTCTTCATTAAATGATTTTTTAGTTTGTTTCATTACTTTATTCATAGTAAGTAGCAAACTCTGAATCCTTTAAAATCAAGGAAGTTATGTCTTCAACTTGTACTCAGCCTTCTTATCTAATTAGCATGCAAAAAGGGTTGGGGTTTTTGTTGTGTTTTGTGTGTGTGCTAGTCCTGGGTCTTGTACTCAGAGCCTGGGCATATCCTTGAGCTGTCTAGCACTCTACCATTTGAACAACAGCTCCATGTCTGGCTTTTTGCTGGTTAATTGGAGATAAAAGTCTCACACTTTCCTCCTCAGGCTGGCTTTAGACCAGAATCCTCAGATCTTAGCCTCATGAGTTGCTAGGATTACACTTGTGAGCTACTGGTCTCAGAACATTGTTCTTTAGAACATTGTTCTCTACCTTCTACATCTCTTGCTGTTTTTGTTTTTTCTCTCATTTTCCTTTTTTTCTCTATCTTCCCAAGGTCATTTTTATTCAAGTCTGTTGGTGTTTTGACAGTGTTACAACCAGACTAGGATGTCTGTGGTTCCATATTTGGAACAGAGATGGATACAGTACTTCTTTCCAAGCCTTTGCTCTCAGATTCTGGAGCTGACACTGCTTTTACAACAGAAGCAAGAGAGTCCCAGCCTAAAAGATATCCACATATTGCCTCTAAAGTTAGATTTGGAATGGCTGATAAAGTGACATGATTGCCTTTCCTCAGAAGATGGAGGGGGAATAGTGACTTGTCTCCAGGTGGGGATGGGAATACGCTTAGACCTGCAATCCCTTGCAGTCTTGGCCTTGGAAACATGTTCTATTGGTTGAAATAGTTCTTTAACTCAATTTTATGGTCTATCTTCCTTGAAGACAAGATCCGTATTTGGGACAAATATTCTTTTCCTTAAGATGCTTTGGACATCTTATACTTGCATCCACTTGAAGTGATTTTGCAAGATGTTAAAAGCATCGTCCTGACCTTTGAAGCCAATGTCAATGAAAGTATTGTGCCTGCACTGTGTGCTGTCCTGGAATCATATTACAAAGTAGAAGCTGGGATGTGTTTTGTTTCCTCAGCAATGCCACAATATCAATCTACTGGTACCTGATTAAATAACTCTTGATATTTTATATTCCAGTTGGCATGGGTAGTCTTTTGAAGTGACCAGCCTAAAATGGAGGCTCAGATCTAGTAGCACTATTGGAGGCCTGGAGCAGAATTTGGTAGATGTTGGTATCTAGCTCATGCACAAGATAGGCTGTGCATGATATAGGTAGACATTTTGTCTCTTTTATATTTTTCTTTTGTTTTTGTCAGTTGTGGGGCTTGAACTCTGGGCTTGGGCTCTGTCCCTGCATTCTTCAGCTCAAGGTTTGAGCCACAGCACCACTTGTGTTGTTTTTTTTTTTCCTAGTGGTTTATTGGATATAAGAGTCTAAGGGAATTTTCTGCCTGGGCTGACTTTGAACTGTGATCTTAGATATCAGCCTCCTGAGTAGCAAGGATTACAGGTATGAGCCACTGGCACTCGGCTTGGCTCTTTTCTTTCTACCTATAGAGTCTTCTTTAGTATGCAGGTTCTTTCTTTTTTGCTTACTTTTTCCTTGTAATTTATTTATTGAATTAATATTTATTAAAGTCAGGACATTAAAAAATTCACCTTCATGGTATTAACACCTTCCTTTGTCTTCTGCATTTCTTAATTGTTAAATTGTTATGTGGATTTAGAGTGATTCTCAAAATATGTCCCCTGACCAATAGCAACTTTAAGAAATGTGGCCCAGCATTGAATTTCTCTGAAGTTACCCATTGAAACAAAGATCAAAACAATTGAGATAAGGAAGAATGAAATAGGTGAAGTCACCTATTTGTTCTCTTGGTGAGATGACATGCTTATAATTTCTAGGTTTACTTGCTCTCTCCTTCCCTCCCCTCCCTCTTCTGTCCTGTCCTTTCCCTTCCTCCCTGTCTCCCTCTCTCCTCTCCTCCTTCCCTCCCTTCTCCCTTCCTTCACTTCCTCCTTTCCTTCTTTTTTCTCCCTCCCTCCCTTTCTCCTTTCTCCTTTCTTTTTTCCCTGCCTCCCTCCCTCCCTCCCTCCTTCCCTTTCTCCCTCCCTCCCTTTCTCCCTCCCTCCCTCCCTCCCTCCCTCCTTCCTTCCTTCCTTCCTTCCTTCCTTTCCTCCTTTTGCTAGTATCAGCTTGAACTCAGGGCCTCTTGATCTCAGCTTTCTTGCTCATGTCTGGCTCTCACCACTACAGCAATGCTTCCAATCTGATATTTTTTTGACTAATTAGAGATGGAGTTTCACAGACTTTTCTGTCTAGGCTAGCTTCAAACTGAAAACTTCAGGTCTCAGCCTCTTGAATAACTAGGATTACAGGTATAAGCCCCCAAGCCCAGGATGGCCTCAAACTTTTGATTCTTGTCTCTGCCTTCAAACTTTTGTTAGGTTTTTCTTTTCTATCAATGAAAGTTTTGAGGGCGGAAGGGAGAGAGAGAGAGAGAGAAAGAGAGAGAGAGAAAGAGAGAGAGAAAGAGTGAGAGAATAATGTCAGAAGAAATGAAATGGTGAGCTTATGATTAAACTCTATGCTGACTAAATGGTCTTTTAAAACTATATAATCATTCATGATTCAGTGGTCCCTGTCTTTCACAAAGTGAGGGGATGTTTACTTCCCTTCAATGTTTAGCTATCAAATTTTGACACATTGTGCAAGATAAATAGCTAAGATATGGTAGACCTGTCTCAGAGACTGAAATTTTAGGTCACTTACATACTTCACAATCAAAGATTGGTTTAGAAAGATCCTTGACTGGGCCCTTTAGCTGTCGCACTGGCTTGTCTAGGTACTTTGACAAGTACACCCTAGGTTTGTTTTTTCTTTTCAAGGAGACTGTTCTGATCTTAGTAGAAAAAGGATCAATGCAGGACTGGTAGGTAATCAGGGCCTACTCAAGTAGTTCAGCTGCTGAGATCAATTGGTAGAATTGAACTTTTGTGAACTCTTGGAGTAAACACAACTTGCTTGCTACATTGTGAAATCAAACTTTGTTTTTCAAAGCCTCAATGAACAAATCTAAGGTATATCACTTTAAATCCATCTGATACTTCTTCGTGAAAAACAAAAAACAAATGATAGGCTGTGTACATTTATTAATATTTATGGAACTGAAAACGAAAAAGGTGGATTTTGCTTCAACATATATGTATAATATATGTGTATAGTATATATGTACTGTATATTTATTTTTTATTTTTTGTGCCAGTACTAGGGCTTGAACTCAGGGCCTGAGCTCTGTGCCTTGGATTTTTTGCTCAAGGCTTATGCACTACCACTTGAACCATAGCTATGCTTCCACCTTTTTGGTGGAGATAAGAGTCTCATAGACATTCCTGCCTTGTCTGGCTTAGAACTGCGATCCTCAGATGTCAGTAGTTAGTTAGAGTAGTTAGGATTACAGGTGTGAGCTACCAGTACTCAGCCTGAATATTAATTTTCATAAATGACTTTTAAAAATAAAAAAGGAGCTGGGAATGTGGTTTAGTGGTAGAGTGCTTGCCTAGTATGTATGAAGCCCTGGGTTGGATTCCTCAGTACCACATAAACAGAAAAAGCCAGAAGTGGCGCTGTGGCTCAAGTGGTAGAGTGCTAGCCTTGAGCATGGAAAGGCTCAGAAGACAGTGCCAGAGTTCAAGCCCCAGAACTGGCACAAAAAAAAAAAAAAAAAAAAAGGAACACAGGTTAACAAATGGTAAAATATAATTATACTCCAATAAGGTGAATAAAAATATATAAAGTGTATAAAGTTTACACTTTAATAAAGTATATGTATTTAAATGGTGATATTGAGAATTCATTTTTCAGTGAAAAAAACTATTCTGGAAAGTAGGTAGTTTGATTCCTGCTTTAAATGAAGATAATTTGTCTGGGAAAGTAACACCAAGTTCAGTGGACAATGAAGCAGGGGAAAAGACTAGAACTTGTTTGTTCTACTTTTGATGGACATTTGGGTTACTTCCAAGTTTGACTACTTATAAACATGCTATATAAACATCACTTCTTGTTCATTTCTTTTAATACATAGGCAAAAGTTTCTCTACAGAGTGAAATTATTTGGTCATTTGGTATGTATGTGTTCATATTTATTAAATATTGCTACATTGTTTTTGCAGAGTGGCCATACCAGTTTACACCCTCATGAGCAGAACAGAACCCCTTGGCAGGATTCAAGTCTGCTCCTTTGGGGAGAGGGTTGAGGAGGTGGGAAGATAAGGCTGGGAAGGAATGAGGAAACCAATCAGGAGAAAGCTTTCAGTACTAATCTCAGGAGATCCAACTTTATCTAACTGCACTGGGAAGCTACTGGCAATTTTGGAACAGGGAACAAATGCAAAATCGAGGTTTTAGGAAGGTGAGTCTTTAAAGCTTTCTGATTGTTTATGTTGGGGGCAGGGCGGTAATGGTGGTAGGATTGGCTTTGGCCAGCAACACTGCAGCTCACAGAAGAGATTTATGGAGAGGGCATAAAAGGAACACTGAGAAAATGTTCAGGGACAAGAGAAGAAGAACACTGTATATCTACCAACTCATTTTTTTTTTTTTTTTTTTTACATAATCCAGTTAGATTTTTATATACCCCTGGCAGGGGCATAAACCATAAAAAACATAGCAAAGATGAAAATGAACATATTTATTGGTCTAAAAGTTCAAAAATATAAGCAAAGCAAAGGTTAAAAAATACTCCTTAAAAAAAGAATTGGATAGCCAGGCACCGGTGGCTCATGCCTGTAATCCTAGCTACTCAGGGGGCTGAGATCTGAGGATTATGGTTCAAAGCCAGCCCAGGCAGGAAAGTCCATGAGACTCATCTCCAATTAACCACCAGAAAACTGGAAGTGGAGCTGTGGCTCAAGTGGTAGAGTGTTAGCCTTGAGCTGAAGAGCTCAGGGACAGTGCCTAGGCCCCATGACTGACCAAGAAAAAAAAAAAGTGATAATATCAGATGTGATAGAGCAGTCTATCAAGAAAAGACCTGGAAATGGCGCTGTCACATAAGTGGTAGAGCGCTAGCCTTGAGCTGAATTGCCCAGGGATAGCACCCAGCCCAGAGTTCAAGCCCCACACCAACCAAAAAAAGAAAAAAAAAAAGAATAAAGCAAAAAATATAGTCATTATTTGGGGTGGGAATGTGGCTTAACAGTAGAGTGCTTGCCTAGCGTGCACAAAGTCCTGGGTTCAATTCATCAGTACTACATAAACAGAAAAAGCTGGAAGTGGCACTGTGGTTCAAGTGGTAGAGTCCTAACCTTGAGTACACAGAGGCTCAAGAACAGTGCCCAGGCCCTGAGTTCAAGCTCCAGGATGGGCAAACAAACAAACAAAAAAAAAAACTGAAAAGTATCCGTTGACTTTGGCAGTTAGGAAGGAATCTTGTTGTTGATACTGGGGGTTTGAACTCAGGGCCTTGTGCTTGCTAGGCAGATACTCTACCACTTGAACCATGTACCCAGCCATGAAATCAGGAGTCTGATATGCTTTGCCATAGATATGTTTGTGATCCAATAGGGAGTGTTTGGTGGGAAAAGGAAGCTGAGTGCAGAACCTCAAATCAGTCAGCTGAGAATAGATTCAAGTATACATAAACGTTTAGTATCTGATTACATTTAGTGTGTGATCAGGTATGTGATTTAAAACTAGTAGGTTCAGGATTACATAATTTGACAGATGGTGATAGTGTATGGGAAAAACAATATAAAGTTCTTACCTAACATCATACACCAAAGTCCAGATGGACTATTTATCTATTTAAAAAATCCACAACAGAACAAAACTAAAAGAAAACATAGAGGTATATAAACTTGAGACTGGCTAAAGCTTTTCTAAAACATATTAAAACTAGAAACCTTAGAGGAAAATGTGGATAAACTTTACTCCATTAAAATTCACACACAGCTGGGCATAGTGTGTAACATAACTGAAATTCCACTCTAGAGGCTGAAGTGGATCACTTGAGCTCAGGAGTTCAAGGCCAGTCTAAGCAACATAATAAAACCCTGCCTCTAAAAACAATTACAACAATAAATGAACAACACCACTCCCACACACAAACCTGTAAAGAAGGAAAAACAGAAAAATATTTACAGTATGATGTGCTTTTTATATCTGTGAATTGAATCTATGGATTTAACCATTCTCAGAAGGTATTCAGAGAAAAATTGAAGCTGTGCTGAATATACACAAACGTTTTTCATACCATTATTCCTTGTCGGGGTGGGACTGTTGTCCACAGCCTGCAAAATCCAGTTGGTCCAAGACGGACAGACACACATGTTTCTTAAATGCTTCTTATTGTTGCCCGTGATTGCCTGTGCTAATAAATTTTTTGTATGGCCACAATGACATAATAAATACCCAAATGGCTCTTAGTAGAAAAAAGATTCACCACTCCTCTTAGTATAAAAACTATTTACATAACATTATATTAGGTATAAGTAATATAGAAATTGTTCATTTAAAGTATACAGGTTAATGTACTGCAAAATACATTATGTTAGGGAATAGAATAAGGATTTTGGTAACTGGGAAGAGGTTAGGAACTAGTAGTCCCTTGTAGATACCAAGGGACAGCTGTATAATTTAAATAATTTTTTCTTGCTCTTTCTTTTTTTGTGTGTGCTAGCACTAGGAGTTTAAACTTCAGGCCTCATATGCTTCTTGAGCTTTTTTTTTTTTTCTGGTGTGGGGCTTGAACTCAGGGACTTGAATTTAGGGCCTGGGAGCTATCCTTGAGCCTCTTTGTGCCCAAGGTTAGCATTCTACCACTTGAGCCACAGCACCACTTATAGCTTTTTCTGAGTAGTTTATTGGCGATAAGGGTCTCATTGATTTTTCCTGCCTGGGCTGGCTTTGAACTGTGAACCTTAAATCTCAGCGTCATACTGCAGATGTACCAGTGCCCAACTTCTGAGCCCTTTTTTTTTGGGGGGGGGAGCTCAAGATGGTACTATACTTTTACTTCTGGCTTTTAGCTGGTTAATTGGAGATAAGAGACTCATAGACTTTTCTGCCTGGGCTGGTTTGAAAAAGAGAAGCATATCAATATAAACACAGATGTGAATAGATTTTTTTTTTTTTTTGCCATTCCGGGGGCTTGAATTCAGGGCTTGGGCACTGTCCCTGAGCTTCTTTTGCTCTAAGCTAGCACTCTACCACTTGAGCACTGCACCACTTCTGGCCTTTTCTGTTTATGTGATACTGAGGAGTCAAACCCAGGGCTTCATACATGCTAGGCAAGCACTCTACCACTATGACACATTCCCAGCCCCTAGACACATCTTAAAAAAATAAAATTGTTCAGTACCAAGTGATGGGGGAAAAAAACCTTTATTTATTTTTATTTCTGTCACTTTTTAATGCTTTATTCATTGACTAAAATAATATACATTTAACATAAACCACAGAACATCCATCATCAGATCAAATATTCAGCTGGTTTCCTTAGTTTCTGAAAGAAAAAAAATAGAAACAAAAAATCTCTTGTTCACGTTGATGAACTGAGCTCTTACACTTCCTTGTCTTTCTACCCTGAATCCAAGTGGAGTTTTTTTAAACAAAAGCAAGAGCAGAAATCCTAAAGCAGTGCTTTAAAACAGAAAGGTTTTACTGTGAATATATCTCCTTTCTACAGAAAAGCCTATCCCTACTTTAGTCATGTGGTCCATGTGGGACTGCCATATTTTACATACAGCTAGCATCTAAGCCCTGACCAAATGACCCTGGCATGGGCACAGTTAATAAGACCTAAGGGCTGTCTCTTAATCATTTCATACTAACCAACAAGAAAGCCTAATGCAGCTTTGTTAAATTCATAAAGAGTTAGAACGCCTGTAGAAGTTTCCTCAAGTGACTGTTTCATTCTTCTATCTGTAGTGATTACAAAGCCAAAACACATATTTCTTAGAACTTCTTACTGCTAGTTCTAGATGTGAATTAGTTTCTTCCTGTTAGGTACACATATCATATACATTTATATATATTTGCTGAGAAACTTGTGTTCTGTCAGAGGAAAGAGGTAGTCATCCAAGAATTGGGTAGAGCAGTGCTGGGAGAATGAGGGAAACTAAGGCTCAGAGACAGCAGAGCCAAAGAGCAGGAACAGAACATTGTGGCAGTTGGTAGTAATCAAGGGGTTTCATTCTGCCTTGCTTTTTGCTTACACAGAAGAGTCAAATTCTCATCCTCTTGAATCAAGACAGGAAGGTTCTCAAAGTAATTACAGAGCATGCTTTGGTTAACAGCTAAAATGGCATTAGGGCTGGGCAGGTAAACAGACTGTGCGTTAGCCACTGCCATGGGCTCTGGACACTAGGAAGAAAACACAATACTACCAGGGTAGTTCCCTCCCTGTTTCCTCTATCAGACAGGATACTTAGCTTTCAGACCTATTTGTTTTGTGCATCCAGGAAGGAAAGCTCTTCACCCCATTGGTCTGGTGCCTCACCAAATCATGTGAAGCTCACCTTCAAATTCCTGTTTGACTTGAAAAAGAAGAAAAAAGAAAATACAAAAAAATGAAGTATCTGAAATAAATGCCCAAATGATTGAATGCAAATCCTGAGTAGGTAGAAATCAAAGGATTTCTTTCACTTGAATGCATGGTGGTAACTGCAGCTGGTCCTGCCTGTGCTACAAATCCACTGTGCAGTTTTTCTGTTCTTGTTCTTGTACAAAGTTCATATTCTTGTGAATACAGACTTACTTGCAGATGTCTGCTTCTCTGTGTAGAATGACTCAGCCAATCTCAATCTTTCCTTTTTTGTTTTTTTGTCACTTTTGGGGCTTGAACTCTGGGCCTTGGTGCTGTTCCTGAGCTCTTCGGCTCAAGGCTAGCACTCTACCACTTGAGCCACAGTGCCACTTCCCGTTTTCTGGTGGTTAATTGGGGATAAGAGTTTCACAGACTTTTCCTGCCTGAGATGGGTTTGAACTTCGATCCTCAGATCTCAGTTTCCTGAGTAGCTAGGATTACAGGCATGAGCCACTGGCACCCAGCTCCATGTTTAATTTTTTGAGGAACCTCCAGACTGCTGTCTAGAGTGGTTGTACTAGTTAACATTCCCACCAACAATGTAATAGGATTCTTTCCCCCCCACATCCCTGCCAACATTTGGTGTTCAAATTCAGGATGTTGGCCAATCTAACTGGGGTGAGATGGAATCTGCTTCTTCCTTCTACCCCCTCCTCCTCCTCCTCCTACCCCCTCCTCCTTCTCCTCCTCTTCCTCCTCCTCCTCCTCCTCCTCCTCCTCCTCCCTACTCTTTCACCTGCTTTTCCTCCTCTTCTCTTTCTCCTCCTTCTTCCTTCTCTTCTTTCTCTTTCCCTTCTCCCTTTTTCATTCTTTTGGTGCTGGTGCTGGGGCTTGAACTCAGGGCCTGGGTGCTTTCCCTGAGCTTTTTGCACTGGGCTAGTGCTCTATCACTTGAACCACAGTTCCACTTCTGATTTGGGTGGGTAATTAATTGGAGATAAGAGTCTCATGAGTTTTCCTGCCCATGATTGGCTTCAAACCTTATTCCTCAGATTTCAGCCTCCTAAGTAGCTAGGATTACAGATGTGAGCCACCAGTGCCTGGCTACATTTTCTTCTATCTATGAGTGTGGGCAAGTTACAAATCCACAAGGTTGAGAAGACCCTCCCACAAGACTGTTGAGAACATCCTGTGAGAGGCGTGTGTATATTCAAGCACAGGTTCTGGGATCTGGAGAGGCTGTGATTTCCTGATTTCTTTTTGTCCCCTCATGTGTCCCCTACCCCCTTTACTCAAATTTCTTTATCCCACACATCCAACTCATTGATTCTTATTTCTTCCCATTTCCCTCTAAACTTACTTTCTACTTTTTGTCCTTTAAACTTTTTTCCCCTAGCAGAAAAGGAATTAATTTTAAAACAATCAGGCCATCGATATGAAACCTAAAAAATTCAAGTATGCAAAGCTTTTCTTGAAGGAGTTGATTCCCAGTGCTGGGGTCAAACTCAGGGCCTTGTGGATGCTAGTGCTCTGCCCCTGAGCTACACCTGAGCCTCTATAATTTCCTTCTTTGTTTCCCTTGTTCAAATCCTTCTCTAAAGAGGCAGGATTTGGGGCTTGCAGAGCTGCGGTAGTGATGGTAGCTAGAATGTTCTTAATTTCAGGCCCATGGAATGAAGAGACAAAAAGTCTGACATCTTTTTTGAGAATTTTGTTTTAAAGTTGCTGATTCTCCTGCGGTAAATGCCTCTGCTGTGTTGCTTAGACAAGCTTAAAGTCAAGTCATAGCTCTCCCTAGGACCTGCTGATTAGATAAGCCAATGAGACCTATTGAACATACAGATAGTAGATTAAAAAACATAAAATGAAAGTTACTTTTAGACAAAGACTTTTTGATTCAAAAATGGTTGGTTGGTGAGATAATAGAGGAGGGGCTATGTTAATAGCAGAAATAGAGAAGAGTTCCAACAGCGAGACCCAACCTGAAAGGATTGGATATAAGGCCCAGGAGCCATAGCTGCACTCCGGTGAGTAGAGTGGATTTTAAGTATATGAAGTTCTAGCCTGGTGTAGCTTATGGCTTGGGATATGAGTGAAGGCAAGCAGAACAGTATCAGGAGGAATTTCTGCTAAAGGTCTGTGCAAGCCTTAGAGAGCAAAGGTGTGAGGCAGTCTGTTTTTAGTTAATCTACAGCTATTCCAATGTAGGAAATGGTGACATCAGAACAATGAGGTTGTCTGGTAGCAGTGTTGCCCTCCCTTGTCTGCTTTCTGCTTTTCTCCTCTTTGGAGAGGAGAACCAGGGATATGCATGTCCATTTTCATAATGTCAGACTTTTACAGTAAAGAGGTTGGGCCCTGCATCTCGTTATGATTCTCTGCCTAAAGACATAACCATCCCTCTCAAGTCGGATGTTCCTAAGCTTTGGAACTCAAGAGACTGGTCTTTTTTCATTTCAATAAAGGCTATTTATAACATTATCTCCAAATATCCTAGGAATACTGAAAAGATGAGTCTTTATTTTTAAAAAAATCCTACTTAAAACTAAGCTTGTTAGCCTGGAAGAGGATTTATTTATTTATTTATTTATTTTTATTTTGTTAGTCATGGGGCTTGAACTCTGGGCCTGGGCACTGACCCTGAGCTCTTCAGCTCAAGGCGAGTGCTCTACCACTTGAGCCACAGTGCTACTTCCAGTTTTCTGATGGTGTATTGGAGATAAGAGTCTCACAGACTTTCCTGCCTGGGCTGGCTTTGAACCATGATCCTTAGATCTTAGCCTCTTGAGTAGCTAGGATTGCAGATGTGAGCCTGCAGATGACACCTGGCTTCAAAGATTCTTTTCTTTGGGCCTTTAGGGAATTCGGGAAGGGGAATGCAGGAGGGTCCAAGGAATTTGTTCAGACTCTTCTCCCTAGAAATGACAGACTGTCATTCTTAAGCATCGAGAGTCTTGGGGATTCATTGGTTTTCTGAAATCACCCAGTCTTGGATGAAATTCTCTTTTAGAATCCCAGTACTGTAGCTTTGCAATAATCTATCCTTAAGAGTATCTTACCTTTTTTTCCCCCTCCAAGCAGGCATCCTGGGATTTTTAATTCTCAGGTTTGAGCTGAGGGATATTCCTGAGAATATACTGAAGAACAACTAGCTGTGCTGTTTTTTTTTTTCCTCCTCTGCCCCAGCTCACTTATTTTGGATTGACCATTGGAAGGAAAGTCCACTGACAGCACACTCCGTAAATGGATTCCCACTTGGCTGAATGCTTGCCTATCTTCCCAGAAAGGTAGTAATTAGGGCAACTAGTAATGGAGACATTCAATAACCTTTTTACCTCCATGGTACTAGGAACCGGGATAGCAGCCATGTAAATAAAAAAAGGTTCTTTAGTACAGATGATGTCATCAAAAGAAATGGACAGTTGAGTGTGTTCTCTAATGTTACCACTCCCTAAACTAGAATCAACTGGTCTTTTTTTTTTTTTTTTTGGGTCCGGTCATGGGGCCTGAACTCTGGGTCTGGGCGCTGTCCCTCAGCTCTTCAGCTCAAGGCTAGCACTCTACCACTTGAGCCACAGCGCCACTTCTGGCTTTTTTTCTTTTTGCTGGGGAATCGAACCCAGGGCCTCATGCATGCAAGGCAAGCGCTCTACCACTGAGCCACCTTCCCAGCCCCATGAATCAACTGGTCTTGAATGCACTTTTCCTTCATTTGTTTCTCTAGCTACCTTAAGATGTATTACCTTATCCTGAGCGTTGGGCTCTGTGCTGCTTCTGCTAATTATCTCAGATATATAATTTGGATAGCTTTATAGTTTAATTTTGAAAACAGAATCCTTTAAGATTCTTTTTTTTTTTTGGGAGGGGGGTCCGTTCGTGGGGCCTGAACTCTGGGCCTGAGCGCTATCCCTCAGCTCTTCAGCTCAAGGCTAGCGCTCTACCACTTGAGCCACAGTGCCACTTCGGCTTTTTTTTCTTTTTTGTTTATGTGGTGCTGAGGAATCGAACCCAGGGCCTCATGCATGCAAGGCAAGCACTCTACCACTGAGCCACCTTCCCAGCCCCCCCTTTAAGATTCTGATACTCAAAAATAGTGCTGGTGGCTCATACCTGTAATCCTGACTACTCAGGAGGCTGAGATCTAAGGATTAAAGTCCAATTAACCAGTAAAATGCAGGAAATGGAGCTGTGGTCCAAGTGGTAGAGTGTCAGTCTTGAGTAAAAAAACTAGGCAAGAACATGAGACCCTGAATTCAGCCCCCCCCCCCCCCCACACACACACTTTCAGATTAGTTTAAGTCCAATAGGACACTGTAGCACTGACTTCTACTGTCACGGGATGTAAGTTGAGTCAGGTACAGCCATCTTCATTTCTGTCCACCTATCCTAAGTCTGGGTAGCAGGCAATGTCATTTTCAGACTTCCTGGAACACAGATTCTATCTTTAGGAAGAGTCAGTTCAGTTGAAGTAGCATTTGTTCTGTGGCAGGCATGGTATAAGCATAGAAATGATATGGTGACACTGACCTTGGACTAATCCCTCTTGGTGGGCAATGTAGTGGGCAGCTACACCAGTCCCTGCTGTATACATGAAAGACATTTTGCAGGGCTGGGAAGGTGGCTCAGTGGTAGAGCGCTTGCCTTGCATGCCTGAGGCCCTGGGTTCGATTCCTCAGCACCACATAAGCAAAAAGAAAAAGCCAGAAGTGGTGCTGTGGCTCAAGTGGTAGAGCACTAGCCTTGAGCTGAATTGCTGGGGACAGCGCCCAGGCCCAGAGTTCAGGCTCCACAACCGGACTCAAAAAAAAAAAAAAAGACATTTTGCTAGGTTTTGGTAACAATATGAGTATAAGGAGCACATGGATCTCACCTTTAGAGAGCTTCAGAAAGCCTCTCTCTATGAGAGAGGCAAGATATATGTGCATATTAACTAAAAATTGAAGATAATATTGTATAACTGTCCCATAGAACACATATGACTCCTGGGATAAGATTAGAAAGCAACTTGGTTTTTGAATCTCTCTGCTTTTTCAGATTTATCCCAAAGGGCCTTATCTCGCTCTGCCCCTGAGTGGAGTTTAGGTAGTTGCATGGCTTCAGTCTCATTGAAATAATCATAAGGTCCAGTCCCATTTAATCATCTAAGTGCCAATCCTAATTTTATGTTGAGGCCTATTCTCATCTTCAGTTTGGTGCCCAAGAGGGAAGCCTGTGGTAGATGGTAGTCTGTTTTCTACTCTTCCTCCCTCATTTAGCTAACAGTTGCCTTCAACCCCTTTACTGAGGAAACAGGAACATTCTCTCTCTACCTGTTTGTGATCATCAGCCCTCTCAGGGTCATCAGTGAAATGTGGTGATTTTTTTTTTTTCTTGCACAGGTCCTCTGATCTGACCCTTCTATGATTTCCCTCAAAAGCCTTTTCCTCTTTATCAAGTCTGCTCCTTCCTCAAAGAGCAAGTTTACATGGTCAGGTGGAAATTTCACTTTTGCCCCCAGGTGTCACCTCTTCCTTTCCTCTCTTTCTCCTGGTGTGAATGAAACTTGGTTTTGTATCACAAATCCCCCCAAAAGGCAGCCAGTAGAGCTAAGCTTATCTGCCTGGCATAGAAAATGACACTGAGTACATTTTTTAATAGGACCATTCTTTGTTGTGACTAAACACTATACAGTTCCTTGTGACTAATCCTAGCATTTAACAACCCCAAAGTAATAAATATTTTTATTATTAAAAATGTGTAACTGTTTAGTTGGTGGCCTGTAATTACATGCCTGTAATCCTAGCTACTCAGGAGGCTGAGATGTAAGGCTCATGGTTTGAAGCTACCCCAGGCAGGAAAGCCTGTGAGACTTTTATCTCCAATTAGCTACCAAAAAAGCTGAAAGTGGAGCTGTGGTTCAAGTGGTAGAGTACTAGCCTTGAGCAAAAAAAAAAAACAACAACTCAGATTGAGACCTAGAAGATCAGGGTTCAAAGCCAGCAGCCAATGCAAGAAACTTTGTAGGATTCCTTCTCCAATTAACTAGCAAAATGCCAGAGTGGAGCCGGGCACCATTGGCTCATGCCTGTAATCCTAGCTACTTAGGAGGCTGAGATCTGAGGATCACAGTTCAAAGCTAGTTTGGGCAGGAAAGGCCAGGAAACTCTTATCTCCAATAAACCTCCAGAAAACCGGAAGTGGCGCCTGTGGCTCACGTGGCAGAGTGCTTGCCTTGAGCTGAAGTGCTGAGGGACAGAGCTCAGGCCCAGAGTTCAAGTTCCATGACTGCCAAAAATACCAGACTTAAGGCCTGGCTCAAGTGGTGCAATGCCAGCTATGAGTGAAACTGTGAGGCCCTCAGTGTAAGCCCCCATACTGCCATCTATGTGTATGTGCATGCATGTACACACAAATTATTTCATTTTGTGCTAAAATGAGCATTGAATAAAATTTACACTTTAACCATATTAAGTGCATAATTTAGTGTCATACAATACATTCACAAAAAGCCATTACCAATGTCTGTTTCCAGAACTTTTCATCATCCCCAAGTGAAATTCTATACCCATTAAAGAATAACTCCCATTCTGCATTCCCCTAGTCCTTGCTATCCTCCTTTTACTTTCCCTCCCCCTCCCCCCTAAACTGAGGATTGAACCCAGGCACTAATATATGCTAGCAAGTACTGTACCCTCAATCTCTAACCACAGCCCATCTACCTTCTGTCTCTGTGAATATTCTAAGTCATCTAAGTAGAATCATATAATATTTCTTGAGACTGGCTTATTCCACTTAGCACAATATCCTCAAGCTTCATCCATATTGTAGCATATGTCAGAATTTTATTCCTTCTTCAAGTTGAATAGTATTCCACTGTACATATGTGCCACATTTCATTTATCCTTTCCTCTGTCAATGAACAGGGTTTAGGCTGTTTCCACCTTTTAGCTATTGTAAAGAATGTTATGATGGACATTATTATATGAGTATCTGAGTTCTGGATTTTGGTTCTTGTGTATCAGTAGATTACTTGGTTTCTGTTTTGCTCAGGGATTGTACTCTATTACTTGAACTATAGCTTCTGGCTTTTTTGGGGGGAAGAAAGGGGGAGTGGTTAATTTAAAATAAGAGTCTTACAAACTTTCTTGCTGGGACTGACTTTAAACCCTAATCTTCAGATCTCAGCTTCCTGACTAGCTAGGATTACTGGCATATGCCATCTGTGCCTGGGCTGATACTTAGTTGTTTTTGGATAGTGACTACATCCATATGATGGATAATATAAAAGGTACAGAGATTACACAGTGGACCCTAAGCCACTGTCTCCCATTCCTCTCCTAGAAAACATTGTTAGATCCAATTTCTGTGACATCTTGTAGAGACCATGTGCCCATAAACAACTCCCTCGTAACAGGTGGCAGTTATAAGGACTCTTCTCCCTCTTGATTTTACCCCCTTTTTAGCAATATCTTGAACAGATAATTTCATATCCCTCTTTCTATTTAAAATGAAAAAAACGAAAAAGAATTTTATATTTGTGAACATTTAGTTTGTATCCAACATTTTACTGTCACAAACACCCAGCATTTCCTGAGTGTTCACTATGGTCAAGGCCCTCATTTCAAATCTTTTCCATGTGTCAAATCATTGAATTCCTATAGCAACTCTCTGACACAAATACAGTGAGTAACTGCCTCAAACCATGCTTCTGTCTTTGTCCACAGATGAGAACATAGCTGTGAGACAACTTTATAGTGAGAAAATTGCTACTGCTGAAAGGTATGTGTGTTTTGAAGTCATACAAATATTGACAAAGTGGCCCTGTTGAGGCTGCGCCCATCTGCTGACTCACTGGCAAGGGTATGTATGAGACCCCATTGCCTGCCAGTCTGTTGTAAAACCTCTTGATTTGCCAGTGTGAAAGGTGAACAATGACATTCATGTGGCTCAAACTTGTTTTTTGTTTTTCTTCTTTTTCCCCCTTCCTTCCTTCCTTCCTTCCTTCCTTCCTTCCTTCCTTCCTTCCTTCCTTCCTTCCTTCCTTTTTTTTTTTTGGTGGTATTTGAAAGCAGAGATTTGTGCTTGTGAAGCAAGCACTCTACCACTAAAGCCACACTTCCTTTGCTTCAGGTATTTTTTAGATAGAGCCTGACACTCTCCAACACTACCTTTAAAAAATTTAATCTTAGGGGGGGTAGAGGAGGCGGGGGGGGGGGGGGGAAGGGGGGATGGGAAGGGATGGAAAGGGGAAACAAAGGAGGAGGCAACAATATTTGATAAGAAATGTACTCATTATCTTGCCCATGTAATTGTAACCCCTCTGTATGATATTTTCACAATTAAAAAAAATTAATCTTAGCTCCAGGAGTAGAGATCCAGAAGATAGACATTCAAGGAAAACGACTAGGACAAAAGGTTCACAAGGTCTCCATCTCAACAAAAAAGCTGGATGTGGTGATGTGCACCCTTCATGTCAGGTATAAATAGGAGGATTACAGTCCAGGATGGCCTGGGCATAAATGTGAGATTCTGTCTGAACAATAACTAATACAATAAACAGCCAGGGACGTGGCTCAAATGGTCTAGCAAATGAGCCTGCCTCCATTTAAGACTTCAGAGAGCGGCAGCAAGCAAGCGAGGTGGGAGGAAGAGACCTTGGCTCAGGGTTGCAGAAGATATTGGTTCCCAGAGAAGCAGCAAAAATACTCTACTGCATGCTGCTATAATACTTACTCCCCTCTCCACCTCCTGACAATAGACTTGTTGCCAGCTCCTAGCGGTGTACTCATTACAATAATATTACTCGATAGCACTAATGAATCCCTGTGGTCCAGACACTGATCAGAGATTTCTCATTCATTGATTGAATCAGATTGAATTGATTATTATTCTCACATTCAAGTTGAGGAAGTTGAAGCAAAAACCTGGAAAATAGCCGGGCGCCAGTGGTTCAGCCAGTGATCCTAGCTACTCAGGAGGCTGAGATCTGAGGATCATGGTTCAAAACCAGCCCAGGCACGGAAACTCTATGAGACTCTTCTATCCAATTAACCACCAGGAAACTGGAACTGGCGCTGTGGCTCAAGTGATAGAGCCTTGAGCTGAAGAGCTGAGGGACAGTGCCCAAGCCCAGAGTTCAAGCCCCACAACCGGACCCCCCCCCCCCAAAAAAAATTACTTTCTCAAGTTCCTAGGGCTTGGGACTGTAATTTGAACCCAACTATTTACCAACCAGGCTCTATCCTAGGTATCAGTGAGCAAAACACAATTCTTGCTATATTTGAGGGACAGACAATATACAAACAAACAAATATATAATATGGCTTTTGGATATATTATATATTACATAGAGAGAGTAAGAAAGAGGGAGAGTAGGAAAGAGGAAGCAGTTATGGGCTGGTCATAGAAAGTATTCTTGGGCAGATGGAGTTTGATTAGAGAATTGAACACATGAAGAATAAAGTATGCTAAAGGAAATGGTAGATGCAAAGGTCCTGTGGTGGGAATGAGATGAGGATATTAGCTGAACAATAAAAAACCTGCAGAGTAAGCCCAGCCCATAAGCCACAGCAGCAATCAAGCAGTAGAGATAGATGAAGAAGGAAAAATATCTGCTCACAGCTTTGCTCTTAAGATATCTCTCATCTTTCTGCCCACATCATCATAGTTTGCTTTCTGCTCAATGCTTGATACAGTGCAAACACCTAAAGCTGACAAGAACCTGGGCAGCCAGTTAAATTTTTATCATCTCCCAGAACTTGGCAAACCAATCTGAAAACTAAGTATTGCACATATTGGAGTGAATCTGTCTTAGCTTGGGGAAAACTTCATAGGTAAAAGTTTTAGAAAAGCCTGCCTGGCCCCCTAATGACTCCTTGCTCACCCTTACAAGGGCATAGGCTTACATGCTTCTCCAGGGTAGAAAGCTGCTTCTGACTTTGAGAAAGTTCACCCCCATGCCACAGTCCTTATCAAATCTGCCTAAACTCAGCCATATGTTAAACTCCGGTAGAGGTCAGATGGCCTTTTACTAACGAAAATACACAGGAGCACAGAGATCACATGCTACAGATTATTGCTAATCTTTGGCTCCCTCTCCTGGTAGAGCGTGGTGGGTGAAGTAGGCCCATGTGGAATGCTCCTCTTTCTAGGTTAGAACCTAGGACTAGAGGAGCCTAATCTCATCCTGGTCTCATTCAGGACTTCTTGATTATGGCACTATTGACAGTTGGGGGCCGGGTAACTAACTGTCTGGGTATGAGCAGCATCCTTGGACTCCACTTGCCCTCCAGTAGGGACTCTCTCCCCACTGTAACCAAAATAATCTCCAGGCATCATCAAATGTCCTCTGGCTTAGGACCCTTGGAGCCAATTCTTTCCTTTTCCCCAAACCATTGCATGAGCCTCAATGGTTACCACTCTGGTGGTAAGGAAGGATCAAAAACATTTCCAAGTATTTGTTGTCAAAGCCAGATGGTAAACCAGTTTCCTTGGAGGGTGATACTGAAGGCAGCCAGAGGGCAAACAAAGGGATAAAAGGGTTGGGGTGTGGTGTGGATCTCCTTAGTATCTTTCAGCTCACAAAATTAAATCATGGGGAAGGATCGAATGGAAGTGACCATAGGCATCCTATGACTGGATTCCCTGCCACATCTACCTCTCATATACATATATACACACTACACAGAATGCTCATTAAGTGTATTGGGTGTTTCACTGAGTTCTCTTCCACAAAAGACTGGCTTTCTCCAGGAATAAAGAATTGAATGAAGGAGGAGAAGGTTAATGGATGGACTGAATTAGACTAGAGATTGGTAGGGAAGGAATAAGAGGTTCTGAGTATCAATGAAGGAAGAGGCAAAGTGATCTGTCATTTAGTCCAGACAAGAAGGGGAAGTAAATGAAACTTGTGGCAACTGGCATATGGGAAGAAGAGAAAGATGTTTGAAAATTAGAGATTATAGGCTAGAGGTGTGGATGAGGTGGTAGAGCACCTGCATAGTAAATAGGAGGCCCTGAGTTCAAATCTTAGTACTGCAAAAAAGATTAGAAGACCTCATTGGGTTGAAAGTAGGAAAGAAAGAAGTTGTCCACTAATATATGATGCAGCTCCATTGATACAGTGTTTGTTCTGTTCTGGAAAGAAGTCCATGTAGACTTATAGAATCATAGTATATTAGAGCCTGATGGAAACTTAGAGACCATTTATCTAGTCCACTCCTTATAGGCTCTTGCATTTATTAATCAGTACTGAATTTCTCTCAGTCCTCTCTGCTTGGAGTCAAATGAAAACTAAGATGCAGAAGCCAAGCTGCTAAAACTTAAAATATATTTATGATAGAATTAGTGGAGAGTGTTGTATAGAACACACAATCATGCCTATCATGGGAGGCTTAGAGGGAGAAGAAGAGTCAAGAAGGCATACATTCTCAGGAGGAGAAAACCAGAAAAGTCCAGATCACAGGCACATTGTATTCTTCAGGTTCTCCAAGCATACAGGCTGCTCATTCATCCTAGGGAGGATGAGTGTGGAGGTTAAAAATAAATGAATCTGTGTATGTGTTTGCGCACACACGGACGTGCATGTGCCAGTCCTGGGGCTTGAACTCAGGGCCTGAGTTCTGTCCCTTCACTTCTTTTGCTCAAGGCTAGCACTCTACCACTTGAGTCACAGCTCCACTTCTGGCATTTTTAGTAGTTTATTGGAGATAAGAGTCTCATGGACTTTCCTGCCCAGGCTTGGCTTTGAACCATGATCCTCAGATCTCAGCCACCCAAGTAGCTAGAATTACAGGTGGCTGGCTCTAAGAAGTGTCTTAATTTTTACAAGACTTCAGCCCTCTACAAAGCAGGAATAGTACTTTGAGGGAGAGAGTTGTTAAGCTGCCCCCTAATGACTACCAATAAGTAAGTGCAAACTAATGACACTGAGGTCCAGAGAGGTGAGGTGATTTCACAAAAGGTCACACTGCTCTGGGGACAGAATAAAATTCTCCAGACAGCTGTTGACAAGGTTTTATGATTTCACATGGGTCATTAGAACAGGTCGAGTTCATCTACCCTAATACTAACCAGAGTCCCCTGTTGCTCAGGACTTGTAACTTCCTCCATCACCACCACTGCTGTCACATCTACAAATCTCCACTTCACATGTTCATCTATACTCTACACTTCCATGTAGACTTTAGTCTCCTTCTGTACCTTACATCCACATCTGTACCTCACTCTTCCATCTCCACCTCACAAACCCCATCCATATTCCACATCTTCCGTGTACACCTCATCTTTCTATCTAACCTCATACCTCCACCTCTACCTCCTCTATCATCCTGTTACTTCTACAACCAATACCACACCTCTTTTTTTCCCTTCATCGTTATTCTTACCTCCCTTTGTCAGTAGGCAGCCAGCAGCCACCTCCTAGGTGGAGAGACAGGTGAGAACCAGAGGCTTTACCACCATGCACAGAGAAGTCTCCAGGGTTTTGATGCCACTTGGTTCCTCTACAAAGATAATCCTGAAGCATAAGTACATATGTTTATACATACTTGTTGGGAACACTACTGAGTGCTACAATTCTTGACCATACAAAAATATGATACCTGAAAATCTGATACCTGCTATAAGATCTATGCCAGCATCACAGCAGTTCTTAAAGGTCTAACCACCCAAAAGTTGAAAGCACTCAAATGAGCTGTAATGCTGAGCCAGCCACTAGCGCCCCCCTGTACATACTAACAGGCTAGGCCTCTGGGTTCCTAGAAATACCACTACCCCTTTGTAGGCCTCAGTTTTCCCCAGTATAAAATGGTCAACCTTAGGATAGGGAGAAATCATTTACGGTGCCTTCCAGCTCTAATGTCCCTCCAATACAGAATCCAAAAAAATTTATAAGATTAAAAAAATAAATACGCAGGGAGCAAAACCAACCTTTCTAATTCAAGACTGGACTATATTGCTGCCATACAAATCACCAGTTAAAATCCAAGAAGAGATCAGCAACAAAGTCATCTACCTATGACTGTGGCCTGCTCTATTCAGATCCAGCTATAGTCTAGTATGTCAGCCAACCAGGCGTCCATCCCTGACCCTGCAGGAGTACCCCTTCCCCCACTCGGGTCACATGTCTGACTGCCACTGAGCCCCAGAAGTCAATCTCCAATGCCCCAAATACTGTTCAGCCTGGAAACCACAGAGAGCCCTTCCTGCCATCCAACAGGAACAGAGAAAAGTGCCTTTGGCCTTTCCTGGGATTTAGATCCTAGGTTTTAGTGCTAAGAACACAAAGGTAAGTTTGCAGCTTGAAGCATGAGTGAGTATGTATGAGAGAGAGAGAGACAGAGCCAGACAAAGAGATAAATGGGGGGGGGGGGAGAGAGAGAGAGAGAATGTTTCTTAGTATGGAGCACAGAAGATTTATGAATGAACTTCATATACACTGAGAAGTAGAATACCAGAAAGTGGGATCTGTCCTCTAAATAAACATTGCGTGTTTGCTTTTCCTTTAAAAACCATATTGTATTTGTGACTCTAATGCCTGAAGTTCATTCTATAGGCATATAAATTTCTGTTGTCCTTGACAAATTTGGGGGACTGACTAGAATATTTATGATATATACAAAAGCCTGAAGATTCTCAGAGAATGGTGTGAAAATAGATTACACTTGTCTATTAACACTTTGAGATAGAAACACCAATGGCTAACATCTTTTCATTACAGGTTTGTTTCTAGGTTTTGAATATAGGCATCCTTGCCTTGTTCCTGATTTTAGGAGAATTGGTTGTAACTTTTCCCCATTAAGTATAATATTGGCTATTGGTCTGTGATAAATGGCTTTTATTGTTTTAAGAAATGTTCTTTTTTTTGTATTTTTTTATTGTGAACATACTGTACAGAGGGGTTACAATTACATGGGCAAGATAATTAGTACATTTCTTATCAAGCATTGCAGCCTCCTCCTTTGTTTACCCTTCACATCCCTTCCCAGCCTCCCCCTGCCTCCCACCCATTCCTCCCCCCAATAAATGTTCTTTCTATTCCTATTTTCTCCAGAGCTTTTAGCTTGAATGAATGCTGAATTTCATCAAAGGCCTTTTCTGCATATGTAGAGATAATCATGTGATTCTTGACCTTGGCTCTGTTGATGTGTTGGATTACATTTATTGATTTACGTATGTTAAACCATCACTGCATCTCTGGGATGAAGCCTGCCTGGTCATAGTGTATGATTTTTTTTAATGTGTTTCTGGATTCTGTTAGCTAGAATTTTGTTAAGGATCTTTGCATCTGTGTTCATCAAGGACATTGGCCTGTAATTCTCTTTTTTGGTTGGGTCTTTGCCTGGTTTGGGGATGAGTGTGATATTGGCATCATAGAATGAGTTTGGGATAGCTCCCTCCTCTGTTTCTCTGAAGAGCTTGAGGAGTATGGGTATTAGTTCTTCTTTAAAGGTCTTATAGAATTCTGTTGTGAATCCATCTGGTCCTGGGCTTTTCTTTGTTGGAAGACTTCTGATTGCTTCCTGTATCTCGTTGTAGGATATTGGCTTATTTAATTGATTTACTTCTTCTTTACTCAGTTTGGGCAACTTGTATTCCTCTAAAAATGCATACATTTCTGCCAGGTTTTCTTTCTTTAGAGAGTATAACTTTTGAAAGTAGTCCATTAAAATTGTTTGGATATCTTGGGTACGTGTTGTGGTTTTCCCCGTGGCATCCCTAATCCTGTTAATATGGGTTTCCTCTCTTCTTTTTTTAATTAATCTTGCCAATGGTCCATCATTTTGTTTATTTTTTCAAAGAACCAGCTTTTTGTTTGTTAATTTTGTCTATGATTCTCCAATTCTCTATTTCATTAATTTCCGCTCTTAGTTTGGTTATCTGGCTCCATCTAGTAACTTTAGGTTCCATTTTTTCATGTTTTTCTAGCACTGTCCCTCAGCTCTTCAGCTCAAGGCTAGCACTCTATCACTTGAGCCACAGCGCCACTTCTGGCTTTTTTCTTTTTGCTTATGTGGTGCTGAGGAATCGAACCCAGGGCCTCAGGCATGCAAGGCAAACGCTCTACCACTGAGCCACATTCCCAGCCCCTCCTTTTTTTTTTTTGGCCAGTTGTGGGCTTGAACTCTGGGCTTGGGTACTGTCCCTTAGCTCTTCAGCTCAAGGCTGGTACCCTGCAATTTGAGCCACAGCACCACTTCTGGCTCTTTCTGCTTATGTGGTGCTGAGGAATCAGATCCAGGGCCTCATGCACCCAAGACAAGCACTCTACTGCTGAGCCACCTTACCAGCCTGAGCTCCTGACTATTATCAGGTGCTGGTGGCCTGTGTTGTCCAATTCCCAGCCTAGAATATATGTGTCGGGTTCTGGTGGGGTTTGGGCTTCTCTTGTCCTGAGCCCTCAGGTCTTTTGTTGTCACAGGTGTGCTTCCCAGGGGGTGCAGTTCCCTGTTTTTCTCCCCTCTGCTGAGGCATATGCTCAGCTTCTGACTTCAGTTGGGAGGAGTTGGTTGTGTTGCTCAGGCACTAGATCCCCAGGCCTGGTCTCGGCCCCTCGGCCTGGGGCACACCTGTTGGACCTGTGCTGTTGTGTATCCCGCCTAGGTTATGCAGCCTGGAGTACACAGTTTAAATTTCTTCCACTGTTGGATGTCTTGACCCAGGGGCGCTGTTCCTGGCTTGGGCATTTAAGATCCCTTCCAGGGGTGCTCTTGCTCCAGCCTGGCCAGCTGAGTGTGTTCCACGGGCTGTTGGAGCTCTTGAACAGTTCCCAGTTTTAGTGGGTCCTGTGGTCCAGGTGTTGGGGTAGGGGGTCTGGGTCAGGGTCTGGGGATTCCCACCAGCTTTGGTCTCCCTTGAGTGATACACTGTCCCCTGTGGGGTACTCACCCTGGAGCTAGTTGTTGTTTCTGTGTGATGTAGGTCATTGGTTGCTGTTGCAATCAGAGTTCAGTTGAGGTGGTTGTGGGCTGGGCTGGGGGTGGTGCCTCTGCATGTTTTTCTTCTGTCTCTGCCTTGGTTGATGCTGTTCAGGTCCACGCTGCTGGATGGTCCTCCGGCCTCCACCCGAGGGGTGGGGATGGGGCCTCCGTGCAGGTTCTGAGCGCTGGGGTTTGTCTCTGTGCTCTCTGGATCAGCACCAGTTCCTTGCAGGTCTTCTGCTCTGGTGTTCTGTGGGCGTCCCGTGTAGCTCTGGGGTTCCCGCCATGGGACGGAGTGGCTTTGGCGGGATGGAGAATGAGGGGTGAGGGTGGGATCTTTGTGCAAGCTCCCAGCTCGGAGGTTTCTCTGTTCATAGCGATCAGCGGATCAGCGGGTCCGACACTGGTACCTCAGGCGGCTTCTGTGCGGGTCCTGTGTTTAATTTTTTGAGGACTGCTGTCTAGAGTGATTATACCAGTTTACATTCCTATGAGTATCTGCACCAACATTTGTTGGTTTTTGAATACATGATGTTGGCCAATCGAATTGAGCATTACAAGGGTTTTTATGGCTAAAACATTTTTTTAAATTTAAATTTAAATTTTAAAGGTGATATACAGAGGGATTACAGTTAAGTAGATCAAGTAATGGGTACATTTCTTGTTGAACAGTGTTGCCTTTTCCCTAATTTTCTCTGTCGGTTTTTTTCCTCCTGATCCCCTTTCCCTATAAGTTGTATAGTTCATTTTCAACATAGTGTCTAGTGTTACTGCTGAATGATTTGTCGAGCATGTCAAGGCTGGCTGAATCCTACCTCCTTACTGCACTGAACATGCAGGCTGCTTTGGTAGGGTTCCTGAGTGTCTGTTTGCCAGGGGCGCACTGTGCTCCTTAGCCTTCCAGGTTTAGGGTGTTGATTCCATCAGTAGGATTTTGCATCTTCGGGGATCCCAGATGTGATTCCAGGCTGGGGGTAAGGTCAGTGAAATGGAAAGTGGCCTTTCAATGACTCTTGACAGAGAGGATTTGTTGGTCTGATCATTTAGATCTGTGATCTAAGATGGATGGGAGCATAATGATGAGGTAGTTGGGCAGTGAAGGCTCCAGTTGTAGGAAAAGCTTGTCTTTTTTTTTTTTTTTCCATCTGTCCTGGGGCTTCAACTCTGGGCTTGGTACTGTCCCTGAGCTCTTCAGCTCAAGGCAAGAACTCTACCATTTGAGCCACAGCGCCACTTCCTGTTTTCTAGTGGTTAATTGGAGATAAGAGTCTCATGGACTTTCCTGCCTGGGCTGACTTTGAACTGTGATCATTAGAGCTCAGCCTTCTGAGTAGCTAGGATTACAGGTGTGAGCCACCAGCTCCTGGCTAGGAAAAGCTGTCTTAGAAGCTCTTCTCTTTGCTGTATGCCAGGGGCCATTGCTACAGTTCCTTTGGCAACACATTAAAGTAGATTGATTAGAACTCTAGAAGAAAGTAACTCAGGTCAACTGAAGTTAATTGAAAAGAAAAGAGGGATTCATGACAAGATTATTGGGAGGTCTTATATATAGAAATAAAGCCAGACTTCAGAAATAGAAGGCTGTCAGAAATTGATACCACACACCCTCTACCTTCACATCTTCACTGCTATTTCTCTTCTCTGTTTATCCCCTCCCCTGCTGTCCCTTCCCTCCTGGCTTCCCCTTCCCTCCTCCTTCTCTTCCCCCCTCCCCTCCCCTCCCCGTTCCTCTCCCCTCCCCGTCCCTTCCCTTCCTTTCCCTTCCCTTTCTTCCTATAGTTTGGGATTCAGGATCCAGTTTGAGTCTTGCCTCCACCATAGCTGGCTTTATGACCCAGGGAAAATTACTTAATTATTTTTGTTTTTCTTCATTTATAAATGGAGGTGGAAATTTTGAGCCTCACTGAATTCTAGTGAGAACTAAATGAAATCATGCAAATAAAATCTCTGACAATATTCATTGTATGAAATGCTGGGGAAATAAAATTCTGTTTCTGATATTAGGTCAGGTTTTTTTTTTTTTTTTTTTTTTTGGGTCCGGTAGTGGGGCCTGAACTCTGGGTCTGGGCGCTGTCCCTCAGCTCTTCAGCTCAAGGCTAGCACTCTACCACTTGAGCCACACTTCCGGCTTTTTTCTTTTCGCTTATGTGGTGCTGAGGAATCGAACCCAGGGCCTCGAGCATGCAAGGCAAGCGCTCTACCACTGAGCCACCTTCCCAGCCCTAGGTCAGGTTTTTTTGTGGTGAGCAGTGCAGCTCCCAATCAGAACAGTAGCTGCTGATACAGGTGTTTTCCATATGGCCACACTTGTGGCTGACCTTCTTTAAAGGTGATCTGGGGTAGCCTGGGTTCTTCGATTTCTGTATACTCCTAGAAGAGAGCCTCTTCTAATCTGTGAGAAGGTGGCAATCAGCTAGAAGAGAGGCTTGGATGATGGTCTTAGAACTGGGAGGCATGCTCCATCTGACTATTAATTTTATTATATCTCCATACTTCAACAGTCTTGTAGAGTTCTCATCTTTGTATCAACACCATAATTTTGTATTTTTTCTCACATGAGAATCCATATGAATCAAATATGAAAAACAAGATTTTCTTGTACAATTAACATTTTATTGTTTAACATTCATCATATATATATATTGTTGTTGTTGTTGTTGTTGGTTGTGTGTCTTGAACTCAGGGCTTGGGCTCTGTCCCTGAGCTTTTTTACTCAAGGATAGTGCTTTACCACTTTGAGCTACAGCATCACTTCCGTTTTTTTTTGGTGGTTAACTGAAGATGAGTCTCATGGACTTTCCTGCCTGGGCTGGCTTCAAACTGTGATCCTCAGATCTCAGCATCCTAAGTAGCTAGGATTACAGGAGTGAGTCACCAGCCCCTGGTCCATCTTATTTTTACTATATTTAAAATGTACATATTAAATAAATTTGACATCCTATTTACTGATATGTATAACTTGTTTTTCTCACTCAGTGATATTTAAGAGTATTATGCTATGTCAGCATGTCTTTTTCAAAATACATAAGCTGGGTGTTGGTGGCTCATGTCTGTAATTCTAGCTACTCAGGAGGCTGAGATCTGAGGATCCAAGTTCAAAGCCAGCCCAGGTAGAAAAGGCTGTGAGAAATCTATTTTTTTTTTTTGGGTCTGGTCGTGGGGCCTGAACTCTGGGCCTGGGCACTATACCTCATCTCTTCAGCTCAAGGCTAGCGCTCTACCACCTGAGCCACAGTGCCACTTCCAGCTTTTTTTCTTTTTGCTTATGTGGTGCTGAGGAATCGAACCCAGGGCCTCAGGCATGCAAGGCAAGCGCTCTACCACTGAGCCACCTTCCCAGCCCCCTGTGAGAAATCTTATCTCCAATAAACTACTCAGAAAAACCCAGAAGTGGTGCTATGGCTCAAATGGTAGAGCACTAGCCTTGAACACAGAGAAGCTTAGGGAGTCCAGGCCCTGAGTTCAAGCAAGGACCAGCAAATAAAGTAAAAATAAAATAAAACTAACATAGTATTCCAAAGCATAGATTTTAATTCAATTCAATTAAAAATATACTACAAAAATATTTATTGCAGGGCCTATACATTCTAGACAAACTTCCAGCACTTTGGATACATCAGTAGACAAAATAGGCAAAAATTCCTTTATGCCTTTCCTTTTTGAATTGAATTTCAAGATAACCAAATATCCCATTGGTGAGGTATAGAGATTTTCTGTTAATAAAACAGGAGGCCAGGCTGGGAATGTGGCTTAGTGGTAGAGTACTTGCCTAGCATGCATGAAGCCTTGGGTTTGATTCCTCTGTATTACATAAACAGAAAAGGCTCAAGTGGTAAAGTGCTAGCCTTGAGGAAAAGAAGCTCAGGGATAATGCCCAGGTCCTGAGTTCAAGCCCTAGGACTGGCAAGAAAAAAAAAGAAGCCCAGGAGCAAGTGGCTTATACCTGTAATCCTAGCTACTGAGAAGGCTGAAACCTAGGTTCAGCCTAGGCAGAAAAATATCAGAGAACAGATCTCCAATTAACTAACAAAATGCTGGACTAGAAGCAAAGCTCAAGTGGTATAACATCGGATGTGAGCAACAATAAGAGCTTGAGGCACTGAGTTCAATCCCCACTACTGCCAAAAAAAGAAAGCAGGAGAAATGATGGGATTAGAACTCAGCATTTTTCCACCCTTAGAAAAATAATTGAGCCAGTCAGTAGTCATCAATGCATAAGAGCAGAAGAAATGCCAATAGGAAAGTTGCCCTGGAGGGATCAGGCAGAGAGGCCACCTCACTGCTAAAAGCAGGACAGACAACCTGCAAGACAGGCCTTCTGATACTGAGCTACTCACAGGACCACCT
Source organism: Dipodomys spectabilis (assembly GCF_019054845.1). NCBI lineage: Eukaryota > Metazoa > Chordata > Mammalia > Rodentia > Heteromyidae > Dipodomys > Dipodomys spectabilis. Next base: position 3,395,749 of record NW_024870939.1, on the reverse strand, counting down.
TGTAAATGTACTCAGGACCTCAAGGGCTAACATTTATGCAAGATGACATTTAAAAACATGCTGATAAACTCTCATTTATTGTTAGTCAGAGCTCTTGAGTGTAAATGTCAGAAACCTAACTCAAACATGAAGAAAACTAAATTAATAGCCCAACCAAGAAGTCTGGTTCAGAGCTTAACTGGCTTAAGAATTCACTGTATGATCATACTGTTTGTCCTTTTTTGCTTGAATGGTTCCTTCCATGACACATGCAAAATAAGGACACCAAAACGTATCAGTTTAGCAATGCCAGATTGAACAATGTTTTGGGATCAAACAAAAATATCCTGGACGGAATTCTGATCTGTCTAGCTCTGAACATGGGATAGTTCCAGAACCAATCTGTAGCTAGGAATGAGAAGTGTTTCATAGGCTAGGCTAGGTCATATGGCTTTTCCTGTTGAGACTGAGGAAAAGAGGAGTTAGCCTCTCTAAAGCCATGTGCTTAGAGGTGCTTCTGTATGGGAATGGGGAATCTGTAATTAGCTTCTTCTATCCTTCATACCTACAATACTGTGTGGAGGAAGAAGAGATGAACTTTTTTAAAACTACCAATGGACCTATTTATTTATTTATTTATTGCCAGTTCTGGGGCTTGAACTTAGGGCCTGGGCTCTGTCCCTAATTGTCTCTGTGCTCAAGGCCAGCTCTACCACTTGAGCCACAGTGCCACTTCTGGCTTTTTCTGCTTATGTGGTATTGAGGAATCAAACCCAGGGCTTCATGCATACCTGGTAAGCACTCTACCACTAAGCCATATTCCCAGCCCCACAACTAACACATTTTAATAGAAATGTAAGTTAGGGATTATTTCTTTAAGACATTGGATTTTAAAGTGTGGTGCTTAGATCTGCAGCCATAGCATCAGCTAGGAAATGGTTGGGAATGCAAATTCTACTGAATTCAAAACTCTATCGTATGCTGGCTTACTTTCTTTCAGATATATGCCCAGATGTGCTTTAGCTGGATAATAGGATATTTCAATGTTTAGTTTTTTGATGAACCTCCATACTGATTTCCTTAGTGATTGGAATAATTTACATTTTCACCAATAGTATAAAAGGCTTCCTTCCCCCTGTTCTCTATTCTCATCACCATTCATTGTTTTTTGATGGTTGCCATTCTGACAGGGATGAGATAGAATCTGGGTGTTGTTTTGATTTGTGTTTCCTTTATGACGAAGTGCGTTGAACTACTTCATGTGTTTAGTGGCCATTTGTATTTTTACTTTTGAAACCTTTCATTTGTCTATTAATTGGATTTTTCTTTCTTTTGGTGTTTAATTCTTTGAGATGTTCATGTACCTAGATATTAATTACTTGTTAGATGAATAACTGTCAAAGTTTTTCTGCTATTCTGTAGATTGTCTGTTTATTCTGATAATTATTTTCTTTACTTTGCAGCTTTATAAATTGGATGCAGTCTCACTTGTCAGTTTTTACTATTATTTCCTGAGCTGTAGGAATGTTATTTAGAAATTTTTGGTCTTATGTCTTGAAGTGTTTTCTTACACTTTCCTGTAATAGTTTAAAAGTTGCAGGTCTACTAGGCCAATGCCCCCTACCAGCAAGAAGTAAAGACTGACTTTGACTCCTCATTCCCTAGAAGATACCAGGTTTTCTCAGAGTCCCTGATTGGGAAATGATAGGTACCAGTTAACCTGGAGCAATGGAGAAATGTAAAGGGTGAGATCACAACATCTCTGGAAGAGAACATTTATAATTAAACATTCCAACCAGACTATGACAAGAGAGCTGCTATGCTTTCAGACATCACATCTATACCAATGATTGAGTTACCCAATAAAATATACTCTACCTAGTTAAATTTTGAGTTTTAGAAATCAATAAATATAGTTTTTCTAGTGTAACTATATCCACAAAATTACATAGGCTACAACTTCTACTAACTCATACTTACACTAAAAGTTATGTTTATCTCAAATTCAAATTCAACTGGGCATGTTATCTTTTTAAAAATATAATGTTATTGTTATTATTAAATTGTTGTACCAGGGGGTTACTGTTTTATAAGTCAGATAATGAGTACAAATTTTTTTTTTGGGTCCTGTCGTGGGGCCTGAACTCTGGGCCTGGGTGCTGTCCCTCAGCTCTTCAGCTCAAGGCCAGCGCTCTACCACTTGAGCCACAGTGCCACTTCTGGCTTTTTTCTTTTTGCTTATGTGATGCTGAGGAATTGAACCCAGGGCCTCAGGCATGCAAGGCAAGCGCTCTACCACTGGGCCACCTTCCCAGTCCATTAGTACAATTTTTTTTGGACAGTGTCACCCCTTCTCTTGATTTCCCCCAGTTTCCCCCTCCTGTCCCTGCCCACAAGTTGCATAGTTCATTTTCCCACATAGTGTATAGCAAGTTATCTTCTTATGTGTTACATCAGTAAATCATACATAGGAAGGAAGAGGGAGGAAAAGCAAAGGGGTTTTCTTCTGTGGAGGATTTGTTCAGGGATGAGCTCTTTTCCCAGTTTCTGTCTATCACTTTAGCCAGAAATAGCAGAAGAGTACCTGGGAGAAGGGATTATTTTTAGTTGGCCATAAGTGCTTTCCTGAATCAAATCAGAGTGGAAAGGGGATGAATATCAGGCAGGTTGCTTGCAGCATCCTTCACAGCTCTCTTAGTCCCCTTTCCTATCTCCCCATCTTCTAATGGTGAAAATCTGTAGCAACTCATATGGTATTGCCATTGGCCAGAGTGGATAGACAACCTTGAAGACTAAACACCTGCCATGAACACTAGCCATGCTAGTCATAGTGATGGATACCAACCCCACTAAGTATCTCATTCAGTTTCTTTTAAAATTTATTATGACTATATAAATGTTACTCACAATTGAGTATAGGATCCCAGTTTACTTTTTCTTTTCTGGCTCTTTATTCTTGATAGGTATTTGATGATCTTTCAAAAACATCAGGACAATTTTTAGGTTCAGGTTATATGTGTGTGTGTGTGTGTGTGTGTGTGTGTGTGTGTATGTGACAACCTGGTATCTGAAGCCTGCTCTAAGTTGCCCTCATCACAGCTGCAGAACTTCTATGACTTCTCTTTCTAGTCTTTTATGTACATATTGTTTTCCAGGTTCTTAGTGCTACTTCATCTTGCTGGAGTTCTTCCCTCAATCATCTAAGGAAGTAAAGTTTAGAGACATATTACATCTAAAAATACTTCTATCGTCACATTTGGTTGGTAGTTTGGTTGGCGCTGGAATTCAAAGTTGGAAATAATTTCTTTTACAGTATTTCTCTTGATAATATTGGGGTTTGAATTTAGAGTCTCACCCTTGCTAGGCAAGCTATTACTTGTGCTACATCGCCACCCCCCTCCCCCGTTTTTTCTATAGTTATTTTTCAGATTAGGTCTTTTGTTCTTGTATGGGGCCTGATGCAACCACAGTTCTTACACCTATGCTTCTTACATTGTTTGTATTACAGACATTCAATACCACACCTAGCTTATTTGCAGAAATGGGGTCTTGCTAACTTTGAGGTCTTTCCTGTGCTGGCCTCAAACTGTGACCCTCTAGATCTCCACCATGTGAGTAGATGGCATTACAGATGTGAGCTACCATATCTGCCCCCCCCCCCCCTTCCCATCTTTTTTCCTTTCCTTTTCCTTTTGGAGGTGTGATTGCATTGTTTTATAATGTCAACTGTAGCTACTGAAATGTTACTAGTTTTTATGTCTTGTTCTTTGTAGGAGACTTCTGAAAAATTTGAGATCTCTTTATTAGCTGGGCATAATAGTACATCTCTGTATTCCTAGTACTTGGAGTATAAGGCAGGAGGATTGAGAGTTCAAGGCCAACTTGGGCTACATGAAAAGATGGGGTAGGAGGATCCAGGCTCTAGTGGTTCACACCTGTAATTCTAGCTGCACAAGAGGCTGAGATATGAGGATTGAAGTTTGAAGCCAGCCCAGGCAGGAAAGTTCATGAGTCTCTTATCTTTAATTAATCATCAAAAAGGCAGAAGTGGAGGTGTGGCTCAAGTATAGAACACTAGTTTTGAGCACAGACATTCAGGGACAGTGTCCAGTTCAAGCCCCAGGACCAACACAAACAAAATAGGGGTCATATGTGGCATTGGACACCTGTAATTCCAGATATTTGGCCATGGCAACAAGATTGAAAGTTCAAAACCAACCTGGGCAAAGTTAGGGAGAACCTATCTCAGAAACAAAAAATACAAAAAGTGCTGTGAGTATGACTCAAGAGTTAGAATGTTTCCTCTGGGTGTAGCCCTTAGTACTTCTACTCCTCCCCCCCCGTCCTGTTTTTCTTTATCCATGATGTTTTAACACTTCATAATGTAAAAGTCTTTTTTTTTTTTTTAGTCAGTCATGGGGCTTGAGCTCTGGGCCTGGGTGCTGTCCCTGAGCTCTTCAGCTCAAGGCAAGAGCTCTACCACTTGAGCCACAGCAGCATGTTTTCTGGTGGTTAATTGGAAATCAGAGTCTCATGGACTTTCCTGCCTGGGCTGGCTTTGAACCCCAATCCTCAGATCTCAGCATCCTGAGTAGCTAGGATCAGGCAACCAGTGCCTGGCTGAACATCTAAAATACTACTTATTAGAACAAATTCCTAGCCAGGTGTCGGTGGCTCATGCCTATAATCCTAGCTAACAGGAGGCTGAGATCTGAGGATTCTGGTTTGAAGCCAGCCTGGACAGAAAAGTCAGTGAGACTCTTATCTCCAATATACTACTCAGAAAAAGCCAGAAGTGGTGCTGTGGCTCAAGTGGTGGAGTGCTGGCCTTGAGCCAGCATGAGTTCAAGTCCCAGGACTGGCAAACACACACACACACACACACACACACACACACACACACACACACACACACACACAAATTAAAATAGATATTCAGAGGAGTTATGCCTTTGGGTTCCTACCCTATTGTATCCTATTTTAATATGTTTGTATGTGAATGCATAGAGTCCTTCAACAAGCTTTTTCTGTAAGAAAATTCAAATCCTTCAGTTAAGGGAAATATTCTCATCTATCCCCTTGATAATTTCCTCTTTTCTTTTTTTTGAATATTTTTTTATTGTGAAAATACTGTACAGAGGGGTTACAATTACATGGGCAAGATAATGAGTACATTTCTTATCAAGCATTATAGCCTCTTCCTTTGTTTCTCCTTCCCATCCCTTCCCATCCTCTCCCCCCCACCCCCATCCAATCCTCCCCCCCCCAAAGTTGTAAAGTTCGTTTTCGACATAACTCTCCTTTCTTTTTTATGATCTCTTTCTTTCTCCTTTGGGAATTTCTTTACTGAGATGTTTATGCCTCCTGGAGTGATTGACTTTCTTGTCTCTTCCTCCTCCTCCTCCTCCTCCTCTTTCTCCTCCTTCTCCTCTTCCCCTTCTTTGTGGACTTGAATTTGGGATTTGAATTCAGGAATTTGCAGTTCCAAGGCAGGCACTCTACTACTTGAGTCATGCCTCCCACACCCATTTTTGCTTTTGATTGTTTTTTGAATAGGGTCTCATTTATGTCCTGGCTAGTCTAAGGTCCTCCTATTTATGCTTCCTGAGTAGCTGGGTTGACTGGATGTGTCACCACACCCAGATATTTTATTGGTTGAGCTCTGACTCCTCAGTATCTAGGATTATAAGTATGAGCCACCATGCCTGGCTTGATTCTTCTTTTGTTTTAGTTTTCTTTTTTCTTTTTTTCCGTGTGTATTATGATCTCCCACTATGAGTAGTTCTTTCTTTCTTTCTCTCTCTTTCTTTCTCTCCTTCCTTCCCTTCCTCCTTCCCTCCCTCCCTTCCTCCCTCTTTCTGTCCTTCCTTCCTTCCTTCCTTCCTTCCTTCCTTCCTTCCTTCCTTCCTTCCTTCCTTCCTCCCTCCCTCCCTTCCTCCCTCCCTTCCTCCTTCCCTCCCTCCCTCTCCCCCCCTCTCTCTTTCTCCCTTTCTCTCTCTCTCTCTTTCTTTCTTTTTCTTTTCCATTTCTTCTTGAAATCCTGCCCTTTTTACTACATACATTTTGAGGCTGCGTTTCTCTTTAGAGCCATGAAGGTGGAAGAGGAAAAGGCTGGGGTAAGAAAGCTGGACCCCACAAGCTACAAAAGAAGACATCCAGTTCAAGGTAAAGACATTTTGAACACTTGATGCAAATCCCAGGAAAGTTTGAGAATTCGTTGGTGTTTTTATAGCAGCACTTTCAGCTGGAGGTCCTGGAGAGCTGGTTTCTTTCCTTGACTTACCACGTGGACTTCTTCAAACTGATGGGACCTGCCTTTTACTGTGTCTTAAAGGGACCATGTCACTGGGTAGGAGACATGAAACTGGCACTTTGCCAAGATTATAGGTTTCCTAACACAAATTCACATGATTTTTACCAATTTGCAAACCATGATTAATGTCAAATAGCAACATTTAGTAGATTTTGAAAATGGCAGCACAGTTAAAACAAGTGCAATTTCTGTTGGTACAGAAATTTTGACTCTGAGCTCTTCTGTACAGATGGACCCCTCATTTAACAATGGTTTGACTTGATTTTTTTTTCAGTTTTATGATGATTTGAAACCAGAGGTAGGTAGTACCTACCTACCTTTGATCTTGCTGGGTGCCAGTGGCTAATGCCTATATTCCTAGCTACTCAGGAGGCTGCCGAGGATTTCGGTACAAAGCCAGCCTGGGTAGGAAAGTCCGTGAGACTCATCTCCAATTAACCACTGAAAACCAGAAGTGGCACTGTGGCTCAAGTGGTAGAGTGCTAGCCTTGAGCTGAAGAGCTGAGAGACAGTGCCCAGGCCCAGAGTTCAAGCCCCACTACTGACCAAAAAAAGAATTTTTTAAAAAAAATCTTTACTTGGGCTAGCTGGGCTGTTGGAGCTCACTACAGCTCACTACAGAGGGCTTCTACAAGGGGAACTCCCAGATATGCTCCAAGGTGCTGTGTGGCAAGATACTTCAAGCTTAGGTGCTTTAAGTGCATTTTCAACCTAGGATGTTTTCAATTTCTGAGTAATTAATCTGGGACATAACCCATTGTAAATTGGGAAGCATCTGTACTTTACAGAGAAGCAGCCACAGGGCTGCTCTTCTAAAGAAGAGGCAATCTGTTGGCCTGCTAACCTAGCATTACCATAGCCCCACTTGAAAGAAGTACTGATCTTATTGCCCAGCAGATGCTTGTTGAACTGAGGAATGTGTAGGGGCTGTTGATGGATCAAGAGGAATGAAGTGAGGAGTTCCTAGAAGAGCTTGGCATGAGTCCTGAGCCAAACTCTCCTGATGCTGCCAGAGAGGAGAGGATATGTAGAGAGTTTGGACTTGAGGTGAGGTCTAGCCTTTCTCCACAGTTCACCAGCTGAATAATCATGCACTAATGATTATGACAGGAGCCAGGAACAGATAAGGTTATATTTGGGACTGAAAATAAAATATTTCCTTGAGAGCTATTTCTGGTGTCCTTCCTTCTTTCCCTTCCTTCCTTCCTTCCTTTCTTTCTTTTTTTGGGTCCTGTCAGCTCTTCAGCTCAAGGCTAGCGCTCTACCACTTGAGCCACAGCACCACTTCTGGCTTTTTTCTTTTTGTGTATGTGGTGCTGAGGAATCAAACCCAGGGCCTCAGGCATGCAAGGAAGCGCTCTACCAATGAGCCACCTTCCCAGCCCCTCTTTCTTATTTTTTTTTTTTGCCAATCCTGGGGCTTGAACTCAGGACTGGGAACTGTCTCTGAGCTTCTTTTGCTCAAGGCTATCACTCTACCACTTGAGCTACAGCACCACTTCCAGCTTTTTCTAGCACCAAGCCACATTCCCAGCCCTCTTGTGTTCTTTAATAAGCATATTTTCATATGTATCATCCTATGATTACAATTTTCATAATTATGTCCAAACATGATCCATTTTATTTCTTTTTGGTGCCAGTCTTGGGGCTTGAACTTAGAGCCTGTGTTCTGTCCTTGAATTTATTTTTTGCTCAAGGCTAGTGCTTTACCACTTGAGCAACTGCTCCATCTCTGGCTTTCTGGCAGTTAATTGGAGATGAGATTCTCATGGACTTTTCTTCCAGAGCTGGCTTTGAATTGTGATCCTCAGATCTCAGCCTTAAGAGTAGCTAGGATTACAGGCATTAGCTACTGATACCCTGCTTCTCATGAGCCTATTCTGTCTTCTCAAAAACCTTGCCAATCAGTAGAAAAAAGATTTTCATTTTCATTTTCATGTTACAGACAAGGACACTGAGAAACAGGATGCCTGTGGCCACAGAGCAAGTATAGAGCAAGCGAGAGAACACCTGGGGAGCTGTGTCTTGGCGGTAGAGGCTTTTCTGACGTATCTGATGCTTCTCATTCAGTTTCTGTCTCATGGGAGAAAATAGGGTAGGGAACTTGACATTAAAACATTCACGTATGCTAAGTAGAGTGGAACTACTTACTTCTAAATGCTTCTGCCCGAGTCTTTACCTAGAATTATAGACTGATTAAGAAATGTAGTATAGGATCTAGGGGTATAATTCAGTAGTAAAATGCCTGATTAGCATGAGCAAGGCCATGGGTTCAGCTTCCGATGCAACAAGAGCAACAGTAACAGCCACAGTCAAAAGTGTGGGAGGGAAGCCACACTATAGCTGAAAGGAAAGGAGGAAGGAAGCAGGGCCAGTCATTTGGGTACTATTGTAGAACTAACCAACCATGACCAACAAGAGACCAACTATGACCATCCAGAAATGGTTCTGGTAGAACCAGAAATATACTTTAAAAATCATAGTAATTATTCAAAATAGCTGCTAAGTCTTCCAGTTTTTACTCTGACATGTAACTTCTACCCTCATAACAACAATAAAACGTTGTAAAAATCACTTTTTTCAGATACATAAAAACTTTAGAGTGGGCTGGGAAGGTGGTTCAATGGTAGAGTGCTTGCCTTGCATGCATGAGGCCCTGGGTTTGATTTGTCAGCACCGCATAAGCAGAAAAGGCCAGAAGTGGAGCTTTGGTTCAGATGGTAGAGCCTTGAACTGAAGAGCTGAGGGACAGCACCCAGGCCCAGAGTTCAGGCCCCATGACTGACCAAAAAAAAAAATTAGAGTTAAAAACTCCTAAGGACCCAGCTTAAGAAGCCCTCACACTTTCCTTAGTTTTACCCCTGTTTGCTCACTGAAGGTAAGAGAAAAATATTGTTTTCCCAGAAGAAGTGAAAATGTAACCTTGTTGAAATAAACCTAAGAGCATTATCCACAATGATCTACCCAATAAAGATGAGCAAAACAAACAAAAATTGCCAGACCCTGTTCCAAACTTGGTGGAAGGGTAATTACACAACTCTAGCTCTCTCTGCCTTCCTATCTCACCTAAAATATGGGGTGGGGAGGGAGGAAGCACTTTTGAAAATCACAGTTTGCTAAAAGACTAGGACCTCATTATAGGATTATAGAATGGCTTCCCTTACTCCCACACCTTGTTACTACTTCAAGAGAGATTCTGTATAATAACAGTGGATTATAAGCAAAACAACTGCAAACCTCAGACTATTTTAAGGAGTTTCTAGGGAAACCTGAAAACAACAGAGGATACAATAACCAGGACACTAGAGGAAATTGAAGCCTCTCACATTTACTAGTATAGCAGACACGGCCTAACCATTAGCCACAAAACCATAATAATACTAAATCCCTTCATTGTACCAAAATATCTTTACTGTATAGTTTCTAGATATTGAGGCTCTAACTTGAATCATCTGCATGCTGACTACTAAAGCCACTTTTCTCTTTTGAACTTTCACACTTTTGTTTATTTTCTTTTTTGAATTATCAGGTCAGGAATTTAAAGTAACTATCAGTAATTGTATGCTTAGAATGATAATGGAAAAGGTGGGCATCATGTGGACTCAAATGTGTAACATGAGCAAAAGCAAAAACTTGAAGAAAAATAAAAAATGAAATCTAAGTATCAAAAACACTATTACAGAAATGAAGAATGTCTTTGATAAGCTCATTAATAGTATAGGCATAGACCTAGAACAAACCATGTTAAGTGAGGTAAGCCAAACTCAGAGTGTGCATGTATTATCTCATATGTGGAAACTAGATCTAAAATACAACTAGACATGTTAACTTATACAGAACTCCAAGCATTCACACACAGGCTAAAAGAGAAATACCCTTGTGGGGGGAACCCAAAGGTGTAACTTCTCTGAAAATTAAAATACTATTTATCACAATGAATTCCAGAAAATGGAAACATGAATGTTTTATTGTTCTTGCTGGTCATTAAGAGATGTCCTCAGAAAGATGGGAGGACATATAGATCAGACACTCAGGTATACAAAGCAAGGAATAGCATTAGAAATGAAATAAACAAAGATAGCTGGGCCCTGGTGGCTAATACCTATAATCCTAGCTACTCAGGAGGCTGAGATCTGAGGATCGCTGTTAAAAGCCAGCCTGGGCAGGAAAAGTCCTGAGACTCTTATCTCCATTAAACCACCAGAAAACCAGAAGTGGTGCCATGACTCCTGGTAGAGTGCTAGCTTTGAGCTGAAGAGCTGAGGGATAGCACCCAGGCCCAGAGTTCAAGCCCCACGACTGACAAAAAAAAGAAAAAAGAAAAAAAAAGAAACAAAGATATATATATATGTATATGTATAATTATTTTTTGTCAGTCGTGGGGCTTGGGCTCAAAGTCTAGGTGCTGTCCCTGAGCTTTTGCACTGAGGGTCAGTGTTCTACCACCTTGAGCCATAACGCCACTTCCAGTTTTCTGGGGGGTTAATTGGAGATAAGAATCTCAGGGACTTTCCTGCCTAGGCTGGCTTTGAACTGTGATCCTCAGATCTCAGCCTCCTGAGTCGGTAGGATCACAGACATGAGCCACCAGCATCCAGCAGTAACTATATTGTTGAAGGTAATAAAGGATGTGATAACATATGGATAAGTGAGATGAAAGGAAGCAAAATTATAGGGATGAGAGAAATAGAAAACACTCTGCTGTAAGGTGCATGCACTGCCCAAGAAATACTATAGTGTTATTTGAAAATGACTTAGATTAGTATTACAAGTACATTGAAAATTTTAGAGCAATTTGTATTCTTGTAAGTATAAGAAGTATAATTGTTTTGTTGTTATGTTGTTGCTGGTTGTTAAGAGATGTTTTCCAGAAAGATGGAAAGATATATAGATAAGACACTCAGAGGTATACAAAGCAAGGAATAGCATCAGAAAAGAAATAAAATATTATTCTTATTATTCTAATCTAATTTATGGTTCCAGTGGTAGAGTGCTACCCTTGAGCACAAAAGCTCAGGGAGAGTGCCCAGGCCCTGAGTTCAAGCCCCAAGACCAGCACAAAAAGAAAAAAACAATATATGTACTGCTTTCACTGAATCCAACAAATTTTTTCTTTTTTTGCCAGGGTTTTCTTTTTTACTGAGGCTTGAAACTCAGAACCTCATTCTTGTTCAGTTTGCCTGTTTGGTTGATGATCTACCTCTTGAGCCCTTCTCTGGCTCGGCTTTTTGTTGGTTATTTTGGAGATGAGGTTATAGACATGAGTCATCAACTCCTCCTCTGGATTTTTTTTTTGTGGGGGCTGGGGGGGGCAGGGTCGGTTGTTGGGCTTGAACTCTGGGCTTGGGCGCTGTCTTTCAGCTTTTCAGCTCAAAGCTAGCACTCTATCACTTGAGCCACAGTGCTACTTCCGGGTTTTCTGGTGGTTTATTGGAGATAAGAGTCTCACGGACTTTCCTGCCTGGGCTGGCTTTGAACAACAATCCTCAGATCTCAGCCTCCTGAGTAGCTAGGATTACAGGCAATGAGCCACCAGCACCTGGCCCTCCTCTGGTTTTTACTGAGCATTGTACATGATTCCATTTTCCTCTCCTGTAAGCATGTCAATTATACTTCTTCCCCCCAGTTGTGGGCTTTGAACTCTGAGCCTGGGTGCTGCCGTCCCTGAGCTCTTCAGCTCAAAGCGGGCACTCTACCACTTGAGCCACAGCACTGCTTCTGGTTTTCTGGTGGCTTTCACTTTCTGATGGTTAATTGGAGATGAGTCTCAGGACTTTCCTGCCCAGGCTGACTTTGAATGATCCTCAGATCTCAGCCTCCTGAGTAGCTGGGATTATAGGTGTGAGCCACTGGTACCCAGCTTAGAGAGAATTTCTCAAAATATAATTTCATTGTTATTATTAAAGTTGTACACAGAGGTTACCATTTCATAGTCAGGTAATGAGTAGTACATATCCTTTTTTGGACAATGTCATCTCTTCCTTTGTTTTTCCCATTTCCCCTTCCCATCCCTGAAAGTTACATAGTTCATTTTCCACATAATATATACTGAATAGCGTTTGTTCACTCTCCCTCCCTTTCTTTTCTTTTTTTTGGTCGGTCATGGGGCTTGAACTCTGGGCTTGGGCACTGTCCCTCAGCTCTTCAGCTCAAGGTGAGTGCTCTACCGCTTGAGCCACAGTGCCACTTGTGATTTTCTGGTGGTTAATTGGAGATAAGAGTCTCATGGACTTTCCTACCTGGGCTGGCTTTGAACTGCGATCCTCAGATCTCAGCCTCCTGAGTAGCTAGGATTACAGGTGTGAGCCACTGGCACCCAGCTCTCTCCCTCCCTTTCTGTACCTCTCTTTGCCCCTAAAAAACACAAAAGCAAAGCAAATACCACCACCACGACCAATAACAAAACACCTATATTTCCATTTCCTGGAATTTATATCAATAAATAATATTTTAAATTTTAGAGAAGTTACACTTTTGGGTTCCTCCCCCTACACGTGACTGTGTGTGAATGCCTAGAGTCCTGTATGGGTTATCATGTCCAGTTATACTTTATACCTAGCTGGGAATGTGGCTTAGTGGTAGAGTGCTTGCCTTGCATGCATGAAGCCCTGGGTTTCATTCCTCAATACCACATAAATAGAAAAAGCTAGAAGTAGCACTGTGGCTCAAGTGGTAGAGCGCTAGCCTTGAGCAAAAGAAGCTCAGGGACAGTGCCCAGGTCCTGAGTTCAAGTGCCAGGACTGGCAAAAAAAATGTTGTTACATTATAGAGATAGTAAAAGAGGAGCGTGAGGAAGGAGAAGAGAGATATATAGGTGAAACAGGGTTTTTAGGATAGTGAAAATATTTTATACAATCCAATAATGGTACATACATACATTACATATATGTTTAAAACCCATTGAATTATTTATGCAATAGGAAGATAATGTATACAAAGATGATAATTAACTATGTATCAACATTCATTAATTGTAACAAATGCATGACCCTAAGGCAAGATGCTGGTAGTAGGGAAAACTGAGGGTGAAGGTGGTGGTGGGTAAAGGTGGAAGTAGAAAGGAACTCTATCTTTGCTCAATTATGCTATAAATTAGAACTTATAGCATAATTTAACATTTTTAATTTTACTAATTTAAAAACTGTTGACTAACTCAATATAACACTGAAGTTAAAGTCCTCAGCTGCCTCTAAATGTTGACCAGCTGGGGGCTTTGTGTACTATCCAGGGTTACATGGCCATCATCTTGGTGAAATTCTGTATTAGAGTTCTTGGTAACTCAAATTCTTGAAAGTTTTAGTTCACACAGCCAGTATTAAGAAGCCCTTAATAATACTTTTTCCTGGTTAAGTAGGGTTCTGGTAAATAGTACATATAGTCCTTGGTTGTTAGTAATGATGGTACTCAGTGGGATGCATATGAATTTCCTGTAATAGCCAATGAGGGGCTTGGCATTGTGGACCAGATCTGTGACCCACTGAGGAACACATTCCTGCACCATGTGATAAAAACATCTGACCATCAGTGCTGTGGTGAAGCAAGCAAGGATGGGGAGATGGGAGCTCTGCTGTTTCCTGAAGAATTCTAACTGTAGCACTGAGAGAATCTCTTCTAGCAACTGCAGGATTGGTTCAGAAATAGAAATCTGTCATACCCAAGCCTTGGGGCTTTGGCTTTGTGCTGACACTCTATGTCTTCCATTTTGCTTCTGTGGCCCATCTTTTTTACTGGTAGATATTACAGAAATGCCAATATTTACTAACTGGGACTTCCTCTGTGCTATGTCCACAGACCACCCTTCCATTCATATTGGACTTCCACTTTCCAGTTACTCGAAAAGAAAAGGTGACCAGAAAGGACACCCTTCAGGCCTGCAAAAAGTTCATTGGGGTCTTCAGCCAGACAAGATACAGCAGGAATTGACCAGCCCAGGAAAAGGGACCAGCAGTCAAGGGGGCCGCATGGATCTTATCAGCAGAACTCGTGAGTGCTCAGGAAGATTGGGTGCATTTTGGGAAGCCATCCTGTTAATGGGTTCAGATAAGCAAGTCAAGGTAGGATTTGGGTAATTCTGTACCATGCTCTAGCTCTTTGATCTTTGCTTTGTAATCTAAAGATGGGATAACAATATCCCCCTTTTAATCTTGGAATGAACACTAATTGAGAAAATGTATCCTTTATTTCAAACTGTATTTTGGAACTGTCATAATTTAAACAGCATAATTTAAACTATCATAATTTTATAAGATGTGGGTAATTCTCCGCTAGGACTTTCAAATCAGTCCTCTGTTCCACTCAACTGCTGACTAACCTGCCTGCGCATTGACAGCCAAAAGCCTCTGTCTCTCTGTTAATTTGGACACCTTTGATCTGATCCATTCTGTGTAGGCCTCATGGTTTAATTCTTAGAATTATTTCTCTCATTTCTAAATTCCTAGGGGCCATGTGACCATTGCTCTAAGAACAAATATGAGTAGTGTGAGGTAAACTTTCTTCCCTTGAGCTCAAAGGAATGGGCAGAATTTAGTAACCTTGAATTATAGGGACGCTTTCTTCTAGGACAGCCCTCTTACCTCACCCACCATCCGCTCTCTACTCTTGAGGAAATCAGTTATGGGCTAACTAAAAGTATTTTGCCAGGTGCTGGTGGCTCATGCCAGTAATCGTAGCTGCTTAGGAGGCTGAGATTTGAGGATCACGGTTTGAAGCTAGTCTGGGCAGGAAAGTCTGTGAGTGAAACTAATTTCCAATTAACCACCAAAAAGTCAGAAGTACAGCTGTGTCTCAAGTGGCAGAGCACTCACCCTAAAGCAAAAGAAGCTCAGGGATAGTGCCTAGGCCACACACACACACACACATACACACCACCACCACCACCACCACCACCAGTATTTTGCTTCTTTCTGTGAAAAGAAAATTATTGTTTTTTTTTCTTTTTCTGTGCCCATCTTAGGGCCTCCTGAGTAGCTAGGATTACAGGTGTGAACAGCTGGCACCCAGATACCATGCTGTTTTAATTAGGATAGCTCTAAAATACAGTTTGAAATCAGGGATACATTTTCTCAGGTTCATTCCAACATTAAAAGAGGCATGTTGTTTTCCCATCTTCAGATTAGAAAGCCAAGGTAAGAGCTAGAGCACGGTGTAACTGGTAATCTTGCAGCAGGAAAATTAAAACAGATCTTTCTATGGTGCTATGTTCCTTTGTAAGATATCAGTAGTCATTTTACAGACACCATATTGGACATGGGCTGAGAATTGCATTCTTTCAAGTAACAAAATTGCATTATGATGAACCAGAGAGGTAGGGAAGGGAATAATATAGCATATTCTCTTTCCCTCTCCCTCTCCTTCTTCCTCTTTTCCTTATCATATCCTATTCCAAGGGTGGATATTATTTAGAAATTCACTTCTTAGCAGTTAAACAGATTTGCCTCAGTCAAAGTGTATATAAGGAATAGAACCACGAAGAAATAGTGAGAATCAATAAGAGCAAACAAGACAAAGTTAACCAATAGCCAAGACCAATTGGGGAGACCCTGGAAACTCAGCATCCTCATCTGTCAGATAAAGGATTATGTAAGGTACCCAGTTGTCTCAGCCTGCTTAGGACAGAGGGATCTCCAATAATGAGGGAAGACAAGATTTTTGGTGTTAAACCTTGTCAGTCCCCAGAAATCTAGATGTAGGAGAATCTTGATTTGAGGCTGGACCTGGGCATAGGCTTAAGACCTTATTTGAAAAATAAAAGAGGGCTAAGGGTGTGCCTCAAGTAATAGAGTACCTGCCTGCCTAGTAAACACAAAGCCCTGTACAAACCCTAGTACTACTACTACTACAAAAAAAAAATCCAGGCTTGGGTCACATGGCCAATTAACTGCTCCTGATCCAATTAACTGTGACCAGGGGCATAAGTCATGTGTTATCCAAAGATAGACTCCAGGGGGTAATCCTTGTGGGAGTTCAGGACATGACCTGGGTAGAGATTTCCAAAGCCACCTAGAACTGGAGGAATTTTCATAAGCTTAAGTGGGCAGATTTTTTTTCCTCACTGATGTTTATATACAACTTCAGAGAAAAAGATCATCATTACCCATGAAAACAGGACCTGAGGCTTCCATGTCCTCTCTTGAAAACCCACTTTACAAAAACTGGCAAGAAAGACCTGACACCCTCAGGTCTATCTCTTGCACTACAGCATTCTGTGTCCTCGAGCCATGCACAGACTGTCCCCACCTGCACCGCTCTCCTCCCACACCCCTTCCACTTCTTCATTCCTGGCTTCTGTCTTGCAGCAACTATTTCCATCTGATGTGCTTATGAGTGTTGAATCAGCCAGACTCACTCACCCAGCAAATAGTTATCTATCTATCTATCTATCTATCTATCTATCTATCTATCTATCTATCTATCTATCTATCTATCTATTTATTTAGTGTTGGTTGTGGGGCTTGAACTCTGGGCCTGGGCCCTGTCCCTCAGCTCTTCAGCTCAAGGCAAGCACTCTACCACTTGAGCCACAGTGCCACTTCCAGTTTTCTGAGTGTTTTGTTGGAGATAAGAGTCTCACAGACTTTTCCTGCCCGGGCTGGCTTTGAACTGTGATCCTCAGGTCTCAGCCTCCTGAGTAGCTAGGATTACAGGTGTGAGCCACCAGCACCCGGCTCCAGCAAATATTTATTGAGAGCCCATGTTGTGTGATCTCTGAGGGCCAGAAGTGTGGCCCTGACCTTACAAAGTTGACTGTTCAGTAACTCTACGTAGAGCCTAGGACAGAAGGGATCTCTGAAAGGACTCATCCCAGACTGGGGGCCATGAGATGCACTGACTTTATTTATGGTGACCATAAATGCCTCTCGAGTCTTTTTCTAGGACTTAAAGTCTATGCTACTTGCTGGTTTTCAGTCCACTTGCTGGTTTGTGCACTGCTCATGCAGCAATTTGTCATTCAGTAACAACACCATTCTCTGTACTTCTTTTAGTTGCTTCCTAAAGCTCACCCCTGCCAAGCTTATATTTCTCTCAGCAATGGCTGACTAAGTCCATTCCTACAGTTGCACTCATGCTATATGTCTTCCACAGTTATGGAACAGGAGGGTTATTTCCTGTGGCATGTCATTATGTAGATTAGCTTGGACATGTTCAAAGCTAGCCCAGGCAGGAAAGTCCATGAGACCGAAGTAGAGCTGTGGTTCAAAGTGGTAGAGTGCTACACTTGAATGAAAATCTCAGGGACAGCACTTAGGCCCTGAGTTCAAGCCCCATGACCAACAACAACAAAAAAGAAACTGATGCAGAAGCCCAGCCTGAGGGCAGGAAAGGAGGGGCATTGAGAGAAGAATGGCCAGGAACAGAGGGGCAGGGAGCACATGGAAGCAGCAGGATGGTTTAGAAACTGAAAAGGATTGTGATTTGCAATGTTTGGGAAGGAGCAGGCTAGTAACTAGGTAGTAAAAGAGGAGCGGGTCACACATACAGAAAATGATAGTGTTATCATACCAGGTGACTGGTATATGCCAAGCATTGTGCCAGCACATTATACTGTCTCAGTCCCTCCACAATCCAGAGAGGTGATGTGATTTTTCCCAATTTATAAGTGAAGAAACTAAGGTTCATGGATTAATGCCTCATCAAGATACCACTGCTAGTAATGACAGCATCAGGAGCTGAACCCAAGTCTGGGTTCATATAGTACATGAACAGAGTTCTGGCATCCTTGGCAATCTTTCTGTGTGAAGTTCCCCTAGCCTCTGACTTGAAGTGGCTTCCTTGCAGCACTTGGAAAGGGCTGAGCCTAGCCAGCCACAGGGTAGTAGGATCCCAGCTTTTACTGTTCACCAAAGCAGAAACTCGGACGGTAACTGCTGCAGGAGTGTAGGTGGCTTTGCTTAGAGCCCAGCATGGAGCCCAGCATTCAACACATGACTCTTCCTTCCTTCCTTCCCTCCTTCCTTCCTTCCTTCCTTCCTTCCTTCCTTCCTTCCTTCCTTCCTTCCTTCCTTCCTTCCCTCCTTCCTTCCTTCCTTCCTTCCTTCCTTCCTTCCTCCCTCCCTCCCTTCCTCTTTCCCTCCCTCCTTTCTTGCTTTCTTGCTTTCTTTCCCGTGGGGCTTGAACTCTGGGTCTGGACACTATCCCTGAGCTCTTCACCTCAAAGCTAGCACTTTCCTGCCAGGGCTGGCTTTGAACTGCAATCCTCAGATCTCAGCCTCCTGAGTAGCTAGGATTACAAGCATGAGCCACCGGTGCCCAGCACAACACATGATCTGGATCCCCTGTTTTTGTTTCCTCATTTTTTAAGTGGGCCTGCTTTAACCTCATACTTCAGGCATGAAAATGTAGTCAGTGGAGCCAGCCACAGGCAGGGTAGAGTAGAGGATGGCTGAAGGAGCTGGCTTTTTCCAGGCTCTACTCTCCTGCTGTGGGGCTCAGTTTTCTCATCTGTGAAATGAAGGTTTGGACTAAGCTCTCTCCCAGCTCTAAGATTTAGTGTATTTAAGATTTGCAGGTCCTTGGAACAGCAGCTGCTCGCTGACCTCTAATCAACCTTGGCATATTCTAAGTCCTCAGTAAGCACTTGCTGAACCAAACCCAGGGGATTAGGAATTTCTCAGAGGAGCAAAGTAATTCCCTAGTGGGGTTCCTGAAGTAACCACTTTCCACCATCCATGGGCTCTGGGAAAACACCCATTGAGCAGTAACGGGTGGCACTTTATCTTCCACGTGGGTGAATAGGAAGAAGACCCAGAGTTTGGGTTTAAAGTTGGGAAAGGAGAGAAACCAGCCAAAAAGGAACACTATTGACATGGCTTTTTGTGATGAGGCCCCGCTGCAAACATTTCCCTCCAGCAATCCACTCTCAACCCAGGGGCTGGAACTGTACCACTGAGTGAACAGGAGCCACTATCCAGCTAGCTCACCTGTGGCCAACGCTCTTAAAGAGGCCTGAGGAATCACAAGCAAACCTTAAATCCTACTGCTGCCTTTATAAAGGAGCCTGAGGAGAGGTGCCTGGGTTCTTCTGGAGCCCTCAGGTCTGGGAGGAAGGATGCAAGAAGGAGGGGGTAGAGGGCCAGCTCTGCTAGTCCTCTCACAAGTCTGAGCTGCCCTCCACCCATGCTGCTGTGGAGAATCAGCTTTTTTGCTTGAGCTTCTACTGCAGCCCTGAGCTCTTTTGTCTCCAATATCCTGAAATCTCTGCTTTCCTTCTCCTTCTATTCCATCCTCACATCACACAGACAGACAGACAGACAGATAGACACACACACACACACACACACACACCACTCACAAGATCTTTAATTTATTCAATCATTTTTCTGTCACACATGTTTCACAATCTTTTATGCTTACTATATCTTTATTCTCTTTACATACTGGCCCTCCCTCCATCTCCCCAGTCTCTTTCTTCTTTTACTCCTCCTTCTCTTCCTCCTCCTTCTCTCTCCACACCTCCCCCTGGCTGCTTAACTGGAAACAAAAGTGAGTTTGTTGTATGAGGAAAGGGATCTGTGGAGGCAGCAGCCAGGATAGCAGCAGCAGAAACAGGCTGGGGCCAGGAGCAGCACTGACCGCCAGAGATTCCAGCACTCAGCTATTCCAGGGAGCAGGTAATGACCAGACAGGCTGGTTCCAGCCAACTGCTCTTGCCTTGTCTCTTCTCTCCATGATCTGTCCATGTATTTGTCTTCATTCTGGCCCTAACGGGGAAGAGCATTCCAGACTTGTTGAATGGTAGGCACAGGGCCCAAGGAGGATATATTCCAAAGAACAGGATGTGGTCAAAATGGGCAGTGGCCAGAGAGGGTTGGGGTCAAGGACTACAGGTGACCAAGGTTTCTGAGTTTCAGGGCTGCTGGGTGAGAGATACACCAGAATCTAGAAAGACAGGAGCATAAGAGATGTTTTGAGCCATATTAACCACTATAGGCTTTAGGCAATGAACCACCATGGAAAAATTTTCACTTGGACAGTAATATAATCAAATCTACATTTTAAAAGTAGTTATGAGCCAGGCACCACTGGTTTGTAGCTATAATTTTAGCTGAGGATCTGAGGAGGTTGAGATGCAGAAGAGATCTGGGTTTGAAGTCAGCTTAGGCAGAAAAGTCCAAGACTTCATGTCCAAATTAACCAGCAAAAAGCTGGGCTGAAGGCATGGATTAAGTGATAGAGTACTAGCTGAGCAATCAAGCTAAGCAAGCAAGAAGCCCCAAACTCCAGTACATGAAAAATAATGTAGTTATGGAGGGTAGGGGGTGTGTGGCTCAGTGGTAGAATTGGTAGAGTGCTTTACCTAGCATTTGTTAAGGTTCAATCCCTAGCATTAAAGGACAGATGAGAAGGAAGGTAGGAAGGCAGGGAGGTAGGGAAGTATGGAGGGTAGTTACTGAACTGCGATTCCATGGAGAATTGGTATAACCCTGTCAGAATCAAGCCATAATGGGTATGATTTCTCCCAATTTGAAGAAAAAAAATTTTCTCAATTGTTGATTTCCTTCTACAAGATTCCTTAAACCTTCAGTATCTTCTAGCAAATGTCAGTAATCAATAAGCCAATGAGAAGGAAATGTTAAAAATAATAATAGCTTTGGAAATAAGATCTGCTTCAATAAGGTCCCTTAACCTATATTCAGAGAAAGTAAGTGTTTTTTTTTTTTGGTTAATAAAACTATTTATAATTCATGTACTGATTTTCTGGTGCTTCCCAAAGAATACTATGACTCCCAGGAGTCATGAAAATTTCTTTTAAAGCAAACTGAGCCAGGCATGCTGGTGTGTTCTAGAAGGAAGAGGCAGGAAGATCATGAATTCTGGGCCATCCTGAGCTACAAAGTAAGATCTTATCTTACAAAATATATATAAATATGAACAAACAAACTGTTATCTAGGCCATTGGAATGGTTAGGGCACCCAGAAACAATGGGAGTAGTAGGCAAATGGATAAAACCAAGGGTTATGCAGGAGGATGGATTTCTTTTTTCTTTTTTGGTTGGTAATGGGGCTTGAACTCTGGGCCTGGGCGCTGTCCCTCAGCTCTTCAGCTCAAGGTGAGTGCTCTACCACTTGAGCCACAGCGTCACTTCTGGTTTTCTGGTGGTTAATTGGAGATAAGAGTCTCACAGACTTTTCCTGCCCAGGCTGGTTTTGAACCTTGGTCCTCAGATCTCAACCTCTTGAGTAGCTAGGATTACAGGCATAAGCCACTGGCGCCTGGCTAGGAGGATAGTACACAGAAGTATTAAATGAGAAGAATCTAATGGATCTCATTCTTTAAGGCTTTTATTTTCTTGGAGAGGTTGTGTCAGAGATGGATCACGAAACTCAAGAGCCAAGGTTAGAGTAAGGACGTTGAGTAGCATAGGGAAGGGTGCTGACAAGGGTGAGTAGAAGGTTTCTGTACTTGAGCCTTGCCAAAGACAGTAATCTCCCATTTGCAAAGTTGAGTGGTTTTCTGCAATGGGGTTCATTCCTGAGTCTAGGTGCTGGGGTTGACGGTGATGGTAGTTATGCACCTGCTATATTACAGAGGTATAGAGAGGATCTGTTTGGTTCAGTCTTCATCTCTGGAATTGTGTCTGACAGTTGTAGGGGAGGAAGGATGAATAGCAAGCTTCTAATCATCTATATATGAATTTGAATTGTAGAATTGCCAGTTATTTATGAGACAGTTTAGTTTAAGTGAACAGGGTATTGAGAGAAACAAATCAGGTAATGAGAATAAAATACCTACTCTTTTAGCTTTTTCTTTTATTGGCAGAGCTGAGGACAAAACTTAGGGCCTTTACTTGATAGGCAAGTGCTTTTCCACTGAGCTAAATCCCCAACCCCCCTAAATTCTCTTAGAACATAGCAAGTGCATAGAGATTCCAAGAATACAGCTCTTGCTCGCCAACTCATTACCCTTCCCTGGTTCAGTCTCCTGTCAACTCTTCACAAGTTCTCATCAAATCTTCCCTTTCTGTTTCTTATCTCTCAGTTTACTACCTGCTGTTCTCAATTGTTTCTCTCAGTGGGCTCCCAGGGGTCAATTTCACCCCCTTTTCACCACACATTCTAATATCCTTCTCTTTAACTGTCTTAATAAATTAGCCAGCCATTGCCCAAATAAGAATCCATTGGCCTAAGGACAGGAGCCATGGCTCCATAGTAGAGTGTGTGCCTAGCAAGTGGGAGGCCCTGAGTTCAAACCTCAGTACCTCTCTAATATGGAGGTAGAGGTGGGGGAAGAGGTGAGGTGATGGTAACTTCAGGGCGCCTGGCCTGTGCAGTGGTGCCAGAGAGGCCTTTAGCCCAAGTATTGGTAACCACTGTGACATCAGTCATCCTTCTTCCCAGATCACCATGTTGCAGCCACACTAACCAGCACATTCCTATCTCAAGATGTCAGGACCCTTGGGCATTCTTCTAGATGTGTAGAAGTGGTTCATTCTCATCGTTCATGCCTCAGTTCAAATACCATTCCTCAGAGAGGCCTTTCTTCACCATGTTATCTCCTGTAGCTCTCCTGGACATTGAGTTTTTCTCAGGGCACTTATCATGACCTGCAATGGTCATTTATGGGTTTGTTTACTTGTTTATTATTTGTCTCTAACACTAGAATGTAAACTTAGGAGAGAGAAGACACATGGATCTTCTTCATAGCTGTATTTCCAATACCTAGAACAGTGTCTGTGTGACACATGGGAGGCATTCACTCACTATTGGGAAGAAGAAAGGAAGGGAGGGAGGGAAGGAAGAGAGAGAGAGTGAGAGGGAGAAGCAGATTTGAGGAAAAGACTTTCAGTGATAGAATGCTGAACATTTGTTTTTTATTGTTATTGTAAAGGTGATGTACAAAGGGGTCACAGTAAATTTCTTTTTGGACAATGTCACCCCTTCCCTCACAATGTTAAGAATTACTTTAAGATATCTGAGAGACAGACACTCAGAAATGGCACCCCAGGCGACTTCTAGTGGGCCTCTGGAGAGCAGGAACGGAGTGACCTTACCATGAGGAAGGTGGGCCCCTATGGTACAGTGGTACAAATCTATGCTTTTGAAAGGTTGAGTGTCCCCTTGGGAATTGACTGGTGTGGAGCCCAGCCGGGAAGAGGGCCCCTTGGGGTTTTTCATGCTAAAGTCAGGTTGGAGTGATTCCCACTTCAGCTTTCTTTTCTGTTCCTGGTTCTTGCTGCTGCCCTGACTTTGGCTATTTTCCATCCTTCTTCACTGTCAACTACAAGACCCTGGAGTCAAAATGAAGATCATATCATTTTATCTCTTTTATCTCAAAGGAGATCTCACCCATGTCCAATCCAAAGTGATGTCAGAAGCTAGACTTAGTTCCATCAGTAAAGTTGGTGGTCCAAATGATTTCTAGTGGGCCACTGGTAGACCAGGCAGAGGGATACCTTTCATTTGTTGTTAGTACCTGCTGTATTTCTATTGGCCTTGTGGCCCCCTGCCTTCCACAGAGCACTTCATGGACCCTGAAAGCTTCCTTTTACAGGGTCTCCAGCTGCTGAGCAGCTCCAGGACATCCTGGGGGAGGAAGATGAGGCTCCCAACCCCACCCTCTTCACAGAGATGGACACGCTTCAGCATGATGGAGACCAGATGGAGTGGAAGGAGTCAGCCAGGTAAGACAAAATCCCAGGAGGGAGGTAGGAGGTAGTGGGACTTTCCCTGAAGGGTGTCCAGGGCTCAGGCTACACTGATCCTCCTGGTGGGAGTTGGCGCCTTGAACCTTGAGTTCTTCCAGGAAGCTTAGTGATCCACAAAGACCCTCCTACCTGCCTTTCTTGGTGTCTAGAACTGTGTTAGACACAAAGGAACAGGCATAAATGACCTTGTCTTTATCTTCAAAAAATAAAAATTCAAGTGAGAAGATAGAAGAGTCACTCATATGATTCTAGAAGAACAATAAGAAATACGTATATACACACATACATACATACACATACATGTAACATTTAAAGTCAAATGTTTTTAATTAAATGCTGTAGAAAAAAAGGTTTCCTGGAAGAAAAAGACTGTGTGTCAGGCACACAAAATCTGAGCAGAAGGGAAAATACAGATGCAAAGGTCTAGTGGGACACTGAAGAAAAGAGACTTGGCAAAGTTTGGAGATTAATAAACAGAGTGAGCTTCAGAGGTGTAGGCATGGAGGAAATCATGGGGAACAGAAGGAATAGGAGATCCAGAAAGCTTGAGGGAGAACCACACAGTGAAGTCACAGAAACTGACAAAGGACCTGAGTAAGGAGTTCTTGGCACTACCCATATCCCCAGTGCCTAGGACAGCACTGAAATAAACTTCTTCCCATGGGAAGGGAGGAAATTATAAGAGCAGCAGGAAGGACTCCAGGATGATGCTGAGAAAATTTGGAAGGCAGTCTGTGTTAATGTTTTACAAACTTTCTTACTGTATTTCTCCTCTCCAAGAGGAAACTATTAAGTTAAAAATGAATTTAACTAGTTGGGAACTGTTAGCTCATGCCTATAATCCTAGCTACTCAGGAGGCTGAGATCTGAGGATCCATAATTGAAGTTAGCCCAGGCAGGAAAGTTCATGAGACTTTTTTTTGGCGGGGGGGTCCGGTTGTGGGACCTGAACTCTGGGCCTGGGCACTATCCCTCAGCTCTTCAGCTCAAGGCTAGCGCTCTACCACTTGAGCCACAGTGCCACTTCCCGGCTTTTTCTTTTTGTTTATGTAGTGCTGAGGAATCGAACCCAGGGCCTCATGCATGCAAGGCAAGCGCTCTACCACTGAGCCACCTTCCCAGTCCTCCATGAGACTCTTACATCCAGTTATCCACCAAAAGCCAGAAGTGGAGCTGTGGCTCAAGAGTAGAATACCGACTTTGAGCAAAAAAGCTCAGGGACAGTACCCAGGCCCTGAGTTTAAATGCTAGTACCAGCACACAAAAAAAAAAAGAAAGAAAAGAAAAGAAAAAGAAAAAGAAAAGAAAATTAACGCATTTTTAATGAGAGAAATTAAATGGAAAGGAATGAGTTTGTCAAATAGAATTGAGTTTTGGACTACTGCAAAACCTTAGTAGTTGGTGCCAGCTAACATTTTGCTCCTCTAAGAACTAGTTTCTGTTCCCTGGGAGGCAATAATGACCTTGTTGAAAATGCATGGGACTAACTCCCAGGTATGCCCAGAACTGGTTCTGCTTGAGGGCCACTCTGATACCTAGAGTCTGATAGCTCGCTCAAGGTATGTCTTGGGTTCTTTCCTCACCCATCTCCCTTCCTGGCCTCAACAATCGGTAAGAAAAGAAGGAACAGATTTCATTTCAATAACGCAAGTTTTCTTGCTTTTTCTTTCCTGTGGGGGTGTCTGAGAGAAAAGTCACAGGGCGGACTAACAAAGGCCTGCAGCCCTCAGGGAACCATGAGCCCTCTGCCCTACACATGAGCCTCTGGAGCCTTTTCCCTTCAACTTGTTTATTGAACTCTGACATGATTTATAGTCTCATTTCATTCAAGCACCTCAGCCATTTCTCTACTTGACTTCAACTTTCAGGAACTGTTTGGACTTCTAAGGTAGGATGTAGGTCTGGAGGCAATTCCATTGAAGTTGGAGATAAATGAGGACTACTGAAAAGCCTAAGACATCTACTCAGGGTTTATAGGAGGACGGACTTTTCAAATGACCAGTTTCTAATCCCAGCTATTATGGCTTAACACCTTCCAGGGGCTGGGGCCTGAAGCCACTCTCTGCTCTGGGTAAGAGTCTATTCTGCCTGAGGTGGGTGAATAGAAGGGAGGAAAGCTAAAAAGGGTCTTCTTAGAGTCCTACGACAGACATGGCCACCACAAGAATACCACAGACCAAGCACACCCTATTTCTGTTCTCTCTATGAGATTCCACAGAGCCCTCTAAACTAGAGACCAGCAATTGAAATGTGAACTGTAGGGTGTCTGTAGGAAGAAATGCCTATTAAATTACAGTTATCACCTTCAAGTACATAGGTTTTCCTATAAGGCAGGCTCTCTGAAGACAGTATGTGAGAAGACTCTGAAAGGGCCTCAGGGGTAACTGGCTCAAATCCACATACAAGGATAGCAGGGACCAGAACTCCAAATGGCTGAACTCAATTTTAATTTCAATCAGATCCTAGAGGGGAGTAGCTGAGGGCCAATTAGGGGGCAGGAAACAGTGGGAAGAGGGAAAGAATATATGAGGGTCTTCACATCTCTACTCCCTTTTCTATATTCTACTCTACCTTCCTGTAATCTTCTGTCCAACTAAATCTGTCTGGTTTTCAAGGTATGACCAGTTGGTCATACCTTGAGAGATGCTGGAAGAGGAACCATTGGCCTAAAAGTCTACCCTGATCTGGACGTGTATGGCTTGCCCAAGCCATACTTGTAGATAAACAGCAAGAATAGAGATGACTAGCCAGACCTATTTGGGCCTATCACCCTGTCAAAAGAATGTGAAGAACTGAGAACATGTCGGTTCAAGCCTGTGTGGGAGGTGGAGATCAGAGTATTGCAGTTTGAGGCCAGCTCAGAGGTGGGAGCGGGACTGGGGGAAGTATATAAGACAAGATTCCATCTCAATTAATGCCTGCATGTGGTGGTGAGAGCCTGTTAACCTAGCTATTTAGGGGAAGCTCAGTGGGTAGGCTGGATGCAGTTATTTGTGCTTGTTATCCTCAGAGACACAGGGAACACAAGCAGAATTGCAGCCCAGGACAGCCTTAGAATAAAGCAAAGGCAAAAAGGACTGGAGATGTGGGTCAAGTGGTAGAGCCCAGCAAGTACAGTCTCCAGTACCAACACCCCAAAGAAAAACAAAATAATAGTGTGAATCCTGTCCTCAGTTAATAGACTAGTAAACTGTAGACCCACCCCAGAGAAGCCAGAGGTATCAGAATCTAAGAATCAGTAAATTCTCCTTGGGGTAACAGAAGAGAATAATGGGGAGTGGGAGACAACCTCTCACACACACATTCAAGCCCTGGGAAGTTAAGAACTCATAACACCCACATCAAAGAGAATACTTTTAATAAGAGGGGGAGCCCTTTAATAAAAAAATATTTAATTTGTTGTGGCAAGTGTTTGCTTTATTGAGTTAGGAGATTAAGCAAGTGAAAATCTCAAATCCTCAAGGAATTTTCCCTGGCAGAGTAGGGGTGGGAGGGAGTAACAGTTTGGGGGATGTTTCATTTTAGGCCCTTGGAGAAGTCAGTCCTGCTGATTTAAGTGGCTTTTTGAGTTCTGCTGAGCCTTGCCCCATGCACATAACAAGGACTCTGTGTGCAGGGTCATTTCTAATGTGATCAATGCTGGTAGGTCAGCTGTTAATAAGATAGATTTTCACTAACACTGTCTCTTTAGCATTCCCACGAGAGAAAAGCAGCCAGCTGTTTGCTGACAATGACCTTGCCTAAAGCGAGGGCTGGGTCAGGAAGATGTACAGGGAGCAACCCCCTCACTGTGAGCAAACAACTTGCCCAGATTCCTGGCCTTTCTCAGGTTTGCCTGACTGTACAGAAGAATGATCCAGGTTGGAACCCACCCAAGTGTGGAGGGCTCTTTGTGGTTACTCAGGAATAAACAGAGCTTAGCACCTTCCAAAAGCTCTGAAAGCAAATTCCAAATCCAATCTTCTCTGGCCTCAACTCAGAGCAGCCCAAGAGCATAAACTTGCCAGAAGGTTCTTATGAGACACATATGAGAACATTCCTGTGATGTCAAGGTGAGGGCAGAAAGAGGAGCATGAGAAGTGGATCATCCAGTTGGGTCAAAACAGACCAAAAGCTCTGAATGGCTCTCCATATGTAGGCAGGAACACTTTTTCACTCCATAGATGATGGAAGAGAAAGGTTCAACTTTCTCAACCTTGAACTTGATCCCATTTAAAATCTCATATAATGCCCTCGGAGTCATTTTCCTGCTTGGCATGGGGAAGAATGCATCCCCACATCTCTGATCTCAACACCTATCTAGAGTCAACCTTAGGTGAGGGCAGAACTGCCGTAAAGCAAAGTGGGAAGCTAAGAGCGTTCAGTGCAAAAGTCAACAAACTTAATTCATTCAGTTAACATTTACTAAGTTTTTACAATCTACAAGCAAGGTTTTTTTGTTTTTTGTTTTTTGTTTTGGGTCCGGTCGTGGGGCCTGAACTCTGGGCCTGGGCGCTGTCCCTCAGCTCTTCAGCTCAAGGCTAGCGCTCTACCACTTGAGCCACAGCGCCACTTCCAGCTTTTTTTCTTTTTGCTTATGTGGTGCTGAGGAATCGAACCCAGGGCCTCAGGCATGCAAGGCAAGCGCTCTACCACTGAGCCACCTTCCCAGCCCTGTTTTTTGTTTTTTTTACTATCTACAAGCCCTGAGCCAGGTACTAGAGATTAAAAATGGACCATGGCAAATGTCATCCTTGTTCAATTTGGCTCTTGGTTCAATGGAACATATGAACAAAGTAGTTGGCACTTCAGTGCTGTGACGGAACAGCACAGGGGTATCTATCCCTGACAGGGAAGTATCAAGTGTCTAGGCTTCCAAGAGGAAGATCTAAAGGGTGAGTCAAAGTTAGCTCAGAGTTAGCAGACAGGGCAAAGAAGATAAACAATCACATTGAGGAACAGGCAGGCTTGTGGCCAGACTGCTGTGTAAGAGCTGATCATGCAGATCCTATGCAGGCCATGCTGTACAGATTGAATTCAATGCTAGAACTGTCAAAGGACCACTGAAGGAGTTTAGGGTAGAAAGATAGTAGAGTTATGCATGTGTATGAGAGAGATTATCTGGTTTTAATGTGGAGAAAGGATGAAAAGAAGAAATGACCAGTTAGGCCAGTGTAGGGGTTGATAAATCACTAGACAAGATTTTAGCAGTAGAGAAAGAAGGAATGGATATGAGGTGCTCTTTCAGATGTAGCATCAACAAGACTTGATGACAGATGGCATCTGCAGGTGGGTAACCAGGGAGATACTCAGGTTTCTTTAACCTTAGCAAGTAGGTACCTAATAGTAGTAGTTTTAGAAACACAAACGAAAAGTGCCAAGTTTTGCTGTGTTTGGTAATTTTGTTTTATTTTGGCTGGCTTATAATGAATCCCATTTCTTGGAAGTTATGTTTGAGGAAACCCTCAGTGATGTCTAGCAGGT
The DNA here is from genome assembly GCF_019054845.1 of Dipodomys spectabilis. Classification (NCBI taxonomy): domain Eukaryota; kingdom Metazoa; phylum Chordata; class Mammalia; order Rodentia; family Heteromyidae; genus Dipodomys; species Dipodomys spectabilis. The sequence goes on along the minus strand of NW_024870939.1, from coordinate 3,366,352 downwards.
TATCACAATGCCATCAAGGTATGATGTTAAATAGAGACAGGGCTCTGTGAGGTATGTAAATGGAAATCAAACCACAGAAAAAGGTAGAGTTGTCCTGAGGCCTGTGAAATGAGAGGAAAGCTCGGGACAGACCTCAAAACTCTCAGGGATGGACAGAGGAAGAGAAATCCACAAAAGAAATTTAGGAGATGCCTGAGAATTAGGGGTTGGGGACAAGAAGAGAACTCCATCCTAGAAACTAGGGAAGATGCAGGGAATAGCCTATGAATGGGCTGAAGAACTGAAGAACACTCATAGGATGGAGCACCAAAAGCAAATTGAGGCACAGCGTTCTTCTGACAGAAGATAGAGGCAGTGGGTTGAGAAGAGAGTCAAAAGGAGAAAGTGGCTTATTTGGACAATTCTGCCAAGATACTTCTTTGGGAAGAGCAGGAGCTAAAGAAGTCTCTTATAGAGAATTTGGGCCCAGGTTGGGTCTTTGCCTGATGTTTATGAGAATTAGAGAGGTGAGCATATTGAATGCTGATAGGTGTGGTTTAAGGGGGCACAAAGGATGTATGGGAGGCTGCTGGACAAAGCCAGGCCCTGCTTGTAGATGGAGGAGCTCCCCATAGATTGGGGGAAACTCCAGGCTGATCCCTTGTTTAAGGAGAGAAAAAGGCAGACGAGCAGATAAAAGGAGCTGAGGATTGATGGAGTCCTGAGCCAGGATAGCAGGCCCAGGCCCCATGATCAGGACTGCCATGTTTCATTGCAGTGAAGTTGTGCATAGAGATTTATGGTCTGATGGTCTTTTTAAGTTGTCTGACCTCCATCTTTTGCCCATCTTCTGGTCTGAATAATCATTTGTTTGCTATTATTAAGCTTCTTTTGCCATTGTCAGGAGGGGAGGCCTATCATCAGACCACTTTTATACCAAGAATTACAGTTAATTGCCTATTTATATTTTTATCTCTATATCCAAGGTATATACATATCTATACACCTATCTATATTTTATCTATCCATTGTTAGAAAAAATTAACACAAAAGTAGAGAGAAGAGTATAATATACCTATCACTCAGCGTCATTAATGACTAATATTTATCTAGCACTAGATAAATACTATCTAGTGGGGGGTTATTTTTAGGGATTTTTGTCTGGTTTGCTTTTGCTAGTATATTTAAAAAATAACAGATGTCATGAATATTTCAGTATACATCTCTGTGAAATTAGATTTCAGTTGTGAATACAACCACAATGCCATATGTCTCTTAACAAAAATTGAAAATAATTCCTTAATATGATTGGATATCATGGCTAGATTCATGTTCACTTACTGTCTCAAAAACCTTTTGCTTTTAGTTTGCAACAAAAACATTATAAAAAGTTTTAGGGGGGTGGGAAGGTGGCTCAGTGGTAGAGTGCTTGCCTTGCATGCCTGAGGCCCTGGGTTCGATTCCTTAGCACCACATAAGCAAAAAGAAAAAAAGCTGGAAGTGGCGCTGTGGCTCAAGTGGTAGAGCGCTAGCCTTGAGCTGAAGAGCTGAGGGATAGCGCCCAGGCTCAGAGTTCAGGCCCCACGACCGAAACCCCCCAAAAAAGTTTTAGTTTGATTTGAGTGGCTATGAATTCCATCTTGTTACAGCCAGAGCTGTCAGAGATATTAGAGAAGCCACAGGAACAGTCCCTAACCCAAACCTCAACTATTTTGGCAATAGTAGTTTATGCTGAAGTCAAGGGCCCACATCTGTTATGTCTACCTCCAGCTCCCACAATCTGAGCTCAATTGAGCTTTCAAGAACTATATCTGTTATCTACAGAGGAAAGAAATGCTACTCATTATCAGGACTTGTCTACAAATAAAGAATTGTGTGTATGTGTGTATGTAAAAACATGCATATGTATGTATGGATGGATATAATGTATGTATAAAGTAACTTCTATGGATAGAGATCAAAGTATAGACACCTAAGTGGGGGTCTTGGCATGAAAGTGGTCTGTCTGATGATGTCCCCCTGTCCTTGAGTGGGTAACAGAAGCTTATTCAAGCTAACTTAAACTAGGTAACATCATGGTACCAGGGGAAGTCTGGTTACCCAAGGACTCGGCCTAGAAAGCCAGCCTGCCCCTCTTTCTCTGCTTTTGTTGTCTGCTTCTCTGTTTCTTCTTTACCCTTCTTCTTTACCCTCTATTTGTTTCTGCCCTTGCCTAGTCCTCTACACCGAAAATCATTGACTCTACTCCAAGGATCATCCCAAATTCTTCCCTCCCTCCCTTTCTTCCTTCCTTCCTTCCCCTTTTTCTTTCTCCTTCCCTCTCCCTCTTTCTCTCCATCCTTCCTTTCTGTCTCTCCCTCCCTCCTTCTATGCCCTCCCTATCCTCCTCCTCCTCCTCCTCCTCCCTCTTCTTTTTTTTTTTTTTTGGCGGGGGGGGGGGGGGGGTCTGGTTATGGGGCCTGAACTCTGGGCCTGGTCGCTGTCCCTCAGCTCTTCAGCTCAAGGCTAGCGCTTTACCACTTGAGCCACGGCGCCACTTCCGGCTTTTTTCTTTTTGCTTATGTGGTGCTGAGGAATCGAACCCAGGGCCTCATGCATGCAAGGCAAGTGCTCTACCACTGAGCCACCTTCCCAGCCCTCCTCCTCCTCCTCCTCCCTCTTCTTATTCCTCTTCCCTTTCTTCTTTTTCTCGTCCAGGCTGGCCTAGAATTCCTAATCCTCCTGCTTTAGCCATCTGAGTGCTAGGATTACCTCAATACTGGTCTCTCAATTCAAAATCCTTCAGAGAGCCTCTGATCTTCCCAACTTGTCCCATCACTGTGACCCAGATCAAAGTCAGGGAAGGTACAGGGAGGGAAAGCATATCTCCAAGGACAGCAGGAAGAGAGGGCACCTCAAATAGATCTTTAACACGTAGTAGTGGTAGAGACGTGCACTTACTGTAATCAGTCCTTTGGTCTCAGTCATGCCTCTACTACCAGAAAGGACTTTCAGAATGCTCTAAGGTACATATAACAGTATGGGTGGTTGAGCAGTGCCAACTCATCTCTTTTTTTGGAGAAGAGGGCACCTATGGAGCTGATGTCACCATGGAATTCATCAACCCCTAAAGCTATGTCATTTTAAACTTGTAGGTCTAACAGAACTTGGAAAAGGCTGATTTCGTTCAACTTTCTTCTTTCCTTCTAAAAACTTTTGAAGGGCTATTGTAGTAGATCCTGTGTAATACTTAAAATGAATAAGGTCAGATTCCTCTTTGGGGCCCCTCTCCAGTGAAGAGGTTTACTACTTTCTTTCATGGCTTTCCTTTCTCTTTCAAATAAGCTCACCGTTTATATTTTTTAAAGAATGAGGTGTAAATCTGTTCTCAAAATGATCTAACATAGGTTCTGGCAGATTTCTCTGTTAAAGGCCAGAGAGAAAATATTTGAGGCTTTTTACACATGAATTATATCCCCCCCCCCAATCATCTTCTCTCCTTTCCTCTCCTCTTTATTCTTCTTTTTCTTTAAATATGTAATAACTGGGCAAATGGGTTCATGCCAGTAATCCTAGCCCCCCAAGAGGAGGCTGAGATAGGAGAATTGTGAGTTCTATATCAACCTGGGCTATATAGCAAGACCCTGTAAATACAAACATACATACATATATAAATAACCAAAATATTTTTGGCTAGATGGTTATCAAAAATAGACCAGTGGGGCTGGGAATGTAGCTTAGTGGTAGAGTGCTTGCCTAGCATGCATGAAGCCCTGGGTTTGATTCCTCAGTATCACATAAAAAGAAAAATCTGGAAGTGGCACTGTAGCTCAAGTCATAGGGTGCTAGCCTTGAGCAAAAGAAGCTCAGGGACAGTGCCCAGGCCCTGAGTTCAAAAGCCCCAGGACTGGCACAAAAACAAAAAAAATAGACCAGTGATGCTTGTACCTCAGGGGGCATTATTTCTTAACCCTTGATTCAGCGTAAGAGGTAGGGATGTGCTCATATATACAGAAAACTAAACCTAGGGCAAAGTCTGTTTTCAAAGTGTAAGGACACAGGCTCTAGAGCCAAAGGACTTGCTGTCAAGCTCTGTCTCTCATAAATTGCGTGGCCTTAGGCAGGTTACTTGTTATTAAGAATCTCAATCTCTTCATCATTGAAATGGAAATAGTAAAAGACTTTCCTCATGTGATCAATTGGATTATTTGTAAATGCTATGTGATAATGACACAAAGGTAAATGGGAGTGAGAGTGTTCTGTCCAGGCTGGACCCCTGGAGAGGAAGTGTGTTGGAATGTATCCTAAATAGCAAAGATGGGAGAGAGGGCCTGAAGGTGGAAAAGCCAGCCTCTTCTGAAAGAAGTTGCCAGTGGACTCTGAGGAGTCAATCAGTCCTATTAGGATTGACAGTCCTATTGGGTAACTACAAATACCTTTTGGATACACCGAGAAGTGGCTCTCAGAGTAATTTAGTTGCAGAAGTCTTTGCCTGAATGAGAAAGCCCATTCAGAATTTTCCAATAGCTTTGTCTGATGGCATCCACTTAGCCTGGGATATCCTCACTCTCTGAGCAAAGACATGATGTGCAGCATGATGGAACTCCTGCCCCATCCTACATTACTGTAGGATTAAAAGCAATCACTTCTCTGGTGGTTCTCCAGGAATGCCGAAGTAGAGGCCCAGCAGAGGCCCTTAGCCAAGGTTCCTAGGTCAGGGAAAGGAGAGACTTTGATTCATGGGGAGTTATTCAGTCATGGAAGAAAGTGGATTGTTTCTGGAACAGTTATAAGGTAGTGGTCCCATCTCTCTGGTTCCAATCTCAGGCATATTTCATCTTTAGAGATGGGGATTCAAGATCCTTATGGAGAGTTTATTAAGCACTTGAATCAATTATCTAACATGCTGTGTTTCATTCTGATTTTATCCTTGGCAACATCTTTTTTTTTCTTTTTCTTTTTGCCAATGTTGGGGCTTGAACTCAGGGCCTAGGCACTGTCCCTGAGCCTTTCTGTGCTCAAGGCTAGCACTCTATCACTCGAGCCACAGTGCCACTTCCAGCTTTTTCTATTTATGTGGTACTGAGGAATTGAACCCAGGGCTTCATGCATGCGAGGCAGGCATTCTACCACTAAGCCACATTCCCAGCCCCATTCTTCTTTTTAAAAAAAAAAAATTCAGTACTGGTACTAGAACTTGACCTCAGAGCCTTTGCAATCTCATTTAGCTTTTTTGCTCACGACAGACACACTGCCACTTGGACTATACCTCCAGGTATAGTATTTTGCTGGTTAATTCAAGAGAAGAGTCTTCAGATTTGTCTGCCTAGTCTTTGAAATGCAACCCTCAGATCTCAGCCTCCTGAGCAGCTAGGGATTGTAGGCATGAGCCAGTGGCATTCAGCAATATAGTCAGTAATGTTCTGATGATAACTTGACTTTATCTATATATCTGCCTATAAGGAGAGAATGCATGGGCTACAGAATAAAATAATTAGCTCCTATAATTATTATAAATCATTGTAATTAAATTGGCCTTTAGGTTTATATATCAGCCGTTATGAACTGATTGCCATTAGTCATCATCTTTGGGACAATAAAAAGACAAATTTCTGAGTCTTTGCTAGAGCGAATACTCCAATAGTCCTGTGAGGTCTTTTCATTTTTTGTCAGCCCCTTTTGCTACCTCCTAAACTTTTCCATGTGTGTGTTGACACTTAACCTCTTTCAAATTCTCTGCCAGGTTTGGTTTGTGAACACACAGAGCACTTGTAAAAATAGTATTTCATTCTTTCACATATGTATTTTCATGTCTGTGCTTTTATATAGTGGGAATTTTCCACGTAAATTATAAGAATAGGACAGAATTTGCCTAGGTGTCCCATTTTCTTTCATAAATTGTTTCTTGGTGTTCAAAAAAAAAAAAAAAAACCAAAATGCTTAGTGGTTCCTCTGAGATCTCTAAGAAAAACTTCAATTAGCTTTTGAAGAGAATGAACAGTGGTTTTCAGTTTCTGCTGGGAAATTCAGGGTCCTGATATGACTTCTGTATGAAGTTAAATAGTGTTGTTTGTTAATGGAGAAAAATTCACATTCATGTTACTTTTGAGAAATAAACTTCTCAAAGTCTCAAAATTAATAATCAGCAGACCTGAGGCAAAAGCAAAATTATGTCTTTGTAACCATACATGGAAGCTAGGTGTTTTGGTGATGGGAAATGGGATGGAGCAAGAAGATTTCAGAATGAAGTCAGAGGCGCCACTTAGAGTAAGCATAGTTTAACTGTGGACTTGATACATTTTAGATGAGTAAACTTAATTTCATGTAAGAAACAAGTTTACATAAATACAATTCCTAAATATTTGGAGGCAACATAGTCTTTTTTAAGAAATTATAACAACTCAGTTTGACAAAGAAAGTGTCATTGTGACACTTCCACACCTGGACGAATGCATCATAACCAACCTCCCCTCCATCACTCTCATACCTCATCCTCTCTTCAGTTTCAGTAGGTTTCTTTGTTCTATATTTGTACATGAAAACAAACTATTTTGATCATATTCATTCTCATTCACTCCCCTGTTGGCCCAACCCCCCTGGCAGGTACCCACCTCACCTAGCCACAGATGCAGCATAGTATTAATGTTAAAGTTTTCATTCTACAGGAGATGATAGTCTTTTAAAATTGGGAGGATGGGGGTGTGGAAAAGTAAAAACATATCCTAATTACTAAATCATCCTAATATATACTATTAATAAATATATCCTATTAATAAGTATATATTAAGTTATTAATACATCCAAATTAGTAAACTTTATCCTAATCAATAAATTATTAGTAAACAATGACTAATTAATAAATTATCAATACTACATCAATATTATAAACTTATCAATACATTATATTATATATTGTTTAACACATTGGTTTCATTAATAGTTATTAACTAATATATTAATGTAGATGAACTATTATCCTAATTGAGATTAGCATATCAAAAAGTGAGCATTATTTGCAAACAAGCCAGGACACGATTTAATGACAATAATATGCATCTTAAGTACAGAAAGTAAAGGACATCCCCTTCAGCCATACTGTTTACAATTTTCAGGTTTTGCCCTCATCTAATCCCACTTAACAGACAAATCTTCTTTTCTTTCTTCTTAAAGATCTGTGTTTTCCTTTTAAGAAATACTGCTGTCTGCTTCTTAGGCCTCCTGAGGTTCTGATGTAATTAGTGTGGGAATGTGGAATTCCCCAAAGTACTCAGATTTTAATGTAACCATTAAATGAGACTTCTGATATTTAATCTAGCCAGGGGAGAAGCAGGATAAGTTACCATCACCACTCTTCTTTTGAAGAAGTATCTATAATTCAGGTCTTTTGGCTTTTAGCCTTTCCCAAATTCTTCTTGAAGGACATTGTATTCATGTCCCATGGTTTGAATGTTGGAAACCCTGTTCCTTGACTGTATCTTGTAGCAAGCTCTGTGATGTGTTCTCCGATTTTGGTTATTACTGGAACTGCTACAATGTCTAATCTCATTTGTGACCAAGCTACTAGGCACAGAACAGGTCTCAGTTCTAGACTTCCCTCTGCGTGACAGAAAACTGCTTTCTGTGGCATGTGACTTTTCCAGGTTCTGTTCAACAACATTCTAGCCCAGAAAGGGCCACCTAATGCTTGCCTCTGTGTGTGCCAGGGGTGTTACGCCACTGCCAGACCTGGGCCAAATCCCTCAAAAGGCTTTTTCCAGCCCAGGGGTTTTGTTTCCACTTGACCTGCTTCTCCAACTCTAATTCCCCACTTTTTGAAGCCAACTATAGAATAAAGGTCACTTTATAATGTATCCTGTGGTATTACATTAATCATTTTATCAGGCATCCATCAGCTCTTAAAACTAGTTTTGACTAGAAGCTTTTATTTTGGCCAGTCCTGGGGCTTGAACTCAGAGCCTGGGCATTGTCCCTGAGCTTCTTTTGCTCAATGCTAGCACTCTACCACTTGAGCCACAGTGCCACTTCCAGGCTTTTTTGTTTATGTGGTCCTAAGGAATCAAACCCAGGGCTTCATGCATGCTAGGCAAGCACTCTACCACTAAGCCACATTCCCATCCCCTGACCAGAGACTTTTTAACGAACTCAATTCTTTATTGAAGTTAGAACATGTTTAAGTATTTTTTGTTTTGTTTCATGCCAGTCCTAGTGCTTGAACTCAGGGCCTGGGTGTTGTCCCTGAGCTTTTGTGCCCAAAGCTAGCTACAGCTTTAAGCTGTAGCTACAGCTTTAAGCTACAGCTATATTTCCAGCCTTTTGGTGGTTAATTGGAGATAAGAGTCTCATGGATTTTCTTGCCTGGGCTGCCTTTGAACTGCAGTCCTCAGATCTCAGCCTCTTGAGTAGCTAAGATTATAGGCATAAAATCCCAGCTGTTTGTTTTCAAATTCACACAAAAGTAATATTAATAAAATGAACCCCCATAGGTCTATCACCCAGCTTCAATCATTACTAATTCCTAGCCAATTTTGTTCCTCTGCCCCTACTCATTGTTCTGGATATACACCCTAGCTCATGTTGACACAAATCCCAGCTTCTAAATCATTCTATCTGTAAATGTTTCTGTATCTGGTTTTTTTTTTTTTTTTTTGGTCAGTCATGGGGCTTGAACTCTGGGCCTGCGCGCTGTCCCTCAGCTCTTCAGCTCAAGGCTAGTGCTCTACCACTTGAGCCACAGTGCCACTTATGGTTTTCTGAGTGACTTACTGGAGATAAGAGTCTCACTGCCTTTCCTGCCTGAGCTGGCTTTGAACCACAATCCTCAGATCTCAGCCTCCTGAGTAGCTAGGATTACAGGTGTGAGCCACCACGCCCAGCTTTGTATCTCTTTTTAAAAGATAAGGTCTCTTTCTTTTCAATAGAACTAAAAGAACCATAGCAGATCTGAAAAGAAATATCAGAAATTCCTTAATCTCATAAAATTATGCAGGAAGTATTCATTTTCTCTAGATCATCTCATTTATTATTTTAAAAGTACAATTGGTCCACACACTGCATCAGAAAACACGTCTGAAGTCATTTTAAGGTTATAACCTCCCTTCCTTTATTTTCTCCCTTACACTTAATATAGAAGAAAGTGGCATCCTTTGTCCTATCTGTTTTTGACACTGTGAATTTCATTCATTCATTTCATTCGTCCCTGTGGTAGTAGTGTTTGGCATGTTACTCTTCTCTCTATAGTTCCCGTGAACTCATTGTTAGGCCCTGTCTGACTTTCTACAAGACTATTTCATAGCTGGTGGTATACACATCCACCAGAGGGCAGCTCATGCCCCACTGATCTCTGCACCTATGTGGTTGATGATACTGGACTATGAGTGTATCATTGTATAGACCATTCTGAATATTTTGAAGTATACTAAAACACATAGGTTCCAAGCTCTTTTTATCTTAGTCATTTTTTTTCAAAGCCAAACTTCACTCAGAGTGATCAGTAAGTCCTCACTCTCAAACAGGAGATAGCAAGCATGTAATGAGGGCTGATCTGGACAGGGGATGCTAGAGAGTAAACATTAAGGAGTCCAATGTCTGGTATAGTTGTTGTATACTAAAGTAATTAGAAAGTAAATTGACTATAATTAAGTTTTATTTTAGGCTCTAAGCCTAAGTCAGAAACTTTGCCTAGAACAAGTTGTAATACTTCAGAGAAGCCTGGGCCCTATCCTAGATATGCTGGTATATAATTTCATCTAGGATATAACTTGGACATCAGACCCTTGGCCTCAAATTCAGGCTTTATCATCCCAAGTGCAGGGATCATAGGCATGTGCCACCATCCCTAACTGAAATGTTTAAATTTATTCCTGGGGATCAAACTCTTGACAACAAACTCGTGAGAACCCTTCCTCCACCTCAAGACACTAAATCAGAAACTCTGTGCTTTTTGCAAGCTTTATACTTTTGCAAGCTTTCCAGATGATATCATTTGCGAGCCACCATCCTTGGGTGTTTGTTATAGCTGAAATAAGCAGCATACATATAGGCCTTGTGGAAGAGATGACCCACTAGCTGGTCAATGGGAAACAGGAAGTAGTGCCTTCTTCATGAGTGTCATGAGACACTGAAAACAGATACCTGGGAGCTTGTTGGCAATGTAGAATCTTGGACTCTTATCCTAGGCCTGCTGACCAAAATCTCCATTTTGCTGGAATTCATATATATTAAAGTACATGGGAGGTATACAGGTATAAGGACATACAGATATACACTGGTATAGAGTAAGGGTAAACAGACTCTAGTCACACAATTAGGACAACTAAAGCATAAAGAGAAGGCTCTGAAGATCCTACTCTACCTTTAGCTAATGTTGACAGAGCCGGTCCTAAGGAATTCCTGTGATAACCTACTAGAAATGGAACTACTTGGTCAAAAGGCATGCAAACATCAAGAAAGCTTTGCCATTAGATCTGCAGTACATGTGTGGCAATGTGTACAAGTTTACACCTATGTGGAAAGTTGTCTATCTTTTTTGTTGTAAAGGTGATGTAAAAATATGGAACACTTCTTTGTATTGTTCCAATTTTGGTATATGTGCTGCCAAAGCGAGCACTGTCCATCTTCTTTATTATTGCCAATACGAGAAATGAAAAATGATATTTCATTTTTACTAATTAAAAAACCCTTTAATTACTAGTGAAGTTGGCCATTTTCTTTTTTTCTTTTTCTTTTTTCTGTTGGTCATGAAGCTTGAACTCAAGACCTGGGCACTGTCCCTGAGCTCTTTCACTCAAGGCTATTGCTCTACCACTTCAAGCCACAACTCCACTTCTGGTTTTCTGGCAGCTAAATTGGGGATAAGATTCTCATGGACTTTCCTGCTTGGGCTGGCTTTGAATTGCAATCCTCAGATCTCAGCCTCCTGAGTAGCTGTGTTATAGGTGTGAGCCACCAGCACCCATTTTTCATTTTTTGTCATCTTAATTTCTTTTCAGAAATTTTCACTTTTACTGGAAAATGTGAGCGTCTCTTATTAATGTAAGGGAACTATATTACAAATATTCATCTTTTGAGGTTGTGCTAGAAACATTTTTTCCTGGTACATTACCTTTTTTCTGAACTTGGTTAATGTCTTTTTTTTATACAGAACTTTTTGTTTTATTTTTATGTAATCAAATGAATAGTTTTATGCTTTTCTTTATACTTTATGTTTTTATGTCTTATTAAAGATATCTTTCTCCAAGAAATCAATGCTCTTGTACATTTTCTTCTAGTACTCTTACATTTTTATATAGATTCGTTTTTGCTATGGGTGAGAATTTTTTTTTTGGGTGAGAATTTTTTTTTGGGGGGGGTCCAGTTGTGGGGCCTGAATTCTGGGCCTGGGTGCTGTCCCTCAGCTCTTCAGCTCAAGGCTAGCGCTCTACCACTTGAGCTGCGCCACTTCCGGCTTTTTTTCTTTTTGCTTATGTGGTGCTGAGGAATTGAACCCAGGGCCTCAGGCATGCAAGGCAAGTGCTCTACCACTGAGCCACCTTCCCAGCCCCATGGGTGAGAATTTTTAAGGTTAGCAATTAATCAAATCCATGAAGAATTTATTTTGATGTTCAGTTTTTTTTTAAAGTATTTAAAGCTTTATTTTTAGGTTGGTTGCATTTAAAACAATTCCTTCATCAAAACCCAAGTTCTCATGAGTACTCAAGTCTGTTTCCATTAGTCTCCTTGTCTATATCTGACTACATTACTCAAGCTTTTCAAAGCAAGTTTTTATATGTCCTAATTTATGTCTCATCCCCATATCTTTTTTTTTTTTTGGTCTGGTCATGGGGCCCGAACTCTGGGCCTGGATGCTGTCCCTCAGCTCTTCAGCTCAAGGCCAGTGCTCTACCACTTGAACCACAGTGCCACTTCCGGCTTTTTTTCTTTTTGTTTATGTGGTGCTGAGGAATCGAACCCAGGGCCTCATGCATGCAAGGCAAGCGTTCTACCACTGAGCCACCTTCCCAGCCCTCATCCCCCTATCTTAACCTTAAAATTTTTCCTCAACTCTTTGCAATTTGCTTTTTCAGAGAAGTTTGGAATTAGATAGTCATGGTCCAAAACTATTCCCTTGAGCTTTCAATTGGGACAGATGAAAGCTACCCACCAATATGAGGTTGATGTCTTACAAAAGTGAGCTAAGAGTCTACCATGAGGACACCTGGCGCCCTGGCAGCCCTCTGGCTAGAGGCTTGCTGGAGTTGCCTCTGACAGGGAGGCACAGCCCCGTGCTGCCTCTGCCCCACTCATCACCCTCGCAGTCTGTGATTGTTGGACTTCTTGAAAGAACAAATTTCTACACATCCTTCATTTAAATTCTTTCTTTCTGCAAATGATCTTTAGATTTTAACCTGAACTTTCAGAGTCAAATCACAGGGTAAGAAGTATGGAAACCCCATTTATTGTATCAGAACCAGAGGAAATACTTTTGGTCCTCCCAGCAAACCATACTGGTCCCTTACAAGTGATCAACCTAGAATAACCAGGTTCCAATTGAGACTTTATAAAATTGCTCCAGAATTACTAGAACTGCCTTGTCAGTATATTTTTATGTTTAATAAATATGAATTGTTCATCTATCACTGTTTCTCTATTTTTAAAACATGTCTCTTACCCCCAGAAAGATTCCTCATGCTAATTCTTGGCTATTCTTTGAAGTCTACCTTGTATTTAGCATGACAGCATCAAGAAGTGTGGGGACAGACAAGGACATCCCTAAAAGAGATGCCTAGGACTCTGCCTATGAGTCTAGGACCAATGTCCCAACCCCATGGGTCCTTAGGCCTATATCTGCTGGAGAGATCTGGGTAGGGCCTCCTCCTGAAGGCATTGGCCTTGCTAAGCCTCATCCTTACCTCTTCCAGGTGGATAAAATTTGAAGAAAAGGTAGAGGAAGGTGGCGAACGCTGGAGCAAGCCCCACGTGTCCACACTGTCCCTGCACAGCCTCTTCGAGCTCCGTACCTGCCTGCAGACAGGGACAGTACTGCTGGATCTGGACAGTGGTTCCCTACCACAGATCATAGGTGAGGCAAGGGCCACTGCAGGCATCTTTCCTGTGGTCTCCACAAACCAGGGAAACTCCTTCCACCTTGATCCCACCTGCAAGTCCAGGTGACTAGCCTGTGCCAGGTGACTAGCTCTGGTGCCCCTCAGGCACTGTCCCAACAACTCCCAAGTTTTAGTATCACATAGAGTTCTATTATTGAGTAAGAGATCATCCTCTGAAATTCCACCCAGCAAAGTAGCAAAAAGGGAGAAGGGCTCCTCGCATGGTCAAAAACACCTGTTGTCACGATAACCTGTTTCTTTTCAGGGAAAAATGGATAATCATTTCTAGGAAATTGGCTCTCACTTAGTGGAATGTCAGAAGTAGGAGGTGGCTTGCCTTATTGTCCCTAGAAATTTAAATGAGTTTTGTCCTAGCTCATTTGATTTTGCCAGAAGTATTGTGGTCAAAGTGCTTTTCTAAATATAATTCATTTTAGGGCTCAAATCACTTGATAAAGTACTTTTGTGCTTTGTAGAGCACCTTCACATGTACTATCTCACTTGCTTTTCACACCATTTATAGAAAGAGCAGAGACTTCTATACATGCCTGCACAGCCATAAAGACATGCACACACCCTTGTACATGAAGAGGCTGAGGATTTGTGATATATCCAGGTTTTCACAGCTAGCAAGCAGCAAAGCCAGGACTATTTGTGTCCCATGCCGCTTTTAGTTCACTTTCAATCCCACTAATCATAGGCGAAACAGAAAACCTCCACACCTTGGGTCCCTTCTGTCCCACATGGACCAGGTATGCTTGTTTCCCTTTCAGATGATGTCATTGAGAAGCAGATTGAAGACGGGCTTCTGCGGCCAGAGCTCCGGGAACGGGTCAGCTACGTCCTCCTGAGGAAGCATCGTCACCAAACCAAGAAGCCCATCCACCGCTCCTTAGTGGACATTGGAAAGTCAGTCTCTTCTACCACAAGTGAGTTGGGCTATATGCTGGTGGGGATTGAGCAGGTGGCGGGGAGCAATATCAGGCCCCATGTGAGCTCAAGTAAGCCCACTTTGGTGTCTGGGACTGTCTTTACTATCCTGGGGAAACTGAGGTTCTGGGGATCCCTCAGTTTATCTTTAGCTGGCAAACTTCTGGGGACCCCAGCTATACTACAATGCTATCTCCTCATTCAGCACAGAGCAATACCTAGGAAATGTTCCTGGGTGCTCAGCCTGGACTGTACATTGCATTCACTGAGCCCTACTTTGGAATGCTGGCTTCAGTTTGGAGTTTGGCTTGGCAGAGAGAGGTAAATTAGAAAACTCTGTGAGATTATACCCCCAGCGCCATATATGTGCATACTTTTAGATGTGCTCACTTAGGAAAGGTCCTGGTTTTCCCCATGAATGCCCAAGAGATTCAGGGAGTTTCAACAGAAAATGGAGCACATAGAGATGGCAGGAGGGTCTGGATACACCTCCAAGCTGCCAGGGCTGGTATATCTGGCAGCTGGTGGCATTCTTAGCAGAGCTTGGGCCATTAAGGGAGAGTGTATTGTCCCCTTCCAGCTCTCCTCTCTCAATATCTAAGTTGAAATGCTTGGAGACACTGGTTCTGGTAAATCTGTCAGTTAACTACAGGCACCAGAACAAAAATGATAAAATTACTGAATGAAAACCCTTAAGGAAAGCCTTTAAATGAAGTATATAAAAAGCAGGAAAGTGCTTAACATATCTAAATAGCTGCAGGTATATGCACAACACTTCCCATGTTCCAGGCATTGGTGGGAGTGCCCTTCCTGTAGGAACTCACATCACCTTCACTATATCTGTGGTGTAGGTGCTAGTCTCCTTATCCCTAGATGAGGCACTGGAGGCACAGAGAGGCTAAATAACTTGCCTAAGGTTGCACAGACAGTGGTATAATCAGTGAACAATTCAGGCAGTCTACTGTGCTGGGCATCAGTTTAATCCATTGTATAGTTATTTTTTCCTATCTTATTTTTTATTTTTATTTTTAAATTTTACTCAGACTATTAGCTTGCTTTCCCAAAAAATCTCTTCCTCAGAAGGGAAGAGATATCTCTTATAGCCTCACTTTGCTTAGTTGAAGTAACTGTACATGGGTATAGATTTAGCCTGGAAGCTATACTACACCAGCAAGGTTGTGAAACCAAGTCCTTCTGTTCCTGCTCCCAGATCGCAGCCCTGCCCGGAGCCCCACAGCTGGCCCAAGTCTACACCGATCCACTGAGGACCTGAGGATGAGGCAAAGTGCAAATTATGGACATCTGTGTGAGTGTATTCCCTGCTGCTCAGTGATAAGTTTGTGCTGCCTGCCATGGCTGTTTGAAGCCCACATTTTCATAGATGGAGAAGATAGAGCCCATGATCTAAAATTCTCTGGATATCGCCAGGAGAAATCTCACCACACCCTATGCCTGGATTGCCCTCAGGGCCTGATTTACTACCATAATGTTCCAGATGATTCTTCTGGAAAAATGAATTTCTAAATCAGTTCTGGCATAATCAATACCAGTCCTGTGTTCTGAGCATGTTGATATTGGTCTTTAACTTTGCCTTCACTAAGCCAATCATTCCCCCTTATTTTCTGGTACAAAGCCTTATCAGAAGTGGGATTAAAAATGGATGAGGTTCTAGACCCCAGTAGCTCATGCCTATAATCCTAACTACTCATCTTTCTCACCAACAAATTTCAAGTTTAGTGATGCCTATACCTCTGAACATGCATCTCTGTCCCTCCCATCTAGCCTGGCACAGAGATGGCATCTGGTATAGACAAAGAAGGTGTGGCAAAGGGGTAGAGACCAGAGTGCAGTAGAGGGAAAACTCAGAAGAAGTGAAACCTGAAATTTAGTTATTTGTTCAAGAAAGTGCCATCAAGGGGAAAGGCCATGAGTGGATGCCAGCTTAAGTGGGATGCAGGATTGAGTGGGAAGGTGTCTTACTCTGGTTATGTACATGGGAGAGTCAAGAATAGGGACCAAGGGAAAAGGATCTACAAGAGCCTATCTTCCTTTAAACCTTCTTTTCTTCTTTCCTAGGTCATGCCCAGAGCAGGAGCATGAATGACATTTCCCGCACCCCAAACACAGACCAGGTAGGAAAGCCCCTGCACTTGGTTGTAATGGAGGGCTGTAATGGAAGCTTCTTACTAGAAGCCTTTGGGAGCAGAGAGCCCCTGTGGGAAGGCAGGGGTAGCAGTCTCCAGAAAGTTCCCCAGTATTAGGTCCTAGATGCTGGTTCTGTGACAGACCCCAGTCAGTAACAGAGAACGTGATCGGACGAAGTGACAGCTATCTCTGAGTTTGGGACTAGATAGAAAAAATCGACGCACATAGCTTAGTCTCCCCTATGACCCATGAGGACCTTTAGAGACAGGGACTGGAGAAGTCAGAGAGGAGGAAATAGGTCCTCTTCATGGAGAGACAGTGGTGGTTAATTTGTGGAACATCCCTGTAGAGTGTCTTCTTCAGCTAAGGGAGAACATTTACCCTGGTCTCCTACCAGCTTGGCAGAAACACCTTTGGTGAGATTAGAATCCTACAATTGGTTAAGGCCAGTTCCTAAGTCCCATAGCCAGGAACTCTGTGACCATGACACCCCAGGAAGCTCAAGGGAGGGCTCCACAATTCTAACTCTGCACTGCTCAGGGCAGGAGGCTCACTTGTGCCCCTTCCCCAGGAGTAGGAAGAAAGATGACAAAGGTCACCTGAAACTTGGTGAGGAGTGATCAAGACCTTGGGTGGCCTCAAGTACTTTCAAAGTACACCCAAATTTGCTGGAAAGTAAAATCAGGCCCTCAAATCAGTGTCCTGAAATAAAAACAATGACATGAACCAGCACTTAAAGGCCACATCCTGAGTATACAACACTGTGGCAAGCACTGTCTGGATCGTGAAGGTTCTGATGTGATTCCCACTTTGCTGATGAGATAATATTGAAGCTAAAAACAGGTAAATGACATACCCAAGTCCATACTACTGAATGATGACAGAACCATGATTGGATCAAGGCAGTCAGATTCCAGAGCACTCATTTTGGAGTAATTTATGAACCAGTCAGTGTTCTGACATATTTAGAAACAAATGATCATTGTTATAGTTATGCACATGGACAGTGGAGCAAAGGCATGAAAGGTTTACCTAGTAAAAGACTTTCACAACCCATTTAAATATGTGTATGAGTTGCCATAATCATACAGGCTATCACTTTCATCAGGCAGTGTGGCCTTGATTTGGGGCCAAGAACGCAATACCTGGTAACCAGTGTGTTTTTCCTCATATGCAGTGCTGCTTCTCTGTATTTGTGATTTGTGGCAACAGTGGTTTAAATGTGAGTGGGTACTCTTTAGGTGTAAGCTCAGAGGGACCTTTCTGAAGATTGTACATTGTTGGCTTTTGCAAAGCAAAATTCCATGCCTCCTCTAGCCTGTGGGTTCCTGGTGAACAGAGAGTGGGCTCATATAGCATGGCTGTGCTGCAGTGACGTTGTGCTGCAGAGACTCTGTGTGCAAAGCTGGGCCAGAGTATCTGGGGGGAGAGGGGTTAGGTTGAACAAGCCCATGTTCAGCTAAGCCAGGGCGGCCATTTTACCAATATGCACCATTCCTGGGATATCACTACTAAGCCCTCTTGAACAAAATATGTCCCAACCTGTAAGGAAGGACCAAGGCCTCTTCTTTCTTAGATTACAAGTGAATTGGTTGGGCCTCTATGCAGTATTATTACTTTAAAATCCTTATTTTCCAGAGCGCTCATGCCCATTTTACCTTCTCCTCCTTTCCACTGGACCTCCAAATCCAACCTGATGTTTGGCAGCATGGAGCTAGTATAGATGGTGGCTGCCTTCACACGCCTAGCAATTCATTCTGAAGAACATGCTTATTAGTTAGTTAGGTTTGACTAATCAGCTACATCTGATTAATAAAGGGACTTTTTGAACCTAAAACCTCTGGCCTTCCTGTCAACTCCTGCTTTCTACTATTAGGATCCTTGAGGGTATTATTGGTTGCCTGGGGAGTTGTGGAATTTAATTTATATTTAAAATGTTATGAGGATACAACCCTAGCTCACGTGCTTTTCTTCATGCCATTTAACCAAGTGTTCATCATCCCCATCCCCAAGAGATATATCAGGAAACAGTTGTGGGAACAAAGGAAAAGGACCTGTTGGCCATTCCTTTATCTACCTTTCCAACAACTGACCCCTCAATGGGGATAGGAAGAAGCTCAGGAGAAGTGGTCATAAACATCAGTAGGAATAAGCTTGGGCCAAGGGCTTTTCTAATACCTGACTGTTATAACAGATCTTGTCAATCTGTCTATTTAACCTTCCTTCTCTGGACAGACAGTATTCAGAGGGACTAGAGGGATACTCAGTTGGAAAGCCTCAGAAGTTAACCTGAAGAGTAACCTGAAGGAATGGAAGTCTTGTGAAAACTTGGAGACTAGTCGAAAAGTTCGCTGGTAGAAAATGAAAAACAAGGCCTCCCCTGTGACCATCAGAACAAGCCTCATTGTTCACTCTGCCACCAGAGAATGGTCTAGGCATATGGCCTTGTAAGTGCTAAGATTCCAGTTAGCTGCAGTGAAGGAAGCTATAGTCCAGGCCTAGATCCAGAAAGACCCAGGACTCTTCTGCACCCCCTCAGACCAGTTAAGTGTTTAGGGTCATATCCTTCCTAGCTAGAAAGGCTTGATTAGTCCTGGGGTTACCCAACATTAAAATCCTAATCTGTAGAACTGGAGAGAGAATTTGATTATTTCTCAGTTTCTTAAGAATTGCTGGGAGAATTTTCTTTTGTTTCTATGTGATAATAAGACAATGAAACGTGTCGAAACTATTTTACACCATGATGAAGAGAGGGTGACACAGGGGTGATACTGAATAGAATACAGTATAAACATGTATGAAAATTTCACAATGAAAGCCTAAGTATATATCTAATTTATACATTTGCTTTTGTTCCTGTCTTGGCACTGTCCTTGAACTTTGTTTTTTTTTTTTCCCCCTCAAAGATTGCTCTCTACCACTTGAACCACATCTCTATTTGGGGCATTTTGATTAGTTTATTCGAGATTAGGATGTCATGGATTTTCCTGTCCAAGTTGGCTTTAATCCCTGATCCTCACATCCCAGCCTCCTGAGGAGCCTGAATTATAGGCATGAGAATTTTTCTTAAAGTTAGACTTTCAGTGCAGTCTGAAGTGGGATGAGGAAGTAAGAACATGTGGAATATTCTTGGGTATCTCATTTCTCTCTCTGAGCAGCGGAAAAACAAATTCATGAAGAAGATCCCTAAAGACTCAGAAGCTTCCAATGTGCTTGTGGGTGAGGTGGACTTCCTGGACCAACCATTCATTGCATTTGTGCGTCTCATCCATTCTGCTATGCTGGGGGGAGTGACTGAGGTACCTGTTCCTACCAGGTGAGTCACCCAATCCTGCCACCATGCCCGTCTTCAGGGAGCCAGCTGTCCATGCAGTCAGCCAACAGTGCTGCCCGGGAGAATTTAAGAGTATTTAAAGTAGTCATT
This sequence comes from Dipodomys spectabilis, assembly GCF_019054845.1. Lineage (NCBI taxonomy): Eukaryota > Metazoa > Chordata > Mammalia > Rodentia > Heteromyidae > Dipodomys > Dipodomys spectabilis. Next base: position 3,346,813 of record NW_024870939.1, on the reverse strand, counting down.
AAAGAGAAAGGCAGTGGCAGTGAGAGAAGCTGTTAGGCTCAGGCAGCAAGACAAAAGCGAGGAAGGTCTTGGGAGAGTTTGGCTGGCAGAAACAGAAAAGGAACTTTTTCATCTACAAATGTAAGCCTCAAAGGAGGGATGTGGAAGAGTTAACAGCTGAGGGTCCAAGAGTCTTCCTTTCAGTGCTTCTATTTTTTTCTTCTTACTTTCTTTCCTCCCTCTTCCTTCTTTTCTTTGCAGATTTCTGTTCATACTGCTGGGACCTTCTGGGAGAGCAAAGTCCTACAATGAAATTGGCCGTGCTATTGCAACCCTCATGGTGGATGATGTGAGTGGTAACAGGCAGTCCATGTTCCTTAGTGCTAATGGCTCCTGCACACCACTGAGTTATCTAACATGCACATTTGAACACATACTAAAGACTGTGAGATTCAGGGACTAGCCATTGTCCTTTAGGAGCAACAATCCAGTGGGAAAGACAGATTCATAATAAAATTAACTATGTGCTGACTTTCCAGGGAGTCGACATGAGCATAACAGATAAAAAGCTAAGGAGGAAGGGACCTCCCTGAGCTCATGAGGCAAGCATTCCAGACAAAGGAACAGGGAGTAAGGCTCAGAGAAGCTAGATGGAAGTAGTTCAATACAGGCTCAGTGTGAGAGTTTCTAGGACAGGGGGGTGCCACTAGAGAGCTGAGACTATACAGAGCCTGTGAGCAGAGCCAAGCTCATATTCTGTCCCAGAGTGATGGGGAGCCTAAAGTAGTTTAAACCCAAATAGATATAACCTGATTATATTTGTAAGCCAGAAAGCATACTCTGAATACAGTATGAAACCTGACTCTCCAAGGGTAAAGGACTAATAAGTAATAAATGGGCCAAGAACTGGTGGCTCATTCCTATAATTCTAGCTACTCTAGCTACTCAGGAGGCTAAGATCTAAGGATCACAGTTCAAAGCCAGCCCAGGCAGGACAGTCTATGAGACTTTTTTTGTAGACACAACATCTAGCCTTTTTACTAAGGTTTAAAAAATTATTAGGAATGGTGGATTATGCTTGTAATCCCAACAGTCAACACTTGAAAAGCAGAGGAAGAAAGATCTTGAGTTTTGAGACCACTTAGGATTCTTGAAACAAGTTCCAGGACATGATGGATTACCTGGAGAGAACTGGCCCCCGGATCACTCATGTTCATACTGCCTGCCCTCCTTAAAGCCTGCATCCCAATCCATGAGAATTAGCCAGTCGCCCAGACGAGTTGCATTTATGTAGCATATAGCATGTTCTGCAGCTGCTCTTGAATAATATTCTACAAAACAAAATCCACATGCTGTTTTTTTCACTTTATCCAGACCCATAATGGTCTTCTTTATGTCACCACTTTTGCTGAAGAGCTCATAAATTTGCTCAGTGTGTAAAAGGAAAGATGTCCAATATATAATGTACAGCTTTTCTTCAGTAGTTTTTCTCATTCTTCATCGTCCCCCTTCTATGCTCACTCCCTTTCCAAGTCACAAGGGGATTCTCCCTATTCTGAATCCTCACAAGTTGCCTGACATTCCATTGATCCTTTCTGCTGTGTATTTTGATCGTTTCTGTTTACATGCCATTAATCATAATTGAGTTCTTTTTAGAATACAGAATTTTCCCAGTGAGTCCTATGAGCCTCTTACCTGCAATTAACCACCAGAAAACTGGAAGTGGTGCGGTGGCTCACAGTAGTAGAGTACCAGCCTTGAGTGAAAAAGCTTAGGGACAACACTCAGGCCCTGAGTTCAAGCCCCATCACGGACTTGAAATCTATGATCTTGGATTGGGCTCTTACAGAAGTCTTCTAATGTGCTTGTTATGTGGCAGCCTACAATCAAAAAGATTCAGTAACTCAATCAAAGTTCTACAGAAAGAATATGGGGACCTGGTCTTCAGTCTTGGGTGTTAGCTATTTTCCAGTGAGCCCTGTTTTCCCTGCAGTGCTAAGTTCTCATGACCCAAACTGAGAGTGAGTGGGCATCAGAACCAGTAGCTACAAGTGACTCCTTTGAAACTGCTGTTGTGAGTCTGGGAGGTGGATAAGAAGGGGATGTCAGGAAAAAAGCAGACCCTCCCCTCCCCCTCTTTGTTTCTCTTCAGCTATTCAGCGGTGTGGCCTATAAAGCCCGCAATCGGGAAGACCTGATCGCAGGAATCGATGAGTTTCTGGATGAAGTCATTGTCCTTCCCCCTGGAGAATGGGACCCAAATATCAGAATTGAGCCACCCAAGAAAGTGCCCTCTGCCGACAAGAGGTGTGTATAAGGGTGGAGAGGTAGGGATGAGCAGAAGGGGAGATAAAGGGAACCTCCTTGGTATCATTTCATTTCTCTGTAAAATATCAGAAGCAAATATGGCTAAATGTAAACAAATTTAAAATCTGGGTAGCCCGTGTGTGGTGGGGGGGGGAGGGGTTGCTGGATCGTCTTTTACATGTCTCTCTGTGTATTTCATAATTTTTGTTGGAGAGGTAAGGAGTGTTCCCGCGACAGTCCTGGAGGAGCTGGACCTTTCCTAGCTTTGGGGGTCCCTCTCCCCCATTCTTCTTGTCTTCCAGGAAGTCGGTGTTCTCTCTGGCTGAGCTAGGCCAGATGAATGGCTCTGTGGGCGGAGGCGCTGGGGCTGGAGGTGGAGGCGGCAGCGGTGCAGCTGGCGGCAGCGGCGCAGGCGGAGCAGGCAGCGGGGATGAGTCAGAGATGCCGTCTATGCACGAAATCGGGGAGGAGCTCATCTGGACAGGAAGGTGCCCACCCTGTGCTTGACAGAGACCCCGCTCTCCTTCAGACTTCTCTCCTTCCCATCACCCTGGGTAGTACCCTCTCTGGCCTTAGGTCCACACAATGCAGTCTTTCCCTCTCAATGCGCTCAAAACCCCTCTTGGATCCTGCGAAGGGTTGACTCAGGAAAGGGGAACTGGAGGCTCCACAGAGGAGTGAAAGAACACAGACTTTTCTCTAAACATCCTTTAATACCTGTGTTAGTTTCATAGGGCTGTGGAAATAAAGTATACGACCTAGGTGGAACAAAATAGCAGAAAGTTATTCTCACAGTCCTGATGTTGGAGGCTCCAAAAGAAGATGTCCCCATGTGAGACTAGATAGAATCCTCCCTTGCCTCCTCCAACTTCCTAGTGTATGTAGAGACAGCCCCAGCTTGCAGCTGTTTCCAGCTGTGACATCACACAGCCCACTAGCACTCTTCCCTTTTTGTAAAGACACCAGCAGAACTGGATTGCAGTCTACCATAATAACTTCATTGTCATTTGATCACATCTGCAAAAACTCTTTCCAGGTAAAGTCACGTTCACAGGTACTGGAGGTTTGGGCTTTTGTGAATATCTTTGTGAGACACAAAATTAAGTTCATAACACTGCCTTTTAAAATTTAAATATGGGGGTAACAATATTTGACAAGAAATGTACTCACTACCTTACGTATGTAACTGTAACCCCTCTGTACATCACCTTGACAATAAAATTAAATTTTAAAAATAAGTAAAAAATAAAGTAAAATTTAAACATCACCTATTCAATTTTTTTTTAAAGAACAGGGAAAAGTCTTCTTGCCTAGCTTCTTTGTTAGCTCTTAGAACCACTCAGATCAATCTAGATATGAAAAACAATATAGCTGTTAACATCTATTAACAGCTAGGTGCCAAATTATGATTTTGAGTTTGAAGTCAAAATTTATATGTCCTTGACTCTATACCAATAGTTCTCCATTGAAAACATTTTTGCTTCTCTTTCATTCCCCTGCCCCTTACTCTCTATTTCCTGACTCTCAATTTGCAGTGGCCAAAGATTTTCATTTGCCACAACTGCTGCTGCCATCTAGTGGGCACTGCAAAGCATGGACAATGCGCAAGATGCAGGATTAGCCACTCCAAATACCAGTAGTACTGAGGTGCAGAACTCCTGCTACACTAAGTATCAGGTTAGGGGCTATAAGGAGTAGAATCTCTAGTAAGCATTGACCCTCCCAAACTGAAAACTCCAAAGACAATTGGGAAAGCAAGGAAATCAGTTGTGAGGTTTAGCATCTGTCCTCCCCACCTTAATAAATGTGTGTTGTAATCTGGAATGTCTCTATGTCCTATAGTTGGACACACCTGTATTTATTAAACACAGGAGCCCTGTAGATGGCCAGGGACATTAAGAGGTCCACCATCTGTGGACCCTGTGATGTTATACTCTAAAACTTCCCTCTCCCAAACTGGCTATGTCCATCATCCCCAGGGTAGATGGCTCTGACTATAAACTTTTAGTCTAACAAGGTTTATTTCTGGTCCTAAGTGTTCTGGTTGAAAGAGCTTTATCTCCATCCCTCCCTAATGAAGTTCCCTTCCTTATGCCAGAATCCAAAGGCTCTCATATACTCCTGTCCCTGCTAGTGTTTATGGGAAGAAAGCAGCTCTTGGGCCTGTCTCAGCAGGTTCTTTGGCGGACTGTGTCTGGATGTCAAGAGGAAGCTTCCCTGGTTCCCAAGTGACTTCTATGATGGTTTCCACCTCCAGTCCATCTCTGCCATCCTATTCATCTACCTCGGCTGTATCACCAATGCGATCACCTTTGGTGGGCTTCTTGGGGATGCCACCGACAATTATCAGGTATGCGTGAGCTGGGGATGTGAGTGCAAGCATCAAGAAAACCATCTGCCATCTTGTGGCAATAGGGAGCTTTAACTCATAATCCTAATACCAACTGTATCCAGGTTCAACTCATCATTTTATCTAATCCTTCCCCAAAAGGAGGGAGGGTGACATTTAAGAATTATATAAATGATCAGACTTTTAAAGGGAATGCTGATCGTGACCCTAGGAATTTGGAGGACTGCAAGTTTGAGATAGTCTTGCTAGTATAGGGTATACCAGCCCAGTCTGGGATAATGAGACCCTGTCTCAAATGAACAAATAACAAGATGTGCTATGTTCATGAAAATTAAATCCCATTCTAAATCATGTATCATTTTCAAAAAAGAACTTAACATCTAGACATCTCAAGAGGTTGGGGGTTGTAGCATTAAGGGATCTGAATTGGTTTCAATGTTAATGGAAACCATAGGGAGATTGTGACTCAGAAAAATTAAAGTACTCCATTGTACAATTAGAAAATGTTTCTCAGGGAGACAATTTCCTACACATAGCAAAATCATTAATCTATTGTAACTTTACCATTTGGGGGGAAGTAAATTAGTACCTTTGATTGGAAACCTAGCAAAAATAAAAGAAAAAAACACACAAAAAACTTTTAAGAAGAATCATCTACTTTGTTATTTGGTACTTTCCCTACTGAAACTTAATTGAACTTAATTAGCACATCAGTTGACTTGCTAGTTGCGGTCTTTTTCCTACACTTAAAAAAATAAAAAAACCTTTGATTTCTTAGCTTGGGTTTAAAACATTTATATGAAAGTTAGTAAGACATTGCCATGACAGCCCTACCTATCTTCTAGACAATGGAGACATTTGGGGTAGAACCATTAGAAAGTTCAGAGCACCAAAGAAAAGGTCCATGTTCCTGGGCTGGGAAGGTGGCTTAGTGCTTGCCTTGCATGCATGAGCCCCCAGGTTCCATTCCTCAACACCACATAAACAGAAAAAGCTGGAAGTGGTGCTGTGGCTCAAGTGGTAGAGTGCTAGCCTTGAGCTGAAGAGCTGAGGGACAGCGCCCAGGCCCAGAGTTCAAGCCCCATGACAAAAAAAGAAAAGAATCCATGTTCCTAGATAAGTTGAGAAGAATGCCTGTTGCCAGCTCATATCTCTTCCAAGCTCAGGTTCATGTTCAGCTGCCTCCCACCATATCCACATGGCTGCCTCTTGGTGCCTCCCAATTCAAACAGGCAATATTGCATATATAATCTTTTCTCCTAACATTTATCCCTGGGCCTTTTCTAACATAACAAGTGACACTTCCCTTCCCTTAGCTGTTTATACCAAAAATTAGGCATTACCCTTAACTCCTAAATCCCAGCTTTACTGACCCTAATGGCATGGCCTTATTTGCTTATAAAGCCAGTATTCTCTTTCTCAGCATTCCTGTTCTCCTCACACATTCTACAGTTCACTTTCCATCACCCTGACCATCTTAAGTTCTTCAAAGACTTGCTGTCTTTCTCATCCTGACCCTGTTCTTCTGACCATCCTGGCTCATGTTTTGTCTTCCATACATGTACGTCTAGAGTCACCTTCCTAATCACCTCTTCTCTTTTTCTGTGTGCTCCTGAGCCACTAAGAGCCCACCCTGGCTCATCACAGTCTTTGACAGTGGCTCGCAACCAGGGGCAATTTTGACCTGAGAGACATCTGGCAATATCCAGAGATACTTTTTTAGTTTTTGTAATTGGGAAGAAGATGGCTCTTGGTATGTAGTGGACATAGATGTTGCTAAACATCCTACACTTCACAAGACAGACCCCACCATAAAGAATAATCTAGGCTGAAATGGTACTGAGGTTGAAAAGGTTTGCTGATAAAAATTGACTACTGGTTTGTATATTCTGCTAGAGGAAAAAAGTGTATTCACAGTTCAATCTCCAATATCTGACACAATGTTTGAAACATAGAAGATACTTGATAGTTATTGAGTGGGTGAACAGTCTAAGCTCTAAGCACCAGATACATATTTGAATAAATAAACAATTCTATGGCCTGTCCTATGGGAATAGGATGAACACAGGAACAAGTATGTTTTACAGGTTAAAAGGAAAGGGCTGGGAAGGTGGCTCAGTGGTAGAGCACTTCCCTTGCATGCATGAGGCCCTGGGTTCGATTCCTCAGCACCACATAAGCAGAAAAAACCAGAAGTGGCGCTATGGCTCAAGTAGTAGAGTGCTAGCTTGAGTTGAAGAGCTGAGGGACAGTGCCCAGGCCCAGAGTTCAAGCCCCACGACTGACAAAAAAAAAGAAGAAGTCAAAGGGGATCATCATCCAAATTAAATTGTGATGGAAAGTTGGGGGATAGGATATAGGGAGCAGAGTCTGAGTGGTAAGGGCCCAGAAGAAAGAACAAATATATCTGGGCTCATGGAGAAGTAGCTACATTGCAGTCTGTGTGAAGAAACTCCCTTCTATTGCCTCCACTAAGCCTCACACTTCCTGTGTCCCCAGGGAGTGATGGAGAGCTTCCTGGGCACTGCCATGGCTGGCTCCTTGTTCTGCCTCTTCTCGGGACAGCCTCTCATCATTCTCAGCAGCACGGGACCCATTCTCATCTTCGAGAAACTCCTCTTTGACTTCAGCAAGTAGGTGCCCCAATAAGGCCCTCTGTGTCTGCATTTAGGCAAGGCCAGGATATAGAAATAGGTTCAAGAGGAGGCAGGGATGAGGCAGTACCAAAGTCATCTTTAACCATGGGAAGAGCTATCAGGGAATGCTCCTTCTGACTCTTGCCAGCTGCCTGCCTTTAAGTCATCTCAATGTATGAGGAAAAAGTCAGGTGAGGTGAGAGGAGGAAATCCAATTAGGACTTGAAAATAAGTGTAGTATATGAAAAGTCTCAGACAAGATGTCAGAAAGCTGCACCCAGACCCAAGCGCCCCCATCACACTAGACTCAACTGTCTTGTCTACAAGATTAAAGTGTGGACCTATTTCTAAGGCCTGCACCATCTCTGAATCAGAAATTTCCTCTTTTTTTTTTAATTCATTCTAGGTGTCTATTACCAACTACATGAACACTGAAGTGTCTTAGCACCTTCTTGTCACCTCTGTGAGATCCTTTCCCAAATTTCCCAAAGATCAGAAATGGTCCTTGCCCCAGTGTTCTTAGGTCCCTTGGATTGGCATCTGTTCTAGAGGAGAGGATTAAGTTCCTTAGGGTAGGTTTGGAGAGCCATGCACAGGCAGAGCCCTGGCATGGAGGCTCCTCACTTCCTTCTGTCTTTCAGAGGCAATGGATTGGACTACATGGAATTCCGACTCTGGATTGGCCTACACTCAGCCATCCAGTGCCTTATCCTGGTAGCCACAGATGCCAGCTTTATCATCAAGTATATTACTCGCTTCACAGAGGAGGGATTCTCTACCCTCATCAGCTTCATCTTCATCTATGATGCTATCAAGAAAATGATTGGTGCCTTTAGGTACTACCCTATCAACATGGACTTCAAGCCTGATTCTATTACCACCTACAAGTGCGAGTGTGTTGCCCCAGATACAGGTGAGTGGTTGCCCCAGTCATGCCCTGGGCCCCCACTCACTTACCTACTCTCCCCTACCACCATAGCTCTCTATCAAATGCAGGAGAGTGAGCCTTCTTAGGAGGGACTCTTCCTCCACGTACTCACTGTTCCAAGGAAGAAAATGCAAGGACCTGACCCTAGTTTTGGGGGGAGGGGAATTCAAAAGGTCAGTAGCCCTAATAAGCATCACCATATCAGTACCGAGGTATAGTCAGGAGAGTAAAAGGCCACAAGGAAGGAGTAAGGCAGTATAAGGCCACAAGGAAGGAGGAAGGCATGATTTGTCTCAGTGTGGAGAGTGAGGCAAATCACTGTGAAGGCCACATTGTCAGAAGTGCTGTCCAAGTCAGAGGTAAACCTGATGGTACACAGGCCCATCAGAGCATGGCCACTCCCCCCACCCCCCCAACACATTGCTGCCAATGTGGTTGCATGCCTTTTAAGGTGAGACCACACCAGAGGTACTAGAGATTGAACTCAGGGTCTTGAGCTTGTTAGGCAGGTGCTCTACCACATGAGTAATGCTTCTAGCTCTCTTACGGGTTGGACATTGTGTGTGTGTGTGTGTGTGTGTGTGTGTGTGTGTGTGTGTGTGTGTGCGTGTGTGTGTGTGTTCAAAATAGGGTCTCACTTAGCCAGGGCTGCCTGGGCTGCAGTCTTCCTACTTGTACTTCCCTATATTTCTGGGGATAACAGGCACATGCCACTGTAGCTGGGATTGCAAGTGAATGCTGCTGTCCAACTATGTGTACATTAAGCCTTCTAAAGACTTCTAGTGTACTCTCAAGTTTGAAAACCTCAGCTCCATTAAAATGTTAATTGGTAGTATTGAACCATTATGAGCTGCTAACCCCAGTAAGATTAGATCTTGTTTCTTTACGGAAAATACAACTGGAACCAAGACAGGTTAGTTTTGATTAGGAGACCATGGAAAGAAAAGTACTAGAAACTTAGGAAACTAGGGTGGGAGGAAGGAAGCAACTGTGGTTTCTTCTAGCCTATGAGGCACTTTCTTTTTTTTTTAAGTCTGAATAGTTTTACTTCTTTTTTTATATGTTTTTTATTGTAAAAATACTGTACAGAGGGGTTGAGGTACTCACTTTCTAATTGTTTCCTTCTCGTACCTGTAAAACCCAGTCTCACCCAGTTCTACTACAGCATACCATCTTTGTCACTCTTCCTCATAAAAGCTTATAAGGATGAACTCTCATTTTCTCTCTAATTTTGTGTACATTGTAACTGATTTGTATCCTGTTTATGAATGCTGCAAACACTGATTTGGCTGCTTTCAACCCCACGTGAGTACCACTTTGTGAATGTTAGACTTTTACAGTATTATACTTGAGACCTTTCTAAACCTTCCATGTTGTATTTCTTCCATTTTCATCTCATGACCCTCAAATTAAATGTCTATTTTTATTAAATAGTCTTTATTTTTATTTTTATTAAATTCTTGATACAAAAAATTGATGGGAACTGAAGACACAGCACAGAGGTGGAGAGCATGTGCAAGGCCCTGGGTTCAATCTTCAACATTCCTCCCTCATTAAAAAAAATTTGATAAACCTAAACCAGAAGTCATCAAGAGCACTAGTAGGGAGTTCTGAAGCATTTGAGTGGGTAGTTACAGATCAGCCTCCTGGCCTAGGCTTCTCCCTCTTTCTAATGTCTAACTTGGTATCAAGTTCTCTTGGTCAGTGATGTGAGGAAATGAAGCAGATATCACTGATTTCTAATAACTGAGCAAATCTAACAAACTTCTGGTTTTATAGCGCTCATTGGAATATTTTGTTCTGTGTCCAGACTGAGTTTATTAGACCCTCACCTATCCCAACTACCCCAGAAGAGAACAATTTAGACAGGCCCTATGGACAGCTAGCTAGAGACTGGGAAGGCCTCAATATTAATCTCCTCTCTGAGTTTCTTACTTAATATGGAGAGCCAACAGGAACAGACAGGGCTTACACTACATTTCAGACTCAGAGGTGGCAAAACTGCTAGTGGGCCTCCCTATCTTCTCAAACCTGTCGCAGAACTGCTTGGAGGAAGAAGGGCGGAGAGCTCAGCTGTCCCTAGTCCCCCAAAGCCTACTTTTGTGATGAGAAGCCACATCCCCTAGGGGGCTCAGCCTCATGATGTTGAACCCTCCCCACCAGAGGAAGCAGGGGAGACCAGACTGAGGAGTAATGGAAGAGGCCACATGGAAATAAGAGGAGGCAGATTATGGTTCTTTCAGCTTTTCCCACAGAGCTGAAGGAAACTTTAAATGTCCATTTACAGTTAAACACTGAGGCCAAGGCAGGAAAGTGAACCTTATTCTCTTTCAGGTCCTAGATCAAGGAAGTTTCTCCTTGTCTTACAAAATAGGGGTAGGTGAAAAAAAAATATTAAAGCAAATAAATTCTCGGAAGTCCAGCTGACCTTAAAAAAAAAAGCATATATGAAATGGGGAAAGGGAAAGAAAGCTTACTAGGTAGAGCTTGGACCTTTACAGGCTCTGGGCTAGCCAGCCTGGGCTGCCGTCATAGCTCCAAGTATAAGCTATGGAACCCTGGACAATGGGGAAGTTAACCTAGATGGGCCATGATTACCCCATCTGTAAAAAAGAGTACCTTGTGGGGATCTAAGAACTTCGTAAATGCATCTTTATAAGTGTTTGGCATGATGAATGGCATAGCATGTATTCTCTAAGAATGTTTAAGTCTAGCAGTACAGACATGGGCTTAGTGGCCAGTAGGGATTCACGGGGCATATTATTCACCAACTGTCTCCGCACTGGATTCTTTATTGCACTTTTTAAAACTAGTTGTTTACCATCAGGCCAAGGCTATCCTAATTGTCCCAGCTATTCTGACTGAGCTGTAGCCAGGCTTGTTCCCACCATCCTTTCCTCACCGGGGCAAAGTGGAGGTGAAGAGGGATGAGGCATGATGAGTGCCCTCACAATGGAAGCCAGTCCTTGGCACTGAGGCACTGGAGGGGGAAGGGGAAGAGTGGGGATTCTTGGGGATCCTGGGTCTTCCTACCCAGAAGTCAATGACCCTTTCCCATACTTGTGTGCTCATCTACAGTGAATACAACCGTGTTCAATGCCTCAGCCCCACTGGCACCAAACACCAGTGCGTCTCTGGTAAGTTGTTTCCTTTTAGATCTGACATTTGTCCATTTCTTCTTGTAGGGGAAGTGGTAAAAAAAAAATTGGGAAACTGAAACCAATGATGGCATCCTAGAATCTCAGAGGTCAACTTTGGGGCACCTGCACACCTTTGTGAATGCATAATTTTGTTTTATTTTAAGCATTTTAAAGCATGCCTCCTTCTATTAAGTCCATGTACATACATATAATATTACAAATGAAGGTGATGACTGGTAAACACACACACACATACACACACACAAACGTGTGTAAGCAAAGCTTCACTTCCAGCTTTTAGTTGTGTAGGAGCCCAAGTTCCCACCCAGCAATGCCATCCTTAGTTCCTAAACCTTATTCTTGTTCCTCTCTGTCCCCCCCCCCCCCAATCCCGTAATGAACAGGACCTGTCCTTTGTACTCCTTTAGTCCCTAGCCACCCTAGGTCTGGTTTACCTTTCCCAATAATGATATGTGGTGGCCTTCAGAGGCTCCTATCTGTGTCTCAGCCTAAGTGGGTCTAATGATGACATGCTGAAATCCAAGAGAAGGTTAGCACTTGATAGGTCTTGGGGGAAATGTGTAGGCGTTTAGTGTTTCTGATGGCTCTACCTACACACATCTCAGTTGGCGTTCTACAAAGACTTGAAGGAAGCACAGCATCAGGTAGTTCCCATTTCTCAACATCTATTACATGCAAGATGCTGTGTGTACTGAAGGTTAAAAAAATCTGAAGTGTAGCTCAGAGCCCTTGGTTTTTTCACTTAACACTGCAACTTATTAATGAATGAATGAATGAAACAATATGTCCTCTGTTCTGAAGTTTATTTGTTTGTTTATTTATTTAGTTGTGGGGCTTGAACTCAGTGCCTAGGCACTGTCTCTTAACTCTTTTGTTCAAGGCTAGCACTCTACCACTTTGAGCTTCAGCTCCACTTCCAGTTTTTCTGGTGGTTAGTTGGAGATAAGGGTCTCATACCCTTTCCTGCCCAGGTTGGCTTTGAACCTCAGATCCCAGCCTCCTGAGTAGCCAGGATTACAGGCATGAGCCACCAGCACCCAGTGCTCAAGTTTACTTTTGATATGTTTGTGGAGATGAACCTGAAAAGTTGTGAGATAGCACAAACACAGAACATGCCATACTTTAAATATAGGCCATACACATATTTCCAACCTTGGAGGTAGGGAAGAAGACTGATGGAAGGGGGCAGGGAGAGACTTGTGGAGAAGGTGGAATTCACTCTGATGTTGAAGATGAGAAAGTTGATCTGTAGAGAAAAGCATATTCCAGGCCAATAGATATCATAGACAAAGAGAGAAGAAAAGCACAAAGTTTGTGCAGAGAACTGTGGGTGGACTAGTATGGATAAGATGGAGTAACACTGGGAGACTGAGCAAGAAATCGTAAGAAACAAATTGGGAAACAGATATAGAGCCAGACCTAAAGGACAGTGAAGGAATGATAAATTCAGGGAACATTCCACTTTTAAACCTATTGTTTGACATTTATTTAGGTGGCATTGGTTCTTGAACTTAGGGCCTCATGCTTACTAGGTAGGTACTCTACCACTTGAGTTATGCCTCCAATCCCTTCTGGCTATAGTTATTTTTAGTGGAGTCTCAAGCTTCTTCCCAGGTTGGCCTCAAATTAAGATTCTCCCAGCTATGCCAACCTAGTAGTTGGAACAGTGGTTGTGTGCCACTAGACTTAGCTTATTTTTTTTTTTTTGCATTTTTAGGAGTATTTATTTTATTGTGGGACACTTAGCGTATTGATTGAGATAAGGATTTAACTTTTTGTCTAGGATTGACCTTAACCTTTGATCCTCCAATTTCTGTTTCCCAGGTAGCTGGGATTACAGATATGAGCTACCATACCTGGCCTGTAGAGAACGTTTTATTTATTTTTATTTTGGTGGTATTGTGTTTTTGTTTTGGCAGTACTGAGGTTTGAACTTAGGACCTCATGCTTGCTAGGCAAACCACTACTGCTAAGCCATATCTCCAGTTGTTTTCTGTATACAGTGGCTTCCTGGCTCCAGGAAGGAGGTATCATTAGGACCCATGATAGACTGACTAGGATATGAGCCAAGCCTACGGAGAAAAGAGCATTGTTCTTTCCTCCTTTCTCGCAAACCCCTACATCCTAGAACACATTGAAGAAACGTGTATTAGCTCCTAATCTTCCCGGGGGCTGCCTGCCTGTGCTTCCTTGAGCCAGTCTGTCCCCAGGCACACTACTCTGTTGCTGAGGGTTCCATTGTAGATCGGAGGGCTTGTGACTCTGAGTGTGGGTAGGTGTATGAGCTGTCTAGGCCAATGCCAGGGGTGGGGAGTTAGGATACACATCTAACCCATCAGGAAGTTGCTGACCCTTTCTCTCCTGTGCTTGGTCTTCAAGTACAACCCCCTTAACCTCACAGCTCTGGACTGGTCCCTGCTGAGCAAGAAGGAGTGTCTGAGCTATGGTGGCCGCCTGCTGGGAAACTCATGCCAATTCATCCCAGATCTGGCACTAATGTCCTTCATCCTTTTCTTCGGAACATATTCCATGACCTTAACACTGAAGAAATTTAAATTCAGCCGTTATTTTCCTACCAAGGTAAGCACACCCTGCAGTTAAGAGGGATCTATATTCAGGCACTGTTAGGAAGGTCCCTGTCTCATGACATGATGGATATCCACTTGGCACTGAAGTTTTTACACGTTAAGAATGCAAATTTTGGATTCACAGAGAACAGGATTCCCTTTTCAAGTACCCTTGACAACACACTATTTTCAGACTTTAATCTTTAGCCTTTTGTGAAGAAATGATTCATTGTATTTTAAAGTTTTTATCATTGCCCTGATGACTGATCAATTTGAAAACATCTGTATTTATTGGCCATTAGACCATTGATTTTCATCTTGGAAAGTGTTTCAACTTGTTGCACATATCTACTGCATTCTTTTTTGTTCTGACTTACAAGTTTATATATATTATAGATAGAAACACTTTGTAATCATATGGATTGCAAATATCTTTTCTCATTCTGTGGCTAGCCTTTTGGCTATCTTAATGGCATATGTTGAAATTCTTAGTTTTACCCAGATACAGTGAAGTTTTCTACAAGGAAAATATTGGACAAAGAAATCTTCCTGTGTTTTCTTAAAGCTTCATTGTTCTTCTTTTCACATTTGATCTACAGTCTATCAGAACTGATTTTGATGTGTAATGTGAGATAATGTTTCTTTGTGTTTTTATATAAATAGCCAGTTGTTCCAGTCAGTACTTTTTAATATATAAAGACCATTGTTCATTTCTCTACCATGATGCAAGGCTTTCTTTGCCATATATCCAATGTTACTATATAATAATCAGTTTATGGGTTTTTAAAATTCTATTTAACTTTTTAATTATAACAGTATCAAAGTCTTTAGTTCTACAACCTATAATGAGTCTTTTTTATCTTATAGGCTAAAATCTCCATTTTTGTGTTTTAACAATATTATCTTGGCTTTTTTATTTCCAAGTGAAGTTTAGAATCATTTTCACTGTCACTGAATTTAGACATTTGTTGGGATGTTGATAGGATTATGCTGATCCTATATGACAATTTTGGAAGAACTGGTGTCTTTCAAATTTGAGACTCCTGATTCATGAATATGGTATACTCCATTTATTTTGATCTTTCCTCGCTCATGTTGGCTGTTTTCCTAAGTAGTTGATTGTTTTGGCTATTATAAATGTTAACTGCAACTTTTTTAGTCCCATGTTTTGTTTGCACATGTGAACTTGTGTCATAGGGTAGGGTACTTGGAAGAATCTGAGCGACATTCTCATAGCATCTGCCTCACAGTGCTCTCCTAAAGCCATCTTCAGTAAATATCATTATGGCCACCAATAATAATAAAACCTCTGACTATCTGTATTTCCTCAATATTTTGAAAGAATAAATAAAAGTCATACTAGGAAGCTTTACAATATACAAATTCAGCATAATAGTGTGCATGTGACACAAATGTGCCCTCAAGACAGGTTTCCTTCCTACCTCCAAGTCTCCTCCTAGTGAAAACACTTGCAGGATGAAAATAATACACATAGTATGAAATTCTTGAACCACAAACTTTTTCTCTCACATTACTTAAAAATTACTCTCTTGTATGCCAGGTGCCTGTGGCTCATGCCAATAATCCTAGCTACTTGGGAGGTTGAGATCTGAGGATCATGGTTCCAAGCCAGCCCTGGCAGGAAAGTCTATGAGACTCTTTATCTCCAATTAATGACCAAAAAACCTGGGAGTGGAGCTGTGGCTCAAGAGGTAGAATGAGGGCTGGGAAGGTGGCTCAGTGGTAGAGCGCTTGCCTTGCATGCATGAGGCCCTGGGTTCGATTCCTCAGCACCACATAAGCAAAAAGAAAAAAGCCGGAAGTGGTGCTGTGGCTCAGGTGGTAGAGCACTAGCCTGGAGCTGAAGAGCTGAGGGACAGTGTCCAGGCCCAGAGTTCAGGCCCCAGAACCGGACCCCCCCCCCCCCAAAAAAAGAGGTAGAATGATAGCCTTGAGTGGAAAAAGCTCAGAGGCAGTGCCTAGGCTCTGAGTTCAAGCCCCAGGAATGGCGCATGTGCGCACGCCTACCCGTGCACAAACACACACCCCTACATAAATGTACTGTTGCCTCCTGGGACTTGTATGAGGTCACATTATTTCACACTCATCTAAACATATGCAGGTCTTGGAATGGCAGGTATTGGAGATGAAAAGTGGTACTGGTACATTCAGTTTAGAGATTAATGAGCTCCTCCAATAGAGCTGAGGATGACATTTCCATTTCCAGTACACCCCAGAGAAACTCTCACATGTATGCAATAATAGCCACATAAACACTGACTCTAAGAGGAAAAAAGGAAAACAATCAGACTCTATACATTGACAGAATAAAAAAATGGAAAAATCCTGGAAACATTAAACTGTAATATACATATTCACACATACCTACATACATGCATGTATGTATAAAGAGAGGAACATAGGAAAAAAAGAAATATAATGAGAAAATAAAGCAAATTGCAGAAGATTACAGATATGCTAGCATTTATGTAAAATTTTCAAATGTAGCAATGCTATATTTTATTGAGGTATATACATACATTTAGTAAAAGTATAAAAATCTATGGCAATAGTAAACTCCAAGTCTAGACCAGTGTTTTCTCTAAAGAACACTGTCAAGGATGCCACTAGATGACAGAAAAGCATCAACAGAATGACCAGAGTTTATTTATTTTTTTATTTTTTGGGTCCGGTCATGGGCCTGAACTCTGGGCCTGGGCACTGTCCCTCAGCTCTTCAGCTCAAGGCTAGCGCTCTACCACTTGAGCCACAGTGCCACTTCCAGCTTTTTTTTTTTTTCTGCGTATGTGGTGCTGAGGAATCAAACCCAGGGCCTCATGCATGCAAGGCAAGCGCTCTACCACTGAGCCACCTTCCCAGCTCCAGAGTTTTATTTTTTAATATAGAAGGATATAGCCAAGTACTGGTGGCTTATGTGTGTAATCCTAGCTATTTAGGAGCCTGAGGTTGGAAGGGTCTTGATTTGAGGACAGCCTAGGTAGGACAAAGTTTGTAAGATCCCTTACTAAGCAGAAATTGAGCTAGTTAACACAGGCTTGTTAATCTAAAATAGGTAGATTGTAGCCCAGGTACATGTCAGGGTAGGAAGCAAGACCCTGCCTTGCTGCTGAGTTCAATTTGTCACACCAGTACATGTCATCAGGGCCACACACATCCTAACAATACACACTCTAACCACTACATCCGAACCACTCTGTACATGCATAGCTTATTTGTGCATCTCTAGGTGGGTGTTGTCATTATGTCTGTCTCCCAAGGAGGAAGCTGAAGCTCAGAAAGATGCCATGCTCCCCCTAGGTTACAGCTAGCAAAGGGCAGAACCAGGCTTTGAGCTTGAGCCTGCTGACTTGAGATCCCAGCCTGGATGGAGCACAGAAGATTTTTCTTTCACTTGCTCCTCATCTTTTGACAGGTCCGGGCCCTAGTGGCTGACTTTTCCATTGTTTTCTCCATCCTGATGTTCTGTGGAATTGATGCCTGCTTTGGTCTGGAAACCCCCAAACTGCACGTGCCTAATGTCATCAAGGTTTGCCCCTAACACCACTCTGGATGCTCACTCTGTTTACCCACTAGCTGCAGAACCTTTCTCCTCTATACTCACTAGACTTTCTTCCCTCAGCCAAAAGACCCTAGTGATTTGCTATGTGAATTCCTCTCCTTCCAGCTTCTGGTTCCTTGATAAGTGGGTAGGGACAAATTCACCATGAAATCTTAATATGTATCTTTGGAGAAAATGCTGGCCCAATTGAAGCCTCTGGATTTTCATTTGAGGGTTTCTAGATCCCTGTCCTGTGGTCACCAACAGGGCCAATTGGGATCTGTTAAAGTAGATTCCATGGAACAATGATCTCTAATATGTAGTCCCTGGAACAGTATCATTTTTCACTTGGGAAAATGTTAGAAATGCAAACTCTCAGTTCTGCATCAGATCTTAGGAAACTGAGGCAGAGCTCAGTAATGTGCACTTTAATAAACCCTCCAGGTGATTCTGGGTATGCTTACATTGAGAACCATAGCTTCAGAAATGTCCCACTACTAATTAGAGCTGCGTACAGCTAAGCTCAAATCTGATCAGTTACCTTGCAAGTGTAGCAACCATCTAACTAGGGCAGGAAGTTCAAACTTATCCTCCCTGCCATTGGCCTTTAGATATTATATTTATTATATATGTTTTCCTGAGTAGCTTGAACACTTTCTGTACAACTCACGTTGGCCTCCTGCTGTATCTCTCATAAATAACACAAAAGATAAATGTCAGATTCTTCACAGATAACCCCTTATCCTCAACATGCAGTCTGAATTGATGTTTGGTGTTTTACAGACAATTCTAGAATAGTCCTTAGACAAGTGAAGAGTCAGACACTGGACCTATAAACACTTTATTCTTGCCTTTGGGGTCTCTTGCTTTTAATTCTTTTGCAAATAGTAACTGCATACTCCTCTCCTGGCTGCCCTCTGAAACTTCCCTCCCTGTTTTCCAATCGATCCCAGATGCAGCTAAGTATCCTTTGGTTCTGCAGACCCCAGCTGTGTTCATGCCCCTTCCCATGTCTGTCTGCCTGCCTCCATGATATCTTTAAAGTTGCACATGCCTAATGTTTGTAAGGAAAATACTGCACCTGAAACATATACCCAGGTGGGAGAGTGGGCCGGCAGGCAAATGCCTGAGACAAGGGGAGAGAGGAAAGGGCCCTCTCCATTTGCTCCACCCAGCCCACGAGGCCTGACCGAGGCTGGTTCGTGGCCCCTTTTGGGAAGAACCCGTGGTGGGTGTACCTGGCGAGCATCCTGCCCGCCTTGCTGGTGACCATCTTGATCTTCATGGACCAGCAGATCACAGCTGTCATTGTCAACCGGAAGGAGAACAAGCTGAGGGTAAGGCTGGTGTTAGGAGCAAAGCCAGAATGAATGGCAGAGGGAAATGATGTTTCTTTTCATAATTAGAGCACACACTGAAAGTTCCCACCTGAAGTGGATGGGATGGGTGGGATGTGCCTCTCAAATAGGGTCATGGGTGATTTGGTCTGAGGACTAGACCAAGCCCAAGCTGGACAACTGGGCATAGGCTCCTTGCCTCTCCCAAAGTTCCCTCTACCTCTGTAATTTTTGGAAATCTGAGAAGATGCTGGTAAGGATTAGGTCTTAAATCATGAGGAAAGCATCCCTTCTTCCTCTACCAAAACTCCCCTCCCTCACTATGGGTATGAGAAACTCAGACTTCCTGTCCCACCATACTCTAGGCTTAAGGTAAGGCCTGCTCTAGCTGGGAGCCCTTGTCCAGGAACTGTAGAGATACTGTGGCTGCCGGGTGGGAACAGTGGCCTTTTCCTTAGGGAACCAAAGGCCTGAATAAGCCTAAACATGTTTAGCCTTTCCAAGTCTAAACATCCTTCTCCTCCTTTACCTAACCTGGTTTACCCTTTAGGTAAGGTGGCAGCTGAAGCCACCTCTGGGAGTGGTGAGACCCAACACTTCTGAAGTCCTCGTCAGGGGCACCTCAGAGTACACACTGGAAGGCAGGGAGAGCCCTTGAACCCTGTTCTATAAAATGGCAACATTGAGAAGGAGTAAGTTTCCACAAGCTTCTCCTTCTTCTTGCCCCTACAGAAAGCTGCTGGCTACCATCTGGACCTGTTCTGGGTGGGCATCCTTATGGCACTGTGCTCCTTCACGGGGCTCCCCTGGTACGTAGCTGCCACAGTCATCTCCATCGCCCACATTGACAGCCTCAAGATGGAAACGGAGACCAGCGCCCCTGGGGAGCAGCCTCAGTTCCTGGGGGTCAGGTAGGAAGGGACAGGACATAAATCAAACAGGAGAAACCAGCTTGCTGGAGAAGTGGTTTTGCTTACTATCAAGGATATTGGGCTCCTCACTCTGACAGCTCAGGAACTGAGCTGACGGGAGTGATAACCTAAAGGGAGAGAAGGAAAAATGGAAGAATTCAGTTCCACATGGCACTTTTTGTTCAGTAGTCTCCCAGTAGTGCACATACCCATTCCCATAAATACATTTGACCTAAAGAGAGTCTCACCTAACAAGTTCTGCTAGAGCCTTTACCTGTCCTCTTGGGCTTTCCTTCTCTGCTCAATCTCCATTCAGAAAGCTTTCTTGGGTCCACCCCCATTGTGTGGCCTGTGGACCTGGCCTGTTTCTGTTCCTTCCCTTGTCCCAAATCAGGTCCCCAAGCTATTTTAGGAATGAAGCACATCTTCTAGCCAAATGAGACCCTGACATTTCTCTAATGACTTCCCTGGAAACTTCTCCCTTCTGCCTTTTAGGCTAATTTGAGGGTTTATGACTACTTAAGATAGTATCTTTAAGCTCCTGGACCTAAGCAATCTGTTCCTGGAGTTCAGGGCTCCAACCTAGATTGTGTCAGGGTCTGGACATTCAGGCCAACCTACTTACCCCAACCCTGGCACCTGCTCTGTCAGTAGATGGGTCTCTACCCTAGATCTTCACCCATTGTGGTCCACAAGAGTGAGGAGCATATTGCCAAGCAGCAGGGTAGTAGGTACTAAATACCACAATGGTCTCCTCGACTACATGTTATTGTTACTTTCATTTATTTGGCCCATCTTGCCTGATGCCACGTAATGATTAAGTAGCAGACCAAAATTCAAACCAAGTTTGATGGCTTCGGCACCCCAGCTATCAAGCAGATTTCTGACCAGCCTTCCTATTGTCCCTATAAGATACCCCGTGCTTCCCTGTCTTCCTTGTGTGGGTCAGAAAGGTTTCAGGCTATAGGAAAAAGCCAAATGGAGAAGCTCTTTGAGGTCATGGCTTTGGACACAAGTTTCAGAGCCCATGGAAAAAATGGGGCTAGAAATTGTCACTGAGCATCTGGTGAGTCACCTCTGACAGTGTGCTGTTCTCCACCAGGGAACAGAGAGTAACTGGCATCATTGTTTTCATCCTGACGGGAATCTCTGTCTTCCTGGCTCCCATCCTGAAGGTAAGGCTTTGCACCCTACTCCTGGCCACATTGTCTGAAAATCGTATCAGACCAAAATCTCATCCACCCCACCCAGCATCCACTCTTACCTTCCTGGAAGACATTGTTCTCTCAGACAGTTCTGCCCAGTTTTGTCCCTGCTTAGATCAAGAACTTCCTGAGCTGGGTGTGTCCATGTTGTGGTTTGTGGCTGTTCTTTCTTGTTTGCTCCTTTCTGAAGTTTAAACTTTGCAGCAGAAAACTTCCCAAGTTCCTCTAAACTTGTTCTCTGCTCCTCTGTCTCAAGTGTCTTGAGTACATAAATGAGTTTTTCCCACACAGTTTGAAATTCCTCTTGCTCACGTCCCACCAGGACAGATGGAAGAAACTATCTACAGTTAGGATACATACAAGGTGAATGTCCCCAGAACTATCATTTTCTGATCAAGAATGGGGAAGGGGGTTCCCACAGGTCTTTCCATTCTCTATCCTGCCCTGAATCCAACCACCTATCCTTCTATTAATGCCATGTTAGTGGCAGAGTGCTGGCTTAACATTTGCAAGGCTATGGGTTCAATACCCAGTACCACATTAGACTTTTTCTTGTATTAAGGTATTAGGGTAACATGTTGTGCCATTTTCTTCCTTTGAATATTGCAAAACAGCTCATGAGTGGGAACTTATAAAAACAAAACCTGAAAAAACATAATGTAATTGATACAAAATATAGTTCTGGCTTCATAATTGGTGTTGGGTATACTGGAGCAGAATGTATAAGACTGACTGCCTTTAAAGAGATATTTCTATTGTTCAGGAAACACATCATTCACAGGTGGGCAGGCATTTTGTTCATTAAGAAGGTTATTTATTTGTTTGTTTTTGTGTGTAGTCCTGAGGCTTGAACTCAAGGACTAGACACTATCATTGAACTTTTTTGCTCAAGACTAGCATTTTACCACTTGAGCCACAGCTCCACTTTTGGCTTTTTGCTGGTTATCTGGAGATTAAGCATCTCACAGACTCTCCTGCCCTGTCTAGCTTTGTGAACCTTGATTTCAAACTCTTGAGTAGGTAGGATTATGGGTGCCCAAGTTATTTTAAATAGCAAATAAACATTTAATTTTGTGGAAAGGGCGTCAAAGAATTGTTGTATATGTCAGTCTTCATATTTACTGTCTGACAAACATTCCTGTCAATATGAAAACAACAACCCCCTAGCCTAAGGATAGCATATTTTAGTAGCCCAAAGTTCCTATAAATACCAGCTGTCAGAAGCTCCAGAGTCCCTATGATAGAGCCTCAGACCTCAGGTGATCCCAGAGCTCTGCCCCATCTGTAAGTGTGTTCAGCAATTCAGCGATTTTACATCAGCTTTTGTGTGGATTTGAATGGAGCACAAAGCAGTCAGAAAAATCCCCTACAGCTTCCCTTCTTTTGTTCCATTTACAATGTCATCAGTTCTTTTGTAAACACATTGATTGTATTCTGGGTATATATTTTTCTAGGCTTTTGACATCTCATTTCAGTAATTTTTTGTTTTTACACTAATATTGTCTATTTTCTTAATAGGGGTAGCTTGCCCACAGCAGTGTAATTAAATGAATTGAAATGATGGCTGGGGGCTGTAGCTCAGTGGCTGAGTGTTTGCAAGGCACTGGGTTCAATCCTCAGAACCACAAAAAAAAAAAGTATGATCTCATTTCTAGTTTCACATTTTGAGCAACAATGGAAATTCCCTTTCAGCTGTAGTTTTTTACCTAAATGCTATAATGCTTTCAAACTATGAACTGCATTTCTACTACATTAATTTATGTATTTATAAAATAGGCTGTAGAAAGTGCCAGATATGAGAAAATTTTAAATATTGCTGTACCTGTTCCATGACTTTTCTATGCAAGTTTTCAAAGGTCCACATTGATCCAAATACTAGTTTAAGGCTAGTTTAAGGCTCAAAAGAAATATAATAAAAGGAAAATAAGCCCAAATCAATTGTCTAGAGGCACAGCTTGAGGAAGGCAAACTTCTTGTCTTCAGTGTATCAAGACTTTGCCAATGTGTCCACACAGGCAGTTAGAGAACAAGACGTTGGTGTTTTACCTGAGGAAAAATCAAGGCCCGAAGAGGCAAATTAAGTCCTCCTGCCTATCTTAATTTATGTAATAAACATATTCATTGTTCTTTGAAAAAAAGTTAGTTAAGTGATTAAAACATTATCACTGGATGACACAAGTACCAAATACCAGATTGACTCTACGTTAAGGAAAAAAATATAATGTAACTAGTTGAACAAAACATAATTTAGTGAACATGTGAGAGCCTAGATTTCATCATCATTTATTTCCAACCGATATAACTTTTTATAAATTTTATTTAACTTTTTGTTTTTTGACTTTTTGTTATTTAACTTTTTGCTGTCATCCTAGGTAGACGTGCGTGTTCGACCTGTAAAACTGATCTTGGGGGCTGTGGTTGCAGCTCAGTGGTAGAACACTTGCCTAGCATGCACAAAGCACTGGGTTTCATTCCTGGCAAGGATGGAAAGAAAGAAGGAGGGGAAATAACACTGGAGAGCTGTCAACTCAAGATAACACTGAAGCTGAAATCTTTAACTCTTGTTTATATTACCAACAGGGGGGGTGGCCTTGCTGATACTGTAAGTTATCGAGAGTATAAATTGGGTTCTACTTACAGTGTTCTTGTGTCCCTATATCACTTTGTAATTGCACTTATTTTTGTACCAGTTCCTTCAATAGAGTTCCATTCCAGTATGCTTTACATTTTAGTGTAAATAAAAATCATCTGATGACTGATGCCTGTAATCTTACCTACTCAGGATTATGAGATCTGAGGGTTGTGGTTCAAAGCTAGCCTGGGCAGGAAAGTCTGTGAGGTTCTTATCTCCAATCAACTACCAAAAAAAGCTGGAAGTAGAATTGAGCTCAAGAAGTAGAGTGCTAGCCTTGATGACAAAAGTTGAGGGACAGCAACCAGGCCCTGAGTTCAAGCGTAGCACTGGCACACAAAAAAAAAGAGGAGGAAGAAGAAGATTTGAATCATGATTACAAAACAGTATGAATTATATGATTGCATTTTTGAAAAAGCAAACAAATATATCTTGTGTTTGGAAGAAATGGTACCCATCAGACTCTTAGCTGGTAGTTATGAGTAGTTATGATTACTTTACGTGCTTCTGTTTTGCTTCACTCATGTCTGTGCATGATGTGTGGTTTCTAGTACATGTCTTGGCCCTGCTGATGTAGGTCATTAGCCCCTGTAGGCTGGGCAACTTTTGGGGGCTGAAGGGGACAAGGGAAGGGAATGGCAAGAGTGAACAGACAGCAGTGTATAAGGCTTTCCCACTTTTCAGGAGTATCTTCAGCCAGACCACATGCTGGGAGAGGAGGTAGGCTAGCTATCCTAGCTAGAGAGGGAGCAGTGGTGCCCAGCAACCCTCATTTCCCACTCCTCCTCCTCCGCCCCTACCCCGCCCCCTGTCTACTCCTTCTCTGGTTCCAGATCTGCTTTCAGACCCTTAGTGCCTCCAAAGACCAGCTCCTAGCCTTGGTAGTTTGAGAGCATCTTTGTCCAGAGCAGGTATCCAAAGACCTACCCCAGTCCCAACCCCAAACTCTCATTTCAGTACATCCCCATGCCAGTGCTGTATGGAGTCTTCCTCTACATGGGTGTAGCCTCTCTGAATGGCATCCAGGTAAGACTCCCTCCCAGGATGATGTGACTTATAGTCTACCTTCCATGTTTACCTCCATTTTAAAATAATAGTACTCATAATGCCATCATTTACCAGGTAAAGTACGTTGTCAGGTAAAATAACTATTTAGAAAGGTGTTATATCATTTAACCCATATAAGTAGATACTTGATCCCCATTTTACAGATGGGGAAATTGAAGCTAAGAACTCAAAACTCAGCTAACTCCAGTGAGCATTTCACTGCACTTGCCCGCCCACCCACCCCCTCAGAAGATAGCCCTGAAAAAGAGAAGATGTTTTGTTTGCCATTAAATCCCAGATGTCTTGAATAGCTTGTGCTGCAGTTTCCTTGAATATGGACCACATTCATTGTGCAACTATCTCTAGGGCTCCTCCCCTCCTCTCCTGTAGTGCATCTTAAGGTCTGATCAGGAGTAACCTCTTTGAGCTCCCTATCAAGACACCCCTTCCCCTAGTCTCAGGTTCTAGCAGGCCTTCACACCTGCCTTCCCCCATCCCGCACACCCTGTACCCCAACCCTATCTCCTCAGGGCTTGGCTTGCCTGGCTGAGCCCTGCACTGTCCTCACCAGTTCTGGGACCGCTGCAAGCTCTTCCTGATGCCTGCCAAGCACCAGCCAGACTATGCCTTCCTGCGCCACGTGCCTCTGCGCCGCATCCACCTCTTCACCCTTGTGCAGATCCTCTGCTTGGCGGTGCTCTGGATCCTCAAGTCCACCATGGCTGCCATCATCTTCCCAGTCATGGTAAAGTTGGCTCAGGTTCCCCCACTTCAGCAGGTTGGGTCTGTGCAGGAGTCTGTTAGGAGGTCTGGCCAGTACCGAACTGCCT
Organism: Dipodomys spectabilis; assembly: GCF_019054845.1. Taxonomy (NCBI): domain Eukaryota; kingdom Metazoa; phylum Chordata; class Mammalia; order Rodentia; family Heteromyidae; genus Dipodomys; species Dipodomys spectabilis. Next base: position 3,321,364 of record NW_024870939.1, on the reverse strand, counting down.
CACTTTCCATTGCCGTCCTCTATCCTACTGAAGGCCTGCCTGCCTGCCTCACTGGAGCAGGACTAGCTGAGAGGTTAAGGCCAGGCCAGGTGCTATACAACTCTGGAGGGTAAAGAGGAAGTGGAGGGAAGAATGTCACTGTGGCAGGCACCCCTCCAATGACAACCCAGGTGTAAGGTCAGGGCAAAAGCCACCCAGTGTCCATGCTGGGATAGGGACTGGCTTGGGGCCGAAGGACAAACTCAACCTGCAAAGGAGTTCCCCACTGCCAAACCTCACACTCTTCTCAGAAGTAGACACATACGAAGAATAAATCCATTACAAAGCAAAGTAACCGAATTTGACAAATATGGCATCCCATTCAAGAGCACTTAAAAATAAAAGGAGAAATCGTGAGGTGGCCTAAGGGAAGAGCAGGATCAAGAATTTCAGACCCCAATAACAATACAAAGTTTGAGCTGGAGAAAGATATATAGAACTTCTTTGACTATTGTGAATGTTATAGAACTCTGAAATTTAAGAGAGAGAGGGAGAGAGAGAGAGGAGAGAGAGAGAGAGAGAGAGAGAGAGAGAGAGAGAGAGAGAGAAGTGAAAGAAATTGAGCACTGGTGGCTCACTCCTGTAATCCTAGCTACTCAGGAGGCTGAGATCTGAGGATCAAGGTTCGAAGTCAGGCTGGGTAGGAAAGCCCATGAGACTCTTATCTCCAATTAACCACCAGAAAACTGAAAGTGGCGCTGTAGCTCAAGTGGTAGAGTGCTCGCCTTGAGCTGAAGAGCTGAGGGACAGCGTCCAGGCCCAGAGTTCAGGCCCCACAATTGATTTAAGAAAGAAAAAGAAAAGAAAAGAAAGAAAGAAAGGAAGGAAGGAAGAAAGAAAGAAAGAAAGAAAAACTGGTTCTCCAACCTATGGTCTCCACTTTAACTGTCACAGGTTCTATCCCTCTCAGTAACTGCTAACTTGAAGAAAGACTAGATTGAGAGGGACCTAGGTAGAAGTGAATGATGATTTGTAGAAACTTTGAAATGGCTCCAAAAACATTAACACAAAAGGTACCCAAATTCATACAAGAGAAAAACTATCCCATGGCTTAAGGTCCACCAACCAGTAGCTTCCCTTTGTAAAAGGTGAGATCAATAGAACAAGGTGGATGAGGTCAGGTCCACTGAGAGACTGAGAGCCAAGCATGGCATAGACAATGGTTTTCTCTGAGCTTCCTCAAAACTTCAGTCTCTCTGTCTACCCACCACAGATCCTAGGCCTTATCATTGTTCGGAGGCTTCTGGACTTCATCTTCTCCCAGCATGATCTGGCCTGGATTGACAACATCCTCCCAGAGAAGGAGAAAAAGGAGACAGACAAGAAGAAGAAAAGGAAAGGGGCCCACGAGGACAGTGATGAGGAGGTGGGAAAGATGAGATGCTTGGGCAAAGGGGAGTGGTCTAGAGACCCTCCCTTCACTTCTGCCTCAGCCAGGGAGGGGTGGCTTCTCAGGTGGCCTACAACAATGCTTGGACTCAAACAAGGATGAGCTGGGGCTTCTTCCTGCCTCGATCTGGGGTGCTGAGAGTCCATCGGTTCCTAGGAATATCTTCAGGGTGGCCAGAACCAGTGACCCTTAAAACAGGTGACTGAACAAATCCACTCTCCCATTCCTGTGAGTTATCAACCAGCAGTGCAGTTTCCTGAGGAAAGATGGCTGTAACATGTAGGACACCCAAAGACTGGAACAGGTTTAGGGAGAAGGGCCTGGTGGGAACTTACAAGTAGACTGAACTTCAGGAATCGAATATGCCTCAGGTATTAAGATGAAGTGAGGAAGAAGCATGTGTCCTCACTGAAAGGAGAGTGACATTTTCCAGATGCCTAGGACCACCTGGTTGTCCCATCGACCCCTCTTCTCTCATCTTCTACATCCCACCCACAAAACACTCTGTGAGTGTTTTGGAGCCAGTCCAGAAGCTTTTGTAAATCTCAAAAAAAAAAATAGATAAAAAGATGATCTGGTTCATGTTTACTATAAATGATGACACAGTACCCCAAAGGGAAGTAACTTTCCCATGATGAGCAAATAGCTGACTGTCTAGGAGAGAATTAAAGTCATTCCTGACTTTGATGCTTGATTCCCAGTATACTGAACTGCCCCCCATGTCATCTCTTAATGCCATGCCTGGCTCCTAGTCTCTCAGTCTGACCTGAACTCATCTACCTTGTTCTAGTCATCTCACCTTTTGCAAATGAAAGCTGCTCATAGGCAAATCCTTGGTGACTAGTTGATAAATGCTTGCTGACTAGCTGGTGGAGATTCAGTCATCCTCTGATGGTGGTGACTAGTGAAAACTCCCCTGGCCCTTAATTACTGTGCTTTTTCAGGACAGAGAGAAAATTTGGAAAAGGTAGATTTTGAAAACAAGGAGTTCAAGTGTCTTTAAAAATAAGTACTTATTCTTTCACTGGTTCATTCAATAAATATTTGCATAGCTTTCACAAAACAGGAACTACACCGGGGTTGGAGGTGTGGGAAAAGCATCTCTGCATTATAGGCTATAGTCAGTGAAAGAATGGAATTCAAGATATCTAGATTCATCTTGCAGACATCTTTGTAGCAATACAAGGAACATTGCAAAGTTCTTTCCCAACAACTGGCTATATACCAGATGAAACTTGTTTTGAGGAGTGACATCCCAGGACAAGTTCCTTCTGAACCGTTCCCTGGGTGTCTAGAAAGTGGATTTACAGTGATCACTGCCCTCCAGGTCTCTGGGTGCTAGCAGCGCCCTGACTCCTTGGTCTGGATGTGAAGAGGATGGCAATCTGCACATTGTAGATACATGCATTTTCCACTTTGGCAAGAAAGCCAAAGTGGTTATATTGGTGGTGTTTATCAGCTTTTCCCACTGTTTTTCTCCAGCCCCAGTTCCTTCCTCCCTCAGTTATAAAGATTCCCATGGAAAGTGTCCAATCAGATCCCCAAAATGGTATCCACTGCATTGCCAGTAAGTAAAACACCTGGTATTTCTCCCTTCCTATTCACTACTAATCCTCCATCTATTCCCTTAAGAACTTCTAAAACCTGTTACTTGGGAATCTGATCATTTTAGATACTAGAGGGCTCAGTTTCAAGACAAATCAAAAGGAAAACTGAATCAATCAAATGGAACCTCAAAGCACACTGAAGATTCCTAGCACCAATTTCACTCAAAGCTAAACCCTCATTCTTGCCTTTCCTTTGGCATCTCTGGCCCCACTTGGCCTCCTCTGAAAGGTTTCAGAACACAGGAATCCTAACATGGCCACCCGAGCCAGTCATTTTCTGGGGGGATGTTGAACTGATTGAGAACTCAAATCATTTTCCACCTTTAGAGAAACAGGTAGATATCTGCATGGTAAGTCAGAACCGAAGGTCCCAGTATAAGTCACAAGTACCTGCCATGTGCTAAAGGGGAGGCTTCGGGGGAAGGATGGAGGATTGCTTATAAAGACCCTGTGAAAGTCTATCATTCTAATCCCTCCCAACTGGTGGAGTCTTTAGAAAGCTCCAGCCTGTGTCTTGACCCTGATGCTCCTTTGCGCTTTCAAAGACAGCAGTTATGGCTGGATTACCTGGGATCCCACCAGCACCCTCAGTTCCCTTGGGGATTTCCTAGTACCATTCTCTATCCTAGTATTGCCAGATCTTTCTTCCAAGGGCCTCACTCCCTCTTAACCCAGCTAAGAGCCTGCTGTGTGAAGAACTGAGCCAGAAGCAACTCCGTTCTAAAGGCCTCAATATTCCCTTTAAATATAGTATTGTACTTAGGGTTAGAGAATAAACAAAATCAATGGTTGAGGAGGGGTTAGAGAAATAGGATGTTCTTCTTTATTTCACTTAAACCTGTTTCACATCTGACATTAAATTTTCCTGCCAGGAAAAAGATCTTCCAGTTGGAGTTACTCACTCTGATTCTTCCTTCAGTGGCTCAGAACTTGATCGAAGGTAAAGGCTCAGGATGGGATCAGAGACTCCTGGGTGTTAGATAAGACACTAAGCAATGTCCAGAAGGTTGAGGGATTAGGATTTCACACTATGGATTTTGATGCCACAACACAGGGAGACAGAGGATGATTAGTCACCTCATACCTTAGGGACAAGAAACAAATGAGTCTTCTTATTACATCCACAATGTGGTTAAAACACACAAAGGTATTCAACTTTAATACAGGGACTTACTGCAAATATTGCATGGAATATTGAAAAAATAAAACTAGACAGTAAAACTAGACATAAAGTTTAAGTACCTGTTACTGAATGGCAGAACGAATGTATGTTAAGGATGATAACACCACTTTAATACTGTATGGAATAAAATAACAACGGGTTAATTATCATAGATCAGATATGGGGGAAACAAATCTAACAAAAAAATAAAGATTAAGTGGAGCTAGGAAGCCAAGAAAGGATTTGAGACCCAGATGCTAGAACCTCCAAGCCAACAATGTGATTACTTGGTGTTCATGACCAAAATCTAACATGAATAAAGGGGGACTACTTCATGATTATACAGGATGTTGTAAAATAAAAAAGAATCTGGGCCACAGAAGCCTGTATCAGTTTATTACTAGGGAAGCTGGTGGGGGCAGTCCCCCTCCTACCATGTGCCCTAGAATGGACAGGTATCCGGTGGTGTTAGATCCAACCTTAGTAAGATCACAGGCTACCTTGTCTAGAGGCAGATAAATCTTCAGACTTAGATGTATGTATGCTTTACAGGAAGCACACGAGATCTCCTGAATTATGAGGGGAACTTTTATCATATTGCCAGCATCAGGAATTACAAGTCAACCTTGGGCTGCAGGCCTAAGGACATTCTAACCTAGGAGTATCATATGCCAAATTATGTGTCCTTTAGTTCCACATGCCTAACGCAAGCTCCTTTTCCCTGAAAGCCACTGATCTTGCTAAATTCCTGTTAGGAGAAAAGCGATTTATAAATTGAATCTCTAATTATCCCAATAGAGCAATTCCCCAAACCTGTAAAACTAGTCATGGAACTAGAAGTGTAGAAAATTTGGTAACTAAAGATGTTGCTTCCCAACTGCCTCAGTATCAAAATAAAACATTACACTAAGTCAAAACAGAAGGAAGCAAAAGCCACTAAATAGCAGGATTATGCCTCGGCAAAGCAAAGGCTTAGCAGCATAATGTAGTTTCACAAATATTAAGCGCCAGATATCTACCGGGGATGATGCTTGATTTCTGAGGATATAGAGTGACAGGTAGACATGACTCAGTGTTTAATAATGGTATACAGGAGAGAAAGGCTGGTTCTAAGGGAGAGATTGTCTGGAGAATCTAGGACCCTAGTTCCCTACCCAATGTACAGAGCAGAGCACACAAGTGTTTCTAGGCAATGAGAATGCTTGAAGCACTATTCGAAAACATTCACACAAGCCAAAGAGCAAATACCGGATGGGTGAGCAATCAAAGCAGGAACATAGGCAGGAGTTCAGGTCCCGAGGTCCTTGTCCTCCGTGCTATGGAATTTGTCTATGTGATTTCCTTTGAACAATGGGGAGTCAAATTTATGATTTATTCACTTTGGTAATGGATTAAAGAATAGATTGCATGAGATCAGTTCAGTGACTATGGCTGAAAGCTCAGGAGATTGAACACTTTGTTCCCAGGGATGCATTAGGAGTTTATATGCTTAGTGTATGATAGTTCTAACCTAAGAAAGTTCATTAGCAAAAGGACTATTTTCATTAAAGCTCTGTTTGGAGTTGGGAGGATAGTGTTTTAAACACCCCAACTACATAATCATTCTTTCTTCCTACTTTTCCTCACTCAGCATCACCTTGCACTTCAAAATCTCTTGTCCAGCTTCACCTGCTTTCAGCTATCCACGGAACCCTGTCTTCATGGTGCCACAGGTGAAGATAGAAATGGAATCTGATTACGACTTCACAGACATAGATGACTATGGAAGAGAAGCCAACGGTGAAACCACCCTGTAGGACCACACAGCTTCTCCCAGGCTGGGGACAGGGTGAGATGTGTTAGTCTTCATTGTGGGAGTCTGGGTCAAACTCTTAACTTCTTGGTGCCTGTTTCCGTATGGGTCCTCCTGCCCGATAGAAAATTGAAGATCATTCAGTGAAGAGTTCTACTTCAATACTTAGCTGTTTCCGTCCCTCTGTAGTTAAATACTAATATAGATCATCCCTTCTTTTATAATGTGGTCCAGATAAGTTATATTTCTTTTGAAATGAATGTCTCCTCAAACCCTAAGATAAATGGGCAATAGTCCATTTATATCTAAAACAAACACCAATTACATTTTTAAAGGTTATGTTTAAATCTAGATTATTTGAAAGAACTTTAGTCAGTTAATGAATTAATGTAGAACTATGCATCTGACTAAACAGTGCTCACTAAAGTGAAATCTCAACCATGTTAGATCAACAAAAGACCCTTTAAATTTATACCACTGGCTTTTCACACTTGGAATCAAAGTGTGATTTGTATAGATCCTTCCTGCAGTTTTTCCATGGCTGATTCCCAAAGTCAAACTTCCATTCACATAAACATCTTATGTTAGACAACTAATATTTTGGAAGATTATAACTTTGTAATGTTAAACTAGTAGTTTAAAAGTAATGATTTAAACTATTTGGGTAAATTATGCTAAACTGGCTATTAATGAAGCAAACTTTTTCCTGGGAAACTTAAGTTTGACATTTTCAATTCCACATTTAATAAGCACCAACAATGTCTACATTAATTGTACATTTACAAAGAGGCTGACATTTTCTTTCTCAAAAACAAATAGGGGCTGGGAATGTGGCTTAATGGTGGAGTGCTTGCCTAGCATTCATGAAGCCCTGGGTTTGATTCCTCAGTACCACATAATCCAGAAAAAAACAGAAGTGGCACTTTGGCTCAAGTGGTAGAGCAGAAGCAGCTCAAGGACAGAGCCCAGGCCCTGAGTTCAAGCCCCAGGACTGGCCAAAAGCAAACAAACAAAAACAGCTATAGATTTGAATTGAGTAAATTACCTTGGTTAGTTCCTACATTTATTCAAAATGACAAATGCAGGTACTTTTTTATTCATTCATTCATTTTTTTAAAGACAAATGGCACTAGATCACTAACACCTTGAATGCCAGCACATCTTCAGAGCCTAGCATAGTGTGTGGGCCATATAAAGTGTTCATTACAGTTAATCTTAACTCCCTCCAAAAGGATACTGCCAAGAGGTATGGACCTCTACCACTCCTGATAGCAACATTAGCTGTTCACTAATCCACCACCACATCAAACTTAAATTCTTTTTCATTTTACCTTCTTCCTTTGTGCCATTGCATCCTTAATATTTCAGCCTGAAAGCCTGGCTGATTTGCAGTAGCACTTCGTCCACATTAAACTGTAGAAATGTTATGGATTCAGGAGTAAATATGCTTGATTAATCAAACAAGCTGGAAAACTGCAATGTTAGTTTTTTTGTTGTTGTTGTTGTAAATTGATCCATGTAATTTTTACCTTATATATCGTTTATATTTTGTATGTATATGAAGTTTAATTTCAGTAGCTTTCAACACGTTGACATACTGTTGCTTCTCCATGTTGTCAGTAGTTTTTTCCTTACTTTTAATGTAAGCATGCTTCAATAAAACTTAATCCTGTCTGCTAATCTTACTCCATGTTTATTAGTTTAGGTAAGTCAGCAGGCATGCATATACGGGCCATAATTCACTTACAAAAACCTCCCAGCAAACTCATAACACTGGCAGAGGTACAGTGAAGGAACAGATCAAGCTGACTAAGACAAAAGCTCCTTTTTCCTGAGTGAACAAACTCCAAACAACTTTTTGATAGCACACAAGAACCTATCCCTACCTCAAAATATACCCAGCCAAGAATCTTCCAATCTTAAATCAAACTAATGCTCACAGGATATAACGTTTTTCCATTGTGTACACAAGTGGAGAACTCAGCAACAGGAAAACCCGTTGTTGTAATACATAAATTGAATACATGACTTACAAAGCACTTAGAACCTCGTAATTGAATTTCAGATATTAAGCTTTGGACTTGTTAGTATTACTTATCAGTATGTGAAAGGAGTAGGTTGTTTTCTCCCTAGTTACTCAAACAAATTTGTTATGAGTTGGGGGTTACCAAATATAGAAATAAACAGACTGATGTATCCAGGAATAAAAGTCATAACTAAGACAGTAAGAAAATAGTATTCTAGAAACTCATTCCACACCAGACAGATGTGTTTTATTAACAAAACAACCCTTTAATCAGAAAGTCTGATTAGATTTGACATTAACTGAAGATCTTAAATATCTTTCAGGAAAGCCAACAGAATATGTAAAGAAAAGCAGGCAGGTGCTGCTGCATCTTTGGTGGAAAGTAAGTTGCACAGTTATACAAGCTGCCCTAGTGATTATCAAGTCCAAGTTTTTTCCAAAATAAGTTTCAAGATATAACAGAGAAACCACACAGGTTCCCCCTAGCAATACAAAACTTGAACAACAAAATGTAAAGATATAACAAAAGCCAAATACAACAGTACACACAAATAATTTATAAAATAAACCTTTCAGTCCTAGAAAGCTAAAATGGAGAGAGCTCCCAGAAAGATAAAATACATATAAGGGCAACATTTCCCTAATGACTAAGCCACAAAACGACAACTAATTCACATGTAGTTTTCCTTAGCCAATTCAGTTCTTTAGATAAATTAGTTACACTCAGTATTATACAGAAATCAAGGTCATTTTTTTCTCCAATAAGTCACTTTCTCCACTAAATCCTTTTTACCTTCTCCCTAATTTTCACTAGCAACGTTTTTCCTTTGGTTTGAACAGCTGAACTCAAAAGGTTTGGAACCTAAAATGAGTATCAACTCTTATTGGAATAGCACTTAGGAAATGCACTCCTAGAAAAGGCAGATTTTTAACTTAAGTATGTGATAAAGTTAGGCATCCACTCTCAGTGTAACAGCACCTCCAATGTTATCTTCAGGTAAACAGTTTCTCTTGGCTAGATCAGATGATCCAATATGACACCAGAGGGCTTCCTGGTGACATCAAGCACGCGTACACACACCCATTTAAACTTTCAATAAATACAAAGCATCATTTCAGTAGAATAAATTAAACATATTGCATTTCTGTTGGCCTGATTTACTTCTTGGACTGGCTTGGAGTGCTGCTCATGGCATGGGTGACACAGTTAATTGGTGGCAACTCCACGCTCCTTAGACTTCAGCATTTCTAGCTCTTCTGGCCTTAGCACTTTTTTTGCAGCAATAATGGTATTCTTCATGAGCATTGCCACTGTCATGGGACCTACACCTCCAGGGACTGGAGTGATGTAACCAGCTTTCTTTTTGACTTCTGCATAGAAACAAGACAGGCAGCTACAGTTAGGCAAAAGAACGTATCTTTAACATATCATGAATGTATGCAAAGAAAAAAACAGTAACAAACATGCCCCTGAAAAAAATTACATATACATTAATCAAGGGTAATGTTTTTTTTTTTAATTGTGAAAATACTGTACAGAGGGGTTACAATTACATAAGCAAGATAATGAGTACATTTCTTATCAAGCATTGTAGCCTCCTCCTTTGTTTCCCCTTCCCATCCCATCCTCCTCCCTTCCTCCCCAAGGGTAATGTTTTGAAAACAACATGCACTTAGTATACAGTTAGTCAATGAATGTACATTTAATGAGTGGTATAGCTTATCAGCTAATTTTCCCACCATATTAAATACATTTTAAAAAGGAATATATTAAAGTAAAAATCTCCAAAGCAACCAAACAAGTAATTTTTTAATATGTGAAAAGCAAAACGTAAAAAACATTAAGTCTTTTTTCAATACTCAGGATTGAACTCAGGGCTTCTTACATGCTAGGCAAGCAAGGACTCTACCTTGAGTCACATCCTGGACCTCTAAAAAATTTTCTTAATAAGAAAATATTAGGGCTGGGATGGTGGCTCAGTGGTAGAGTGCTTGCCTTGCATGCATGAGGCCCTGGGTTCCATTCCTCAGCATCATATAAGCAGAAAAAGTCAGAAGTAGCACTGTGGCTCAAGTGGTAGAGTGCTAGCCTTGAGCTGAAGAGCTGAGAGACAGCGCCCAGACCTAGCATTCAGGTTAAAAAAAAAAAACAACTGGTTAAAAAAAAAAAAAAAATAAGAAGAGGAAAGAAAAAGAAAATACTAGTGGCACTGTGGCTTGCCTTGAGCTGAAGAGCTGAGGGACAGCACCCAGGGCCCAGAGTTCAAGCCTCAGGACCTACCAAAAAAAAAAAAGAAAAAAAAAAAAAAGAAAAGGAAATACTTAGAAGCCAGGTGCTGGTGGCTAACATGTGTAATCCTAGTTACTCAGGAGGCTGAGATCTGAGAATCACAGTTCAAAGCCAGCCCAGGTAGGAAAGTCCATGAGACTTCTCTCCAATTAACTACTAGAAAACCAGAAGTGGTGCTGTGGCTCAAAGTGCTAAGTGCTAGCTGTGAGCAAAAGCGCTAAGGAACAGTGCCCAGGCCTGGAGTTCAAGCCCCACAATGGACAAAACGGGTGGGGGGGGGGGGGGGGGGGAAGAAGGACTTACTGTGATACCTAAACTTGAGTCTGAAACAGAAAGTTAGTAAGATTATCACCGTAAGTTTTAAGCGTGGCTCAAGTGGTATAATGCTTGTCTAACATGGAGGAAACCTTGAACTCAAACCCAGTGCAACCACAAAAAAGAAAAAAGATTGTCAGCATAAAATTCAGTTAAATATCTTAAGAACTGAAAGGATGGGCTGGGAAGGTGGTGGCTCAGTGGTAGAGCACTTGCCTTGCATGGATGAGGCCCTGGGTTCGATTCCTCAGCACCACATAAGCAGAAAAAAAAAAAAGCCAGAAGTGGCACTGTGGCTCAAGTGGTAGAGCACTAGCCTTGAGCTGAAGAGCTGAGGGACAGCGCCCAGGCCCAGAGTTCAGGCCCCATGACTGGACCCAAAAAAAAAAAAGAACTGAAAGGAGAAGTTACAGGACTTCTTCACTGACCATGTCTATGATCTTTCCTTTCAATGAAAATGATTAATACTTTAGGAAACTTAAGAAAATGATTTCATTAAAATTTCAAACTGGTTAAAAGTCATTAAGTTGTTTCAGTTATTAAGTCTAAAGAAAACAAAACTAGCCGGGCGCTGGTGGCTCACACCTGTAATCCTCAGGAAAAGTCCATGAGACTCTTTATCTCCAGAAAACCAAAAGTGGCTCTATGGCTCACCTTGAGCTGAAGGGCTGAGGGACAGTGCCCAAGCCCAACAACAACAACAACAAAAAAAAGAAAACAAAACTCCCTGGAAAATGAATACCTGCCCTCCATAACTTTATGACACAAAAATATAAACTATTTCTAGAATAGGTGTCATTTTAAAATAAGAATCATCTTATTTCTTGTGAAAAATAGTTTAGACAGTATTTCCAGGATAACTCAAATTTAAAAGTTAAATAGAAAGTAAATGATAAATCCTAAAGGCAGTATTTATTGGTTTTATAATTTTTAAAAAAATGACCTCATTTACCTTCAAAATCCACATCACCAACCAACTTGGGTTTTGCAGTTACAGGGTCCTGAACTCTATTTATCCCCACATCAATAACTGCGGCTCCTTCCTTAATCATGTCTGCTGTGATCAGATTGGGAACTCCTGGCAATGGAGACAGGAATAAACCATCCACTTAGTACTGAAAACAAAGATTCCAACTGCCAGAATTCTTGTCTTTCCATTTCCAGACACCTGAGAACTCAATAACAAGCTTTATAAAAACCAAGAAATCATTGCATTTCATATAGTAAATGGTAATATTGTGAGGCCATCAGGAAGCTTCACCTGCCCAGACTACAATGAAAACCAGTATTCAACCCACAGCTCCACCCACATCTTTACTGTTGAGGGGAAAGATGAATGGAAAGGCAGTTAGGCAGGCAAATTCTAAGATGCACAATCTCACTCTTCCTTTGGTCCTTCTGTCCCCCTCTCTTGAATTTTACCTGCAGCAGATATTACAATATCTGCAAGAATTGTATGCTTCTTCAGTTGTTCTTTGGGAGTGTGTCGATGAGATATTGTAACAGTGGCATCACCTATGAAGAAAAAATTACCTGCTGAGTCTAAATCAAAACCTGGGATTAGGTCAAGTCTCAGCCACTCAAGTCACTGTAGAAACTTCATCCCTGATTTAGGCTAGGGTACAATTCAAGTGGCTACCTATAATGACTGATTTATGACGTTTTCCATACACAAAATAACAGAATATGACATAATACACTTCAGTTCTATCAATTTAGTCCATTCCAATGGTCTAAGATTCCCTCCCCCCCCCCCCCACCAAATGACACAGCTCATGGATACTAACTAAGTAACTAAGAACTATTTCTTACTTCCAATTATCTGAGCTGTAACTGAACATTTCTCTCTTTTTTGGTGGTGCTAGGGGCTGAACTCAGGGACTCACGCTTGCTAGGTGGGCACTGTGTCACTTGAGCCATGTTCTGAGACTAGTAGGTGAACATTTCTAATTGCTTATAGTCATACTTTATTTAAAACTCACATTTGAGGCTAGTTCCATAATAAAGGAACTCCCCTTGGTGACACTGAGTATGGCTTCCACACAAAGGTTACTCTAAGTGAACAAAATTATAGCAAATACACAATACAAGAAAGTTAACACTCCCAAATATCCACAGAATGGCCCCTGAAGGTTCTCACAAAATGGATAAGCTATTCTGAAAGCAATTCCCTACCTCCAGGACGTTCATGTGCCCCATCTGTGTGTAGTAACATTGCAATAGGCATTCCAACGTTTTTTGACCTTCCAGCCACAACGACGTTTTTCCCTAGGGTTGGAATACCTATGGGGGGTTAAAATATATATATATATATATATATATATATATAAAATATATATGGTGTAATATATATTATATATAAATTTCATTTAAAGCATTTTCAGTCTGTCTTAAAATGAGCACCAAAAGAAGTCAGATGGCCTAGCATGTGAATCTAATTTTGATAATGACATCATTAAGTTTATTAGCTCATCAGCCAATCAGACCTATCCTTGCCATACATAGAAAGGGTTGGAGAAAACACTCTAACACAAAATGTTACATAAATGTATGCTATCATCACTAGAAAATCCTAAATTTCCTTTCCCTAAAGCCTGTGGATTAAAGAGCAAGAACCATTGTAGGCAGGCTTTAAGAGGTCAGCTCTGCAAATGGGGACAGAGAATGCATGCTGGGAGTTCTATTCTTTGGCACTGGAATTTTTGTCATTTACAAGTATAAGTTAAATATTGCTCATCTGAACTACTTCAGGCTGGAAGTGTTTTAAATTTCCAAGTTTTCCATATTTGGTAATACCTGCCCAGATTTTACCAGAGTCATATCTCTAATCTTAAAATCAACAATACTCAAAAAGTTTTGGATTTCAGAGCTTTTGAGTTGAGACTTTGGGTTAGGGACAGACATACAATTCTGGGATATACTTACCAGTTCGCTTAAGGATTTCCCACACACCCCAGGGGGTAGCTGGTAACATGGAATACTGGTCCAAACACATTCTCCCTACATTGATTACATGAAAGCCGTCAACATCCTTGTCTGGAGAAACAGCATTGCAGATTCTTCTCTCATCAATGTGTTCTGAAAAAGAAGTTGGGCAGTGGCCTTAAATCGCTGTACTATAGTTAGTGCTGCTTGACTCAAGCTTAGCTGGTGTGTACAGAACAAGCTCACATTAAACGAAATGTAAAACGCCTACTACAAAAGGCAATAAATACCTTTTTTCTCACTGTTTCCCTTCACTACCTTTTATATTAAGATTCAATACTAAATTGTTAATATTAATTACATATAATAACACTCATGTTTCTAATAATAATATTTCTAAGTCAATATTCCATCTTCTGAGTTTGCCTCCCCTTTTAGGTCAAATCCACACAAAGTGCAAGCTGTATAAGCAGCCACGCCTCTCCACTGGTAGAGACCAAAACTCACCTGGGAGCGGCAGCTGAACAAGGAGGCCATCTACATTTTCATCATTATTTAGTTTATTGATTAAATTCAACAGCTCTTCTTCTGAGATTGAAGCTGGTTTTACAATAGTCTCACTGTTGATTCCTATTACAAGAAAATGTCAAGGTTATAAAAAAACACTTCAGTACTACTATTTTATTGCCTGCTGTTCCCTGCTATCACATTGTTACCATTGCACCACCCTGGGAGCTGAAAGCCTGGACTGATTCACGGCAACTTAAAAAGCTAACCACAAACCTGTACTGGAGAACACCTGTTCAGTGCTTTTCCAGGCACTAATCTACGTAATCCTCATCAATTCTGTCTTGCAGACAAGAGACTGAGTCTCAGATTAAAAGCCAGCCAATCACAGGGCCACATTTCTGGTTCTAAAGCTCATGCTCTTTCATCTGTACCGTGCTACTTCAGTGTCTCCCCTATCCTCCGCACTGATCTTGGAGCTTGAATTCTGAGCCTGAACACTGCTTTTTCGCTCCAGGCTGTCACCTGGGCTGGCTTTGAGTCATGATCTTCAGGTCTCATGCTCTTGAATAGCTAAGATTATAGGCATGAGCCACACACACCTGGTTCCCTCCCAGAATCTTAAAATGTCATAGCTTGCTGTTTTCTAGAACTTTTCAACTGAAAAGGGCACTGATGAAGAACAGAACAGTCCTGTGGTTCTGCCCACAGATGAGTGGGCAGAGATCTATCTGAATCTTGAGCCTTTTATCTGCAGCCACATGGTAATCTGTTGTCCATAAGACATGTAATATCATATCAATCTCCCATCGCCTAACTCTGAGCCACTTTTACAGCATGCTTAGCTTCGGAACAAATCAATTAAGAAATCAAAAGATGGGGCTGGGAATGTGGCTTAGTGGTAGAGTGCTTACCTAGCATGCATGAAACCTTGGGTTCAATTCCTCAGTACCACATAAACAGAAAAAGCTGAAAGTAGCACTGTGGCAAGTGGTAGAGTGCTAGCCTTTTGCAAAAACAGCTCAGGGACAGTGCCCAGGGCCTGAGTTCAAGCCCTAGGACTGGCCAAAAAAAAAAAAAAAGAAAGAAACCAAAAGATATTTCCCAGAAGTTAGTCATTTCCTTTCAATCTGTGACTGTTCAACCATATTACTGACATGTAAGACTCCCCATTGCTCAATCTTTCCTAATTCCCTATGGCTATAAATTTCAAATGTTCAAGTCAAGAGACTTTTTTTTTTTGGTCGGTCATGGGGCTTGAACTGTGGGCCTGGGGACTGTCCTTGAGCTCTTCAGCTTAAGGCGAGCACTCTACCACTTGAGCCATAGCACCACTTCCAGTTGTCTGGTGGTTATTTGGAGATAAGAGTCTCACAAACTTTCCTGCCTGGGCTGGCTTTGAATCACAATCCTCAGATCTCAGCCTCCAGAGTAGCTAGGATTACAGGTGTGAGCCACGGAGGCCGGCTTCTCATTTTTGTTTAAGGAAAACAAATGTAAAATTTGTCATCCGTGAAAATGGCAAGGTTAAGAACAGAAGTTAGACCATATTCCTGAAGACACTGAGAGTGCTGATTAGGTTCCTCCTGTTCCAGTCAAAAAGCAAATATAGGGCCTAAGTTCTTTATGGCAGTGTTCAATCCCATTAGCAACCTCTGCCAGAGTTTTCTAATCAGAAAGAGATTCCATAAGTTCCAATGGCCTTTGCCTCAAATAATCTTCAAGTGAATAGAGTGTGGGGGAGCCGACAGTGACACATACCCACATCTGCAGCTGCTTTGGTTTTGTTGAGGACATAGGAATGACTGGCAGGATTCTCACCAACCAAAATCACGCTCAGGTGCGGCCTCTTGTTGCCAGATGCTACCCACTCTTCTACCTCTTGCCGCACCTCCTGCTTGATCTTCTGGGCCAGTTTCCTTCCAGAAATGACAACAGCTTCATTTCTGTAACAGAGGCAACAGAGTTACAAAAACAAAGTGTTGAAATTTCTGTAAAATGTAAAGCTCAAACTACAAAAAGTTATTGACCCCAAAAACTAACAGCCTTCTATTTAAGATTTAAATGCCAAATAAAAAGACAACTGAAATCTGAAGGACAGATTTAAGTGATACCCCTGTGTCCAGCTGTAAATTTGGAGATAAACTTGATTGAACTAGTTCATCTGACCTCAGGAAGTTTAAGTGACAGTACTCAGCCAGGTGGGGTCCCAATCAGTTTAAGCTCCTCATTACTTCCTGACCAAGGCCTATGAGACATTTCTTTCCATGCACATTTTTCATTTCCTACACCTTACACTATGAGATTTTCCCTACAAGACTCAACAGTTTCATCTAAATGCTCATATGCCATTTGTAGTTTGTTTTGCCAGGACTTTTTACTTTCCCACCCACAGATGCTCAAATCCTTTACATAAAATGATATTTGCATATCACCTATGTACATCCTCTCCTATACTTTAATAAATCTTTTCCCCCCAGTCATGGGGCTTGAACTCAAGGCCTGAATGCTGTCCCTCAACTTTTTTGCTCAAGGCTAGCAGTCTACCACCTTGAGCCACAGCTCCACTTCTGTTTTGTTGGGTTTTTTTAGGTGTTTAACTGGAGATGAGTCTTACGGACTTTCCTGTCTGGGCTGGCTTTGACCTGTGATTCTCAGATCTCAAAGCCTCCTGAATAGCCAGAATTACAGGTGTGAGCCACCAGTGCCCAACTTAAATAATCCAATGCAATGCAAAAATATATCAATAGTTATTTTACTGTGTCGTCTGTACATGCTTATAGATGAAGTCCCCCACCCCCCCCCCCACACACATAGTTTCCATCCACAGCTGACTGAATCCAGAGACAGAGATTGCTTATACAAAAACTATGTCATGTAGTCAGACCTATAACCTCTACATTGAACAGGTTAAACCTCAAAATGCCTAGGGCTGTTCACAGCCCCTTGTGGGGAAAACTTCTGATAAGAGTGGGAGGACCCTCCTTAAGATGGTAGTACGCTCTACCCCAGGTCTCCGTAGCCCATACACAGCTGACCAGCAGTGAGCATCTGCTAGGATGGCTAGCAGTCCAGATGGTACAAAAGCTTCCACGAGGAGCAGTACTAGTTAACTAGACCAGACAGAGCTCCTCCCTGAGGCACTTCAAACTAGAACCAGAGGACCTGTTGAGAGAGCAGAAGAAAGCCATAAAAAGAAAGCAGGATCGGACAATATCAATTGCATCAAGGGCAACAATTAGGGCAAGGGGACCAGAGAGCTGGTGCTGGTAGCAGGACAATGAGAAAGCTCAGCCATCTAGAGGCACCTTCAGATTCCCAAGCCATGCTTTTGAATCTCTAATGCTCTCTTCCCAATTAAACGGGTTATGCAGCTCTTCTTGGGCTACATATAGGCCAAATGTTAAAAATCCTGTTTTGTTTTTTCCTACATAACAGTCATTACTTGAAGAAAAGCATTTCTTCTTTAAGCAAAAAGATCCCATGAGGGCTGGGAAGGTGGCTCAGTGTTTGCCTTGCATGCATGAGGCCCTGGGTTTGATTCCTCAGCACCTCATAAGCAGAAGAAGCCAGAAGTGGCACTGTGGCTCAGGTGGTCGAGTGCTAGCCTTGAGCTGAAGAGCTGAGGGGCAGCGCCCAGGCCCAGAGTTCAGGCCCCACACTGGCAAAAGACAAAAAAAAAAAATGTTCCCATGAAAACAGTTCTTTCCCCCTTAGGCGTTTGCTCTCTGTCACAGGAGGACTGCTCCAACCTCATGACCAAAGAAACATCTGTTCCCCCTGCAGCAGATGTTAGTTCTCACCAATAATTACATCAAGGCACTAGATGCCTCTTACTGTCAGGATTAATTCTCAATTCCACTACTAAAAATAGAATTTTAGCCGGGCACTGGTGGCTCACGCCTGTAATCCTAGTTATTCAGGAGGCTGAGATCTGAAGATCGAGGTTCAAAGCCAGCCCGGGCAGGAGAGACCATGAGACTCCTATCTCCAATAAACCACCAGAAAACCGGAAGTGGCGCTGTAGCTCAAGTGGTAGAGCGCTCGCCTAGAGCTGAAGAGCTGAGGGAAAGCGCCCAGGCCCAGAGTTCAAGCTCCACAACCGACCAAAAAAAAAAAAAAAAAAATAGAATTTTAAAGCTTTTACAACCTTTAAGTCTTCTGTGCTTGCTTCTTATTTGGCTTATAAGTAAATACCTACTTTAAACAGCACCTACTTTTAAACTTTTAATACAAGTTTATATCTAAAATTTATACTAATCGTACTATGTCTTACAAGATAGTAAGACTCACAGATTTTAACAAACCAATATTTTTACTCAGATTTTATGTAATGTATCTATGTAACTGTGATCACAATTTATACTCATGGTATATTAAGGAAGTGAAAACACGTTAGTATTTACAAATCTATTTTAGAATTAGAATGAAGAGATTTAGGACTTTGCTAATACAAATATTCCTGGCAAAATCCCTGGTCTATATCAGTAAGTGGAATAACTATCCTTGGCCAGAAATACATTCTCAATTCTGGAATGCCACAAAGACTACTAAAAAAGAGCTTAGCTAGTCAGGAGGCTGAGATCTGAGGATTGCAGTTCAAAGCCACCTCGGGCAGGAAAAGTCCATGAGACTCGTATCTCCAATAAACCACCAGAAAACCAGAAGTGGTGCTGTGACTCAAGTGGTAGATCGCTCACTTTGAGCTAAAAAGCTGAGGGACAGCACTCAGGCTCAGAGTTCAAGCCCCAAGACTGACCAAAAAAAGAATAAAAAATAAAAAAGAGCTTAGGATAGTCATTCATTCATACCAAATGAAGTAACTTATATAAAGTGTCAAGCATGTATGTTCAATGAAAGCAATTTCTTATATCATCTCCTGTCTATAGAAGTCCTTTATATGTCATGGATATGTTTATATACATACTTATAAGAAATTACATATATATGAATGTGTGTATAGCACATATATACTTGTGAAAAGAACATAGCTGGCACTTCATAAAAAGGTTCTTTTGACAGCAGTTAACTTAAGAGAAAATGGTAGCAGCCCACTTGGACTAAAAATGATATGCTAAAGCTCAGGACACAGGGTTCTGGAAAAAGGCGAGGTTCCAAGTTCCAATCTTTGCTTCCAAAGACAGGTTCTGGATGTTATGCCAATTTGTTTAAAAAAAAAAAAAAGTAATACAAGTAAAAACAAAGCCACAATGTCATAAAGAACTTTCATAATATAACTGCATTTTAGCTCTCCTTTGCTTCTCAAAACTCTAAAAAAAATCATACACACACACACATATATATATATATATATGCTTATAGAGCTTTCCAGAAGAAATTAATTAATGGGACCAGTAAGGAGAGAAGACACAAAGGAAAAAGGAACTAATATCTATGAAACAAAAGATTCTGTTATCTTGGCAGTATTATAATATTCAGTTTGCTATACAGAAGAAGAAATTAGAAGTTGAGAAACAAGATTCAAATACAGAATTCTGCTCCAAAGTCCACTTGCCCCATGCCCCAGTGTCTCCAAGGCTACGTACGGTACTAACTCTCTAACTATGAGGTTTATGTTCCTGAAGCCCTCTGAAACAGCAGTGCAACACTGTAAATATCAAATGTGCAGCAGATAACCTGGATTGCATTCAGGGCTTTGGAGCACACATCTGTCAGAAAGGCAAGCAAAAGGAAAGCTTTCCCTATTTGAGTGTAAACAAACTGGTCTATGTCGTTAAGCAATGAATAAGATGATTTTTATAAATACTATTCAACCAGAAAGGTCTTACCCTCAGGCCAGCAGCTCAGGAAAGCAGTTTAAAAAAAAAAAAAAAAAAAAAGGATGGCGCTATAAAGGCTGATCATGGTCAGACCAAGGAAAGTCTTAAATGTTTCCTCCCAAATCCTACCAAAAAAGTCATCCCCACGCATTCTGTACTCTGCATCCTGTGCTCCAACAAGCAGAGCCTTGGAAATGTCATTAATAACATTTAACAAGACTCTAGGAAATAAAAGCGCCCTGAATAAAGACAGACAGAAAAGAGGTTACAAAGACAGAAATCACAGCCTCGGGCCCCTTATCTAGGTAAGAATTTAAGTTTGAAATCTGGATAGATCAGGGAAAAACAAAAAAAAATTACCTCCTTAAGGCAATGCTAACAGTTTTCCCTGTCCATCTCCCAGGTACCTTTTTCCACCCACTTTCTTTGTGGGCAAAATATGTGTAACATGAAATTTACCATCTTGACCACTTTGAAGTGTCTGGCCAGGTGTGTTGATTTCATTCATAGCAATCGTCCCCACAAGCCGCTTCCAGAACTCACGTTGTAAAACTGCATACACACACACACACACACACACACACACACACACACACACACACACACACACACACACACACACACACACACACACACACACACACACACACACACACACACACACGCACACCCTCAAGAAACAGTCATTCCCCACTACCCGCCTCCTCCCGGAGATCAGCATGAGGTTACCCAGGCTGGCACTGGCCAGCTTGCCATGGGCTGCAGTCAGACTCTTG
This sequence comes from Dipodomys spectabilis, assembly GCF_019054845.1. Lineage (NCBI taxonomy): Eukaryota > Metazoa > Chordata > Mammalia > Rodentia > Heteromyidae > Dipodomys > Dipodomys spectabilis. Next base: position 3,300,755 of record NW_024870939.1, on the reverse strand, counting down.
GGGACCACCGTACGTACGTCCACCGCAGCCAAGGGTCAGCGCGCTGCGCCCACCACACCCATCCCCGAAGGAGGACGAGGAGGAGGGAAGTGCGGATACCCCACCAGCAAGTCGGCTCGGGGATTTCATCAGACTGCACCAACCGGGTCCGCCGCTAGGGTCCCGGCAGGGTACCGCGAGCGCGGGCTGCCCTCGGGAACCGCTCCCGGCGCTCGCCGACGGTCTCCCCCGGGCAAACTCCCCGCGTCGGTGTGGGGATGCCAGCAGTATCCCTCAGGGCTTCCCAGGTAAATCGGGGCTCCCGGAAGCTCTCGCCCCCCGCGCCCAAGCCTCTGCCCCACACGGCCGGCTCCGGCCACGCTGGGTGCCACGTCGCCCCGCCACACCCCTCTCTCCCCGACCGCCACGGCCCGGGCGATGCTAAAAAGGCGGCCCCGCGACGCCCATCGGAGAGCCCAGGTGGCCCTCGTTCTCGGTGTTCACCGGTTTTCCGCGCTGACCCCCTCCTCGACCCACTTACCGAACTGCGGCAAGATGGAAGGGGTGATGGCGGAGGTGGCAGCTGTGCGCAGGTCGCAGCAGCCGGGCAGCCAATGCGGACAAGAGAGAAGCTGTAGCCATGGCACACGCCGGTACCCGTGCCGGGAGAGAACCGCGCGCGCGGGCTGTCCGCGCGGTTATACCACCGCCCCCTGCTAGACTCCGCCTCCCGCAGATTCCCATTGGTCCTCTCAGAGCCGTGGAAGCCAATCAGCTGTCTTCATTAAACGTAAGCTAAATCCAGTAGGGCTGTGCTTATGATTGGAGCACGAGGAGAAGGCCACCAAGCTGTAGAAGGCTGTGAGGTCTCTATAGCACTTCCTGATTGGCTGAGGAAGTCAAGCCCCTGTCGGATGCAGCTGTTGTCATCCAAGCCTGGTAAACGGGAAGATAGAAGTTCATTCTATGATACAGGACTCTGGGCATTCGCACGCTGTGAGACAAGGAAGAATACTCTTAGAGAACAGAAAGGCAAAAGGCCTACGCGCATCTGATCATACAAAATAATAGTTATCGGACGGGCGCCATAGAGTGGCTCACACCTGTAATATAGCTACTCAAGAGGCCTTATAAGATCCAAGGGTAGCGGTTCAAAGCCAGCCCTGGCAGGAAAGTGCGTGAGACTCCTATTTCCAATTAACCACCAGAAAATTGGTTGTTTGGTTTTTTTTTTTTTTTTTGCCGGTTGTGGGAGCCTGAACTCTGGGCCTGGGCGCTGTCCTCAGCTCTTCAGCTCAAGGTTAGTGCTCTACCACTTGAGCCATAGCGCCACTTCTGGCTTTTTCTGCTTATGTGGTGCTGAGGAATCGAACTCAGGGCGTCAGGCATGCAAGGCAAGCGCTCTACCACTGAGCCACCTTCCCAGCCCACCACCAGAAAATTGGAAGTGACTCTGTGATTCAAAGTGGTAGAAGCACTAGCCTTGAGCGAAAAAGTTCAGGGACAGTGCCCAGGACCTGAGTTCAAGCCCCACGATGGACAAAACTAATGAAAAAATAATAATATTTATCAAAATGAACTCCAAGAAATGACAAGACTTTTTTTCCTTTTTGTGCTGTTTTTGTTTTCTTTTCTTTTTCAGTTTGTTTATATGTAGCTGGGAGTATAAGGGGAGACACAGAAACGGAGGAGCAAAAGGTGAACAAGTGTGGCAATGGTACTCAGATACTATGTTGAACATGAATAAACAACTTGTGGATGGGATGAGAGGAAAAAACTAAAAGAGAGCCAGGGAAAGGGTAATACTATCCAAAAAGAAATTGCACTCTTACCTGACTTATGTAACTGTAACCACTCTGTATGTCACCTTTAAAATAGCATTTTAAATCCTTTTTAAGAGTTCATTTATTCACTTATTGACCAGATGAGCACCTAATGTGTGTCAGGCACTTCCAGGAGCTGTAAAGTGTTGATAAATGGGCAGGCACTAGATTGTTTGTCTAGCAAGCAGGTGCCCTGAGTTTTAAACCCCTACACCACAAAAGAAAAGCAGCTCAACTCTTGACAAAGAAATGTAGATCAAGTTTGAAAATCACCATTTGGAAAAGTCATAGTAAAAAATTATTCAGAATCAACGATTGTCAAAACAGCAGTGTGAAGGCTAGATGATGAGAAACATTTACATATATTTACATATAGGTTTGCCAGATCTAGCATAGAAAAGTACAATATGTCCTATATTAAATTAAAACATTTTAATAATAACTTCTGGAGTTTCTATCTGTAATTATTTTTATTTTATTTATTTATTGTTTGTATTGTATTATTTATCAAGACAACTGCTGCTCACTCTCCTGAGTGACCTTTACTTTCTTCTTTATTAAATAAATTCCTTTCTTAAAAAAAAATATTATTTAACTGGAATTCAAACTGGATTGACCTTTCCATATCTATTGGACAGCTATTTTGTGTAGTCTCAGAATATTTCTCCAGTAAAACACTAATTAAAAAAAAGTCATCAAAGTTAATATACAAGTAACAAGACAAGCACATATCATGTGCTATCTAATGTATTCATTGAATACATATCACTTCATGTTTTTAAACAAGTCTGAAAATTTAATGCAGTAATTTTCCTAAACCAGCAGGTTTCATTAAAATGGTTACAAGCAGGGCATTGGTGGTTCATGCCTGTAATCCTAGCTACTCAGAAGGCTGAGATCTGAGGATTGCGGTTCAAAGGCAGCCCAGGCAAGAAAGTCCATGAGACTCTTTTTCCAATAAACCACCAGAAAAAAATCAGAAGTGGTACTGTGGATGAAGTGGTAGAACACTGAGGGACAGCGCCCAGGCCCAGAGTTCACGCCTCACAACCGACCAAAAAACTGTTACAAATTTCTCATTTTCACATTGAGAAGCGAGATTACAGAGCTGGAATGTAAAGACTGTCCAGGAAAAAATATGTTCCTGTAAGATTAGAATATACTACAAGATCTTAACCAAATTATGAGGAAACAGCAAATAAGCCACTTTAAAAAAGACAAACACCCCCCCCCCCCTCAGGAGGGAGGATGGGAAGGGATGGGAAGGGGAAACAAAGGAGGAGGCTACAATGCTTGATAAGAAATGTACTCATTGGGGCTGGGAAAGTGGCTCAGTGGTAAGAGCACTTGCCTTGCATGCTCAAGGCCCTGAGTTCGATTTCTCAGTACCACATAAGCAAAAAGAAAAAAGCTGAAAGTGGAGCTGTGGCTCAAGTGGTAGAGTGCTAGCCTTGAACTGAAGAGCTGAGGGACAGTGCTCAGGCACAGAGTTCACGCCCCCCCCTCCAAAAAAAAAAAGAAAGAAATGTACTCATTATCTTGCCCATGTAATTGTAACCCCTCTGTACAGTATTTTCACACACAAAAAAGAATGTAAAACAACATATGCTTAATAGGAAATGTACTCATTACCTTACTCATGTAACTCCTCTGTATGGTATCTTTACAAAAAAAAAATTAAAAATAAATATAAATTGAAATTGAAATAAAAATGAATGAAAATTTTCAAAAAAAAATGACAAACCACTGCTAGTTTTTGAAAATGCCAACATTGTGATAGAAAGAGGAACTGTTCTAGCTTAAAGGAGTTCATGACAGCTAAATACAATGAGATGCTACACTGGATTCTGTATCCCTCTCCAGTTTTTTCCTTTTTTTCCTCTTTTGCTATAAATGACACCATAAGACAATTGTCAAAATAGGGATCAAGCTAGTAGCAGTGTGTCAAGGTTGATTTCTTGACTTCGTTAAATGTATTATGGAATTTAAGAGAGCATATACTACTAGCTGTTAGGCACTAAAGTCACATCACATTTGCAATTTACTTTATTTTTTTTTCTATTTATTTTTTTTTTATTGTAAAGCTACTATACAGAGGGTTACAGTTACATGAGTGAGGTTATGAGTACACTTCCTCTTGAACATTGTTACCCCCTCCATTGTTTTCCCCCTACCATCCCTTCCCTCCCTCCCTTCCCCGAGGTTCTTTTTTTTTTTTTTTTTTGATTGTGATTAGATGATTACATAATTTCAAAGTCACAAGTTCATTCTAACTTCTCTGGAGCAAATTGTCTACCACAGTCTGTAATATATAACAGTGTTCACATGTTATATACCATATTTGTGATCAGCAGCATGGGGATATTTAGTAGTGGTTCAACCAGATGAGCGGGAGTTCTTTGTTTCTTAAGTCCTGTTAGTTTTGTCATATCACCTAACCTTTTGGATTTAGCATCCACTTATCAGGGAGACCATGTACCCGTTTGTCTCTTCGTTCTTGGCTTACCTCGCTCAACATGATTCCTTCTAGCTCCATCCATTTCCCTGCAAATGCCATTATTTTGTCATTTCTAATGGCTGCATAATATTCCATTGTGTATAGATACCATAGTTTTTGGATCCATTCATCTGTGGTGGGGCACCTAGGTGCAATTTACTTTAAAAATAGCTCAGAAAAAGTAATGTATCAATTTGCTAGGGCTACCATAACAAAGCTCTACATACTTAATGCTTTAAACAACAGAAATTTATTTTGTCACAATTCTGAGGGCTAGCAGAATAAGATCAAGGTATCTACAAGGTTGATTTCACTCAAAGCCTCTGTTCTTGGCTTGAGGTTGGCAACATGCTTTCTATGTCATTGACTTTTCTCTGGGAACATGCATTCTTGGTCTGTTTTTCTCTCTATTAATCTTTTATCTTCTTCTCTATCTCTTCCTCCTTAGTTCCCTCCCTCTTCCTCTCTTCTTCCTTATTCTTTCCTTCCTCTCTGTCTTTGTCTGTCTGTCTCTCTCTCTCTGTCCCTCCCCCCCCACCTCTTTGCATTTTAACTTCTTTTACTAATAGGACACCGGATTCTCTTAAAGCCCACCTCTAATTTGTTTAGTCCATTTTTAAGGTCCTGTCTCCAACAACAGTCATACTCTACGTTATAGTTTTGACATTGAATTTTGAGAGGGACATAGTTTAGTCCATATGTAGACATGATGAGGAAACAGTTAAAGGGCCAATGTAAGATAGGAGTAGCTGAGGAATCTGTACTAAGAGTGTACAAGTATTCTTTGAACTTTTCTACCATGTTTCTGTTATATATGAAATTATTTTAAAAACACAGCAAAACAGAGCTAGGTGCCAGTGGCCCATATCTATAATTCTAGGTACTCAGAAGGCTAAGATTTGAAAATCCTAAATCAAAGCTAGCCTGGGTACAAAAGTCCATGAGACTCTTATCTCCAATTAACCATCAAAAAGCTGGAAGTGGAGCCATGGTGCAAGGAGTAGAGAACTAGCCTTCAGCAAAAAAAGTTCAGGGCCAGTGCTGAGCCCAGGTACTGGCACAAAAACAAACAAACAAACAATAAAACACAAAAAGAACATGATGCTAAAAGCCAGGCACCTGTGGCTTACACCTGTAATCCTAGCCTCTCAGGAAGCCTGAGCAGAAAAGACCATGAGATTCTTATCTCCAATTAACTAGCGAAAGGCCAGAAGTGATAGAGTGCCTGCTCAAGTGGTAGAGCATCAGCCTTGAGCAAAAGAGCCAAGTAAGAGCATAAGGCCCTGACTTCAAGCCTGTACTGGCACAAAAATAAAACATAAAAATAAGTTTAAAAAATAATGTGGGGCAGAGCATTCTTAGGGAGATTTAGGGCTCTAAAGGGTTATAGGGGTCTTGTGTGACTAGAAGTTGTCCTCAGCAAGCTGTGGCTCAGCAGGCTGTGGCTTAGGGCTTCCTGTATTGGCAACTTTTATCACATCTGAAACATGATGCTTCAGGGAAGCAAGAGGAAGATGGTTTCTGCTTGGCTCTGGGTACTGAGTTCTTGATATTTTTTAAAAAAAAAAAAAGCAGGAACCAGTGACTCACACCTGTAATCCTAACTACTCAGTAGGCTGAGATCTGAGGATCATAGTTCAAAGCCAAGCCAGGGCAGGAAAGTCCATTGTGAAATTCTTATCTCCAAAAAACCAAAAAAGCCAAAAGTAGAACTGTGGCTCAAATGGTAGATGGACAACTCTAGCCTTGAGCAAAACAAAAAGCTCAAGGACAGCACCCAGGCCCTGAGTTCAAGCCCTAGGACCAACACAAATAAATTAGGAATGAAAGATAGGAAGGGAGGGAGGGAAGGAGGGAGGAAAGGAAGGAAGAAGGAAGGAAGGAAGGAAGGAAGGAAGGAAGGAAGGAAGGAAGGAAGGAAAGAAGGAAGGAAGGAAAGGAGGAAGGGAAGGAGGGAGGGAGGGAGGGAGGGAGGAAGGATCTTAAGATTCATCAATGTAGAGACCAAGAATTTATTTTATTTTATTTTATTTTATTTTTTGGTTGTGGGGCTTGAACTCTGGGCTTGGGTGCTGACCCTGAGCTCTTCAGCTCAAGGCAAGTGCTCTACCACTTGAGCCACAGTGCCACTTCGGTTTTCTAAGTGGTTTATTGGAGATGAGTCTCATGGACTTTCCTGCCTGGACTGCCTTTGAATCATGATCTTAGATCTCAGCCTCCTGAGTAGCTAGGATTACAGGCATGAGCCACTGGTGCCTGGCTAAGAAATTTTATTAGTAAAGCAAAGGAAAGAGAAAAAAGTATACAGCTAGACATGAATACTGGCACACGTGCTAATAGGTATAATGAGTGCTTTAGCATCACAGGTACATATGGTAATACAATAGGTTGGAGTTTGGCACAACTTCACCTTAGGACAGGTGTTTTTCTGTCTGGACACCTGGTATTTTGCCAATTACACTCTTTTATCAACTGGGTCCAGAGACCTCAAGGCTGGCCTGCTCAAACTTGGGTCACTGATAGAGAGGGATTTTCTTCCAATCTCAAGTCATTGATGTCTGGACTTCTCTCCAGACAAAGGATGAATTCTTTCAAGACATCCATCCCTGAGATAATATTTTTCTTAGCAAGCACTTTTTGTGCCCAAAGTAGTCCTTTTCCCAGAATATGTGTCTATTTTAAGATTTCCTTGCTTCGTTTTAGAGCATGCTATCAGCTGGGCATGTAAACGGGGTCAGAGGGAAGAGAACTATTCTGTTTTTTTTTCTTTTCTACTAAATGTTACAGCTTATGAGAGAATATAGAGCTCAAGATAAAAATAATGAATTCATTAATATAATATTGTATTGAATTTATCAATATAACATTGTATTATTTTCATTAATACAGTATCTGTCTCTGTGTGTCCCATGTCTCATTTTCTCTGATCTATCCTGTCTCACAACCATGACTGTGACAAATCGAAAGAAAATATGTATGCCCTGCTTTCAAAAAAAAACCTAATCGGATTCTTTAGTCTACCATTTAAGACTTGGCTAGTATTATTTCATCTTAAAACATGCTCTAAACAACAACTGACGGACTGCAACAACAACTGACGACCTACAGGGTGAGTACCCATCAGGGGACAGGGAATCCATCAAGGGAGACCAGAGCTGGAGGGAATCCCCAGACCCTGACCTAGACTCCCTACCCCAACACCCGGACCACAGGACCCACTAAAACTGGGAACTGTTCGAGAGCTCCACCAGCCGGTGGAGCACACTCTGCTGGCCAGGCCAGAGCAAGAGCGCCCCGGGAAGGGAGCTTAAATGCTCAAGCCAGGAACAGTGCCCCTGGGTCAAGACTACCAACAGTAGAAGAAATTTGAACTGTGTCCTCCAGGCTGCATAACCAAGGTGGTATACACATTAGCACAGGCCTAACGAGCGCGCTCCAGGCTGGGGCCGGAACCAGGCCAGGGGACCGGCGCCTGAACAAAGCAAAAAGGGTCAGAAGTGGGGCTGTGGCTCAAATGGTAGGGTGCCAGCCCTGAGCTGAAGAGCTGAGGGACAGCACCCAAACCTAGAGTTCAAGCCCACAACCAGCCCAAAACAAACAAACAAAAACACATCAGGAGCCCATAGCAGACTCCAGTATTTGGGAGAGTGCATCCAGAGCATCTGATCTTCCCAAGAGCACCCGCAGGAGCAAACACAAGCAGTCTAGGCTGCTCAACCCTTCCAAAGGCGGGAATTGCTACAGCAGAGAGCTGAGAATCCTAAGTGAATAGCAGCTGGAAATAGGCTCCCAACAGAATCCAGATCAGACACAGACTCTCTCTACCAATAGAGAATCAGCAACCAAGCAAAGACAGACACACCAAAACAAGATTGAAGAGCAGTCTCCTGAACCCCCATGCGAAAATCACAGAGAAAAATCACAAGGTTTACCACTACCCAGGACAGCAAGCTCACCTCAAAAGCCAGCAGCCACGCAGGGGAGAGCCCCAGTGGGAGCAAAGCAGGAATGGAAGACAAAAACTACATCCAAGGGTTGCTGGAGGCAATGACTCAAGAAATAAAGCGAGAAATGGATCAGAAATTGAAAGAGCACAAGGATGAACTATCAAAAGATATACAGGATATCAAACAAAAATTGGATGCAAAAATAGAAGCTGCACAAACCTCAGTAAGAAGTGAGATAAACGCCAAATTAGAGGTAATGCATACTGATATCACCTCATTGAGAGGTCAGATCAGTACTCTGAGAACCAACATTGAATCCATAAAGGGATCCATTTCCACCATGCAAACCACAATAGAAGCCACGGTCAACAGAGTGAATGAAATGGAAGGTAGAGTGTCAGATACAGAAGACAGAATACACCAACTGGACCAAAAAGTGACAGATATGGAAAAATCACTCAAATTAAACCAAAGGGAAATTCAAGAGCAAGCAGATAATGCTAAAAAATTTAACCTTCGCATAATCGGAGTGGACGAAGGTGAGGAATTCCAGAGCAAGGGAATGCAACACCTATTTAACAAGATAGTCAATGAAAATTTTCCCCACCTCAAAAACGACCATCTTAACTACATCACAAAAGCTTATCGAACACCCAACAAGCAAGATCCCAGGAGAAACACTTCTAGGCACATAATAGTAACAATGATGGATCTGAATAATAAGGAAACAATCCTGCATGCAGCAAAAATGAAGAAGGAGCTATACCACAACGGGAAAAAAATTAGAATCACTGCAGATCTCTCCACACAAACAATGAATGCAAGAAAAGCCTGGGAAAGCACCATACGAGCCCTGAGAGCCAATAACTGCCAACCCAGACTGATATACCCGGCAAAGCTAGCATTCACATTCGATGGAGAACTGAAAACTTTTAATAGCAAAGAAAAACTAAATGAATACATAAACATTAAGCCAGCATTACAAAGAATTCTAAGAGGGGGGACACAACCTGAAGAAAGCAACCAGGAACTGGGACCTGCCCCAAACAGGCATTACTCAAAGTCTAACTGAGCAAGCACAGGAGGAAAGGAAAGAAGAAAAACTTAGGAAAACGGAATGGCAGGGACAACAATGCATCTCTCTATACTTTCTCTTAATATAAATGGGCTGAATTCGCCAATTAAAAGAAAACGAACTGAGGACTGGATCAGAAAACAAGACCCATCCATCTGTTGCCTTCAGGAGACCCACCTCTCAGCCAAACATACAAACAAACTCAGAGTGAAGGGGTGGAAAAGGATCTACCAATCAAATTCCCCCAATAAGAAAGCAGGTGTAGCTATCCTGATATCTGACAAAATAAACTTTTCATTAAAATCAGTACAGAAAGACAAGGACGGACATTACATATTAATAAAGGGAACAATCCAAGAGGAGGATATAACCATCATCAACTTATATGCCCCAAATATCGGTGCACCCAGATATGTTAAACAAATGCTCTCAAACTTACAGAATAAAATAGATCCCAATACGATAATACTAGGAGACTTTAACACGCCACTCTCACCAAAGGACAGGTCTACCAACCAGAGGATTGGCAAAGAAGCTACCGAATTAAGTGAGGCCATACTTCAAGCGGAATTAACTGACATCTACCGAGTATTTCACCCTAAAACAACACAGTACACATTCTTCTCAGCAGCTCATGGAACTTTCTCCAAAATAGACCATATCATAGTTCAGGCAAGGAACTTAAGCAAATACAAAGGGATCGACATAATCCCCTGTATCCTATCTGACCACAGTGGAATCAAGCTAGCTCTCAATAACAAAGCATACCGCAGAAATTTCTCTAATACATGGAAATTGAACAGCACACTCCTTAACAAGGCCTGGGTAACAGAAGAGATCAGAGAAGAAATAAAGCATTTCCTAGAACTCAATGAAAATGAAAACACCTCACAAAGAAACTTGTGGGACACAGCAAAAGCAGTCCTGAGGGGCAAATTTATTGCCCTCAGTGCCCACATCAAGAGAATGGAGACAGACCAAGTAAATAATCTCATGTTGCAACTAAAACAGCTAGAAAAACAAGAAAAAATGGGACCTAAAGCTACTAGACGAAGCCAGATAACCAAATTGAGAGCAGAGATTAACCAATTAGAAAATCAGAAAACCATAACCAAAATAAACCAAACAAAAAGCTGGTTCTTTGAAAAAATAAACAAAATTGATGGCCCGTTGGCAAGATTAATTAAAAAAAGAAGAGAGGAAACCCATATTAATAGGATTAGGGATGCCACGGGAAACATCACAACACGTACCCAAGATATCCAAACAATTCTAACAGACTACTTTCAAAAGCTATACTCTCTAAAGGAAGAAAATCTGGCGGAAATGGATGCATTTTTAGAGAAATACAAGTTACCCAAACTGAGCAAAGAAGAAGTTAACCAATTAAATAAGCCAATATCCTATAATGAGATACAGGAAGCTATCAAAAGTCTTCCAACAAAAAAAAGCCCAGGACCAGATGGATTCACAGCAGAATTCTATAAGACCTTTAAAGAAGAACTAATACCCATACTCCTCAAGCTCTTCAGAGAAACAGAGAAGGAGGGAGCTATCCCAAACTCATTCTACGAAGCCAATATCACACTCATCCCCAAACCAGGCAAAGACCCAACCAAAAAGGAGAATTACAGGCCAATCTCCTTGATGAACACAGATGCAAAGATCCTTAACAAGATTCTAGCTAACAGAATCCAGAAACACATAAAAAAAATAATACACTATGATCAGGTAGGCTTCATCCCAGAGACACAGGGATGGTTTAACATACGTAAGTCAATAAATGTAATCCAGCATATCAACAGAGCCAAGGTCAAGAATCACATGATTATCGCCACAGATGCAGAAAAGGCCTTTGATAAAATTCAACATTCATTCATGCTAAAAGCTCTGGAGAAAATAGGAATAGAAGGAACATTTCTAAAAACAATAAAAGCCATTTATGACAGACCAATAGCCAATATTATACTTAATGGGGAAAAGCTACAACCAATCCTCCTAAAAACAGGAACAAGGCAAGGATGCCCACTGTCTCCACTCCTCTTCAACATAGTCCTAGAACCCTTAGCCAGGGCAATAAGGCAAGAAAAAGACATTAAAGGGATCCGCATAGGGAAAGAAGAAGTGAAACTATCCCTTTTTGCAGACGACATGATACTATACCTCCACGATCCCAAAAACTCCATCCCCAAACTTTTAGAAATCATAAGTCACTTCGGCAAAATAGCAGGATACAAAATAAACCCACAAAAATCAGTTGCCTTCCTATACACTGATAACGCACAGGAAGAGAGGGAAATAAAGGGAGCAACCCCATTCACAATAACCTCCCAAAAAATAAAATATTTAGGAATTAACCTAACCAAAGATGTAAAAGAACTATTTAATGAGAACTATAAAAAGTTAAAGAAAGAAATTGCAGAAGACACTAGGAAATGGAAAGACCTCCCATGCTCCTGGATAGGCCGACTTAATATAGTAAAGATGGTGATACTTCCAAAATTAATATACAAATTCAATGCAATTCCTATTAAAATCCCAATGACGTACATCACTGAAATACAGAAAACAGTCCAAAAATTTATATGGAACAACAAAAGACCTAGAATAGCCAAAACAATTCTAGGGGATAAAGACAATATGGGAGGGCTATCCATGCCGAACTTCAAACTCTACTACAGAGCTATAATCACAAAGACAGCATGGTACTGGCACAAAAACAGACCCGAAGACCAATGGAACAGAATAGAAGATCCAGATATAAATCCACAGGCCTACAGCCAGCTGATATTCGACAAAGGAGCCAAAGACATACAATGGAAGAAACACAGCCTCTTCAACCGCTGGTGCTGGGAAAACTGGGCAGCCACATGCAGAAAACTAAAAGTGGACCCCAGCCTATCACCATGCACCAACATCAACTCAAAATGGATTAAAGACCTTAACATTAAACCTGAATCTCTGAAACTACTGCAGGACAGAGTAGGAGAGACACTTGAACTAATAGGCACAGGAAGGAACTTCCTGAACAGAGTCCCAGGGTCACAACAAGTTGGAGAGAGACTCGACAAATGGGACTACCTTAAAATAAAAAGCTTCTGCACAGCTAAATCTATCGCAACTAAGCTAGAAAGACAACCAACTAATTGGGAAAAAATATTTACCAGCAATATATCAGACAAGGGGTTAACATCCTGTATATACAGGGAACTCAAGAAACTAATCCCTCCCAAACCTAACAAACCAATTACTAAATGGGCAAGGGAACTAAAGAGGGACTTCTCAAATGAAGAAATAAAAATGGCAAAGAAACACATGAGGAAATGTTCATCATCCCTGGTGGTGAAGGAAATGCAAATAAAGACAACCCTGAGATACCACCTTACCCCAGTCAGAATGTCCCACATCCACAAATCAGCCAACGACAAATGCTGGAGGGGATGTGGAGAAAGAGGAACCCTATTACACTGCTGGTGGGAATGTACACTTATACAACCACTTTGGAAAGCAGTCTGGAGGGTCCTTAGAAAGCTAAAGATTGACCTCCCTTACGACCCAGTCATACCACTTCTAGGCATCTACCCTGAACAACAGGAACCAATATACAAGGACACGTGCACCTCCATGTTTATTGCAGCACTGTTCGCAATAGCTAGGATATGGAAACAACCTAGGTGCCCCACCACAGATGAATGGATCCAAAAATTGTGGTATCTATACACAATGGAATATTATGCAGCCATTAGAAATGACAAAATAATGGCATTTGCAGGGAAATGGATGGAGCTAGAAGGAATCATGTTGAGCGAGGTAAGCCAAGAACGAAGAGACAAACGGTACATGGTCTCCCTCATAAGTGGATGCTAAATCCAAAAGGTTAGTGATACGACAAAACTAACAGGACTTAAGAAACAAAGAACTCCCGCTCATCTGGTTGAACCACTACTAAATATCCTCATGCTGCTGATCACAAATATGGTATATAACATGTGAACACTGTTATATATTACAGACTGTGGTAGACAATTTGCTCCAGGGAAGTTAGAATGAACTTGTGACTTTGAAATTATGTAATCATTTAATCACAATCAAAAAAAAAAAAAAAAAAAAGAACCTCGGGGAAGGGAGGGAGGGAGGGGATGGTAGGGGGAAAACAATGGAGGGGGTAACAATGTTCAAGAGGAAGTGTACTCATAACCTCACTCATGTAACTGTGACCCTCTGTATAGTAGCTTTACAATAAAAAAATAAAATAAAAAAAAAAAAAAAAAAAAAACCCTAATCGTCTTACTTCCCTGCAAATGTTTGGAAATTCTCTTTTTCCCAAAATGTGTAAGAGTACAACTATTTGTGAATATTATTATAGATTTGCATATTGAATGTGAGGCAAGCACTCTACCACTGTACACCCCCAACTTAATTATAGATTTTTCATATGCTTCACATATACTCCTTGTAATACTATACTGAAATATCACTTGTTTAACAAAAAGACTTACAGCCCAATCATTGGACCAGATTCTGTGGGGGTGAGGTGCTCATGCTTTCCTGACCCCAACCATAAATCAATTTTTCTGCTATTTCCTTTGCTCTTCCACCCTCAGAACACATTTTGTCCTATATGCTGTTTGGTTGTGTTCCTCTTTCTATTCCATAGCCACTCATGCCTCAAAGCTGCACTCTCAGGCCAGAAGTTTTACAAACCTGGCCTCTAGGCCTCCACCTCCAGCTCTTCATTGGAGCTTATTTAACCTTCTCTCCAAAATAGTTCTTAATTTCACCTACCTCTCTCTTCATTGACCTTTTCTGACCTACTCTGTCTCCTACCCAGACAAATACAATAAGCTTAACCTCCTTACTGCTTCATCATTTTAAGGAGTAGATAGTGTCAGACTTCTGGAACCCTTTCAATGCTTGGGCACCTTGTTTTGAATAGGCTGAGAGTCTTGGTGACAGGTTTCGTGTTCTGTATTTTCCCCCTGACTTGTCACATTCTCATCACACGGTCTTCTTTCAGTTTCTTGATAGTAAGAAACTTGTGTGCTTTCTTCAGTCTTTGCACAGATGGTTGATTCTGAGAGATCTTTTTCATTTGGCTAATTCATCATCTGGGACTCAAGGCCATCTTAAGTGACATAGAAATGTTCTAATCTCTCTCTCTCTCTCTCTCTCTCTCTCTCTCTCTCTCTCTGTCTCTGTCTCTGTCTCTGTCTCTCTCTCGGTTGTGGAGCTTGAACTCTGGGCTTGGGTGCTGTCCCTATGCTCTTCAGCTCAAGGCGAGCACTCTACCTCTTGAACCACAGCACCACTTCTGGTTTTCTAGTGGTTTATTGAAGATAAGAGTCTCACGGACTTTCCTGCCCTGGCTGGCTTTGAACCTCGATCCTCATAACTCAGCCTCCTGAGTAGCTAGGATTATAGGCATGAGCCACCGGTGCCCAGTCTAATATCTCTTTTGTCACAGTCTGTTAATGCTGGTGATCTACCTCTGGAGCCACATCTACTTCCTGCTTTTTGGCAGTCTGTTCTGCCTGTGTTGGCTTCTAAAAGTTCTCAGATCTCAACCTCCCGAGTAGCTAGAATTACAGGCCACAAGTGCCTGGCGTCTTAATATTCATAATTGCATTCTATGCAATTGCATTCTATGCAATTATCACCATTTAGAATACATATTATCTAGTGGTTTCACTTATTTGATTAAGATCTATCTTCTCCAACTGAATTTAAACACTAAAGAGGGCAGAGGCCATGGAATGTGTTCACCAATGTATATGGCAAATACAGAGGTCTGATCTTGGGCTTAAGACATTTTTGGAAGGGAAACTTCATATGGCTTTCTTTGCTTGAATGGTTTTTGGTGTCTGATAAATTGAGGTTTCTCTTTCACTGTCTGCAACCTTAGTCCTAAGATAATGGGCAGGGACAGCTTAGCAACTTCACTGTCTCTTTTTCATCTGCCCGTGACTGAGGCTAAAAGTCCCTGAGAGTACCAACTACCTGGGAGAGGAATCTTACTGTAAGTTACAAAAGTGGAGGGAGGTTATTAGGGTAAAGATGGAGTTTTACAAACAAAGGAACAAGGCTGTTAAAGAGAGGCTGCAAATCTTCTCCAAGTGGGAGAGAAGGGAACAGTGTGATGAAGGAAGGTGGGATGTGGGTGTGATGGGGTGGGGTGGATAGAGGCTTCAAAGAGGTGAGACCTGTTCCTTTGTAATTGGCTGCTCAGCTTCTGCTTTTGGTATCTGCTGTGAACAGATGGTGTACAGTGATCTCACTGTCCCACTGAGCCAAGGAAGGAATGAAACTTTCCCAGTTTTGGTGTTGACCCTGTCTCATGGGGAACAAGTTACCCTGCAGCAATGAGCAATTTGTAATTTTCTCCCCTACTTCGCTTAAGAAATTTTACCTTTAACCAACCCAGATGCCCCTCAGTAGATGAATGGATCAAGAAGATGTGGTATATATACACAATGGAATTCTATGCCTCCATCAGAAAGAATGACATTTCCCCATTTGTTAGGAAATGGAAAGGCTTGGAAAAAATTATATTAAGTGAAGTAAGCCAGGTCCAAAGAAACATAGGTCCCATGGTTTCCCTTATTTGCAATATCTAGTATAGGTATGAGTCAAGCGGAAAAAGTCAGAGAATGTGATGTTAGGAAAACGAACCCTCAAATATGTATTTTAATGTTTTTGTTTCTTTCATGCATGTATTTCTAACGCATTTATAAGATTATTTCTTTGTTGCTTTGTATGTCCCTCCCCCACAGTGTAACCCCCGCTTTCACTATATTTGATGTCAGTATAACATGTGGAGGAGATGGGGACAAACAAGTCGTTTAAGGATTCAGGTGGACCTGTTGCAACAATGAGAAGTACAAAATGTCATGTCAAAACCAGCTTTACAATGTCGGTGGGGGGGGAGTGGGGGGGTATGATTGGGTGGGAGGGAGGGGGGAGGCTGGGAAAGGAGGTGAAGGGTAAACAAAGGAGGAGGCTGCAATGCTTGGTAAGAAATGTATGCATTATCCTGCCCATGTAATTGTAACCCCTCTGTACAGTATGTTCTCAAATAAAATAAAATAAAATTTAAAAAAAAAAAAAAGAAATTTTACCTTTAATCTCTAAATGGACTACATTAATATCCCGGCCAAATTTTAACCAGAGATTTTTCCCTAATGCCTAAGGCTTCCTCCCTTTATCCCCAAATCTAAATATACTGAAAATATTTTCTAATAGCAGATCTTCCATATATTTAGTAATTCTCCAACTTATACAACACCCCATTAAAGAGGAAAAACCTTCAATGTTTAAAATTCTCACAAATTTTATACTATTTAACTAGTATAAGTTATTTTAAAAGTATTTGTCTGTCCTTATATTTATACCTTTTATATGACTGTAACAAAGCTCATGTTTCAAACTAGCTACAACTGAAACTAATGAGGTTACTAAAGTTAAGAAAAGAAAAAAAAAGAACCTCAAAGCTGGTCACAGATGGCTCATCCCTGTAATCCTAGCTACTCAGGAGGCTGAGGTCTGAGGAAACCAGCCCAGGCAGGAAGGTCTAATCAGGAGTGGAGCTGTGTTTCAAGTGATAAAACGCTGCCGTTGATCAAAATAGCTCAGGGATGGTGCCCAGGCCCTGAATGTAAACCCTAGCACTAGCACACACTCCTGTACACACACACACACACACACACACGCACGCACGGCCCCGCACACACGTGCATGAACATAAATTAGCATCATTAACTTAATATGACAAGTGATGTTTGAGTGAAATAAACTCATAAATCCCACGGTGACAGATTCAGGGCAAGGTCTTCTTTACAGTAGGCGTCCCGCACCCCCATTTGCCGAGCTGTGACTCAACTTTCCCACCATTCCCCTTGTTTTCTTCTTTGTGTCCTGTGTTAATGTATGTTCATCCACGCGAAAACCTGTACCCGTACTAGCAAGTTCATAGTGGGGGTAGCCAGGAGCTAGGGTAGGATCTGAGAGAAAAGGGACAGCTATGGGAGAGGGGACGGAAATGTTCTAGAATAAAACGGTGAGTATGTTTGCACAACTCTGTGAATGCATACACAAAACCCTGGAGCATACATTTGAAAAAGAGACTTTCCTGCTATGTAAAAACATCCCTATTGAATTAAATTAAATTAAACATTTTTAAATCGCAGTAGTGAGCGGTCAGAGAAGACCCTCGGCCCTCCAGGAGGAGGGGACTGGATACCAGCTAGCTTCAGGCTTCGGGAGGACCTCGGCCCTCCCCTCCCCGGGCTCCGGGAGAGGAAAGGTACGGCCCACAGAGCGCCGATTGGCTAATCTCCAAAGGAGCGCCGATTGGCTAATCTCCAAAGGAGGGCGGGACGAAAAGGGGCGTGCCAAGCCGCTGTCTGCGGGGCGAGGCGGGACGAAGCCACGGCTCGCGAGATTTTGCTGGTTCCGTATTTCGGGTCCGCGGAGTGGCGGGGGGGAGGCGGACGAGGTGGACGCTGAGGTGTGTCCCCGCTTGCCGCGACTCGAACCCCGGCTCAGGCCGGGCCGCCCTGCTGTTCTGCTCTCCGCGAGCTGAGGACGGTCCTCCGCCTCTCGGTTCCCGCTCGGGTGCCGAGTCCTGACCAGGGGCCGGGGGCCAGCGCCCCGTCCCCTGCCCTGAGCACCGAAGATGAGCTTCCTCTTGTGAGTGAGGCCGAGCGGGGGCTGGGGGGGCCCGGGGCGGAGGGTGGGGAGACCCCGGGGCCGGCGTCCGGCGTCGGCTCTGCCCGGCTCGGGGCCCCACGGGAGGCCGGCGGGTGCGGGGGAAGCCGAGGAAGCGGAGCCAGGAGGTTGGGGAGCCGAAAAGCCCCGAG
Source organism: Dipodomys spectabilis (assembly GCF_019054845.1). NCBI lineage: Eukaryota > Metazoa > Chordata > Mammalia > Rodentia > Heteromyidae > Dipodomys > Dipodomys spectabilis. Next base: position 3,282,579 of record NW_024870939.1, on the reverse strand, counting down.
GCCGGCAGCGCCTCCAAACTTTTCCGCCCCAGCGCCCCAGAGGGCGGAGAGACGGGGGGCGGACCGAGCGCCCGGCCCCGCCGCCGGCTCCCGCGTTCGCCCAGGTCCCGATCTTCTCTGGATGGTCTCCAGCCCGGTAAGGATCCGGGCTGCTTTAGCTTTTCTTTTCTCCCACCGTCTGTCGGGTTTCATGAACGTCGTTAAATTACCCTCGAGGGAAAAGGTTGCCCCTGGAAAATGCATCGTGTGTCGTGTGAGGGCCTTGCAGCCAAGACCCTCTGAGCCATTCTCATTCTGCCCACGTACGGACTGCGTGACCTTGTAACTGTCGTCCTTAGTGGAATCCCATTTTAGAGATAAATCCCGGGGCCCCAACGAGACACGCACCTTCGCACGCTGTAAGATCTGAGAACCATCACACTCCTCTTCAGTTGCTTTTTACCTTGCGTATTGCTTAACTGTGAGTTGTGAGTGCACAACTGTACGCTTTCCGTTAGCAATGTAATCCACCTGCTTGTCAGTTTAATTATATTTTACTGAATTATACTGTGTTTCACGACCATTGTTTCCCCCCCCCCCCCCCCGCCCCCTCCGCCAATATTACAGCTTTTGAACTCAGGACTGTATTTAGCTAGACAGATGCTCCATCAGCTGAGCCGGGACCCCTAGCTCTCTTTTAGTTTACTCTGCAGATGGGATGTGGCTTGTACTTGAAGGGCCTCAGATCACCAACTGCTGTACATCTCTGCCGCAGCCTGAATCTCAGATGTGTAATCAGGCTTATTTGTTGAGATGGGGTCTCAATGGCTTTTCTGTCCAGGCTGACCTCAAACCTTGATCCAATCTCTTCTGGGGTAGTTGTTACAGGCCGGAACCATTGTGCCTAGGCCTACTCATTCCTTCTCCTTTCCTTTTCCCTTTTTCCTTTTTCCTTTTCCCTGTCCTGTCCTGTCCTGTCCTGTTCTGGAGTTTGAACTCAGGTCAGGGTACTGTCCCTGAGCTCTTTTGTTCAAGGCTGTCATTCTGCCACTTGAGCCACAGCTGTACTTTCTGCTTCTTGGTAGTTAATTGGAGATGAGTTTCATGTACTTTCCAGTCTAGGTTGACTTCCAACTGCCATCCTCAGATCTCAGCTAAGATTACAGGCATAAGCCACCAGCAGCCTACTCATTTCTTTAATGTGATAAATTTGGATTCTTTGTAGTACTTTGCTATTATAAATAGCTTTACTAAAATCTCACCTGCTAAGCCGAGTGCTAGTGGCTCACCCCTGTAAGCCTAGCTACTCAGGAGGCTGAGATCTGAGGATCTCGGTTCAAAGCCAGCCCAGGCAGGAAAGTCCGTGAAACTCTTATCTCCAATAAACCACTAGGAAACCAGAAGTAGCGCTGTAGCTCAAGTGGTAGAGCCCTAGCCTTGAGCTGAAGAGCTGAGGGACAGCTCTCAGGCCCCATGACCCACAAAAAAAAGAAAAAGAAAAAGAAAAAAAATCTCACTTGCTTTCCTCTGGGTATTGAAGAATGATTATGGTGTTAAAAGTCTGTGTCCTTTAGATTTAATGACTGGTATTACACACTTGCATATACCCCCCCCCCCCCCCCATAGATTGTTTACTTACTGATTTGTGGACACATAGTTGCCTTTGGACATACTTATGAGGTTTTATTTCTTTTAAACTTTGTCTTGTTGATGGACGTGGATTGTTTTTTCTCTTATGAATAATACTGCTATGATAATTTGTATATAGGTTTTGGTGTGTATGTGTGTGTTCATTTCCCTTGGTTAGAGACCTAGGAATGGAATTGCTAGTCTTTTTAGGAACTGTTGAACTTTTCCAAAGTAAAACTGCTCCCAGTTTTATTTTTGCACTGCACTATAGGGAGGTTCCAAATTGCTCACACTCTTGCCATTCTGGTTTATCATTTTTATTATAGCCATCTAAGTATGAAGTGAAATGCCCTGCTTTAGTTTTGTACTTCCCTAATGACTAATAATGTTGAGCTTCTGTTTTGTGTGCTTATTTGCTGTTTGTACATATTCTTTGGAGTAAGGTTATTCAAATCTTTTGCCCACTTTTAAGTTGGATTGATTTTTAAGATTTTTTTATTAACACCTATTAATTGGAGAAATTAATGGATGTCACTGATTTTCTCATACTTGTGTGAATTTTGTATTCAATGTCCACCCTGTTTTCCTACCCTGTTGTCCTTTTTTTTTTTTTTTGATGATTCAAATGTAATGTTTATTACATGTTTATTACTGTGCCCATTATTAAAATAACCAAAGAAAAATCAATTTAAAAAATGCCCAACTGTCAGTCCAGGCAGTATTGACGTTTCACTTGACTGGTTCATGGTAGAGCATAAATATGTGGGCATCTGAAGCAATTCCTTACAGACCCAGCTTGGTTCTTCTCCAGTGTCTTCTCTTGGAGTTGTATCTGATTTTGTTACCAGTTTTCATCCGAATCCACTGGGGAATGGGGCGATTTTGCTTTTGTTTCTTGGCCAGAAACCGCTTGATTCTGAAAGTCTTGTGAGAAGACATGATGGGAAGCTCTGGAAGGCACAGTAACCACAATGGCGAACAAAAGCTGAAGAGCCCTACTTTTTTTTTTTTGTCAGTCATGGGTCTTGAATTTTGGGCTTGGGCACTATCTCTTAGCTCTCAAGGCAAGCTCACTACTTCTTGAGCCACAGCTCCACTTCTGGTTTACTGGTGGTTTATTGGAGGTAAGAGCCTCACAGACTTTCCTGCCTGGACTGCCTTTGAACTGTGAGCCTCAGAACTCAGCCTCCTGAGTAGCAGCATTACAGGTGTGAGCTACCTGTGCCAGCTTACCTTTTTGTTTTTGAGTTATGAGTTCTTTATATATTTTGGATACAAGTCTCATTGTATTTATGATGTATAAATATTTTCCTCCTTCTTGTGGATCATTTTCATTGTCTTGATAATGTTATTTGAAGCACAAAAGTCTTACTTTGGATATAGATGAAAGTGAACCTTGAAATAATTTCACCATTTCACATTCTCCTGCCATTCAACTTGTTTTCTTTCATTCTGTGTGTGTGTGTGTGTGTGTGTGTTAGAGAGAGAGAGAGAGAGATGATGCTGTGCTCAGGCCTGCTAGGAACATGCTTCTAGCCCCCTCACTTTTTTTCCCCTAGGTCTTTAGTTTTATTTACTACTGAGGATATATTAACCAGTTAGATTGTTTGTATTTATATAGAATATATACATTAAATACAATTCAAGGTGTGTATGGTGACTCATGAGGCTGTGGCAGAATAATATTCAGTTCAGTGCTAGCCCAAGCTACATCCTGTCTCAACAAAAAATGTAAACTTCTGTGTTTTACTTAGATATAAAAATGTTTTTGTGTATTTTTTCTTTTCTTTTTTTGGATCCGGTCATGGGGCCGGAACTCTGCGCCTGGGCGCTGTCCCTCAGCTCTTCAGCTCAAGGCTCTACCAGTTGAGCCACAGTGCCACTTCCGGCTTTTTTCTTTTTGCTTATGTGGTGTTGAGGAATCGAACCCAGGGTCTCATGCATGCGAGGCAAGTGCTCTACCACTGAGCCACCTTCCCAGCCCCTGTATATTTTTTCTTAAAATATTTTTGTATTAACTCATCTGATTTTTTTTCCAAAATATTGTAATAACAGGAGCAAATTTCCAGTACTCTTCAAGCCAAATCAGGCCCTTTTGCCTTGGTTATTTTTGAGGTAGGGTCTCACTTTATGGCCCAAAAGCCTAGGCTTTAATTCCACTGGGAATAAGAACACTTTGTCCAGACTCTATGCATACCCTGAAATAACAGGTGTAACTTGAGTTAGTCTGGAGAACTTTTATGCCTGGCTGGCATTAAACTGTGATGCTCAAATCTCTGTCTCTCAAGTAGCTTGGCTTATAGGCTGGAGCCTCTACGCCTGGCTCACAATTCTGTTTTAATAATTTACACTCTTCCTTAAAATTCAAATTCCTCAGATAAGGTGAAAGCCCACAGCTCTGGTCCCTTCTCTCTCTACCTTGGAAGTAGTCACCAAGTACTGTTCTGATACTTCCTTTTGTTGTTGTTGTTGGTCATGGGTTTTGAACTATGCCTGGGTTCTGTCCCGGAGCTCTTTAGCTCAAGGCAAGTGCTCTTTAGCTCAAGGCAAGTGCTCTACCACTTGAGCCACAGTGCCACTTTTGGTCTTCTGGTGGTTTATTGGAGATAAGAGTCTCACAGACTTTCCTTGCCTGGGCTGGCTTTGAACTGTGATCCTCAGACCTCAGTCTCCTGAGTAGCTAGGATTACAGGCATGAGCCACCAGTGCCTGGCTATTCCTTTTTTTTTTTGCCTGTCCTGGGGCTTGAACTCAAGGCCTGGGCACAGTCCCTAAGCTTCTTTTGCTCAAGCCTAGCCTGTACCACTTGAGCCACAGCACTACTTCTGGCCTTTTCTGTTAATGTGGTACTGAGGAATCCAACCCAGGGCAAGCACTCTACCACTAAGCCACATTCTCAGCCCTTAATCTGATACTTTCTATGCATTAATGAGATAGGCTTCTGTTGTAATATGGTTTTATAATGAGCTTAGCATGTTTAGCCCTTAATCTGATACTTTCTATGCATTAATGAGATAGGCTTCTGTTGTAATATGGTTTTATAATGAGGTTAGCATGTTTAGAATTTCTGTCTTCTTTACTATTGTACAGTGTTCCATGATGTAGCTATAACATGGTTTACTTATTTATTCCTCTACTGATAAACTTTAGAATTGTTTCCAGGTGTTGTTTTTTTTCTGCTATTAAAAACTATCTTAGAAAACTAATTTTTATTCCTATTATATTCAACTTTCTCTGATAGTATATTTTGGGTTTGTTTGTAGACATAGTCTCACTAAGTAGTCTAGCTGGCCTTGAACTCCTCAGCCTCCCTAGTGCTGGGATGCAGGTTTGTATTGCTTCACCTAGTGAAGTCAGGTTTTCTTCTTTTCTTTCCTTTGTTTGTCTCCAGTATTTAGGTCAGGATTTAGGATGTTAGGAAGGCCTTGTGGATGGTACAGATAGGAAGAAGAGCTTTTACCCATCAGCCAGTTGTGTCTGTCTCATTTTTTTCTGCTAAAACTTCAAAATTGTGGTGCTTCTTTACCGTTTATCTTACTGTTACTTGTTTTAATGGCATCTCAAATAATTTTGGTTTAGGAAACTGGACCATGGAACTGAAAACCTTAGGGATAACACCTACATTATTTATTCATTGTTTTCTTTTGTGCTGGCTGGGGTTTGAACTCAGAGCCTTGAACTCTTTTTTTTTTTGTCGGTCATGGGGCTTGAACTCAGGGCCTGGGCACTGTCCCTGAGCTCTTTCACTCAGGCTCGTACTCTACCACTTTGAGCCACGTGTCACTTATGGTTTTCTGGTGGTTAATTGGAGATAAGAGTCTCATGGCCTTTCCTGCCCTGGCTGGCTTTGAACCAGGAGATCTCAATCTCCTGAGTAGCTAGGATTCCAGTCGTGAGCCACCAGTGCCCGGCTTTCACTCAGCTTTTGTTTTGTTGTGATTAGCACGCTACCACTGAAGCCATATCTTCAGTCTAGCTTTTTTTGCTGGTTCATTAGAGATAGAGTCTCTTGGATTTTTCCATCTGGGCTAGCTTTGGACTGTGATTCTCAGAACTCTTCCTCTTGAGTGGCTAGGATTATAGGCATGAGCCACCAGAACCTGCTCTTCCATCACTTTTTATAGGTAGAAATTGAGGCTAAAAGAAAGTTTGGTTTCTTAGTCACAGAGTTAGTGGCAGATCAAGGGCTAGAATCTAGGATTTTCCCATTGATTAGAATGTCCCTTATATCAGATGTCTTCATGGGGTATAACAAAATTGTCTTGTGAAATTTAATAGCAAACTTTTGTGTATGTGTGATGATAGGGATGGAACCCACAGTCTCATGCATACTAGACAAACATTGTACCACTGAACCATATCCTCAAACTCTAAAATAGCCTTTAATTGTGATCATCCCTTTTCCATCCTAACACATTTCAGGGAGTATTTTTTTATTTCATTTATATGCCTCAAATTATGTCATTGTGCTTTTAGTCCTCAAAATTTATACTTTCTTCTTTCAACCCAACAGCAGCAGCCGCTCTTCTAAAACATTCAAGCCCAAGAAGAATATCCCTGAAGGTTCTCATCAGTATGAACTCTTGAAACATGCTGAAGCGACTCTAGGAAGTGGGAATCTCAGACAAGCTGTTATGTTGCCAGAGGGAGAGGACCTCAATGAGTGGATTGCTGTTAACAGTAAGTTTTTAACAATATTTACCCTTAGTGGTTTATAAAAGATTTTGTTAAAATCTTGTTATTAATAACTTTTCTTGTACAAGTATAACTGTTGTAATACAACAAGTTATCTGCAAAGAAACAGTAGTACAAACACATCCAATAACTGTGTTATTCAGAGTACTTGGTAGTGGCTTGTGAGATGAGAATAGACTTGAGGAGAAATAATGAGTGAGATGTAAAAGTTCCTGAGAGTACTGTGAAGTTGAAGGGCTCCGTCAGATCAAATAAAGGATTGATAAGTACAGAGATTATACTGTGGAACATGAGTTTATAGGAAGTCTGTCTTTGTGGATTTGCCCCACCTCCCAGCAGCCCCATTGGCCTGCACAGGTAGAAAAAGTCAGCTGTGGGCAGCTGTTTCTGTGGGCATTTAGTAGTTTGTTGTGGCTTAGGGGTGGTCTTGTATGTAATACTTATTTGTTTGCTTCATATCTTTTTGTGGTTTAATAGCTCATAAATTTTTAATGTGGAACATTCTAGTTTCTAGATGTATTAGAGTTTATTCTCTTACTGAAAAATATGATTGCTTTATTCCAAGCTGTTATAAACAGCTGCCATCATACATGTGCATGTTTTGGGGTGGGCTGAATTTTTCCACTCCTCTGGGTAGATATGAAAGGACACAAGTACAAGATGGTATGGTAATGGTACAACCCCTGTTTTCACTCTATTTGATTCTGGTGCCCTGCATCTTTTTTTTTTTTTTTTTTTTGTCGGTCGTGGGGCTTGAACTCTGGGCCTGGGCGCTGTCCCTCAGCTCTTCAGCTCAAGGCGAGCGCTCTACCACTTGAGCTACAGCGCCACTTCCGGTTTTCTGGTGGTTTATTGGAGATAGGAGTCTCACGGTCTCTCCTGCCCGGGCTGGCTTTGAACCGCGATTCTCAGATCTCAGCCTCCTGAGTAGCTAGGATTACAGGCGTGAGCCACCAGCGCCCGGCTTGCCCTGCATCTTGTATATACATTTTTCTAATTTGAGGAGGGGAAGGGAAATAACAAAATGCTGAAACAAGTATACAGGTTGACCCATTGTAACAATGAGCTGTACAAGACACTCTGTTGAAAATGAACTTTAGAACTTTGGAGTGTGGGGCTGGGAAAGTGGCTAAGTGATAGAGCACTTGCCTTGCATGCCTGAGGCCCTGGGTTCGAATCCTCAACACCACATAAGCAAAAAGAAAAAAAGCCGGAAGTGGTGCTATGGCTCAAGTGGTAGAGCGCTAGCCTTGAGTTGAAGAGCTGAGGGATAGCGCCCAGGCCCAGAGTTCAGGCCCCACGACCGGACCCAAAAAAAAAAAAAAGAACTTTGGAGTGTGGGAGGGGACCGGGGAGGAAGGAGTGGAGGAGGTGGCAAGGAGAGAGATGGTAGGGAAAAAACAAAGGGGTAACAATGCTTGCTCGATAGGAAATGTACTCATTAACTTACTCATGTAACTGTAACCCCTCTATAAAGTATCTTTACAATAAAAAAAGAAGGAAAGAAAAAGATGGTAAGAGTATTTATAAGAAACCTCAAGTTTTCCGAAGTAGCTGGACTCTTTTACATTCCCACCAGCAGCTACACATACTTGCCCAATGTTTGATATTGTCAGTGCTTGGACCATTCTAAATGATGGTAATGGTATCCATTGTTCACAGTGTGCATCTCCCTGATGAACATCTTTTCATATATATATTTGTCATCTATATATCTTTGGTCAGGTTTAAGGTCTTTGGCTCATTTTTTGAGTTTTAAGAGTTCTTTGTATCTTTTGGATAACTGTCTTTTATTATATATGTCTTTTGCCGATATTTTTCTTCTAGCCTATTTGTGTCTTTGTGTGTGTGTGTGGGGGGGAAGTGAGAAAGAGAGAATGTGTGTATGAGTATGTGAGAGAGTGTGTGTCAGTCCTGGGTCTTGAACTCAGGGTCTGAGCACTGTCTCTGAGCTTCTTTGCTCAAGGCTAGTACTCTACCACTTGAGCAACAACTTCTGTTTTTGTTTTTGGCAGGGTGTAGTTTGTTGGAGATAAAAGTCTCACTGAGTGTCCTTCCCAGGCTGGTTTCAAACCACAGTCCTCAGATAATCCTCAGAGCTGGCCTCCTGAGTTGGGAAGATTATAGACACAAGCTACTGGCACCTAGTCCTATTTGTCTTTTATTCTCTTGATGATATATTCTGCAGAGCAGGAACTTTAATTCAGTGAAATCTAGCCTACCAATTATTTCTTTTTTCCTTTTATTTTGTTTTTTGTTTTGGGTCCGGTCGTGGGGCCTGAACTCTGGGCCTGGGTGTTGTCCTTCAGCTCTTCAGCTCAAGGCTAGCACTCTACCACTTGAGCCACAGCGCCACTTCTGGCTTTTTTCTTTTTGCTTATGTGGTGCTGAGGAATTGAACCCAGGGCCTCATGCTTGCAAGGCAAGCGCTCTACCACTGAGCCACCTTCCCAGCCCCATACCAATTATTTCTTACATAAAATGTATCTTTGGTGTAATATCTCAAAGGTCATTGCCAAACTCACTGTTACCTAGATTTTCTTCTAAGATATTCTTCCTTCGTTATCTAGGAATCCTATATTTTTTTATTTTATATTTAGGTCTGTAATTGCTTTCAAATGAACTGGGATTTGAACTCAAGGTTGTACTTGTTAGGCAGACTCTCTACATTTGAATAACACCCAGAGCCCAATTTTGAGTGCATTTTTGTGAAGGGTATAAGGTATGTCTTGTTTCATTGTTTGCATGTGGATTTTCAGTTATTCCAGCACTTAGTTGGAAAGACTGTCTTTTCTACGTTGTATTGTCTTTGTTTCTTTGTCAGGTCTGGTTCAAGGTTCTCTATTCTGTTCCATTAATCTCTTTGTTATTTCTCCAGTACTGCCTTGGCTGGATTTCTGTACTTAGGTTTTGAAATTGGGTAGTGTTAGCCCTCCTACTCTGTTCTCCTTCAGTATTACTGGCTGCCCAGGTATTTTGCTTTTTGATATGAACTTTATAATTAGGGTTTGTGTGTGTGTGTATGTATACATGTGCACATATGTACATTGACATGCATATACATACACTGACATGCACATGCCAGTCTCAGGGCTTGAACTCAGGGCCTAGGCATTGTCTCTGAGCTTTTTCTCAAAACTAGCACTCTACCACTTGAGCTACACTTCCACCTCTGTTTTTCTGGTGGTTGATTGTAGATAAGAGTCTCGTAGAGTTTACTGTCTGGATTGGCTTTGAAGCATAATCCTCAGATCTCAGCTTCAAGTAGCTAGGATTACAGCATGAGCCACCAGCAACTGGCTTACAACAGGTATTTGAAAACCACAAAATAAGTTACTGGGGTTTTGATTGAGACTAGTTGATTTTTTTTTTTTATGCGGGTGCTGGGGCTTGAACCTATGGCCTGGGCACTGTTCCTGGAGGTTTGTGCTCAAGGCTAGTTCTCTAGTTCTACTTTCAGCTTTTGGTGGTTAATTGGAGATGAGTCTCACAGACTTTCTAAACTACCAGGATTGGCTTCAAATGGTGAGCCTCAGATCTCAGCCTCCTAAATTGCTAGGATTATAAGTGTGAGCCACTAGTGCTCAGCTATAATACATTATCTTTTGTGTAAGGAAAGGTAAAGAAATTTAAGGGACAAGATACAAAAATAGCCTGAGTGTAAAAAAAGGAGTTGAGTTACTAGAATTAAGAAGTTTTTATTGTTAAATTTTTTTGTTTTTTGTTTTGTTGGTCGTGGGGCCTGAACTCTAGGCCTGGGCACTGTCCTTCAACTCTTCAGCTCAAGGCTAGTGCTCTACCACTTGAGTCACTTCTGGCTTTTTCTGCTTATGTAGTGCTGAGGAATCGAACCCAGGGCCTCATGCATTCAAGGCAAGCACTTTACCACTGAGCCACCTTCCCAGCCCCTTTATTGTTAATTTTTATATATTGTTTTGATAGTTAAACCACCTGAAAATGAAGGTGAAATGGGACAATTGGAATTATTTTATTTCATAGATTCCCTCCTTGAAACGGGATACCTGGATCACATTTTCAGAACCGTGACTTTGAACCAAATGAACCACCACCTCGACATACTCTTTACTTTGAGAGAATCTCCATGGCTAAATGTTACATTCTTGGTGACTTTTTTTTTCTGCTTACGTGGTGCTGAGGAATCGAACCCAGGGCCTCATGCATGCAAGGCAAGAGCTCTACCACTGAGCCACCTTCCCAGCCCAAATGTTACATTCTTGGAAACATGACTAAGAGGAAAGTTTATAAGTGAGGGAGTTTTATGTAAAATTCTTTTTGACAAGGTAGATTTGGGAAAAAAAAATTTGTTTTAAAGAATTATAGAAAAGCCCTAGTTAATATTTTAGATACTTCCTCAGACTGAGAACACATTAAAAAAAAAACCAAAAATCTTTCCAAGTTTATGTAGTTCTCTGTACACAGAGTTTGTTAGACTTGATTCAGTCAGGTTTATTACTCATCCCTTTCTTTTTGGTTTTCTTCTACATATGGCTGAAGCTAGGATCTGTTTCCAGACCACATCAGCTCTACCTGACCTTGTCTTTTCTCTGAACTTCATAATACTTAACCTTGGGGTTTAGATCTGACCTTCCTGAACTTTATATAACTCTGTTCTCTCCTTCTCTCCCTCTTTTTCTCTTTCCCTCTCTTCCTTTCTCCCTCTCTCCCCCCCCCCTTTTTTTTTGTAGGCTGTAGAGTTTGATCTCAGGGCCTGCGTACTGTCCCTGAGCTCTTTTTGTTCAAGGCTAGTGCTCTGTCACTTTGAGCCACATCTCCACTTCTGGTTTTCTGGTGGTTAATTGGAAATACATTTCATGGACATTCTTACCCAGACTGGATTTGAATTGTGATCCTCAAATCTCAGCCTCCTGATTATAGGCAGATCTGCCAGTGCCCAGCTAGATGGTGTTTTTATATTGTTATTGTTATTAAGTAGTTGTGCAAAGGGATTACGATTCCCCAAGTCAGGTTGTAAGTACAGTACTTCTTGGTCAGTGTCATGCCTTTCTTCATTTTCTTCCTCTTGTCCCTGCCCTTGAGTTACATAATTCATTTTTTTACATAATGAAAGCTGAATATAATGACTACTGTCATTTACTCACCTTCTCTCCTTCCTGTGGTCCCCCTCTTACCAGTCCCCAGAACATGCTTTTACCTCCTGGTATACATTTTGATAAACAGTACATTGGTTGTTCAGAGGAATTACGCATTTAGATACCTCCTCTAAATATACCATCCTGTAGTCAGTTTGTTTGTGTGTAAATGCATTGAGTTCTGGATATGCTATCATGCATAGTTGCATATTAGATCTAGCTTCCACATATGAACCTGGCTTACCTCACTTATATTATTATAATATTGCCTATACCAGTATGTTCTAATGTTTCTCCTACTCCATCATGTAGTAGCTTCAGAGTTTCAGGTCTGGTAGGTCTTTGGTCCATTTTGAGTTGATATTGGTGTAAGCTGACAGACGGGGATCCAGCTTTAGTCTTCTACACATGGATGTCCAGTTTTCTTAACATCAATTATTGAAGAGGTGAACTAGGTGTTTTGACTGCTTGTTACATGTTGATACAGCTGGTCCACCTCTCCTTTATACTATCTATAACACTTTTTTCTCTTTCCTAGCCAATGGTATTATTTGGTTCCAGTTGATAAATTTTTTCATATATAGTGTTTTATTCATACATGATTTATAATCAAATGATTTTGATTTATAATGAAATGATACACTCTAAAGATACAATAGTCACCATTAAGTTAAAATTATCCCCAGTATTTTCTTTTTCCTACTGTTACATGCTGGTTAGAAATTTTGTGTAAGTTTAACTTTTATTTGGACAAGTCCTAGCTACTTGGGATGCTGAGGTGAGCCTGGGAAACCTAGCAAGACTTCATCTCAAAAAAATACTGCCTATCTTTTCTTCAACTGAGAGGTCTGATGTTTGTGTTGGGCTTACACAACAAAATACAATTTCACTATTTAATATGATTATTTAAGGTATTTAATATAAGCCGGCCACTGGTGGCTCATTCCTGCAATCCTGGCTTTTCAGGAGACTAAGATTTGAGGATCACAGTTTGAAGCCAGCCTGTGTGGAAAGTCCATGAGACTCTTATCTCCAATTAACTACCAGAAAACCTGAAAAGGAGCTATGGCTCAAAGTGGTAGAGCACTAGCCTTGAGCAAAAATACTCAGGGACAGTGCCCAGGCCTTGAGTTTAAGCCCCATAATAACCACCCCCCCCAAAAAAATATATATATAATACAATGTTTCTGTCATCTCTGCAGCTGTGGATTTCTTCAACCAGATCAATATGTTATATGGAACTATTACAGAATTCTGTACTGAAGCCAGCTGTCCAGTCATGTCTGCAGGTCCCAGGTATGTGTACAGCTTGTTACATAGGGGATTACTTTTGCTTTATCACTAACTGATATGTTAAATAATATGTTAAAGACAACTTTTATTGTCCCTTGGTTTATATAAAGACAATTCATTTAATCTTAAATACTTGCCGTTAGCAGTTACTATTAAGTACCTATGTTTATGAGTACTCAGTGTTTGATTTTAAAAATCCCATTATATTGTTATTATAAAGGTGATGTACAGAGGGGCTACTATTTCAGAAGACAGGTAATGAGTACATTTCTTTTTTGTCAGTCATGGGGCTTGAATTCTGGGCCTGGGCGCTGTCCCTCAGCTCTTCAGCTCAGGGCTAGCACTCTACCACTTGAGCCACAGTGCCACTTCTGGTTTTCTGGGGGTTTGTTGGAGATAAATGTCTCACGGACTTTCCTGCCTGGGCTGGCTTTGAACTACAATCCTCAGATCTTAGCCTCCTGAGTAACTAGAACTATAGGCATGATCCACTGGCACCTGGATTTTTTTTTTGAAAAATTATTGTTATTATTATTATTTTATTATTATTATTATTATTTAATGAATTTATATTGGCTTTTTAGTATTTCATTATTTTTCTTGTACTAATATATTACTAATGAAAGTAATCCTACTCAGAAGGCTGAGATCTGAGGATTGAAGTTTCAAAGGTGGCAAAAAAGTCAGATCTTATCTCCAGCTAACCAGCAAAATCTGGAAGTAGAGTTGTAGTTCAAGTGGTAGAACACCAGCCAAAGCCAAGTAAAAGCAAACAGACCCTGATTTCAAGCCCCAATATGAGCACCAAAGGAAAAACAAAAAAGAAACCCACCACCACCAACAAAAAAAAACAAGGAAACAAAAAAAGAGCAGAGTTATATATGAACCTGTTCTCATTACAAGTTCTAAGTTGTGAAGGTTTTTGAGAACTGTCTCTAACATATTTTTCCTCCAGATATGAATATCATTGGGCAGATGGAACTAATATTAAGAAGCCAATCAAGTGTTCTGCACCAAAATACATTGACTATTTAATGACTTGGGTTCAGGATCAGCTTGATGATGAAACTCTTTTTCCTTCTAAGATTGGTAAGTTAATATTATAGAACTATTCTGAATGAAACGTAATATTTTAATATCCTTTAAATAATTTAATAGAGATTAATATACTCTTTCCCCCAAAAACTTTACCAATATATACCTAACCCACCTTGTTTGTGTCTTCCTGTTTCTTCATCACACTGTTCATTCGCTGTTTGATCTTTTCCAATTTGCCTAGATAATTTTTTTTTTTTTTGCCAGGCTAGGTTCTTGAACTCAGGGCATGGGTGCTGTCCCTGAACCTCTCTGTGCTCAAGGCTAGCGCTCTACCACTTGAGCCACAGTGCCACTTCTAGCTTTTTCTGATTATGTGGTACTGAGGAATCAAACCCAAGGTTTCATGCATGCTGGGCAAGCAACCTACCACTAAACCACATTCCTAGCCCATAGATAAATTTTTGTTTGAATGCACATCTTAAAAATATTAATGTGGGCTGGGAAGGTGGCTCAGTGGTAGAGTGCTTGTCTTGCATGCCTGAGGCCCTGGGTTCGATTCCTTGGCACCACATAAGCAAAAACAAAAAAGCCGGAAGTGGCACTATGGCTCAAGTGGTAGAGTGCTAGCCTTGAGCTGAAGAGCTGAGGGACAGTGCTCAGGCCCAGAGTTCAGGCCCCACGACTGGACAATAAATAAATAAATAAATAAATAAATAATATATATATATTAATGTATATGATTTTTTTTTCTGGTATGGAGGTTTGAACTTTGAATCTTCATATTCAGTTGGCTTGCTTGGCTTGGCCCCACATCTCAAGTATGCCTTTTTCCTATTTATATTTGAGATAGAATCTCATGGACTTTTCCATTCAGGCTGGTCTCATATTGCAATCCTCTGGTTCTCAACCTCAAACCTCTGTATCTCAACCTAGGATTACAGGTGTAAGCCTAATGTATTTGACCATTTTTTGTTTTATTGATAATTTGAGTCTTTGTTATATTCTTTGTCTATTTTTTTGTTAAAGATACTATCTCTTTGTTACACATGTCATGTGTATTTTTCTCCATGTTGCCTTTGGTTTTATTTTGTTCATGGGGCACTTTTCTATATACATCTCTATTTTGTCCTATTAGTCATTTCCTTTAAGACGGGTTATTTTGTTTATTCTGTGGTGCTGGAGAGTGAACCGAGGTCATTATGAACGTATGCTAAATAAATGCTCTACCAATGAGCTATATCTCCAGCCTATAACTTGAGGTTTAATATAGTTGTCAGATTATGGGAATATCCAATACTTTCATGCTTTTGGTTTTTTTCATTTAAGTCTTTGCTTTGTCAGGAGTTTTATTTCTGAATACTGACATCATTCTTTCCAGATTTAAAGCAGCAAGTTGGTCTGTGTGTTATTGGATGTGTACAGTAACATATGTTTTAAGGTTTCCTTTTCTCTTTATTTGTTCCTATAGAAATTCCACAGTTTTGGGTTTTTTTGTTTTTTTGGGTTTTTTTTGGTTGGTCATGGGGCCTGAACTCTGGGCCTGGGCGCTGTCCCTGTTTTTCAGCTCAAGGCTAGCACTCTACCACTTGAGCCACAACACACTTCTGGCTTTTTCTGCTTATGTGGTGCTGAAGAATCAAACCCAGGGCCTCATGCATTCAAGGCAAGCACTCCACCACTGAGCCACCTTCCCAGCCCAATTCCACAGTTTTAATTCATCCTATAGGGTTAGTCTTTCCTTCCTTCTCTTCTTTTTCAGGATATTCATAACTATTTATGGCATATTTGTTCTTCAAAAAAACTTAGAATCAATTTCTCAAGGTAAAAAAATTGTAATTTTAATTACGATTGTATCCAGTTTTTTGTTGATAAATGTAGAAATTCTTTTTCTCTTTACAATACTGTCTTCTTAACCAAGAACAAAATGCCATTCTTCAGTTATTCTTATCTTCCCTTTTTTTTCTCAAGGCCAGCTAGAGCAAAAAGTTAGCAAGACCCTCACTCAGATCAGCAAGCCAGGTGTGGTAGCAAGTTTCTGTCATCCCAGCTATGTGAGAGCTTATGGAGGAGGATCACAATCCAGGGCTGGACCTGGACATAGCATGGGACCCTATTAAAAAGGAAAGCCCAAAAGGATCAAGGGTATGGCTCAAGTAGCAGAATGCCTGCCTACCAAGTGTGAGGCCCTGGCCAAAAAAAAAAAGGGTAACTGTCAAGCTGTTAAGAACTACCTAAAGAAAAAAAAAAAAAAACAAAATAAAATGCACAGCAAGTGCATTTTTAATGACTTTGTTTTCTGAAAATTTGAAAAGCACATTTCTCAAAAATAGTATTGTGGAATAGTTGTGTGTATGCGTACCCGTGCATGTGCAAGTGTGCAGCTCCAGGGGCTTAAATTAAGGCCTGGGTGCTGTCCTTGAACTTTTTTACTCTAGGCTTGATGCTTACCACTTGAACCACAGGGTGGGGTGGTGGTGGTGGTGGTGGTGGTGGTGGTGTGTGTGTGTGTTTGCCAGTCCTGGTGCTTGAACTCAGGGCCTGGACACTGTCCCTGAGCTTCTTTTGCTTAAGACTAGCCACAGCACTACTTCCAGCTTTTTCTGTTTATGTGGTACTGAGGAATCGAACCCAGGGCTTCATGTATACTAGGCAAGCACTCTACCACTAAACTATATTCCCAGCCCCACTTCTGACTTCTTGATGGTTAATTTGAGGTAAGAGTCTCATTGACCTTCCTGACCAGGTTGGCTTCAAACCACAGTCCTCAGATCTCAGCCTCCTGAGTACCTAGGACTGTAGGGGTGAGCCACCAATGCCCAACCTGGAACAGTTGGTTGGGGTTTTGTTTTTTTCCTTGGCTGGTCCTGGGACTTGAACTCAGTCTGAGTATTGTCCCTTTTTTCTTACAGCTGGTGCTCTATCACTTGAGCCACAGCTCTATTTCCAGCGTTTTGTTAGTTAGTTTAAGGCTAACTAATTTGGGTTGTTCTGGAAGCAAATATCATCCTAGTGTTCGAGGCCTGAACTCAAATAATCAAAAAGACAAAAAGAGGTGTTTATTTTCTTTCTTTCATTACATGTGCCTATTTTCAGTATTTTCTTGAAACAGTGACTGTACATGGATGTGTGTATGTGTGTTTTTTGCTACTGGGGCTTGAACTCAGAGCCTGGGCATTCTCCCTTAGCTTTTTCACTCAAGGCTAGAACACTACCACTTGAGCCACAACTCTACTTCTGGTTCTTTGGTGGTTAATTGGAGATTAGAGTCTCATGGACTTTCCTGCCCTAGTTGTCTTCATACAGCTATTTTCAGATCTTAGACTTCTGATTAGTTAGGATTACATGCGTGATCCATTGGTATATGTCTTTTTTCTTTGAAAAAATAGGGAGGTCTTCCTCCTCTAAGGATACTCCTTTTCCAGGCTACAGGAAAGTGAGAAATTTAGAAGATAAAATACTTTACATGTAGATGATGCTATCTCTCTCTTTGCTTAGGAGAGTTTCTAGTCCTAATTGAGTATGTGTGCATGTACACATGTATCTATGTGTAATTTTATAGAACTACAAGTTACAACAGTAATTAATGCTCTATTTACATTTGAAATGCTTATTCTTGTTGCATTTACTCAGGGAAAAACTCAAAATTTCAACTAAAATTTTGTTTAAACTTTGGGCATCATACATCATTTGATGCTTAGCCTACTGTATAGAAATAGCTGTGTGTATTAGTGAGGGTGTATGTGTGTATGTATGTGTGTTTATGTGATACAGTTGCTCACAGCTCTATCAAGCCTTGCTACCATATAGTTAGGTAAAAGACTAACCGCAACATATGTGTATTTGATTGCAGGTGTCCCATTTCCCAAAAACTTTATGTCTGTGGCAAAGACCATTCTGAAACGTCTGTTCAGGGTTTATGCCCATATTTATCACCAGCACTTTGATTCAGTGATGCAGCTGCAAGAGGAGGCCCACCTCAACACCTCCTTTAAGCACTTTATTTTCTTTGTTCAGGTAAGTGAGCTGTGTTGATTTCTGGGTCCTCTGACTTAGACTTATTTGGATTAGTAACCTTAATAAAGACCAGTGAGTGTAGTTTGGCACCTGTGTGTCTCACCTGTAATCCTAGTTACTCAGGAGCCTGAGATCTGAGAGTCTCTGTTTAAAGCCAGCCCAGGCAGGAGAGTCCTTGAGCCTCTTATCTCCAGTTAACTGCCAGAAAACCAAAAGTAAGGCTGTGACTTAAAGTGCTAGCCTTGAGCACAAAGGCCCTGAATTTAAGCCCCACAACTGACCAGAAAGAAACAACCCAAAACATAGCATTGTACCTTATTATAGATGGAGAGCAGCTAAGTACAAGCATGATTCTTTTTTTTTTTCCATACTGGTTCATTTGTGTGTACTACAGCAGCATGAAATGCATCATCCTTGTTTGAGCTCTTCTACTTCTGGCTCCCCAAGTCTCTGATGAGGATGTGTTTAGTGATGTGACCTGTTGCCTTATGAGCACTTAGAACTAGAGATTTTAAAAATCACAATAATTCACACCATTTGGATGAGATATTGTTGGAAACATGGATTCTCTTGTGTCAGAAAGTGTATAGACACATTTGTCAAGGCATTTTCCTTCTGCACAGAGGGGTACTGCCACTCTCCCCAGAGTTAGGCAGGCACACTGGGTGGGGTGGTCTGCTTGTTTTTTATCCCATACCAAGAGGTAACATTATCCCCTCTCTTTGTTGCTAAGGAGTCAGACTCACATTTCAATTCACAATTGTTTACTAGGATAATGGTGTAATACAAGGGAGGTAGTACTCTAACCACTCAAAGGGGGTCTGTCTAGTCACTTCACACCTGGCTGGAAGAAGGGTAGCTGATAGTTATAACTGGAAGAGATTGGTAAAAGTCAAGAGTGGGGGTTCTTCTTTTAACTACATTGGTAAGGACTCATATTCTTGTCATGACTAGCTGGTTACAAATAACACAACTGGTAGTTACAGTTGAAGTCAAGAAGCAGATAATTCCAGGAAATATCAGTACTAGGAAATATCAGTACAGAGTGGTGACTGGTTACAAGATGGAGAAATTTTGATTTGATGGAAAAGATTGCTTTTTCTTACATCAAGGAATTAGCTGGACATGGTGGTACATGTCTGTAATCTCAGTATTTGGGAGGCAAGAGGATTGCAAGTTTGAGACTAGCACTGACTATAGCAAAACTGTCAAAAAAAAAAAAAAAGCAAAGAATCGGGGTTCCTTTAGATTAACTTTGGAGCTCTGTAATTCTATACACAAAATATTGTCTCTAGATTGTGTATATAGAATTTAATGGTAGAAAATGGTTGCTTTTTGTAGATTCTATATATTATAGCTCTGTGTAGAGCACAAAGGAAAACGTGTGTGTGTGTGTGTATATGTGTGTGTGTGTGTGTGTGTGTGTGTGTGTTTAAAAGTACACAGTTTAACTAAGAGTTGGCCAGGATCAAAGGTTTAGTTTATAGTTTTGGGATAAATTCAAATATTGATTTTGATAAGTGTTGGTTTAAACAATGTTTAATTTTAGTATTTAACATGTACTCATTCTAATACCTATAGTTGCATATTGAACTCTCCTGTTACAAGAATATGGGGAAAACTCAGTTTCTCCTGCTATATTCTGATAACACAGAGCACTTTGTGACCAAACATAGGACACTCTTCCCATAGACACACACAAATGCAACAACAAGCAAGTGACTGATTGTTTACAGCTTCTCTGCTCCCAGTCCCCTGATCTAATTCATCTGAAGTTATCTGTAGGTATATCCATCCTATGGTTGGGAGTTCATTCCCACAAGTCTGCTACCCACTTCAGATGCCGGTCAAAAGTAATGGATTTAGTTGGGCAGCCGGTGCTCACACCTCTAATCATAGCTTCTTGGGAGGCTGAGATCTGAGGGTGGTGGTTTGAAACCAGGCTGGGCAGGAAAGTCTATGAGACTCTTCTCTACAATTAACCAACAAAAATCCAGAAATGACTGTGGCTCAAGTAGTAGAATACCAGTTTTGAGCAAAAGAGCTAAGACTCTGAGGCTCTAAGTTCAAGCCCCAGTACTGGCACACACAAAAAAAGTAATGGATTTTTGCTAGTACTTCTGATAGATCCACATATCAAGGTTCCCTGGAGACTCTCCTTGAGTTGGATTAATTGGTTAGAATGGCTTACAAAACTCAAGGAAACCTGTTTACTGATTTATTAGAAAGTTTTACAGAGGATACAGTCAAGCAGCCAGGTAGTAGAGCTTCACAGGCAAGGTATGGGAGAAGGAACATGTGTCCTTTCAGAACTACATTGTTGACATGTAGAAATTTTCAACAGATGGAATTATACCTTTTATATAGAAGATACCCTTAGAATGTAGTTATAAAATAAAAGTCAATTTATTGTTAATAACAAAAAATACGTTGTTGAGCTGTTCAGAAGCTCTGTCCTTTGGGTGTTTTTAAGGGGACTTAATTACTGATAACAGTGACCATTGGTGAATAACTTACTCCTCAATCTCACTTCTCTCCAGAGAGAGAATGAGAGAGAATGAGAATCTGGTGCTGTAATACTCATGTGTTTTGGTTCTGGTGACCAGCTGATGCTCTCACAGCCACCAGCTATACCATTAGCATACAAAAGACATGCTAGTTTAGAGGATCCAATGTTTCTAACAGGAGCGGAAAGGAAACAGGGAGGAAAACCAGTGGGTACCACAAAGTCATACCCATGTTTTAAGAAGGAGTAAAAACAATTCTGTTTTTAAATATTTTCTTTTGGATTTATTAAACCCCTTCTCTAAAAAACATGTAAAGGCCGGGCATCAGTGGCTCACACATGTAATCCTAGCTACTCAGGAGGCTGAGATCTGAGGATCACAGTTCAAAGCCAGCCTGGGCAAGAAAGTCCTTGAGACTCTTATCTCCAATAAACTACCAGAAGACCAGAAATGGTGCTGTGGCTCAAGTGGTAGAGGGCTCACCTTGAGCTGAAAAGCTCAGGGACAGTGCCCAGGCCCAGAGTTCAAGCCCCATGACCAACAAAGAAAAACATCACCAGAAAAACCCCAAACAAATAAAAACATGTAAACATCCACTGGGATAAAGCTGAAGTGGTAAAATGCAAGTATGAGGCTCTGAAGTTAGCCCCTCATGGTACCAATAAAGAATCTTAATTTCGGTCCATTGTAAACTTTTATTGCTCTTCTCTTTTTAGGAGTTTAATCTGATTGACAGGCGTGAGCTGGCACCTCTTCAGGAATTAATTGAGAAGCTTGGATCGAAAGACAGATAAATGTTTCTTCTAGAACACAATTTCCTTCTTGCTTCATCTCCTGCTAGATCTTTCTCATTGCTATCTTGTATAGACTAGTGATACAAACTTTAAGAAAACAGAAAAAGACACCCATTATCTGTGTTACAGATAAAATTGTCCTAAAGAGAGAGGGTGCCCTGATAGCTTCAGAGTGAGACCTTGACACAGCCCAGACCGAGGACTGTGTGACCACTCTTGTTACTGTCATTCTTGGTTGTGACAAATAACCTGTTGACTTATTCTTTCACTGAAGAAAGTAATTGGATCTATTTCTGGTGACAGTATAATGGATATTAAGAATTTTTAGCAATAATTTATTAATAAGTTTCCTAAACAAATTTCTTAACAGTCAAATCAGTTTTATTCTCTTCCTTATCATTTAGAATTTCTGTGTCACTTTAGATAGCATTTTAATTTCAAGTTTGTATGCTGATGTTTTTATAGATAACAATATACCATTTTTCAGCTAGGCAAGGTGGAGTACACCTGTAATCCCAGTTTTTGGGAGGCTGAAGCAAGATCACAAGTTCAAGGCTAACCTGGGCAACTTAGTAAGACCTTGCCTCAAAAAAGAAAAAAAATGTATATTTTTCAAAATCTTTGATTCTGGTTAAATGATATGGCATATATGAATGGGATTGACAGAGTTATTTTTCAGTGACATAATTCTAATCTTTATTTGGAATTGTATTCACATCTAAATAATTAGGAGTGTACCAAATAATTTTTCTGTGACTTCTAAGGATAGTCTTACAAGTTTTAATTTTTAAATACTTTATTCAAATTAATGTTGCTTTGGCTAAGAAAAGGAAAACAAAAAAATTGTGACAGACTTAGATCTTCAAACCACTACTTATGTTCATATTGTTATTCATAAGCCTTGCAATTCTGAATAAGAGAGTGAATTTAGTATTTAGTACTTCATTATTTTATTTCTTAAAGAAAGTTTTTTTATTTTTGTTTTTTTTTACTATGACTTGACAGTTTGTATGAGTAGTGTAGGAATGCACTGATTTTACACCAATAAGAACAAGATTACAATTTTTTAAAAAAACCTTTAAGGGTATATTGTAATAGATTTCCTATCAATTTGTGGGGGTGGGGAGAGGGAGAGATGGGGAAGAGAGAGAGGGAAAGAATTTAAAAGGAGACAAAATGGGAGAAGTAAATTTTAAATCTTAATTCCATTAATAGGATGGATTGAGCCTACATAGGGGTTTTAACCTGTTCTAAATAATGCATCAAAACTTGAAATTCTTTGTATTGGATAAAAGAATCTTCCCTTTCAGTGAAGACTTGCCTGTTTTTCATGTTTGAAATATACCAGGCATAGATTTCCTTGAAGACCTGCCAGACTGGCAAAACTTGAGTTTTGTGAACTATGATTTTTGCAAAGCACTCACCATTTTTCTCTGATAAAGGTTAGATTTGATAAGGCTTTTTTGTTATTTATTCCAATAGACTACAAAGAATTGTGTAGAAACCCCATTTTCAGAAAGTTTCTAAATATGCATAGAATTGTGAAAGAACTATTTCATCTAATTTAGGCTAAAAACCTTGCATCACTGCTTGAATTTAAAAGTGAGTCCATCACTTAGCTAGAGAAGAGGACACCCATCCATCCACATTTTATGATATATTCCAGTCCACATTTATGTTTATCTAAAGGTCTAAATGTCAGCTGTTCTGCACAATTATGTTGATCATTTGCAAACAGGAAAGCAGGTTCCTAAGCCACCACCTAGAATATAATGACTTCATAGCCTTTCATTTTTAAGTTCTCAAGGAATGAAATTTTTCAATAATGGTTGTACTGTCATCCCTAATTCAAATATTTTCAATTAAAGAGGCTCTCGTTTCTATCTGTTTTCAATGATAGAGATCCTCTCTATCTTCATGACTAGGCCCCAACATGAACCAAAGATGGTTACATGCTAGGACAATAGTACAAGTAGCTTATTATTAGAGTAGAAGTCAAAAGTTTGCTGATAATTGGAAGTTTACTGTAGTCTTTGTTTTCTTTTTTCTTTTGCTTTTTATTGTTATTAAGTAGTTGTACCAAGGGGTTACAGTTCCATGAGTCAGGTTGAATATAATGCTTCTTGAGTATTGTCACCTCTTCCCTTAGTTCTTCCCCATTTTTCCTTCTTCTGTCCCTACCCACAAGTTACACAGTTCTTTTTTTTTTTTTTTAACATAATGCACATTGAATACAATGACTGTATTTGCTCACTCTTCTTCCTTCCATTTTTCTTCATTTTGCTCCTCCAAACATATTTCCAATCTATGAATTTTTTCTTTTTTTTTTAATGAAAACATTTAAAAAATGAAAACAGCTTCTCAAACCAGTCTGGCTTAAACAACAATGTACCTAATAATGTATTTGCTTATTTGGGGAGGGTAGGAGGAGAAGTGGAGGAAGGGAAGAGTGTGGGAAAAGGATAGCACCTTGCTGAGTCACTCTTGGATAATTATTTGAAGGAATCATTATCTTTATTTGCCCATACCCAGGGTCTGCCTATTCTGCAACACTTCCTTCCCTTTACTCTGCTAAGAAATCATCTCCTCTCAGCATCTCATCTTGTCATACAATCAGTGGGTGGGAAGTGCTCACTAAATTATGAAGTTAATCCTGTGGTGCTTTAATTTTCAGGCCTTTAAGAAAAACTTGGACAGTATATATAGATTTAAAAAATACACTCTTGTACTATGGTTTTTACATTGACAGCCAAATATATCATTTATTCTCCTTCACATTGTGAATAAAGTGACTAAAGGCTCCAGTTAATAAGGTATTCATTCTATCTTAGACTTCAAGAGCACTAGTTCAGACAGCTACTTACTGGAGAAATGCAGATCTATCTTCTCCATGACTGATAACAAAAGCAGAGTTTCTGTAGTGCAGACACAAGGGCAACTTCTTGCAAACTTAAGGGTTCCTGTTTATACTATTGGCTTCATTCTGAACAATGAAGTTATACTAGCAGAAGAACTTCTTAAACACATTACCTTAGAAGCATAATCACGTCAGGCCCAAAGAGTTGTAAGCCTTAGAAGTGTGTCTGTAAGCAACTCCAGGCATGATGCTGGGGATGTCCTGCCTCTTCCTTGAGGCTGCCCCCTGCCACTATGAAACCCTGGCCAGGAAAATGTTGGCCTGGCCTGCACACCAAACACTGAGCACCTTCAACAGGAGCATTTTTTTCCTGCTGCTATCAGGACAGTAAGTGGATTTGGACTTGGTTTTACTGTTGTAAAATTGCAGCAAACAGGAAGTAAGAGGCATCTTCCTAGTTTCATACTCAGTTTTAATATTTCTGGACTGTAAAAGGCTTTGGAGGATATACATGTGGCAACAATTTTACTGAAGCATTGAAATTCACTTGAGTTTTTTCTTGTCAGATTTTATTTCCAACAAGTATTCTGCAACTCCACATGAATTACCAGTGTGTTATAGACCGATTGTAGAACAGCATTCTGTTTGGCCTACATCAAAAGTAGTCTTAGTTACCACCTAAATATTTTTGAATGTTCTTTACTTAAAAATTTATGTTGTATTTTTAAACCTTTTGGAACTTTATCTATTTTTCTAAGTCAGTTAACTGTACTTTTCAAAATAAAAGTATTTTGTATCTACTTTTGTAATTTCATCAGAATAAAATATATTGAAAGCAAAAATGACTAACGTGTCTCAACACACTTCTGTTTAAATATTGAAACGAGATGTTTTTCAGGTTCTACAGGTTTTATGAAAAATTGAAAGGTTATCTTTTTCTACTAAAAATTTTATTTCCTTGATATAGAAATTCTAAGAAAAAAGAAGTGACTGACAGTGTGAGATCTGAAGATAATGGTTCAAAGCCAACCTGGGCAGCCAAGTTCACGAGACTCAGAAAACTGAGAGAGGAGCTGTGGCTCAAGGCACTAGAACACTAGCCTTGAATAAAAGCACTCAGGGAAGGCCCCGAGTTCAAGCCCTATAGTCACCACCATCACCAAAACCTTAAGAAGTGTGTTTACCTGTGGGTTTATAATACTTTGGGGCTGGGAATGTGGCCTAGTGGTAGAGTGCTTGCCTAGCATGCATGAAACCCTGGGTTCAGTTTCTCAGTGTCACATAATCAGAAAAAGCCAGAAGTAGTGATGCAACTCAAGTGGTAGAGTGCTATCCTTGAGCAAAAGCAGCTCAGGGACAGTGCCCAGGCCCTGAGTTCAAGCCTTAGGACTAGAAGAAAAAAAAAAAGGACTCTGGATGGGCACTGGTGGCTCAGGAGGCTGAGATCTGAGGATCATGGTTCAAAGCCAACCTGGACAGCAAAGTCTGTGAGACTCAGAAAACCAGAAGTAGAGCTGTGGCTTTAAGTGGTAGAGCACTAACCTTGAGCAAGAAGAGCTCAGAGACAGTGCCCAGGCTTTAAGTTCAAGCCCCACAACTGACAAAACAAATAACTTTGTACAAGATATGGGCTATCTGGCAATCAGTTTTGTATTTTTTAAAGAATGTTTAGAGTTTCAATAGGCTTAAAAGTAATCACAGAAATGCTTGTAAGGGCAGGGTGCTGCTCAATGCCTGTAATCCTAGCTATACTGGAGCCTGAGATATGAGGATCCCAGTTTGAAGCCAGCCTAGGCAATGAAGTCCACGAGTCTCATCTCCAATTACCAAAAAACTTATGGGAGTAAAGCTGTGGTTCAGATGGTAGAGCATTAGCTTTGAGCAAAGAAAGCTCAGGGACAGCCCCAGGCGCTGAATGCAAGGCCTTAAGACTTATTAAAAAAAATGATTGGGATATATAATGGCTGTCTGAAAGAAATTTGAAGCATTATGAAAGACCAGTGAGTTAGCATAGCTAATCTTTGGGAGAGACAGAGTAAGCCAGGCTTTGAAGTATCACAGCCAAGAAACAATGTCCAGAGCATGCCTTTATCTTTGGTAGCAAATAACCATTGATCCTATCTCCTGGTATGAACACTACTGCCTGCACTGCTACTGCTGGCCACTAGGTGTTTCCTAGAAGCTAAATGCCTTCCATGACCTAAGTAAAGGATTTTTTTTTTTTCTTTTTGCTTACATGGTGTTGAGGAATCCAACCCAGGGCCTCATGCATGCAAGGCAAGCGCTCTACCACTGAGCCACCTTCCCAGCCCTGGATTTTTTTTTTTAACCCAGCAACTTTTTCCCCCCTTTCAGTCATGGAGCTTGAACTCAGGGCCTGGGAGCTGTCCCTGAGATTTTTTGCTCAAGCTAGCATTCTGTCACTGAGCCACAGCTCCATTTTTGGTTTTCTGGTGCTTGGAGATAAAAGTTTCATCGCCTTTTCTGCTCAGGTTGGCTTCAAACAGTGGTCCTCAGATCTCAGCCTCCTGAGAGAAGCTAGGATTACTGGCGTGAGCCACCAGCACTTGACTTACCCAGTACCTTCTTTTTGTGTATCTTCCTGACCAAAAACAACATGGTACTGTTATCCTGTGCAGTATGCAAAGGAAGCTTGAGAAAACATCTGTCTTGTCCTTGGAGCTATGGATCTCATAGCAAAAATAAAAAATGCTAGGGTTCCAGAAGCATGAACAGGCTGCTGGTCTATGAACTTTTTGTTCCTGTTTTGAAGAGAACAGGAAGATACACAATTTTCACCAGAATGTAAATATACAACTCACCTCGACTTATTTTTGTACCAGGCTTACTAAGTGAAGGAAGATTATTAATTTAAATTCCAACTAAACTGGTGACTAGCACTTTGAATACCATTCTCTGTGGAAACGCCAGTTTTAGGGGAGTCCTTAAGAAGACCATCACATTAACTCATAGCAGCCTAGGGAAGTGGTGACAATTGCAGACTTTCAGTATTTTTTTTTTTTTTGCAAACAGACAAGTTCATAGTTTCTTTGGTTTGAATTTACAGAAATCCTGGTGCTTAAGAATAGTAAGCAAAGCTGGGCACTGGTAGCTCATGTGTGTGATCCTAGCTACTCAGGAAACTTGAGATCTGAAGATCATGAAAGTCCATGAGACTTTTTTGGGAGGGGGAGTGGTCGTGGGGCTTGAACTCTGGGCTTGGGTGCTGTTCTGCGCTCTTCAGCTCAAGGCGAGCGCTCTACCACTTGAGCCACAGAGCCACTTCCCGTTTTGGAGTGGTTTATTGGAGATAAGAGTCTCACAGACTTTCCTGCCCGGGCTGGCTTTGAACCACGATCCTCAGATCTTAGCCTCCTGAGTAGCTAGGATTACAGGCATGAGCCACCAGCACCCGGCCCATGAGACTCTTATTCTCCAATTAACCACCAGAAAAACAGAAGTGGCCCTGTGGCTCAAGTGGTAGAGCACTCGCCTTTAGCTGAAGAGCTCAAGGACAGCGCCCAGGGCCAGAGTTCAAGCCCCATGATCAATATTTAAAAAAAAAAAAAGGTAAGCAATTGTGACAGACCAGCTCTGCCAGAGCACTGGGACCGACGGGACAGGGATCTCGGGCTAGGTGGGCAAGGAGTCAGTGAAGTGACAGACTCAAAAGAGTTGCATCTGAGTGTGTCTTTATTGAGAATTAACATTGTTATACAGTGTGTGATTGTGACATAGATTCTTTGTTTATTTAAGCACGTAATCAATTTTTTTTTTTGGGGGGGGGGGTCTGGTCCTGGGGCCTGAACTCTGGGCCTGGGCACTGTCCCTCAGCTCTTCAGCTCAAGGCTAGCGCTCTACCACTTGAGCTACAGCGCCACTTCCGGCTTTTTTCTTTTTGCTTATGTGGTGCTGAGGAATCGAACCCAGGGCCTCATGCGTGCAAGACAAGCACTCTCCACTGAGCCACCTTCCCAGCCCTACGTAATCAATTTTTAAGAAAAGCAAAGCAATGATGGATTACATGAAAATAGATGACTATCCCACCAACTGTTTAAGCTAAGTGGTGTGAAACAAGTTTAGCATATTGTTTAATACAATGCATCATCTATTCAGCCTTTTTATGTTTAATAATTAAACCTAAGACAGGGCTGTACTTATATTGTACTCTTTATTTTTTCCATATATTTTCAAGTCCCTTTGAAACCATCCTAAAAACCACTTCCAGGTTAAGTCAGGCATTCTCCGTTTTCTATCATTTTAATCCCAATATTTGTTTACATAAATTTTTAATTGACCTATCTTATTGTTTTGATAATAAAACACCATAATGGTCTAGATCTACCTAATCTTTGCATAAAAATCTAATGAGTTCCAAAATACCCTTTTTCCTTTTACGTTAATCCATCTATTTTCATCTTTATAAGCTCCTGTATAAGGCAAAGGTTCATGGGTCGGTTCAGGAAATGTGATGTCACTAACTTTATATTTTGTGGGAAACCACCATCTATTCCCTATAACATAAGCTGGACTTAACTTAATCATAACTGTTGGGGGAATCTTTCTTTTCCTTTTATTATCAGGGGTCCCTTTTTATAGAACTCTCTGAGCTTCTGGGATAACTCCTTCTAGCTTAGTTTAATTCATTAATTCTGCCTGCTGTAACATATCTGGAAATTTTAAGTTTCTATATATACTATGAGTGAGCTGCAAAACTGCTTGTGAAGTTGTAGGAGTTTCTGGAGGCAGCGTCACATCAGATGGTAGATTGATTGGGGCACTGCCCACATTTAATCTTTGGTCCTAGTCTTTATTATTCAGAGAAGCCATCTCTATTGGACTGGAAAGAAACAACATGCTCTGTTCATGGATCAATAGAAAAATAGCCAAAACGAGAATAAAGGCAATGAATGTACAGCCAAGAAGAATATAGTAAGAATAAAGGTAGAGGCTATAAAGGTGCAGCCAAGTGTATGGGAAGCCTTGAACCAACAACCCCTTCCTGAGGGCATGCTTCCTTGAAGCTCTTTGTCTAACGTGATCTCTCACGCAGACTGCAGGAGGTGGCATGGCAAGCAATATTAAAAAAAAAAAAAAAAAGGCAAGCCAGGCACCTGGTGGTGGATGCCTGTAACCCTAGCTACTTAGGAGTCTGAGAATAGGTAGATTGCAGTTTGGCTAGCCCAGTCAGAAAAATTCATAAGATTCCTTCTTAGCCTATAGCTAGGCCCAGTGGTGTGTGACTGTGCCCTAGGTTTATGGGAGGCTAAAAATATCCAGTCCAGCACAGGCAGAAAAGCCCATGAGACTCAATCACAGCTGAAGAAGCTGGATGTGGGTGATGGGTATCCATCATCCCAGGAATGATAGGAAGCCTAAAATAGGTGGATCATGTTTGAGGCATGCACCTGGGCCGAGTGAGAGACCTTATCTCTGGAAAATAACTTGTGAGTGAAAGGGCTGGAGGCAAGGGTCTACGGCAGAGCACCTGTTGCTAAACCTGCTGCTCACAAAGCCCTGAGTTCAAACCCCAACAACAAAGATGCATCCATAGAGATCCCATCTAGGGAGTTTTCTGCTGTTGGCTCAGATGTAAGAATCTTTTTTTTTAGCTTAATATTTTCTTTGTAAATTTTTATTAGCTTATGTTAGTAAGCTATTGATACTGTATTTCCATATGGTTACAGTATATCACAGTCTCACATCTTAATCATTTCACTTTCAGTTGTAAACATCTTTATGGAAGCTGGGAGTAATCATGGATCAATATATAGTAAAGATAAAGAAAATAAAGTACAGAAAGCCTGGGACTAAAGATTTTGCTTTTAACTAAAAGTAAAACATCTTTCATCTTCTTTTGCCATTAAAAATTATACTTGAATTGCTATATTGGCCCTAATTTGAAGGCCTAAGGTTGGTGAGAGTATCTCCCAAATCCTCTTTTTTAAAGGATCAGATTCAAACTCATGAAACTCAAATTGGTAAGCCATAATCACAGAGCCTCTGCCATGCTTGGCTGTTGATAATAGATGAAGCTTAGAGAACTGTGGAAAAACACTAGAATATTCTAAAGGGCTGTAGGTACAATAAAAGTTATGTACAATTTTTAGGCCCTGTTTTTCTTGTGGGGTGGTTAGTGGTGGAGCCCAGAAGAGATGAGGCTATGCTGGCTAAAATGCTGGGTAATCACATAACTAAACACACATGGCACACTTTGTGCAGGAAGGTTCCAGTACTTCAGTATTTCTGAACAGTAGATTTCAGCTGAGCAGGTAGGTAAGGATTGAATCATGTGGAAGAAGTTGGATTATTGCCTAGGGATTTAGTAATAGGGAGTCTGAAGGATTTTAGGTAGTAAATGTTTTCATTTTACATGAAGACAGCCTTGTGCAAACAGTAAGGAAATAGTATGGGGCAAAGACCCAAATAGTTCAGCATCACAGAATTATGTGGGATAGGTGTTAAATAATGGGGGGGAAAGAAGGTTGGTGTAAAAACAAAACAAAACCACCAAAAAACAAGTATTTCTTCTGATAAAGCAAACAAGTAGTTCTGCAAATACAAATGTATGAGCTTAACCTGGGTTAGTTAACAAGTTACAGACTCACCTGAATTGGATTTAGTGTTCATTCCAGTGCCGCTGGCTTCCTTGCATAAGTAATGTCAAACATCTGTCTCCTTTTAGCTTTGCTTTCTTTTGTGTCTGTTTCATTTCCAAAGAGCTCTACTCATATGGTTGTCAGCAGCTTCAGACTTTCTTTTTTTTTTTTGGAGGGGGGGGCTCCGGTCATGGGGACTGAACTCTGGGCCTGGGCGCTGTCCCTCAGCTCTTCAGCTCAAGGCTAGCACTCTACCACTTGAGACACAGCGCCACTTCCGGCTTTTTTCTTTTTGCTTATGTGGTGCTGAGGAATCGAACCCAGGGCCTCATGCATGCAAGGCAAGCACTCTACCACTGAGCTACCTTCCTAGCCCAAGTTTCAGACTTTCTACTGCTCAGCTGTTAGTTAACTAACAGCTGGATATTTCCACTTTTAGAACTGGGGACAGGTCTGTCTCAATTGATCCATGTGGTTTGAATACCAAAGGGTGGTTCATAATTACATTGCTAGGAAAATTTCTTATAGCTTTAATTGTATCATTGATAGCAATGAGGAAGCCTTATGCATTGTTTCTAGTCACACTAACCTGTAACTTTTAAGGAATCAAACAAAAGTAATCAAAAGGAAAAATGATGAAGGTTGAAATCAATACTAGAATGAATGAACATACTTTTAGTCACTTTAAAAAACATGTGGATTTGATCTATGCAGGTGGAATTTTTAAGACAGAAAGCTGATAAGTTCCACAGATTAATCCGGACTACACACTGCAAATCAATCCAGCTAGAGAGAAAAGGCCTGGTCAAATTTTGTCCTTGACTAGTCTGTTTACTCCAGAGGAAGATGTGTTTGCTGAGATCAGCCTCCCTACATTCTCAGGACTCCTATATCTGTGGCTCCTCAAATTCTGGCAAATCCCAGGCTGAATTTGTTGGGTCCTCCATCTGTTTTCATTGTTCAACACTACAAGTTGAGAGTCATTTCATTTCTTTCTTGTTTTCATATACAGTCACTATTCTACACTGGTCATCAATCATCACAGCCCGCTCCACCCGTCTGTTCTGCATCATTTGACATTGCTATAGCCCAAGATCTGTCTTCTCTGCCAATTCAGTCCTCTATAATCAGCCTCTTTTTTTCCTTTTTTTTTTTTTTTTTTGTACTGGTCCTGAGGCTTGAACTCTGGACCTGGACACTCACTATCCCTGAACTCCTTTTGCTCAAGGCTAGTACTCTACCACGAGCTACAGCACCACTTCTGGCTTTTTCTGTGATTTAATTGGAGCTGAGTCTTACAGACTTTCCTGCCCAGACTGGCTTCGAATCCCGATCCTCAGATCTCAGCCTCCTGAGTTGCTAGCTTCTTGGAAGCGGTTAGTGCTGCCTGTTCTGGGAGGTGAGGCCTCGGGGGCGTGGCCAGTCGAGCGGGGCGTGGCCAGTCTACGGAGCGAGGCCGTGCTGACGGGGCGGGGCCAGACGGACTGGCGGCCTCCGGACAGCAGGGGGCGACCTCGTCGGCGGCAGTGGCTTTCGCTGCGGGGCTCCACGTCTTTTCCGACCACACGGAGACCTGGGGCAGCGGGTCGCGTCGGCCGGGCATGGCGGCATGGTGCCCGGTCGTGTCAGTGCCTCTGCTCCGCGGGAGCCGCGGGGTGAGCGGCGGGGCCCGGGTCTGTTTTCCGCGGGAGCGCTGCAGAGGGACCTGGGGCCGGCGGCTGTCGGGGCGGGAGGACGCGGCCCGGGAGGACGCGGGCAGGACCGGGGCCGCCGAGTCCCGGTCTCCCATTCATTCATCGCTTCCGTCCTCCCTTGGCCGACGCGGGCGTGCGGGGGGCGCCAGGCCCGGGCGCGCCGCGGAGGAGCTTCGAGGCCCGGTGCGGGCGGGACGCCCGAGGCAGGCCCTTAACCGGTCAGCGTACCGTAGGGGAGCAGGTTTCATATTGTATTATTTTATTTTTTGCTTTACGGAGTGAAAAGCGCGGAAGTCTAGACGTGGTGCTGAGGCCTGGGGGCGCCGCCGCCCCGGGCAGGTCGGCCGGGCCCGCGACCTTGACCCTCCGAAGCCTGCAGTCCCGCGGAGAAGCCCAGCAGGGGGCACTGCCCGAGCCCTCGCCCGACCCCCTCTCCCTCCGGGCTCAACCTTGGCTTCACTTCATTTCTTGCTCTTTCTCTCGCTGTCCTGTTAGTCTTCATCCTGCAGTCAGCCCCTCCCTGCTCCTGCCCCAAGGCTGGTAGTTCGGCAGCCCTCCCCCGTTACTGGGTTCGTTACTGTCTGCCTACCCTCCAGGTCCTCCAAGATGACAGGCCAGCCACCACAGTGACTGCCCATTTTCTCTGCCTTCTGAGTATTCTTGTTTGTCCCCTGAGGCCTTGTTTTCAGGATAGCTCCGCCTCCCAACCCGCAGCCCCACCCAGTGTCACAACACCAAGTTTCTGCCCTTCTATTCAGCACACTTTCCGGCTTGCATTTCAACTACCTGCCATACTTCTTTGCCTGTACCCAGTAGGCATGTTCCTATTCAGCTCATTTAGTGTTCCCCTTGTCAGGTATTTTGGAGGGCCTGCCTTAGCGTCAGCTCTGGAGGTTACTGTAGCTGGACTGGCTCCATCTTGGCCTTTTTAAGACTTGTTGGTAAGAAAGCCAGGCACACTCTGAGGGTCTATAAGAGCAGCCTGTTCTAAGCCATCAGGAAAGGCTTGAGGACAGGCAGGACTGAGAAGCGATAGGGTGGTACCTTCAGTATCAGCCCTGGTATTCTCCCATCTGCTTGCCCATGCTATCAGGGACAGGTCCTTGATCTCCCTTTCCCTCCCTAATGCCTAAGCATCTCCTGCCTAGCTGCATAGAGTGTTCCTGTAGCTTACTTTGATGCTGAGCGCTCAGGTCCCATGCCTAACAAGTTCAAAATCTCTAGTCCATGGCATTCATAATCTGCATAGACTTTCTGTTCATCTTGTGCTTAATCAGACAAGCAATTGATCACTTGATTTTTCTCCCAAGGGTTGAAACGGTCTTTCCCAAGAACTGGCTTCCCAGGGTAGCCATCTGAGAAGGGAGTAGAGGGGATTGTCAATGGTGATTAATCAAAAAATGTTCCTCCTTCATGTCATTTAATGAAATTCTGCTGCTTCTCCCCAGTGAGTAAGTGCACTGTGTCAGGAGGGCTGACATTAGGTTATAATTGGGCTGGGAAGTGTGTGGTGTTAATCAGGCCTCGGGGTTAGCTTTACCTGTGCAGGGCAGTGAATGGCCAGTGCCTCTAGCTTAGTTGGGTAGGTGTGAGACAGGCTGCTTGGCCTCACTCATAACTGCATCTTCCTGACAGATCCAACCATGGGTGCAATTCTTACGGTCTCAGTTTCCTAACCTATAAAACTATCATCAAAATAGTGTCTCTCAACTTTGTCATAAACAATCAAACATCTCTTGAATTAAGTCTGAGGCCTTATTGTCTTTAGAAACAAAGTGTAAGTTGCTTCTTCTCTCTGCAAAAAATCTATTCAGTGTCATCAGAAGCTAAATGTTGCGCCATACCACATTAGCTCCCTGTTAGCTTCTGCCCTTGAGTGCCCTGACTATGTTGGGAAGAGCCCAAGGCCTGTCTTACCGGGGAGTGTCCAACCAGACCTGCACAGTGGCTGGTCCACGGGCAGCGGCATCTTGCTCTGCCACAGCTCTTTTCTCTATCTGTGACAGCTTCCTCTTTTCCACTGTGTCCATCGGATGTTTGCCTCCCAGACTGAGGGAGAGCTCAAGGTGACCCAGATTCTCAAAGAAAAGTTTCCTCGAGCCACAGCCATCAAAGTCACTGACATTTCAGGTAAGGCCTTCTCTCATCCTTGCCATTGTTGGAGCTTTGTAAGATCTTGCCTGTGGTGGGGCAGAGGGCAAACAGTTTGAAGGAGGGAACTTGCTACTAGCACCTTCTCAGTGTGTATTGCTTTCTGACAAATGAAACTTAGCCTTTCCCACCTGATGGGGTGAGGAAATCTTAGAAATAGGACAGCCCCAGCTTGAGGGTGGGGGCTTATGATGGCTGGTCTGGCCCAGTTTGAGTGAGGACCCTTAGACACTCAAAGCTCAGGTCCATGGTCTCATTTGCCTGTAAGATGGACCTTTGTCTAATCTCTCCATATTATTCTCACCCTAGAATGGCAGAGCTAGAATGGACCTCAGGCAGGCTTTGTCAACTGCTGTCATATTTTCTCCAGGAGGAGCAAACATAGAAAGTCAAAAGACTTTCTCAGCCACTCCTAAGGAGGAGACAGAGTAGTCATTAGAACCAGAACCAGGACTCAGAGCAAACCCTGTACTAAGCCCTCCTACCAGTGAGCCAGGTCCTGCCTTCCTTAAGAAGACACTATGCCTCTGAAGTGCAGGCCAGCTCTGTGCCAGATGCAGGCTTGCTCACTCAGCAAGAGGGAGATAGGTCTTTATCCAGACACATAGCACAGCTGCAGGAAGCTAGATAGGCATAGCCTAAATCCACACCCAGCTGCACTTGGTCACTTGGTGTTGCTACAAGGGCCTGCTGTCTTCTCTGGGAGCATATTACATGGTTGAGAGAACATTTGGAAGTTGATTTTCTGAGGGGTCTTTAGGCATTGCTGAAGTTTTGATGTCATTAAGTTTGTACCTGCCCCAGGCCCAGGGCAGCCCTGGAAACTTGACCTCTAGTTTACCTCTACTCCATCCCAGACAAAATGCAGGAATTGAGTGTGATATATATATATATATATATATATACACACACACACACACATACACACACACACACACACACACACACACACACACACAAGTCTTGGTGTACAACTCCTTCCCCAAGGCATGCTAGAGAGAGAAACTAGAATTTCTTTCCCAAGGCTGGTCATAGAAATACTATGGTATAGGCCTTTAAATGTAGCATTGGAGAGGCTAAGGCAGTAGGATCACTGGTTCAAGGCCAGCCAGGACTATACAATAAAACTGTCTAAAATAAACTAATTCATTAATTTGAGTCTTCCATTACCTTTCTCTCTTGGAGCTGGCCATAAAGAAATTCTCTGAATTAACACTCTATTTCAGAAAATGTCCTGCGCCATAACTTGGAATGCTGCACAGCAATCTGGTAGATCATTCTGTGTTTATCTTAGTCTAAGAGCAGCCATGCCTATGAAACAAAGTCTCCATTAAAACCACTGCCACAAAAACCCCAAAAGGATGGCTGGGCGCTGGTGACTCACACCTGTAATCCTGGGGACTCAGGAGGCTGAGATCTGAGGATCTGAAGATTGCGGTTCAAAGCCTGCCCGTGCAAGAAAGGCCTTGAGACTCATCTCCAATAAACTACTCAGAAAAAGCCAGAAGTGGTGCTGTGGCTCAAGTAGTAGAGCGCTAGCTTTGAGCACAAAAAGCTCGGGGACAGTGCCCATGCTCTGAATAGAACCGACAAAAAAAACAAAATCAAAAACAAAACCCAAAAACCAAAAAGATGGGGTTCAGAGAATTCAGGGTAGCTAAATATATAGATTGCTGGAGGGTGGTTGTCTAGAGAGGGCGTAGAAGCTCCACACCTCTTCTTGAGGCATATCTGGACCTGTAGCCTTCATTGTAACATCTTTTACAATCAATCAGTACACTTATATGTTTTCCCTGAGTTCTCTGGCCAAATGAACAGCTAATCCATCCCATGGAGGGAATTACAGGAACTCCTGTATAGCTGTGGGTCAGAGCACAGGTAAAACAGCCTGGAGCTTGTAACTGGCATCTGTGACTGGGGAAATGGTGTCAGAACTGAATTGGCTTAAAGGACACCCAGCCAGTGTCCTGCTGCAGGATGACTCGGTGGCTAGTGGGGAGAAATGGCTCCACCTTGTGAGGTCATACAGGTATAGAAGGAGAAACTTCATTTGAATGATTTTCCTTCTCTGTCCTCAGTCACTAAAGCCAGGAACCTCAGTTCAGCCAAAACATGGACTCCTAGAGCACACTGTAATAGAAAGGAGCAATAGAAAGCATGTTGAGTATCGCCTCTTATATGGTAGCTAGTGTTCCCAAGGTAGGGGACATTCTTCTGCCTGTGTCTCATACTGGTGCAGCATGGGCATCATCCAGCCTCACAGCTCTCCAGCTCATGCAGCCTGGGCTGGAAGAAGCTGTGGATCAGTAGGTACCAAACTGCCACTAGCAGCTTGGAGCATCACAAGTTTACAATGTCCCTGGCTTTCTTTGTTCCTTGCTGTTCTTTTGGATAGCATCATAGACACTTTTCAAATCAAATTGTAGGATAAAAAAAACTGAGGGGCTGGGAAGGTGGCCCAGTGGTAGAGTGCTTGCCTTGTATGCCTGAGGCCCTGGGTTCGATTCCTCAGCATCACATAAGCAAAAAGAAAAATGCCAGAAGTGGCGCTGTGGCTCAAGTGGTAGAGCGCTAGCCTTGAACTGAAGACCTGAGGGACAGTGGCCAGGCCCAGAGTTCAAGGCCCACGACCGACCAAAAAAAAAAAAAAAACAACTGATTGCAGGGCCTTTGGGAGGTGAGAGACTGCAATTCAGTCCTCTCACTCTTTTCCAAACATGGCTTTTTTCTTTTTTTTGTTGGTCATGGGGCTTGAACTCTGGGCCTGGGCGCTGTCCCTCAACTCTTCAGCTCAAGGTGAGTCCTCTACCACTTGAGCCACAGCACCACTTACGGTTCTCCAGTGGTTTATTGGAAATAAGAGTCTCACAGACTTTCCTGCCCGGGCTGGCTTTGAACCGTGATCCTCAGAACTCAGCCTCCTGAGTAGCTAGGATTACAGGTGTGAGCCACCAGCACCTGGCCTAACATGGCTTTTTTTTGCTCACTAAAATGACCTGCTCTACACCCCATCCACACATTTTCTATGCTTTATTCCTTCCTTCCTGCCCACATGTAATGATCCTGAGCAGCACATTGACTTTTCAAAGAAGCGCGCAGTAGTCATATTGGAATCTGGGATCCTTTTTTCCACATCTTTGAAGCTTTTCTTCTTTTTTCCTTTCTTTTTCTTTTTCTTCTTTTTTCCTTTCTTTTTCTTTTTCTTCTTTTTTCCTTTCTTTTTCTCTTGTTTTTCTTTTTCTTTTTTTGCCAGTCCTGGGACTTGAACTCAGGCCTGAACACTGTCCCTGAGCCTCTCTGTGCTCAAGGCTAGTACTCTACCATATGAGCCACAGCGCCACTTCTAGCTTTTTCTGTTTATGTGGTACTGAGGAATCAAATCCAGGGCTTTATGCATGCTAGGCAAGCACTCTGCCACTAAGCCACATTCCCAGCCCTGTTTTTCTAGTGCCAATGTGGGGGCTTGAATTTGGGGCTTAGATGCTATCTCATAGCTTTTACATTCAAGGTTAATGCTCTACTATTTGAGCCACAGTTCCACTTCTGGCTTTTTGCTGTTGAATGGAGAGAGGAGTCTTACAGACTTTACTGCCCAGGCTGGGTTTGAACTGCATTCCTCAGTTCTTAGTCTGCTGAGTAGCTAGGATTACAGGCATAAGCCACTGGTGCTATTGTTTATGCTGAACAAGAATATTAAGACCCTTTGGTTTGTATAGTACTTGAAGGATACATTGAACTGTGGCTACCATGGGTAATCATTGAAAAGCCTTTCACTCCTGTTTGTTTTAGGAGGCTGTGGAGCCATGTATGAAATTAAAATCGAATCTGAAGAATTTAAGGAGAAGAGGACTGTTCAGCAGCACCAGATGGTTAATCAGGTCAGTGAAGGAGCAACACGCCTTGGCTTCTGGTCTTCAGCACAAAGGGCTGAGTGGGCTGGGGGTTCTATGATCAGTCCCAGGAAAGAATAATGCAGTACCACAATCCGAGACCTGAGAAAAATATAATCTGGGACTCTGGAATCAGGTTGTAGGCAATGTAGATTTTACTCAAAATTGCAAATAAGCCACCCACCCAGTAGTTACTTTGTAATTACTTGTATAATGCTACCAATGTTTACTTTGTGTGTGGTGGGGGTGGGAGGTGAGGCTGGGCATTGTCCCTGAACTTTTTCACTCAGTGCTTGTACTCTACCACTTGAGCCATAGCTGCATTCTGTTTTTTGGGTGGTTAATTGGGAGATCAGTCTCATGGACTTTCCAGATTGACTTTGAACCTGGCCTAAATCCTCAGATCTCAGTCTCCTGAGTAGCTAGGATTACAGGCTTGTGTCATTGTGTCACATTGATTGGCTACATTTCTTTTTTTTATGGGGGGGGGTATGGATA
The DNA here is from genome assembly GCF_019054845.1 of Dipodomys spectabilis. NCBI lineage: Eukaryota > Metazoa > Chordata > Mammalia > Rodentia > Heteromyidae > Dipodomys > Dipodomys spectabilis. The sequence continues at coordinate 3,243,830 of NW_024870939.1, read as the reverse complement.
GGCCTGAACTCTTCAATCTTCCTACCTCAAACGCCTTAGAGTTGGGATTATAGGCATATCCAATGCTTTCTGTTGTCATATATTAAATAACACTTGCTAGCATGTTAAAAGCTATGTTTTTGTATTTGGTGATTTTCTTTTAGCTTTTTTTTTTTTTTTTTGATCTGCTTACAGATAAATTAAGTAATTCACAGCATGGCTGAAAATCACTATAGCTGCTCCAACCCTGTGACAGAACATTTGGGATCTGAAATGCCATGTTTCATCAGACAAAGTTCATATATTCTCCATGTGTAGCTTAGTTGGGTTTTATATCAGTTTTGACTCGTGTGTGTGTGTGTGTGTGTGTGTGTGTGTGTGTGTGTGTGTGTGTGTGTGTGTAAATTCACTGCCTTTGGCAGTGAATATACTTGATATATTTGACATTATTCTGAAAAGTCTTAGATGTTGGTACATTTGTACAGCTGTAGCGGTGAGGGTCTCAGTGGCCCCTCGTTTATTGAGATCAAGTGTTCTATGCTGTTGTTTAAGCACTCCCCACCCGTGCATGCACAATCCCAATCAGCTGCTGCCGGCTCACTCTTTGTGCATCTAGTTGTTAACCCAGGTGGGTTCTCCCCCCTAGGTTGCCCCGCCTCCAGCTCCAATGCTGTTCTGCCCTTGTGGCAGAGCATGAAGCTCCTTATCCTCTGATGCCCTCTTTCTGCTGCTAATGTTTCTGCCTCTCTGCCTGTGTCCTGGATACCTATGCTGCTCCGTCTGTCCCTTTCAGCCTGTCAGCCCTTTGTGGGCTGATTCCCTTAAAGGCCCACCTTTGCATTTCTCATGATACCTATCCCTTCCCCTTGGACATGGCACCTGCAACTCTAAAGCAAGCTGATGGTCTATCAGGCAGGCTAGGACAGGACAGAACCAGATGCAATTCTATGTGATCTCAGGAGTTGGAGTCCAGGTAGGAGAGGGCAGGGAGGCCTAGCTGGCCCGGCTAATCTTCAACCATGAGCCTTGGGTTTTGTTTTCAATTTATAGAGGCTGCCCAGCAGAACTGGATTCCTAGATGATATTAATTAGTGTGCATCCTTTGGCCTGAAATTACAGTTCCAAGATGCAGGTTCTGGAGTTGATGAACACAGTCCAAATCTGGGCTCTGCTACTTTCTAGCAGAGATACCTCCCTGTACTTCAGTTCCCTAATCTCGCACAGGGGAACAGCTCTTGCCTCAAGGGGTTGTTGGAGGATCCAGTGGCAGGGAACTTGGAGAACAGTGCTGACACATAGTAGGCCTCACATCAGTGCTGGCCACCATCACCATCGTTGTGGTCTACTCAGCAGCCAGGAGGGCAGACATTCTTTTAGTTTGGGGAAGCATCATCTGCATCATCTTGAGCAGAAACTGTCCTCTGGGCCTCTGTGGCACTTTCCATCCACTTTTCAGAGTAGATGACCCTGTCACTTGTTTGTCATCTCTAGAGAGCAGACTCCATGCTGGCTCAGGCTGAATCTGACTCCTCACAAGAGCCCTGGCATGTGGAAGGTGTTTGGTCAGCACTTGCTGTGAGTTTTCAGACTGTAGGGATTGCTGGCCTGTATTTGCTGGTTGACTTAAAGAGAATTAAATGTTTAGTACCTGAAAGGTATTTCCCTATGGAGAATTCACCTCCCGCTTTTAACCTGAGGCAAAAGTAAGCTACAGCCTGCCTTACTCCAGAGGTCACTCCAGGGGCCCTCCCAGCTACCACTGCCTGACTCAGGAAGCAGCAGTGGGTGTGAGCAGAGGGAGCTCCTGGAGACCCCAGTAGCTACAGCTCATTGTTGGGGCACTGGCATCTGTGTCTATATATTTGAACATGGTCATAGGCATTTTCAGATGATGAGATTTGGGGGTGTTGGCTTTGATAGAGTCACAGGAGAGAAACAGAGATAAAACCTCTTTAGGAGCAGGTCTGTTGGCCTGTAGGGTCCGAGCTAGGACCAGGGAACTGACTGTGCTTAGGATAGGTGCTGGGAGTCAAAGTTCTGATAGGCACCTAAAAAAAGGCAGGCCTGGAGTAACTGCTGCCCAGAGCCAGCTCACTGCCTGGAGCTGCTGAATAGAGCTGTCTTCAGGAATGGGGTGACAGTGGAGTAGGAGCCTCACCCAGTGCATGGGATGCTGACTGTCAGAGTGGGGATTGGTGGGCATGCCAGACCTGAAGCTCTTCTTATTGTCTTTGTCTGGACAACCTCAGCTTAGTAATGCTCAGCCTGGTGCCACAGACTCTTGACCCAAAGGGCTCTGGAAAGGGCTCTGGGCCCATCTGACACCGGAATCTCCTCTCTAGCATCTCATCAAACAGCCCCATGGATGGAGAGCCTCTGCCGGCACAGCTCATACCTGCTCTTCACCAGGAGTGGCTCTTGTTTTTCTGGGATCTGCTGACTATAGGCTTGGCCTCCTACAGTTCCTCCCTGTTCTTTGGAAATACTCAGTGAGCATTTGCTTGGAGCTAGACCCCAGGGAGGTGGCATGAAAAGGACTTCCTGCCAGGAGCATCTCCCCATCCCATCCTGTGCTTGGGTGTGGCAGGAGTGGTGTGTTAGCTCAGGAGTTGGGCAGAGGTGGGGTATACTTTCCTGTCTCAGCATTGCCTAAGATAGCACACCCCCTTCCCTGTCCAGCAGTACGGCTGGTTCTTTGGAAAGGCACATACATGGAAGACAGTGGTCAATAGCCATCATCCCCCTCACCCTCCAGCTTCTTTGCTGTTTGTTGCCTCATCACCCTCCCCTCCTCCCCCACAAGGACATTGCTACCCACATCTTCCCAGTTGCCCAGAGCCAAATCCTAGCCTGGGATTTGTCATCTTTGATGTGGTCTGCCTGATTTGAGAATATGCTTCCCTCACAGGGTTCTTCCAGCCTCTCCCTACATGGCTGAGGGCCCTGTCCCTCTTGCCCATTCCACTCTGTGTCCACCTCCTCCATGGAATTCTTCACTGCACCTCTTATGGCCACTATGGTTAGAGGCATTCTTCCAGTGGAAGATGAACTGTACTGAGTGGCTCACAGCATCATCACTGCCAGCTTTGTGCCCATTTTTGTGGGCTCTGTTACTTCCCTTACCTGCTTCATGGTTGTCCCTTGCAGTAACACTGAGAGCACACATTTACTCAAGCTGTGTCTGCTTAGCCATGGTACCTTTGCCAAGTATCTTCCCCCAACCGGGACCTCAGTTTCCTCAATTGTAAAGTGACCCAAGTGATCTCAGAAATGGGGAGGCTTTGGGGGTTCCTACATAGAGAGCAGGATAGAGGTATTGGGAAGTAATATGCAAGGTCTATGGTGGCGGAGCCCTGGAGATTCCTCAGTCCAAGCCCGTGAGCTGACTGCATGACTGCCTCATTAGTCAGGAGGTTGTAAAGAATGAGAAGCTGGCTGTAGCCAGGTGCAGACACAGGGCAGCTTCTGATGAGCGCTCTGAGCAAGTAACTCTTCAAGTAATTGTGAGGCTTTTTCCAGAGACATTTGAGCTTATCTGCAGATTTGAGAGTCTTCCTTGAATATCAAGACTTGGTGTATGTGGGGAGGGGGTGGTGGGGGGGCCCAACTCATGGATTCCTCGCTCAAAAGCAGCAGGACCAGTCAGGAACATGCTAGAAACTGGATATGACCCAGGGCCTGGGGTGGTATCCTGACTCTGTTACCTGCTTGCTTGCTGATTTTGGACTAACAGTAGTGTCTTTTTTGAATTTTAAATAAGGGGAAAAATAAAATAAAGGGAAAATGACACTGTTTCTAATGATACTTCTGTGACTAGAGCCCTGACCACATATATTAGGGTTATTTATGTTGTGAGAAACCAAGTAGCATAAAAAAACAAAAGGAGTTAATTAGCATATATATTGCTTTCTCCTGTTCTCACTCTTGAGTTTTCAGCTTCTCCGATGTGCTGGCCTCATCTCCAGATGGGGTAGGCTCGCTCTCCTTGGTGGGGAGCAAAGCCATAGCCATTTCCAGTTGACATTCTTTCAGCCTAGTGACCCAAGAGACAGGGTTCCATCTAAAAAAAATCGCAAGTTATATTCTGATTGGTTCAGTCTGGGTTGCATGTTATCCTTGAGCCTCATAGGTTAGTTCGGTGGCATGTAAGGCCTCCTCAGAGGGTACAGTTAAACTAGAAAAGGAACCATTCCCCAGAGAATGGAGATACCTGAGAAGACTGGAAAATGCCCCCCCCACTATGCTTCTCAGCTCGTTGTTTAGGGTAAGATTTTGTCTCCTCTGCACTGACTGCACTTGAGAGGCCCAGGCCCCTCCAGTGCTACGTCCTTTCTCACTACAAGAGTTTAAAATCTCTGTAGAAGTTTGCTCAGAGTTAGGACCACATGCTGGAACCCCGAACAAGTCCATAATTCCTTTGTGACTTTACTTCCTGCTCTACAGTTGAGGAATTTGTATTGTTGAAATGATTTTAAAGAAAAGTTGCTCATTGTTTGAAATAGCAAACCAGGAAACTCAAATTCACTAGGAGATGGGTTGAAAAGTTACAGTGCGTCCATTTCATGGACATGCTGGTACAGAGAAGAGAATATCTTTGAGGCTTAATATGGATCTCCAAGATAGTTAGCAAAAAAGCTAGATGTAGAACTATGTTTAAAATGTGTTAATCATTTGTGTTATTTTAAGGTACTAGAGTGGAATATGTGTTCATAATAGCTTGACTATGTATTTTTAAACAAACAGTCTCTCCGGGGATGGAGTGGGAACTGGGGTTTGGAGGACACAGGTCGGGGGGGTTCACAGTGTGACTGTATACTTTCTGATTTTTAAGACTTACTAGGTATTTCTTTTCTTTTTTTTTTTTTCTTCTTTTGAGACAGTATTACTATGTTGTCTTCCCTCAGCCTCCTGAATAGCTAGAACTTACAAGACATGTGCACTGTGCCCACCTTAGGGTTTTGTTTGTGTGGTGTTTTGTGGTTTTTGTTTTGTGTTTTTTGTTGTGTGTGTGGATGTGCTAAGGCTTTGAATTCAGGGTCTTGTTTGGCACTCTGCTACTTGAGCCATGCCTCTGGCCCTTTTTGCTTTAGTTACTTTTCACATAGGATCTTACATTTATGCCTAGGCTGTCCTGGAACTGGAGCCTTCTGTATGGCTGGGATGACAGATGTGCACCACATACTCAGCTTTTTATTGATTGGGATGAAGTGTCAAGTACTTTTGGCCCTAACTGGCCTGATCTAAGCCTTCTGACTGTGGGCATGTGAGCCACTATACTTGACTCTAGCTCAGATATTACTGATTTTAAATGATTAAAAAAAAATTATAAAGAGAAATTTACTTAAAGGATATGTATTCCCCTTCTGATACTACATAAAAATCTCTGTAATCAGTGTCAAATACAGACATAAAAAATTATGACATTCTCTTATTCAGGCATTAAAAGAAGAAATCAAAGGGATGCATGGCCTGCGGATATTTACCTCCATCCCCAAATGCTGACCACGCCCTGCCTGCGTAGATGCTGCTGCCTGGAGCCCCGGCCGCACTGCACTGACAGCGTTCTGTCTGAGGCATTTGCCAAAACAAATGATCTGTATTTGTTTATAGACACTTCTGTATTATAATTATAGAAAAGAAACATTATCTATTTAGATGTTAATTAAAAACTACAGCCACTTTAACACTGTGAAAGGGTTGTGAGTAATGCTTCAAGTTCCTTATTTTAGAAACCTTTGGTCTGTAGTGCTGTCTTCTCTGGATAGGTCTTGTCTTCCACCTGGAGACAATAGGATGGCCAGACTTTTGTCTTATGAAGATGTTTTTGTTTCTTTCTTCCTGTGAAACTACTCAGGCCCCTTAATCTTGCCCTTTTTATTTTATTTTATTTTTTGTGCTGGTACTGGGGCTTGAACTTAGGGCTTGGGCACTGTCCCTTAGCTTTATCGCTCAAGACTAGTGCTCTACCACTTAAACCACAACTCTGCTTTCAACTTTTTGCTGATTAATTAGAGATAAAGAGTTTCACAGACTTCTCCTGCCTAAGCTGGCTTCAAACCTTGATCCTTAGATCAAGGAATATAGGCATGAGCTACTGGTGCCCTGCTAAGCCACTTAATCTTTTGTTGTTGTTGGTTGTGGGGCCTGAACTCTGGGCCTGGGCGCTGTCCCTCAGCTCTTCAGCTCAAGGCTAGTGCTCTACCACTTGAATCACAGCACCACTTCCAGTTTTCTGGTGGTTTATTGGAGATAAGAATTTCATGGAGGGGCTGGGAAGGTAGCTCAGTGGTAGAGCGCTTGCCTTGCATGCATGAAGCCCTGGGTTCCATTTCTCAGCACCAAATAAGCAGAAAAAAATAAGCTGGAAGTGGTGCTATGGCTCAAGTGGTAGAGTGCTAGCCTTGAGCTGAAGAGTTGAGGGACAGCGCCCAGGACCAGAATTCAGGCCCCACGACTGGACCCCCCCCCCCCCAAAAAAAAAAATTTCATGGACTTTGCTGATGGGGCTGGCTTTAAACCACAATCTTCAGATCTCAGCCTCCTAAGTAGTTAAGATTATAGGCATGAGCAACTGGTGCCTGACAAGCCACTTAATCTTAAAAGCAAGAAAGCTCCTTTGCTTTGGCTATAGTATAGTTTATCAATGTTTCTTTTCCCTCCCAAACTTCTCCCAAGAATAACCTGAGTACCTCATTTTCTCACATTCTGGAGCAAAACTGAGGATTGGGGAGGAGGGTGCTTGAACCTGGGGATGGAGGTCCCCCATCTTGGTAGGAGACAAAGCCTGCCTCCTAGAATAGAAGCTGAGAACATGTGTTCTTTTCAGCCTCCCTTGCCGAAACAAGAAGCATGTGAATGATCTTTGCCAGGACTACTCAGTTTACTATCCCCCAGCTCCTAACCAACTTAACTAGAAGATGCAGATGTTTGTTATTTTAGGTCATTATGTTTTAAGTTAAATTTTTATGCAGCAAAAGATAAAGAATATATTTGTGAATTACTGCAAGGACACTGGAGCATCTCAAATACTGACAGAGTGACTGAAGAACCAAACTTCAGATAAGACAGGAGCATGGTTGAGTGTTGGAAGCACCCATTCACTAGGCCACACTCCTTTCTCTAGATCAGCTTTACTGTTTCTTTCTGGGTTGGTGTCCACCATTATTAGATTTGATCATGAAATGTGTTGGGGCTTGTCTCCACTGATGGGCTTTTGGGAAGTATTGGATACTGAAGGCTCTGATGTAATCAATGGATTGAGCTCTTGATGGAGTCCTAATCTGTTATTCTTGGGAGGTGGTAGAAAGTAGAAGATGGAGCCTCGTTGGAGGAAATAGGTCAATGAGGAAGTGTCCTTAGGGCTCTGTCTTCCTGTAGTCTAACTCTGCTTCCTGTCTTGTTAGGAGGGGATCAACTCTCCCCTGCACATGCTTCCACTACCATGATGTTCTTCCCAAGTGCATGGAGCCAAGCAACCATGGACAGAACCTCTGAGACCCTGGAGCCAAAATAGCTCCTCTCTTAAGTTGTTTCATCAGGTGTCCTGTTACATGACCTGAAAAGCTAATACCACTCTATATTGCTGACAACTACCAATAACTTCGGATTTCTTTTATATCTTAATGTCAAGCCACTAAGAAGGGCAGACACTCCTTTGAAGTTCCAGAGAAAGCTCACCATTTGTGTGTGTGTGTGTACCAGCCCTAATATGTTGGTCCTGGGGCTTGAACTTGGGGCCTGGGCACTGTCCCTGAGTTTTTTTGCCCAAGGCTAGCACTGTGTCACTGAACCACAGTGCTACTTTTGGTTTTCTGGTCGTTAATTGGGGATAAGAGTCTTACGGATTTTCCTTCTTGGCCTGGCTTTGAACCTCAATCCTCAGACCTTAGCCTCCTGCATAGCTAGGATTACAAGTGTGAGCCACTAGCTCTGGGTCTTGAGTGTCCTTTTGAAAACAGCACAGTTGTCCAGTGTAAAATGTAGTGTCTTAAAGTAGGTGCTCCTGACTGAACCAGTTAGTCTGAGTGAAGGGCACACTCCACAGCCCTTCCCTTGAGGTCTCCTGATGCCCCTCATCCTAATTAGACTGCCCCAAAAGTATTGGACTGACTGGTCAGCAACCCAGGAGGAGACGGGGGACCACAGAGCCCTACTGAGACATAGTGCTAAGGAACCATGAGTCTCAACTTGTTTTCTAGAAAGTCCCAGCTGGGAAGGGAGAGTAAATGAGCCAAAGAGAGCCAATCCTTAGGCTAATGACTGTGGCAAGTTCAAGGCAAATGAATCAGGAATTGTAATCGGGAAATTGGAAGAGAAGCTGCAGCTGAAACCCTGGACTGAGGGATGGGAATGAGGGGCCATGGCAAACTTGGGTTGAGAGGAAGCAGACTTCATGAAACAAGGGTGCTATGGAATCTGGCTGCAAATTAAATATTTTTAAATCACTCACATATGGGTCCCTGCCAGGTCTAAAGGGCTGTTAGGGAGGGGAGAGGAGCTAATACAGATACAACGAAAGTGGTGCTAAAGGTGGGTCCTCAAATCACTTCAAACTCCTTTCGGCTCCATTAGTCAGGGCTACTCTTGCCCTGCTGCTGGCTCTGTCCACGCCCTTGTTCCTCCACAGAACTCCTGGGCACTTTCTCTCCCACCAGTTTAGGAGGCTTGCCACCTCTACACCATAGGAGGCACCACATGAAACCCATAACAATCTCATACTCCTGATAGAATACTATCAGTCATAATTCCAGTTCTCCCCTTCCCCCTCCTCATTCTCCTCTTTGTCTTCATTGTTAACCTCCTCTTCTTCCTTTTTCCTCTCTCTTTTTCTCTCCCCTCAGGGCTGGAGCTCAGGCCTTAGTTTGCTAGGAATATATGCTACCACTTGAGCCCTACCCTCTACCTGTTTTACTTGCATTGTTTTTTAAAATAGAGTCTCAATTTTATGCCCAGCCTATTCTGGACCTCAGTCTTCCAATTTATGCTTCTTGTGTTGCTGGAATAACAGGTGTGTATCAGCCTGCTCATCTTTTTTATTTACTAAGATGATTTTTTGCTAGTCTTAAATTGTGATCCTTCTGATTTCAGCCTCCGCAGTAGTAAAGATTAAGGTGTGGGCCACTACTCTCTGCTCTGCTGCTATCTTAAGGTATATACAGCAGAGGTGACTGCATTTCTTTGTCTTTATGTCAGTGTAATGAGCTCTCCTTTCACAGCTGGTTAATTGTTCACTTAGGCCTGCAGTGTTTAATCTTCTAGGAGACTCTGGAAAGAACTCTGACAAGTACAGGTTTTAGTCTCTCTGAGATTATATAATTGGGTTAATAATTTAAAATTCTATTGGAGAAACTAGTCATAACAGGAATTGAATGGATAGCAGAGAAATTCTCTGACAGATTTTCATCCTGAATTGCCAAAGCTGGACTGCTGAGATTAGTCCTGGGAAAACCTGGTCCTATTGAGGGAAGCAACAAGGAAAGAGATGGACAGGTCCAAGATTGAGGAGTGCACTTGGTTGGAAACAACTGTGGTCCCAGGACTGCAAGACAGTGGATCCCTGTCATTTGGACTAGGAGGGAGGGAGCTTATGGTTAGAACAAACGTGACTTCGTCTGAGTGGAACATGTCTGTTTTATCTCAAACTATCATTAAGGCTGTTGAGCACAGGAGGTACTATTGGCACCTGGCTCCATTATAAAGCCATGCTAATGGTCTTGTCTAGAGTATATCAGGACTAGGGAAAACAAGCCAGGTTACTCAGGGGCAATCATGGTGGTTAAGATTTAAGACAGCATTATTTACCATAGCTAAGATATGGAACCAACCCAGATGCCTGTGTATATAATATTTATACACACACACACACACACACACACACATAGACACACACACAATGGAATTCTATGCCTCCAACAGAAAGAATGACACAGCCCCATTTGTTAAGAAATGGAAAGACTTGGAAAAAATTATATTAAGTGAAGTGAGCCAGACCCAAAGAAACATAGGTCCCATGGTTTCCTTATTTGCAATAACTAGTATAAGTCTAGGATAAGAGAAAAGGTCAAAAGCTATGTACATATGACCATATAAGATGATGTTAAGTGAAATGAACCCCAAGATAGGGACACAACTGTTTTTTTCTTTCTTGCTATTGTTTTTAACATATTTAAAATGTACTATGTGATTTTTTTCTTTGGTATGTTCTTCCCCCCGGTATAACTGCTGTTTTCACTGTATTTGATGTCAGTGCCCTGCATCTTGTATATACATTTTTCTAATTTGGGGAGGGGAAGGGAAATAACACAAAGTTGAAATAAGGATACAGATTGACCCATTGTAACAATGAGATGTACAAGACACTATGTTGAAAACGAACTTTACAACTTGGGGGGTGTGGTGGGGAGCTATAGAGGTGGGAAAGGAAGGGATGGTAGGGGATAAACAAAGGAGGAGGTAACAACACTCGATAGGAAATGGACTCATTACCTTACTCATGTAACTAACTCCTATTTTTACAATAAAAACCATATTAAAAAAAAAAAGACTCAAGACAACTGCAGTCAGGTCAAGTGGAACCCTTCCAGATGTGCAGCATGAGTGAACTCTGAAGCCTCATCAGGCCAGGTTGCCTGTGGTGGCCTGTTTCGTGGTCAGCGCTATTCACCTATTGGAGAAATGAGACTGGTCTCTGGAAGGAGGTAAGCTCAATGGTAAGCATGGTTTATGGCGGGCCTGAGTGGCCACATGGTCTTTCCTAAGAACTATAAAGCTCCCATTTCAAAAGGATCTCTATTTCCACCCAGGATAATTCAAATAATGGAAAATATCAGTGTGGTGATTACATAGAGCCCCACTTGAAGGGCTGATATCAATTCTTACCACCCCCAGTCCAGTGAAGCTTCAGAGCCTCAAACCCTGGCTCTCTACCTTGTAGCTTAAGGGGGGATCCCAGAGATCCCTGGTGCAGAGGACGCTGTTACCTGTAGTTGCCACATCAGGACGCCTCCAAGTGGTCACACTGTCACTTGGGAGCAATGGGGAAATAGTTAAGCCATAGTTTAGAGGTGGCCCACTAGGATTTAATCACAATATTGAAATTTCATTGGCTGCAGAAGGCTCCAAAGCTGATTAACTGTAACAGTGAGCTGTGCTCTACCCAGTTATGTTTTCTATGTATCTCTTCTTTTGCTTTCCTATAATGTGTCTGATCAAGTTTTTGTTTTTGTTGGTCATGGGGCTTGAACTCGGCCTGAGCGCTGTCCTTCAGCTCTTCAGCTCATGGTGAGCACTCTACCACTTGAGCCACAGCGCCACTTCCGGTTTTCTGGTGGTTTAGTTGAGATAAGAGTCTCACGGGCTTTCCTGCCCAGGCTGGCTTTGAACCGCGATCCTCAGATCTCAGCCTCCTGAATAGCTAGAATTACAGGCATGAGCCACTAGTGCCTGACTCTGATCAAGCAGTTTTCAGAATCTGCTTTGGTTGTGGGAGCTGTCCAATTCTCAAATTGTGGTTTGGTTTTGCTTTGCTCAACTAGGCTCTAAATTAATAGGCCTCAGGGATCTTCCTTTTGACACTCTAGGAATAAGCTAAAGGTAGTTCTGTTGTATCAGGGAATTGACCTGATTTCTGAGATGGTGGCAAGACCCTATCACTGAATTTAGAAGAGCAACTATATAGTTTATTATTATTATTAGTGTGGTACTGAGGTGTAAACTTAGAGCCTCATACAAGCTAGGCAGATGCTATACCACTTGAGCCACTCTGCCAGCCCTTTTTGTGTTCATTGTTGTTTGAGATAGGGTCTCACTTTATACCTCAGGCCAATCTGGACTTCAGTCCTTCTATTTGTACTTTCTTGCATCTTTGAGATGACAGGTTCACACTACCCATGCCTTACCATTTATAAAAATGGAATCTCATGAGTGTGTGTGTGTGTGTGTGCGTGTGTGTGTGCGTGTGTATGCTGGTCCAGAACTAGATAAGAGTCTCATAGACTTCCTTACCTAGGTGGCTTTGAACTGCAATCCTCAGATCTCAGTCTCATGAGTAGCTAGGACTCTACAGTTATGAGCCACTAGCTCCTGGCTTCATGAACTACTTTCTTTCCTAGGCTGGCCATGAACCTCAGTGCTCCTATCTCTGCTGCATAGATAGCTAAGATAACAAGCTTAACCCATTGCACCTAACTTTCAATATTTAGAAACCTTTTTAGGCTGGGTACCAGTGGCTCATGCCTGTATACCCAGCTACTTAGGAGGCTGAGATCTGAGGATTGGAGTTTGAAGCCAGCCTGGGCAGAAAAGTCCCCGTGAGACTCTTATTTCCAATCAACCACTAAAAATTGTAAGTGGAAGCCTGGTGCCAGTGGCTCATGCTTGGCTGAGATCTGAGGATCTCGGTTCAGAGCCAGCCTGGGCAGGAAAGTCCATGAGACTCTTATTTCAAATAAGCCACTGGAAAACTGGCTAGTGGCACTGTGGCTCAAGTGGTAGAGCACTAGACTTGAGCTGAAGAGCTGAGGGACAGTTCCCAGATCTAGAGTTCAAGCCCCACAACCAACAAAAACAACTAGAAGTAGAGCTCTGACTCAAAGTGGTAGAGTGCTAGCCTTGAGCAAAAAGAGATCAGAGATAGCGCCCAAGCCCCAGTTCAAGCTCCACAATCGACAAAAAAAAAAACAACAACAAAAAAACCCATAAAACTTTAAGCAAATATGTTTATTAGAGAGATGGACAGGATACAATTAAAAATGCTGGGTAAGTAATCCTACCCGTGGGCATTTACCCAAATGACCACAAACAAGGACATACTAAAGCTACCAGCACATCCATGTTCATTGCAGCATTATTTACAATAGCTAAGATATGGAACCAACCAAGATGCCCCTCAGTAGATGACTGATGAAGACAACGTGGAATTCTATACTTCCATCAGAAAGAATGACATTGCCACATATGTAAGGAAATGTAAAGACTTGGAAAAAATCATACTAAATGAAGTAAGCCAGACCCCAAAAAACATAGGCTCCATGGTTTCCCTCATTTGTAATAATTAGTATATGTCTAGGATAGTCCTAGCAGAGGAACACAATAGCTGAATAGCTATGTACATATGACCATATACGATGATGCTAATCAAAATGAACTCCCAGATATGGACACAAGAGGTTTTTCTTTGTTGTTGTTTTTAATGTATTGTGTGAAGTTATTTCTTTTTTCTTTCATTTTTTTCCTCCTTTCATTTATCATCCGTTGTCACTGTATTTGATTTTGGTACCCTGTGACTTGTATATGCATTTATATGATTTGAGGAAGGGAAGGGACGGAAAACAACGAAGTAGTGAGACAAAGAATAAAGGTTGAACCAATGCAACAGCAATACTCACAATACACTATATTGGGAATGAACTTTACAACTTAAGGAGGGGGAGTTTGGGGGGGGGGGGAGGAAAGTGGAGAAAAGCAGTGTTCAAGAAATGTACTCATTACCTTACTGTAACCCCTCTGTACATCACTTTGACAATAAAATTAAATAAAACATTTAAAAAATGCTGGGTAGAGTCTTGACCTCTTCAGGAAGACTGGAAAGAAGAAATCAACTGTTCATACTAAAAGCAAACTTGCTGAGAACCCAGATGTCTGTAATGCCATCAGATGCAGCGAGCCAAGCTGAGTGAAACTGCCTCACCCCTCCCCCACAGCTGAAAATGCAGAGGTCACGGGAGCAGGAAAAAGAAACAGATTAAGGGGCTGGGAAGGTGGCTCAGTAGTAGAGTACTTGCCTTGCATGCCTGATGCCCTGGGTTCAATTCCTCAGCACCACATAAGCAAAAAGAAAAAAGCCGGAAGTGGCGCTGTGGCTCAAATGGTAGAGCGCTCGCCTTGAGCTGAAGAGCTGAGGGACAGTGTTCAGGCCCAGAGTTCAGGCCTCACAACTGGATCCCCCCCCCCCCAAAAAAAAAGAGATGAAAAGGTTAAAATAACTCATGTTCAAAGAATGCTTTTAATGTTCTTTCATAAAAGCCTTTATTGTTTTTTATTACTTTTAAATTTATAGGAAAAATTTGGAGATGGTACAGAGTTCCTATATACCCTGCATCTAGTCTCTCACATTAGAATGCTACATTCATTACAATTAATGATCCAATATTGATAGGCTATTTTTTTTTTTAGCAGTACTGGAGGCTGAACTCAGGTCTTCGTACTTGACAGACACTGTACTACATGAGCCACTCTGCCAGCTTTTTAAAAATGATTTTTTTATTGTAAAAATAGTGTACAGAGGGGTTATTTACATGAGTAAGGTAATGTGTACATTTTTTTTTTTTGGTTGGTCGTGGGGCTTGAACTCTGGGTCTGAGCGTTGACCCTCAGCTCTTCAGCTCAAGGCTGGCACTCTACCACTTGGGCCACAGCACCACTTCTGGCCTTTTCCGCTTATGTGGTGCTGAAGAATCGAACCCAGGGCCTCATGCATGCAAGGCAAGTGCTCTACCACTGAGCCACCTTCCCAGCCCTTCTGCCAGCTTTTTTTGTATGTGTTTGTGTGCGTGTGTGCGTGTGTGTGTGTGTGTGTGTGTGTGTGTGTGTGTGTGTGTGTTAGTCTTGGGACTTGAACTCAAGGCCTAGCACTGTCCCTTAGCTGTTGTGCTCAAGGCTGGCAATCTACCACTTGAGCCATAGCTCCACTTCCAGATTTTTAATGGCCAACTGGAGATAAAAGTGTCATGGACTTTTTTGCCCAGGCTGCCTTCGAACCATGATCCTCCTGAATGCTAGGATTATATAGGCATGAGCCACTGGCTCATGATTCTTTAGATAGCTTTACTTCATTGTAAAAATTCTCTTAATCCTCTCCATTTGAGTTTATTGTAATGCATTCACTTTTGTCTTACAGCTTTCATCTTATCTGTAAAGGTGGAAGCTTTCTGAAATCCTTGCTTTAGACTTTGGAAACACTGAATGTAAGATTTGAAGGTCATAAACTTACTGGAACAATGAAGTCCTTTTTACTGTTTGGATCATTTACTTTTTTTTCTTTTGCAAGTCCTGGGACTTGAACTCAGGGCCTGAGCACTGTCCCTGAGCCTTTCTGTGCTCAAGGTTAGCACTCTACCACTTGAGTCCCAGCTCCATTTCTGGCTTTTCTGTGTATGTTGTACTGAGGAATTGAACCCAGGGCTTCATGCATGCTAGGCAAACACTCTACCACGAAGTCACATTCCCAGCCTCTGGAGCATTTATTTTTATGAGGACTCATAATGTGCCTTTAAATTTGCCCCAAAACTTAGCTCCTTTCTCTGGACTGTAAAAGACTGAGGTCTTTTCTTGGCCATGACTCCACTTAATCTTAAATTGTCTACCAGCTGAGTGCTTTCTGAGTATTGATTCTGCATGCTTGCCTGTTCCCTGAAGGCAGTAGGCATTGACTTCTGTCACCCGCTGACCAGCTTCCCAGTCCTCTTGGACTGCCAGCCTCGCCACTCTCCTGCACTTTCTCAAGACATGGCCATCAGAGTTGGTGATGTTCATGCAGCTTATGTGTGGCCAAACCTCTTGTTGAGGGATCATCTTGCTTTGCTGTGGTCAGCCATTGGTGACACTTTGTGATCTTGGGGTGCCTCTCTATTTACTTTGTTTGCAGTACTGGGTATTTGAAGTCGGCCTCTGCATGCTAACCAGGTGCTCTACGGCTGAGCAAAGCCTGCAGCCCTTCATCTACTTTTCAAAAACAGGTATGGCAGCGTCATTTTCTCACAAATGCCTTTTTACAATCACTGTGTGATGAGTTCTGGCTTTGTTAGGTGCTGAAGGCATGCTTCCTTTGGGTGTGGAACATGGTGGCTGCCCTGCCTCTCTGAAGGTCAAGTTTTCTGCTAACTTTTAGGCTCTGCTCATGCTTATGTTGTTGACTAGGCAGGGGCAGAAAGCTCCCCATGGGGCTGTGACCCCCTCATCCCAATTCTTTTGATGTTGGTGTTGCTTCAAAAGATTCCTCAGTTGCTTTGCATCCTTAAGTTCCAGATTGTGAACCAATGTAGTAAATTTCCTTAAAAAGCTGGGGGGAGGGGAGGAGCCTTGGCCTGTGTGTGTGTGTGTGTGTGTGTGTGTGCATCTGCATCCTAGGGCTTGAACTCAGGGCCTAGATGCTGTCCCTGGCCTTTTTGCTTAAGTCTGGTGCTCTACCGCTTGAGCCAGAGTTCCACGTCTGACATTTTGGTGGTAAATTAGAAGGGTCTCACAGACTTTCTGGCTGGCTTGGAATCACAGCCCTCAGATTTCAGCCTCCTTAGTAGGATTACAGGTGTGAGCTACCAGTGTGATTTGATCATTCGGCTCTGTGTCCCTGCTATGTGCTATGTGCTCTTGTGGGTCCCTCTGGGTCACTGGGCTCCCAGCTGCTCTCTTTGGGTCTCTTAGGTGGTTATTTCTTCTGGTTGATCCTAATCAAAGTACTAGGGGGAACGCACCCAGCACCCCCTCATCCCAAGTCCCGTGTGTTTAGTGTAAGTGACCCAGGTGTTTGCAAGCATGCATATTCCTCGAAAACAACCAGAGCACAAGTGGAGGTGGGGGCAGGACAGAGGGGTCTTGAAGCCCTTGTCCTGCCCGGCTGCAGCAGAGCAGCCTGTGGCCTGCACCAGCTGAGAGCTTTCCAAGCATTGGCTCCTCCTTCTTCCCTGTTCAGTCAGTGGGCCTTGACTGTTGTCCCCTGCAGCCTCATTGTTGACTCTGCCATCTTCGCCACTCTACTGCAGCATCACATTGCCTGTGCTTTCTGAAAGACAATGGAAACATGAGATGGAGGGTTTTTGGTTTTTTTTTTGGTTGGTTGTAGGGCTTGAACTCAGGACCTAGGCACTGTCCTTGAGCTTTTTCTACTCAAGGCTAGTGCTCTACCACTTTGAGTCACAGAGCCCAGTTTTCTGGCAGCCAATTGGAGTGCTGGCTTTGAACTGCAGTCCTCAGATCTCAGGCTCCAAGTAGCTAGGATCACATGCGTGAGCCATCAGGGCCTAGCATGATCAAATTTCCTCTTTTTTTTTTTTTTATAAGTTTTTTATTGTGAAATACTGTACAGAGGGGTTACAATCACATGAGCAAGGTAATGAGGCATTGGTGCCTCCTCCTTTGTCTTTCCCCTACCATCCCTTCCCTCCCATCTCCACAACTACATTTCCCCCATCCCCCTCACCCCCGCCTAAATTGTAAAGTTTGTTTTTCAAAATAGCATCTTGTACATCTCATTGTTGCAATGGGTTAATCTGTATCCTTATTTAAACTATTTGTTTTTTTCCCTTCCGCTCCCCAAATTGTACTAACGTCAAATACAGTGAAATGGGTTATACCATGGGGGAGGAACATACAAAGCAACAAAAAAATCATGTGGAGTCTTTTGAGGATCCTCCATACTACTTTCCAAAGTGGTTGAACAAATTTACACTCCCACCAACAATGAAGTAAGGTTCCTTTCTGTCCACATCCCCTCCAGCATCTGTTGTTATTAGAGTTCTTGATTTTTGCCATTCTAACTGGGGTGAGGTGGTATCCTAATGTTGTTTTGATTTGCATTTCTTTTATGGCTAGGGAGGTTGAGCCTTTCTTCATGTGTCTATTGGCCATCCTTCTTTCTTGTTCAGAGAAGTTTCTCTTTAAGTCTTTAGCCCACTTACTTATTGGGCAGTTGTTTCTTTGAGGATTTGTTGTTGGGGGATTTAATTTTTTGAGTTCCAAGTACATTTTAGATATGAGACCCTTGTCCATTGTATGGCTAGTGAAGATCTCCCAATCCGTAGGTTTTCTATTGATCTTGCTAGCTATGTCCTTTGCCATGCAGTTCATGCAGTCCCATTTGTCCAACCTTTCTTTGATTTGTTGTGTTTCCGGGTCTCTCTTAAAAAAATTTCGGCCTACGCCAAGGAGACCTAGGGTTTCTCCTATTCCATCCTGTAATGTTTTCAGAGTGTCTGCTTTGCCTCCAAGGCCTTTGATCCATTTGGAGTTGATTCTGGTGCAGGGTGATATATAAGGATCTAGCTTTAGTTTTCTACAAGTAGTTAACTAATTTTGCCAGCACCATTTACTGAAGAGGCTGTCTTTCTTCCATTCTATTATTTTAGCTCCCTTATCGAAGATTAGATAGCTATAGGTCTGTAGGTTCATTTCTGGGTTTTCAATTCTATTCCATTGGTCCTGAGGTCTGTTCTTGTGCCAATACCAAGCTGTTTTGATTACTATGGCTTTATAGTAGAGTTTGAAATTTGGTATTGATATTCTTCCAGCAGTGTTCTTTCCATTGAGGAGCGTTTTTGCTATTCAGGGTCTTTTATTGTTCCATATGAATTTTTGGATTGCCTCTTCTATTTCCTTGAAGAATGAGGTTGGAATTTTGATAGGTATCACATTGAATTTGTAGATAGCCTTGGGAAGTATTGCCATTTTCACGATGTTAATCTTTCCAATCCAGGAGCATGGGAGGTTTTGCCACTTTCTAAGTTCTGTTTTGATTTCCTTTTTCAAGATTTTAAAGTTTTCATCATAGAGATCCTTCACTTCTTTGGTTAATTCCTAGGTATTTTATTTTTTGTGGGGCTATTACAAATGGAGTTGCTTTCCTAATTTCAGCCACACTTTTCTCATTGTTGGCATACAGAAAAGCCATTGATTTTGGGGGGTTAATTTTATACCCTGCTAATTTGCCAAAGTTTTGAATCAGCTTAAGTAATTTGGGAGTGGAGTCTATGGGATTCTTTAAATACAAGATCATGTCATCTGCAAAGAGGGAGAGTTTTATTTCTTCTTTCCCTATTTGGATCCCCTTTATGTTTGCATCTTGTCTTATTGCTGTAGCTAGGCAGTCTAATACTAGATTGAAGAGAAGTGGAGAGAGTGGACATCCTTGTCTTGTTCCTGAGTTAAGAGGAAATGGCTTTAGTTTTTCACCATTAAGTATAATGCTGGCTGTAGGTTTGTCATATACAGCCTTTATTGTATTGAGGAATGTTCCATGGATTCCTAATTTTTCCAAAACCTTCATCATAAAGGGGTGTTGGATCTTGTTGAATGCTTTTTCTGCATCTATTGAGATAACCATGTGGTTCTTATCCTTGCTCCTGTTGATGTGATGAATAATATTAATTGATTTGCCTATATTGAACCAGCTTTGCATCCCTGAAATGAATCCTGTTTGATCGTGTGTATGATTTTTTGGATGAATTTTTGAAGTCGATTAGCCAAAATTTTGTTGAGAAGTTTTGCATCAATATTCATCAAAGAAATGGGTCTATAGTTCTCTTTCTTTGATGAGTCCTTTCCTGGTTTTGGGATAATATATACAACATTTTCTTGATCCATTCATCTACTGAGGGGCATCTGGGTTGGTTCCATATCTTAGCTATGGTGAATAATAGTGCAATAAACATAGTTGTGCTGGTAGCTTTAGTATGGTCTTATTTGTGATCATTTGGGTAAATGCCCAAAAGTGGGATTGCTGGGTTGTACGATCAAACTTCTTGATGAGTGATCAGGCCCCATGACCGGACCCCTGCCCCCGAAAAAGATTACTCTGTTTTCAACAGAGGCCACATGCCAGTCCCACAGATGGAGTGCTTTGAGGAAGGAGCCTCTGGGGAAGAGCTTGGAGGTCCACTCTGCTGTCTCTTTAGACAAAGGAGGGGGCCTGGTGGGGGGGCAATGATTGCAAAGCACCACTGATAACAAGGTCCTGGGGCCACTAGTGGGCCTTCCCATGTCACCCCAGACTTCCAGACTTCTGCCTTCTATCCCTGTGGATCACCTATCAGCCCAGACTGTCCCTACTAACCTCCTACCTAAGTTATATGACAAAATCAATGTTATACCAAAGGCAATGTGAAAGCAATGTGAAACGGAATATCAGAGGATTAACTCCAAGGACACAGAAATTCATGTGCTTGTATATGTTTAAAACTTACATTTCATCCTGGCACTGGCGGTTCACACCTGTAATCCTAGCTGCTCAGGAAGCTGAGATCTGAGGATCATTGTTCAAAGTCAGCTGGGCAGGAAAATACATGAGATTCTTATCTCCAATTAACCACCACCACCAGAAAACCAGAAGTGGTGCTGTGGCTCCAGTGGTAAAGCACTAGCCTTGAGCTGAAGAGCTCAGGGACAGAGCCCAGGCCCAGAGTTCAAGCCCCACAACCAACCAAAAATAAAAACAAAAAATATTTCAACAGCTGCTGGTGGTTTATGCCTGTAATCCTAGCTACTCAGGAGGCTGAGATCTGAAAATTGGGTGCAGGAAAATCCATGAAATTCTTATCTGCAACAAACTACTCAGAAAAAGCCAGAAGGGGCTCAAGTGGTAGAGTGCTAGCCTTGAGAAATAGAATCTCAGGAGCAGCACCCAAGTCCAGAGTTCAAGCCCCAGGATGGGCAAAAGTAAAAGAAAGAAATGTTAGAAAGTAAAGTGCAGGCCAGGTGCCGTAGCTCATGCCTGTAATCTTAACTACTCAGGAGGCTGAGGGTTGGGAACTACAGTTCAAAACCAGCCTGTGCAGGAAAATTGTGAGACTCATCTCCAATTAACTAACAAAAAGGCAGACGTATGGGTGTGGCTTAAATGGTAGAGAGCCAGCTGAGTAAGCAAGCAAATTGAGTATAAGGTTCTGAGTTCAAAACTCCCAAGACAAGTACCAAAAAAAGTACCAAAAAAAGTGTCAGGTAGATGGATGCGCCTATAATCTGCACGCCCCTTTACCTAATGAAACAATTTTCTTGTTTACAAGATAAATCTAATACTATCATTAACCTTCATTGAGGAAGATTTTTCATTAAGATTCTAGAAGGAATTTTGTTTTTAGAATCCATTTATTAAAAGCAAGTAAAAACCCTTTGTTCTTAAATGATTGGCAGGCTATAGCTACGTTTTTTTCTTTCATTTAAATATTTAGCTTCCTTAAAAAGCTAGAAAAGAAGTTTAACCGAATAAAGGTAGTAAAAAGGAAGCAAAAAAAAGCATAAAAGTGTATTGAGTTAGCAGAATATAGTAGAAATAAAAAATACTAGTTCTTGGGCTGGGAAGGTGGCTCAGTGGTAGAGCTCTTGCCTTGCATGCCTGAGGCCCTAGGTTCGATTCCTCAGCACCACATAAGCAAAAAAGAAAAGAAAAAAGCCGGAAGTGGCGCTGTGGCTCAAGTGGTAGAGCGCTAGCCTTGAGCTGAAGAGCTGAGGGACAGCGCCCAGGCCCAGAGTTCACGCCCCACGACCGGACACCCCCCCCCCCAAAAAAAAATACTAGTTCTTTGAAGAAGTTAATAAGACAAACCATTAACTAAACTGATAAAGAAAAATGGAAAAGGAAGCACAAAAATACAACACAAGAAGTGGGAAGAGGACACAAGCACCAGTACAGAAGGAAAAAAAAACACAAAAACACGTGTTACTCCCAGCTGATTTGTATAACTTTATACAAATGAGTTTGGAAACAAAAAGAATCATCTTGGAAGAAAATACAGTATACCAAAATTGACCCTTGTAGGCCATATGCATGCATATAAACATATTTTCTAAAATATGGTGCATGCAGGGGAGGATTGCAATGGTGTAAACTCCTTTGAACACCTAACATATAGTTTAGCACATTGCTGGGTTAGATGAATGCAGAAAGGAAGGATGGGCAAATACTGCCATAATATTCGATGTGCGTATGTGAAAATGGAACCCAGTAACTTGAGGGGAGTGGGGGGGGTTGGAACAGATGTGGGAGAACAATGGAAAGGGTGAAACTGATCAAGATACATTGTGCAGATAAACTGATATGTTGACTTGAAACTCTTTTATACAAGTACTTAAAACTAATAAAAAATTAAACCAAAATTAAAAACTAACTCTTGTAGTGATAGGAAACATTACCAGAAACAAATCTCTATAAAAGAATAGAGAGGGATGGGAGGTGTGGTTCAGCTGGTAAAGTACCAGCCAATGAGTGAAAGTGTCAGATACCAAGTTCAAGTCCAGGTTTTGGGTCTAATAAAAAAAAAAGGAAGAAAATAATAAATCAGAATTTCCAAGTACATGTAGAAGTCTACCAAACCTTTAAATACTAAATAATCCTAATATTACATGAATTTTTCCAGAGACTAGAAAATGAAGGGAATTGTCAAAGCCATTGTAAAGCAAATACAAAATCACATCTAAATCTGATACAACCAGCACAAAATAACTGTTGAATAATCACACTTAATAGTTAATTAAAATATTACACCCCCCAATTTAAAAAGCCATTAAGGAAATAAATCACTGTGATTAAGTGGGTTGTGTGCAAAAACAACAACCAAAAAATATACAGAAAAATAGAGATAGTTCATATTTGGAAATCCATTAGTATAGTTTACCATATTTATCTATATGTGTTAAAAGCCCTTTTAACAAAATTTATCATCATGTTGGGTGCTGGTGGTTCATGGCTGTAACCTAGTTACTCAGGAGGTTGAGATCTAAGGACTGTGGTTCAAAGCCAGTCTGGGCAGGAAAGTCTGTGAGACTCTTATCTCCAATTAACCACCAGAAAACTAGAAGTAGCGCTGTGGCTTAAGTGGTAGAGCACTTGCCCTGAGCTGAAGAGCTCAGGGACAGTGCCCAGGATCAGAGTTCAAGCCCCACAAAACAAAACAAACAAAACAAAAAAGAGTCTCATGGATTTTCCTGCCTTCGCTGCCTTCAAACTGCTATCCTCAGATCTCAACCTCCTGAGTAACTAGGATTACAGGCATGAGCCACCAGCACCCAGTTTAACAGCTCCTCCCTCCCCCCAACACTAAAGAAGATCATTTTGAAATTAACATGGAAAGAGAAATGGGGTGGTGGTGGGGGAAACATGCAGGAATTGCCAATAACCTCTAAAAAGAGGACAGAGACACTAGCTGTACTAGACATTAAGCTATACTATAAATATTGCTGAACATCTGTAATCCTAACTACTCAGGAGGCTGAGATCTGGAGAATCATGGTTTGAAGCCAGGCCCAGGCAGAAAAGTTTAAATGACTCCATCTCCAAAATAATCAGCAAAAAAAAAAAAACCAGGGCAGGAGGCATGGCTCAATAGAGCAAGTCAGGCAAGTTAAGGCCCTGAGTTCAACCCCAGTACTGGCCATAATAATAAAAAAAAATTGTATGACAATGTATCAATGTAACCACTAGGATGGTTATTAGCAAAAACACTGTGGATCAGTCTCAGAACCCTTACATATTGCTGCAAGGAGTGGGAGGGGGTAAGAACGGTGAGGTGTGGACACTCAGGGGAAAACAGTTTAGAAGGGCAACCACATGGCCCAGCAATCCCAAAAGTCTCATTCATACATTCCATAAAAAGCTGCACGTGCTGCAATATGGGAGAGCTGGGAGAGAACCATGCTAAGTGGAGGATCCAGGCACATAGGCTACATACACATTGTTTGATTCTACTCACATGAAATGGCCAGAAAAGAAAAATGCACAGAAATAATAGACACCATTAGAAATGGGGCTAGGAAGTAATAGCTAATATGTTTTTTTTGGAGGGTGATTAAAATAATCCTGAAATTAATTAGAATAATATGTCATTTGCAGGGAAATGGGTAGACCTAGAATGAATCATGTTAAGTGAGGAAAGCCAAGGTCAGAGACACAAATGGCCCATGTTTTCTCTCAGATGTGGAAGCTAGATCTAACATACACTGGGACATGATAACTTATGCAGGACTCCAGGCATTCACACACAGATACCAAAGGAGGATATTCTTAGGAGAGGAACACAAAGGTGTAATGCCTATGTGCATCTGATCATATAAAATAATATTTATCAAAATGAACTTCAGGAAATGAAAATGAGAGGGTTTTTATTTGTTGTTGTTTTCTGTCTTATTTGCCCATTTATTTGTCTTTGGGAGATAATAGTGGGCACAGAAATGGAGGGACAAATGATGAACGAATGCAGCAGTGGTACTCACTAGACATGATGTTGGAAATTAACTATACAAATTGTAGGGATGGGAGGGAAAAACTGGAAGAAAGCGAGGGAGGGGGTGACATTGTCCAAAAAGAAATGTATTCATTACCTAACCAATGCAACTGTCACCGCCGCTCTGTACACCACGTTTATAGTAACAATAAAAAATTTAAAAAATCCTGAAATTAGTAGTGATCCACACAACTTTGTGAATGTGCCAAAAACAAACTAAATTGCTGACTTTATTTTTTTAATTTAAATTTTATTGTAAAGGTGGTGCACAGAGGGGTTATAGTTACATAAATCAGGTAATGAGTACATTTCTTTTTGAACAGTCTTTCCCCCTCCCTAATTTTCTCCCATATTTTCCCCTCCTGACCTCCTTCCTCCCCAAGTTGTGAAGTTCAATTGCAATATAGTTTCTAGTGGGTTTCATTGTTGAATTGGTTCACCCTTTGCCCTGCCATTTCTGGGATTACTCTTCCCCTCCCCAAATCAGATAAACCTATATATAAGATAAGGAGTACAGAAATAAAAAATAGTGACAAAAGGGAATAAACCAAAGGGAAAAAGAAAAAAAGAAATAATTGCAAACAGTACAATAAAAAAGCCCTTTTTGTTTCCATTTCTTGGAGTTCTTTTTGATAAGCATCTTTTTTTGGATCCGGTCGTGGGGCCTGAACTCTGGGCCTGGGCGCTGTCCCTCAGCAATTCAGCTCAAGGCTAGTGCTCTACCACTTGAGCCACAGCGCCACTTCTGGCTTTTTTCTTTTTGCTTATGTGGTGCTGAGGAATCGAACCCAGGGCCTCATGCATGCAAGGCAAGCGCTCTACCACTGAGCCACCTTCCCAGCCCAACTGTGGAATATTTTCAATTAAACATGTCCATTTATGACTAAGGGAGCTATATCAGAGTCACCCCTTCCATCGTCCCCCCCCCATTTGGCCCCACCAATGCCTCAAGTTTCCTAGTTCCATTTTCGTATGTGTACATTGAGTATCACGGTTGATTCTCCCATCATTTCTCTTTGCATTCTTTCCTCTTACCTCTTTTTTAGCTTGCATTTCATCCAGTCAAGACATGTTTTAGTTTTCTGATATTTTGTTTCTTTTTTTGGTCGGTCGTGGGGCTTGAACTCTGGGCCTGAGCGCTGTCCCTCAGCTCTTCAGCTCAAGGTTAGCACTCAACCACTTGAGCTACAGCGCCACTTCCGAGTTTTCTGATATTTTGATAAGCTGATGTCTGCTAATAGATTAAAGAGGTTACACCATGGCAATCTACCAGTGTGAAATACCATACTTTAGTTTGTTCAAGATATGGTAGAATATTGTTATGCAAAGTAACAGGCAGGGATAATCAGTAGTTGCTAGAGGCTAGGAATGGGGGAAGAAGACTTAGAACACTTTTGGCAGCGGTAGAAACCCGGGTTTGGGTGGTTGGTGGTTGCCTGACAGTTTACTTGAAAAAACAATCAAACTGGACATTTAAAAAGAACAAATTTTCAGCCAGGCACTGGTGGCTCTCGCCTGTAATCCTAGTTCCTCAGGAGGCTGAGCTCTGAGTATCATAGTTCAAAGCCAGCCTGGGCAGGAAAGTCGGTGATACTCTTATCTTCAATTTACCACCAGAAAACCAGAAGTGGAGCTGTGGTTCAAAGTAGTAGAGTGCTAGCCTTGAGAAAAAGAATCTCAGGGACAGAACCCAGACCCAGAGTTCAATTCCCACGACTGACAAAAAACAACAAAAACCCACTTTTTTTTTTTTAAAAGGAGTTAAGTCCTTTTTATTCAGTGTTGCTGAAGGAAATTTCATTCCATTTTTTTCTTTAAAAAATACTTCATTGTTGTTTTAGAGGTGGTATACAGTAGGGATACCTTAACATACGTCTGGTAATAAGTACATTTCCTTCTGTTGCATAGTGTCATCTGTTCCCTCATTCTCTCCCATGTCCTCCCTCCCATCTCTGGCCACCAGTTGTGGGCTTCACTTTCATCAATGTCCAGTGCAGCCAGTGGCTCTGCTGCTGCACTTTTCCACCCATTTTTCACTGACTGTGTGCTCTCCCCCACCTTCCCTCCGATGTGCATGTACACATATACTGTATATGAAGTAAAGCATACAGAGTCAGGGTTGGGAAGGTGGCTCAGTGGTAGAGCGCTTGCCTTGCATGCCTGAGGCCCCGGGTTCGATTCCTCAGTACCACATAAGCAAAAAGAAAAAAGCCGGAAGTGGCACTGTGGCTCAAGTGGTAGAGCGCTAGCCTTGAGCTGAAGAGCTGAGGGACAGCACCCAGGCCCAGAGTTCAGGCCCCACGACTGGAGACCAAAAAAAAAAAAAAAATACAGAGTCATCAGAAAAGGGAAAGACAACTTAACAAAAGGCTCTTTGTTTCCTTATCTTTGGAGTTCGTTTCAGTGTCTATATTATTTAATATACATATGAAGAGGTGCTTGGGTATTACAACTTGGTGATTTTCTCCTAAGACTATGAGTGTCTAGAATTCTGTATAATTTGTCATATCCCATTGTGTTGTTGTTGTTGTTGTTGGTCGGTCGTGGGCCTTGAAATCTGGGCCAGGACGGTGTTCCTCAATTCTTCAGCTCAAGGGTAGCGCTCTACCACTTTGAGACACACTGCCACTTTCAGTTTTCTGGTGGCTTATTAAAGAATTTCACAGACTTTCCTGCCTGGGCTGGCTTTGAACCACAATCCTCAGATCTCAGTCTCCTGAGAATCTAGATTATAGGTAAGAGCCCCTGGTGTCCGGATTCCTGTTGTGTTTTAAATCTAATTTCTGCATGTAAGGGAGAACATGCACTGTTTGTATCTCTGAGTTTGGCTTAGCTCACTTAACATGATTTGTTCTAGTTCCATCCATTTCCCTGAGAATGACATCATCATCATCTTTATTATTATTATTATTATTATTATTTTGGGTCCGGTCGTGGGGCCTGAACTCTGGGCCTGGGTGCCGTCCCTCAGCTCTTCAGCTCAAGGTTAGCACTCTACCACTTGAGCCACAGTGCCACTTCCGGCTTTTTTCTTTTTGCTTATGTGGTGCTGAGGAATCGAACCCAGGGCCTCAGGCATGCAAGGCAAGCGCTCTACCACTGAGCCACTTTCCCAGCCCCAGAATGACATTATTTTATTCTTTCTAATGGCTGTGTAAGATTCCATTGTACAGGGGTACCACATTTTTTGGATCCATTCGTCTATTGTGGGGCATCTGGGTTGTTTCCATATCTTGGCTATTGTGAATAGTGCAGCAATGAACATGGATGCGCGGATGTCCTTGTTGTATCTTGGTTCATGATGCTCAGGGTAAATGCCTAGGAGTGGTATGACTGGGTTGTAGAGCAGGTCTGTTTAGTCTTTTTGAGGGACCTCCAGACTGCTGTATAGAATGGTTATATTAGTTTACATTCCCACCAATAGTGCACTAGGGTTCCTTTTTCTTCACATCCCCGCCAGCATTAATTGTTGGTAGAATTCAGAATATTGGCCAGTCTACGTGGGGTAAGATGGTATCTCAGGGTTGTTTTGATTTGCATTTCAATTTCTTTTTTCAAGACCTAATTTCTGTAACTTTGTCAGCGACTGTCAAAAGTGATCATCTTTATATAGCCTGGTTTGATTGGATGCAGGCAGGTGTGTCTACCTCCAGTGAATCTATTATTTATAGCTAATCGAGGGTGAAATATACAAATTGAGTTACAAACAAGTGGGAAAGTTCCACAATGAATTCTAGAGGTTACAATAATGTGCATGTATTTTTTTTAAAGATTGGTTCCATGGGATTTAAAATGCCCCCTAACTGGGAGACAGTGAGAAAAGGGGTGACATTGTCCAAAAAGAAATGTACTCTTAGCTGGACACCAGTGGCTCACACTGTAATCCTACCTACTCTGGAGGCTGAGTTCAAAGCCAGCCTGGGCAGGAAAGTCCATGAGACTCTTATCTCCAATAAACCACCAGAAAACCAGAAGTGGTGCTGTGGCTCAAGTGGTGGAGTGCTAGCCTTGAGCTCAGGAACAGCACCCAGGCCCAAAGTTCAAACCCCACGACTAGCAAAAAATAAATTTACTCTCTACCTGTCTTATGGAAATGTAATCTCTCTGTATATTTTTTTATTTTTTGTTGGTTGTGTGGCTTGAACTCTGGGCCTGGGTGCTGTCCCTCAGTTCTTTAGCTCAAGGCTAGTGCTCTACTACTTAAACCACAGCACCACTTCTGGCTTTTTCTGCTTACATGGTGCTGAAGAATCGAACCCAGGGCTTCATGCATATGAAGCTCTACCACTGAGCCACCTTCCCAGACCTGTATATCATTTTTATAATAACAATTAAAAAACTAAAAATGTCTCCTAGTTATAATTTTTTCACATTTTTTATTATGAAAATACCGTACAGAGGAGTTACATGAGCAAGATAATGAGTACATGTCTTATCAAGCATTGTTGTCTCCTCCTTTGTTTCCCTTTCCCATCCCTTCCTATTCCCCCCCCCCCCACACACACACATCCTCCTCCAGCCAAAGTTGTAAAGTTTGTTTTTCAAACTAACGACTTGTACATCTCATTGTTGCAATGGGTCCACCTGTATCCCTATTTAAACAATTTGTTTTTTTCCTTCCCCTCCACAAATTATACCAACATCAAATAAAGTGAAAGCAGGAGTTATATCGTGGGGGAGGGCCATACAAAGCAACAAAGCAATCATCTTATAAATATGTTAGAAACAATTGCATGAAAGGAAAAACATTTGAATACTTATCTTGGGGTTCATTTCACCTAACATCAACTTATCTGACCATTTCTGCTTGTCTCAGACATATATATACTAGTTATTGGTAATAAGGGAAACCATGGGGCCTATGTTTCTTTGGGCCTGGCTTACTTCACTTAATATAATTTTTCTAAGTCTTTCCATTTCCTAACAAATGGGGCAATGTCATTCTTTCTGATGGAAGCATAGAATTCCATTGTGTATATATACCACATTTTCTTGATCCATTCATCTACTGAGGGGCATGTGGGTTGGTTCCATATCTTAGCTATGGTGAATAATGCTGCAATAAACACAGTTATGCTGGTCTTGCTTGTGATCATTTGGGTAAATGCCCAAAAGTGGGATTGCTGGGTCATAGGGGAGGTCTATGTGGAGTCTTTTGAGGAACCTCCATACTGCTTTCCACAGTGGTTGAACAAGAAAATTCCATGTGATAACAGACAGAGAATAACAAAATTGAAGTAACTTAAGTTCTTTTTCTTCATCCTTGTAATGGAGTGTTTGCATTGTCATTTCAAATGTACTGTTTAAAGCAGGGATGTGTGGTTCCCCAGGAATTGGAAAGGGATTACACTTGAATCCAGAGCTGTGGTCCAGCAATTTAAATGTGAATGTAGCTGAAAAAGGGTCAAGATATCCTTTGTGAAAATGCCAGCTGATTAAGGGGATAATTTCTTCAACTCTCTCTCTCTCTCTCTCTTTCTCTCTCTCTGTGTTAGGACTGGGGCTTGAAATTGGGGTTTTGCTTGGCTGTTTCACTCAAGGCTAGCACACTACCACTTACACTACACCTGCACTTCCAGCTTTTATGCAATTAATTGGTGATAAGAGTGTCTCAGATTTGTCTGTGATCCTCAGCTCTCAGCTCTCTGAATAGCTAGGATTATAAGCCTGATGCTACAACTCTTATTCTGAACATGTGTTATTGTCCTTTAGTGAGAACTCTTAATATTCTCAAGGGGAATTCAAACGCTCTATTCTGGGGGATTTTTGTTTCTTTTTTGTTGGTTGTGAGGCCTGAACTCTGGGCCTGGGCACTGTCCCTCAGCAGTTCAGCTCAAGGCTAGTGCTCTACCACTTGGGCCACAGTGCTATTTTGGCTTTTTCTGCTTACAAGGTGTGGAGGAATCAAACCCAGGGCCTCATGCATACAAGACAAGCACTGGACCACTGAAACACCTTCTCAGCCCCTTTTGTTTCTTTTTGTTTGCTTTTCGTCAGAGACTGGGACTCAAATTTTGTACCTAATGCTTTTGCTCCTTGGCTGGTGCTCTACCAATGGAGCCAAGACTCCAACCCCTCTGGTAGGATTTTTTTTTTGTCAGTCATGGGTCTTGAACTCTGGGCCTGGGTGCTGTCCCTGAGCTCTTCAGCTCAAGGCTAGTGCTCTACCACTTGAACCACAGCGCCACTTCCCATTTTCTGGTAGTTAACTGGAGATAAGAGTCTCAAAGATGTTCCTGCCCAGGCTAGCTTTAAACAGTGATCCTCAGATCTAAGCCTCCTGAGTAGCTAGGATTTACAGGCGTGAGCCACTGGTGCCGGCTCTGGTAAGATTTTTTAATAGCTACCTGTATTTTAGTGTATAATTTTTCATTTTCTCTCCCAATCCCTCTCTATTTCACTGGCTCTGGGGATGAAACCCAGGACTTCCTGCATGCAAGGTAAGTGCTTCACCACTGAGCTACTCTCCAGCCCTTCACTGTATAGGCCTTCATGTTCTATAGTGAATTCTGTCCCCGGCACTATACTATCAATTGTGCTTTTGGCTAGACGCCTGGTCGAGAATCTGATGCTCTTTTTTATTTTTAGCAGTACTGGGGTTTGAACTCAGGGCTTCATGCTTGCTAGGCAGGTGTTCTTACCACTTAAGCTATGCCTCCAACCTTTTTTAGTCTGGTTGTTTTTCAGATAGAGTTCTCAGGTTTGCCTAGGTATAGCCTTGGATTTTGATCTTCTGACTTATGCCTCCTGCATAGCTATATTGGACAGAAAAGTGCCATCATGCCTGGCTTGTTTTGTTGAGATGCGCTCTTGCTTTTTGCCTGGGCTGGACTTGACCTGTGTACTCCTACATCTACTCTCAAGTAGTTGGGATGACATCAAGACGATGAGTTTCAGGATGTTAATATATGGGTAATTTGGCAGAGTAGAGAGGCCTGTTTTAGTTGTGGTGTGGTTTAAGGATTTGGCTCTGAGAAATAGCCATCCAGATCCTAGTCCGGTTGCCAAGACTCATGAGGGAGGCTTGGGTTAGTCACAGCTTTGGGAATCACTGACATTGGAGTCAGAGTTGAGGCCTAGTGTGTCTGAACAAGGGCTTTAAAGGGAAAGCCTGCAGACCACGGAGATTGAGTTGATTCCCCTGGGGAACTGGCATTTAAAAGACACAAGGCACCAACAGGACTATGAAGAGGAGAGTGAAGTGTTCAGGCCCTTGGGATGTGGAACATTACCAGCCATGGAGCCAGGAACAGAGGGCTGGGATGGGTAAGGGGGGACTAAGCCAAGGTTTTAGAAATGCAATGAGGAAGAGGCTGTCTGGCCTGGGAATCAGCTTTTTTTTTTTTTTTCTGGAGAAGGCAGGGCATGGACAAGTGAGTGAAAGTTGAGGCTGGGTGTCTATGCTTGTAGAAATGGAACAGGATGCTGGGGAAAGGATTGATATGACAGCGTGAGGCCGGGGGGTGGGGGAAGGTGCAGTAGGATTAGGTCTGGGCAGACCCAAGAGTATGGAAGGGGAGGAGCTGAAGAACTGGGGTAACAAATGCGGTATGTCCTCCCAGAATGGCAAAGGATGTCAATCAAGTCAGTAGGATGGGACACCCAGGAGCAGGGATCAGCGTGTACAGAGAAAAGGCTAAGGACACAGGGAAGTGAATGAAGGGTAGGAGGTTGGGGGACATCTAGTCAGGTGGGAGAGGGGTATCTACCTGTCAAGACTTCTGGAGGTGGGAGTGGGGGTGGGGTTGTCAAGATCTAGAGTTTGACAAGGCTGTGTTCCTGTCTTTCCTGTCACTTATCCTTGGCGTCCTCAGCATTGACAGGAATGTGCAATGGGTAAGTGTGGGTTGAGTGGTGAGTACCCATTCTTTGCAGACTAAAATGGGAGGCGTGAAGATGATTGGTGGCTCTCCCAAGTTAGCTTTTCATCAGGTTGTTGACTGTTGTGTAACTAGCTAGGAATAATGGATACTCCCGCAAAGATAAGATTCAAAATAGGCAGAGAGAATGAGTTAAACAGACAGGCCACTTAAAAATGGCTGAAATTCAAGTACTGCATGAAGTACTTGTCTATGCGAGTTGCATAGACAAGTTGAGAATTGATTGGGAGTTCACATGAGAAGTCATGATGTGGTCTAGGATTATTATTGGACTCTTCAGGGACTAACAGATTTGTGTGTTAGTCATAATGGTTCTTTTTTTTTTTTTTCCATCGGTTCTGGGTCTTGAACTCCGGGCCTGGGCACTGTCCATGTGCTCTTCAGCTCAATGCTAGCGCTCTACCACTTGAGCCACAGTACCACTTCTGGTTTTCTGAGTGGGTTATTGAAGATAAAAGTCTCATGGCCTTTTCTGCCCAGGCTGGCTTTGAACCTAGATCCTCAAATCCCAGCCTCCTGAGTAGCTAGGATTACAGGTGTGAGCCACCATGCCCAGCTCATAATGGTTCTTACCTGCCATGTTCTAAATGCCTGGGACTTTTACTTCTGCAGTACTTTATTATTCTTCATATCTATCTTCATATCTACCTTATGTTAGTAACCTATTTACAGAGAATGACAGAGAGATGGAACTGATCGGCTCACATCATGAGAAAGAGAGTCATGCATGTTCTTTCCTGAGCCTTCAGTGCTTTAAAAGTTATGAAACATTGGTGAGCACTTATCAAAATACCATGACTAGATCGTGGGGTTCTTAGTATCTTTGTGTGGGATTGACCACCAGATCCTACCTGGAATCAGATGGCCTGTCTCTAGAACCAATGAAGAATAATGCTGTAGGTGTGAGCAGGGAATTAGGATTGGAGTCATGTAGCAGAGGGGTCTTACTGGGACACTGCTGTCATAGGAAGAGACTCTGTGGGTGGGCTTACACTGAAGTATATGTGGATTAGTTCATAACTGCACCAAGTTGATATGGAATCCCTCAAGAATTTGATATCTAAAGAACTCCATGTTAAAGATATTTCTATCTGTACAACATAAAACAGGCAGATATTTTAAAAGATGTAGCTCTGTATTACTGATAGGCCCTCAGCAGTGAGCATTCCTGTTTACAATGACCTAGTGGGCTGTAGGGGGGTTTATGGAGGCTGAGTTGCTTGTCTCAGACACACGATGTGAGCGTGTTTGTGATTCCAAGTAGTAGGGAGAGGCAGCTTTTCATTCCTCTTTCTCCTTTCTCCTTCTTCACTCAGTTCCCTAATCAAGAGCCAATACCAGAATTGACACTATTAATTAGGAACATTGGGCCTGAGGGAGCAGAGCTCTTCTCCATCTTTTCCCTCTTCCTGTTCAACTTATGTCCAAGGCATTGGAACCAGACAGAATTCAGTGATCATTAGTAAATGCAATGCTGGAAGGTAAACTTTTAATGGTAGGGGAAGGGTACATCTAAGTTGGCAGAAGCCAGGTTTACCAGCAGACAGGGTCTGAGCACCCCTTGACCAGGTGGCAGGAGCATCAGGGCAGTCTCCCTCACCGTGGAGTCAGGGCTTCCGCTGGGCATCTACAACAGAAACTGGAAGAGGGACTATGGGTCTCTTCAATGTCACAATTTAGTCCATGTTCAAGAGGGAAAAAAAAGACCCACGCTGAATTTGAGTGCAAAAAATAAATATAAAATTTATTAAAACACCCACAATATTTTAAAGATACCAGGAGTAATACAGTTCACAAACCCAGTTGTTTGTGTAAATTATAATAAAATACAAATCAAAAAAAGGATACATACTTGCAATTTCTAGGCACCCTAAATTAAATTGACTGAAACACTGGGGGAGAAGGAAGGGCAAGGCGGGGGGGTAGCTCAGGAGGCAAACCAATAAAGTAGAAGGAAAAATATTAACAAAAAGGCAAAAATTATACAAAATAAAATTATCAGCATAAATTTACTGTACTAAGGATATCTACAGTTTAATAATACACATCCTATTGCCTTGAGACATTGCAAAAAATCTACCATTCATCCATCAACCCCAGATAAAACTTCATTTCAAGTAGCCACAGTTTACAAAGTCAAGACGGAATATTCAAGTATGGTTGTTAAGTTCACCTCCATTGGAAGCCAAGTAACCAAACAGGAATTCAAACAGATAAGAAATAAACCACATCCGAAAGCTACAAGGGTTCTAGATTAAGTCTAATGCATTAAAATGCCACGAGACGACCAGTCCTTGTTTCTTTAAATACATGAAAAAAAAAGACACCACTCCATTTTTTCTCCCTCTTCCCCCCAAAAAGAAAAAAGAAAAGATATTAGAACCAAGAAAATTTGAGATGTCCAAATGTGCCAATTAGTATTTTAAGTTGCCATGTCAAGAGTGATGAGTGCCCTAAGTGACGGCAGTCACGAGGAGAAGAGCACGAGCAATATAAAAAGCGTCCCTGATATCAGAATAGAAGCAAGTGAGGACCAGGCCAAATAGCTCGCTGATTCTTAGGCACAAATCAGCTTCAGACCTGGCATGGCCGCCAAGGTCTTTGCTCGGGGGAGAAGCCTATTGCTTGGCCTTTGCTGGCAGCTCTGCAGGAGGAAGGGCTGGGTGTGCCAGACAGGTTACACTCATAGAAACAACTGTGCATAGGAGGGTGTGGGGCTGGGAGCCTGTGCGGGGGTACGCACCTCAAAAACGTTCTTTTGGTCCAGGGTATGTTGAAGTTGGCCATGGACAGCAGCACATGCAGCTGGCAAATAAAACTAGGTGTTGAGGGGAAGTCATTTGAAATGACAGCAATGATGACAAAGCTCAATAAGATGGGCATAGGAAATTCACATTTTATTCAAAAGCAAGAAAACTTATGGAGAATAAAAGCCAATCATGCTCCTTCCTTTCAGCATTTTGCCATCATAACTGCTGAAGAATGAAAACCAAAATGACCCCAGATTTGTCAAGGTCAAGTATGTCATCAAATGGATAACCTGCAGGTATCAGTCGCTCAGAGAACCTATTGAAGATGTCACAATGTCCTGCTTTTGAGGTATTTAAAAAAAAATTGTGACAGTGGATGATGCAAAAATGGCGCTTCCTGTTATGTTCTTAAAACACCCAACTTCTGTGGACCCAAGGAGAAATTTAGCACCAACTAAAAAAGCAGCCTCAGTGGCACCAAAGGACAAAGGCCCTATGTCTCCAGTCTGGATTCAAGGAGCTGCCCAAGAGCAGCAGAAGCCATGCTGGCCAAAGGCTGTGGTGAGCGAAGGAGCAAGCCCCTTGTCTGCCATGGTCCCGGTGCCTAGTGAGGAAGGAGCTCTCTCTGGACCCTCAGTGTCCCCGTTCAAGGCTCCAGGGTCATCTGCTTAGCACCCTGGACCACAGGAGGATGCCTGCCAAGCTAGAAGAGGCAGGAGTACCTGAACCCCCTTCTTCTAAAGCATCACCCCCAGGCCCTGTCTCATCTGGCCCCAAAAGATGGGTACAAAAATCACAGTGTCCACTCTTCACTGCTTCCCTGACCAAGGAGTGACTTGCTTTCTTGCCTTTCTTTGGCCACCAAGGTAAGAACAACAAACCCAAACAACAATAAACCAAACCAAAACAAAAACCTGTTCAGAGCCGAGTATAGCATGGTAAACAGAGGTCTAGGAAGACAGCACCAAAAGGGGGGGGGGGGAATAAAAAGCAGAGAGACTGGAGCCCACCTTGTTTTTGGTTGGTCGTGGTTTCAGAACATTGATAGCACCTCAGCGAGACAGGATCAGGGACAGTCACATTAAAACACCATAGCACCATTTTATTTAGACTATTTCAATTCATAAAAATGCTTCCTAGTCCATAAAACACATTTCAGTAACAAAAGGAAAGATACTGGTTGAGGCACATCAGGGCTATCGGAGTTTCCCACCACCTTTGCCTTGGTGTGAGATCTTGAAGAGTTAAACTTCAAGAACAAAGTCTGGCTGGATTTCTTTCACTGACATCAGATTACAACCATCCTCATGCACCTATTGCTGTCTGATACAAAGCGACGGAACCACGCTACTTCCTTCCTTGCTTCAGCACTTTTCAAAACAGTCTCTTGCTCTGCAAACTACTGTTTCCAAGAGGCAGATGGGAGGGCCAGAGGGGCCTGGAGAATCCCTTTCCATGCACACCACTATCATCTCAGTTAGAAGGCAAAGTAGCACCCAGGAGATTGGGTGTGGGGAATTTAGGCCCTGCTGATAAACCAGACCCGAAAACAACCCCCTTCCCCCAAATCTATGCAACACCCTTAGTGGAGCTTTCTGATGGTAAGATGGTTTCTGAAGCTAGCACCAGTTATTTTGTGAGAACCTGCTGCAAGGTTAGTTTTTACTTAAAAAAAGGTCTCTTACGTTGAACTTTCCAAGTACTTCCCTGGTATACAATAAGCCGGGAAAACAAAGCAAAAAATGAAGCAGACATGTGCACGGTGTGTGGATGGTGTCTGTGGATGGGGCACCCAGGGGGGTGACTGTGAGACTATCGTTTTCCGATGACACAGTACTCTTAAAACTTGGTCATGCTGTTAGGTTCTTTAGTTGCAATGGCTTTCACTTTTCTTCTCATGATACAAATGTCTTTCAATCACTTTTAGGGCTTAAAAAAATGATTAGTGCCAGTAAAAAATAAAAATTTGATTTTTTTTTTCTTTTTTAAGAAGCCTTCAGCAGCAAGGGGAGGGGGGCTAAAGAGCTGTGCATAGTTACTTCTTCTTAAATACACGTCTAAAGCATGCTCATTTCAGTGACTGAGATTTGAGGTAGGTTATACATGTAGTGTGTGAAAAGTCAGCATGGGCACGAGCATGGCCACAGCACCCCTAACTCTGGAAAAATGCTCGCTCAGGGGTGGGGGTGGGATTGGGAACATCCAACACAGACTGCCTCTCCCTCACCTCGCCTGGCCTCGCTGGAGCCTGTTTCCTGGCCTAGAGCTTATGAACCAAGGCTGTGTGGCAAGGGGGACACACGTCACATGCTTTTTAGCTTGTATTGGTTTCTTTCTTCTAATGGCTTTGCTACCGTAGGGTGACAAGAGAAAGAGTATACTGAACACACATCAGAGAGACTCACACATGCCAAGTATCAGAATCACCTGGGTTACACTCAGGACCTTCCAAACCAACAGCCAACCTGGGGCTTCCACGAGCCATACGGACGGTCACATTCTCCAAATGTTTCGCAAAATAGCATATTTCTTGCTTAAGATCATTTAAAATGAAGTTTTCAAGGCACCCCCGCATCTACCTAAGCAAGGAGTCAAATGAGACCTGCGTAAAAGTACTGATGCGATAAGCAAAATAGCTTTTAAAGGACCCAACTTTTCCTCAAAACTAGAAAATCAGCATGCTTCTTAAAGACTCTGCCTCCTTTCGCTTGTCAAACTGAAGGTCAGAGGTTTTCCTATAAATCTGAGTTCTGAATAAATCTAAATCCTGATAAGCTCTTGGGTATTTATTTCAAAAGCAATAATATTTCATTTTTGTCCTGTAAAATAAATGCAACTTTACAGAATATGGTAAAAGTGGAGGATAGACAAAGCACATTAAATATTTAGCTACTATTTACAATTTCTCCCACAATTACATGTTAAAATGTATTTTTTTTCCCCCAAGTTGCTGTTTAAATCTAGGCAAAAGTGCTTAAAAAAATCTTTCACTATTTACAGTTAAAACCAGACCACATGAATGCTCAGGACATCTTACAGAGACTCTCCGCCAGGGCTTCCGAAGCTTCTAGTAAACGCAGTGGGGCGGCTCTCAGCTCTGACGCAAGGCACCTGGAGGCTCAGGAACTTGCCTTTAGCATTGCCATCTGATTGTTAAACTTAATTCATGAAGACCCACATCTGAATAAAACTGCTTAATAAATACCTGATTTTTTTTTCCCTCAGGGCTTGACTGTCACTCACTGGGTGGTCATGTCCCCCCTGTGTGCCCTCACGAAGCTTCCCACTCACCACACATATCCACATGAGTAGCTTGGTTTCTTTTCTGTGAATACCACAGGAAAGCACACACTCCAATAAGTCTGACTTGCTGTAAAATGAAGGTTGCTTCTACCAGACAGGCCCAACCTCTCTTTGACAATGTCACAAAAATTAAGCACCACATTCTCATCAAAAGACTACACAAATGCACCAGAATTTTAGAATGGGTGTGTTACAAGGGGTGGAAAGGGGAGGAAGGAAAAGAAAAATGATCCGATGGAGAACTGGCACCAATGAAGGAATAAAAATCATAGCAACCTGTTGAAAACGTTTGACTCTTGGACTT
This sequence comes from Dipodomys spectabilis, assembly GCF_019054845.1. Taxonomy (NCBI): domain Eukaryota; kingdom Metazoa; phylum Chordata; class Mammalia; order Rodentia; family Heteromyidae; genus Dipodomys; species Dipodomys spectabilis. The sequence continues at coordinate 3,205,630 of NW_024870939.1, read as the reverse complement.
TCAAATTAAGTACAGGCCCCTCCCCACATGAGAATAAGTTGGGGGGGGGGGACCAGGGAGGCATGCACCATTGTCCGATGTGGAGATCTAGGAATAAGGACAGATGTGTTAACTGTTGTTACACTGGCTCGCTGAGCTCCCGAAGGACCCCACCTGACCCAAGAGTCAAGAAAGTTCCAGCACAATACTTACAGCACCAGGTTCCCTGCACAGCACAGCACCAAGCAGAGCCTTAGAGCCTGGATAGCTCGTCACAGCTTGGGTTCAACTTCTTGTTTTTAAAAATACAGTAGCCCTTTTTCAGTATCAGCATAAACTGTGGGGCGATTTTTAAAAACTGCCACTAAGATTCCTTCAGCCCAGTATTCATTGGCTTATCAAAGTGGTGGAAAGGGCTCCCAGGAGCCTCTTGACTCTCGCTCCAGCATGAGGTGCCATCTAGCGAACCAGGACATCATGTACTTGATAAATAACGGACAGAGAGGATTCAGTGTGGAGACTAGCAAGCTTGAAGCGGTCTACTTGCAATCTGGTTTCTGGGGAGATCTACACCAGCATCTCTGGCCAGACCTGGGGGGGCTGAGGCCCACTGCCAACTGGGAAGGGACCCCAGATGTTGTGTATAGCTTTTCCCACCCTACAGAGAAGACAGAGGCTGTCCGGAGCAGTCCCTGTGCACGGGGAGGGACAGACGGATGGACCGGGGCTACCCGCTGCCCTTGGCTCGGAGGGGCAGATGGCTGAGAGAACCATCAGCTCCCAGGAGGCTGCACTGGCTGGGTAGGAACAGCACGGCTGGCCTCTCCCGTCTAGCTGCTACCATTACTATTGTCGCTTTTTTAAAAAATCCAATAAATATACATTTTAAATGGAATTTAAAACCACTCCTTTGTGAAAGGACACTATAAACTTTCTTTCCATTATTGTGATATACAAGGATAGAGTTTTAAAAACAAAGGAAAAAAAAGCCCCTCAAATAAGGGGAAAAATAAAACATGGAGATATAAATATTAAGATCACGAAAAAAAAATCACCCGACAGCCGTAGTTTCTTCTTCAAAGTGCTGGGGAAGTAGGAAAGGGAGGGGCGGGTCAGTTCTGAGGTTTGGACCATAAATACATATATATGATAGGCATATCCATATATGTAGATATAGAAAGACTTCTGCACCCCCAACCCGCCCCCAGGTGTGAGGGCAAAAGCACCACAGAGGCAGCTCGGGCGGGCCCGACGCTGAGGTACGCTGGCTCCTGGCACCTAGATCCAGCGGCTGTAGGGGCCAGTGACCTTTGTGTAGGCATAAGAGGACACGGTGACCGCCGAGTCTGTGGGCATGGCCAGTGCCTGCCGGGTGGGGACAGCCCTCTTCTTCTCCTTGTTCTGGGACTCTGCAATGATAGCGCCCCCCCACTTGCGCTTCTTCCCATACAGCTTGGCCTCCTGTTGGCCCAGGCCCAGCCTTGCAGCTTCCTCCTGCCGCGCCCGTGCCCGCTCTGCCAGCTGCTTCATCTTAGCCTCCCAGAGGGCCAGCCCGTGATTGGGCTGGTTGAGGTTCTTGTGCTGGTAGAAGACCAGCGAGATGCGGGTGGGATGGAAGCGGTTGGGCTTCTTGAGCGGCGTGGTGGCATGCAGCTCCCGCCGGGCGCACTCGATGAGGATGGAGCCATGGGCAGGGGCCACGGCCACGCCACCAATGTTCTCATCCAGGAAGTTGTGTTCACTGTCTGACCACAGCTCCTCTTCTTCCTCCTCCACCACTGGACCACCCTTCTCTTCCTTCACCACCCCTTTGCTGGGGGGCTCCTCAGCCGTCCCTTCCTCCAGGCTGAAGGGATCCCACAGCTTCTCCTCTGACTTCAGGGCCCCAAATAGCTTCTCACTGGAGCCCAGGGGCATACCGAAGGCCTGCCAGGCTTTATCCAGCTGGCTTGAGCTGGAGGTAGGAATCCTTGCCTCCTCCCCTTTCATGGGATTCCACAACTTGTCTTGAAACCCAGGACCGCCTTTCAGCGCAGCGTTGAAATCTGCTCCCCCTACTCCCCATGGCTTCTCAGTCAGACCGGGCCCAGCCAAGGCCGAGGAGCTGTTCCCAAACTTGCAGGGGCTCCATGGTTTGCCTCGCAGCCGTCCTCCAGGATGGGGGGTTGACGGCTGCCCCTCACCAGGAAACAGCCCCCACTGGCCATCTGGGAAGTGTGCTGGGGTCAGGCAGCTAGCTCCAAAAGAATTAAGCTTGTCAGATCCAATGGCAGGGCTCTCCCCTCGAGGGAACATACCCCAGCCGCCACCTACACTGTTAGTCCTCTTGGGTGACATGCCTGAGCCTCCTGAGTACTGCCCCCAAAGGTGATTGGGTCCCCCATTCTGAGATGCTTCGGGCAAAGGTGTTTTGCCCATCTTTCCAGAGTCTCTGGGTACAGATTCAGCCTGAGCCAGTGGGTCTACTGGCTCTTGCTTGATGGATCTGTTATAGCAGTTGGAGCTTTGAGCAAAGGGAGAGGGGTCCCTGGATGCCGGGTGGAGCTGGGGAGCCTTGGGAAGTAGATAATCCTTGGGACCTGGGTAAGCAGGCTGCTGGTGGTGAGGAGCAGGGTGGTGGGTATCTGTGGTCACAGCCTGGCCAGGCAGCTCGGCAAACTCAGCACCACCGTAGGCCGGGCTCAGGCTGTTGTGCAGAGCGTGGAGGTCTGGCTTCTTCTCAAAACTTCCATTGCTCCCACCGTGTCCCCAGGCACCAGGACCCAGGAACTGGGAGGGAAAGACGGGGTTGCTGGATGGAAAGCCATAGTAGCTGAAGGAGGGAAGAGCATACTTGGCGTGGAAGCCATTGACGGAGGCCAGGCTGGGCTGTGCATAGTGGGAGTGGTAAGAATACACACTGCTCATGCTGTAGGGATCTGAGGGCCGGCAACTGCCCAGCACCGAGTAGCTCTCCACCACCGCGTTGCTGCTGTACTTGAAAGAGCTGAAGTGGTTCTGTGGCTCCACCTTCAGGGAGGGCTTCAGGCTTTGCTGGGACAACCCACCCTTCAAGGACAGGCCTACAAAAGCAGAAGGCAAGGTGTGAGGTGTAGGGCTTGGGACCTGATCTCCCTCTGTCCTTGAGATGGGTCTTGTCAGGAGAGGCAGGATGGGTGAGTGCTGAGCCTGCAATTCTCCCTAGGTACTCCTAAGCTCAGGCCCCAGTCCTGGGGGTGCGGTGTGCAGTTCATGTGGCTCTTGCAGTATTACCTCTCCACGTTAAACTCAGTTTTCACTAAAGCAAACTCCATTCCCATATACTGGTGAGGAGAAATGACAGCTGCCTACAACCCTGCTGCCCACCCTGGGCCCTGGTGTAATGTTCTATTCCCCAGATGAAGAGGGCATGTGAGCGCAGTGGAGGGGAATCCAAAGGCTCATTCCCTGAAGATAGTTTTGTACTCACTTGCCCAAGTGATTCCACTGTGTTACCTTTTTTCCTTTTCCTTTTGTGGTACTGGGGCTTGCACTCAGGGCTTCATGCTTACTAGGCACTTTGCCACATGAACCATGCCCTCTAATCCTTTATGCTTTAGTTATTTTGTAGATGATGTCTCAGATTTTGACCAGGGCCAACCATGAGCCACATCCTATTATCTATGGCTCCTAGGCATTAACCACAGTGCCTGGCTTATTGGTTAAGATAGGGTCTCCCTATCTTTTTTCCCCAGACTATTCTTGAACTGTGATCTTCTCATTTCTACTTCCCAAATAGTTGGGTGTTTTGAGAGACTGTGCCACCACACTAGGCCCTATCAGGTACCTTTCTGACACAGTGGCTCAGGGGCCAGAGGACTTTCTGCCTGAGTAGCCAGCATGATGTAGGAAGGAGGGATGGATGAGGTAAGACCCCTGGAAGATCTGACCCATGCCTGTCCTGGTTGTGTTCTCTCTACACACCTGGGTCGGTGGGGACCCCAGCCAGCTCCAGGGCCTCTTGCTTGATCTTCTCGGGGGTGCTCAGTTTCTCCTTCTGAATCTTCTTCTTCTCAGCTGCTGCCTTCCTGGCTTCCAGCTGCCGCTGGCGGCATGACTTGGCAGGCTCTGGCAGGCGCCGGACCTCGCGAGGGAAGGCCGTGAGCACCTGGATGGCCCCACTGCTCACCTTGGCATTCTGGTTCTCCTCACTACCAAACTCATCCGTGTTGGCCATCTTGTAGAGCGGGAGCACATGTAGCTGTTCATCCTCAGGAATCTGGCCCACGCAGCGATTGTCTTCCTTAGTCAGGGTGCACACCTGTCCCACAAAAGGAGAAGTCATGGGGCTGGGGGCCACGGTGGGAGGGAGGGATCTGAGTCCTCACACATGTGACCTCTTTCCCCACACAGCCCCACTTCCAGCCATTCACCTAGTCCTACGACTTCCTAGAGGTTCTGAAAAGCAACAGTATCAGCAACAAGTAACAGTCTGTACTGTAGCTTTCATAGTATCTTACTGTCCTTAGTGCTGCTGAGAGGGGCTGTGATGGCTGGTAAAGTCAATGCTGATGAGAGCCTGGGCCGGGCTAGGAGAGCTCTTCCACCTTGCAGCCCCGCATTGCTGCCACTGCACATGTCACCTAGCTGAGCCTCAGATCTACCTTCGCTTTTTTTTTTTTTTGTTGGTCGTGGGGCCTGAACTTTGGGCTTGGGCGCTGTCCCTCAGCTCTTCAGTTCAAGGCTAGCGCTCTACCACTTGAGCCACAGCGCCACTTCCGGCTTTTTTCTTTTTGCTTATGTGGTGCTGAGGAATCGAACCCAGGGCCTCATGCATGCAAGGCAAGCGCTCTACCACTGAGCCACCTTCCCAGCTCCAACAAGTATATTTTCTTATGCACTAAATATATTTGATATGATTTAAGATCTACATAGTATTGCTTTTTCTATCAATGTGCTAGTTTACTTAACTAATCCCTTATTATACATTCATACTTGTTTTCAAATTTTCCCTACCCTAACAATATTTTTCAAACTCTCCTTTGAACTACATTTCCTAAGATACTTTATTTCTTAGGTCTGTGACGCAAACCTGCTATGTACTGCCAAACTGCCCTCCAAAATGATTCAGTTTTCTACTTATTCAATGAAACATGTTTCAAATTTTTATATTTTTGAAATTAATTTTTTTTTGTTGTTGGCTTCTTGGCCTCAGGGCTTGGGCACTGTTGCTGAACTTTTTCACTCAAGTCTAGTGTTCTACCACAGTAAGTCACAGCTCTACTTCCAGTTTTCTGGTAGTTAATTGGTGGTAAAAGTCTCATGGACTTTCCTGCCTAAGCTGACTTTGAACGGTGATCTCAGATCTCAGCCTCCTGAGTAGCTAGAATTACAGGCTTGAGCCTCTAGCACCAGCTACAATTAATTTCTTTAAAAATACTTTGCTCACTACTATTGTTTGCTTTCTCAATAGGTCTTGCTTCCCCTCTCCCCCAAATATATTTTATTCTCTTATTTTTATTTTTCTGGGTTTTTTGTTTTTGTTTTTTTGCAAGTGTTCTAACACTTGAGTTTGAGCCCCCAGCCAAACTCTTGTTTCTGTACTCTTGATACTCTGGTCTTGATCTTGGAAGAAGGGCTCCATACAGAGCTATCTAATTCTTGGAGATGGAAAGCTGTATACATAGCCATAGCAATTGTGGGTATAAATCCATATCCTTGATACAGATAGCTTGAACTAAGAAAAGTATACAGATACAGTATATAGATACAATGTGATCTCCAGCTGTTTGAAGAGATGGTCATCAAATGCTAACTGTAGTTATCTATAAGATTTTAGGTAAATCTTTTTTTAAATATCATTTAAAAGTTGGTACTTTTTTTTCTCTTCAGCTCAAGGCGAGTGCTCTACCACTTGAGCCACACTGCCACTTCCTGTTTTCTGGTGGTTAATTGGAGATAGGAGTCTCACAGACTTTCCTACCCAGGCTGGCTTTGAACTGTGATTCTCAGATCTCAGGCTCCTGAGTAGCTAGGATTATAGGCGTGAGCCACTGGTGCCTGGTTAAAAGTTGGTACTTTTAATGACAGTTATTAGTTAAAAGACAATAGTTCTCATTTGGGGGGGGGGGGGAGAGAAATTACATTAATTTACACCAAATCCCAGAAGCTTTGAGATTCAAGCAACCTCATTGTTCTCGCTCTCTCCTATGTCCCAGTGCCTTCCCTTGGCTTTTTTCCTCACCCTGACACCTCTCCTCTCTATGTATTCCAGCTAGATACCCGCACACAGCCTGTAGACAGGAGCCTGATCCATCTTGCTTCTTAGTCTTGAACACAGAGACAAGACGGGGTAAAAATGAAATCCTAGGATGGGAACATCAGTCCCCACAGGATTAAAAGCTATAAGCGGAATCTAACAGCCACCTTCCCCCTTTCACAGATTCCTGCAAGAGAAGATCCTCCCTACATAGGATCTCATTAAAAAGCAGAGCAGAACACTGGCATCACCACCTCTTTGAGAGATTCCCACCATCTATCCTCCTTCTGCACTCACTTCCCACCTGAGCTTTGTGAACACTATGTTCTTCAAATCTCCCTCCTCTACACCCCACCTGCACACCTAGTAGGTACATCAAACTGAATTTTTGACTTCTCACCCCCAAACCTGGTCTTCTCATGATGCTACTGTTCTGTGAATGGCATCCAGACCCTTCAGCTGTTAGAGCATCTCCTATCAATTTATCCCTTCATTTCCTTCTCATGGTCTTTAGCACTACTATAGCAGTCACTTGACATGGCTAGAAACTTTGTTCCCCTGATTCTCCAGCATCTAGACAGGGCTTGTGGTCTGTTGATACTTAATAAATGTTTGTTTAATGTTTCAAAGACTACTTTGTAAGACCAAGTGTCCACTAAGATCTAGAAGTATACTTTACCTCACCAGAGACTTGAGGTGAGCAAGCAGCCTCATTATCCAGAGTTCATCTAGTACAGAATCCATCCCAGAACTGTCCATTTATTCCCTGAAGGTTTTCTCCTATTTGATCAGACACCTCCCAGAGAGTCTGGCCTCCATGTTCCTCCCTAGTCTAAGTCCATTTTCTATACAAATCACAGCTGGGTTTCCCTCCCAAGATCACCCTACAGGTGGTGCGGTGAACAAACACAAGATTCCTTACCACTGTGCACCCATTGTAGAGGTTATGCTGGTCTTTGTGGGCGTGGGCACAGAAGTCCATGCAGGCAGTAACCCCGGAGAAGGGTCGTCCTTCCTTTAGTCCCAAGCGGCAGTCTATTGCTATTTCCTCATTGGTCACCTGTGAGAATGGCCAAGGAGAGTTGTTTATAGAATCTGACGTGAAATGCCTTGATTCTGCACTTGGGGAGTTAGGTGAGGGAGGTTAAAGATCACAGTTGTCTTGAACTTAGAGATTTTTCTGATTCAAAAGCCCCAGCTCTCAGAGTTACTTCTAGTCCTGCAGTTATCATTTTCTTCTACATTAACTCAAGCACCTCTTGTCTCATTTGGGAGATGCAAGGGTAGGGGAGCTTTGTCTTTCATAGTGGAAACCAGATCAGAGGAGGGGGAGGACTATTAGGAGGAGGCCATGTAGAGAAGGGTTTTGAGAGGTGGTGTGGGATGCAGTTAAACCTGGAATTAAAAGGAAAAAAAAAAAAGAAGAAGGCTGGGCACTGGTGGCTCATGCCTATAATCCTAGCTACTTAGGAAGCTAAGATCTGAGGAATGCAGTTCAAAGCCAGCCTGTACAGGGAAATCCATGAGACTCTTATCTCTGATCACCAAAAAGCCAGAAGTGGAGCTATGGGTCTAGTGGTAGAGAGCTAGTCTTGAGCTGAAAAAGCTCAGGGACAGCATCCAGGGCCCTGAGTTAAAGCCCAGGACTGAAAGAGGGGTGGGAGAGTCTTGAGCTAGGAATTAGTAACTTACTCCTGTAATCTTAACTACTTGGGAAACTAAGAACAGGAGACTCAGCCCAGGCAAGAGAGTTTGCATGATCCCTTCTCAACACGCCTGTCATCCCAAGCTATATGGAAATCTGAGACTGGGAGAACCATGGTTCCAGGTCAGCTCAGGAAAAGTTCACCAAGAGCCCATGGAGGAAAATTAGTCATGGTGGCAGGTGCCTATAATTCCAGCAATGACAGGAAGCCTAAAGTAGTTGGATAGTTGCTCAAGTACATGCCTAAGGCAGGAAGCAAGACCCTATCCTAAAAATGTCCCATGAAATACAGAGCTAAAGGCATGGCTCATGGTACTGGACCAGTCTAACAACTGTAAGGTGCTGAGTTCAAACATCATAACTATAAAAAAAAGGAAGGGGGTTATTTAAAAAAAAATAATTACACCATTCCCTCACTTCTGGGCTTGAGCACAAAGAAGCACACATTTCCACTTCGCAACTTCAGGGAGCCTGGGTGGAGATGGCATGTGGTCTAGGCCCTAGTACCTGGTTCTGATAGGCCTGAGGGGCCAGCTGCTTGTAAAGGGGAGCGACTTCAGTGGCCAGGCCCTGGAAATTCTTCCGGAGCACTTCTTCCTGCAGAGGGAAAAGTCACACACATTCAGAGTGGCCCTGTCTGGAAAACTTCACTTGTTGAAAATGAACTCCATTCATCCCCATCCCCAGGTATCACTAGGAAAGTGGAGGTTAACTGCCATTGGGATTTTAGTGTTTCCTCTACCATATCCATTTTAATGTTGGAGACTCAACAAGAAAATTCATTGCCAGAAAGGCCCAGTCATCTTGACTACTGGGCTACCATTCCTCAGAGCCATGGCCCAGTTCAGGCCATGATTCATAAAGCAGGCTCTTGTTTCCAGTGCTGAATGCTCTGCCACAAGTGTGGTATATGGTAGGCAGGGAAAAAAACAACAGAGTAATAGGTAAGAGTCTTCTTTCCTATGCTAAAGACAAGAAAGCAGAAGCAGACATGAGCTCTTTGCTATGAACGCTATAGCTGGCCTGGACCAGAGCCTGTCATGAGCCAGTTGTTCTGGGGAATCCCAAAGCTTTAGCCACCAGACTGACATACTATTTGTATTACTCAAAAGACACATATGGCTATTGAAATGTATATTAATTTTAACTAAATTAAATTATAAATTCCATCCCTCGATCTTACTAGTACATTTCATATGCTCAGTAATGTGTGTCTCCTGTAGGGGACGGGACAGCAGAGAATGTTTCCATTACAGAGAATGCTCCACCAGATGGCGCTGCTCTAGACAAAGCAGCAGCACCTCACTACCCTTAGCAGAGTTGGGTCACCTCACAGGATGGCAGCATGGCTTGCAGAGCCTCCTAAGAGGCCATGAGCACAGGTAATTGAGAGTTTAAGAAGACAGCAGGAGGAAGAGACAAAGGCAAGTAGGCAAGATTAGAAATGAGAATTGAGAGTGATGGCTTAGCGGTCAATTTAGTAGTGACAGGGATTGGCTACCTCCCTGGCTGCTGCCTCCAGCACAGAGGGCTTGAAGCCACATAGCCAGAGATGAGATTTGTGAGCTCTAGGGAAACAAAGCCTGGGATGGAATCCTGCCTTCACCTTGACCAAGCCACAGCACTTGTGCAAGCTACCTGTTCCTCAGTAAAGTGAAGAACAGCGTCCAGTTCACTGGGAGATCCTAGGATGAACTCAAATACCTGTGAGGTGATCAGCACTGACCGTATCCACCATATAGCAGGTACACAGGAAATGGTGGCTGTCAGAATCAAGCTAGTATCTGTGACAAATTAAGCGAGTGGCTTTTCATTCCTGGTAACTCTTTGGTGTTGGTGACCATGGTGTTTCTCTAGTCACTGAAGCAACTGCATTTGCTGCTTCATATGGAAAGTGGATCCTATCTTATAAAATTCTTTATCAGGCTGAAACCCAGAGGTTTGTGGTTTGAAGAAAAGTCTGTGAGGCTCCATCTCCAAAATAACTAGCAAAAGTAGGACTGGAGATGTGGCTCAAATAGTACAGTGTCAACCAAACATGCTGAGCAAGCAAACAAGAAGCCCTGAGTTCAAACCCCAGTACTGCAAAGGAAAAATGTATTCTATCAAATTACACTTACTTAAGCTCAGAAAATAAACATCGAGTGTTTTTCTTTGTTGTTGTGTGTGTGTGTGCAGGGGAGGGGGGGGGGGAAACAAAAGCTCTATGTTTGAAAATGCTTGTTAAAGAAGAACAAAGCTGGAGAACAGTTGTTTTCATGGGCTGGGGAGAGGAGGCCCAGTAGATGCTCCTGCCCTACAGGAAAGTGGGAAGCCCTTTTGGTGCTAGGAGCTTATAATATTGGAATGTAAGGCCAGTCTCATGATGTTTGCCTACATCCTAGCAAAGGGACCCAGCACCTCAACTCCTCAGGATCACAGGCAAAAGAGAGGGAGGCTAGAAGTGACATGGTAAGAAGCCTAACACTTGTGCCTGCTTTGTGTCTGGAATTCTGAGGTCACTTCTTGGGATGGCCATTCAACATGAACGAGAAAGGAGAAATGGTTGAGGCTTATGGCTCCTACATCCTTAGTAGAGCCTATAGTAGAGACTTGGGGGCCCTAGTCCCATTGTCATGGGGATAGAGAAGAGGTCCTATGGGCAGTGACCCAGGTGAGGCGGCTACAGAGAGAAAGTGCATGCCTAGCATCTATATTGTATGGATGCCAGCCCAGACTAAGGTCCAGGATCCAGCATTGAAACAGTGAGGCCCTATTATGACCAGATAGATGCCCTGCAGGTGGCAAATCATAGGGACTTCAGACAGTCCTGCAAAGACTCAAGAGGATGACGCATGGACTAAAGGCCCCCTTTTTTTGCTGTACCTCCTGCACTCAAAAACATGTCTCAAAAAGAAATCTGATCCTTTGACAGGACCACCTTCTGATAAGCAATTTGAATACGTAAGTTTTCAGAGTAGTTACCCTAAAGTAGTTGATTAAACTGAAAAACCTGAGGTAGTAAGTTTAAGTTTGTATGCCTCTATACACCTTGTTTCACAGGAAGATAAAGTCAAACAATTTACATCTTCTGCACACCTGTGGTGTACCAATCTTACCTCCCATTTGACTACTGAGGACTCCAGGGTGAGAAAGGATGAGAGGGAGGCGCTTGTGTTTCCAGCACAGCTCCACTCACCTCTTTGGGATTGTCCCCTGCGAGACGGAACTTGCGAGGTGTCTTACTTCGTGCATACTTGCAGCCGTTGAAGTACATGCTCCAGGAACAGCCAAAGGAGAAGGAGGCACCACAGGTGTTAGGGTCTTTGCCTTGGCAGGCGCAGGTCCGACTGCAATGAACATCATAGGGTAGGTGTATAGATGTGATATCTTTTTGCCAGACTGTTCTTCCTCCCTTAAGAGGAAGAACTACCCTCTCTTTCCTGACCCCAAATTCCTTCCTCAGATTTCTTTTGAGGTAGAAAGCTAGCTCTCAGCAGCCTGTTAATCCTCAGTCCTAAATTGCTGGTCTAACCAGAGTTTATTGTTGGGAAAAGTGTATGGGTTGAGATAAGGCAAGGAATCTAGTGAAAGCCTGAAGGTTCATGCTTTGCCTTAACTGTAATATCCTGGCCAGCTCCAATGTAGTCCAGCCAGCAGGAATGACATGAGACCTAAAGCTTGAATATGCTTGCTCCTTTAGGTCAGATACTGATGGGTCTTAAAACTAATAGACACGTTACAATTCAATAATCAACAAAATCCAGAAATCAAAATGTCCTTCAATTGGAGAATGGATAAAGAGCAACAAATCCACATAGATGTGGATACTGACATGTTAACCAAGTAAATTTCAGAAACGCCATGCTCAATGTAAGAAGTCAGGTTCAGGGACTATATCGCAATATGATCCCAGTTATGTAGCATTCTTGTGAGAACAAACCAATGGAGGCAAGAAACAAGATGGGTGGTTGGAAAAGGGTTGCTAAAGGGTCCTGTGGGAGTGATGGAACATCATCTTGACTGTGATGATAATGACTATAAGTGCTAAAACTCTCCCAAGTACCTACCTAAAAGGCTTAATTGAAAGTAAATGTACCTTACCATAATAAAAGGTAGGTTTCATAAATATCAAGACCATATATTTGGGGAACACATATACTTTTTTGCTAACATCAGTTAAGACTCAATAGTGGGCTGGGAAGATGGCTCAGTGGTAGAGCACTTGCCTTGCATGCATGAGGCCCTGAGTTCGACTCCTCAGCACCACATAAGCAAAAAGAAAAAAGCCGGAAGTGGCGCTGTGGCTCAAGTGGTAGAGCACTAGCCTTGAGCTGAAGAGCTGAGGGACAGCACCCAAGCCCAGAGTTCAGGCCCCATGACCGGACCCCCCACCCCAAAAAAAAAAAAAAAAGACTCAATAGTGATCTGGAGCCAGAACTCACCCTGGGATCTGTCTATGGGTGAGCAACTGTTCCTCAGCCTCGGTCCTAGCTCTGCAGAACACACGGCTTCCAGGGAGGAGTGAGCCAGCCCAGGGCTGTAAAAATTCCTGGACCTGCTGCCTGGGCCTGGTGGAGGACCCTGGTTCCCTGACACTGCCCACCTACTGCCACCCTGCTACGTACTCATCGTTGAGGCCACATCTTCGGCTTGTGGGGTTGCCATACTTCCGGAGGGTGTCAGTGAGCTCCTGGTAAAGGGTGTCTCCAAGGCTGCGGGGGATGCCTTCCCAAGCCAGGATGAGAATGACGATCACAGCATTCTGGCAGTGGTGACCTGCTCGGTGCCGCACCAGGCACAGAAGCTTCTCCTCCAGTGTGTGCCTGCGGATCACCTGCAAGGATGGAGGGTTCAGTTAGCTGCAGGAGCTATGTTTCCTTCTTGGTGTCATCCACCTGTCACTGCCACACAGACTTGGGGTGCCCAGTCTTTCAGGATAGTGTCCCATGGGTGCCACATCCTGCCAACAGCAACCACACAGATTAAGAAGACTGATATAATCACAGGGCAACAACAAAAACCCCACAGTTTCTTCAAAGAATAAAATAAAAATTAGCAGCAAGTCTAAGATACTGATGACTGGCCACAGACATAGGAGTAAAATTATGCAAGATAAATTCCTAAATCAGAAATATATAGTCAGAGATTGTTTTCTTTGTATTTTTGTTTTTGCATTACTAGGATTTAAACTTGAGCTTGCTAAGTGGCAGGTCCTCTCCACTGCCATGTCTCTAGCCCCTTTGTTGCTAGTTAGTTTTGAGATAAGGTCTTCCTTTCTTCTCGGTCATGTGCCCGGGCAGGGTAATGATCTGTCTATCTTAGGTTTCCCAGCATAGCAGGGTTATGCCCACCACTCTAGCTCTTTCTGTTGAGATGAAGTTGCGAGGGCTCCTCTGCATGAGCTGTCCTGGCACTAAGATCCTCCTGACCTCAGTCTCCCAAGTACCTAGTATGACAAGATTACATCAAAGAAACCTTGATAGTATCCTAAAGCATTTGCAGAGAAAATGTGGTACATCTGTGTGGTTTTGGTTAAAAAAGCAAGGGCATGGCACTTGGGAGAACAGTTTGTGGTTCTTCAAAAAACAAAACACAGCTATGGGAAATAATGCTGCGATAAACCCAGTTGTGCTGGTAGCTTTAGTATGGTCTTGTGATTGTTTGGGTAAATGCCCAAAAGTGGGATTGCTGGGTCATACGGGAGCTCTATGTGTAGTCTTTTGTGGAACTTCCATACTGCTTTCCAAAGTGGAACAAGTTTACACTTCCACCAACAATGCAGTAGGGTTCCCTTTTGGCCACATCCCCTCCAGATGCCCCTCAGTAGATGAATGGATCAAGAAAATGTAGTATATATATACAATGGAATTCTATGCCTCCATCAGAAAGAATGACATTGCCCCATTGGTTAGGAAATGAAAAGACTTGGAGAAAATTATATTAAGTGAAATAAGCCAGGCCCAAAGAAACATAGGTTCCATGGTTTCTCTTATTTGCAATAACTAGTATATGTCTGAGACAAGCAGAAAAGGTAAAAAACTATGTACATATGACCAGATAAGATGATGCTAAGTGAAATGAACCCCACGATAGGGACACAAGGGTTTTTTTTTTTTTTTTTATCTTTCTTGCTGTTGTTTTTAATGTATTTTTAATGTACTATGTGATTTTTTTTTTTGGTATATTCTCCCCCATGGTATAACCCGTTTTCACTGTACTTGATTCTGGTGCCCTGCATCTTCTTTATACATTTTTCTAATTTGGGGAGGGGAAGGGAAATAACAAAATGCTGAACTAAGGATACAGGTTGACCCATTGTAACAATGAGATGTACAAGACACTATGTTGAAAACGAACTTTACAACTTTGCGGGAGGCGGTGGGGAGGGAGGAGTTAAGGAGGTGGGAAGGGATGGTAGGGGAAAAACAAAGGAGGAGGTAACAACACTTGACAGGAAATGTACTCATTACCTTACTCATGTAACTGTAACCCCTCTGTACAGTATCTTTACAATAAAAAATATATACAACCCCCCCCCACCGAATTAGCATATAATCCAGCAATTTTACACCTTGGAATATTACCAAAGGAACTGGGTGTCGAAACTCTATGGTATGATTCCACTAACATGAGGTACCTAAATATGACTCGGAGAGATGGAGAGAAAGTAGATTAGGGTTGTCAGGAACTGAGGAAGAATGAGTTCCTGTTAATGGGACAGAGCTTCACATAGGGATGATTAAAAAAAAGTTTTGTAAATAGACTATGCTGATGCTGCAACAATGTCAATGTACTTAATGCTACTGACTTGGACACAAACTAATTGAAATAGTAAATTTTACATTGTACATGTTACCATAATTAAAAAAAATGCTACACTCATCAGGAACCAGTGGTTCTTGCCCATAATCTTAGCTACTCAGGAGGCTAATATCCTGGTTCAAAGCCAGCCTGGGAGGGTAAACCCAAGAGACTCTAACTAGCACAAAGCCAGAGTAGAGGTGTGGCTCAAGTGGTAGAGCACCAGCATTGAACAAAAACAACTAAGTGAAAGCTTGAGGCCTTAAGTTCAAGCCCTAATATTAGCACAACAAAACAAACAAAAAGATATATTCAAAACACTGAATTGTGTACTTTAAAGGGCTGAATTGTGAGGTATGAGAATTACATCTCAAAAGCGGTTTGGTTTTTGGTGTTGGTCATGGGGCTTAAACTCAGGGCTTGGACACTGTCTCTGAGCTCTTTCACTCAAGGTGAGTGCTCTACCACTTTGAGCCACCATGCCACTTCTGGTCTTCTAGTGGTTAGTGGGAGATAAGAGTCTCATGAACTTTCTTGTGAGAGCTGGCTTCAAACTGTGATCCTCAGATCTCAGCCCCTTGAGTAGCTAGGATTGCAGGAATGAGCTCCAAGTGCCCAGCAATAAACCCATTTTTAAGCCAGGCACTAGTGGCTTACACTGTAATACTAGCCACTCAGGAGACCTTAGATCTGAGGCTCTGGGTTCAAAGCCAACTTGCGCAGACAAATCCATAAGACTCTTAATCTTCAATTAGCCAGCAAAAATCTGGAAGTACAGCTCAAACAGTAGAGCACCAGCCACAAGTTAAAAAGCTAAGCAAGAGCATGATATCAAGTTCAAGCTTATGAGTACTGGTGTTTGTGCCCTCGCATACTCACAACACTGCTCTGCAGCTAGGAGCCAGGTGCTCTCTTTCCAGTTTTCATTCTTTCTCCAAACAAAAAGATGTTATCAAGGGGCTGGGAAGGTGGCTCAGTGGTAGAGTGCTTGCCTTGCATGCATGAGGCCCTGGGTTCAATTCCTCAGCACCACATAAGAAAAAAGAAAAAAGCCAGAAGTGGCGCTGTGGCTCAAGTGGTAGAGAGCTAGCCTTGAGCTGAAGAGCTGAGGGACAGCGCCCAGACCCAGAGTACAGGCCCCACGACCAGACCCAAAACAAACAAACAAACAAAAAGATGTATCAAGGTCCTGGGAACTGGGTAAGGGGATGGTTGAATCTTCTCAAAGGGCCCCAAGTAATGTATGATCAATATGGGGTGACCCTGAGGCTAAAGGACAGGTAGCAGGTGGTTTCTGTGCTGTGTGGCTTAGAAGACTGGGTATGGTAGTGGTGCTGAGTGGTGAGATAACAAGGAGCATGCTGAGATCAAGCTACTTGGGAACACCTAAGTAGCTATTTCTAGTAGTTCTCAACAGGATGAGTCTGGAGATCAGGAGCTGCCTGGGCTGCAGATGGACATGCTAAACTCTGTCACTTAGCCCATGTAGAAGGCTTAGAAAGTGGCATCTGGGCACAGACAATAGTTATGAATGAAATAGCCAGATGCAATGCCAGGAGTGGTGTGGACACAGCAAGGTGAAGGCATCTGCTCATCAGAAGTGAGCTTGGCTTCTATCAACTGCCTGGGGGGAATGCAGCTAGTTGGTGCAGATAGTTTGTTCCATTTGCAAGAAAAGCGAAAATGCAAACTTAAATGATGTGAGCGCCACATTCCATCTTTTGACAAAATATACAAAATTCACAATTTAAAATGCCTATTTTAGTGGTATTAGGTACATGGACACTGTTTTGCAACTACAATGATTTCTGTAAGTTTCTGAAGCAAAAGCTTTATTCATGAAACAATTACTCCATCCTTCCTTCCCATGACCCCTGGCAACCAACTGTTCTACTTTCTGTCTCCATAAATTTGACTCCTCCAAGTACCTTGTATGAGTAAAATTATATGACATTTGTCCTTTTATGACTGGCTTTTTAAATTTTAGGTCTGAGACTGGTATTTGAACTCTGTCCCTAATGCTTTCGCTCATTGGCTAGCATTCTACCAACTGAGCCAAGCCGCCACCCCTATGACTGACTTTCCTTAGTCCATTCATGTAGCATGTGTCAGAATTTCCTGCAAATTTTTTTTTCCTGCCAGTCCTGGGGCTTGAACTCAGTCAGGGCCTAGGTGCTTTCCCTAAGCTTTTGTTCTTAAAGCTAGCCCTCTAATTTGAGTCACAGTTCCACTTTTGGCCCCCCCCCCCCCCCCACTCCCCTCATAGCTAATTGAAGAGTCTCATGGACTTTCCTGCTCAAACTAGCTTGGAATTGTGATCCTCAGATTTCAGCCTCCTGAATAGCTAGGATTACAGACCAAGGCACCACCGGGACCTGGCTCCTACATTATTTTTTTATTGCTATTATAAAAGTGATATACAGAGGGATTTCCTGCGAACTTTTAAAAGATACTTTCCATGCTAAAGAACTGGTCAGGAACTATTGCTTTGGACAAGGCAATGACAGCACTTCTTTCTGAATCACCAATCGTATCATTTTAAGAACTGCATTCTGGGAACCCGGAACACACAAATAAAGTCAGCTATTACATCAGAACTCTGTGTAGCTGCCTGATTTCATGCAGACTGGGCTGGACATAGGGGTGGTCAACATTATCTGTGGACACTAATGGTTTTCAGACCATGGTTTTCCAGGTGCTATGGTCAACCTATGCTCGTGGTTTGGGGCAGTCCACAGGCTGGCTACCCTCAGGGGCATGTGTTCAGGCCACACAGCAAGACCTAACCAGCCAAAGCTGTGACTGAGGCCATGTCATTCTGTTTTCTCAAGTGGCAAAATAAATGTCACAGATTAATGACAGCTCTCTCTCTGGCCACAGTGTTACAGCCCATGGGTATATCAAAAACCTAGAAAACAAAAAAGGGGCACTGCTCCATGCCTATACACCTTGGAACCCAGAAGGAAGAAACAAAAATGTAAAAATCTAAGGAGAATGCATAATACCACCACACCCAGGCACCACAACATTTTCTGTCTGACAATCACAATATCTTACCTAGGTTCTGGGCAAGAATTTCCTGGCACTGTAACATCAGCAGCATGACACCAGCAGAGCCCAATCTACCCTCCCAGAGGGGCGTGGCTACCTTCAAATCACAAGGTACCTGCTGGCTTTCTGGGCTGATCCATTCCATTCTCACATCATTCTTCCAATGTATTTTCAGGTACCTATGATGTACCTTGACTGACTTTATCCCCTAAATCCCAATCACTGCTTTTAGCTAATAGTACTGAGGTACTGGTGGGGGTGGGGGTGTCTAAGCTACAAAAACACAGACATTAACCCTGGCTGAAAACACAACTCCTGGACCAGTGTGCAGTGACTCCACAGGAAGTGGTTCTACCCCAGGCAGGTGGATGCTGCTGCCACTTCCCCATGATCACAGAGCACTGGATAAAGTGCTTGATGCCAAGCTACCACCAAGAGTAATCTTCCCTTAAAAGCACTTCTGAGTCACTTCCCTAGCAGGTGAGAGGAGAGGGAGTATCTACTCCCTCTTAACTTCCAAAGGAAGTACAAATCGTTACAGGAGCCCTCCTACCAAAATTCACCGAGTATTTGGCAGCTGTATATCAAGCACCTCTCATTCCCAACCTGCCACACTGACAGTGGCTACAAAACAAAACAAAAAAAAACCCCAAATCCTCAGCACTATTTTCTTACCATTCAGTTTTGTGACCAACTACCTGTGTGTTCTTGCCATAAGAAAAAAAAATGTTTTCTTGTTTTATCATTAGCATGGAAATTTTCCTACACTTGCTACACATCCCCTTCTATGCATCGTCTATAAGGTTTTGGGGATCTCCATCAGCTGTTCCATCCTTGAAAGACCCTCAGGCTGTATTCTACATGTGCTCAGACTCTGTGGGATCAATGTACTGAGGATGGGATTTGTCCCTTCCAACCTTCAGCTTCCTGCCCATAATAAACATGTTCTTTCAGTCCTGGGCAGAGTCCTGCAAGTATGATCAGGAACAAAAGCTTTACCATCTACTTCTAGGTTCTGAACATACATAGTCTCTTCTTTAATGCTACCCACATAACCAGCCACTTCTCTCTTTAAGCTGCTATCTTTTCTGATGCTGGAAAGCTCTATCTATATCCTAAGGATCTTCAGTTTCTGATCCAAGATGTGAATTTCTCAAAAAAACCAAACAGAAACATCACTGTCATTCTCTTGCCACAATTATGTGACAAACACAAAGATGGGGACAATATTCGTCATACCCGTGAGTGCACTAAGTAGCAGATTCCTTTGTTGTATGTAATTCTGCAGTAGAGACTGAAAACAGTTAAAAATAGGCATGTGGCAGTTAAATATTCACATATCTATAGCCACTAAATGCAAAGATGCAGAGGACAGGGGTCTGCCAATTTAAACTAGCATGTGTGCAGACGGACAAATGCTGATGAAGGTCATCCTACCAGTCTCCTCAGAGTCAGCCATATGTGTTCACCAGCCATTGTGACTTTGCCCACATAACCTTCTCCTCACTGGGAATGCTTCCATTACTGCCCAGTCCACTTAATATGGCCCAGTGCCCATGGTGTCACACCTCCACTTTCTTGGGAATACCTAACCTGAACATCAAATCCTGCCACTCCAGTCCCTTGTTCTTGACTTCTACAGCAACATGTTTGCCTCTCCAAGTTAAACCTCATCTTTTTATGTCCCCACTGCTTTGAGGATCCATAAAGCCTAAACAGCTTGAAGATGAATATTCTGGGTTCCTTCAGAAGTGTGTGGGTATGAGCAACTTGTATACATACCCTCACTGAGTACCCAGCAGATGTTAAACTCATAGGTATTCCAAGAGCCTGGTTTCAGCAGAAGCAGATGATTAAAGAGCTACCTAGAGTGAGAAGGGAAAGCCAAGAGAACTGGCCTTTGTTTTTGGTAACTGGGATTGATGTCAATGATAAGTCTCCTTGCTGAAATGCTCAGGCTTCCTGGCAAGAAACACTAACTCAGAGGCTGGGCAGAGACAAGGTGGATCACAACCCTGTAAAGCCAGTGGCTTTGCAACATCCCTCAGGTTGGATCACAGCAGGGTAACCTTCAGGGTCCTTCCTAGGTTCCAGGAGCATAGTTACATGGAGATGGGAGAGGAGACTCCTCAGGGGCCCATTTCCTCAGAGTGATGGCAGCATTTCCAGCTCCCCATTTCCTTCCCCTTTAGCTCTGAAGCACAGACCACATGAACTAAGCAGAATGATTAACACAATTACAACAGAGATCAGTATACCAGGGACTAGCATTTAATCAAGACAAAGACAAGTAGCTTTTGCTAGGAGAAAATGACCCTAACCAAGCACTAGGCATTGGCTCCAGAGTCTCTTCATGGTGAACATGTCTGTTGCCTTCAAATACATTGACCCCTTTGCTTGTCTGAAACTTGTTCTGCTATATGAGCTCATGGGCAAAGACAGCCAGGCACATCTTGGCTGTGGAGACTTGACACTCACCCACTTGGCAATGGGGCAGCCACGGGAGCTCTTTCCCTCCTTCCCCGTGTAGATGACCTTCTCAATCCGGATGGCTTTCCCTTTCTCTCCATACCTAGAGAAGGAAACAGATGGTACCATCAGTATAGTGGAGCCACAAAGGAAAATAACCCATGGCAAGAAGGCAAGCCCATATGCATATTAATTCAAGCTTCTAGTTACTTGGGGGAACAACAGAAAGTTTAAGTTGTTATTCTGTAATCAGAGGCTCTTGAGACACAATGGGTACTTAGCAGGATCCTAGGCTGGCCTTTGCTTTTCTACCCATCTTCTGTTTACATTCATCTTTAGTCCCAGGACAGGAGGCAGTTAGGCAGAATGTCCTTGATTAGTGACATCAAGAGAATCATTTGCACTCATCCCTGCTAGCAGAGTTATCCGAGCATTCACTATTTATAAATTCAATAACACAAAAGAAAACAAATGGGGAAACCATTTACTTAACCACCTAAGTTACCCTATGAACAGACAAGACTGAGGGAGTGTTCTGGTCACACAAAAATACCAATGTCCATGTTCACCTAGACAATATTGGAGCCTTCTACATATACTCACTTCCCTGGGCCTGTCCTGAGTGCTCAAAGCCTAAGTTTTCTAACACCATCTAAGCAATGATGAAAGTATGTAACAGAGCATAACTGACTTGCCTAAGGCCACACAACTTTATCAAATACATTTTAACATCTAAGAAGACAAGTGTTGAATAGTTTTTCTTTTTTGATCAATAAACATAATATGTTTAACAGACTTTGTGTAAGTCAAGCTATCCTTATTGAGTTTGTTTTATAATGATTTTAATTTGATCATGGCACCTTATTTTAATATATTATTAAGGTGTAATGCTAGCATAGCTACTACTAAAATACACATTCTCTAATTCACTCCACTTCTAGAAATTTACATCCTCAAAAATAACCACAAATACATCAGGCTAGGGGTGTAGCTCAGTGGTACAAGAGTGGATATGATTAATCCTACCTGACTCAGAGATACACATATCTTTGTAGATGGTTAGAAAGACTGAAGGTTAACATTAAACTTTTAACGAAGTGTTCTGCAGGAGGAATAATTGCTGAAGTTTCATCCACTCCATACTTGAATTTTTTTTTTTTTTTTTGAGACAGGGTTTAGCTATGTAGCAGAGGCTGGTCTTAAACTCACTGTCCTCTTGCCTCCGCCTCCTGAATGCAGGGGTTTACAGGTGTGCCTCACTATTATAGCTGGCCTATACTTAGATTGAGTCCCTTTCTTTTATTGTTATAATTAAAAATGATAATAAAAGGGTTTTTATTAAGCTTTCTTCTTTCTAAAGATAACTAAGGACCTCAGCTAGTATTCTCCAAGGATGAAACCACGATCATTATCCATATCATCTAGAAAATTAGTAAAAGTAAGAGGCAGGCTCTAAAGTTTCATCCTTGACCCACTTGATGAGGAACTTGGTAGAGTCTAGCACTCTGTGCTTCCACAAGCCTCCTAAACTTTAAGAATCATTGCTCTAAAGCTGTGCTTCTCCAGGGTTAGCTCTGCCACTCTGATGAGATCAGTTCTCCCATAGCTCAGCAACTTGCAAGCACAGTGTTGGTTCTTTGTTTCTAGAACAAGCATTTATAGAACTCCTAGGCTGCAGAGATTCCCTTTCCAAGACAGACTGCACAAGAATGTGGGTAGTGATGCACCATTCTCAGATATGAGTTTGAAAACTGACTCATATTATCCAATTATCTGTGACACTGAGGATCCTAGGTATCTAAACATTCAAGTATGAAGTCCATAAAGAAATTGGGAGCTAGGTGCCAGTGGTTCACCCCTGTAATCCTAGCTACTCAGGAGGCTGAGATCTGAGGATCATGGTTGAAAGGCAGCTTGGCAGAAGACAGAATACACCAACTGGACCAAAAAGTGACAGATATGGAAAAATCACTCAAATTAAACCAAAGGGAAATTCAAGAGCAAGCAGATAATGCTAAAAAATTTAACCTTCGCATAATCGGAGTGGACGAAGGTGAGGAATTCCAGAGCAAGGGAATGCAACACCTATTTAACAAGATAGTCAATGAAAATTTTCCCCACCTCAAAAACGACCATCTTAACTACATCACAAAAGCTTATCGAACACCCAACAAGCAAGATCCCAGGAGAAACACTTCTAGGCACATAATAGTAACAATGATGGATCTGAATAATAAGGAAACAATCCTGCATGCAGCAAAAATGAAGAAGGAGCTATACTACAACGGGAAAAAAATTAGAATCACTGCAGATCTCTCCACACAAACAATGAATGCAAGAAAAGCCTGGGAAAGCACCATACGAGCCCTGAGAGCCAATAACTGCCAACCCAGACTGATATACCCGGCAAAGCTAGCATTCACATTCGATGGAGAACTGAAAACTTTTAATAGCAAAGAAAAACTAAATGAATACATAAACATTAAGCCAGCATTACAAAGAATTCTAAGAGGGGGGACACAACCTGAAGAAAGCAACCAGGAACTGGGACCTGCCCCAAACAGGCATTACTCAAAGTCTAACTGAGCAAGCACAGGAGGAAAGGAAAGAAGAAAAACTTAGGAAAACGGAATGGCAGGGACAACAATGCATCTCTCTATACTTTCTCTTAATATAAATGGGCTGAATTCGCCAATTAAAAGAAAACGAACTGAGGACTGGATCAGAAAACAAGACCTATCCATCTGTTGCCTTCAGGAGACCCACCTCTCAGCCAAACATACAAACAAACTCAGAGTGAAGGGGTGGAAAAGGATCTACCAATCAAATTCCCCCAATAAGAAAGCAGGTGTAGCTATCCTGATATCTGACAAAATAAACTTTTCATTAAAATCAGTACAGAAAGACAAGGACGGACACTACATATTAATAAAGGGAACAATCCAAGAGGAGGATATAACCATCATCAACTTATATGCCCCAAATATTGGTGCACCCAGATATGTTAAACAAATGCTCTCAAACTTACAGAATAAAATAGATCCCAATACGATAATACTAGGAGACTTTAACACGCCACTCTCACCAAAGGACAGGTCTACCAACCAGAGGATTGGTAAAGAAGCTACCGAATTAAGTGAGGCCATACTTCAAGCGGAATTAACTGACATCTACCGAGTATTTCACCCTAAAACAACACAGTACACATTCTTCTCAGCAGCTCATGGAACTTTCTCCAAAATAGACCATATCATAGTTCAGGCAAGGAACTTAAGCAAATACAAAGGGATCGACATAATCCCCTGTATCCTATCTGACCACAGTGGAATCAAGCTAGCTCTCAATAACAAAGCATACCGCAGAAATTTCTCTAATACATGGAAATTGAACAGCACACTCCTTAACAAGGCCTGGGTAACAGAAGAGATCAGAGAAGAAATAAAGCATTTCCTAGAACTCAATGAAAATGAAAACACCTCACAAAGAAACTTGTGGGACACAGCAAAAGCAGTCCTGAGGGGCAAATTTATTGCCCTCAGTGCCCACATCAAGAGAATGGAGACAGACCAAATAAATAATCTCATGTTGCAACTAAAACAGCTAGAAAAACAAGAAAAAATGGGACCTAAAGCTACTAGACGAAGCCAGATAACCAAATTGAGAGCAGAGATTAACCAATTAGAAAATCAGAAAACCATAACCAAAATAAACCAAACAAAAAGCTGGTTCTTTGAAAAAATAAACAAAATTGATGGCCCGTTGGCAAGATTAATTAAAAAAAGAAGAGAGGAAACCCATATTAATAGGATTAGGGATGCCACGGGAAACATCACAACACATACCCAAGATATCCAAACAATTCTAACAGACTACTTTCAAAAGCTATACTCTCTAAAGGAAGAAAATCTGGCGGAAATGGATGCATTTTTAGAGAAATACAAGTTACCCAAACTGAGCAAAGAAGAAGTTAACCAATTAAATAAGCCAATATCCTATAATGAGATACAGGAAGCTATCAAAAGTCTTCCAACAAAAAAAAGCCCAGGACCAGATGGATTCACAGCAGAATTCTATAAGACCTTTAAAGAAGAACTAATACCCATACTCCTCAAGCTCTTCAGAGAAACAGAGAAGGAGGGAGCTATCCCAAACTCATTCTACGAAGCCAATATCACACTCATCCCCAAACCAGGCAAAGACCCAACCAAAAAGGAGAATTACAGGCCAATCTCCTTGATGAACACAGATGCAAAGATCCTTAACAAGATTCTAGCTAACAGAATCCAGAAACACATAAAAAAAATAATACACTATGATCAGGTAGGCTTCATCCCAGAGACACAGGGATGGTTTAACATACGTAAGTCAATAAATGTAATCCAGCATATCAACAGAGCCAAGGTCAAGAATCACATGATTATCGCCACAGATGCAGAAAAGGCCTTTGATAAAATTCAACATTCATTCATGCTAAAAGCTCTGGAGAAAATAGGAATAGAAGGAACATTTCTAAAAACAATAAAAGCCATTTATGACAGACCAATAGCCAATATTATACTTAATGGGGAAAAGCTACAACCAATCCTCCTAAAAACAGGAACAAGGCAAGGATGTCCACTGTCTCCACTCCTCTTCAACATAGTCCTAGAACCCTTAGCCAGGGCAATAAGGCAAGAAAAAGACATTAAAGGGATCCGCATAGGGAAAGAAGAAGTTAAACTATCCCTTTTTGCAGACGACATGATACTATACCTCCACGATCCCAAAAACTCCATCCCCAAACTTTTAGAAATCATAAGTCACTTCGGCAAAATAGCAGGATACAAAATAAACCCACAAAAATCAGTTGCCTTCCTATATACTGATAACGCACAGGAAGAGAGGGAAATAAAGGGAGCAACCCCATTCACAATAACCTCCCAAAAAATAAAATATTTAGGAATTAACCTAACCAAAGATGTAAAAGAACTATTTAATGAGAACTATAAAAAGTTAAAGAAAGAAATTGCAGAAGACACTAGGAAATGGAAAGACCTCCCATGCTCCTGGATAGGCCGACTTAATATAGTAAAGATGGTGATACTTCCAAAACTAATATACAAATTCAATGCAATTCCTATTAAAATCCCAATGACGTACATCACTGAAATACAGAAAACAGTCCAAAAATTTATATGGAACAACAAAAGACCTAGAATAGCCAAAACAATTCTAGGGGATAAAGACAATATGGGAGGGCTATCCATGCCGAACTTCAAACTCTACTACAGAGCTATAGTCACAAAGACAGCATGGTACTGGCACAAAAACAGACCCGAAGACCAATGGAACAGAATAGAAGATCCAGATATAAATCCACAGGCCTACAGCCAGCTGATATTCGACAAAGGAGCCAAAGACATACAATGGAAGAAACACAGCCTCTTCAACCGCTGGTGCTGGGAAAACTGGGCAGCCACATGCAGAAAACTAAAAGTGGACCCCAGCCTATCACCATGCACCAACATCAACTCAAAATGGATTAAAGACCTTAACATTAAACCTGAATCTCTGAAACTACTGCAGGACAGAGTAGGAGAGACACTTGAACTAATAGGCACAGGAAGGAACTTCCTGAACAGAGTCCCAGGGTCACAACAAGTTGGAGAGAGACTCGACAAATGGGACTACCTTAAAATAAAAAGCTTCTGCACAGCTAAATCTATCGCAACTAAGCTAGAAAGACAACCAACTAATTGGGAAAAAATATTTACCAGCAATATATCAGACAAGGGGTTAACATCCTGTATATACAGGGAACTCAAGAAACTAATCCCTCCCAAACCTAACAAACCAATTACTAAATGGGCAAGGGAACTAAAGAGGGACTTCTCAAATGAAGAAATAAAAATGGCAAAGAAACACATGAGGAAATGTTCATCATCCCTGGTGGTGAAGGAAATGCAAATAAAGACAACCCTGAGATACCACCTTACCCCAGTCAGAATGTCCCACATCCACAAATCAGCCAACGACAAATGCTGGAGGGGATGTGGAGAAAGAGGAACCCTATTACACTGCTGGTGGGAATGTACACTTATACAACCACTTTGGAAAGCAGTCTGGAGGGTCCTTAGAAAGCTAAAGATTGACCTCCCTTACGACCCAGTCATACCACTTCTAGGCATCTACCCTGAACAACAGGAACCAATATACAAGGACACGTGCACCTCCATGTTTATTGCAGCACTGTTCGCAATAGCTAGGATATGGAAACAACCTAGGTGCCCCACCACAGATGAATGGATCCAAAAATTGTGGTATCTATACACAATGGAATATTATGCAGCCATTAGAAATGACAAAATAATGGCATTTGCAGGGAAATGGATGGAGCTAGAAGGAATCATGTTGAGCGAGGTAAGCCAAGAACGAAGAGACAAACGGTACATGGTCTCCCTCATAAGTGGATGCTAAATCCAAAAGGTTAGGTGATACGACAAAACTAACAGGACTTAAGAAACAAAGAACTCCCGCTCATCTGGTTGAACCACTACTAAATATCCTCATGCTGCTGATCACAAATATGGTATATAACATGTGAACACTGTTATATATTACAGACTGTGGTAGACAATTTGCTCCAGGGAAGTTAGAATGAACTTGTGACTTTGAAATTATGTAATCATTTAATCACAATCAAAAAAAAAAAAAAAAAAAAGAACCTCGGGGAAGGGAGGGAGGGAGGGGATGGTAGGGGGAAAACAATGGAGGGGGTAACAATGTTCAAGAGGAAGTGTACTCATAACCTCACTCATGTAACTGTAACCCTCTGTATAGTAGCTTTACAATAAAAAAAAAAGAAAAAAAAGAAAAAAAAAAAAAAAAAAAAAAAAGAAAGGCAGCTTGGACGAGAAAGGCCATGAAACTCTTATCTCCAATAAACTACCAGAAAACTGGAAGTGGCCCTGTGGCTCAAGTGGTAGAGTGCTAGCCATGAGATGAAGAGCTTGGGGCAGCATCTAGTTTCTTCAAGCCCTACAACCGACCAAAAAAAAACAAAAAACAAAAAAAGAAAAAAGAAATTGGGATACTGTGGGATTTGCTGCCTACCTTCCCTCCTTTACCAGATCTGTATCAGAAAAACTGAAAGTACTAATTGCTCCTTAATTTCAGTTTATTTTCCCCTCTCTGGCTTTAGCCAACTCCTGTCACAGTATGGTGGTTCTTCATAGAAATGATGGAGGAAAAGGAAAAGGAGAGAAAGATAGTGAGGGCCATTTATAAACTTGCCTCCCTCCTCCCCCTACCCAAGTGTTTTCATTCATTCATTCATTCATTCATTCCCCTCTTTGGTTCCACTAAGGGCTAAGAATGTGGCTCAGTGGTATAGCACTTGGGCTCAATTTCCAGCATAATGACAACAATAATAGCCTATAAGATAAAAATGACAAGTGACAAAATTGGGGAAAAGAGGGAAAGGGTCAGAAAATAAAGGACTGATAAGTATATTAAATACAATAGGTGGAATTTGGGGTATATTTTTGAGACAAGCCTGGAATATGTTATCATAGGAGAAATAAAAAACATTATTAAAGACTCTAGGCTCAGAACTAGAGGTGACACACTCCTTTCTAGTGTGTGCATGTGTGCACAAGTGTGTGCATACACACACAAGTGCTCATGCATGTGGGGAAGAGAGTGTGGTAGTGATGATACAATGCTGACTCTACACTTACTAGCAGCCAACATAAAGATGGAAATGCAATCTGTTACATGATTTACAAGGTTCTTGAGATAAAAATAAACCAGTTGCTGAGGAAAACCATAAGTATTCGTGGTGTATTCTTGAGAGGAATTCCTCCCTTGAATGTTTCTAGAGAATCTAAAGTTGGCTGCTATTTCTAAGCAATGAAGAAAAAAATACATCCTCAACTTTATCACTGCCTAATGATCCTTGTTTCAGGATATACTCTGCTTGAGTTAAAAGTGACTTAGAGGGCTATATGGAAATCTTATGGAATTATTATTTTGCAAAATGGTAAAATACAGAAATGCAAAATCAAAAACCAAACAGCCATCCTAGACCAAACATATACATCTGACTCCCTTGCAGAAAATGACATGTTGACATTCCTTACAAAAAAAATATCTTTGGCCCAATGCTGACTTGTCCAGTCTGGGAACTGTAGGAGACATGCATGTGGGTGTATGTAGTGGCATGTACAACACACACTGCTTTAAACCTACTTGGTTCTCCTGGACTCAGAAGGGCCTTTAAATTCTATCTGAATTTACAGAGCAGCTCTGTGATCAAACGCTTTTCTGGTGGGCTACTCTAAACAGAATGGTTCCAGATGACAAGAAATTGAGTGATTCCTGTATAACACTGATCTCCACCCATCTTGTCTGACATCTCAATCATGTTCGCTGCTATTCTGACAGAACTAGTCTGGTTCCCCAGGTGACACAAAATCTTGTTCTCAAATCTGTGGAAACTAAGCCATTCAGCCTTCCACACAACTACATGTATATATTGGCAAACATATGGCTATGTCTGTATCACCTTTGCCTTTATCTTCTTTGAACTACTAGTACTTATTGTGTCTTTTTCTTTTTAAAGCAATCTGTGCAAGTCTATGAAGTATATGTGACAGATACTCTGTGGTTCTCATATGGGAATGCAGAGTATCCTCACAACATTCTCAGATTGTATGTACCTCTGAAGTATCTACTATGTGCTACAGCCACAGACACAGATACAGACTTTAAAGTCTATATGAACAGCTTAAAAAAATCTATATGAATTGCCTAAAAAGCAAAACAAAGTTAAACAACAACAAAAAAAAACCCTCCAAAATCCTGAATTTGAATTTAGAAAATCAATATAAGCTTAGGATGTAGTCAATCTCTAAATAATAATAAAGATTAAAAACCTGCAACTTCAGTCTTGCTACTGAAAATGGCCTAAAAATAATGGACAGACAACTGTAGCAATGAACACCCACACCCTTAGTAGTCAGAATCTTTTTTCTAAGTGATTTTTCCTCTAGTGAATCGGGATTTCTTGACTATATGCACAATATGGCTTTAGAACATCTTGCATACAAGAAGTCAAATACATGATACAATCTATGAAGTAGTTTTGAAAAAGAAAGAAAAAGAACCTAATTACAATTGGGCCTTTAGCTCTGACTATCAATTTATAGGCCTTCTAGAGGGCAGAACATTTTAAACAGTATCACAGAAAAGCTACCAACAAAACTTGAGCTAGGGGAAATTAACTCTGTAGACACAGAATCAAAAAACTATGTTTTTTTTTTCAATAAAAATATTTCAGGAATAAGAGAAAAGGTGGAGAGAGGGGGAGGGGCACATGGAAGGCAAAGCTACAGATAGAAGAAACAAACCCAGACCTGAAAGTAATGTTCCCACACTTAATCTGCTACAACCTGAATCATGAGGCTTTTCATTTTGAATGCTATTGATACAAAGCAACAGAAACCAGCAGTACTTACAATCCACATTCTATCAACACACACCCATGCTTCCTCAAGTATCTGTGCAATACTCACCGCTCCTCCATCAGTTCCCGAATAGAGGCTACTGTGGGGCCAGATCCCAGGTGAGTATAATATGGACCTTCATCTTTCTCCACTATTTGTTCTGCATAGAAACCAAAGAATAGGCATTATTTAGAGATATCAATTAATCAACATTAATTTAGAAAAGCAAAACTACCAATAGGAAAAATAATAGGCATGTTACAAAACAGGAAACTCAAATGGCTTATAAATATGTACAAATGTGTTTCATCCCTTTAGAAATTAGGAAACACAAATTAGAGTCACAATAAAACTGGTTACACACCCACAAAATGGGCCAAAATTTAGACATCTGATAAAATGAAGTAAAGTCTGTGGTCTAACCACTCTGGAAGTCAGCTCACACTCACCCAGTAAAGCTGCAAGCTGCACCCAGCAAGACTCAGCAATTCCATGTCTACATGCACACTCTAGAGCAGGCATCAACACTGCTCCCAATGAACTCAATATCCAGACTCACAGAAGCAGCATTCACAACCAGGTAAAAACAACAACAGATGAGAAGACAGGCTAAGTGCAGTGGAATCATATAGTGGCATATGATTTGGCCTTGAATACTACACTAAATGAAATACATCGAACACAAAAGAATAAATACAAGAGTCCACTGAATCAAATTACCAAGAAGAGGAAAATTCATAAAGGAAGTAGGACATAGAAGTTACAGGGGCTGGGAATAGTGAGAATAGAGAGTTAGTGCATGATGGGGAATGGTTGAGGGTGATGCATGAGTTGTAGAAATGCTACTGACAGTTGCATAATACTGGAAATGTAATCAATGCCACTAAACTGAATGTACACTTAAATAAGTCTAAGATGGCTAATTCTGTTATATTTACCACCACAAAAAGAGAAGCAAGCATACTGACACATACTATCACATGGATAGACCTTGAAAACATGTTCACTGACAAGCCAGATCAATTCCATTCATATGAAAGAGGCAGAACAGATAGAGCTATAGAAGCAGAGTGACTTGAAGACAGGGCTTGGGGGTGGGCAGACAAGAGTCACTGTTCAGTAGGGTCTAATTCCAGAGAAGTGAAAATGCTACCCAATGAGTTAAGAGGTAGCTGTACCATACTGTGTTCAAACTCAGTGCAACTGAATTGTTCCCTTTAAAATGGTTAAATTTGTTATGTGAAGTCCACCTCAATTTTTAAAACTGAACAAACTATCGATTCATGCAACAATGTAGATAAGATTTAAATGATTGTTTTCTAAGTGAAAGAAAGCAGAACCCAAAGGTTACATAGTAGTAACTTTGTTTAAACAGTGTTTTGACTGGATACTATAAGGCTAAAAACAATAAGAACTCTACACATAGTACACCACTGTTCTGCAATTGGTAAGTTTGTTTCATATCTAAGGAGACAGGACAACTGAATGCAATGTAGTTGCATTTCACATTTTGTCTGGATCTTGTAATAAAAAGAACAATAATGAAGTTTAAAAATCTGCAGTTAAGGGGCTGGTAGAGCGCTTGCTTTGCATGCCTGAGGCCCTGGGTTCGATTCCTCAGCACCACATAAGCAAAATGAAAAAAGCCGGAAGTGGCGCTGTGGCTCAAGTGGTAGAGCACTAGCCTTGAGCTGAAGAGCTGAGGGACAGCGTCCACGCCCAGAGTTCAGGCCCCACGACCGGACCAAAAAAAAAAAAAAATCTGCAGTTAACAGTATTGTGTCAACATTAACCTCTTACTTTTGATGTACCAGAATTATATAAAATATTTACATTAGGGAAGGTATGAAAAGGATGTACAAGAGCTCTACCTACCAACTTGGCAACTCTCCAATAAATATAAAAACATCTCTAAAGAAAAAAATAAAACAAACCAGGTAGTGAGCTGTAATTTGTGATCTTGTCCCATAAGAAATCCTGATAGTACTTATTACCTTATTCATGTAACTGTAACCCCCCTGTATGGTATTTTTACAAAAAAAAAAACAACAAAACATTAACCAAAAAAATCCTGACAGGTCACAGTAGCACACACCTGTAATCTCAGCTACCCAGGAGGCAGAGATTGGGAGGACATCCCGGGCAAAAGTTAGTGATACTCTCATCTCAACTATGAAATTAGGCACAGTGGTTTATGTCTGTAATCTACTACTCAGGAAGGTTGCTGTGTGAAACCAGCCTTGGGCAAAAACATGAGATCCTAATGAAAAGTAACTCCAGTTCTCACACACATCAAAACATATAAAAAGATTTTCATAGGGACACTTGAGCAACCGTCAAAATTGGAAACAATCTACTAGAGATGGAATGTCTGTCTGTGCCTTCCCAAAGTCCTGTGTGATGATACTGGGATGCGAGGCTTTCAAAAAGTATTAGGTTATGAGATTGGGGCTCCTCTGGTTTCCACTGCAAGCAGCCTGAGCTGAGAGTACTTAATCCTAAATTTAAACCCCAATGCTGCACCTTCCCCACCCCCAAAAAGAAAGGCTAGCGACGATGTGCGTATTTGTGAATGAACAGTGTTGTTTCAACTTCCTCAGTTCATGAAGGCATCAGGTTACTTTTCCCTTCCTACTGTCGTGGACTATTAGCATAGTCTCCTGCCTGGTCCCCATCTAAATCATCCTACCCAATGCCACCTGTTATGTTCCCAAAACACTACTTCCCACTGACAGCTCTGACAGGCAGAGGACAGAAGCCAAATTCCAGAGCACTGTCAGCAGCCCCTCACCCCTGCACACCTCCCTACCATGAAGCCACCCTCATAGCCTCCTGCCATACAACCATACAGTACCTGGCGTCTTTAACTGTTTTCTCACTAAAAACACTGTCTTCTCCTTTTGGAAAAACTTACCTCTTAAGGTATTGTACAAGTATCACCTGACAGGCGAAGGCTCCTGAACTTTTTCAGTGCCCCTGTATGCAATAGCAACATCAAAGCATGGGTTGTGACCCACAAGGAACTGTTGTGGGGCACAAACAAGTGCAAAGCTGCAGGTGAAGGTTTCATCCCTGATCTCTCAACTCATGTCTTCACATGTAAAATATATTACAGGACTTTGAACGGTTTGGGGCCTGTAATTTGAACTCAATAGGTTATTGATCTGTCAAATGACTGTAGGACATACAAGTTATACAACATTCAGAAGCTTTAAAGCAGATGATAATATTTAAAACATTAGAAAACTGTTGAGGATGAGATGAAATGTAAGGTAATAAGCTTAATGTTACATGAATAAATGGTTTCAATTAGACTTAAAAATTACCTACTCTGCCAGGCACCGGTGGCTCATGCCTGTAATCCTAGCTACTCAGGAGGCTGAGATATGAGGATCTCGGTTCAAAGCCAGCCTGGGCAGGAACGTCTGTGAGACTCTTACCTCCAATTAACCACCAGAAAATTGGAACTGGTGCTGTAGCTCAAGTGGTAGAATGCTAGCCTTGAGCTGAAGAGCTGAGGGACAGTGTTCAGGCCCAGAGTTCAAGCCCCATGACACAAAAACAAAACAAAACAAAACAAACCTACCTACTCTAAATATACACTATTCAGACCCATGAAACTACATTTATTACAGAAGGAGGTAAATGAAGAGTCAGCCAAGAGAAGGTGGGTGCTGGAGGTAGCAGTCTGAAAGCCCTTCAGAGGTGCTAGGAGACCATATAATATACAGAAAATAGAATAAAGTATATACCATAACTTCTGAGCTCTGTTCCAGTTTCTATTGTCTGGAGAAAAGTCAAAAGAATGAACTGACTACAGGGTTTTTGTGGCAACTGGAACATAATATAGTTTTTGGCGACTACTTCTGCTTAAAAATGGTAAAACTCAAAACTCTCATGGCTAAGGCAAAGAAGACGACATTCAAGGACAAGTTACAAACTAAATCTTGGCAACTCTATCTCAGTAGCTGCAAATGAAAGAAAGACGATGTAAACCAAGCCAGCCTGGAAACTGGCCCGTCAGGTTTCTCTGGGAGGGCCACTGCAACACCCTGGGAAGACACTACAAGAGCCAAACAAAACCAAAGCCAATTTCAGCAATTATAAGGTAGCCCAGCAGTGTCTTAAAAACACTTTCTTTCCATTGCACCACTTTCTCTGAGAATATACTTCCTCTAGGGGGGATGGGGGATGGGGTTATATGTGAAGAAATAGTATTGAAACTAGGGTGGGCTTAGAGGTGTGGCTCAAGTGGTAGAGCAACTGCCTAGCAGGCGTGAAGACTTGAGTTTAAGCTGCAATACTATCACCCCCCCTCAAAAAAAAAAACAAACAAAAAATCCCATAACTCTATGGAACTGGAAATGTGGCTCAAGCAGTGAAGTACCAGACTTGGGTGAAAAAGCTGAGCAAGAGTGATGCAGTACAGAAGTACAAAGAAAAAAAAATCACCCAGGTCTACATTGTACATCTATATACACGTACACAAACCCACTCACACAATTTCTTCTTATGCAGGTATCTCCTTATTTTCAGAGTTTTTGCTTTATATAATCATTACCATATAAGGTACTTTACAATAAATGGAATGTGGCCACTAGACCTACTATTAACTTTTACGTTGCTAATACCATATGCATGCCCGGAGCTGAATTTACATGCTTTTGCACACACAGTAACTTTTTGTTTCAATGCTGAATCATAACACACACTTTTGAAGTTTTAATTTTTCTTCATGTACAGCCTTGTGTTGTTTTTTTTTTTTGTTTTGTTTTTGTTTTCTCCCAAAGGCTGGTCACAGACTGATCTTCCTAACTATGGCTTCCCACATATTTGGGACCACATCTTGGCTTTTTGATTGAGATGAAGTCTAGTTTTTTGCCCAAGCTGGCCTCAAACTGCAATCTTCCCCAACTCCATCTTTCCAAACACTTAGGATTATAGGTATAGCTTGACAAATTATTTTTGGAGGGTGACATTACTGGGGTTTGAACTGAGGGCTTCATGACTTGCTAGGCAGTGGTTCTATTGCTTAAACCACATCTCCAACCCATCTTTTTGAAACAGAGGTCTTACTAATTTCTTGCCAGGGCTGGCCTAAAATTGTGATCCTGCCAATCTCTATCTCCTAGGACCACAGGCATAAGTCACTGTACATAGCTGGAAGACATTCATTTTCTCTCTCTCTCTCTCTGTCCATTTTTTTTTCTTTTGTTAGTAGTGGGGCTTGAACTCAGGGCTTGGGTGCTGTCTCTGAGCCTTTTACATTTAATTTGATTGTCAAGGTGATATACAGAGGGGTTACAGTTACAGAAGTAAGGTAATGAGTACATTTCTTGCTGAACAGGGTTACCCCCTTGTGCTCAAGAGTTGTGCTCTACCACTTGAGCCACAGAGCCACTTCCAGTTTTGGAGTGGTTAGTTGGCGATGAGTCCAACAGGGATTCTTTTGTCTGGGCCGGCTTCGAACCTCTATCCTCAGATCTTAGCCTCATGAGTTGCTAGGATTATAAGCGTGAGCCACCAGCACCCAGCTTAGAAGACATTTTAAACAGCACTTAAACTTAATAAATAAAATGTTAACAATATTTACAGTTGATTAAAAAGATAATAGTATGACAAACTATGACCAGATTTCAAGTGTGTACCTGCATCATAATAGTGATCTGGTTGACAACACTGAGTATACGCTGTATCCTGGCTTCAAATATGTTAAGAATTTTTAAAAATATACTCATACCCACATGTATCATCCAATAATAAAGGTGGTATTAAGCCACCTTTTATTCTGCTAATTGGTAATTAAAAAGAAATCTATGAATTATATTGGCTTTCTAGTAAAAAGAAACAATTGATGAAGAACAGCACACTTTACAAAGGCTCTATCCTCTTAATTTATTATTATTAGGTGCCAGTCCTGGGGCTTGAACTCAAGGCCTAGGTGCTATCTCTGTGCTTTTTTGCTCAAGGCTACTGCTCTACCACTTCAGCCACATTCTACTTCTAGCTTTTGGTGGGGGGGAGGGGGGTAGATAATCAGAGAAGAGCATCTCAGACTTTCCTGCCCAGACTGGCTTCAAATCTGAGTAGCTCGGATTACAGGGATGAGCTACCAGTGCCAGGCTTCCTCTTAAAATTTTAAGCACACAAGATGGTATTGGTAACTATAGATACTATGTTGTTTTGATCTCTAGAGCTTACTTATGGTATACAACTATAACTATACCCAGTGAACAACTTCCCATTTCTCTCCCACCCTCTGCAACCACCATATATTTTTCTGTGATTGACTTATTTCAATTAACATAATGGGGGCTGGAATGTGGTACAGTGGTAGAGTGCTTGCCCAGCATACATGAAGCTCTGGGTTTGAATCCTCAGCACCACATACACAGAAAAAGCTGGAAGTGGCACTGTGACTCAAGTGGTAGAGTGCTAGCCTTGAGCACAGAGAGGCTCAGGGACAGTGCCCAGGCCCTGAGTTTAAGCCCCAGGACTGGCAAAAATAAAATCAATTATCATGTTTTCTAGATCTGTTCACGTTTAGAAAATGCCAGGTATTACATATAAGAATGATAGAATGAGCAAATAATCACTTTGCAGTTCCTAAAAGATGTTGGATACAGCCAGATGATGGTAGCTGACACTTAGAAATCCCAACTATTCAGGAGGCTGAGATCTGAGGATCATTGCAGTTTGAAGCCAGCCCGGGGAAGAAAGTCTGTGAGACTCTTCAATAAACTACACAAGGAGCTGGAAGTAGGGCTGTGGCTCAAGTGGTAGAGCACTAGCCTTGAGCACAAAAACTCAGGGATAGTGCCCAAGACTGGCAATGAAAACAAAAGCAAAAAAGATGTATGCAAAGGAAGTAAAAAGCAACTTTACAATGGCAAGACCAGACTTTTAACCTAGTGATCCCCTACCAGTGAGGAAATCAGAACCCAATCCAATCCTTGAATCTAACTTCCAGTGTTCAAGAAACACAGAAATAGAGGAATAAATTAAGCAACAATACAAATTCAGAATTACACAAAATACCAGACAACTAGCCCCATTCTCAACAATGTACTCTGGACTTAGACTTGTCTTCCCTTCCTGCAATGTTCTGCATAAACCACCATCTAGGGACATACACAATGTTGTATAAATCCTATGCCTTGCAAAGAATTGTAACTGAAACTTACTTTGCAGCTAATAAAGTGTACTAATAGGCTCAGTTATGGGCTAGAGAAGAGACTATACTCTGCAAAGTTGCGATAATATTCTACATGCAATATATCCTCTGAGCCAACAACATTTGGTACTGATTTCCCCACAGTTAAATACAGTTTCTCAACCTTCCTGATGTTGTTTAATGCCATTAGTCTCTCCTTACTTGTTGATTCTGTCCTATTTAGTATTGTATTTACTGCCTCATCATTTTGTTTATCAAGTCTATATGCTTATTTTATCTTTTGTCATAGATTTTGTATTTTATTTTTCTACTAGTAACACTCCTAGCAACTTGGAAAAGCTACAGAATTTCTTTGTAATGACAGTAGGGCTTTTTTTCTTTTTTGCTAGTATTGGAGCTTGAACTCAGGGCCTGGTGCTGTCTCTTAGCTTTTTCCACTCAAGGCTGGTGCTCTATCACTTGAGTCACAGCTCCACTTCTAGCTTTTTGGTGCTTAATTGGAGATAAGAGTCTTACAGACTTTCCTGTGCAGGCTGGTTTCAAATCACAATCCTCAGATCTCTACCTCCAGAGTAGCTAGGATTACAGGTATGATTCAGCACCTGGGTTGATGGTAAGACTTTAAAAGACAAAGATGTTAGCACTTCTAAAGTTTCTCCTATCTCTCTCCTTGATGTTCTTACCTGATTTTTGTTGGTACACTCATTAACTCATTTCTCCCTCTCTATAAGACACGACATAAAAATAAATTTCAAGTATAAATATCCTTTGTCTTGGGAAAAATATTCACAGTTGTTTAAATTTAGACTTTACATTTGAATAGATTCAGTGTTCACTCCCAGACCGTTTATAACACAACATCTCCATCATTTATTTTTAGGCATGTTCAAAAAATTTTAGTTTCTGCATATTTGGAAATACACTGGGGTTTGAACTCAGGTCCGTGTGCTTGCTGGGCAGGCACTCTACCACTTGAACAACTCTGCCAGCCCTGGAAATGTCTTAATGAAGTTTACAATATATGAATGGTGATTTAATTTGGTAGAAAATTCTTGGATTACTTTACTTTGGATCTGAATGTTGTAACAAAAGACTCACCCACAACAAATATCCCTTGCCAATTAGTATGAAAAAGATAGAAACACAAAGCTGAAGAAATAGGCAACCAATCTGTACAGCCATTCCACAAAAAAAGTGTATGTTAGCCACAATATTGTTATATGCCTGTCACAAAAAAATGATTGGCACTACTTCCTGGTGAGGATGGCAGGAGTTACAACCACTCTGGAAACTGATGGTACCTACTACAGTTAAACACACATGATTTCAGTCCAAGAAATAAACTCAATAGAAGCATATACATGTATACTAATGCACCAAGAGATGTGAATTAAGAATGTCTTGTAATGATTATATAATGATTTATAATAACTCTTAACTGGGAATGACCACTTCCAAACTATCTG
The DNA here is from genome assembly GCF_019054845.1 of Dipodomys spectabilis. NCBI lineage: Eukaryota > Metazoa > Chordata > Mammalia > Rodentia > Heteromyidae > Dipodomys > Dipodomys spectabilis. The sequence continues at coordinate 3,167,301 of NW_024870939.1, read as the reverse complement.
CAATCTAGTGGCTACACAGTGGCTTATTCATAAAATGGAATATCCAAATAGTAAGAATGAACCACAGATACTGCCACATATAACACACTGAACCTCATAACCAGTGAATGAAAATCAAAATATAAAAGAGTACATATTGGGGCTGGGAAGGTGGCTCAGTGGTAGAGTGCTTGCCTTGCATGCATGAGGCCCTGGGTTCGATTCCTCTGCACCACATAAGCAAACAGAAAAAAGCCGGAAGTGGCGCTGTGGCTCAAGTGGTAGAGCGCTAGCCTTGAGCTGAAGAGCTGAGGGACAGCGCCCAGGCCCAGAGTTCAGGCCCCATGACCGTACCAAAAAAAAAAAAAGTACATATTATAGAAACACAATTCCATACATATGAGATTCAAGAACAGACAAAAATAATCAATGTCATTAGAAATTTTAATAGTTACCTTATGGACCTAGAGCTTTGCTTTCTACAAAACTGAGAGGGTAGTGGGGAAAGGGAAGTGTGAGAGAGGGAGAGTGGGAGATACAGGGGATAGGAGAAGGGGGTCTGTGGGCAGGGGTGGGCAGGGGTTCACATTCTCCCTCACAGAGGCAAAACCTAGGTATTGATATCTGCGCCCTCCCTTAGGCCAAAAGAACATCGAGGAAGGACCAAAGATCTGCAGACATTTGGTCCTTCCTATCATCTGTGGGGAAGGGTGGTCCCAAAGGCCCTGAGCCCTGCCCTCAGAGCACACTAGCCCTGGGCCAAGGGGGCTTTGATGGTGGCCACCAGCCTCAGAATCTTAGCCTTGGTGCCATATAGCTATCACCTCTCTTCTTGCAGTGAACCAACTTCCTAGCTACCATCACTTTGCAGAATCTGGTAACCTGTGGTATTCCCTTGCCACAGATGTCCAGACACCAGGGAATTAATTTTCCAGTTTCTTCTTGAGCTGGAGATACTTGGGCATGTAGCCTCAAGCGCCACAATACAGGACCTATAGAGTGAGGGCCATGGTCAGGGACCCCAGCACCCACCCACGATGATGCTCTGTGCATCAGGCTGTAGGCACAGGGCCAATTTAATGTAATTTTGATTTTGCCTTTCCAATAGCAATAGCATTGATTTTTTTCAACCATTTAAAAACTTAAAAATTATATATGTTTGTATATATACTACATATGTATACACACACACACAGACACACACAGACACACACAGACACACACACACACACACACACACATACTACTACCAGATGTGAACCAACCCCAAGTTTAGAGCATCAGGTGGTGTCTGGGGGTTGGGTGACGAATATCCTGACTTGTTAGTAAAGTTCTGTTATATACAAGGCTGTATCTTTTGTAAATTTGTATTGAGCTGTATTCTTGAGATTTATAAGCTTTCCTGTATTTCAGTAAAAATACTTTAATAAAAACCCCTTTAAGTTCACTAGAATAGTATTTGACAATTTTTACTAGTTTACTCCAGGATGTGGTAATTTCTTACCATAAAGTTTTCGTTTTTAATTTGTGAAAAGTTTTCCAACCTAATTCTGGCTCTTACCTTCCTTCAGTTCCATGCTACTTGCTGGGAACACCAATGGATGGCTCCCAGGTCCCCCACAGAATGTCTGTGTATGGGACTCCAGCATCTATCTCCTTTGATGATGTTCATTTCTGTGGTGGGTTTTCAGTTTTGTACCTGTTTTGGAGTGCTCTTTTATACTGGTTCCTCATCCTAACTGATTTTCTTTTCCTACAATTCTGATTTTACTTTTCCAGCTTCTAATACACTTTTTGTCTTTTCTTTTCTTTTCTTTGTTTTAAAGAGAGGTTTTTTTGCTAATCCACTACCTGGGCTGATCTTAAACTGTGATCCTCCCAGTCTCCACCTCTTGGGTAGGTGGGATTACACAGGCATGACCCACCTTGCCAGGCAACTTCCAACACAGTTGTAAGGGCTTTGTAATCTCATAGTTCTTCTGGAGCTTTATCCATAACTCATCACTTTGTGACTTAGCCCTTCGTCTTTCATTTCTGATTTCAATATTTCACTTCTAGTATAAATGTGTCCAATTCTTGTCATATCATGTAAATTTTCATCTTAAATTCTATATGAATTCCTCCAACTTCAGTTAACCCTTTGTTTTGTCTCTGATTTTGAGACAGTCTTTTGTTTTCCAGGCTGGCTTCAAACTTTCAATCCTCTTGCCTCTACTTCTCAAATGCTAGGATTACAAGCATGTGTCACTCTGACTGGCCATGTTAAATGAGTATTTTAATAGGGGAAGTTTATCTCTAAGAGCTTTCCTACTCTACTCACGCTTGTTTATCCGTGGGGAATGATTCTTGCTGTCTACTGTGTGGCAGGAAGCTTAGCCAGTATCCCTGGCCTCCAGACATAAGCATTATTATTCCCACTGTGACACCTAAAAAATGTCTTCTTCAAAACATTGCCAAGTGTCTCATTTTTGGAGAGGGAAAAAATAGCCCCCAGCTAGAAACCATTGGTCTAGGGCAGACACAGTGCCTGAAAGCTGTAGTCCTGGCTAATTGGAAAGTAGAGATCTGGAGATTACATACTTTGCAGGCAAAAAAAGTTTGTGAGACATAATCTTGACAAATGGGCATGGTGCATACTCATCATTCACCTGTCATTCCAACTAAAGGAGAAGTATAATTAATGGCTGGGAACTGAGTCAAGTACCCATTAATCCCATTAATCCCAGCTACTCAGGGAAGCACAAATAGGAGGACTGCAGACCAGGTTTTCCCAGGGATAAGGGAAAAAAAAAATCTATCTCAGAAATAGCCAGTGCAAACCAGGCACTGGTGGCTCCTGCTTGGAATCCTAGCTACTCAAGAGGCTAAATCTGAGGATCACAGTTCAAAGCCAGCCAGGGCAGAGAAGTCCATGAGATTTTTTTTTTTAATCTCCAATTAACCACCAAAAAATGCAGAAGCAGAGTTGTGGCTCATCCAGCCTTACAGAAGCAGAGTTGTGGCTCATCCAGCCTTAAGCAAAAACCACACACACACACACACACACACACACACACACACACACACACGAACGAACGATAGAGCCCACATCCTGAGTTCAAGCTCCACTATTGGCAGAAAAATAAAACAAACAAGCAACCCAACAATGAAAAAAAAGGGCTAGCAGGGTGGCTCAAATGATGAGTGCCTACATTAGCAAGTACAAGTAAACTCAAGTGCCCTGAGTTCAACCTCCCAGCACTGCCAAAAAAAAAAAAAGTCACTCATCTATACTCATTTGCTCATACTCCTGTTTACTTTGGAACTTAAGCTAGAAAACTAGGTATTATAGAGGTTTCAATTATTAGTTCAAAAGTTCAGCAGTCTGAGGTAATGAGAGGAAGTGGGACTGGCTCTGACCTGGACAGTCCCAACTGGCAAGTCCATCTCTAAGCATGTCATTTTGCTAGAGTCAATGCCTCTATATTTGTAATGTGTGCTTATGTGTGATGTGCTACAAGTTGAGTTATATGCTCTGTGAAGATGGTATTTTGGATTATTCCCTCAAAAGGGTGTGTTTCAGTCTCTCTGATAAGATCACATTTTTAAAAAACCTCAATTGGCTGGGAATGTGGCTCAGTAGTAGAGTGCCTCCTCACATGCATGAGGCCCTGGGTCTGATTCCTCAATACACATCCACAGAAAAAGCCGCAAGTGGCACTGTGGCTCAAGTGGTAGAATGCTAGCTTTGAGCTGAAGAGCTCAGGAACAGCGCCCAGGCCCAGAGTTCAAACTCCACGACCCATTAAAAAAAAATAAATTGATTAAAATAAAAAGCCTCAATTTTGGTAGAATTTTTGTTTGGTAGCTCAGTACAAAGAATTTTCCCTTCCAGTGGCCCTTGATACTGCTGGACTTCAGCTGCAGAGCTGGTTCCTAACATATGGTTTCCTTTCTCTCCAGCCAACCATAATCAGACCAGACTTTACCCTGCCAGAAGCTGGAGCAGAGTCATAAAGCTACCTGCTTGCTTTCCACAGAGCACACCTTCTACATTAGGTGGTTTCTAGCCCATACCAAGATGTAGGGCTCCTCTGAGCCTTAATGATTGTCTCCCTCAATGGGAATTATATACTTTAGTGATACAGTTTGTGTATCTTTAACTTGATACTATTCTGGCACATTCCTTGGAAGAGATAGTTTAAGAGTGTGGCTATCAGGTGGGAATGGGAGGGAAAAACTGGGAGAGTGAGGGAAGGGGGGACATTGTCCAAAAAGAAATGTACTCATTTCAATACTTGGCTTATGTAACTATAACCCATCTATATATCACCTTTTTAATAACAATGAAAAATTGAAAGAAAAAAATAAAAGATTGTGGCCATCATCAAATTTTACCTGGCAGCCCAGTGCTGGTTGCTTACACCTGTAGTCCTAGCTACTCTGGAGGCTGAGATTGTGGTTCAAAGCCACACTGAACAGGAAAGTCTGTGGGACTCTTACTTCCAATTAACCACCAGAAAACTGGAAGTGGAGCTGTGGCTCAAAGTTGTAGAGTACTAGCCCTGAGCAAAAGAGCTCAAGGACAGCCCTCAGGCCCTGAGTTCAAGCCACACAACAGACCAAACAAACAAAAACACAACAACTAAATTTAGCTGTTCTTTAATTTTGTTTCTTTTTGTTCCTTTCACTAGGTTTTGGGAAAGGAGTGTTTTGCTATCTTGCCATTAGGTTTCCATTATTCCCTTCCGTCCCCAGTGTAATGTTTCTTTCTTCTCCATAAATGTAAAGTGGAACAGCAGAGAAATGGCTCAACTCTTCCTATAGAAATATCTGTTGACTGCCTTACTTTGAGCAGTGAGACAATATGTAGCTTTTTCTAGAATATATAATAGAAAGCTCTGGGGGAGACCTCAGGAGAGCAAGATTCAATTTTTGAGAAAATCCTGGTTTCATGGCTCTAGGTGTTTTTCTTAACCCTGTGAACTTAATTTTATACTCATTAAAATGCTGTTCTACTTCTGCACTAGGCTGAGGGTGAAAATGAATTATTTTTCTATCAGCAAGAGATATTCAACATAACAAATTAGTTATTACTACTAACAGAAAGAGGAACTCTCAGTTTTTAAATGACCTTCCAAGTTCCCTCCCTGTCTACATAGACAAGGGTATCCACATGTTCCCAGGGAAAACTCAAGACTAGAAATGTATGTAGGAGCACAGCTGAGACACTTACAAAAATGACATTGGTATAAAGACACTATACAATTAATGCACAGATGTCAAAATCACACAATACTTTCATAACTACTTCTCTTTCCAAATAGCCTTCCATAATACTTCTTCAGTTTTTAAATGCAACTTCAGTGGTCTTAGTGTTGAACACCTTGCTTGGGTGCATAGCCAAATAGATCTACTGCCCTGTGCCTGTGAATAATTTACCAATAGCAGGATGTCCCAAGAGGTAAGCAGGCGATAAGAACCTAACTGTGATTATGTAATGTGTTAAATTTTTCACACTAAAGACTCAGGTCAGCTGCTTATGAGTCTGGGCTGCATGCAAGTATCTTTGTGGGTTTTGTTTTTGTCAGTCAAGGGGTTTGAACTCTGGGCCTAGGCGCTGTCCCTGAGTTCTTCAGCTCAAGGCCAGTGTTCTACCACTTGAGCCACAGCACCACTTCTGGTTTTCTAGTGGTTAATTGGAGATAAGCATCTCACAGACTTTCCTTGCCCGGGCTGGCTTTGAACCACAATCCTCAAATCTCAGCCTCCTGAGTAGCTAGTATTACAGGTATGAGCCACTGGCACCTGGCTATTTAAATATCTTTATAATAACTAAATTAAAGGTAAAGAGATTATGTCGAAGCTGCTATGATATTTCTGTAGAGTTGAAATACAGAAGTAGAATGAGGTTGACAGTTAATTAAAAATTACTAAGGTGCTTGCCATATGCTTGGCACTAGACTAGCTGCTTTAGAAACAATTCGTAGTTCTTGTTCTTTTATTTTGACTGGAGGCTGCGTGAGGTTTGGAATCAGAGCCTCACTCTTGCCATTTGAGCCACATCTACTAATGCACAGAACAAAGTCAGACAAAGCAGCAGCAGCAACAGCAGCAACAGCAACAGCAGAAGCACTAAATCCTGACTATCCCTTGGCCCTGATACTGGTAGCTAGTTCTGGGCTCTTTAACCTACCCTCTTCACCTTTTCTTACCCTATCTCTTCCACATGAACTTCAGAGTTCCTTTGCCCTCAATGTTGCTGTTCTCTATTCTCAGGCTTTTTCTTGGTCTTTATGTTCAGCCTGAGGAAATGACCATGACTGGAGCTACCATCCATTGTTGAAGAACACACCATTCACAGATCCTACCAGACACCGTAGGTTCCTCCCACCGATGCCAAACTGGTTCTCTTCCAGTATTTCAGTGCCAGTGAATGTACCACTCTCCACCTCGTCTTTCAACCTGGAACCTCAGGGGATGCCTGTGACTGCCTCTTCTCCTTGCTTACTCCTATATCCAACTGCTGCCACTTGCTTCTTATTCTTTCTCCCATCCATTCCTGCTCAGTGTCCCTCTAGGCACCCTTTACTTTTTGTCTGAGCCTGCAAACTGGTTTGTCTGCTTTTGGTATCATCCTCAGTTCCCCTGAAACTACTTCCTGGCCACTCCCAATCCTCCATCAAACATGCCAGTCACACAAAATACTTGCATTTCCCAGTGTTCTCTCACCTCCATATTTTCATGTGGCTTTGTATGTCTTTCATCTCTATGATGTTTATACCCTCTGCCTAGCATTCAACATCTTTTCCTGGTTAATGAATTCAACTTCTATTGATCCTTTAAAACTCAGATATCACCTTCTTCGGGAAGCCTCCTACTAATGTCTCTCTTCCCAGGGTCAGATTCCCTGCCTTTATACTGATACTTAACTATTGTCTCAAAAAATATTGACAACATAAAAAGTTCCTCTTCATTTCAAATTGAATGTAAAGGCAGAGGATAAATTTTCATTAAAAAACTGTAGTAGACAGACTACATGATTGTAAACATGATTGTTAACTTAGCATTGCCCATTAAGGACTGTGATCCCTACATCTTAGGTATACACTGTCACCAGGCAGACACTGAAAGCAGCCATACTTGCTAACAATGCCACTCCCTTATTTAGACTTACAAGGTATTGGGTAAAGGAGATGTTTTTCTTCTGGCCATTTCTTTCAGGTAAGATAATCAATTGGCTAAAAACGCAGCACATCTATGGAAGCAGCTGAAATCTACATGTCCTAACCTCCTGCTCTGGGCTCTGGTTTAGTCTCTGTGGCTTCCTACTGGATGCTCTTTAGAGACATCAGGACAACACTTAAAAGCTAACATAGACTGTTTCCTCATTTACAAAATGATGACTACATCTCAAAGGATGCTTTTCTGACTAAAAAGTTATTTGGACTCATTCCTTGTGCTAATCTGATTCCTCTGGGAACTCTCATTACTGAGAATGGATACAATGCACAAAGACCAGGCTCACCACCAAGGTCCCACCTCTGACAAAAGCATCACAGACTAAGAATGGTTGGCCAAGAGATCTTGAATGCATGCTTCAAAATATTAGAAATATGTTGACAATACCCATACATCCCTTGCTATAGTTAAGTATAGAAATTCAACTTACTAAATTTTCTCAAAACCGTAAATATCACACTTCATTTCAGAGGAAGATATTTCCTTCCTTAGCTTCTAAATTTACTTCTTTGAAATTTCACATATGCCTTTTCATTCTAGTATTATATGAATCCCTTTTAGATGCTCAGAAAACAAAGCTCTTAGCAATTAGTGTTTTGGTTACCTGGTGATGCCTTCCATGCTACTGCTAGAGGCACCTTTAAAAGCATTGCTCGATTATAAAATACATTTAACCATAGAAATTTTCAGAAAGCATATGAGGGAAAAGTCCAACCCTAGAAACAATTACTTGGTCTAGCTCCCACTAGTCTTTTTTCTAACCCTTTTCACCTAGATGGGATTATTTTATTTTATTTTTTGTCAGTTGTGGGGCTTGAACTCAGGGCCTGAGCACTGTCCCTGAGCTTTTTTGCTCAAGGCTAGTACTCTACCACTTTGAGCCACAGCATTACTTCCATGTTTCTGGTAGTTAACTGGAGATAAAAGTCTCATGGACTTTCCTGCCTGGTTTGGCTTCAAACCATGATCCTCAGATCTCAGCCCCCTGAGTGGCTAGGATTGCAAGTGTAAGCCACCAGCATCCAGCAAGATGATCCTTTGTGTACTATTTATTTTCTCTGTTTCCACCTAAGCCTTTTTTCTATATTCACAATACAAGGTAGCTTTGGTACCAAGCTTTGTTTAGAATGAGACACAGGTAAAATGAAGCTAGAGAAATAAATGACTTGGTAGTGATAGACTGCTCCCTGCCTATACCCCCACCGCCAGGGCAGCACTACTGCACTGCCATTGCTGAATCTCTCAGATGCTATCTTCTGCATCACTGACTTCAAGCTAGGGTGCATCCTCTCTGAGGACTCCTCAGGCTGGAGAAACAGAAGAATACTGAACCACCATCCTTATCTTCCCCACACTCTCAAGGCCACCCTAAGCTCTGCTCATAGACTCTTCAGTCTGAAGGAATCACTTTCCAATTCTCCCTATATTTGTCTATTTCATTTTTTAAATTTTACATTTTTCAAAACCCATCTCTGAACAACAGCTTCTGTAAACTATTACACTCTTGTGATAGGACCGAGTTGGTTTTATACATGTTCTCTTGATGTGGCCACTTCTTTGTGACAGCACAATGCTGATGAAAAGAGGCATATAGCAGAGTATGTAGAAGAGACCATTGGATATTTTATCAACAATTTTGTTTTTTTTTTCAAGTAAGCAATGATGAACCTTTTCTCTTCATTTTTATCCTTAAAAGAATGTCTGATAAGAGAACAGCCAACTCTTTTTTCTTCTTTTCTTTTTAAAAAATTTTTGTGGTCCTAGGGTTTGAACTCAGGACCTTAAGCTTGCTAGCCACATGCTCTACTACTTGAGACAACCTCTCAAATCTTTTTTGTTTTTTTTCCTTTTTTGCCAGAACTGAGGCTTGAACTCTAGGCTCGGGTCCTGTGGTTGAGCTTCTGTGGATTTTCCTGCTCAGGCTGGCTTTGAACTGTGATTCTCAGATCTCAGCCTCCTGAGTAGCTAGGATAATAGGTATGAGTCACTGGTCTGGTTCATGCCCTGAAATCATTTTTAAGGGTCTCCAATTTTGCCTAGGGTGACCAAGGGCATGATTTTCCTACCTCTGCCTCCCAAGTAGCTAGGAGTATAGGCATATACCACCATGGCTGGCTTTTCCTCTCCCTTCCTTAGGGAGTGGGAGCCCTTAAGTAAGTGTTCTACTACTTGAGCCATATTCTTAGTACCTGGCTGATTTTTTCAAATAGGATCTTTAACTTTTTCCCCCAGCTGGCAGTGAAACACATCATCCTATCTTTATCTCCTGAGTAGTTGTAATTATAGATATAAGGTACCATGCTTGGCTCTTCTTCTCTAAGTTGTTTTTTTCTGCTTTTTCTTGCTATTTGGGCTCTTCCAGTCCTACGGTGTGTCAGAGGCAATTTTAACAACTTCCAAAGATTAACATGAACGAGGCTGAAAAGTAGATGTTATTATCATTTTCACTGTGCAGTGGAGAAAACAGAGATTCTGAGAGATTACATGAAGTACTCCAAGCCTCCCAACTGTGAGTTGGAATTCAAATTAAAAAACAAAACAAAAAAACAACAACAAAAAAACTAGCTTGACCAACCTTTATAGCCATATAACTGAAGGCCACAACTGAACATTTACTATAATAAATCCCAAATGCTAGGTAAGGATGTTCTTGATCTTAGAGGAGAAATATAGAACATAACACCAAACCCAGGTAATGGGACAGACACAAACACCAAGACCAATTCCTATGATCACAAAGAACAGGCTTCCTCCAAATACTGGGATATACCTCAAGGTCATTTCATTGTTGGTCAGATCTACAAAGAATGAGGGTAGTGGGACTCATGGTCCTGGAGTATGTCTGTGAACTTCTGGCAAGAACCCTGACATGTCTTCACATTATTTCCCAAGTGAGTCCTCACCATTGGCCTCACACCCAGTTAGAGTAGGACAGCCAGCCCAGCTCACCCGCATTTCTTGGGAAGCAGCATCCCAATAAATGACAATTTACTTGTGAGAGAACAGCCTGCTTTTTCCATTTGTATATCATGAAGTCACACAAATTCAACCACTTATTGCCAAGCATCAATGTGTTCTTCTGTTAACACATGAAACAAGCAAGTCTTTTACAGAACACTCCATAAACAGTAGAGTGCAGGAACTACCACACCACCACACCAGTGACCTCCTGTTGGATGGCCATGCCCACAACAGAGGTTCCTGAGACCCTCAGTCCCACTTTCTTCCCAGAATGCAGACATACAAGTTGACTTGGCTTTTTAGTATTCTGACCTGCAGCACAGGTGCTCATATAGCCCATACTTAAGTCTGTTAGAAAGGCTAATTCGGACCTTGACATTACAGTCTTGAGCAATGATAGACTTGGGATTCAAGCCTATCCAAACAAAGTGCACCACCTCCCCCCAAATCTGTGTCCTCAGTACCCATCACCAACAAAGCCAAAATCCAATTGCCCTATCTCTTCCCTGTAAGAGGCACTTGGTTTGCTGCCTTCTCGACCCACTCTCAGGGAGGCCCTCATCATTTCTTGCCTCAGTGATAACTTTCTTACAGTTCCAGTATTTCCTTCTTAATACAGGCCAGAACTGTCTTGCTCTCCACCTACTTGCTCTCAAACCCTCAGGAACTTGCTACTGCACATAGGAGAAAGTACAGCTCCTGACCTGGGTTGCTGGAGCCCTGATCAATCCAAAAAAGATGGGTGGAAGGGTAACCTTTTTTTCCCCTTACCTTTCCTTCCTGCCAGACCAAGGACAGTCCAAACAAGTCTCATCTTTCCACAGCCCAAGCTACTCCCTCTCTCTTTCTAGAATGTCTCCTTTCTACCTGATGGGCCTAGAAGGGCTCAACACTGACATCTCCTCCCACAGGAAGCCCTCCTTAATGGTCCCAACTCAATGAGTAGGTATTACACAGAACCTATGCCCACCTCCACCTCCACGGCACACACACCACAACAGCATTATCACTTTTTCTGCAGTGTCTTTTCTACCAGCCTATTAACTCATTTCACTGTCCCTAAGATCCAGCGTGGTGATCAGCACACAGTAAATAATATGCCAAACCAAAGAGCCTAGAAATCCAAGCCCACTATGCTGCCACCTTTTGCCCTTTCTTGACATCGAGGTTGGACTTACCAACACAATCGCAGGTAGGGAACTCAGCCTGGGCCCTCTTTGCAGGTGTGTCCAGCAGACTCTTGGTGGGCGTGTCCAGGTACTTAAGAGGTGACTCCAAGAAACCACTGAGGGTGGGTGTGAGTGGATTCTCAGCCTTAGTGGGTGTAGCCTCCTGGCTTACTTCCTCTGAATGGAAGCAGGTGGTTGAAAGCACAGTCACAGCTCCTGAAGACTCAATCTTGATCTGCTTGGGAGAGCGGGTGGCAAAAGGGCTTTCAGGGGCTGGGATACAAGTTGGCTGGTTCTCGGTGTCTTGAATGGGCACAGAAGGGGGGCCAGGAAGCCCAAAGCTATCCCCAAATTCGGCCTCAAACTGCCGGATGAGCTCTTCTAACTTGTCATCGGCAGGGGGAAGGGGGCCAGTGGAGCCTGGCTGCAGTGCTGCCATAGGGCTAGGGGACCTCATTTCCTGAGTAGGGGGCAGCAGGCTGTCCCCGGAGGGACTAGGTGCAAATAGCGCAAGAGAAGGTTCTGGGGGCAAGGGGATGGCAGAGCCCTGTGTGGTAGGAAGAGGGTCAGGGAGAGGGGCTGGTGGAGGTGCCTGCACTTCCTCAGAGGCTGGGGATCTCAGCCCTTCCAGAATGATCTGCCTGAGAGGCAGGAAGAGAGGCTGCACTTCCCGGGACCTGGACTTCTTGATCTGAATTGGCTTTCTGACACTGGGCTTGATCCCAGGGGTTGCTTTCTCCGTTCCCACAAGAGCTCCAGCTGGTGTAGAGGGCTTCTTCTTCTTTTCCTTGGGTGGTCTATCTGGAGGCCGGGGGGCAGGTGAGCTTGGTGGGGCCCACCAGCCAGAAGCAGGAGGCTCTGATGGAGCAGGGAATGAGGCATCATGGGCCTGTTCTAGAAAGAGACTGCGTTTGTGGTGGAGGTGCTGCTGCAGGGCAGTCTGAGCCTTCTGGTGGGTGTCAGGTTCTGATGATGGTGGGGGAGCCTCCCTCTGGAGATTGGGGGATGGTGATGGGGCTGGGGAGGAAGAGGATGCCTCAACTTTGACCTTGGGCTTGGTGGGCAAGGCCTCAGGTCTCTTGAATACTGACTGGATGTAATCACTGGCGCTGCCCAACAGCTGCTCCAATTCAGCCATGGGGTCAGGGCTGGGGCGGGAAACAGGCCAGGAGTTCCGGGGGTTTGTTGCTGGTGGGGTTTCAGTGCCCCAGGCCTCAGAAAACTCAGTCCTTGGAGTTGCTTGGGGGAAGGCTGGGCTATTGGGAACAAATGGTGGGTGTTCCTCAGGGGGAACCACAGGCCATGAGGGAGCCCGGAGGTAGGACTGGGGGGACCTGAAAGGGGCAGAAGGGGACAAGGCCTCAGGGAGGGGACAAGAAGCCTGGGAGGTGGAATGAGAAGGCTGGGGGAGGGCGGAAGAGAGCTGTGTGAGTGCCTCGATGGCGATGGCGGTCTGCAGGCTGATGTTCTTTTCCTTAGCGATGCTCAGGGCACTCTGGGACAGGGGCAGACCCTCCAGGGGAGGTACCTGGGGGACCTCAGCGCTAAGGAGTGGCCTGGTGCTGGGTGCTGGGAGGCTAGCATCTCCAGGAGGCAGAGGCCCTGGGAGCCGGGGCCGCTCCTGCCCTCCCTCCATGACCACAGACTTGATCTTCCCCTCCAGCCACTCGAGGTAGTCAGGGCATTCTGGGCCATCGCAGTTGCAGTTGGGTGGTTTCATGCCATGCCGTGCAAGGGCCAGGGCTGTCTGCAGGGTGTCAAGGTCTTCACTGCCAGCAGGGCAGCCTTCAGGCCCTGGCCGGGGGCCCCTGTTGTTGTTTCCAGCCTCACGACTCATCTCACGGTTGAAGGTTTCATAGAGCCGGGTGCTAAGGGCCCCATAAGAGGATACAGCTTCGGCCACAGCCGAAAAGGCCACCAGATCGTGGGCATCTTCCAGGCGAGCAGTGTGGGCTGGGGCTGGGGCAGCGTCCCAGTTGGGCTTCTGGTCTACCCGCCAAGGACCCGCAGCTCCCAGTAGACTGGGTCCGGCGGGCTCTCTAGCACCATTGACCGGCGCCCCTGAGGTGCTTAGCTGCCTTGAGTCCCCATGGTACACTGGCCCTGAGTCCATCTGACCTGGAACAGGTCCATCAACCGGGCTGAGCTCTGAGCCTGTCTGGAGAGAGAGGGAAGAGGAAAAAAGGAGGAAAAAATGAACCATGCTGTTGGAAAAGCATTTCTCTGCTTCACAGCACCAGGGGCATTTCTAATCCCCATTTCCTTACAAATTCTATTGAACTGACCAAGCCTCAGTTCATCTTCCCACACTCCATTCCTTAGTTGGCTTTACCAGCAAAAATGGGAAAGAAAAACTCTTTAAGAGATCCTGATGTGGAATCTCATGTTGCTCATGCTCTCTGAGAGCCCGAGTTTGACCCCTGACAGGACTCCCACAAAACTAAGATACCAGAAAAAGGTCCTTAACTTACAATGTCCAAAAATCTCACAGGATCCTGTTTTCTTTAATATTTTTTGTCAAGAGGGAAAGAAAACTAACCAAGTTCATATGCTGTTCAGGAGTAAAAAAAGCTGTGTTCCCTCAGCTGACCAGGACTCAGTCATACCATCCTAAGTAAAGAGCCCAAAGTTAGCCGGGTGCCAGTGGCTCATGCCTATAATCCTAGCTACTCAGGAGGCTGAGATCTGAGGATCACGGTTCAAAGCCAGCCCAGGCAGGAAAGTCTGTGAGACTCTTATCTCCAATAAACACCAGAAGACCAGAAATGGAGTTGTGGCTCAAGTGGTAGAGCGCTTGCCTTGAGCTGAAGAGCTGAGGGACAGCGCTCAGGCCGAGTTCAAGCCCCACAACTGACCAAAAAAAAAAAAAAAAAAAAAAGAACCCAAAGTTTCTTGCTCTGTCAAGCCTTTGCTTAAGCACAGGTTGACCTTAGGGTGCTAGTGACATACCCAACCTTCCCTCAAGCCATTGATACACACACATATACAATACACCTAATGTATACAAAACACACAAAAGAGAAGGCATGACAGAAAGGCCCCAATCCAACAAGGTAAAAGTTAATACATAATAAAACTGTTTGCAAGACTTTTTCTTTTCAGTTTTAAACTCAGAACCTTTCTCTTGTTAAGCAGGCACTATACCACTTAAGACACATCCTTATCCCTTTTTGCCTTAGTTATTTTCTCAAACAATCTCTCTTTTCCTCCTCTCCCTGACCAGTGCTTCCCCTCCCCCACCCATCCAGGCTAGTTTGGACTGTGATCATCCTATTTATGCTTCCTGAGTACCTGAGATAACAGGTGTGTACCACCATACTCATCTCCATACCCAGTCAAGATATGGTCTCAGACTTTTTGTCTGGGCTAGCATTAAACTGTGATTCTTTCAGTCTCCAAGTAGCATGAGCTACAGTGCCTGGCCTGTTTGCAAGCCTAATCTCTTACCAAAATTTTTTCCATAATATAGAACACCAAGGAAAAGCATAGAAGGAATGATAGACTTTGAAAGTCATAGTGGAAGCTGCTAGTAGTAGGTAGAAGACTGATGAAGTACAGATCAGTATACACATGGTCTATGAAAGCCTCTTGAAGATTACTTCATTACAATAATAACTTCATGGTTGTTACAGTTGGATCTAGAATGTTTCCAAGGTTCATTTGTTGAAGGCTTGGTTCCTGGTGGGTGGTGCTTCTGGGAGTTGGTAGAAATTTTAGAAAGTACAACGGAGCATGTCTTTGGAGGGATATTGGTGCCTCTACCCATTTGCCTCTCTCTCTCTCTGCTTCTTGGCCTCCATGAGAAGAACAATTCTGCTTGCTACATGCGCCTCACTGACATGATGTTCTGCCTTACCACATGCTCATAGCTATGGGCGAAGTAACTGGACACTGAAATCACTGAAACCATAAGCCAAAATAAATCTTTCATTCTAAGCTGCTTGTCTCAAGTACTTTATCACAAAAATGGGAAGCTGACTAATTGTGGAGAACTCTAGTAGGCATCGCCTTAACCAAATAAGCAAAGTTAGCATCACCAACATCATGTGCCTCTTAATTATACATTGATAACACCAGTCACACAGAACTCCTGCCAAAATCTAGAATCCGGATCTATTCATGAGGAAACGAAAGATAAACCCAAATTGCAGGGTGTTGTACAAAGTATTTAGAATGTTCTCTTCAAAAATCTCAAAGTCAAGAATCTTTTCCAGTTTAGATTCTAAAATGGGGAAAGGTGGCACTATTAATACAAAAAAGGTGGCAAAAATATATGGGACAATAGATAAAATTTGAATATTGGCATAGATGATCCTGTGAACATCTTAATCTTCTTGACTTGGATCATCGGACTATAGTTATATGAGAATTGTTCTAACTCTTAGGGTATATACAGAAGTATTTAGGATTAAAGAGGCACAGTTTTTCTAACTTAGTCTCAATCAGATTAAAAAATAATTACATTCATAAAAACATGCAGAGAAAATGAAGTAAATGATGCAAAATATCAACTTTTTGAATAGGCTGGAGTTCCAAGAACTATTTTTCCAACTTTGGTATATGTTTCAAAAAATCCTATCAAAATTAAAAGTTAAAGAGAGTTTAGTCCTTTCGGTAAAACACAAAGTGTTTTAATTGGGTGGCTAAGAAGAAGCCAGATCCAAGACTTTCAGATATGGTGATAAATGGGCTCCAAAGTAGTGAAGAAAACTGGGACTTGGGGACAGCCCTTTGGGAAGTGAGACCTGCCCACAGCTCCTGCTTCATCTCCACCATTGCTCCCGTTCTGGCCACAAAGAATTCTCTTATTTCTCCAATAGGCCTAGTTCTCTAAGATCACCAGGCTTTGTACATGCAGCTTTTCCAGCATCTTAGATGAATTACTCAGACTTATCCTTCTACCACTAGTTTATTATCACCTATTCTCTTACCTAGCTAACAGAGGTTTTTGTGGCCTCTGCCCCTGAGCTCTCAGGACACCCTGTACACTGTGGCTCCCAGGTTCCCATGGTCCCTCTGTGAGCACTTACCACATGCTATAAACTATTTTCTGTTCAAGTAGTTGCCTCCCCCATCTAGTGGTAGCTCCCACAGGCAATGTCCAGCTCCTAATGACTTCTATGTCTTCTGCTTGTAGCTGAGGCAACTTCATACTCCTGAGAGAAAGAAAGGCCTCCCTTTCCTATTGGTCATGGAATAGGGTAACCCTTACCAACACTGGTAAAAGACTACCTTTCTAATACCTAGGATGTGGCTAATGACCCAGCACTTCCTTCTTTCTTAGAAACCTACACAGATGTGGCTAGCAGACTACAAAATCTGAAGTGATCAAATTTTACCTACTTCTGTACAAAAGACGAGCACATATAACCAAGAGGAAATGTGAAAGAATAGCAAGGATTTACAAAAACAATGTCAGAAAGACTAATGCTGCATGAGCAGAGGCCTCCCCAAAATGGTCAGGTCAACTAAACAGGGATTTAAGAAGATATTTTGGTGTGTGAATAAGAACAAGGAAGGGGTAAGGCTAGCTATGTGCCTCTGAATTTCCTGCAAAAGAAGATATGTTCATAACCTTGGACAAAAAAGCTCAGGAACATTGCCCAGGCCCAGAGTTCAAGCTCCAGGATTGGTGTGTATATGTGCGTGTGTGTGCACACACACAATGCTTTCAGACTAAAAAGAGAAGAGAAAAAAATAGATGTAGGTTATGAGGTGAAGGAAGTGAAGCTAGTATGGATGGAAGATTTCAAGAAACCCTAAGTACCAGTTTCCTGGCCAACAGATCCCACCATTTCTCAACACCTGCCAATCCTGGAATAAACTCACCAGCAGGAGAAGCTGCCAACAGGCACGGTGTGAAAGCATCATTTCTAACACCTAGTCCACCGATATGAAGAATCCAGTAGGATTCCTGAATGAGTAAACAGAGGAAGCACAAAGAGCCTGGTTCTATGGCAAACCATGCCTCGTGTCATATAATCAGTAGACAAGTAGATGGAGAGATACTATGGCAGATAGTTCACAAATCTGGGGCCAAATATGCCTCATATTTTACTTGGCCCATATAGTACTAGTATTGTTTTGCCAAAATTAAAAAAAAAAAAATCAACCTGCAAATAAAATCTGGATTTTCTTGAAGGTTCATTTTGCCCTGGAAAATCTGTTAACAGAGCAGTGGCTACTGGTTACACAGATCATAATGTCTCCACTTCACACCCGATTTCACCATCCACGTTGCTTTCTACGAATCAAGGCCAGAGGTCAGGGATTGATTACTTACTAATTGCCTGAATTAATTATCACATCATTCACTGTGCTACTTGCCAAGCCCTTGCAAGCATTTAAGTTTGCAATTTGGTCTGTAGATGGTAAAGTTTCATAAGGTCTGCTGTGACCCCTTTGAAGCAAGCTACATAGAGTTAGGGGCTCACTAATGGCTAGAGGGTCACATGCAAATGATACAAATGGTGTATTAGCTGGTGAAGGGGAAATCTCCAGTAGTCTGCAACAGGGCTATGTTCTTGGACCAGTCCTATTTGACATATTTAAGCAATAACAATAGAGAAGGCTGGGAAGGTGGCTCAGTGGTAGAATGCTTGCCTTGCATGCATGAGGCCCTGGGTTCGATTCCTCACACCACATAGGCAGAAAAGGCCAGAAGTTGTGCTGTGGCTCTAGTGGTAGAGTGCTAGCCTTGAGCTGAAGAGCTGAGGGACAGCGCCCAGGCCCAGAGTTCAGGCCCCACGACAAAAAAAAAAAACAATAGAGAAGGCACACTTATTGAGAAGGCAGATGTTGAAAACAGGAAGGATAAACTGAGTACCAGATGCCGAAAGGTCAACAGGCTAGAGATAAAAGCTTAACAGGGAAAACAGAGTCCCATACTAAGGCCCTAAACTACATCATGCAAACAACAGATAGGAGAAGCAAATAACAATGTCAGTAGTGTGCATTAAATGTATTAGGAATTAAGAAAGATAAAAAGATGACAGTTAACTGATGGTACACTCAGTGCGATGTGATATAGCAGTTTCAGTCTGCAACTCGTGGTTTATTCAAACTTTCTGACTACAATGAATGGTAAGAAATACATTTTATAGTGCAATCAATTAGATAGAATACTAGATGAATTAATATGCCTTTTTCTTTTCTTTCCTTCCTGTTTAAGGCAGGCTGAAACCTCTTCTTTTTCTTTCTGCAGTACTGGGCTTTGAGTTGAGCTTCATGTTTGCTAGCTAGAAGCTCTATTGCTGAGATACACATCCAGCTCTTTTTTGGCTGGCTATTTTTGAGATGGGCAGCACTTCCTGCTCAGGCATGCACCTGGACCATAATCAGCCTACTTTAGGCTTCCTGTTGTAGCAGGGATGACAGGTACACACTACCATGCCCAGCTTATTTTTTCTGCCTGGGTAGGTCTGAAATCATGGTCCTCCCAATCTCAGTCTGGCTCAGACTGTAGTCTTTCAAGTTGAATAGACAGATCCCTCAGTTTGACAACACATATGGCAGATGTGTGTGACAGCACTGCTCTGCCCAGCCTGTACTTTAACATAGGCTCCTATGTAGAGCCACATTCTCCAAGGACACAGAGGGAAAAAAAGCAGGACAGCTCTAATTGTAACAATCACCATAAATATACACAACTATAATTTGTCAATAAAAACAAGTAATGCAAGGAAGAAGTTCCATTTGGTTGTAGAATAGAATTAGACTTGTTTTGAGTTGCCCTGAAGGGTGGAATTTAAAAATGGATGAAGTTTTGTGCACAGAGAATTTAGTCTCCATTTAGGGAAGAATTTTCTTAATATTCCAATACTCAAAAATGCAATGAACCCAATCCCTCTAACAGCCAAGAAGTAATGAGTTCTTCTCCATGGAGATAGTGACATGGAAACCCAGCAGCTGTCTGGCAAGTATCAGCAGGGAGGCAGGGCAATGCAGGGAAAGGAAGGAGGTCAGTTCAGGTCCTTTCAGACTCCCAGCTCAGAGCTGTTCAATCCTAAACCCCTTACTTTCTCCTTTGGAACTGTAAGGATGCTCATCCATATAGGCATCCTGCCTAGACTTCTCAACTGTTCTAACTCCAACCCCAAGGGGTAGTCTGTCTAAAATGGAATAAACTCTCCATCTCCTTTTCCAACTTTTCTACTTTTGTACCCACCAATGTTTCCCACCTAACCATTACATGTAGTCTCACAACAAGCCCAGTCATCAGAGCCAAACGGCCCTAAATATGAACTGTTTATCTCCTTCCACTCCATACCTTCCCTTCCTTCCTAATCAGGCCTTTGTGTATGTGTGCATGTATGTATGCATGCATATGTTATGTGTGTATATGTGTGTGTGCACGCATGTGTGTGTTCATGTGCATGCTGGTCAGTGCCTTGGCACTGTCCCTGAACTTCTTTTCTCAAGCCACAGATCCACGTTTGGCTTTTTTGGTGGCTAATTGGAGATAAGTATCTCATGGACTTGACTATCTGGGCTGGCTTCAAACCCTCAGATCTCAGGCTTTTGAGTGGCTAGGATTACAGGCATGAACCACTGGCACCCAACTCATGCATATTTTTCAAATGTCCCGTGCAACAGTGACTCCTTTAAGGAATTCTATACACCTTACCCCCTCTTCCACCAAAGACACAGACATACTCATGCTCACTTTTCCACCTACCGAGAACATACCTCACCCTCCCTGTACACTCCCAGCCATCAATTTCTACCTGTCTTCAGATTTTAAGGACTATTTTAAAGATGCACGTTAGTGCTTAGTATGCATAGCAGACTGTATTTTCCAAGCATGGCCCCAGCAATATATCTATCCCGTAAATTTCTCTCATTTGTGACTTTGGCATTTTTCACAATGCCAACTAGAGATCTCCACTCTCTTTCCTCCAGTCTGGGTGGGCTTGTAACTATGGTAGAAGTGACACTACCTGACTTTCAAAGCTGAATCAAGAGGCAGTACAGCCTCTTCTGGTACTGTCCCAACACTCCTGGAGCCAAGCCAGTATGCTGTGAGGACACCCACGACCATAAGAAGTCCATATGCAGAAGTCGTCCTAAGGAGTCTTTGAGTATCCCAGCCCAGATACCGAGTTACTTGTAGCTCCTAAGCATTCTCAATTAAGACCTTAAACATTAAGGAATGATTCCAAATGGTATCATTTCTAACCAATCCATGGAATCTAAGAGCATAATAAAGTGATAGGCACATATGGCTATGTTTTGGGGCAGTTGGTTACAATACAGCAGACTGTATTTCAGGAACCTTAAAAATATAAAAGATGAAAGGAGAGACGCAGGTCAACAAATGTCCTAAAGCACACCAGTGCTTTGAAAGCAGAAGTTCTTAGGGTCTAGTGGAAGGTGAGAGCTGTGACTTAGGTGACAAAGCTGTGTGTACACATCAGCTCCTCAGGAAGTAGTAGACTGAGGGCTTAGGTCTCTTCTTGGATTGTAGAAAGATATTTCTTTGCCTGTGAGATGAGGGAGGAGTTTGTTTCTTTTACGAAGGCATGCATGCATCCAGAAAAGTTCATCTGTAAAGGTGGACAGGCATTTGAACGAAGAGGAGGAGGCTGAGGAGGAGGAATTCCAGACGAAAGGGAGAGCATATGCAAAAGGCATAGTCATGGCCAGGGGCTGGTGACTCATGCTGTATTTAATCCTAATAACTCAGCAGGCTGAGATCTGAGGATCATGGCTCAAAGCAAGGCTGGGCAGGAAAGTCTGTATGACACTTATTTTTGCTTATCTTTAATAAAGTACTAAAAAGGGCGAAGTGGAGCTGTGGCTCAAGTGGTAGAGCTCTAGCTTTGAGCAAAAAATACTCAGGGATAGCATCCAAACCCTGAGTTCAAGCCCCAGGACCAACAAAAACCCACAGTCAATACTGGACACTGGTGGCTCATGCAGGAGGCTGAGATCTGAGGATCATGGTTCAAAACCAGCTGGAGCAGGAAAGTCCATGAGACTCTCAGAAATTTAGAAGTGGCACTGTGGCTCAAATGGTAAAGCACTAGTCTTGAGCTGGAGAGCTGAGAGGCAGTGCCCAGGCCCAGAGTTCAAGCCCCACGACTGACAAATAAAAACAAGAAAAAAAAAAAAAGATCAAAAATGAACTATACAACTTTTGGGTGGGGGACAGGAGGGAAAACTGGGAGAGAAATGAAGGAAAGGATGACACTGTCCATAAAGAAATGTACTCATTACCTGACTTATGAAATGATAACCCCTCTGTATATCACTTTTATAATAACATTTTTTTAAAACCCACAGTCATAATGAACTCAGGCAGGCCTGGGGATGAACTCCCTCAAAAGGGAGGAGGCAAGCATGTGGGTCACAGCATGAATACCACAGAAATACCAGATAGTCTAATACCACTGTCCAAATCTATGAGAGAAAAGACCTGAACTAGGGCACTGGCAGGGAGATGGGGATGAAACACAGTTAAGGAGGTAAAATGTAACTGTAAAGGAGTAAGACAGGAAGAAAATCAACAGATTCTTTTTCTGCATATCCCAAAATCCGCAGCCCCCACCCATGGCCTCATTCTGTTAAGGACCTTTATAGAAGGCTATGTGACTAACTCCCCTCATCTTAGGGTAACAGGGACTTACACCAGGAAAACTGAAAAGTGGTAAAAATTCATCAGGCAGAGAAATATCTTTCTACAATCCAAGCAAGAAGAGACCTAAGCCCTTAGTTTACTACTTGAAAAGCTGATGTGTACACACAGCTTTGTCACCTAAGTTACAGCTCTCACCTTCCACTAGACCCTAGGAACTTCTATCAGGGGCCCTTGCATCCTGCTTGGTAAATATTCATCTATCACCTCCTCAGCAGCAAACTCCCTTCCTAGATTTCCAAATCCTCACTAGCCCTTAGACATCTGCAGGGATTCAACAGTAGCAGCTTGCCACTAGATGTGGGGCAAGGCTGAACAATAGTGGCACTCCACTCCCCAACCCTTTATTTGGCCACCATGAGGAATACAGAAATGACACCAGCTTCCCAAATCTTTCCTAATTCACAGAGTAACAACATGTGGAGACAGATTAGCAGTTCTCTACTAAAGGGAAATAGAAGGGAGGAGGGAAGATTAAAGACATTTTCATGGAAGAGCAAAGTCTTCATTGATCATTCTTTCTTAGGCCCTCTGAGAAAGTAAAGTTGGGGAGGAACAGAGTCCGGAGGGTTGGCTTAGTACTGTCAGCAATTATACACCATGTCAGAAGAAACATGTTCAGCCAGAAAGAATAAACCTGCCACCAACCTCCTCAGTGGCCCGTGCTCTAAAATGGAATCTCTAAGAGTGAATTCTCATGTGACTCCAAGATAATGGTGGCTGCTTCCTTGCCAGCTGGCTACTAAATCCCACTTGGAGCTTTCCCAGCCACATACCCCACCAGCTCTTCTCCTCTGCTCAGACAACAGCTGTTTAGGGTTTGAACATTGCAGCTCCACCCTTTCCTTCAGTCCCACAGTTCAGCATTCACCTCCACATGAAGCCAAATCCTTCCTTCGTCCCCCAAATGAGTAGCCCCATTCTCTCTAATAGCACACAGGTCATATTTATGGCCTAGTCTGTCTGGAGCTGATCAATTATTTATCCCTTAAGAATATCCTCCCTCCTGGGATTTACTGACAAAGCCAATCTGTAAGCGGAGATAGAGTTCTAGGGGACTCTTGCAGAGGATGTGTACATTTGTCGGCTTTTGCAGAAGAGAGGAAGGACAAGTGAGAGTGAGAGCATGCACGTGCATGAGAGAGAGAGAGAGAGAGAGACGGAGACAGAGACAAAGAGAGAGACAGAGACAGAGACTGAGATTGAGACAGAAAGTGCATGTGGGCATGTGCACACACATGCACACGCACGCGCGTGCACACACTAGCCAGATGGGTGTAAACCTCTGCTACCAAACTGGTCCTGTCTGAGACAGGAAACCCAAGAGGGTTATGTCTAACTTCTGGAACCACCATGTGCTATTGGAGGGCATTTTTATGTGAGGGGAAAAGTGGTTTTTGTGGTTACTAGGTACATATCTGTAAAACATTTTGAAATCTAATGTTTTTCCTACTACTAAATGGAAAGATACAGACCTTTCAGTATCTAGGAGGAAGCTCAGGAGAATGCTGAAATGAGCCTAATTCCCCAAGTTAACTATATCTGGCAAAAGTACAAACTTTTCATGCCTTCTGACCTAGCAATAATAAATGTGGCTCCCAACAAGAAAGGAAAAGAAGATGAAATAGGAAAGTCTTCAAAATTCTTGATGGAATACCCTTATGAGATGATGTATTTTGCTAATTATTTCACATTCATTTATCTCATTTAATTATCACTAACTATTGAGTAGACACCTTAGATAAAGAAATGAATACAGAGGTTAAGTAACACCTCTGGATCACACAGTAAGCCAGAAAAGTGGTACTGCTAAGTACTAAGTACTACTAAAAACTCTTAATTTTACTACAGGAAATGCAAAAATAAGACAACAGTTACATGTAAAAAAGATTTTCTCTGAAGCATTAACAGAAAAATGACCACCTTAGTGTTTCAACAACAGAAGTATAGTTTTTAAGAGTTCTTCATGAAAATAAAATGGGGAATAAACACATGAAAACACTCATCTTTATTAATAATTAGAGAGCTACAAAATAAGACCACAATGAGGCTAGATATGATAGTTTATTCCTGTAATAACAGTTCTTAAGAGGCTGAGGCAGGAGGATTGCAAGTTTGAGGCCATACTACATAATGAGCCCCTGTCAGGGAAGGAAAGAAAGAAGGAAGGAAGCAAACAAGCATATTGAGATTCCATTCCATATGCATCATATAGTAAGAACATTTGGTTTGAATCTTGCACCCACAACTTACTAGTTGTGTGAGCTTAAACAAGTTAGTCAATCTCTCCGTGCCTGCATTTCCTCATCTGTAAATTGGACACTAATAACAGTACCTATCTAATAAAGCTGTCAGGAGGATTCAACAAACACACAGAAAAAGCACTTGTAACAGCACAGGTGATACAATAAGCACCAAGAGACTATTCTAGTTTAACACCAAGGGCTGCTGGGGTTTAGCAACAGCCTTTCCTAGCAAGAAGGCAAAACAAGAAGGAAAGTTTTATGGACTACATGCACATAGATACTCACAACAGTATTACTCATAAACACTAAAGCGTGGAAATATTCTAAATGTTCATCAACCACAGAATATGCAACTCAATAGTATTCAGCAGCAAGAATGAACAAACCACAAATGAACCTCAGCAATTTTGATTTTTTTAACACATTTTGAAGGACTGAATACATTCTGCTGATTTTATAGAGCTCTAATAAACAAGCCAAGTTAAATGTAAAGGAATGTAAGCACATGATGAAAACTTTAAAAGACAAAAGGAAAGTAAGCACAAAATTCAAGGCAGTGGTTACCTGAGGATGAAGCTAAGAGATGGACTGGAAGAAAACACACAGGTAGTTTCAGTAATGTTGAAAGCATCCTACTTAACATGAGTAGGGTGTTCACATGTGGTTTTCATATTGTTATGCTTTTGTCTGTTTAATATATACACATTAAAAATACATATACACACATATAAATACTAGGTCTAGAGTGTTTATATACATATGAAAAATTATGACATTTCCTAAGTAGATGTACAACTGTTTAAAATGATAAAATATAGGAACATAAAAACACAGGGAAATGTGTTAAAAAGACAATGTATTTGAACTACTTACATAGATACTTTGCTAAGGTTTTCTGATGGGGGAAGTGAGTACAATTTAAAGTGGGGGAAAAAATTCAGGATTCAAGATAATGCCCAATTTAACGAATCAACTCCTTCATTAACAACACATATGTATACACACAAATAAAACATCAAAAGAATACACAGAAATGTGAGCAATGCTTACCTCTGGGTGGTAGAGAATGAGTATACTTTCTTGTTCATAGCCTCCAAAACTTATTGTACTTCATTTTCAGAGAGAAGGGCTTAAGAACAGAGAACCTACCCGCATGGTTGAAGCCTGTGCAAATGTTACTCACTTGTGAACAAGACTAGAAGGAAGCCTCTGGGGACAGGAATTTGTGGGTGAGGTTTTTCGTGCTATTTCTGTTGCTAGAGTTGTTTGCTTTACAACACACACAGAGGCAGCAGATCACACACACATGCAGAGGTAAGAAAGCTGAGCAGATGTCTAAAAGATAAAGAGCACTGGAGAACGCGCCGATTCAGTGGGGAGAGAGGAACCAGAGCCACAGGCCTGCTGTGCACCCTCCTCCCCCAGCCTCTTAGCCTGCGGCCAGGGGGCAGAGAATCCAGCTCTCAGGGCAGATGCACGCCCCTGGCCTCACGCAGCTCCTGGCGGCCCGGCCAGAGGCCAGCAGGAGGAAATGGAGCCCGACCACATCTGAAGCCTGGCAAAAAGCTGCTGCCTTCCGAGGCAGCCAGCACACAAGAACCAGGTCGTGATGCGCGCAGACGACTCCCCCACCTCTCTGCCCCCCAGGCCAGGACTCCCCGGGCAAGCACGCAGCCCCAGAGCCGGGGGCCATCCGCCCAGCCACGCCGCGCACGTCCCTCCGCCAGAAGAGCCCCCATCAGCTCCGGGTGGGGCGGGGCATCCGCACAGCCACGCCCACCCAGCTGCCCACACCCAGCCCTCAGCAGCACCTCCAGCTCTAAAAGCCTAAGGAAACCAGAAAGCAAACATCTCCAGCGCCACAGTTCCCTGACAGAGAGCCAGCCAGCCCTTGGCAAATGGCCCCACGCACGTTTCCTGAAGGGGCCTCAAATCTCTCAAAACTCAGGATTAGTTAAGGGGGTAGGGTTAGGGAGGTGGAAGATAACAGCTCCAGAAGTGCTACTTGCAAGCTGGGTTAAAGCAAACACTTCTTTAAATGTAAGTTTCTCATTCTTCAGCAGACCGCATCTATTTTAGCAGATGAGCAAATGAGGCACAGAGAGAATGACCAACTCGAAGGCTCAAAATTGGCAAGTGGTAAAAATTGGATCCAACATCCTCTGCACTCATGTGGAGATCCATGGCCTCCCAGCTACCAAGTTCTAATCATTCTTTTGGAGAATGAGCTCCCACGTTTGCAGGAGGAGATAATAACCATTAATGGACTTCAACTCACCCCTCAAAGCACTGATGAGTTTGCCCTCTCCTCACCTATTCCTTCCTCAAGAACTCAAAAGGCTCAATGCTGTTGGTTCATGTCTGCACTCCTAACTACTTAGGACGCTGAGACTTGGAACCACCCCAGGCAGAAAAGTCCAATACACTCCACCTCCAAAATAATCAAGGAGGTGTGACTTGAGCCAGCATGAGCAAGTGGAAGGTCCGGGAGTTGTAGCTCCCAGAGTCCTAAGATCAGTACCATAAGAACAAAAAGGACTCAAGAGGGCTTGAATTCATTTAAAAAGCAACGGCTCTAAAATCTGGAGGAAAATTAATTTGGGGCAAAGAAAGAGGCATCTACTAATCAGTCATAAGACCAACTTTACCCAGTGGGCTAAGAAATATAAAAGGACATTTCTGCCATTAGAAATGTGCTGCTTAGCCGGGTGCTGGTGGCTCACGCCTGTAATCCTAGCTACTCAGGAGGCTGAGATCTGAGAATCGCAGTTCAAAGCCAGCCCGGGCAGGAGAGACCGTGAGACTCCTATCTCCAATAAACCACCAGAAAACCGGAAGTGGCGCTGTAGCTCAAGTGGTAGAGCGCTCGCCTTGAGCTGAAGAGCTGAGGGACAGCGCCCAGGCGCAGAGTTCAAGCCCCACGACCGACAAAAAAAAAAAAAAAAGAAATGTGCTGCTTGTCAGAAGGCAAGAAATCAAGGAATGCAAATAAATACTCTTTATTCTAAACCTCCACTCCTGAAGAAATCATACATCTCAGTATAAAGCCTCATTATCTAGTCACTGCTAGTCTGTGAGCCCAGAGAACTGAAAGATGATAGTAATTAGGCATTTCAAAGTCTTACACTCAACAGTGGAGAAAAAGAGAAGAGGACCCTTATTGCCACCTCATCCATGATCTGCCCTAAGAGTCAGAAGTGAAGAAGAAAATAGTCCTGTGGCAGACACCCCTTTCCCTATTGCTCACCCCCTCCCTAGGTTTATGTGACTCTGTTGAATTCTAGTTCTCTTCTGTTCTCCCAGACCACCTTCATTCTCTCAAGGAGCTGCTCTCCATCCTCCCCATTTCTTCCTCTCAGCAATCCACATTCCACCTGGAAACTCCACCTCTATACAATGCTCTGCCAAAAGCTTCCTTTCTCCTTGACTGCCCTCCAGCTACTAGACATTATTCCACTTGGATGCATCTGAAGCCTGAACACTTAAACCTATTTTAACACACGCGATCCCTTTTCCCAGCAACTCCTCTGAACATCCCTTTTTAAAAAACTCATATTAAGAGCCATAATCCTGCCAGGTGCCAGTGGCTCACACCTATAATCCTAGCTCCTCAGGAGGCTGAAAGCTGAGAATCCCAGTTCAAAGCCAGCCCAGACAGGAAAGTCTGTGGGACTCTTATCTCCAATAAACCACCAGAAAACCAGAAGTGGCACTGTGGCTCAAATGGTCGAGTGCTAGCCTTGAGCTGAAGAGCGTAGAGACAGCACTCAGGCCCAGAGTTCAAGTCCCATGACCAACCAAAAAAAAGAGAGCCATAGTCCTGGACATCACCATCAATGCTTCTTTATGTTTCCACATGTGAAACATCCCAAAACCTGCCAAGCATGCCTGCTGTGAGCATTTCAGATCTGCTTTCACTCACGTGGCTTAATATCTTTCTCTTTTTTGGTAGTACTGGGGTTTGAACTTGGGGCTTCGTGTTTGTACTCTTGCTCCTGTGATAACACCTCTAGCCCTGCTTTGTGATTTTGTTTTTGTTGTTTTTTTTTAATCTTTTTTTTTTTTTTTGTCAGTCATGGGGCTTAAACTCAGGGCCTGGGCCCTGTCTTTGAGCTTTTCTGCCCAAGATAGTGCTCTACCATTTTGAACTACAGCTCCACTTTTGTTTTTCTGCCCAGACTGGCATTGAACTACCAACCTCAGATCTTAGCCTCCTGAGAGCTACAGCATGAGCCCCTGGTGCCCAGCTCTGCTGTTTATTTTTGCTTCTAGCATGCTTGGGTATAATCCATGTGTGCCAGCCTTTCCATTATAGTTAGGATAAATGGAATGACGCAGGCCCCACTGTGTCAAGCTCTCCATTGGTAAAGGGTTTTATGAGCTTTTCTGCTGGGGCTGGCTTCAAACGGAGGTCCTCTCAATCTCAACCTCCCAAACAGCTAGAATAATAGGAGTAAGCCACTGGCACCTGGCATCAGCTGCCTTAATCTCTTGACTTCTCAAGGGACAATACTGGGGTTGGAGGTGTGGCTCAGTTGATAGAACACCAGCCAATGAACAAAAGTGTCAAGTACTGAGTTCAAGTCCCCATCTTAGACCTAAAAGAAAAAGAAAAAAGGGGAGAACAATACCGGTAGGAGATACCTTGATTGGTCACACCCCCCTCAGACACCATGAGATTCATTCAATCCACTGAGCCCAGACATTCAGATCCTAACTCCCAGGCCAGGGTTCCTCCAACACACAATTTCAATCTTACCTTTTGGATTGAATAGTAAAAATAAAGGCAGATCAATAGATTAAAGTAGATGAATGAATGTATCAAGGACAATAAAGACCATTCCAAGGAGTAGGGCTGATTGTAGGAACTTTGGTTAATAAACCTACATTTGTAAAAAGTCTTCTTGAGCCAGGTGCATAATGGCTCACACCTGTAATGCTAGCTACTGAGGAAGCTGAGCTCTGAGGATCTCCATTCAAAGCCAGCCAAGGCAGAAAAGTCCCTGAGACTCTTATTTCCAATTAACCACCAAGAAGCCAGAAGTGGAGCTGTGGCTCAAGTGAACACAAAGCTCAGGGACAGCACCCAGGCCCTGAGTTCAAGCCCTAGGACAAGCACACATACACATCTTTTCTATACATCAGTGAAAACTGAAAATTCAGTATAATGGGAATGTTTTAGAATATTAACTCCTCATCAAAACCCTTAAATACCAAGGGAAAAAACTAGATGAAATAGAAAATAAATCTAGCAGAATACCACATTGTACATAAGTTATGATTACAACCATTTAAAACTATGCGTGCAGATGACAAAAGACAGAATTTAATTTTTTCAAAAGTAAGAGTAACTGTGGTAGCTCTACAAAATTATATTGTTATCAACACACACATTAGAACAATCATTCCTTTCTTTTCTTTTCTTTTTTAGTTCCAAGACTGGAACTGGAACTAGGTACCTGACACATGCTCATTGGGCTAGTGTTCTACCATGCCTCCAACCCCACAATCATGCCTTTAAAAAAAAAATCTGTTTACATATAATTACATAATCATTCACTTATCCCTCTACCATTTATTAAATCAGTACCACTTTTAGGCATTGGGGGATGCAGTGTGGTGAAGGACCAGAGTTATTTCCTCTAGGACCAGGTCTTCGTTAGATGTCTGAATTTGTCTTAGATCCATTGAAGTTTCTTTAGGAACTTATACTGTACAGCTACTACTAAAATGTATGTGGCAATATAAGCCTATTTCACATATTTTGTGGCTTTAAATATGTAATGAATGAAAAGTGACACTAACTGTGAACGTATGTCCAAGTGAAATTGCCTTGTGTATAGTTTCTGGTAGGCTATTAAAGGCATGCTATAAACTCATTACAGAGGCTGGGAAAAATCTGGGTGAGCAACCCAAGAGAATAAAGAGAAGTCCTCGAATAAAATGGAAAGGTTAAAAAAACAAGTCCAGAAGTTGCTCAGAGACATAGGGGAGCAAGAGGCTCTTTTTACTAGAAAGTGGAAGGGAAAACAAATAAATAAAAACAATATAACCATGCAGACCATAGTTTATACCTGATACCTTTTTAAAATGACACAAAATACACTTACTTTAAAAAATTGAGATTACTAGTATATTCACTGTGTTTTTATACACTAACTTATTCCCTTAGTATATCATAAACATTTTCCCATACTGTTAATCAGTCTTCAAGAATTCCATTTTAACAACTGCACTATTCTCCCTTATTTGTACATAGCATACACTTGGCCTGAGGCTGAATCTCTAGGGTTGTTTGCTATGCTTCTGTTACACATACTACAGGGTGGTTTCTTACCTCTTGCCACCTCTACTTGAGCTTATGATTCCCCTGAGGACAAGGATACCGAATTGGCACTAAGGGCTGAATGGATGGACAAATCTCTCCAAACATTATAAGTAGAAACGATAATAACTGGTCAGGTTTTTACAAAGTCTAGCACAAAGGTTGCTTCTTATTTGGGAGATTAATGAGGACTTCCCTTTAAAGACAAGAGGAGAGTATGGCAGCACCAATGTCAGCTGTGTCCCAGGTGATAAGGCCCACTGTTTGAGGAAAGAGGAGTCTAAGAATGCTCAGCAAGGAATATGTCAACTGCATATGGCCAGCAAGGGCTAGGCCAATATTCTTCCAAGCAGCCTGAGGACTAGTGCTGTTCTGATTGCCATTGGTCCAGCACAAAGTACAAAAGCTCAAGGAGTTTTAACTTACCCTTGTGTTAACATTTGACATGGTCATGACATCTAGGCACATGATAATTTTCCTAGTATTATTTTACCAAATGATCAAGTCTATGATGGATTAGAAAATTTAAAAATTAGAGAGGATAATAGGCCCCAAAGTGCAGTTAGACAGAGGGAATAATTTCTATACTATAGCATAGTAGGGTAACAACTATGATGAACAGTAATTAATTGTATGTTCTAAAAGAACTGGTAGAGAGGATCATTAATGCTCAAATACAAAGAAATGATAAATGTTCAAGATGATGACTACACCAATTATTGAGATGATGAATATGCCAATTAACCTGATTTGCACATTACACACTGTATACATGTATTGAAATGCTACATTGTTGGGTAGGCATGGTGGCTCAGGCCTGAAGCCTAGCTATGTGGATGGATCTCAATTCAAGGCCAGCAGAGACAAAAAAAAATTATAAAGACCCCATTTCAACAAATAAGTCAGGTATAGTGGTTGTCCTAGCTAGCAGGAAAAGTAGGAGAATCACAGCCCAGGCTAGAACCAGGCAAAAAAATACAAGACTGTAAGACCCTATCTTAAAAATACAAACAAAAAACTAAAGCAAATATTTCTGGAAGTAGGGCACTTGCTTACCATCAATTATTAATAGCAAATGGTTCAAAGCCAGCCTGGGTAGAAATGTCCAAGGGACTCCATCTCCAAAATAATCAACAAAAAGCTGTGTGGCAGTGTAGTGAGAAAGCTGGGCAAGTTCAAGACCCTGAGTTCAAATCTCAGAAAGAAAAAAAAAAAAACAGTGGAAGTGTGCAAAGCCACACCATGGGAAAAATATGTATAAAGTATATACTTTATAAAGGATTTCTATCTGCAGAAACTCAGAACTCAAGACAACCCAACTAGGCATGCCAGCTAGACATGGTGCATATCTGTAATCCCAGTACTCAAGAAGTAAGACAACCAGGTGCTGGTGACTCCCGCCTAGAATCCTAGCTACTCAGGAAACTGAGATCTGAGGATCATGGTTCAAAACCAGGCTGGACAGGAAAATCTGTGAGACTTCTATCTCCAATTAATCCCCAGAAAACTGCAAGTAGTGCTGTGGCTCAAAGTGGCAGAGCTCTAGCCTTGATAGAAAAAGGTCAGGGACAGCACCCAGGCCCTGAGTTCAAGCCCCACAACTAACCAAAGAAGGAAAGAAAGAAAAGAAAAGGAAAGAAGAGAAAAGAAAAGAAAAGAGGAAGGAAGGAAGGATAGGACTACCATGACTTGGAGGCTAACATGGTCTATAGAGTATTCCCCTATCTCAAAATACCAAAATAAATATAAAATACATCAAGGAGGAAGAATGTTCACACAAAAAGTATCTGTTCATTCACACATTATTCCAAAGTAACCCAAATATCCACCTATTGATAAACAAAATATGGTCTATTCATACAATGGATCCATTAAAAGGAGTGAAAAATTGACACATGCTGCTATGTACTAGGTATTAAGTGAAGCCAGATACAACAGGTCACATATTGCATGATTCCATTTGTATGAAGTCCCATATTAGGGAAATTTATAGTGATGGAAAGTATATTGGGAGCTGCCAGAGGCTGAGTGGGAAAGGGGGCGTGTGTGAAGGCGACAAAGCTAAGGGAGGCAAGTGCTATTTTTCACAGGGTTTCTTTTGGGGGGGGTGATAGAAAATTGTATGAAATATAGTAGTATTGGTTGTACAGCTCTGAAAGTACTTATAAAACCACTGGACTGTACACTATAAAGGATGAATTGTATGCCATATGTTTGTATCTTAATAAAGTCATAATTTAGAAAAGAAAGCCTTTAGAGAAAACATTGTTTTTGGTTCTGTAAGCAGCCTTCTGACAAAAACAGAAGATGAAGAATGGAGTGGTGAGCTGATCCTCAAACAAAGGCAGGGTGGAAAGACCAGCACATTAGCAAAGACACTTCTGAGTCTCCTAAGGTTTCCTAGTGTTTCCCCATTAGGATACAAGGGAAAGTGAAAACAGGTGGGCTCAGCCTTAGGATTTCAGATGCCAGTTCCTTTTTAATGGAAAACAAAGAGAGCACTCACGTCTCATACCCCGGTAGAGAATGAATTTCTCCCCTCCCTGCAGGGCTGGTGGCAAGAAAGCTAAATACAAATCATTTGTTGAAAAACAACTAATTAGTTCTAAATAAAGAAGATAACCTATAAGGTCAATTACCTGTTAAACGTCCCCCTTGTAATGGAAATGGCCATTCCAGCCACACTGGATCCAGAGCAGGTGACCCTCCCTAGCTGGCTCTGCCCCTGGGCAGTTCAGAAACATCTTAGGCTATAACTCTGGATAGGAAGAAAGTCTCAGCCACTGACTCCAAATTGTGATGGTCAGAAGAAACATGGCTAAAACTCACATCCCTAATTTCAAGCTGTTACTCCAAAGAAAGCAGTGGCCTTGCCCCACCCAGGGCAATGATCTTGCTCCTCAGTACTTTTCTCACACAGTGGATGGGCCAGTTTTAAAGTCTCTCTAGCCCCAGGTAGGGCCTTGATCCCAGGCCAACAACAAACCTGCTAAGGAAAGGGTGGAGCTAGGGCTGTGGCCCAGCATTGCAGATCAGGGCAGAAGCAGAGAGCAATGGAAGACAGTTCACTGAGGCCCAGCCCCATCTCAGTGCCTGCAGACTTGGCTAATGACACAGAACGAGGGGTGGTAAGACAGGACGGCAGCTTGTAGATTCCTGCCCCAGTTCTTCTAAGATTCTTGTTGCAATCCCTAAGCAAGTCATTTTACCTATTCTGGTCCTACATTCCTAATAAGCTTAAAAATAATTCCTAAAAACTATCAGGAAAACTAGAATCTGCTCCATACTGGGGGGGGGGGGGGAGGGGGGGAGAAACAAAAAAAAAAAAAGCTTAGAAAAGAAGGGTGAAAATGGCTATTGCCTATGAACCAGCCCAAGCAGACAACTCAGACTCCGATCTCCAATTAACCAGCAAACAACTAGAACTGAAGGCATGGCTCAAGTGATAAGAGTGTTAACCAATAAAGGACAGGGGAGCCAAGAATGCAAGGCCCTGAGTTCAAGCTCAAGTATGGGTATGTAGATACACACAAAATTGAACAAAGACAAAATCCTGAAAAACACCTTATCACGGAACATAGGGTGAAATATAGTGGAGTTTCTCTCATAAAAGATTGTGATAACCATGTAATTGTAACCCCTCTGTACAGTATGTTCACAAATAAAATTAAATTAAAAAAAAAAGATTGTGACAACTGACCAATTTTGCATAATGTACAAAATTATCACATTTAAATTAAGCCCACTAAATTATCCTGCTCTTTTGGACACCATTTGTGTGCATGTGTATGTGCATGCAAACACATGCCAGTCCTGGGCTTGAACTTAGGGCCTGGGTGCTGCTGTTCCTGAGCATTTTTCCTTAAATCTAGTGTCTAGGTTTTTGGTAGTTCTCATGAACTTGCCTGCCCGGGCTGGTTTCCAACCTTGATCCTTAGATTGCCTCCTGAGTAGCTAGGATTACAAGCATAAACCACTAGCACCTGGTACCATTTCTTTTCAGGGAAATATTTTCACAAAATTAAAGGCCAGGAAACACTGATATCACATAAATAGCTGATAAACCTAATAGTAACTAATAACTGATTAAGAGCTTTTCTACATCAACTGTGTATGTGGAAGTATAAAATTCTTGTTTTTAAGACCAGAAGCCAGTGGTTCATCCTGTAATCCTAGCTACTCAAGAGAAAGAGATGTGGAAGATTTGGGCTCAAAGCCAGCCTGAACAAAAAGTTTGTAAGATTCCCAAGTATACACTTGTCATTCCAGCTATGGGGGGAAGTATAAAATAAGAGGATCCTGGCCCAGATTAGCTCAGATTAAAAAACAAGATCCTATCTCAAAAATAACCAGAGCAACAAAAAAAAAGGTGGGGGAAGGGGGAAGTCATAGCTCAAGTTATAGAGTGTGCTTGCTCAGTAAGTGCTAAGTCCTGAATTCAAACCCTAGTACCACCAATAATAATAATAATAATTTTTATTATTTTGGTCACCCTTGGTAAAAGTTGAGTAGTAAGGTTGAGTACTAACTTTTGAGTGCAAATTAGGTGGGCTATTGTAGCTGACTAGAAAATAAAATGTGATAGTATTTATAAATGAGTTCAAGAGCCATCTCTTGAACTCTGCAATCTCTGCAAATGACCAATGAATAAACCTCTGACAAGACTTAAACAAAAAAAAGCAAATATTAGAAGTTATAAAAGGAATAATTATTATCCATGAAT
The DNA here is from genome assembly GCF_019054845.1 of Dipodomys spectabilis. NCBI lineage: Eukaryota > Metazoa > Chordata > Mammalia > Rodentia > Heteromyidae > Dipodomys > Dipodomys spectabilis. Next base: position 3,132,041 of record NW_024870939.1, on the reverse strand, counting down.
TTGAAATGCTTTCTAAAAGCCTTGAAAATATGAATAGGTAACTTTTGAGGTCATTTTTTTCCCAAGAGAGATAGAAATACTAAAAATCAATTGCCAGAGAAGACATCTGCCAGAAACCTAATCCCCAGGCCCGAAAGTTGAGCTGACTTCTTCTATTCCTCTATTTAATTCTTCAGATCCCTATGAGAGAAGTAGGGTCTTCCATCATTTTATGTCCAGAAAAAGAATACAGGGCTCAGCCATTATGTCTAAGTCAGCTAACCAGACTAACATGTTTCAGAAAAAGCCTTCACCTCTCAAAAGTGAGTTTCAACATGCTTGTAAAGCACTTCTGGTGATCAGCTGGGTATAGATACTGGTACACTGCTACTCAAAAGTCAGCTAACACAGTCTAACATGTTTCAGAAAAAGCCTTCATCTCTCAAAAGTGAGTTTCAACATGCTTGTAAAGCACTTCTGGTGAACAGCTGGATACAAATACTGGTCCACTACTACTCAAAAGTGTGGTCTAGTCAGGTGCTAGCGGCTATTCAGGAAGCTGTGATCTTAGGTGGTTCAAAGTTAGCCAAGATAGGAGAAGTCTATGAAACTCTTATCTCCAATTAAACACCAAAACAAACAAACAAACATCATCAACAACAAAAAATGTGTGATAGTGCCCAGGCCCTGAGTTCCAGCACTAGTACAAAAGGAAGGAAAGAAAGAAAGAAAGAAAGAAGGAAGGAAGGAAGGAAGGAAGGAAGGAAGGAAGGAAGGAAGGAAGGAAGGAAGGAAGGAAGGAAGGAAGGAAAGAACAGAGAACAAAAAAGTATGGTCCAAAATCTGGCAGAATGGGTATCACCATCTCTAGAGAGCATGTGAAATATTCAGAATCTCAGGTCTTACCCCATAGGTTAGAAAATATACTGTAGTAAGATCCCCAGATTACTGAACCTTAAAATATGATAAGCACTGGTTTGGTCCATTATTGTCCAACCTCTCTTCAATTCCTCAAAATTAGCTACACCAATTGCCTACTCTGTTCTGTCTGCACAACTAAAGTATGTGTGTGTGTGGGGGGGGGATCAACTCAAACTAATGGAGCTAGATTTGATCATCTACTGTATTTTGAAAAATGAAAAACTCTCTCCTACCTCAAAAAAGTAAGTTGTAGTATTTGCCAAGTTGTTAACACTACTAACTTACGAAACTTATGAATTCATAACTCACACAAAAGAAAATAGAAAAGAAAAAAGAAAAGCAGCTCACAACTAAACGTAACAATAAAAAGTCTGTAAATCAGACTTTTTCCCAGCATTTTATCTCAATTAGGGAAGTTTTTATAATAAATATTTTGGTAACAGCTATAAAAGTCAATAACTTAAAAAGATTGTTCTAGAAAGACCAAAATATTAATAGGAGTATATGAGTTGTAAGTAGAAATATTAAGAATTAAAAAAAATTATCTGCTTAGTTTGCTTTTCTGCAATGAAGTGGCATTCTTTGTAACAGACAACAGTTTCCCAAGTTTGATAGCTTTTATATCTGTTTTAATTCTCTTTCATTTTCACAAGTGTTTGCATGTAAGGCCCAGTCTTTCTATAAGCCCTCACAGCCCCTTCACAACATTTGAAGGCATGTCATTGCAGTCCTAACCACGTATTGCGAGCTCTAAATACAGAATCCCCCAGCCCAGCAGTCTTCAAATTCATGTGCACAAGAATCACTTGTAGAAAGCTGGCTATAGAAGCTGATACCAGATCTCACATTTTGATATACAAGGTCACTGAAATACCCTTTGAGAATCTTGCTTCTAAACCCTATGGAGGGGGCTGGGAAGGTGGCTCAGTGGTAGAGCGCTTGCCTTACATGCATGAGGCCCTGGGTTCGATTCCTCAGCACCACATAAGCAAAAAGAAAAAAGCCGGAAGTGGCGCTGTGGCTCAAGTGGTAGAGCGCTAGCCTTGAGCTGAAGAGCTGAGGGACAGCGCCCAGGCCCAGAGTTCAGGCCCCACGACTGGACCCAAAAAAAAAAAACAAAAAACAAAAAACCCTGTGGAGGTGAGGGTGAGTGCAGGCAGGGGAAATCCCCAGTTGAGTGAACTAGGACTCTAACAAGCTGGCAGGAGACTGTCTACCTTCCAGGTACACACACAGGCTTGACCAATTAGTGGTCGGTGCCTCTGTTCTTTGAAAGAGAATAACTTGTGCATAGTTAAAAGCTTTGTCCTACAGGTGAGTTGAATGAAGGCCTAAGCAGCTCCATGTTGCAGCCTCACTGCTAGAATGCACTCTGCCCAGGGAGAAAGCATTTGGAACAACTCCATGGGTTCATGGAGGTCCATCTGTCAGAGTTTTTGCTAAGCATTCAGAGGGCAGCTCCTCCAGAGCTGGCAAAGAAATAGCCATGCCTGCCAAGAGGGGCCTTTCCACCCAGACCCAAGGCCATTGGGCACCCAGCATGTGGTCTGCCCCTGGGAGGTAAGATGTACATGGGATGGAATGGGATGGGAGCCCTCCCTTCCTCATCCCCAACATTTCTTGGGAATATGTACCCTTGCTTCTACTGTTTTGGAGGATTTAAAACTAGTAAGAGCCAGAGAAGCATTTCCATCTCATCCACTGCTCTGAGTATGGGAGATGTGTGGACAGGAAGATAGAGTGAGCCCTGACCGCCAGCTAAATGAGTAAATGAGTAATAGTTCAATGCAGCTGTGAAGCGAAATGTGCCTTTGTGGACACAAAGCTCTTATAGAGTAGGAACCTGCTTACATCCTCAGCTTTCACCTTGATTTTATACAAGAGGCAGAAATTCTGAATCCTGCTTAACAACATCAGAGATTACCAAATTTCCCCAATCCACAGCCCCCATGGCCTAGGGGCAAGTCCTTTGCTTATGGGTCATGATGAACTCAGCCTTCCTAGGTAAGCAGGCATCTTCATCACCACTGAGGAACTTGGACAGCAGGGATCAGGACCTGAAAACCTGAAGGTCTGAGGCGGGCAGGGCAGAACAGCATTCTGTGACAGTCTTATTAGAAATAACATCGTTCATGAGAAGATTAAAATTCAAACACCATGGGAAGCATCAGCATGTTGCTATCATAAACCTAAATAGGAAGGAACCACTTAAGGGGTACAAATTCTGGAGAAGGGTGAGGGAAGAAAGATGCTACAAGAGAGGATCCTAGGAATGCAGACAGGAGACATGGAGCTCATTTCACCAGTTTGTCCTAGGGTTTTTTGGTTGTACTAGAGTCTGTGGGGTTTGCGCTTGTTAGGAAATTCTACCAACTAGAGCGGTGTCCCCAGCCCTTTTTCTTTGGTTATATTTCAGATAGGATTGTGCCACCACACTCAGCTTTTGGTTGTGAAGGGAATCACACTTTTCCCCCCTGCCTGAACTCCGGCCCCCGCCCCCCCCCCCCCCCCCCCCGCCTCGAAACACAAGTTACTGATCTTTACACCTCCTAAATGGCTGGGATTACAAGCATGAACCACCACGTCTAGCTTTTGCCAGTGGTCTTTACAAGCTCTGCTTCCAGCCTTGATGAATCCTCTTGCCCAAAGAGGAGTGGCAAATGTTTGTTTGGGGCTGCCTTTAGGCATTTGGGAAACAAGAAAGCAGGTCTCCCTACTAGTTAGTACTAATGAGGGTTAATGACAAGTGAGTTGTTGTCCCAGGGTAATTATGAGGTGTGAGCCCTTCCCTGATGTCTGCATGTGGGAAAATGGCCTAGGACCTTCTTTTTCCTGTGCAGACAGTGAGAGTATCCCATCTGTTATCCAGATCACAACCTCCAGGCTCAGAGCCAGGAAGGCCTTAGGCTCTACTCCTTGCCTTGGTCCCAGACTACATACTTTGAAGAGGTAAAGTTCACCGACTTTCTCACCAAATTGTTTCAGTAAGCACTTACTTATTAAAAGGGTTTACTGCATGTTAGATTTTGTGCCAGATACTATATCCTATCACCAGGAGCCCGCATCTAGGCACTATATATAGGGTTGTCACAGCGGTACAGAGAATGAGGGCCAGGGAAGTGTCAGACAGCAGCCTAGAGGAGCTGAGGAGAAACAGAAGCAATTCTGATTGCTAATCCTTTAGAGGTGGGTTAAAAAGTTCAACCAGGGCTGGAGGCGTAGTTCAATGGCAGAGCACTTCCATGGTGTGGGTGAGGCCCAGATTCATTTCCAGCACTTGGTGAGGAAGAGACACAACAAAAAAGACCCTGTTCCTAACAGCAAAAACAAAGAGATGTGTGACAACCACATGAAGGAAATTTTAAAACCTCAATAAACACCCAAAAGGCTTAGAATAGATGTACTTCTCTCTCTGAATGGAAAGACTCAATACAAAGCCATCTATTCTCCCCTTGAAGCCTAAAGTTCCATGTGTTTCAGGTAGAAAATTCCCAACTTTGTCTCACAGAATGGACAAGATGTTCAAAAGCTGCTTTGGAGAAATTATACCACACACAGAAATAAGGCAAACAAATGTTATGGAGGAAGTTTTTAAAACTATATTGTTGCATTAAAAATTGTGGCAATTGCCAGTGATGGTGGCTCATATCTGTAATCCTAGCTACTCAGGAGGCTGGGATCTGAGGATCACGATTCAAAGCCAGCCTAGGCAGGAAAGTCCATGAGACCCTTATCTCCAATGCACCAGAAAACCGGAAATGGCGCTGTGGCTCAAGTGGTAGAGCACTCACCTTGAGCTGAAGAGCTGAGGGAGAGCGCCCAGGCCCAGAGTTCAAGACCCAAGACCAACAACAACAACAAAAAAAAATGTGGCAATTAAAAGAATGAAATCACCTGGTACAGTGGCACAAATACCTCTGCCCTTGGGAGGTGGAAGCAGGATTGTGAGTATGAGACCAATCTGGGCTACATAGTAAGCTGTGGGCCAGCCTGAGTTTGGTTCAAAGCCAGTCTGGGCAAACAAATATGAGCTAACTCACCATTAAAAAGCCAGAAGTAAAGGTATGGCTCAAGTGGTAGCACACTAGCCTTGAGCAAAAAAGGCCAAGCAAGAGTGTAAGCCCTAAGTTCAAGTTCCAGTAACAGCACACACAAATACTAACACAAAAAAACAAAATTTTAAAAATGGATATACTATTTTTAAAATTCAAATATATTCCTAAGTCCACACTTCTCCACCCCTGCTCACAACCTCCCTTGCTTTTTATGGCACTCTCAGTTGCTGGGATGAAGGGCATCCCTCAGTAGGTGTTCTACCTTCTACCTTGGGCCAAGCCATTCTCTGCTGCCCTGACAAGTTCAGGGCCACAATAGGCTCTGCTAGGCCCAGACAGGGGAGACTGAACCTTCACAATATGGATCATTGGTTCCTTGCAGTAGTGATCCTTGACAAGAATATGAAAATGGGATTTGCAGAGGCAGTGCCCAAGAGGTGTCCCATTCTGTTTCTTCCAGTATCTTTCCCTTTCTATCCTAGAATATTTATTGTAGCTTAAAGGTTACTTTTGGGGCTGTATTTTCTAGGGATGCATGAAAGAAACAGGGAGCAAAATAATGTGCAACCTAGTCCATCTCAGGCCATGAGCTCTATGCCAAATGTCTATTTTTCCCTGTCTGTCCTTAGATTCTAGCTTTATTTCTCTAGCACTAATATATGAGGCTTTCCTAAATGCTATTACTAAAAAGTTCCATGTTAGCTTAGGATATGCTCCTACTCTAGACAATAAGTTCACTGATTTTGTTTAGGTGAAAAAGTTTTTCACATGCTGTTGTCTTATCCAGGGGGGTTGGACCAGGATTCAAGGAGTGATCAAGAACTAAATTGGCAACAGTTGTCTCCAATCTCAGCTACTCTGGGAGGATCATAGTTCAAAGCCAGGCTGGGCAGCAAGTTAATGAGACCCCTGAACTGAAAAAGTAAGCTAGGAATGGTGGCAGGTACCTACCAGGAGGATTGCAGTCTGAGGCTAGCCTGGGCAAAAACATGAGGCTCTCTTCAAAATTTATCTAAAACAAAGCCAAGTGCCAGTGGCTCACACCTGTAATCCTAGCTACTCAGGAGGCTGAGTTCTGAGGATCTCGGTTCAAAGCCAGCCCAGGCAAGAAAGCCCATGAAACTGTCTCCAATAAACCACCAGAAAACTGGAAGTGGCGCTGTAGCTCAAGTGGTAGAGCGCTAGCCTTGAGCTGAATAGCTGAGGGACAGTGCTCAGGCCCAGAGTTCAAGCCCCACAACCCGACAAAAAACAAAACAAAACAAAACTAAAACAAAAAAGGAGCTATAAGCATTGTTCAAGTAGTACCTCTTGCTTTGAAAACATTAGGCCTACATTGTTGAGGCCATCACAGTTGCACTTTCAAGGATTCTCAGAGCCCTGTTATGAGGAAGTGGTCAGGCTAAACAGGGACTTGGGATTCTCAAGGTGGTTCTATTTTCCAGAACTCCAACAGACATAAATTATTAAAACCTAGAGAAGGAACTCACAGTTGAACTTACAAGAAAAAGTCACATATTTAAATGTGTATGTTATCAAAGAAGAAATAAAAAGGGTATCCTAAAAAGCCAACTGAGAATCTAGAATAAAGATATACCAAATAAACCTAAGGAAAATGCAATTTAAAACTAAAAGTATGTGACTCAAGTGGAGGAGTGTCTAAAAGACTAAATAAAGCGGAAATTAATGCTTTTTAACACATGTATGTCCTTTGAAATTCTATAAAGGAGGGGAAATTACAGTAGTGACAGAAATGAAATAGTTAACTCTATGTACATAATGTTAATAAATTTGAAAATGAATCACTTGCATGGAAATTAGAATTATGCATCAGTAACTATAGAAAAAAAACCTTCAAAAAAACACTCATTGGTAATAGGAAAAAACTTAAAAAGACGCGATCATTTCTTTAACATTATATATGGAAAAAAAGTCAAACAGCAACCAATCAATAAGCAATGCCAAGTTTAAGGCTAAAATGCATAAAGGTCAAACATTTATTGAGAAAACACCCATCTACATTAAAGAAGAAGAAATAAATAAATTCCATAAGGGGCAGATACTCTCTATTCAGTAAACAGTTAGCAACTCCATTTAGCACAGAACAGACTTCCCAACTCCAGCTCCACTAATCATGAAACATTAGCCCCTGGACAAGCTTCTGGCCTGATTCTCAGTGTCATCATTGGGAAATAGGGTGACTCTACCTGCCCCAGAGTTACCATGAAAACTAAAAGAAGAAACTATGAAAGCTGCCTATGTGCTCACCTTGTACATGTTTAGTGTTAAATACATAGCATGACTGCTACTTTTCAAATAAAGTGGGCTATCATGCAGTATGATTCCATTTTTTAAACACCACACAGATATACAGTATTTAGAAAAATAAAACTCTGGATGGGTACTCCAGGTAACAGAGATTATAGTAAAATTATGGGCAACTTCCTCCCCTCCCACTTCTACTTCTGTCTTCTAATTTTTCCAAGGTACGTGTTTTATCTGTATAGTCAAAAAAAGAGCATGGCCAGGTGCAGTAGCTCACAATTATAATCCTAGTTATTTAGGAGGTAGAGTTATTTGGGAGGATTCTGATTTGAAGCCAGCCTGGCAAAAAATTAGTGAGAATCTCATCTTAACCAATAGCTGAGTATAGTAGTACAATCTGGTCACCCTAGCCACACAGAACGTGTAAAAAAAGATCATAATCCAGCATAGTCTATAATCCATTAGTGCCAACACAAGCATAAATGCAAGACCTTATACCCCCAAATAAAATAAAGTGCAGTGGGGCATGGCTCAAGTGATAGAATGCCTGCCTAGCTAGCAGGAGGCCCTGAATTCAAAGCCCAGTGCCCCCCCTACACACACACACACACACACACACACACACACACACACACACACACACACACACACACACACACACACACACACACACACACACACACACACACACACACACACACACACACAGAGGGAGGGATGGGAGGAAGGAGAAAAGATCAAAGGCCAAAAGATCCAAGTTTTAGATGGCACCAGTGACTCACACCTATAGTCCTAGCTACTCAAGCGGCTAAAACCTGAGGATAGAGGTTTGAAGCCAGCAGAGTCAGACAAATCCAAAAAACTCTTATCTTCAATTAATAGCAAAGAGCAAGTAGAGGGATGGTTTAAGTGGCAGGAAGAACGTCAGCCTTGAGTGAAAAAAGCTAAGCAAGGTCCCGAGTTTAAGCCCCAGACCAGTACAAAAAAGTTTTAAATTCTACCCTATACACTGGCACCCCCTCCTTCCAGAGTACCCACGTAGGTAGATATGAGAAGGTATTTAAAAGTATGCCTAAAATGGAGGGACAAAGGGTAAACAAATGCAGCAGTGGTATCCACTAAACACTATGTTGGAAATGAACTATACAACTTGTGGTGTGGATGAGAGGAAAAAACAGGGAGAGCAAGGGAAGGGGTGACATGGTCCAAAAAGAAAGGTACTCTTTACATGACTTAAGTAACTGTAACCTCTCTGTACATCATCTTTATAACAATAAAAAAATTTCTTTTAAAGTATGCCTGGCTCATGATAAACTAAAACCCTCTAAGTCCAAAGGTAGCATACACTGCTGTACTGTCTTGACTTTGTATAAATGCTATAGAAATTTTGAGCATTAGGGTCATTTTTAAATCCACATATGTGCTTTCGTATATGTGTATATTTGTATATATATTTGTGAAAATTCACCATGTTGTACACAATATGGGCAGTATGCATATATGTGCTATATAAAATATATTTTCTATGTATATGCTATATTTCAATTAAAAGTTTTAAATATTAAAAGCTGAGAGGAGACGCTTAGTTTCTATCATGTACTGCAGAGTTTCCTTCTGAAATTCTGGTTTTAATAACCAGAGTTCATACTCATGAATCAGTCTCATGGAAGAGAACATTCAATCCAGCGTGTCATCTGTCTTAACTTTTCCAGACTTTGTATTATCACTAAAACTATCAACAGATGAGAAAAAAACATTTTGGGCTAACCATGGTTATAGGAGACACAGGGAAAGTCAAACTGGACAAGGAAGCTCTCAACCTGGGTAGCCTCAAAAAATGCTGGGGCTGGCTCCACTCCAGATCAATCACTTCTATATATATGGCAAATATCTCTAAGGTTAGGTCCAGGACATTAACTCTTTCTTAAAAGTTCCTCATATCATTGATCAGGATACATTGTGTTAATGTGTAGAAATGTCACAATGAACCCCATGTCTTGCACAATTAATGTATGCAAATTAAAATCTCATCAGAGGATTCTGATATGCAGCTAAGGCTGAGAACCACTAAACTAGTTGAACCAGAGGGACTGGCCACTGGAAACTCTTTAGGCAAGTTGAAGCATAGCCCCTGTCTGTCCTGGAGGAAGCTGTGGGGGGTAGGAATTTTTAAGGCTGGCATGCTCTGGCACCCAGCCAAGTCCTCCTTTATATCCCATTTCTCCAAACCTGGCAAAGAGGCTTAATAGGGAGACCAACACCTCTCCTACCACCCTGTAGAGGTCACAGCATCTGTAAGTGATGGGGGAGGGTCTCCCCAGGGTTAGACACAAAACCTTGAGTTCTGTGGCTCCTAGCCGAGATGTTCTGACTGCTATTCAGCCATTTGCCAGGACTGCCCCAAGACACACGCCATTCCAACCACACAACCCCAGAGCTAAACCCTAACTACTACCCATGGTCCAAATGATCTCTCTGAGAACCCACAGCTAGAAAACAGGAAACCACTTAGGAATAATAGTAGAGGGCAAGGCCATAGGGCAGAGGTCAACATAAAGCTCAGCCATCAGCTAGGACCTAGTTAAGAGACAAATAGCAGGACCAGTGAGGAAGAGGATGATGCATGGCCTGCCTGCCTGCCTAGAACTTCCAGCATAATCTGGGAGCCTCAAATGGCAGCCTTGTTCTCTGTTCACACTAACTGTGCAGTAAAACCATGCATTTCTGGAGGAATGGCTTAAGCGATAGTTATGTGCCTAACAAGTGCAAGGCCCTGAGTTCCAACCCCAGTACCCCCCCCCCCCCCCACACACACATTCACACAAACGTGCCCAGAAAAGAGAAAAAGAGACTGAGAAACAGAGAAAGAACCAAACAAACAAGAAAGGAAAGAAAGAAACAAAGAAGGAAGGAAGTGTTAGTAGAAATGGAACTTCTCTAGGGTACAGGAAGGTAACTGGCAAGAGCCAGCTCCTTCTGTAAACTCCATCTGCTTAGCAGGGCTGGGAATCAAAGTCCACAAGCAGAAAATGCAGCTCCCCAAGGACAGACATTTGGGAAGAGTTGGTAGATGCTTCAGAGGCACAGAGCTCAGAAGCTCACTGTCAGGGACAATATGCAAACCCTTTCAATGCCTTTGTTTCCTTGTGAAGCCCGGTAGTTTAGGATTACATGTGAAAATGCATGGAGGCGGGGTAGAGAAATCCAATTACTTAAACACCAAGGACACAAGAGTTCCAGGCCACAAACACTGGATTTGCTTAGACTCTAATCCTCCTATCCTTAGTGAGTTTGCCTCTTAAGGAATATTTTTGTGGCAAGAAAGTATTACTGATCCCATAGCCCACTCCGTTCCTCTAGAATGAGGCAGTAGGAAAAAAGGAAATTAGTATTTTCACTTAATTTTTAAAGATTTTTTTTTAATGTCTGTCATGGGGCTTGAACTCTGGGCTTGGGCGCTGTCCATGCGCTCTTTAGCTCAAGGCGAGCGCTCTACCACTTGAGCCACAGCACCACTTCTGGTTTTCTAGTGGTTTATTGGAGACAAGTCTCACGGAGTTTCCTGCTTGGGCTGGCTTTGAACCATGATTCTCAGATCTCAGCCTCCTCAGTAGCTAGAATTACAGGTGTGAGCCACCAGTGCCAGGTTGTACATATGAATTTTAATTCCATCCTTCTCCCCCTCTACCCTAGTATTTTTACATTTTTGTCTAATATTTAACATTTTGAACAAAAAGGCCAAAGACCCTCAGCTAGGGAAAGTAGGTACAAGATGCTTAAACTCAGCATTCAGAAAGATTAGGGTGTCCATCTTTACAGAAATCTACCAATAGATTAAGAATACCCAAACAGAAAGGTGAAAAGGGGATGCCATAGACAGGTTGAGAGTGATGGGAATGTATTGTAAACACCTGTAGAAATGTAACAATGAAATTCCCCTCTGTAAGTAATGTAAAGCTCCCTCCCTACAACAGGAATCCCTAAATGGAAAAAGCTCAGAAGTCAAGGTGCTTTGCATCTAAGGCCCAAGACAATGCTGGGATCTACAGACTTGACCCTAAACTAACTTCTCTCCAAGTTATACAGTGTTCATTTGTTCGTGATCTCTTTCTGTCTCTCACTTACACACACACAAATCTCACACACAGATTTCTGCCCTTCAGGGGGCCCAAGGTTCTGCTGCTCTGCCATCAAATTCCTAGGCTAGCAGAGATAAAGGGAACACAGAAAACATCTTTTTCTACAGAGGCTAAGGTACAAGTGAACCTTTTGGAGCACTCCAAAGAACCTTTGGAACAGAGACTTTTTTTTTTATACACAGAGGGTATAGATGAACAAGTAAGCCATGTCTGAAAGAGTAGGGAGGCATCAAAACAAAGATTCCTATGCACTCTCAAAGTTCAAAAGCAGTACTTAAGTCTGGTCCATAAACTGTTCACCAGTCTATCACAACACAGAACCTTCTGAAATCTTTACAGCAATATGAAGAAACCGTGATATCTAAGGGCATGATCACTGGTCCTGCCTGGTTGGATGGCCCATAGGCTAGTTTGGATAGTACTGACCATCGGAGGTTAGCTACACCTGCTGCAAAGTGTGAGCTAGTTTTATATAAACTATGTTTTGGAAATTAAAAACAAAAACAAAACAGGACTGGTCCTTTCCCAGGTTTAGTTTGAATAAAGCTAATTTTGGAAGGCAACACCCTGTCACTTTACAGAGGAAACTTAAAAGTCCATGGATGTAGTGACTTCCCTTGGCTAATGACAAAGTCCAAGCATAGTAGCACAGGAGGAAACAGAAAAGAAAGAGATTAAACAACTGTGCTTTTCATCTTTTCTTAGCCAGTGTTTCTCGCTGGAAACCACCCCTTCCCACCCACCCCTCCCCCCAGAAAAAATAGGGGCTGGCAATATGACCCATACTTTTTTCAGTACTGGGGGGTTTGAACTCAGGGCCTTGTAGCAGTGATTCCTGATAGGCACCATTGTGGCTCAGCTTCTCTGCATTGAGATGGAGTCTCATAAAAAAAAAAAAAATTCTACTCTGGTTGATCCTTCCAATCTCAGCTTCAGCTGGGATTGTCTGAGAAGACAATGTCTGACAAAAGCCACAATCTTAGTATGCTGAAAACAATTTCAGACTCAGGTAAACAGCATAGATATAGTATTTCCATTTTCTCTGGATCTCAAACCTAACATATCTAAATCCAACACTGCTTTCAAAATTAAACTCCCTTCTCAGCTAGACCATTTCTAAACCACTACCCAAACCTGTCATCACTAGATCCCAGAAACACCAACATACTGAAAACAAGGTTGGCATGTTGATTTGTCCTTCAAAGTCCCTTGAGGGTCACTGGACCAGAGAAAACAAAGGTAAAAAGCTGGGTATATATAGGTGTTTTGCCTACCCCAAACACACAAGGTAAGATCAAAGGCATTTATTGCATGAAAATAAAATCTGGTAATGCTGATTCCCCAATTAGGAGTTCTGATTTTAAGTAATTTAGCCAATGTCTCTAACTTCCAATGATTTTATGAGGTTTGAAGAATGATTTCTGCATTTTTTTTCCTGCATCTACTACTGAACTGGGAATGTGGTAAATGAACAGCAAATGGTGAAAGACAAAGGGACAAAGAAAGAAGATAAAGAAGATGAGGATGGGGTCCTGGTCCTCATCACCACAATAATCTATATGTTTGAATCAACCAAATCATTGCTGTCTGTTTAAAGGCTTCCTAAACTAATCCAAAGAAAGCCACCTCCTTCTCAGAAGCTGCAAAGATGCTGGGAACAAGGGGGAGTCCTCAAGTGACTGCCAGATGTCTGGGTGTGAGAGGAAATGAGGCCAAAGCCCAGGAGGTTAGGAGTGGGAAAGTAAGGATTTAAGAGGATTGGGAGACCCAAAAGCTGAGCCAAATCAAAGCACCTCCCCACAATCTCTGTCCTTCACTACCCCCTAGCCAGCCAAGCCATTTGCTACAGCTTCCAGGGTATGGGAGGGGACTTGGCAAGACCACAAAGCCTATTTCTAGCAGACATGTCCATCTGTAGCTGGAGGGAACTCAGCACTCATGCTCTTCCTCATCAGGCCCAGCAAGAGAGCTGCACAGCCATCATGGTGGTCGCTGAATGCAGCCCTAGGTTCCTATACTATCATGGACAGACAGCTCTCCCTTCAGCTCACTCTTGCCAAGTCCTCTTCTTTGACATTCAAAAAAAAGGTTGGGGTCACCAAGGAGGCAGAGGTAAATTATAGGATTTAACTCCAGTCCTTATCATGCACAGGAAAGCCCTCTCTTTCTCCATCATTATATTCAACTCTGCAATCCTCTTAGTTCATTCCCTAGCCTGCTCTAGCCTGATAGGCTTACTTGCTTCCCTATCTCCAAGTTCATTGCTTGTAAACATACAATGGGATCCTCCTAGATTCTTGAAGAGTGCTGGAAGAAAAACCAAGAAAGAACTAGCAGGAGTGATGTACAGTGGGTAAAAAGTTGGGGATCACAGATTCTTGACAACAAGGCATTTCTGCTATGGTCAAAAGGAGAGACAGAAGGCAGAGATCCTGGGCACAATCCCAAAATAGTTTCCAGACATCCTCAGCCAGTGCAGTAGAGTGTTCCCATGGGGCAGAGCGTGGGAGCTGTGTGGGAGCCCAAAAACAGGGTGGCCTGCTGCTCTGGGCACTTGCTCCTGTCCAGACTGCCAAGGGGGGGGGGGGGGAGGCAACGACAGTGTACACTATATGACATGCTTGCTGGGATGTCATGGGTACACATAAAGCACACTAGACAATAAAATGACAATGTGTATTCAACAAATTCAATTCTGTGCCTGTTCCAGGCACTGTGTACACCCATATATCAGGCTACTCCTAAAGTTCTGGCAACACTTGGCAAACAGCACACATGCATATTCTTTCTGGCTTCATTCATGCAAAAGGCTTACTTCCATTGCGTGGGACCACAGACTGTGGCACACACAACACACAGTGATCTCAGAACAAGCTTATACAGCTCACCCTTATTCTTTATTCCACAACCTAATGATGGAAAAGGGGTGAGCAAAACTGCCTCATGAAGGGTATGTAGGATATCATTCCCACTTGCCACCCAAGAAAACCTATGTGGGAGAAGGCAGAACTAGGAACTGGCAGCACTCAGACCTAAGTGCTGGCAGTGCTCAGGCTGAGATAAAGCTACAGATTCTCAGACAACTTAACAATAAAAACAAGCAGATACAATATCAGAACTGAAAGAACATAGCCATCTCTGAGAAAAGGGAAGGGAAAGAACTATTTGAAGGGTTTCCTCTCAAATTTTTGGGGTGCTGGTCCTGGGGCTTGAACTCGAGGCCTCGGGTACTGTCTCTGTCCTCTACCACATGAGCCACAGCTCTACTTCTGGCTTTTTTTTTTTTTTTTGTGGTTAATCGGAAATAAGAGTCTCACAAACTTTGCTGTCTGGGCTGGCTTCAAGCAGCAATCCTCAGATTTCGACCTTCTGAGTAGCTAGGATTACAGGCAAGCCTCTTTTTAAGTAGCCCCTGCCACAGGTCCATAACTTCATGGACCTAGAATGAGAATAGAAACCTCTAGCAGATCTGCAGAACTGGTCTCATCATTCCAGGCCAGAGGAACACTGGCCAGAGAACTAGAGAATACACTGGCAAAGAACAGAAGGGAAGCAGGTCTGCCAAGGAGAACCAGCAGCACCGCAGGCATGCATGCATGCATGCAGGTGGGGTGCTTTGGAGAGTAAACAGACCTGCCAGCAGTCTCCTCTCTCAGCAGAGGAAGTTCAGGATGACAAGGCTGGAAATACACTGGAAGGAGAGACATGCCTCCTCCGTGAGTCCATCTGTCCATATCCTCTTGTCCTGCTTTCCCTGGGCTGGGGCAGAGCAAGGCCACTCAATGATCTCCACATCTCCAGCGGCTATTAAAGCAGGGCACGGGTTGCCTATAACTCCCCAAGTCAACAGTAGGTAGCCAAGTGGAGGTGGAACCTAGGGATTCTGCTCAGTAAAGGTGCAAGGAGAGTGGTAAGCTCACAGTTCTCTGCACCCACGGCATCATCAGTACACACCACCCTCTTCTTGCCTCAGGGCCTCCCAGTCTCATCCCACTACTCTCAGCCTCAGGAAGACATGCTAGCGCCCCTGGAGAGCGAGTGCTACCTGGCTCATCTCCATTCTCCAGAAAGCTTCAGAAGCAGAATTCATTCCCTCCCCCAAGCACTTCCTACTCTCAGATTCTCTGGGATGAGTCCAGGGAACCACCCTGGCCTCTGGATCTACCCTGCAGCCTCAGCTTCACTCAGGAACCCCCATGGCATATGGGGAAGAGAGTCAGCCCCTCCCTATCAATGTTGTAAGATGGCAGGATGCCAGTTTTAGCACCTCCATGAAGCTTCCCACAGCTTTCCCAGGAAGCAGGAGGAGGACTTACAGAGAGAAGAAACTAAGAGCATGAGGGAACACTAGCATCTCACCCACCTGATACCCACACAACCAAGCTCTCCTCCTCCCTTCCTCTCCACTAGGAAGAGTCCCACTGTCCCTGCCCACCTGTCCCCATACTCCCTCTCCCAGTCTCTATGATCTTAGGAGACAGCAACACAGAGCTGCCTCCTACTTTTTCCTCCACTCTGGACCAGCAGAGGATATTGCTGAGTAATCCTAAACTCACAGCAGGTCTTCAACCCCCCAAACAGGAGCAAAGCCCAAGGAAACCTACTGATCTGTGCCAACCTAGGAGGATTATCATGGTGTCCTAGTAATGACATACTCTGCTAGACTGTCCATTCCCCTGCCCCAAATACCCCAATCACCCCCTCCTGCCTTCAGGCAACCAACCACCTGGAGCATCTCAATGCCCCCTTCTTTGCTTCCTACACACCTGGAAACACTTCCTTCCTGGTCCCCCAGACACTAAGCAGCACCAGACTAACAGCAGACACCCGCTGGCTTTCCAAGCCATAATGTTGCATCAGCCCCCACCCTACCCAAAATAATCCTCACCCCCACCACCTCCTCTCATCTCCAGCCATCTCCATGGTGACAGCAGCATGACTAATGACACCCTATCAGCTTCAGACTCAGGAGGATAATTCCCTCCTTCCCCTTACCGTCACCCCCCCCCCCCCCAGGGATTTCTGCAGATTGGATGCAAACCAACAGTGCCAGGGACATTCTCGAGAGATTTCCAGAGGCAGAGAGGTGGGGAGTGGGTTGCATCTCTTAAAAAAAAAAAACAGTTCGACAAACCAAACCCCAACTGCACCCAAACCATCCAGCTGAGAAAGCAAAAAGAATCCAAACAAAACCCACACAGGCCTGAGAATTCATTGGCCGCCCACACTCGCGCTGCCCCTCCCCCTCAGCTGCTGCTACACACACAGTGGGAGATTAAGGGATCACCAGAGGAGACCCTTTATTTTTATCCAATTCAGTCGAACACTTCCCCCAACACACACACACACACACACACACACACACACACACACAAGGTACCTTGACAACCGCCCCTTGTGTCCACGGCCCCTTTCCTTCACCAGCCTTTATTTCCACCTGCAAAAGAAGCCAGAGACGGATGAGCCAGGCTGGTGCCAGGAAAGCAGCGAAGTCCTTCTGCAGCACACTGAAGGGGAAGGAAGGCACGGGAAGGGAAGGGGCCTCGGGAAGAAAGCCTCGCAGGGACCATCTTCCTGTCTCCAGCTGCCGCCCAGACCTCGCTGACGGGCTATTCGCTCCCACTGTTTTGTTTTCCTTTTTTCAATCCTTCCGAAACCCAAGAAGGCTCTGCCCACCCCGTCTAGGTCCAGCCTGACCGGCCCTCCAGGCCCTGCGCGCTCTACCTCGGCCGGCCTTCTGCGGTGCGTCGGCCGCCGCCGGGCCTCCCATTATCCCCGGGCCGGAGGGAGCGCACAGAGGGAGGCACTGCAGAGGAGGCGGCGGCCAGCTGCCGGCTGCGCTCCCCTCCCCTCCCCTCCCCTCTCCTCCTCCTCTCGCCTCCTCTCCCCTCCGCCCGGCTGGTGTGCGAGGGGGCGGCGCGCGCGCCAGCCAATCCCGCGGCCAGCCCGGCCTCCACCGGTGGACCTGCCCAGCCGCAGGCCGGGGCCACCCCCGAGGGTGCAGCTGAGCTGCTCGAGCTGCTTCTCAGGCCTGTCGCGGCTCCCAGGCAGGCTGGAGCCTCCGGGCACACTCTGCCTCCTCTCGAGGATACCCGAAGGTAGTACACAGGCGTCCCCTACCCTGCCGGGGTCAAAGATTGCACCTGGGGTAGGGCACCGGCGGGTGGGTCTCGGCCCCTTCCAACTCCCCGCCCCACTCCGCCCCGCCCCACCCTCACCCTGGCAGCCACGGAGACATGAGTTTGAAGCTCTCTCAATCGCTTCACTCCTCCAAAAAGGAGGGGGAAAAAAAAAAAAAGCAGAGGGAGGCAGTGAGAACCTTTACCCTGTTTCACAGATGAGAAAACTCAAGACATAAATTACCCAAGGTGACACAGCTAGAACCCAGTGGCCTCCAACCCGGGTCACCCTGTCTCGTTTTGAAGATCAAACTTTTCACCAGCATGCAGTTTTACTCCTTACCCTCCTGCACCCACCTTAGAAAACAGGGTGCTTTAGGGAGTCCACACTGCCTGTACTTCAAACCTCCCCAAGTCGGCTCCTTGCATCTGCATCCCCACATCCAGGATCACTCACACCTGGTACTTAAAACATGCCCTCACCCCACCCCACCACGATTTCTCCTCTTCCAGAGGCTGCAGGAGATGCCCTTCCCAAGACTTTACTGGTCCCAGACTTCAGGGCTTCCCATCAGTAGAGAGACAGAGGAGGGGGAGCAGCTCAGACCTCAAAAATCTCTTCCCTTCCAGTTCTCAGATTCTAAGCCTATGAAGGCTGCAACACACAGGAGACTAAAGGGCAGACACCTGAAGAGCAACAACAGGGTAGAGAAAGGTTCTACAGTCCACTCCTAGATTTGAGTCTAAGGCATGCCTGGGCATATCTTAGCTGAACACCCCAGAACTCTGACTGTCTGACACCCACAAATTCAAGTTCGGTTCGCAGCTCCACTATTATCTGGCTAAGTGATAACTTACCTCTGTAAGCCTCACCTTGCTCATCTGAAGAATGAACTATCGGCTACTTCACACAGTTGTCAGGGCTCCCAAGAAGAAACGCAGTATATTGCCTGCCCCACTGTGGGTGCTGCTTGCTACCAGCACTTGGCATTTGTGGACGAGCTCACTGGGTGCTACCTCTCATTCTCACAGATGAGTAAGCTGAGGCCAGAGAGAAGTGACTCATAGGACTTGGGATGCGTGAGCACTCCTCCTGATCTAGTGATTCGCTCTCTTACCCACTCCCTTACAGATGCCTAATTGCTTTCCTCCCCAGGGCCTCAGGGAGTACTTAGAACACTTAGAACAGGATAAGCTACTTTGGTAGAGACAGACAGCAAAGCTGGCCTCAGGTGAGGAGGCTTCTGGCTGCACTGGGGCCCACACCTGCCTCCCCTTGGGGACAAAGGTCAGTTCCACCAGTCTCCTCCCAGGTCAGGGAAGGAGGCAGGTGATAAAAGAATAAGGCTGGGTAAAGTCCCTCCTTTATTCTGGCCCCCCAAACTCCTGTGATATAAGCTACCTTGCTTCCCTACACCCAGAAAAGAGAGCCTAATACTGCTTGGACAGTACCAATGAATACTGTGGCTTCTACCACTGCCAGTTTATCAAGCCCCTGCTAACATATCAGGCCCTATGCCAACCTCATTGCAGTATCATCTTATTTGACTTACTCCACATACAACCTTGTTTCTTATGGGAGAACAAGAGATATAGGGATTTTAAGTTACTTGCCTGTCAACACAGCTGGTGAGAGGCGGCTGAAATTCAAACCTAGTCCTTTCCCACTGCAATCCTCTAATCCCTCCTCTCTGCCAGTCCCAGGGAGACAAGGAGATACCTATCATTTCCTTTTAGATTCTCTTTCAGACCTGGGAGAATTCCCTGTGCTTCTGCTTGGAGCCCTCCCCTTCCCCAGCCCCCTGCCCCCCAAGCAAGCAGATGTGGCATGAGGTTCAATCTAAATAGTGCTTCCTCTCTGCAAATTTTTCCGTCATTGAGCCTCCCTACACATCACGGACTCCTACAGAGTTCTTATAGAGCACCTCTTCTAGGACACTGGTCAAGTCAAGTACAATTATTTACTCAACAGTCTGTCTTCCCCACTCTTCTAGGCTCTGCACAAAGCTAGAACATTCTTAGCTCAGTTTCTATATGAAGCAGCAAGGTTCTGGACTCTCCTAATTAGTCTTCTCATTGAGGTCCCCAAAGATCTAAGGAGACATGTACTCCTAAGAGGCAAGACCTGCCACAGCTGAGCTACAGCTAAATCCCAGACTTATCCAACCAATAGAGGCCTTCCTCACCTGCCTATAAGAACCATGGAGCCGGCTGGGCGCTGGTGGCTCACACCTGTAATCCTAGCTACTCAGGAGGCTGAGATCTGAGGATCTGGGTTCAAAGCCAGCCCCGGCAGGAAAGTCCGTGAGACTCTTGCCTTCAATAAACCACTCGAAAACGGGAAGTGGCACTGTGGCTCAAGTGGCAGAGCACTCACCTTGAGCTGAAGAACACAGGGACAGCGCCCAGGCCCAGCGTTCAAGCCCCACAACTGACCAAAAAAAAAGAACCATGGAGCCAAGTTCCTGATTTATCTCCCTATACTATGCTAACACAGCTCTACCCTCTCCAGCAGCCCTTGGCGACCCCAAAGGAGATTATCATCTACAAGGTAGTCTACCTGCTACCATTCTCATCCCATCCTGACCTCCTTCCTCTTCTGAGGCACCTTGGAATGCCAAAACTTGAGAGAAATGCATGCCAAGGCCACTCAGCCTCCATCCAGGATTTTTTACTCCTTTCTTGACCTCCTCCCAACTCTGTGCCCTCTATATTTGTAGAAGCACTTGAGGCTCCTCCACATAGGATCCCACTCCCGTCTTCCATTGCAATCCACTGCATGCCCAGCAAGAAGGATAGGACCACAGCCCTTCCACTGGGGAAAGGTGAATGGACTTCACACAGATAAAGACCAGGGACTGAGAACACATCTGGACACATGGTTGGAGGGCTCTGTATCTGAAAGCATTGCATACAGTATCTTATTTAAACATTAAAACAAGTCAATGCAACAAGAACTATTCAGGCCCATTTTACAGCAGGAGAAACTGGGATATAGAGAGGGTTAGCATCTAGCCCAAGGTCACACTGATAGAAGAGCACTAAGGTTAGTATCTCCTCACTTAGGGTAGTACAATTCAAGGACCACTATGATTAGCACTATGATGTTCAAATTTACCTACTTCACTTACAGCTAGCAGAAGATAGAGGCAGACAGGCTTCTCATCTTTTCCTGTTTTGGCTGTGTCCTGAATGAGGTCTCTACTGGGTTTTCCTTCAAAGATTTCTCCAGGAAGCCACCTCTGGCTAATCCAGCTTTCTACAGGCGTATATCACTTCTAACATTTCTCATTTGACACCTGAAAGTTGTCTGTGTATGTGTGTCCTGCCTCCCCAGTCACAATGGCTGGAGTCTTGCCTGCCCAAAGCTCCTGTGCGTTTTTGCCCAACATTCCACCCACCGAACACACTTGGAATCAACTGTGAGAAAAGTCTGTGACCTCCTTCCCTTTTGATCACACAAAGGATCCTGCTAAAGAAACCCAACACCCACTCCACCTTCAGAGCCTATGTTTGAAGTCCCCGGTGTCCACGCATCCATTTCCACCCAAGTAATTGCAGCCCATCACACATACATCATCCCCTATATTGGAAACTCTTTGCGGTTGTCATGGGAACTGCCTTTGCCTTCATTCACCGATCAGGCCTCACAATTAGCTTTGGCAGCGGAAGTCTATGTCAAAGGCAATCGCAGGGAGGAGAGGAAGCTGAGCAGCAGCAAGAAGAAGAAAAAAAAAATGTGTCCCTCCTTGAAGATGCAACAGATCCAAACTGAACCAAAGCTTTCAGTGTCCAAGGGAATCAATCTATTGAGAGAGAGCCAACAACTCCACCCTCTCACTTCCATGCCAACAGATAGGATGCACCCACAGCCTCTGACAGGTAGCAATCCATCTTCTGTCTATACTCCAAATGCCTTCTTAAAACACCTATGAGATGTTCTGTGAGCCCAATCAGGAACTCTAAACCCTAAATTCAAGTTTTGAACCATGAATATCCAAAGCCCAAGACCATATGATGCTACACAGAAGACAAGACAGCAAGGCTTAATGCTGGAGCTCCCTAAGACAGCCCCCAAAGAAGACTTCCTTGAGGAATTAACACAAAGCATCTAACCGTCCTCCTCAAGAATCTATGAACACCAGCCTGTCTTTAGCCTTCTATCCTTCTCCCAGCCACAAGCATTTCAGTAGCATCTCCACAGTGGGCAGGGGCAGAGACAATACCATCCTTTTCATCCTTTATTACACTGAACCTCTCAAGACATGTTCCTTTCCTTCCCAGCAGGGCCAAAAGGGGCCCAAAGGAGACTAAAGCTGGTCTTTGCCCTCAAGGCACCTCTTGCTTATAGCTCTTCCAGAATGTGCTATAATTATCTACTTCCATACATGTATCCCTCCCCCAGACCTTGAGCTTATTAAGGACAGACGGTTAACTGCCTCCTCTTAATTCCTTACTCAGGCTCAGCCTGGTGATTGCCTAGTCAGTCCCAGGCAAGGCTTATTGAACAGAGCTAGAAAGGCAACTTACAAGTCTACAGGTGAAAGCAGATATCATCCTGTACAAGCTCTTTCCCTGTCCCCAGCCCTCACTTGAGCCCTCTTCACCCTGTAGCATGAACACAATACAGACTAGATCCAGCCCTCACAGAAACACTCTGCTATCTCTTTCTCTTCCAAGGCTCCAGAATCATTCCTAGCCTCATTGGGAGAACTGGAGTACCCAAATCTTTCTGTGATCAATTAAAAAAAACAAAAGATTAGAGAAAGCAACTCGATGTTCTCAGAAGTGGAAGAGACTCTACTCCAGTATACTTTGTCCCTCCTGTTTGACAAAACTTCCCCAAGCACACTTCCTGAGGCTTCTCTTGGCAGTAATGAGATAGGGCAGGGGGCTATGAGAATACTTGCAGTCAGGCCCATGCCACCAAATGACTCTATCCATTTCAACTACCATTCTAAGAATCCAGTGTTGCTGCTCTAACAGCAGTGGAAGTTGTACCATTTGTCCACTAACTCCCAGGGTAGGTGTGGAGGAAGAGGCATAGGTGTACATGCTAGAGCAACACCACAGGGACAGAACCATCTGAGAGTGTCTGAGCCTATTGTCTGTGTTACTGGAAACACTGGTATGCTTCTGTCCCTGTCCCTCAGTGATTAATAAAAACTTAGGTTTATCAGTTTATTATGCAAGTGATAGGAGACTGGGTAACTGAGGGATATATGCACTCTAGGTACGGCAGTGCTTCAGCCTTGTGTGTATGCACTTAGGCAGAAGACCACATCAACCTTAAACAATTCTCAGCACTACTACCTGGGCTGTAGCAGGACAAGGAAAAAGATGGAAGTGTTTCTTTTCTTTACAAGCCATTCTCTTTCTTAGCACCTTGCCTTCATTTCAAAGGCAGCTGTAGAAAGTGTTGAGGAATGGAATGGGGAATTAGGAGAACTCCTGAGACCCCAAGCCTGGCCTGCCAACTCTCCTGAGTACCACACTACCTTCTTATAAATGAAACATCCCCAAGACCCAGGAGAGACTAGAAGTTGACATGAACAAGGTTCACTGGGACTGCTGATCAGGACTTGGATTGGGGAGGGTTCCTGTTCCCCAGTAGGAGGCTATGGGAAGCCACACCACATTCCTATTATTCTTTCCCTACAGCAGGTAAGTAAAACAAAGATGGTGCATTCAAGACACAGTGAGTTTCTTTAGAACCCAGGAAATCATTGCTTTCCCCATTTCTACAGACTTTACTACATTCCTGGATGGGGGCCATGATCATAAACCAAAAATCTGTCTGAAAGCAGCCAACCCAGATAGCTATTTCCCTAACCTAAAAAGAGACTGAGGCCAGGTGCAGGTGGCTCACACCTATAATCCTAGCCACTCAGGAAGCTGAGATCTGAGGATCACGGTTCAAAGCTAGCCCAGGCAGGAAAGCTGAGACTCTTATCTCCAATAAACCATTAGAAACTGGAAGTGGCACTGTGGCTCAAGTGGCAGAGTGCTCACCTTGAGCTGAAGAGCTGAGGGATAGTGCCCAAGCCCAGAGTTCAAGCCCCAGACCAACCAGAGAGAGAGAGAGGGAGAGAGAGAGAGACTGAGGTGAAGGTGCAGGTACCACACAGAAGGTGCTATACCCAGCTCACAGCACTGCCCAATAAAGTTTCTTGCAGTGACAAGAACATTGTTTATATGCACTTGCTAATTTCTGAACTACTAGCCACATGTGGCTATATAGTACTTGAAGACAGCGACTGTGACAGTTACTGAATTTAATGTTAGTTTTTTAACTTAAATAGCATGGCTATCATACTGGACAGGTCAGCTCAGGTAGATTCTCCCTCCTTCCCTCCCCCTTTCCCTCTCCCCCATTCTCTTCCTCCCTCCCTCTCCCCCTTTCCTTCCCTTGCTTTTCTTCCCCTCCCCTCCCCTTCCCTCTGTCCCTCTCCCTCCCCCCTCCCCCGCTTCCTCCTTCTCTCCCCCTCTCTCCCTCCCTCCCTCCCTCATGCTGGGGCTTGAACTCAGGGCCTCATTCTCTTGCTTAGCTTTTTCAATTAGAGTTGGTGCTCTATCATATCATCGGTCTGGAATTTTTTGGATGGTTAATTAGAGACGAGAGTTTCAGATATTTCTGCCTAGGCTGGCTTTGATTCTCAGATCTCAGCCTTCTGAGTAGCTAGAATTAGAGGTGTGAGACACAGGGCCCTGGCTTATACTTCTTAATTTGAGGAGGACATGAAATTCTTGAGAATCTGCTAAAACCCACAGACTTTCTCCCCTGTGAAAACATAGCTCTGCACACTCACATAACATTTGGTTGAAATTTTTTTGTACTTTTTTATTGTAAAAATACTGTACAGAGGGGTTAAAATGCGCAAACCTTATCCCAACCCAGATCCAAGATTAAGTCTAGGCTAGGTCTAAGATTAAGTCTAGTACATTAAAATGATTAAGTCTATAGTTGGGCATGAAACACATTTGTAATGCACTTTATGTGACGCCCTCTCACATAATTCAATACCAAGAACCACAAAAAGAAAAAAATCCAGAAATGTTGTGGCCTAATGTTTCTTCTGCAATGTAATTTTCTCGGGAATACAGACTAGACCTGCCTGATATTATGCTTTACATAGTTCTATGCTTTACAATATATGCTTTACAATAGTCCAAGTAAGAAAACCCAGAGAGAGAACAGAATATGACCTTATCGTATCCTTGCCCATCAGCACCCTGCCTCTATGCAGCCACACAAAGATACAGGAAACAGAACCTCTCAAGCTAGCTCTTGAATGTACCAACAACTAAGATGTTAAACATTCTTTTTTCTTTTTTTTCTGACACAGCTTTAGTTTGTCTGTAAAATGTTCACCCACTAGTAAAAGTTCTATGCACTCCCCCACATGAAAAAACATATTAGACTTTTCCATATAAGACTTGCTATCACCTGCATTCCTCATATGCAAGCTGAACAGTTATCTTTTTCTGGTGTGTGTGCTGATACCAGGATTTGAACTCAGGGCCTAGGCATTCTCATTAGCTTTTTTTTCACACTTGTAGGTTAACTGGAGATAAAAGTCTCACAGACTTTCCTGCGTGGCTGGCCTTAAACCACAATCCTCAGATCTCAGTCTCCTGAGTAGCTAGGATTACAGGCACGAGTCACTGGTACCCAGCTTTAGCCTCACCTTACCTAATGGGACTACTCTGACAGTTCTCAAGATGGGTTATCAATATTCCTAAAAACTTTCATCTGTTCCTACCTGATAGGAAACCAACATTCCTTACTTGTGAATTTTTCATGAGTTAGCTGGGGCTACTGCCCCTTATACCATCCCTCAAATTAATGCTAACTACCAGTACCCACCCAAGAATCTATTTCCTGCTTCTTGTGAAAATGGAACATATCCTTATATTCTATAAGCCTGATCCAGACCCTTCCAAGATCCCATGGACATCCCCCTCCTCTACACAACCACTTTTTACTACTTTCAGAGGCCCTGTTCCTGAAGCCCTTCTGATCAGCAAACACCTTTTGAGATCTTAACTTGTCTGGGCTATTCTTGTGTCCACCTTTCTAAAATCTTACAAGCCATCTTTCAAAATAATCTATTCCAGAGCCATCAAAAATTAAAATTAGGGCTGGGAATGTGGCTTAGTGGTAGAGTGCTTGCCTAGCATGCATGAAGCCCTGGGTTCCATTCCTTAGTACCACATAAACAGAAAAAGCAGGACGTGGCGCTGTGGCTCGAGTGGTAGAGCGCTAGCCTTGAGTACAGAGGGGCTCAGGGACAGAGCCCAGGCCAGGAGTTCAAGCACCAGGACGGGGGTGGGTTGGGGGTGGGGTGGGCAGGAAGTAACATAGTAACATTAAGGGCTGAGGTATGTGGCACAAGTGCTAGTGCATCTGCCTAGCAAACACAAGGCACAGTTCAAACCCTACTACTGCAAATAATTTTTTTAGAGAAGAATGAATTAGCATGAAGATTATGTGTTTATAATGCCTAAAATCTCTGAAAAAAAAAAACTACATTTCTTGGCAGTCTTTTGTCTTCTGGATGCCTTACTCAACATAACATTCTCTAAAGATTGATGGGACACACAAGTGGTGCAGAGGGCCCAGGGTCAGGTAGGGCAGCTGACTGGCTCTCCTTTCCCTAGTTTATCCCTTCTAGTACACCAGGACCCAATGGTTGTTCTCTTTGTTGCTAGTTATAGTCCCAAACTTGTCATCCTACCCCTTCTCTCTCATTCTTGTGGGGAATGTACAGAAGACTTATTACCAGGTGTATTTTCCACCAGCTTCAGCATATTCTGACCAATGAACTTTCCGATGTGCCTGTGAAGGCTCAGCCCACTCCTGCACCTGTCTTCCGTGCCTTGAACCCCAGCATTCACGACCTTTACCATCTGTGCTCAGTAGAAAGTAACCCTGCGGCCACACAGATGGTTCATCTTTCCCCACTGCCACTACCTTCCTCCATAGGCTACCATTCCTGACTGTTCTATCAGCATTTCCTTTTTAAAAACCAATCCTATCCCTCCAGCTGGCCTCCCTTTTAGAGTCTGTGGCTTTGGGGTTAAAAACTACTTGCATTTCAAAGACAAGGTTCTAAAGTCTCTGGTAAACACTTCCCCTTGCCCAGTGTTTCAGGCTCCACAAATGCCAAGATGGTGCCTCTTTCTCCAAAGATCTCATCCCTTTCTCCACCAATCAATTCTCCCTTTGTTACTAACAGCATCATCCTTCCTTACAGCTTCTGTGCTTAGAAAGAGAGCTACCAGCAGACTGGGCAAGAATTAATGTTTTATGATTGTTTTTTTTTTAAACACACACAGACACACACACACACACACAAACCCCTAGTTCCAAGGTAGCTTGTCTGTATCTGGCAGAAAGCTGTGTTTCAGCCATTAAATCCTCCTGGTGGAGGGTTAGAAAATATTCTCAACCCATGTATCTTTTCATTTTCACTGATGTTTTCTTAGTCTTGTTTCCAGCTTGATGTACATATTTTTCTATGTAGAGGGTTGTTTTTTGTTGTCTCCCCCCCCCATAACATTCTACTCAATTGGATCTTTATTTCTTCACCAATGGGCGATTAATCAGACAGGCCCAGGACCACGATGACTCTTTGTGCATGGCATTCAGCCTCTTCCCCTATGTTCTGTCCCACAGTTCTTTCAGCAAGCCAGGAATGTCTTGAAACATGTAATTTGTATTGCAAGTTTACAACTCAGATTAATGCACAGTTGTTTAAACAGTTTCTCTTTCACTGTTCTGTACACCCACTAGGATTACCCCTATTTTACATTTGAGAAAAACAATGCTCAAAGATTAACTTATCCTGGTCTACTTTGAGTCCTACTCTGCCGCCATATCAAGTCCTACTATTCTAATCAGCTGTCTTCATTCTGCTATGAGCCACTGTTCAGATAAATAGATCGCAAGTCAAGCAGCCTAGTATCTAACTCCTTCCTGGAATTAGGCTTGTAGACCATGGCACATGACTGAACTCCTTCTGGTATGTTACCTACAGCTACCACCAACTTTTCCCCAAAATCACATTAGGACCTGAAGAATAGGTCACCTGTCCCTGGGAAGCTGTCTCTAGTCTCAAAATGCTGAACTACTTTTTCAAGTAGAAGGATTCCCCCAGTCCCCTCCCCCAAAGCTCACTGGGAGGTGGGAGAAGGATAAAGAATACGAATGGAAGACAAAAAAAAGATAAATCTTCTCCCTTACAGGATGATACAAGGCAGCTGTCAATGGAAAGCTCAAAGGAAGCCCCAAAGGCAGCTAGAAGAAATGGAGCTACGGCAAAGGAAAGGGCACACCATTCTAAATGAGGAGGAAATTCCAAGGAGAGATATGTGTAAACAGTCTAATTTCTGAGGTTCCTTGGATGATGTGTCCTAGCCCACCAGAAGAGTCAGGGCCAAAATGACTTCTTCAGACCTGGCATATGGTCTTTCTGCAATCTCCCAGGGCTGTTAAATACTTTGCTCAGACAGTCAGGTATGTCTCAGTTCTGCAACTATGCCAGAGACAGTTGAAAGAGGTGGCTCTTGGATAGTGGTTCTCAAGCCTTAAGCCTTCAGTTAAGCCTTCAGTTAAAAAAAATGTGGAGAGAACCACTAGTTTCCATTTTACATTTTACTAAGCAAAGATTAAACAAATAAAAATAAAACAGATCTTTCTGTACACACCTACACTTTGTAAAAGAAAGTGCATTTCAAATATCCAAAAAGGACCTAGCCTTAGGACAGAAAACTCTTTAAATCAAGGAAAATAAGCCTTAGGGAAAGAATTTCTCTCCACTCTCCCATGGCACTATTTTTATAGAAACCAGGTGCCAGCCCAGATTCACAGACCTGCATGTAGACCCTCTGTCCTAGGACACTACAGGCCATTTTACCTCAATTTGGGAAACAAGGGGGACTGCCAGTCATAGCAAGGTCCACAGAGTGCAGATCTCTCTCACTTAGCTAGGTTGTCTGGAAGCCTCAGCCAACCCAGATCTAAGTTATCTTTACCATGACCACCACACAGCCTGTACCGGCAGCTTATACACAGAGATGACAGGTCCTGGCCTCACTCCCAGCCCCTTTCACTCAGGTATGCCCTGTTGTTGCCAAAAGTAGCACTTAACACCATCCACAAGGGTCACTGATTCAAGAGCATCAGCCTATAAAACTCAGCCTCCTAACCCCTCTGGTTTGATTATGAGAGGAATGGAATGAGGGAGTGGAGGAGGAAATGAATACTAGAAAGAAGGCACTAAGTTTTACAATGTACGCGGAGAAGGTCTTCCTTTCACCAGAACACCAGACTTCATGCCCAGAAGTGAGACTTGTACCAGATCCCAGCCCTTTCAAAATGACCTGCAAGGCACTGGGCCAGTGGTGCTAACCGCCCTCAAGACCAGCAACTTAAAGGGAGTAGAACACTATCTCCCAGGCTGGGGTCACAAGCTGTAGATAAGATCCAGATGTCTGCTTTGGTAAGTACAGAAAAAGGGCAGTCTGTGGTCTGAATCACAAAACATAGCATCCACAGCAAATAGACACAGGAAAGTAAAAAGGGAGGGAAATTTTCAGCACCACCATTTCCCTAACCTCCAACATTTGGATCCTTTTCCCTAGCCACAGAACCACAGCCCCACAAGCTTGAGGCAGGGCTCTGCACTCAGCGGTCAGGGAAATCCCAAGTGCATGCCGCCAGTCCATGATAGCCACAGGTGCCCTAGCCCTCAGAGCGTGAAGCTCGCAGGTCAGCTGAGGAGGCTTCAAAGGCCATCAAGTACAACTCTTCTATTTCCCCAAGGAGAAGACAGTCCTGAGTTGTCTGGGCTCTCAGATAAATCAGTGACAGAGCCAGGGGAGCCTTGTAGACCGCTCAGGACTATGTCTCTGTCCAGCGGCAGTTCCGCTGCCTGAAGTGACCTCAGCTGCTATACCGCTCTGCCTAATCTGCTCAACTTTGCTTGTCTGTTCTTCTGCCAACACCCCACTGTCTCAGCTGCCACCAATCTCGTGCCAGCAATCCACCACCAGAAAATAAGAGAAAGATGGCCAATGCAGGCTCACTCCCACCACCCACCCCTTGCTCATCCCAAATCCTTCTCACCTCCACCCCAAATACAGGGAGTTCTCCTCTTTGAGAAGACAGTATCTCAAAAGCACCATTAATGACCATTAGTATCTGGTGCCCACTACCGAATCTAGGAAATTCCCAAACTGTTTCAATCATCCTACTATCTGAGAAAAACTATGGCATTAAGGATTAAGGAAAGAACATCCCATTCCATAAGGTAGCATGAAATCGCTCTACACTCCACAGCTTACTTTCCAAAATACTTTGTCTGGCGTCATCACTGACCACATCACCTAGACATTTGTGTTTACTAGAAATGTAACCTTTGGGGCTTCAAGCCGATCAAGCTAGACATCACTGTCCTATATCAAGTGCAAACTTCAGACATGCGAATAGCACTGCCACTTGGTCACTCCCATATAATTGTCAGTCCTGCCAAGAAGCCTCCTGGGCTTGCAATGTCAGCTATGATTCTAGGTATGGCCCCACTCAAAGGCCAACCAAGGAGATCAGAAATGGGAGAATGGGCTGAACGAGATGCGACTCTTATCAGACTTCCATGATTACAACACTCTGGAGGAAAGGATGGGAGCCTAACAACGGCCAGCTTACCTCCTTGAGAAGCCCCACTTTTTTCTTCAGCATCTCACACTTGCGCAGCTTACAGATCTGGTGTGTGCGGCGATTGGTACAGCTAGTGCAAGCCCCGCAGTTTTCCAGCCGCCGGCAGGGCTCACAAGTCCCACACCGTTTCCGTTTCTTTCGCCCATCTCCACCCCCTCTCAGTTGGGCTTCACTCCCAGCCATGGAAACCCCAGGACCCTGGAAGCCCCCTACCATCACTTGGCCCTGAGGGAAGTCATAAAGGCCTGGCAGGTCTGGCTGGACCGCCAGGGGCACCTGAAACTGGCTCATGATGCTGATGCTACCAGAGGCGGGGGCATAGGTGCCAGGCAGAACCACAGTCCAGTTTTTTGCTGCCTGTAAGGTTCACCAACGGATTCTTCTTTCCTAAAACAGTCAAGATCTAAAGGGCAAAAGGCAAGGAGCTTCCGTGTCTGGGATGGGTGGCGCCTTTTAAGCCCTCTTCACCTCCTCTGCAGCAGTCTGACAGGGCTCCTTCCAGGGCCACCCTCCCACCTGCTGGGGCCCAGGATCTGGGGGAGGAGAGCAGCAGCAGCAGCCCCCAGGGAAGAGATCATCTTGGCTGGGTGGGTTCTTCACCCTCACCCACCCGGGACCCGGGCATGAGGTGAGAAAGGTGGGTGTGTGGTGGGGCAGAGCAGGGCGAGGAGTACTCTTCCCGGTATTGCTCCTCCGGGATAAGGATGATGAAGGCAGCAGCACTGCCTGAAAGAGACAGAAAGGGGAAGCGTATCACTCGGGGCTCAGGGGCAACTTTCACGTGTTACCTCTTCCTGCTTCGGGGGTGGAGGCGGGGGGAGAAAATGGGGGGAAAGAGGGACAAGCACAAACCAAGTCCTCCCCGGCACCTCAGGCAGGACGCACCAGGGAGGCGGCCTAGGGCCAGACTAAGTGCTAAGGGGGCCTTAGGCGACGAATTAAAGGGGTGATCGCGGTGGGATTTCTGAGAAAGTTGCCCTCTGCACTCCCAGCTTTAGCTTGAGTTTCACCTCCATCGCCCCACACCCCCTCACCGGGGACCGCGGGGCCCTGCCCAAGGGAGCGGAGCTTTCGAGATAAAGTTTGCTGAGCGCCTCGCTCCGCCGGGATGCCCCGCGCCCCCGGCACGGAAGCGGCCTTGGAGGTGGGGACGCGCCGGCGAGAGCCCGCGCCGGCCGCCCCGCAGCGCCTGCGGCCCGTCGGGGGAGGGCGGCCCGCGCCGCCGTGGGGGCGCGGGGAGGGGGGCGCGCTCGGGGCGCGGGCCGGGCTGCGCGCGCGCCGCCGCCGCCGCTCGGGCTCCTTTGTTCTGGGGCCTTGGCCGCTAGGCTCCGCCGGCTCCGCCGCCCCCGCCCCGCCGCCCCCGCCTGGCTTCGCGACACGGTGACCCGCAGCACCCTGCCCGGCCCCCCCGGCCACAAAGTAGCGGCCTCCCGCCCCCCCCCCCCCCGCCGGCCCGGGGCCGGACCCCCCCCCCCCGCCTCCCCTCCCCCACCCCTGGAGCCGGAAAGGCACCGACTGCACCGACCTGCCCGCCGCCTCTGGGGCGGAGCGCACAAAGGGGCAAAGTTTCCCGGCCCCAGGCCGCCGCCACCACCGTCGCGGCCGCCGCCGCCTGAGGCGTCCGCCTCCCGGAGCGCCCGGCCCAGCAGAGCTTGACGCGCGGAGCCCCCCGCCCGGGCCGAGGAGGGGACGGCGCAGGAGGAAGGAAGAGGCAGCGGCGGCCGCGGCGGCGGCAGCAGCAGCAATGAAGGCGTCCGCGGGACTCCCCGCCCCCCGCGCGCCGCGGCACGTGCTCGCCCGGGGACTCCCCCGCCCGGGAGGGCGCGCACGTGCGGCCCCGCCGAGCCCCGCCGGCCCCGCCGCCGCCGCCCCCGCCGCCGGGCCCGGGCCGCGCCACGGGGGGAGTGCCCGCGGAGGGGGGTTGGGGCGCGCGCTGCGGGCGGCTGGTAGGGGCTGGGCCGGGCCGCGCCGCTGGGTCTCTGCACCTGCGATCCGGTCCCACCCTCGCGGTTAGCCCTCTCGGGACTCCGCGGCCCCCCGTGGCTGCCCACCCCTGCCCTCCCGCGGCGCGGCAGCTGAGGCCAAGCGAGGTGGGGTGGAACACGCGGACCTCCAACCTAGGCCCTCGGCCTAGCGGGCCTCGGTGTCCCCACTTCCTGCCACTCCCTACGGGCACGAGCGGTCCGGGACGGCCCGGTCACCTCCACGAGCTCTGAGTCCGGGGGCCCGACTGTCCCCCTGCGGCTGCCGCTCGCGCATTCCGAGGCAGGACAATGGGGGGCATCGCGCGTTTGCGTACGAAGTCAGCCTGGCCCGCAAGAAGGGGGTGCCCGGAGGCCAGAGGCCGCGGGGCCACCGACTGGGCAACCCCTCGAGGGGATCACAGGCGAGCGCCCTTCCCAGGCGGACCCCGGGGCCCGGCCCCCGCAAGCTTCCCCCTCGCGCGGCGCTCGGTTCTTTTGCGTCGAAAACAAAGACTAATCCGATACCCCCCGCCCCTGCCTCCCAAAGGAGGGGGAACGGGACTGTCGGGGGGGGGGGGAGGAGGTACCCCCGGAGGACCGTGTTCTGAGGGGGGCTCAGACAACCTTTGTGGGACTCAATGGTGCGCCCAAGCCCTAAAACCGGGTGTAGACACTTTTGAAAAGTCGCCCTGGGCTATATTCCAGACAGAGGTGAAGGGGCAAGGAGCAAGCTGTATTTCCAAGTTACCAAACTGCCTATTTTCTGCTGCTTTTTCTTCACCTGTTGTGCAGGCCAAGTTGAAATTCCAGGTTAGATTAATTGAGCTCCACCCATCTGGCTTGACTGCCAGGCTGGTGCCCGAAGAAGCTGCCTTCCATCTACCTGGGTTGCTGTGGAGAAGGGTGGGTCTCTGACACACACGGGCAAGTCCTGGCAGTAACTGCTTTGGGTGGACTAGCCTGACCAGTTTGGGCGGTGCTCACCGAGCCAGGTACCTGGCAGGCATCCCGGTCCCGGCTGATGCTAACAACTCAGCCAGAACTGGAAAAAGAGCATTCGCCCCGGCTATTTAGAAAAAGAAGAAAGACAGGAAAAAAAAGTAACTGATCTGAAGTGTTGTCCAGAAAGCCCTAGGCAGTCCAGGTAGCACAGGTTGTGGGGAACTTCCCTCTTGCAGGCCTGATTTTGACAGCTTGCTCCGGTGGCTGGGCTGTCAGCTGTCAGGGTGGGTGGTGAATATGACTTCAATACCTACTTCCTACCCTTGGCCTTGGGAAGGATTGTTCAGTGAAGTAAGTCTAGAACTATGGTGCAATTTTCAAACAGAAGTTGTGGACTTGTATTTTCAGTATAATGATTCTTAGTGTTTTAAGTAAGTAATGTTTATTAAAGGAAACATGGACAGCACAGGTAATTTGAAGGGGGGAAAATCACCCCAATACAACTATGTTTAATGATTTACTACATTGCCTGCTAGCCTTTCTAATCCATAGGTGTTTACTTTTTAATTTTTTTTCTTTCTAACTTGATTTAATCACTGATTATGCAATTCACCTTACCGTGACACCATAAAAATCAGGTTCCTATTTGGTAATAATTCTGAAAAGGTAGTGTGACAATGTGAAGATGGCTTTGTCCACAGTTAACAGTGTGACCTTGAACAAGGTGCTCACCATCTCTGAGACAATCCAAAAAAAGCATTTAAAATAAGGCTCAATAAATAACTTCTTGTTTGAATCATAAATTAACCTTGTGAGGTAGATATCATCATCAAGCCCATTTTAGAGATAAGGAAACATGTAACTTTTCCAGGGTCACTCAGCCAGTAGGTCGTGGACTCAGAATTTGATACCAGCATCTTTCCTCCTGCATTCTGCCTTGGTAAGTGCAGAATTCATCAGATCATGAGGGACAGTAGGAGAACAGCAGCAAGCCAAGAGAACCACCCAAATTTAAGAGGGAACCAGGCTGCCAGAGAACTGCCTGCCAAGCCTTCCTAATCACTTCTCTCTCGGGAACTTTATGCTTCTTGAGGAAAGCCCTCCCCTTCCTCCCACCCTACTTCCCTACTCACCAGATTCCAACAAATCCTGCAGGTTTGAGCATAAATGTCAATTCTTCAAAGAGTCCTCCAGTAACTCAGATCCCAAAGCCTTAGGAACCCTGCACGGAACATCTCCCCACAGAACAGGTATGGGCATTGTAACTATTTTCAAACTTCCCTCCTAGTTACAGAGAATTCCTGGAGGGTAAGAGGACCTGTCCCTTTACCTGTAACCCTAGACCTAGCAACTGATCACCATGTGTTGAGTGAAGAACCAGGTCAGTAATGCCTGATCGGTGAAATATTCCACTAACACCCAGGATCCATAGGCTTCCAAGTTTCTTTTCTATCTTGTGTCTTACTACAAATCCTTACCCTTTAAGGGGTGCCCTCAAATAAAGTCCAAACTGCTTGGGTCCTGCTTTGAGGTCTTCAGCCTTCTGTGTAGCAGAGTTGTTCCTTACTAGTTCACTGCTCAAGGCAGGCAGGCAGGCAGGTAGGCAAGCAGTGGGGACAGCCCACAGCAGCAAAGTATGCCTCTCCTAGCAGCATTGGGGGAGTCTAGCATTTTCTGCTACAACTGCCCCAGGATCAGCAGTAGCATTATCACCTGGGAACCAGTGAAAAACTCTACATGGGCCCCACCTAAACCTACTGAATCAGATAATCTCCTAGTGGGACCTAGCAATCAATTGTTTAACAAGCCCTTAGAAGAGGCACTAAGCTAGAGGAAACAGTAAGAAGCAAGTTCAGCACCCAGCTGGAAGCTAGGGGCTAGGGTCAGGATAAGGACAGCTGGGTGGAACAATAAAGAAAGTTTGTAACTTCATTGAAATATTGTGCCAAGGAAAGTGACCAGCAGCATAACTGGATGTATGTATGTGCATGTATGTATGTATGTATGTATGAGCTTTTGTAAGTGATCTCAGAGCCAACACTGCTGGGAGCTTACTGAACCTGCAAATGGTTGAATAAAACAAACCTCAGGGCTGGGAAGGTGGCTCAGTGGTAGAGCGCTTGCCTTGCATGCATGAGGTCTTGGGTTTGATTCCTCAGCACCACATAAGCAAAAAGAAAAAAGCTGGAAGTGTCACTGTGGCTCAAGTGGTAGAGTGCTAGCCTTGAGCTGAAGAGCTGAGGGACAGCACCCAGGCCCAGAGTTCAGGCCCCATGACTGGACACAAAAACAAAAACAAACCTCATAGGTACTTGGCCCTACCTCTTGTCATCAGCTAGTAAATAATAGGTTCTTTATGAAGGATAACATATTTATACGGGCACTTTTTAAGAAATGTAACTATACTTTTTAAGAAATGTAACCTGGACTTGGTTTTAAAGACTGAAGATTTTAGAGGTTTATTTACATTTGGATGTATTTTTAATTCTGAGCATATAGTCAGTTTATGCTTGCAGTTTTTCCATTTCATTATTGTTCTGTTTGAATAGTGGCTCAAACAGAAACTGTGAAAAAGTTACCTTACTTTTATATTGCATAGTTATTATTATCATAATTTTTCAGATAAAGGTCCTAGGTATCAGAATTTATTTGTCCAAGATCATTCACTTATTGAGTGACAGAATCAAGCCTACAATCAAGGCCTCTGAAATTAGCCTACTAATTTCACTAGGGCTGAGATGGAGAAGACATTTTTTACTTTTGGGGAAAGGGAGGCTCATTGGCATGGGTGTGTTGGCATGTATAAATTATCCAGACTTTTTTGGTAGTTTAAAAAAATGCCTTTGTTCTTTATAACAAATTTTGTGATTGCATTTTGAATTTAGTTGAATAAAATAGACTATATTAGCTGGGTGCTGGTGAATAATGCCTGTAATCCTAGCTACTTTGGAAGGCTGAGATCTGAGGATCATGGTTCAAAGCAATCCCAGGCAAGAAAGTCCATGAGACTCTCATCTACAGAAAACTAGAAATGGCACTGTGGCTCAAAAAAAGTTCAGGGACAGTGCCCAGGTCTGAGTTCAAGCCCCACGACTGACAAAAAATAAAAATAAAAATAAACCATTTGCAGGTTCTTACCAAGGAAACACAAAGATAACCATCATAATGGTAAATAAGTGAAACCACCTGGAAACCTTCCAGTCTGAAGGGTCTAACAGGAAGAGAAGAGATTTGCTCCACCCAGAGACCCAGGTTTTATCCCAGCTTCTAAACCTTGATTGACAGGATCAGTTATGTTGTGTACAACAGCAAACAACCCTCAGTTCTCAATGGTTACACATAACAAAAGCATATTTCCCAATCAGTAAATTTGTCCATTATGGTTCAGTAGGAGCTTTGTTCCCATAGTTACTGCTGGACCCACACTGCTGTGACTGGACCTGTGTCCCTTCAACTTGGAAGTCAGGAACCAAGGGTACGGCAAGACAAGCACTTGTTATTTAATTTCGCTGGTATTAGGGCTTGAACTCAGGGCCTAAGTGATGTCCCTTAGCTTTTTGCTCAAGGCTAGCCCTCTACCACTTGAGCCACAGCTCCACTGCTGGCATTTGGGTAATTACTTGGAAATAAGAATTTCATGCACTTTCACAAAAAATAAAAATAAAAATCTAAAAAAAAGAAAAAAGAATTTCATGCACTTTCTTGCCTGAGCTGGCTTCAAACCTTGATCCTCAGATCTTAGCCTCTTGAGTAGGTAGGATTACAGATATGAGCCACTGCCAAGCACTTGCTTTTGAAGCTGTTAACCTGGGAGTGACATAACACTTCTGCTTTCATCTCACTGGCCAAAGCAAGTAGGGGGCAGGAAAATGTAGTAAGTGCATTCTTGCCAAGTACTTGGAAGGCCAAGTGAACTATTTGGAGAACAGCATTAATAACAAGTAGGGAGCCAGATGCTGGTGGTTCATACCTGTAATCCTAGCTACTCAGGAGGCTGAGTCCTAAGGATTGTGGTTCAAAGCCAGCCCGGGCAAGAACATCCATGACACTCTTATCTCCAATTAACCACCAGAAAACAGGAAGTGGCACTGTGGCTGAAGTGATAGAGCGCTACCCTTGAGCTGAAGAGCTGAGGGACAGCATCCAGGCCTAGAGTTCAAGCCTCATGACCAACACACACACACAGGGAATGTTATATGGTAGGGGTGTGTGTGTGTACATGCACACATATTTGAGGTAACTGTAAGGGCAATTCGTCCTGCCCATTTCCAGGGTATTCCTCCTTCCTGAGGCTTGAAGCAGCATCTATAAGGGCCATAAGTTCAAGTGGAAGACATTCGTTGGAAGATCATATGATCTCACTGCAGGAGCACCATTCCTCAGAGCCTCCACCAGGATTAGTAAGGCTTGAACTCTGAGCCTCGTGCTTTTTTGCTCAAGGCTGGTGTCACAGCTTCACTTTTGGCTTTTGGCTGATTAACTGGAGATAAGAGCCTCAAAGGTGTTTCTGCCTGGGCTGGCTTTGAATCCTGATCCTCAGATCTCAGCCTCCCGAGAGTAGCTAGGATTATACGTGTGAGCCACCAGCTCCCAGCTTCTCTCTCCCTCCCCCCTCTCTCTCTCTCCCTCTTTTTTCTTCCTTTCTTAGAGTTTTGAACTCATGCTTGCTGGGCAAGGGCTCTACCACTTGAGCCACATTCCCAGCCCTTCCTTTTCTTGTATATATTGAGATACTTCTTTTAAATACCAGTTTCAATTTCAGCCCCTCTAGGAGGAAGCTTTTGGCTGTGTGAGATGTCACTCCCCAATCTCTGTTCCAATTATAAATATGAGACTAATGATACATCCATAAAGATTAAATGAGCCACCTATGGGAAAGCCCTATCTTGAACCTTAGTATACAGTAGGTACCAAACTGGTCCATCCTTCCATCCTCTTCCCAATTCTGAGAAAATCAGTCTTACAATATTTTAAACTATCTGTAACCGTGACAACCAGAGTTAACATGCATAAAAACCAATGAGGATATAATGTATTATGCACTTTAATAATGCCCAGGTGCCTATTATGAGGCTTGGCCCTAAAGAGGAAACCCATTTAGCCTCCTCACTTGGGGAAGGCAGTTCATCAACCATCTCTCCCTTCATAGTCAATCAGTACTGGGTCCTGCCAGCTCCTCTCCACTGTCCTGCACTTACTTGTCCCCTCTCTTATGTTTCCTGCTCTCTCCACTCCAGCCTGCTTCCCTGAGGGGGAGGGGGAGGGCGCAGAGGAGGGCAGATCTCTCTGTGGTCTCTTTTCTCACAGATATGGATTACACTGCTTTTTGAGTCTAATGTCCCGGATACAGGTGGTCCTACCCAGAGTCATGGACACTATGTGACAAGTAATCTGGGACATCCTATAGCCAATCAGGAATTTGTTTCAGATTCTGGTTCCCCAAAGTGTAGGCCATGGACTTGGAGCAGCAGTAGGTACTACAGAGAGCCTGTGGAAGTGTGGTATCTCAGCAGGCTCCAGAGCTTCTGATCAAAAGCTGCACTTTCAGGAAACTTCTAGGAGATTAGTGGGGCCCCTTGTGATAAAGCAGCTCTGCTTTTTAAAAGCCTTCTGAGGTAGGGCAAGTTAAGGTAGAGACAAAAAACACAGACACCCCCACCCCTTACTGATCTGGGAATGGCATTCCTAGAAACTCCTGCACCATGGGATGGAGTCATCCAGGGGTCACTTCAGCACTATTCCTGGGGAGAAACATTATAGTCTCAACATTGTATTCTTTCTTTAAAACCTTAAAAAAAAACTTGTCTGCTTATGCAGTGCAAGCTGGTCTCTAACTCACCTGTTCTTCCTAATCCTCCGGAGTGAGTCAGTTCCTGGACCACAGGCATGCACCATCATGCTGGGGCCTACTGAATTTTCCTTTGTACCTATACTACATCAGAAAGGTGGGAGAAGATTGAAAGTTTGGCTAAGTTTGGAGAGTCCCAGTGAGACAGGTACTGGAGGCAAAGTGTAAAAAAAAGTTCTAAGATCTCTGTTGCAACAAATGGGCATACCCCAGTGCTGGGGAAGAAACATTAAGACCTTTAGTTACAGTTAGACTATTTTATTGGAACAATAAAGTGTTTGCTCTGTTCATATATTTGCATGAGTACAGCAAAAATAATGGTGGATTATGTGGCCTCTATTTTTTTAATGTGTGTGTGTGTGTGTGTGTGTGTGTGTGTGTGTGTTTTGGATTGGTCTCAAGGTCTTGTGCTTCTAAGCAGGTGCTCTACCACTTGAGCCACTCCATCAGCCCCAACACATAGCCTCTTTCAATATTTTTGTGTGTATGTGTACATATGTGGACACACAGGACCAGGGACTTGAACTCAGAGCCTGAGAGCTATCCCTGGGTTGGTTATTTATTTATTTATTTATTTATTTTTGCTCAAGGCGAGTGCTTTACTTGAGCCATAGCTTCAAGTTCAGCTTTTTAGTAGTTAATTGGAGATAGGTATCTCATAGACTTTCCTGCCTGGGCTAGCTTTGAACCATGATCTTCAGATCTCAGCCTGAGTAGTTAGGATTACAGGCATGAGCCATCAGTATCCAGTGGCTCTTTCTATTTTGAATTTGTACTTTGCTGAAATCACTGGTGAAGAATCTCAGATCAAACCTTTAAAAATCTGTCCAGGTGGGGAAGCCAAGCCATGAATTTTACATTTGATTTCTCCACGAATCTGCCCTGAGATGTGATTTGCCCTATTCCAAAGTTTCCAAAAATATCCCATAGTGGGTGGGCCAGTCAAGAAAAAAAAAATCAAAGACTTTGTTTACTAACAGTGAAGTCAGGAACCTGTAAGGGGCTTGTCACTGTAGAGAAGGTAAAGGCTCCCCCTATCCCTTCCCCAAAATGAGAGTTTTACTAGCTCTTTAGTGTTGTTGTATCTGAAATTAGGGCATTCCTTCAAAGTGCTGGCCAGGTAGAAAAGGTGGTTCTTTTTTTTTTTTTGGCAATCCTAGGGCTTGAACTCAGAGCTTGGATGTTTTCCCTGAGCCTCTTTGTGTTCAAGGCTAGCACTCTACTACTTGAACTACAGAGTCACTTCTGGCTTTTTTTTTTTGAGTAATTTATTGAAGAGTCTCATGGACTTTCCTGTCCAGACTTGCTTTGAACCAAGATCCTCAGATCTCAGCCTCCTGAGTAGCTAGGATTACAGGTATGAGCCACCGGCTCCTGGTACCACATCTCATCTTATTCTGTAAGACTGTTGTAATGGCTGAGACCCATATTGACATGACACTCAGCCATCTCAAACCACAATTAAACTTGAATTTTAACTCATGGGACTCATCAATCTCTGATAAATAAACTATTATAAGTTAATCAACAAAAATCTAAGACAGAAGCTGGGCACTGGTGGCTTATACCTATAATCCTAGCTACTCAGGAGGCTGAGATCTGAAGATTATGGTTCAAAGCCAGCCCAGGCAGGAAAGTCTGTGAGACTCTTATCTCCAATTAACCACCAGAAAACAGGAAATGGTGCTATGGCTCAAGTGGTAGAGCACTCGCCTTGAGCACAAAGGGAAAATGTCCAGGCTCTGAGTTCAAGCCCAATGATGGACAAAACAAACAAACAAAACCAAAAAACTAAGAAAGACAAGATGTCAAAGTCAGAACAAGGCCACAGCAGAAGTAATAGACTGGCAGCTCAAACAGAAACCTGTAGAGGCTCAAAGACATCTAAGCAAGCATTGACGGGCCTCCAAAAGGGCCTGCCCACAGGCCCACTATGGGGTCTCATGGCTGCAGGGAAAAGGAGGAAGAAGGTAGGAGAAGAAGCTGGGGACACCTCCCCCCCCCCCCCCAGGCCTGGCTGGAGAGCTTATTTTGTAAGTACATGCTCATCTACAAAACAAATATAGTAAGGGCCCCAAAATGTCTCTGGGGCACAAGGAGGAGGCTCCCTTTGGCCACAGAGCTCTTTCTGGAAGCAAAGTGGTAAATTACTTTATGAGGAATGCCAGAAGTCTGCTTCCTGTGTGCAATTCTGGGATGTGGGCATGAACATCAACACTAAGGGAAAACCTCAAGATTAAAGGTAGCCAGATTGGTCAAATAAAAATACACAAAATATAGTTGAATTTGAATGTCACATAAGCCACCAATAGTACCTTGGCATACATGTATCCTAAATATTACATGTCAAGACTCAGGATCATAGTCTGTCCTATACACATGACCAGGGGAAATCTGGTTTAATGAAAGTCTTAGCCTGGGGTTGGGATAGCCCAGCAGTGCCATTTTATGAATCATTCTAGTTTTGAATGTAGAAAGGAATTGTGTTGGATCATGTTAATTTAAGGATAGGACTGTCTTTTATATGATGCTATCCTGTATAGTTTGCTTTGTAAACTGTTTAAAGGGGGGAACTACCAACATACTTTTAACATTAACATGTTCAAGGTGGAGTTAAATATTCTTTAAAAGTAATGCAGTTTGGGGCTGGGAGGTCCTTAATCTGTCTAGCAATACAAAGTCCTGAGTTCAAACCCCAGTTTTCTCTCTCTCTCTCCCTCCCTAACCCATTTCTTTCTCTCTCACACAAACACATACACAAAAAGTTGGGTACCTGTAAATGAACTATTTTTTTAGTCCAGAGAAATATAATCATGTTTAGCCAAATAAATTACTTCTATGTATGAAGACATTTGTCCATTAAGACCAGTAGAACAAAATGAGTAACTGCCTGATCAAGGAATATTTCTAAGCATTAAATCAAATCCTATCATGTTAATGAATTAAAAGATAAAATATTTACAAAACAAATGGACAGGGAAAGTAGCATATCTAACATATAAGAAAGAAAATGGACACTCAAGGAATGTGTGTGTGTGTGTGTGTGTGAATGTCCAGGAGGGTAAACATTCATCAAAGAAGAAATTACTAAAAAAAATTACAAAAAGTGCAGCCTGGATTTCTTTTCTTCCTTCCTTCTTTTCTTTTGGTGCTGGTGTTGGAGCTTCAACTCAGAGCCCTGAGCTCTCCCTTGTCTCACCCTACCCAAGGCTGAATGCTCTACCACTTGAGTCACACTTCCACTTTGGGCTTTTGCTTATTAACTGAAGATAAGAGTATCTTGGGTTTGTCTGCCTGCACTGGCTTTCACATGTGGATCCGGAATACTAGGATTAAAGGCATGAGCCACCAGTGCCCAGCTCTAGGAAGAAAATCTTGATTACAAGAGATTGAGACATTGCACACAGGAAAGACCTGGAGGGTGTGAGGAATCCTGATGTTCAGACCCTATGCCCAAAGGTTCTGGGGGAAAAGACTGAGATGCCCCATCCTATGTTGGCCTCCTTGGCAACATTTTGTCATGCCTTGAGTTTGGAGCACAAGCTCTATTGTGCATCCACTGCCTTAGGACTGACCACAAATTAGGGTGAGTGCTTAAGCCCTGTGGTCTGGTGGAGGTTCCCTGGAAGAGCAACTGTAACACCTGGCTTCCTGCTCCACAGGTGGTCCTCTCTAGCTGTGTGCTCTCCATAACTTGATTATATTAACCTTATTTGTCTGTAGAATGAGACTATTTAATGTCTGTCAGCAGAGTTGTGATGTCAAGAAAAGGAAGAGAAAGCACTACATATGATAAAAACATAGTATTCTTGTTAGAGTCTGGGACTTCAGATGATAGCATTTGTACTACATAATTGGAATGTCCTTGGCAACATAGGAACTCATGCAAATAAGCAACTTCCTTTCTAAGCCATGTCAATCTTGTAATTTGATTTGATTTGGAGATCTTGAAGACAGGCGAAGTCAAATGTTCGTGCCTGGGGCAGTCCTAGCCAGAGGGCTAATGGTTGTGGACAAAAGCCAACAAATCTAGAGTGGCAAACACTGGTCACTCCTGCTTTGAAAGGTAGCTTGGCTTCCAAGAGCCAAAATCCTGTTCTTACAATTTCTACTCCAAATAAATACTCATATCAACATCATCTCCCTAGGAGTTTGTCTTACAAGGTTTAAGGTGTTGGGAATTCCTCTTTTGTGATTGTCCTTTTTGAACAACATCTTTTTCTGAAAATTTTCAATCAGTGAATCCATCCTCTATCCTTTGAAGAAGACCTTAATTTTGGAAAGCAGCCAAAAATATCTTTCTGAACCAAATCTGGTAATTAAGGTAGTATTGAAACACACTAGACATTTTATTTTTCAAGGAGGTTGCTTTTAATTGTACGCATGTCTGTTTTGTCATCCATTGTACTCCTGGTGCTTAGTACAGACATTCAACATGTCCTTTTTTTCTTTTTTAAATTAAAAAAATTGTTATTAAGGTGATGTACAGAGGGGTTACAGTTACATAAGTCTGATAATTTCTTTTTGGACATTAGCCCTTCCCTCCTGCTCTCCCAGTTTTGTCCCTCCCCCCATTTTATCCCTACTAGTTGTATAGTTCACTTTCAACATAGTGTCCAGTGAATAGTATTGATGCATCAACATGTCCTTTTTGTTTTTGTTTTTATTTTTATTGTGAAAATACTGTACAGAGGGGTTACAATTACATGGGCAGGATAATGAGTACATTTCTTATCAAGCATTGTAGCCTCCTCCTTTGTTTCTCCTTTCCATCCCTTCCCATCCTCCCCCCCACCCAACATGTCCTTTTTGAATGGTAAAAAGAACCTGGTTCTTTGAGACCCTCAGACTGGCACCAAAGAGAGCTCAGATTTTTGAGCAACATTAACCTATTTGGAACTAGCAAATGCTCTACTGTATGTTGGTTAGACACCAGTTCCTTTCCTCAACAAATAATCCATGTCTACATCTTACAGAGGTGACCAAGAAAATCATGCAGTTCTGTCCATGTCTCACTAGTCAGTGACACTGGACAATTTTTCAGGCATTCTGGGAATTATTTTTCATGTTAACCCAAACCATAGAACATCCAACTGTGCTGCTATTAATGAGAACACCTGAAAATATCACAAAAGTATTTCAAGACATTGGCATTAATCCAGCCT
This sequence comes from Dipodomys spectabilis, assembly GCF_019054845.1. NCBI lineage: Eukaryota > Metazoa > Chordata > Mammalia > Rodentia > Heteromyidae > Dipodomys > Dipodomys spectabilis. The sequence goes on along the minus strand of NW_024870939.1, from coordinate 3,087,923 downwards.
TGCAAATCACCTAAGGTGCACATGTCTACACTTTAATGCATTTGAGGTGCACAGAGTTAAGGAGCTCACAGGACAGAGAACACCCACCCAGGTTGTTCTGGTTCTTGTTAGCTAGCTTTGTGACTTTGGGGAAATATTTCCCATATACTAATTGATCTTTATTTTGATCCTTATTTCCTTATCTATACATTGATCTAGTCCTCTTAAAGTCTCCATTCTAAACTGAGAAAAGGAAAAGACAGCAGGTTGCTACAGTAGATATACAATGCTGTGAACTATGAAAGAAAGCAAAGTCTCATCAGGGAATGGAAAGTTTTTTGGATCAGCGGAGTCCAAGCTTTAAAAGGAAAGGGGAAAAAAAAGCTGAAGACAAACCCAACTGCTCCTAACCATTGGATCAACTCCAATACACAGGTCATTTGAGGTCAAGTTCAGGGCTTGCAGCCAGCCACCAGGCAGGAAGCAAGCTACAGTCAATGCCTGCCTCCTCTCCTAGCCCTTTACCTTCTGAGCAAGCCCAGCACCTATCCCACTGGGTGGCCCAAAGTAGCTTATAGGCTCTGTCCTGGCCCAGGCACTCTGGCTCTGGTCTGAGAGACATAGCTGCTCAGAGCTCTGAGAGGAGCAGGTGCAGTAGCAGAGGCTTGGCCAGCCATTCTCTCCTTTCCTAAGCACTGAAGCATCTCTAATGAACTATTGCCCTCTTCTCCACTCTCCTGGGCTCTTTTTCCCCCACTGCCCAACACCTAGGTCCTTTCTTAGTTTTCTGCCTTTGCTTATTTGTTTACTGCAAACTATTTGCACATCAACTCTTGCTCTAACACAGTCCTGCTACCATTGGATTCCTAATTCAAATGCCCTGTGACCAATGGGGCAGCACTTATTCCAGTTTGCTGTGCATTGCCAGGGATGTGCTGAATTCTGTCAGAACCACAGTGTCTCTGCTCTTCATCATGTCATAATGTATATCCCCTCCTTTGCCCATGTTGGAATATCCCTCTCACTGACTGCCAGGACATTCCTTGCTTCACCCTGTGTACTGTCCTACTCTGTACCCACCTTCCACCTTCATTTATTAAATGACTAGTCTGTGTCCAGGGCATGTTTATAGTATTTCTAATTATTGGTGACTGTGCAAAGTAAGTGCAAAGTTAGTTTTGATTTCAGCTTTAAGAAAATAAAAGCTTCACCAGGCGCCAGTGGCTCCCACCCACAATCCTAGATACTCAGGAGGCTGAGAGCTGAGGATCAAAGTTCAAAGCCAACCTAGGCAGCAGAGCTATGAGATTCTTATTTCCAATTAAACACTAACAATCTGGAAACAGAGGTGCTCAAGAGGTAGAAAGCCAGCTTTGAGCGAAAAAGCTAAGGGACAAGCCCAGGTCCTGAGTTTAAGCCCCAGTTCCAGTACCAAAAGAGAGAGAGAGAGAGAAAGGAAGAAAGATAGGAGAGATAGAAGAGGAAAGAAAATAAAACATGGTCAGAGAGATTAGGGTTGCTGGCCAGGGACCACACAGGATTTGCATTAGGCTTTGTTCGTTTCTTAAATCCAAGTTCTCCATCTATTTCATGCTGTTTATTCATTCATAAAGCAAATACTTTGAACATGATATAAAACTTTAAGGTCATTTTTTGAGGGGGGGTGGTGGGAAATCCTGGGGCTTGAACTCAGGGCCTGGGTGCTGTCCCTGAGCTTCTTTTGCTCAAGTCTAGCACTCTACCACTTAAGCCACAGTGCTACCCAGCTTTTACTGTGTGTGATACTGAGGAATGAACTCGGGGCTTCATACATGCTCGGCAAGTACTCTACCACTAAGCCACATTCCCAGCCCCAATAATTATTATTATTTGGCAGTACTGTGGGGTTTAAGCTTATGCTTGCTAGGCAGGCAGTTTAACCCCAAGCCCTGCCTCCAGTCTTTCTGTGCTAGTTTTGAGATAGAGTCTCACTTCCTGCCCAGGCACACCCTGGATTATGATCCTCTTATTTTTCATTTCACACTGTAGCTACGATGATGGATGTCATTGTGATCAGCTATCCATTAAGAAGGAGTCTCACAAACTTTTCTACGTTAGGTAGCCTCCCATCACAATCCTTCCTATCCCAGCCTCCCAAGTAGCAAGGATTATAGGTGCAAACCACCAGAGCCAGGCTGTCTTTATTATTTTTTGGCCAGTCCTGGGGCATGAACTAGGGCCTGGGCACTGTCTCTGAGCTTCTTTTTTGCTCAAGACTAGCACTCTATCACTTGAGCCACAGTGCCACTTTTTTTTTTCTGTTTATGTGGTGCTGAGGAATTGAACCCAAGGCTTCATGGATGCTAGGCAAGTACTCTACCACTAAGCCACATTCCTAGCCCCTGTCTTTATTTTTAAAGCAAGGGACTTATACAGAAGCCAAAGGACTCAGCTAAGGTAATATAATTTGTCTCTACCCTTCTCCCTAGTTTAGCCAGCACTGGTAGCCTGGGCTACCATTACCTTCAGAGGTATCCCCACTAGGTAATATTTGTCTGAGTTCTTCAACTTTAAGTCACCTGACACCCACATGTACTATAAACAGGTTCCAAAATTAGACAAAAGAGAATATTGTAACAAGCTCTGAGCAATAGGTTGCAGGAGTCTAATTATGTAACAGTAGCTTTCTTTATTTTCTTTCTTTTTTTTTTTCTTGTCTGTCATGGGGCTTGAACTCTGGGCCTGAGTGCTGTCCCCCAGCTCTTCAGCTCAAGGCTAGGGCTGTACCACTTGAGCTACAGCACCACTTCCGGTTTTCTGATGGTTTATTGGAGATAAGAGTTTCACGGAGTTTCCTGCCTGTGCTGGCTTTGAACCATGATCCTCAGATCTCAGCCTCCTGAGTAGCTAGGATTACAGGTGCGAGCCACCAGCGCCCGCCTGACAGTAGCTTTCTTATGTAAAAGAAATTGGAAGGGAGTTTATAGGCTGATGTTGCCATTCTACCACATCAGAAACCAATCTTCTTCTCTTGCAATTCTCTTCATAAGGTATTTCACAGTTCAAAGTGGCCTCTTGGATCACTTGGGGGAAAGGGTATCTGAGAGTAGAATCAAAGGAATCACTGTCATCTATTTCTACCATTCACTCTAAGAATTCATTCACAAAACAGACGAGGGGCTGCTCAGAGCCCTAGGAAAGCTGACCTGAGACCTAGCAAGCCTGTAGTATATTACTGGCAGCATATAGGGGTATACATTATAATGGATACATTATTTTGTTTATGTTGTTTAGTACAATGGCCCTTTCTCAATTAAACCTTTACTTTTGCTTCCTTCTTTCCATACATCTAATGTTATTGGATGGCTTAGTTCATAAGCCAGGCACTGAAGCTACAAAGATAAGATGCATCCTGTGCTCTATTGTGTGTATGTGGGGGGGGGGGGAGTGGGGGGAAGGACCTGAGCACTGTCTATTAGCATTTTTACTCAAGGCTAGCATTCTACCACTTGAGCCACCTCCACCTCTGGATTTTTGCTAGGTAATTAAAGATGAGTCTCACAGACATTTTCTGACACGTTGGCTTTAAACTGTGATCCTCAGATCTCAGCCTCCTTAGTAACTAGGATTCTAGGTATGAGCCACCAGTGCCTAGAAAACAGATCATTTTAATGCTATATAGTCAGTGCGACAAGAAGATAAATATGCTCAACAAGAGTACAACATAAAACACTTGAGCCTGCTTGGAGGGAGTTGGTAGAGATTCCTGAAGATAGCAATTGCTATAAAAGTAGAGAACAAAGGACATCCTAGGAGAGGGATCAACAGGAGCAAACACAACATGAGTGGCAAGGAACACAGAATGGCAAGGGTTTGATGTAAACCAGTAGTGGGTTGGGGAGGATGTGTTTGCATGTTCTGGAGGGACCAGTGACTCCACATAGTGTGCTGCCACATGAAATAGGGATTTGGAAGTTACAGGAAGTGGTACAGATTGAGTAAGAGCCTGAGTCGAGAGAGGAAGTGAAAGCAGAAGAGATATAAAAATATTAGGGAAATCAGTGGCATCTGATGATGACTCGGATGGTGGGGATGAGGAGTCATGAGAGGCTCCAAGTTTGTTAGCTATATTGGCTGGAGGAATTATGAAGCCATGACTGATAGTCTTCTCCCACAGCATTCTTGCCTTGGAGAACACACCTAGCTTCATAGGAGCATAGGAGCATACGCACCCCTGTCGCCCTTTTGCCTATCTATTCTTTTTTTTTTTTTTGGTTGTGGGGCTTGAACTCTGGGCCTGAGCCCTGTCCCTCAGCTCTTCAGCTCAAGGTTAGTGCTCTACCACTTGAGTTACAGCACCACTTCCAGTTTTCTGGTGGTTTATTGGAGATAAGTGTTTCACGGAGTTTCCTGCCCGGGCTGGTTTTGAACCATGATCCTCAGATCTCAGCTAGGATTATAGTCATGAGCCACTGGCGCCCGGTTCTTGCCTATCTATTCTTAAAGCACATGGGCCCTTTTCATTTTAAGAGTTTCAATTCATGTGCTCTCCAGAGATGAAGTTCTTTTGACCCTGGCTCTAGTGAATCAAGTTTTAGAATAGTCTATAACAAGCAAGCCTGTAAGCCAAGCCAGCTGGAGTTCACAAACGCCACCTGAGTTTAGTGGTTCCCAGTAGAAACTTTGATGCTAGAAAACCTACCTGTAGGAAACAGCTGCCCCCAGTCAATGAATCCCATTTTGGTATTTGGGAACTGAATCATGTTGGTTAGAGTTAGAGCTTCTTTCCCATACGGAAGATGGGCAAGTCTGACACTGTTTTTCCCAGATTCCTTTGCATTTACTTGGCATACCAAGGGCACGTGGCCCAGGCTCTGCAAGTCTGATGTATATACTTGAGTTTGAATCAGAAGAAATTTTCTATGACAGCAGCAGTAGTGATCACATTTTCCTAACAACCATGGTGAATCCTCCCAGGGTCTTGTGAGTATCGGGCCCTGAAACTAAAGCTTCATTTGGGTCATAGCAACTTGCTTCTGTTTTACATTGATGGACCATGACTAATTCTGTGACGGCATATCAGTCCAGCAGCATACAAGGCCAGGCACAGGCAAGGACTAGGAGAGACTAATTTGTTCAAGAGGATAGGAAATAAAACTTCTTAGGCAGAACAAAAGCATCTTTCATAGGTGGGGAAGATTAGGCTTAGGGACCCGAAGTCATGTAAAGAACCTGGTCATCATCTTGTAAGAAGTGACAACATTTTACAACAAACTTCTATTTTGAAATAATTACTGGTTTATAGAAGTTGTAAAAATTTCCATGTACCCCCTCATCTAGTTTCTTTTAACGCTTATATCTTACATGTTATACTTGTCAAAACTGAGAAGCTCACATTAGCATTAGCATGTTACTGTTATCTAAACTCCAGACTTCATATGGATGTCACTAGCTTTTCCACAGATGTTACTTTTCTGTTCCAGGATCCAGATTGGATGCCCTTTTGCCATTGGATACCAACCTGTTAAAGAATATGAACATGGTAAGAAGTTCATGGGAGGTTCATCTGATAGTAATGTAAAGGATAAGCTGGGAAGTGGGAATAAGGTATTTTTAAGGCTACTGTAGAATTTTGAGTTACACTTTCAAATGTATTCCCATATTTAATGCCTGAAAGAAGTATCATTATGCCTGCTCAGGGGTCCAATGGGTCAAAAGAATGTTTAGGAAGCACATGGTGGCTTCTACATAGCAGTGCTTGGTAAACTGGAAGGTCTTCCTGACCAGAGTACCAACGTAGGCTGATAAATCAAGACAGGCAGCCAAAGAAATACATGCTTACCTTCTTTTTTCGAAGTCTAATCTCTCCCTTGTATGTCAATTTTGTTATCATGAAGACAGACTCTTGGACCTGGGTTTAAGCCTCAGCTCCACCAATGATTGTGTAGCTCTATGTGAATCATTGAACCTCTCTGAGATCTAGTTTCCTCACTGGTGGTGGTCAGAAATGCAAAGTTACTGTTTCTTAAAATGAAGGGGGCACAAGCTAAGGATTGTGGGCAACCTCTAGAGGACAGAAAAGGTAAGGAAACATTCCTCTACAAAATTTAGGAAGGTAGCAGCCTTATTAATGTGAATTTAGCTCCTTGTGACCCACAAGGTAACCATGTGAGGTTATAAATTTGTACCACTTTATGCTACTGCACTTGTAATTTGCATATGTGTATGTGTTTCAGTTTTGGAACTTGCATTCAGGCCTGGGTGCAGTCCCTTAGTTTTCTCATACAAAGCTAGGGCTCTACTACTTGAATCACAGCTTGACTTCTGGCTTCTTGGTGGTTAATTGTGGAAAAGTCTCAAGAACATTTAGGGTTACTATGTAGGTGTGACCCACCAAAGCCCAGCTGTATTTGTAACTTGATATGGTAACAATGGAAAATGAATAGATCACTTAGAGGCTGAAGTCATTCACAGGGCTTGAATACACAAATGAAGCAAGCAAGGGTGCCTTGGGGACATCAACACTTCAAAGGGGGGGAGGGGAATGTGGAAAGAGCCCCGGAGGCACCGGTGGTGGGAGAGCCAGAAGACACACAGGACAAAGGTAGGAGAAAGTGGCTAACTTTCCCACTATTTAAACTGCTTACACTTTAAAAAGAGGGCTGTAGGAAGTTAAACAGACTTTACATTTTAAAGTACATATTTTATTTCCTGGCTTCATTTCCTCCACAGTGATTCTTGTATTTGCATATAACAAACAGCTTCTTTCACCTGAAACCATCTTCTCCCTCAAAGTAAAGCTGGGCAGTTTGAGAACTTTCACAATTGTGATCCATGTTACAAAGTCATCAAATTAATACTTAGGTTCCAGAATGGCAGGTTTTGCCACATCACAAGTGTGAATGAAATGAAACACAGCTATTTTAATGAGTTAGTCCAAGTTATTTGACCCTACAAAGCCATCCAACTCTGGGTGCCAGTGGCTCACGCCTGTTATCCTAGCTACCCAGGAGGCTGAGATCTAAGGATAGAAGTTCGAAGCCAGCCTGCGTAGGAAAGTCAGTGAGATTCTTATCTCCAACATGGTAGAACACTAGCCTTGAGTGAGCTCAGGGACAGTGCCTAGGCCCTGAGTTTAAGCCTCCCTCCCCCACTTGGCTGGCTTTAAGCCTCAGCTCCATCACTGATTGTGCAGCAGTACAGAACTCAGGGCTTGTGTGTATCTGTTTTCTTCAAGGTTGGTGCTCTACCACTGAGCCACAGCTCCACTTCTGACTTCTTGCTGATTAATTGGTATTAAGAGTCTCATAAACTTTGCTGCCTAGGCTGGCTTTGAACCATGATCCTCAGATTGTGGGTCACCAGCACCTGGCCAATGTAAAACTTTTGTGCTTCAAAGGCTACTATCAACAAATAAAAAGTCAACTGACAGGATGGATGATACTGTAAGTACTTTACTGATAAAGAACTCTTATAACTCAATAATAAAATGGCAAATAACCAAAAAAAAGTACATAAGATTCCAAGATATTGTCCAAATAATATATACAAATTATCAGTAAACACAGAAAAGACGTCCAACATTATAAACCAGGAATTCATCAAAATCACAATGAGAAACTACGCACATTCACTAGGATGGCTATATTCAAAATGATAGCTATCAATGAATGGATAAGCAAAATCTGGCATAAAATGAAATGTTAGTCATAAAAAAAAATATTAATCCATGCTATGACCTGAATGAACCTTAAAACATTACACAGTCACAAAAGACTTATATTTAACTCAATTTACATGAAAAGTCCAAATTAAGAAATCTAAAGAGCTGCGTGCTGGTGGCTCACACCTGTAATCCTAGCTACTGAGGAGGCTAAAGATACGAGGATCATAGTTTGAGCTAGCCTGGGAAGGAAAGTATATGAGACTCTTATCTCCAATAACCACCCAAAAAAACAGAAGTTGAGCTGTGGCTCAAGTGTAGAGGATTAGCCTTGAGCAAAAAAGGCTCACAGATGGTGCCCAGGCCCTGAGTTCAAGCCCTTTGACTGCCAAAAAGTGAGGGGGGACAAACAGGGTATATAAACTTTCTTTGGGGAATCTGGTATTGGTTGTATAAGCCTACGGTTATACTAAAAATCACTAAACTATGTACTTTAAATGGATGAATTAGCATGGTATATATCAATAAAACTTAAATTTTTTAAAGAAGGATAAAGAAACCACTGTATTTTTTCCCCCAAATCCTTTGTACTTGTTAGAAACCAGTCTCATAATCATTTTGTCATGGCATAAAGGACTGAAACACAGATTTCTGTCTTTTACGGCACTCCAAGTTGTATGTGCTTACAGAACGGTCAAGGGCTCAGTATAAGAAATTCACTCTTGGTGAGTCATGGGCCTGTAGGCTTTTTGTAATAGAGCATTTCACTTCTATAGAGCATGTATTTTCTCTCCCTTAACAATAAATTGTCCTTGAGGCTTGAAAAGTAGCATAAAAAGTTAGTTTCTTCCTTCCATTCTGCACAGAGATTTACTCCATTAAGGTAATCTGGCTGAGCCCTAAATATTAAATGCTGAACTTTTGGGCTCTGTATGTTCTTTGCCTGTCTTTTGGCAGCTTTACAGATCTAAGGCAAAAGGCTAAATAAATTCCTCACTCCTACTCCCTGATATCAAGAGCAGAAGATGGGAGGAAATAATCATGCTTCGAAGAGTTTGGGGCTCCATTTCCCAGTTTTGGAGCTTGCAACCTAACTAGGCTATTTCATTATTTCTTTCTCTCTCTTTTTTTTTAATGCAATGCAGGGCTTGGATGAGGGCTCTTGGAACAATTCCTGTTCTGGTAAGTCACAGGAAACAAGTGAACACACAGGAAATCTGGTTCCTGAAGGATTTAGGAGGAAGAATGGCTAAGAATTCTCAAGGGAAACTGCTAGTCTAATCTATCAGGGAGTTCAGACCAGGCACCAATAGATATATCCTGAAATAAATGAACAACTGATCAGAAAAATAAGTAACTTAAGTCAACTTTATTTTCAAAGTCCTGTGACATATAAAAAAAGACAATGGCAAAATCCAGAGACAGCACACACCATATCCCTGAGAGGCAGAGTACTCCAGGGACAAAAGAGAAGAGGGATGGATGGAGACTCAACATTTTCTAGCTTCAAGAAGTCAGAGAGCGTAACTGGTCAGCGAGACCATCTTAGTAACTGGTTACAGATTCTTTATGAAGGTGTTTACCTGAGAAGAAAAAAAACCCAAAAAGTTAAATTTCACATTTTCATCAGACTATTCAATGTTCCACCCACAATGTCTATATATCCATTCCAATGAATTCTTTGTGAGGAAGGAGAGGGAAAGCAGGCCTGGAGAAGAAATGTGAGCTGTCTAGAGTCATACAGCACCAGTGGCAAAGCTGGGAATAGAATCCAGAAGTCTCATTTCCCTAGTTTTATAATACCTTAGAGGAGCAAGTCAGCTGGCAAGCACATGTTACAAGTCAATTATTCAGCAATTATTATTATCCCAACATGCTTTAAAGAATAGAGATTATATGTAAGTTAAACAAGATCCAATAGGCTTTGTAGTGTGAAATGCAACTGGAGATACAAAGTGCAAAACCCAATATAGTAAACTTTAGAAGCAGAGACCAAGAAGGATGAAAGCACAAAAGAGAAAGAGAAAAACAACAACAAACAAAGGAGTTCAACTCCTTCTTACTTACTTTTCTCATGAGTTCTTCTTGTTTGGCTAGGTCTTTAGAAAAATCATCACTGACATCCAACACCAGCACTGGAATATTCATCAGAGTCTCAAAGTGGAGTCTATAAGAAGCATAAACATTTGGTGGACAGGAAAAAAGAAAGAAACCAGAGCCAAGTTTCACACACTCACTAAATATAATAACTGATAGAACAGATCTCAATGAAACTGCCTGTAAACAGCATTAAAAAATAAGGGAAAGAGAGCATGGCTCAAATGGTACAGTACTTGCTTAGAAAGTCTGAGGTCACAAAGTCAAATCTATTATCACTGCACACAGAAAAATTCACTGAGTTTTTAGAAAGAGAGATGTGGTTCAAGTGGTAAAACACTGTTCTTGAGTGGAAAAGGTAAGCTAGAATGCCAGGCCTTGAATTCAAGCACCAATACTGACACCAAAAGCAAACAAACAAAATAAATTTAAATTTAGCTGGGGCCAGTGGCTCATACCTGTAATCCTAGCTACTCAGGAGTCTGAATACCATGGTTCAAAGCCAGCCAGAGAAGACAATCCAAGATATTCTTACCTCCAATTAATCAGCAAAAAGCCAGAAATGGAGGTGTCGCTCAAGTGGGATAGCACCAGACATAAGCAAAAAAAGCCAAGGGAGAGCACAAAGCCCTATGTTTAAATCCCAGTATCAGTACAAAAAACAAAACAACAAAATAACTGAAGCAAAATGGGATTGAAGTGTGGCTTAAGTGGTAGCATGCTTGCTTGTAAACACAGGCCCTCAGTACAAACCCTAGGATGACAGATATAGATATATGTATGTATGTGTATGTATGTATGCATGTGTGCATGTGTGTATATTAACATACACAATCAATAAATCAAAATGATTGAAGAGAGAAAAACCAATTTCTCCTTAGTTTTAAGACTAATACTGAAAGCCAGACCTCCAACCATTTTATGCAGACAACATAGTAAGCTTGAAGGGAAGGTAGCCAGCCAGTAACTTGGAATGTCAACTTAGCGAAATTGACCTTTTCCTAAAAACGAAGCATCAATCCAATATTCTATCTGGGGGAAATGTAAAAAACAAAGAGTTTAAGAGTATGAGGGTAAGCCGGGGGCCAGGGCTCATGCCTGTAATCCTAACTACTCAGGAGACTAGATCTGAGGATCACAGTTCAAAGCCAGCCCAGGGAGGAAAGTCCAGTGAGACTCTAGCTGTAGCTCAAGTGGTAGAGCTCTCACCTTGAGCTGAAGAGCTCAGGAACAGCACCCAGGCCCAGAGTTCAAGCCCCACAACCACCACCACCAACAAAAAAGAGCATAAGCGAGGGTATAAGGATATAAGCAAGTTCATGAAGGCACCAGGGAAATACAATCTAATAAAAACTCTCTTGAAACATAGAATTAGAATTGCAACCCCTTTATACAACATTTTGTTGTTGTTGTTGTTGGTAGTGGGGCTTAAACTCTGGGCCTGAGCGCTATCCCTCAGCTTTTTTTTTTTTTTTTTTTTGGTCGGTCGTGGGGCTTGGGTGCTGTCCCTCAGCTCTTCAGCTCAAGGCGAGCGCTCTACCACTTGAGCTACAGCACCACTTCCGGTTTTCTGGTGGTTTATTGGAGATAGGAGTCTCACGGTCTCTCCTGCCTGAGCTGGTTCAGATCTCAGCCTCCTGAGTAGCTAGGATTATAGGTGTGAGCCACCAGCGCCTGGCTTTATCCCTCAGCTCTTTACCTCAAGGCTAGTGCTCTACCACTTGAGCCATAGCTCACCAGTTTTCTGGTGGTTTATTGGAGGTAAGAGTCTCATGGAATTTCCTGCCCTGGCTTTGAAACTCCCAAGATCCTCAGATCTCAGCCCCGAGTCTAGGAGTATAGGCATGAGCCACTGGTGCCCAATTTTGTTTTGTTTTGTTTTAGGGCCTAGGTGCAGTCCCTGAGCTTTTTTGCTCATTGTTAGCACTCTACAGCTTGAGCTACAGCTCCACTTTTAGCATTTTGGTGATTAATTGGAGAGTCTCATGGACTTTTCTGCCCAGGCTGGCTTTGAATCATGATCCTCAGAACTCAGCCTCCTGAGTAGCTAGTATTACAGGCATGAACCACTGGTTCACGTATATTTATATTCAATTCAAACTTTCTGAGTTGGAAAATATACATTTCCAACTTTCTTACAGGGCTGTATGTTAAACTTCTTATTTTGATAAAATGGCTTCAGAAAGCAAGTCTCTGTCTTGCTCTTTTCTCTACTTACTTGGTTTTCTTATAAACAAGCCAGTCTTCGTGTTGACTATGAAGCTGCTCAAGATAGGCCAGTTGAATTCCTTTCTCTTCCTCCCTGGCCCTTTGGTACAGTCTCTCCAAGCAAACCTAAAGGACAAACCACAGGCCCCATTCAGTCAGTCTGCTGTTCTGTTACAATGCAGTTTTACTGGGTCCTGAAACCTACATGTCTTCATGTCTAACCTGGCACCATAAGTCATGACCTTGCTTCTATTGCCTTGCTCTCTTATTCAATCTGAAGATTTACACCATTCTCTCCACTTGGTGGGTTAATGGCAAACAATATCCACTCATTTGGCCAAGGCTGGAACCTAGGATTACCCTTCTTTCTTTCAATAATATTAGTAAGTCATAAAACTCTCTTTAATCTCTCTAATTTCTTCTCCTCTCACCTCTGCCCTTGTCAATAGCATTCAGCCTTTTTCTCTCCTACAGGTGAAAGTATATGCAAAGAGCCCAGGCCTTAAAATCAGAAGATATAAGGGTCTAAATCACATACTAGCTATACAACCTTTGTGGGTTTCCACTTTCCTATCCTGTACCGTACCACCCACAGGTTACCGTGAGGATACACTAAAGTAAAGCATATGAAGTTCTTGACAAAAGCTGTTCTCTTTTCAATTGTTCCTTTAACCCAGACTTCCATAATACTGTACAATAAAACAAATTAAAAAATAAAATTATTTTCCTAGCTTGAAATATTTTGCTCTTTTGCTTCATGTAGTTCCTTAGTGGGTATAGCCATAACCACAGGGTTCAAGGAATTATAGGTGACATCTATCTATCTATCTATCTATCTATCTATCTATCTATCTATCTATCTATCTATCTATCTATCTATCTATCTATCCATCCATCCATCCTAGGGGGGGAGGGATAGAGAGAGGAGAGAGAACAAGTGCTTAGATTGACCTTGAATTTGTAATCCTCTTGCCTAAGCCTGCTAAATTCTGGGGTTACAAGTGTGTGCCTCCATGCCTGGCTTGTGAGTTGCTCTGTATTGACTGATTGAACTCTGGGCCTGGGCATGGTCCCTGAGCTTTTGTGCTCAAGGATAGCACTACACCTTTGAGCTACAACTCCATGTCTGGCTTTTTTTGTACTTTTGTAAAGATAGGAGTTTCAGGGACTTTCCTGCCTGGGCTGGCTTCTAACTGTGATCCTCAGATCTCAGCCTCTTGAGTAGCTATGATTATAGGCATGAGGCACTGGCTTGCACTGTATGTATGAAATGCTAAGTCATATGAAATATCTCTTTCATATGCTATCAAGCACTCATTTTGGAGTAGAATGAAACACCTGCATATGTAAGAAATGAAACAAATGTGTATGTGTGTGTAAAATTTGTGTGTATATGCTGGTACTAGGGCTTGAACTCAGGGCCTTATACTCTCCTTTGCCTTTTGAACTCAAGGCTGATGCTCTATCACTTGAGTCACACCTTCAGTTTGAGCTTTTTTGCTGGTTAATTGGAGATAAGAGTCTCAAGAATTTATCTTAGCCTACTGAGTAACTAAGATTATAAGTATCAACAACACTGGTATCCAGCGTGTGTGTGTGTGTGTGTGTGTGTGTGTGTGTGTGTGTGTGTGTGTGTGTGTGTGTTTAAAAGGGAGGCTTAACATTGATTTCTTTCTCTCTCCCTTCTGGAATTCTATCCTATTCATATGTAGAAAGTCTGAAGTAGTGCACTGGCTCAGAATATAGTGTCTCCTTCTTTACCTGTTACACAAAGCCACTCATCCTACTTGTCCTCAACTTCCTTATTCCTCTGCTGGTCTTGCTGCTTCAGTAAGATTTGGCCTCCTTCCTGTAGGACAGGCCAAGCTACTTGACACCTCAAAACCTTTGCTCCAAATGTTTGTTTTGCCTTAATTGCCCTTGTTCTTCTCTCTGTTCAGCAAAACATTATTCAATGTCATCTGTAATGAAAGCATTGATGAATTAACCTATTGCTTTAAAATTTTCCTCTTTCAAATACCTAAAAAGGTGAACTTTATCCCCACATGTGGTACACAATATTCTCAAAGACTTGGCATCTTTGCTGTCTTCCTTTGTTCTCTAAGGAATTAAAAATATGTAAACTGACTTGCGTTAGGCCCTTATATCCAACTCTCCAAACTGATTAGTAGACACAGTTTTCAAAGATCACCACTTGCAGTCCTTACCTCTGCTCATCAGTCTTTCCTCTCCTCAATTAATAACTCCTGTTTCTAATACTTAGCTATTGTAAACAATGAGACTGTATACAGAGGCACAATGATTGATAGGCCAAAAAGTATGAGCACTTGCTTCAATATACTGCCAAACTGTCTCCATATAAGTTAACCCATTTAGGTTGGGCACAGTGGCTCACACTTGTTAATCCCAGCTACTTTTTTTTTTTTTTTTTTTGTCGGTCGTGGGACTTGAACTCTGGGCCTGGGCGCTGTCCCTCAGCTCTTCAGCTCAAGGCGAGCGCTCTACCACTCGAGCTACAGCGCCACTTCCGTTTTTTCTGGTGGTTTATTGGAGATAGGAGTCTCACAGTCTCTCCTGCCCGGGCTGGCTTTGAACCGCGATCCTCAGATCTCAGCCTCCTGAGTAGCTAGGATTACAGGCGTGAGCCACCAGCGCCCGGCCCAGCTACTTTTTAAATTGGGAATAATGCAAGTTCAAGAACAGTCTATGCAAAAGTAGCAGTGATATTCTTTCTTAAAGATAAAATTTAAAAAATGAACTGGAGCTAGGTACCAGTGGCTCGCACCTGTAATCCTAGCTATTCAAAAGGATGAGAGCTGAGAACGGAAGTTCAAAGCCAGCCCAGGCAGTAAAGTCAGTAAGACTCTTTATCTTTAGTTAAAAAAAGTCAGAAGTGGAATGTGACTCAAGTGGCAGAGTACTAGATGAGTAAAACTTAGCAACAGTATTCAGGCCCTGAATTCAAGTCTCAGGACTAGTACACACACACACACACACACACACACACACACGCACGCACGCACGCACGCACACACTAAAATGGTGAGTATTTAATTTCTATTTCACACACACACACACACACACACACACACACACACACACACGCATACACTAAAGTGGGGAGTATTTAATTTCTATTTCTTCCTGTGTAGGGAACAAAAAATATTTCTCTCCCTTTATTATTCTAGTACCAGAGTTTGAACTCAAGGCTTTGCACATGCTCAGCTCATGCTTGGCTGGCTTATCATGCTGCTAGCCAGGCTTTATGGTAGTTAATAGGAGATAAGAGTCTCATCGATTTTTCTGCCTGGGCTGGCTTCAAACCACTATTCTCCAGGTCTCAACTTCCTAAGTAGATAGAATTATAGGCATTAGTCATTTACACATGACTTCACTTTTCCCCCTATTTCCCCCTACTTTATCTTGTTCTACTAAATTAAATCACTGTTAAAAGAGTGAAAGGGCTTGGGGCTCAAGTGGCAGAACACTTGCTTAAAATACACAAGGCCCTGGATTTCAATCTCCCAACCTAGTACTAAAAACAAAAAAAGAAGCTAACCCATTTATATTCCCACCAGCAAGTAGCTTTAGGATTGCTAGATATAGCAAAGCTATATAATTTTCCTCTCTGAGATAAAAGAAAATTGTCTGAATATATTTAAAAATAATATAGCCATGTTTCCAAGTATACTCAGGACAGAAAAATTCTTTTTACAAAAGCTATTTATAATTATTCACTCACTGCTTTTAGATACGCATCTATTAAAATAGACTTAACATTTCCCTTTTTAAAAAGCCGATTAATTTGCTTAACAGAGCAATCCCTTTTCCTGTATGGTCTAGATAAAACTCATATTTTGAGCATCTGGTATAATTCTTGCTTTACTGATACAGTTTAACAAGTTCTTAAAAAAAAAAAAAAGAACCTTTGAAATAGAGCTTTAGGTTGGGCACATTTCATCTTGGTCCTCACAGAGAAGACACACCTGACTGTGAAGACAGTATAGGTGCACAAATATCATGGGATGGATGCTTTCACCAAACTTCTTCCTTACCCAGGAAGGAAAGCCATGTTGACTGCTTGAAAGGATACAGGAACTGGATTGTGACTGCTGGTAAGTCTGCTTACCAGGCTTCCCAAGTCCCAAACTCAGGTGACAGTTTCCCCATGCACTCACCACACACTGTTTGCATGCTCCTGAGGCCCACTGGCCAGCTGCACTCTTTTCTTACTGACTGTAAGTAGCTGCAGGAACAATGACGCCCAGCCATTTCTCTTTTGATTCCCCCATACTCCCAAGCACGGTTTTTAGAATTCAAGGAAGATCAGCTGGAAGGAGCCAAAGGCCCTATTGAGGTTCACCTCATATGCTTTCCTCAGGGCTCAGTGCTACAGTATTGCACACTAGCATGGGCTTTTATTTAGAGATACTAAAACTTTTATTTTGCTCTTTCTTTGAGTCTTACAGCAGAGGTCAGAGTGACTTTAGGACAGAGGCATACTTGGGTCCCTGGGCCTAATGCCATCAAAACAGTTCTACCCAATCTCTAAACACACAAGTTATTTTCTTTTCTGTCATTAAGGTACAAGAATTCTTCAGCTCCTCTCATTTTACATTGGTTGAAATAGTTTAAGTAGTCTCCCCAGAAAGACTTAATAGAACACCCAACAACAATAATCACTATCATAACATCATCATCATCATCATCATCATCCTGCCCCTCCTCACAGGTCAATCAGAATCAATACAGAAGAAAAATGAAGGAGAAACTGCTTGTCCTTATAAGTCCCAGTATCTGAGTCCTACCTCTATTCCCCAGAAACAAGAGCCTATGAACTAGCCAACTGGGTCATAATACCAAAATAGGGCTAAATACCACTGCTCTCTGCGCTCTAACATCTCCACCCAGAAAAATCAAAGGCTTGCAGAATGCCATCTCCTAGGTTTCATTTGGCCCTAAAATCTAAAGTTTTTGTTCAGCGTTACCTGGGGAGAAGCCTGGAGATAGATGAAGCCATGTATTGAAAGTCGGCTGGCAAACTCCCGCAGGAGGAAAGTATGCCAATCCTGATAGATATGCCATTCGATGTCACTGAGGGAACCATTCTCAAAAAGATTCTTTGCAAAGATATACCTAGTTGGAAATGTAAGTGGGAGATGGGAGATGGGGGAAGGGAAATAATAGGAATGAAAGACAGAGAAAGAAGCAAAAAAAAAAGTCAATAACCAACGTCTATCTAAACCACTTTCTAGATCATCATCAATCCTTAGGAAATCTCAATTCTAAACCCACAGCTCCCTCCCTGCACAAGTATGCAATGGGAAATAGTACCTAGACATAGAAACTAAAACTACAATTGTCCAGATGAGTAATTATTCAATATAAGAAAAGGAACACTAGAAGAGGAATTCATTGGTCCCTGACAATTTGCCCCATTAGAAACCAGTCAGCAAAGGGTGTGTGTAAACTTGCACCCTGGATATTTCCCTATTTTTATATCAAGGCATCAAACAAAAATCATATGAATGCAGGATAAAGCCAATGTCACATTTAAGGACTAAAGTTTCTGAATCTTCAACTAGAACTATTCTTTAGTTAAAAAATGGAGAAAACTGTTTTTATGTTGTGTCATCTTTATGGAGCAGGAAATCCATTTCCTACTACTTACCAAGAGAGCAGACTTCTCCTGTAAAATATTCTTGCTGGCTTACTTCCTCTGCTGCTGAACTTTTAAGTCAGATAAAAGGAGACTAAAGCTGAAAATCAAACTAGCTTCCCTCCTTTCTTACTTCCACAACAAAAGGAGTATCTAGTAAATTAGGAAATTGGAGCTAAATAGAAACCATAGCTTTAGAAGGGTCAATTCTGCTTTCACCCATCAGTCACCTTAATACAAAACACAATTTACATCTTCAAAAACGAGTTTGTTTCTTAGGCAACGGTCAGTAACTTTCCAGTTCTGGGAAAATGAAATTCAGGATCTCTATGTATGAATGGCTCAGGGAAAAACTAACTGCAAAGCTATGAATGTTGCCCTTATGAGAGTAGGTTTCAGAGCATGTGTACCAGTATTGGAGTTGGGCACTGTCCCTTAGCTTTTTTGCTCCAGGTTGGCAGTCTACTACTTGAAAAACAGCTCTACTTCCAGCTTCTGGTGGCTAAATGGAGATAAGAATCTCACAGATTTTGCTGCCTGGGCTGGGTTCAAACTGTGACCCTCAGATCTCAGCATTCTGGGTAGCTAGGATTATAGGTATAAGCCACTGGCACCTGGCTTCTTGTTTGATTCTAGCTGTAGAAGTCCCTAGCCATGCCACCTTAGAAGTCATCTAAGTTCTCTCAGCCTACTGTTGTGATGACTGCATACTGTGCTTAGAATGGCTGGCACAGAGTATTAAACAAATCTCAGTATTATAACTGCTTTATGTTAAGATATGAAGAAGCTAATTTGGAAACTTCAAAAGTAACCTTTCCTAGTCTGAAATGGTTTAGATGAAGGCCTAAGAAAAAGGTGACTTTTTGTAATTCATGTTCTAAAAAATGTTGTCAGTGTCTCCACAGATAATTAGAAGATGCAATTTAGATCTTTTCTGTTTTTGAGGCAGTGTCTGTTTTTGAGACAGTCCAGGCCAGCCTCAAACTCACAATCCTCCTGCCTTAGCTTCCCAAGTGCTGAGATTACATGTACCACCAGGATTGAAATTATAATTTTTTTTTTTGGGTCCAGTCGTGGGGCCTGAACTCTGGGCCTGGGAGATGTCCCTCAGCTCTTCAGCTCAAGGCTAGCGCTCTACCACTTGAGCCACAGCGCCACTTCCGGCTTTTTTCTTTTTGCTTATGTGGTGCTGAGGAATCGAACCCAGGGCCTCAGGCATTCAAGGCAAGCGCTCTACCACTGAGCCACCTTCCCAGCCCCTGAAATGATGATTTTTTAAAGAAAAACAAGTCTTACAAAAGGGGCCCTACTCTCCTGAGGATGAGTTCTTCTTTCTCCAAAGCTAGTGATGACAAATGAAAGCAGGTAGAAGTGCAAGGCAGCTGAGCATGGTGGCACACATCTATGATCCAAGTGTTCAGGAAGCTGAGGTAGGAAGATTGTGCATTCAACTAGCCTGGGTTACATAGAGACTGTTTCCCCATCCAAAAAAAAAAAAAAGAGTGAAGTGTTAAATACTTAAAGTGAGGGCAAACATGTAGACTAAATGAAGAGGCTTTGGAGAGGAATAGACTATAAGGAACATTTGGGTGCTTTGTTCTAAAATCACATGCTGGTATGTCTTTTAATTCAATCAGAAAAGACTTAGATTTCTTCCTCCTCATAATTTACTCTCCCCAATAAACTCTGTTTTTCCTTTGGAGCATACATTACACATATATGAGCATATATTCTGAGAACAAATTCAGTATCTGTTGGATGAGTATCCTTAGAGAGTCAAGGACTCAATCGGCCTCCTCTGTGTTGAAATGGAGACTCTTGAACTCTTTTTGCCTGGGCTGGACTTTAACTGTATTCCTTTGATCCCTGCCTCTAAGTACTTAGGATTATAGGGTTGAGCCACCTTGTCCTATATTCATCTAGAGGTATGACTCAAGCGATAGAGTGCTAACCAGTGAGCAAAAACCTGAGGCCCTGAGTGCAAGTCCTAAACCTGGAAAAAGAATAGAAAAAACATTTTTTTCAAAGTACAATTTTCTTTTAGGGGCAGTACTAGAGTGTAAATTCTGGGCATAGCACTTGAGTTACATTGCCAGTACTGCTTTTTTTCCTTTTTTAAATTTTTTTATTGTGATTAAGTGATTACATACATTTCACAAATTTCATAGTATTGTGAGATATTGATATTTAAAGTCACAAACACATTCTAACCTTCATGAGGCAAACTGTCATTATCGTAGTTTATAAAGTTTGTGAATTCTATGAGCTTTGACAATACAGCTATTTCTTCCACATCGGGTGATACATTTCTTTCCTTCTGCTTAGTGTCAGCTGTTCCCTCTATCCCTCTCATTCCCTCCCTCCCATCGCTGCCCTGGAGTTGCTTAGTTTTTCATCAATGTCCAATGCAGCTGATGGGTCCCTCTGTTGTATGTTTTCCCCTGTTTCCTTGTTTCTGTGTCTTCCTCCTAGTTTCCCTCAGATGTGTGTATATATACCATATATGTGGTCAGCAGCATGGGGTCATTTAGTGATGATACGACAAGATGAGTGGAGGTCCTTTGTTTCTTGAGTCCTGTTTACTTTGTTGTATCTCCTTACATTTTGTATTTAACATTTACATATCAGGGAGACCATGTGACATTTGTCTCTTTGCTCTTGGTTTACCTCACTCAAAATGATTTTTTCTAGTTCTATACATTTCCCTGCAAATGCCATTATTTTGTCCTTTCTAATGGCTGAATAATGTTCCATTGTATATAAGTACCACAAGTTTTGGATCCATTCATCTCTTCCTATCCAAGAACATGGAACTTCTTTCCATTTCCTGGTGTCTTCTCTGATTTCTTTAAGTTTTTATAGTTTTCATTAAATAGTTCATTTATATCTTTGGTTAGGTTAATTCCTAAATTTTTTTTTTTGAGGTTATTGTGAATGGGTTTGTTTCCTTGATTTCCCTTTCTGCTTGTATGTTGTCGGTATACAGAAAGGCAACTGATTTTTGTGGGTTAATTTTGTATCTTGCTACTTTGCTGAAATGGTTTATAAGTTCTAAGAGTTTAGGAGTGGTGTTTTTGGGATCACTGAGGTATATTAATATGCCATCTGCAAAAAGGGATAGTTTAACTTCTTCCTTCCCTACGCGGATACCTTCAATGTCTTTTTCTTGCCCTATTGCTCTGGCTAAAGACTCCAGAACCATATTGAAGAGGAATGGAAAGAGTGGGCATCCTTGCCTTGTTCCTAATTTTAGGACAATTGGTTGCAGTTTTTCCCCATTAAGTATAATATTGGCTATTGGTCTGTTGTATATGGCTTTTATTGTTTTAAGGAATATTCCTTCTATTCCTATTTTCTTCAGAGCTTTTAACATGAATGAATGTTTCATTTTATCAAAAGCTTTTTCCACGTCAATGGAGATTATCATGTGGTTCTTGACCTTGGATCTGTTGATGTGATGGACTAATTTATTGATTTATGTATGTTAAACCATCGCTGCATCTCTGGGATGAAGCCTACTTGATTGTAATGTATGATTTTTTTGATATGCTTCTGGATTCTGTTGGCTAAAATTTTATTGAGGAGCTTTGCATCAGTGTTCATCAAGGAGATTGGTCTGTAGTTCTTAGTTTTGGTTGGATCTTTGCCTGGTTTGGGGATGAGCGTGATATTGGCTTCATACAATGAGTTTGGGATAGTTTCCTCTGTTTCTATTTTTTGGAAGAGTTTGAGGAGTATGGGTATTAATTCCTCTTTAAAGGTCTTATAGAATTCTGTAGTGAGTCCATCTGATCTCGGGCTTTTCCTTGTTGGAAGACTTCTGATTGCTTCTTCTCATTGTAAGATATTGGCTTATTTAATTGATTTAATTCCTTTTGTTCCAATTTGGGCAATTTGTATTTCTCTAAAAACTCATCCATTTCTGCTAGCTTTTTCTTCCTTAATAAGCAGATTCTGGAAATAATTCTTTATAATTGTTTGGATGTCTTGGGTATTTGTTGTAATTTTTCCCATGGCATCCCTGATCTTATTGATTTGGCTTTCCTCTCTTCTTTTTGTTAGTTAATCTTGCCAGAGGTCCATCAATTTTATTGATCCCTCCCCCAAAAAACAGCTTTTTGTTTCATTAATTTTATTTATAGTTTTCTTAGTCTCTATCTTGTTAATTTCAGCTCTTATTTTGGTTATCTTGTTATGTCTAGTAACTTTAGGTTTGATTTTTTCATGCTTTTCTAGCAGTTTTAGTTGCAACATAAGATTATTTACTTAGTCTGCTTTATTTCTTTGATGTGTGCACTGAGAGCAATACATTTGCCCCTCAGGACTGCTTTTGTCATATCCCACAGGTTTCTTTTGTGATGTATATTCATTTTCATTGAATTGTAGGAACTTTTAAATTTCTTCTTTAATTTCTCCTGTCACCTAGGTGTTGCTCAGAAGTGTGCTGTCCAATTTCCATGTATTTGAGTAATTTCTACGGTATGCTTTGTTATTGAGAACTAGCTGATTCCATTGTGGTCAGATAGAGTACAGGGGATTATCTCAATCCTCTTGTATTTGCTTAAATTCCTTGTATGAACTATAATATGGTTTATTTTGGAGAAAGTTCCATGGGCTGCTGAGAAGAATGTGTACTGGGTTGTTGTAGGGTGGAAAAGTTGGTAGATGTCAATTAACTCTGCTAGAGATATGGCATCATTTAATTTGGAGGCTTCTTTGCCAGTCCTCTGGTTGGTAGACCTGTCCTTTGGTGAAAGTGGAGTATTAAAGTCTCCTAGTATTTTTTTTATTGTATTTGAACTTAATTTATTCTTAATTTATTGGGTGCACCAATGTTTGGGGAGTGTAAGTTGATAATAGTAATATCTTCTTCTTGGATTATTCCCTGTATTAATATGTAGTGTCCTTTTTTGTCTTTTTGTATTGATCTTAATGAAAAGTTTATTTTGTCAGATATCAGTATAGCAACTCCTGACTTCTTGTTGTTTTGTTTTTGCCAGTCCTGGGGCTTGAACCCAGGGCTGGGCACTGTCCCTGAGCTTCTTTTGCTCAGGGCTAGCACTCTGTCATTTGAGCCACAGCACCACTTCTGGCTTTTTTTGCTTATGTGCTATGGAATCAAACCCAGGGCTTCATGCATGCTGGGCAAGCACTCTACCACTAAGCTACATACTCAGCCCATCTTCTGATTTCTTGATGGGAGCATTTGCATGGTAGGTTTCCTCCATCCCTTCCCTCAGTTTGTTTTTATTATCTTTGGTTGTGAGATGGGTCTTCGGAAGGCAACAAATGGATGGGTCTTGTTTTCTGAAACAATCTACAGTTCTTTTTCTTTTGATGGATGAATTGAGCCCATTAATATTTATGGCTATTATAGAGAGATGCATTGTATTTCTTGTCATTTTCCTTTCCTACATTTTTCTTCTTTCCTTTCCTCCTGTGCTTACTAAGTTGGACTTTAGTGATATCTGTCTGATGTGGATCCCTGATCTTGATTTGTTTTTTTCAGATTGTATTTCCCCTCTCAATATTCTCTGAAGTGCTGGCTTATTGTTTATGAATTAATTCATTTAGTTTTTCTTTACTATTAAAAATTTTAGTTTCTCCATCGAATGTGAATGCTAGCTTTGCTGGGTATACCAGTCTGGGTTGAGTCATTGGTTCTCAGGGCTTGGGTGGTATTTTCCCAGGCTTTCCTTACATTCAATGTCTGTGTGGAGAGATCTGCAGTGATTCTGAGCTTTTCCCCATTATAATATAGCTTCTTCTTTGTTTATGTTGCATGCAAAATTGTTTTTTATTATTCAGATCTATCATTTTTACTATAATGAGCCTAGAAGTGTTCCTCCTGGGATCCTGCTTGTTAGGTGTTCTGTTATGTCAGTAAGACTTTCTCTTTTAAGATTGGGGAAATTTTCGGTGATAATCTTATTGAATAGGTGTGGCATTCCTTTATTCTGGTATTCCTCACTTTCATCTACCCCAATTAGACAAAGGTTAAATTTCTTGGCATTGTCTGCTTCTTCTTGGACTTCCCTTTGGCATATCTGTGAACTTTTTTTTCCAGTTGCTGCATTTCGTCTTCTGTACCTGATATTCTAATTTCTATTTTATTCACTATGTTAACGATGGCTTCCATTGTGGTTTGTATGGAGGAAATTGAACCATTTATGACTTCTATGTTGGTTCTCAGAGTGTTAATCTCATCTCTGAGCAAGGTGTGTACTGCATCTATTTTTTAATGAATCTCCTGTTTGAAATCTTGTATCTCTTTTGATAATTCATTATTTTTTTCTTTTAATTTCTGATCTATCTCTTACTTTAATTCTTGAGTTATTGCCTCTAACATCTCTTGGATGTAGCGTTTGTCCTCCATTCTTGTTTTGCTTTCACTGGGGCTCTTCCCTGGGTGGCTGTTGGCCCTTGGGGGTGGCTTGCTAGCCTGGGTATTGATAAATCTTGTAATTTTTCACTGTAATTTTTGCATGGGGATTCAGGGATTATTGGAGACCAATCCCAAACTCTGACTGTTTTGATTAATAGGTGGCTGTCTTTGTTTGGTTCTGGGTTGGTTCCTGGATCAATTGATGAAGATCACTGTTGTCCCTGGATTGGTTGATTCTTTACTGGTTTTGTTTCTGTTGGGGGAAGAGGCCAACCTCCATCTGCTAGTCTGACCCAGGTAGGATTTGCAGCTGTCTCCTGGAGATCAGAGGCAGTTCCCACCTTCAGCCAAGGACTAAGCAGCCTAGACTGCTTGTGCTCCCCTCTAGGGGTGCAAGACTGGGTGGGCTGGGTGTATTCTTCCAGTCCACTATGAGTTCCTGACTATAATCAGGTGCTGGTGGCCTGAGCTGTCCAATTCCTAGCCTGGGATACACAGTTCAGGCTCTGGTGGGATTTGGGCTTCTGGTTCTCCCACCTTGGACACACATGTCTTTTGCTATCACAACACAAGCACAGTTCCTTGCTTTCCCCCCTCTGCTGAGGTGTGTGCTCAACTTCTGACTTTAATCGGACAGGTGGGTTATGTAGCTCAGGCGCCTGATCCTCAGGCCTGGCCCCGGCTGCCAGTCCCCAGCCTGGGACACACTGGTTGGGCTCAGATGGTACCTGTGCTACTGAGTTTCTGGCCCAGGGTACACAGTTCCGATTTCTTCTGCCACTGGCTGCTGTGGCCTGGGCACCCAGGCCACAGAAGCCTGTTCCCGGCTTGAGTTTTCGCACTCCCTCCCAGGAGCACTCTTGGTCAAGCCTGGTGGGCTAGGTATGCTCCACAGGCTGGTGGGGCACTTGCACAGTTCCCAGTTTTAGTGGGACCTGTAGTCCAGGGGGTAGGGGTAGGAGTCCAGGGCAATCTCTGGGGGTTATCGCCAGCACTGATCTCCCTTGGTTGGGGAGGCTATCCCCCGTGGGTACTCACTTATTCTGGAACTGGTTGGGAGCTGTCCAGTGGTGCTGCAGCAGATCGCTGTTTATGTGTGTTGTAGGTTGCTGGTTGCCACCATGCTCTGTTTTCTGTTGAGATGATTGAGGGCTAGGCTGGGTGGTGGTGGTGGCTCCAGGTCTGTGTTCACATGTCTCTGCCTCTGTTTATGCTTTCCAGGTTGGCGCTGTGGGCGTTTTTTGCGCTGGCCTCCTATGGACTGCTGTGGTTCTGGGGGGGCCAGGCAGCTTTGGAGGGATGGCACTGAACCGCTCTGCCAGTGAGGGGTGGGGGAGGGGTTTTCATGCAGGTTCTGAGCTCTGAGGTTTCAGTTTCTGTTTGCACTCTCCAGGTCAGCACCAGCACTTTGGGAGTCTTCTACACTGGTGTTCTGTGAATGGATCCCTGTAGTTCTGGGGTTTTCCCCCATGGCTGTGGGGCCAGGTGGCTTTGGTGGGATGATGTGGGGCTGCTCAGCTGGTGAAGGGTGGGGGAAAGGTCTTTGTGCAGGTTCCAAGCTCTGAGGTGTCTCTGTTTACAATCACTGGGTCTGGCACCAGCACCTTGGGAGTCTTCTGCACTGGTGTTCTGCAGACGAACCACTGTGGTTCTGGGGTCTCGGGCATGCCTGGGCCAGGCCGGGCTATAGTTTGGTAGGGAGTTGCGCTGCCAGCAAGGGGTGGGGGAAGGGTCTTCACCCTTTTCCATTCTCAAATTTTTTTTGGAAGCACTGTGGTTCTGGGGTCTCCGGTATACCTGGTTCAGGCAGGGCCACTGTTTGTCAGGAAGTTGTGTATCTTCGCGTTTTTCTGTTCTGAAATTTTTTTCCTTTTCCCTTTTTTTTCCAACCTCCTGTTTTTCTCTGGGTGTTTGCCTTTGCTACCATTGATCTCTTGGGGAAACGGAGTGTTGGAACTTCAACTCTCTATTTGGTTGCAGAGAGAGCTGTGGTGTTTCTCTACTGTTCCATCACCATCTTGGCCCCCCCTCCACCTTCTTTTTTTTTTTTTAAATAGTCTTACAGACTTTTTTTTTGCCTGAGTTGGCTTTAAATCATGATCCGTTGGATCTCAGCCCCTTGAGTAGCTAGGATTACAAGCTTGGGCCACCAGTGCCTCACATCAAAGTACAATTTCAATAGCTAGAGTAGTGCAGGGTCTGTATAAGAAAATAAAACTGCAGAACTAAGTGTCAGGCTTCTAGTTAGAAGCCTGGTGACTTACCTGTCGCTGTACACAGATCTCTCAAAGATCTGTACTGGCTTCTCAGCCTGTAAAAGTTTCTCAGGGAAAGGCTCCAACTGTATTTTCAGGCGGCTCATAAAGGAATATGTCTGGAATGTGTAGGACCATCGTGCTGGCTCCTGATACATCATGTCCAACAAGTTTCCAAGACGTGGGGTAGTGTCATCCTAGAGGGGATGATAAAAGTAGAGAATTTCCTAGAAGGTGTATTTATTCCACAGTATATACTTTACTCCATGCCCTTAATATTCAATGAAGAAGAATTTTTTTTTATTGTGAAAATACTGTACAGAGGGGTTACAATTACATGGGCAAGATAATGAGTACATTTCTTATCAAGCATTGTAGCCTCCTCCTTTGTTTCTCCTTCCCATCCCATCCTCCCCCCACCCCCTGCTCCCCATAAAGAAGAAATTACATGGCTAGTGGAATGCTTCCAGTGGTAGAGTACTTGCCTAGCAGTAGTATGAGGCACTGAGTTTAATCACTAGCACCATTTTAAAAAATGAAGGAAAAAAGTTTCCTTCTTAAAAAAATACAGGAAAGCGTTGAGTACCAGTGAGAGTAAGGAGGGCTACAAAAGGGAGTGAATGAGGATGAAAACAGTTGATGTGGTTATTCTGCAGTACAAGGTACAGTACAATGAAACCTGCTGAGTTTTAAGAAGGAGGAGTGGACCAGGTGCTGGCAGCTCACACCCATCATCCTAGCTACTCAGCAAACTGAGGCCTGTAGAGTCTCAGTTTAAAGTCAGCCTTGGCAGAAAAGTTCAGTAGATTCCATGGTAAATTAATCAGCAAAATGACAAACAGGAGGTGTGGCTCCAGCAGTAGAGCACTAGTAAGCAAACTGAGGTGAGTAAGCAGACTGATATCACAAAGCCCAGAGGTAAGCCCTGGTACCAACAGACAGACAGACAGACAGACAGACAGACAGACAGACAGACAGACAGACAGACACACACACACACACACACACACACACACACACACACACACACACACACACACACACACACACAGTGGCTCATAATTATAATTCTAATTATTCAGGACTGAGGTTCAGAATCAGACTAGACAGACAAATCTGAGAAACCCTTATTTTTAATTAACTCTAGAAGTGAAGGAATAGCAACGATGGCAATAATAGAAGCACCAAGTGCTTAATATGTGCTAGGCACTGTTCTAAACATTATTATACACTTTAGTTCAATGGCTATCACTTTTTTTTTTTTTTGGTATCAGTCCTGGGGCTTGAATCTGGGCTTGGGCACTATTCCTGAACTTTGTTCTCAAGGCCAATGCTATACCACTTGAGCCACAGTTGTTCTTTCTGCTTTTTGGTGGCTAATTGGAGATAAAGGTCTTGTGGACATTCCTGCTTGGGCTGGCTTTGAACCTCTAGCCTCAGATCTCAGCTTCCTATCTAGGATTACAGGCGTGAGCTACTGGCACTTGGGTAATGAATGTCACATTTTAAAAAGCAAATCAATTTTCTATCATAATGCATACATATATATATACACACACACACATATATATTTATATGCACACACATATGTAACAAAACTCTAGTCAAACAGCACTAACTACTACTTGGCATTCCAAGTAGTAATCTAGAAATGTATGTTCACTATTACAATAGTAGAAGCAATCATAGCCGGGTGCTGGTGGCTCACGCCTATGATCTTGGCTACTCAGGAAGCTGAGATCTGAGGATCACAGTTCAAAGCCAGCCTAGTCAAGAAAGTCTGTGAGACTCTTATCTCTAATAAATGACCAGAAAAATGGAAGTAGCACTGTAGCACAAGTGGTAGAGCATCAGCCATGAGCAAAAAACTTGAGACCCTGAGTTCAAGTCCCAGTATGGGCAAAGAAAAAGGGGGCATGGGATGTGGGACAGAGGGGTGATATTGATTAGGATGAATTGTATACATATGTGGAAATGTCACAATGAACTCTCCCTTGTAAAACTAATGTATGCTAATAAAAAAATACAATCAGATCCTCCAGCTTACTTGAAACCTGAGGAAGAGATTCTCCTGCCTTATTAGACAAAAATTCGACAGAATGAGGTTATATGCCACCTTCAATATAACAGAAGAGATCAGGACAAAACCCATTCATGGACTTGTGGGGTCTGAGGTGCGGTAAGTGAACTATCAATGACCATCTAAACTTCTACTTTGATCCAATGACTCATGCCTGTAATCCTAGCTACTCAGAAGGCTGAGATTTGAGGATCTTCTTTCAAAGCCAGACTGGTCATAAGAGTCTGTGAAGATGCTTATCTCTAAATAACCAGCAAAAAAGCCAGAAGTAAGGGGGCGCCGGTGGCTAATGCCTATAATCCCAGCTACTCAGGATGTTGAGATCTGAGGATCATGGTTCAAAGCCAGCCCAGGCAGGAAACTCTGTGAGACTCTTATCTCCAATAAACTACAAGAAAACCGGAAGTGGCACTGTGACTCAAGGGGTAGAGCACTCACCTTGCGCTGAAGAGCATAGGGACAGCACCCAGGCCCAACGATCAAGTCCCACGACTGACAAAAAAAAAAAAAAAAAAAAAAAGAGCCAGAAGTGTAGCTGTGGCTCAAGTAGTAGAGTGGTAAAAAGCTAAAGCCCTGAACTTAAGCCCTATTACCAGTACTAAATAAACACACACACACACACAATTCCACTTTGAATAAAATCCTTCCACTGTAACACTATATTGACTTTCTTATTTTTTTTTTTTTTTTTTTGTCGGTCGTGGGGCTTGAACTCTGGGCCTGGGCACTGTCCCTCAGCTCTTCAGCTCAAGGCGAACACTCTACCACTTGAGCTACAGCGCCACTTCCGGTTTTCTGGTGGTTTATTGGAGATAGGAGTCTCACGGTCTCTCCTGCCCGGGCTGGCTTTGAACCGCGATCCTCAGATCTCAGCCTCCTGAGTAGCTAGGATTACAGGCGTGAGCCACCAGCGCCCGGCCGACTTTCTTATTTTTTTTTATTTTTTATTTTTTATTTACACCTCCATTTCCAAGTTTTGATTGTTAATTGGAGATAGTAGTTTCACAGACTCTCTCTGCCTAGGGTGGTTTATAAACAAGACTCTTAGATCTCAGCCTACTGAGTAGCTAGGATTACAGGTGTCTGCCAAGTGTCAAGCCTGGCTTAACTTTCTTTTTATTTTTTTTTGTTGGTCATGGGCGCTGTCCCTATGCTCTTCAGCTCAAGGTGAGTGCTCTACCACTTGAGCCACAGTGCCATTTCCGGTTTTCTAGTAGTTTATTGGAGATAAGAGTCTTGTGGACCTTCCTGCCTGGGCTGGCTTTGAACCTTGATCCTCAAATCTCAGCCTTCTGAGTAGCTAGGATTACAGGTGTAAGCCACCGGTGCCCAGCCTTTCTTTTGAGACTCCATCTATAGCTATTTCTTTCTGAAACTTTAAGGCAATTTTTTTAAAGCAATTGCTTATTTCAAAGTCCACTTAACCGACAAATAAAACCAATAGAATTATATAACCTTTCATAGAAGGGTTATACTTTCTAAAACAAACAACCAAGATCCTCTTTCATTCCAGAGACTTTATGGAATGCACAAGAAAAAGGATGACTAGCATATAAAGAGTCAGTCAGTTAGGCAGAAAGTATTGTGGAGAGAATCTCAGGAAGCTTTGGGAAAGTGGCATTAAGCTAGGAAGTAAATGGTTTATAGAATGTTCACAGATGGAAATTAGTAATTAGGAAGAAAGCACTTCAAGTGTAGACAAAGATAGAGGAGAGGAAAAAAGATTAAAGATTAGATGACAATAAGTAGTCCAAACTGGCTAAACAGAACACTTGGATTACAAAGGCCCTTTGAAAGTTTTCAGCAGATGCTGTACCACTGATCTGAAACATGTAACACTTTCCTACATTAGAAGCTACCTTTGCTATTCTGGGGCAGAAGACAGTTTTAAACACCAACCACTCAGAAATTATACCACCCACATAAATTTCCAAAAAAAAAATATCTTGCTCGTTGCAAGTGGCTCATACGTATAATCCTAGTTACTCAGCAGATAAGATCTGAGGATCAAGGTTCAAAACCAGCCCAGGTAGCTTGTTAATCTCCAATTAGCCATTAAGGTGAGTTGTAGAAGTAGAGTTGAGGCTCAAATGTTATGGCACCAGCTGTGAGTGAAAAAAAGCCCTAAGTTCAAGCCCCAGTACTGGCACATACACACAAACATTTCTCTAGAATATATCCCAGCCAAGTAGAAGATGAGTCAAAATAAAGAGTGAAGAAATAGGAAGCAGAGCGTGGTGGTACATGCTATAATTCTATGCAGTATTTGGAAGACTGAGGCAGAAGCATTGCAAATTTGAGTCCAGGCTGGGATATATAGTGAGATCTTATTACAAAAACAAAAACAAAAAGAAATAAGTGAGTCTTTAACTCCCATATCCCGTGTGGGGAGCAGAAAATGTCTCTCTTTTTCTAGATCTTCTTACTTTACCCTTGTTGTATTAAAATAAGTCCTTGCTAAAACATTAAAAAAAAGAAAATGAAAAAAGGACAAACAAGAAATGGATAAATGTGGTAAAGAAAAAAACAGTAGTTAGTAATAAAACTTGGAGTTAAGTATAAAGCATCTATTATTAATGTGACTATGGAACTTAATGTCAATTTAAGAACTATTAGAAGAGAAATGTTCATACTTCAAAAATTCTATAAATTCCAAGTCCACATAACTTC
Organism: Dipodomys spectabilis; assembly: GCF_019054845.1. NCBI lineage: Eukaryota > Metazoa > Chordata > Mammalia > Rodentia > Heteromyidae > Dipodomys > Dipodomys spectabilis. The sequence continues at coordinate 3,056,948 of NW_024870939.1, read as the reverse complement.
AATATGCCTGAGGATGTAGCCTGGAAAATATGGTAATAAAAAAGTACTGGTTTTTTATTTTTCTTTCAGAGACTCTATCAGATATATTTTAGACAAATATATTTTAATTTAAAGATTATCACTGGTAGAGAAAAATAGTAAACTGTTTAAATGATAAAAGGGAAGAAGTAAAAGAAAAATTTAAATACAACAAAAAGAATAAAAAAGGTGAAAGTATAAAGTGGCAGACAAATTTTAATAAAGGAAAAAAATTCCCTAAGAAAGCCAAACTGTCAGACTGGGCAAAACAATCCTTAACTGGGTGCCAGTAGCTCACTCCTAACTACTTAGGAAGCTGAGATCTGAGGACTGTGGTTTGAAGCCAGCTCAGGCAGGAAAGTCCATGAGACTCTTATCTTCAATAAATCATCAGAAAGCCACAAGTAGAGCTGTGGCTCAAGTGGCAAAGTACTATCTTTCAGCCAAAAAATTCGGGATGGGAGAGAAGGGAGGGAAGGTAGGAGAAAATCAAGGGAGGGGGTAATAATGTTCTATAAGAAGAATGTAACTGTGACCCTTCTGTACATCAACTTTACAATAAAATTAAAAAAAAAAACACCTCAAAGACAGGGCAAGGAATGTGGCTTAGTGGTAGAGTGCTTGCTTAGCATGCATGTGGCCCTGGGTTCAATTCCTTGGTACCACATAAATACAAAAAATAAATAAGATTATATATTAAAAAAACAAACTTAGAAACAGTATCAAGGCTCCGAGTTCAAGTCCCATGACTGGCATACATACACAAAAAGGAACATTATGAAATATGACAAATATAAAAACAAAAGAAAAATATAAGCAGTATATGGGAACTAATATTCTTTACATATATCGAGACCTCAAAAACCTACTACAGAAAAGAAGTAAAGGTATGACTCAAGTAGTAGAGTGCCAGCCACAAGCAAAAAAGCCAAGTGAGAGCATAAAAGTCAGAATTCAAGTCCTAGCACCTGCATAGAATTAAAAAAAAAAAAAATACATATATAGGGAAAAAAAAGAATGAATAGACAGTTCACTAAATAATAAAAAAGGATGCTCAAAAAGCACTTTCAGTGGACTGAGAAGGTGGCTTAGTGGTAGAGTGCTTGTCTAGCATGCATGTAGCCCTGAGTTCAATTCCTCAATACCACATAAACAGAAAAGGCTAGAAGTGACACTGTGGCTCAAGTGGTAGAGCGCTAGTCTTGAGCCAAAAAAATGAAGCTCAGGAATAGTGCCCAGGCCCCCAGAACTGGCAAAAAAAAAAAAAAAAAGCACTTTCAATTCAGTCAGTCAAAGACATAAATAATATTTTCTTATCTCTTATATTAGCAAGGATGAAAGGAATAATACTTAGTATTACTGAGTATGAGGAAATTGGTACAAATTTTCTGAATGGAAATTTTATACAACATAAAAGTACCAGCAATAAACATAAATTTTGAACATCAATAATCCAGTTCTAGGTGATTGGACAAAAATATTAATGTAAACAAAACCTATTAAACTGGGTGCTTGTGGCTCATGCCTATAATCCTAGCTGCTCAGTAGGCCAAGATCTCAGGAAAGTCCATGAGCTCTCATTTCCAATTAGCCACCCAAAATATCAAAAGTGGAGGTGGCTCCAGTAAAGTCACAGTCTTTAGTAAAAAAACTAAGGGGCAGGCCCATGTTTTGAATTTGAGTCTCAGTACTGGCATACATTCAAAAAATGTAATTATTAAAAAAAGGTTAAACCAGGCACTTGTGGCTCACTCCTGTAACCCTAGCTACTCAGGAGGCTGAGATCTGAGTACTGAGGTTCAAAGCCAGCCTAGGCAAGAAGATCCATGAGACTCATCTCCAATTAACCACCAGAAAACCAGAAGTGGAGCTGTGGCTCAGGTGGTAGAGCACTAGCCTTGTGCTGAAGAGCTCAGGGACAGTGCCCAGGCCCAGAGTTCAAACCCTATAACCAACAAAACAAACAAATAAACAAAAAAAGGTTAAGCTACAAGGATATTCATCATTGAAACACTGTTCTTAATAGAGAAAATCGAAAGCTAAATTCTCAAAATACAGGACTGAATAATTAAGTGATAGTATGTTATATTATGTTGTATACTATAATCATTAACATGGTATTACTGTGGAAGGCTTTGTCTACCAAGTGATAGGCAAAAGGCAATTAAAATTTTTGTTTTGCTGGGTGCTGGTTGCTATGCCTGTAATTCTATCTACTCAGGAGGCTGAGATCTGAGGATCGCGGTTCATAGCTAGCCTGAGAAGGAAGGTCTGTGAGCCGCATATCCAATTAACCACCAGATAATGGGAAGTGGCACTGTGGCTCAACTGGTAGAATGCTCGCCTTAAGCTGAAGAGCTCAGGGACAGCACCCAGGCCCAGAGTTCAAGCCCTACAATGCTCCCCCAAAATAAAGTTTTAAAAAAGCAAATCTGGTGGCAAAGCTGATAGCTTATACTTGTAATCCTAGCTGCTCAGGAGGATCACAGTTCAAAGCCAGCCTAGGCAGGCAAGGCCCTTAGACTCTTATTTCCAATTAAACACCAAAAAGCCAGAAGGAGAGCTGTGGCTTAAACAAAAAAGCCCAGGGACAATGCTCAGGGCCTGAGTTCAAACCCCAGGACTTATGTAAGCATATGTACTTATATAAGCATATATAAATATATGCATTTTCTCTTCTGTAGAAAGAAGTATAAGAGGACAAAAATGTTAAGCATTATGCCCTCAAATACAGGAATATTAGTTGTCTATATGCTGTCTTTACATAGGATACTAGTGATAGCTTAACAACAACAACAAAATCTTTATCTCAGTCTCTGTGGGACAGAAATTTTCTCATGATATTTCAGTCAAGATGTTGACTAAGGTTACAAATCAACTAAAGGCTAAATTAGGATTGAAGGCCCTACCTCCAAGACTACTCCTGAGGCATCAGTTCTTCATGTATGGGCCTCCTTCATAGCACTGCTCCATGATGTAGTAGCTGGCTTCCCCCAGGGCAAGAGAGAAGCTATGTGTCTTCTATGACCTACCGTGGAAGGTTGTACTGTTATTTCTGCCATTCTGTTCATTAAAAATGTATCAAAAAGTCCAGCCCTTACTTGAGGGAAGGAGAAATAATGTTCAAGTCTTGAAGGGAAGACTGTCAAACAATTTGTGAATGTATACTGAAATCCTAACAGGTTGCCTTGACACATATAGAAAAACTGACATAATTTATTTCTAAATGGAAAACTTAAATTCACACATACATGTATGTATATGTATGTACTACCTTCTATCACTCCTAAGATCCCATCTGGAATGTCCTGTTTAGCTCTGAATACCACAAGTAGCAAATTCTAAGTGGAAAATTAAAAAATTGGGGCTTATCATATAAGACAAAGTTATTTTGGAATGAAAACTAGACTGGAGGAAAACCAGAGGTGTTTGGCTTCAAAGAAATAAAACATGAAGCTGGGCACCAGTGGCAAATGCCTATAATCCTAGCTACTACTCAGGAGACTGAGATCTGAGGATCATGATTCAAAGCCAGCCCGGGCAGGAAAGTCCGTGAGACTCTTATCTCCAATAGCCACCAGAAAACCAGAGGTGGTAGAGCACTAGCCCTTAGCTGAAGAGCTGAGAGACAGCACCCAGGCCCAGAGTTCAAGCCCCACGACTGACACAAAAGAAAAAAAAGGAAGGAAGGAAGGAAAGAAAGAAGGAAAGAGAGCAAGCAAGCAAGCAAGAAAACATGAGAGAAAAAGTGAGCCATCCTTGCCTTTAAACATACATAGGGTTATCATACGGAAAAGCTAAAGAACTCAAGAGGCAGAACTTTAACCAATGAGTCAGAGTCCTTGAAGTTCAATATAGTTCAATATAAGGAAGGAGCGTCTAACAATTAAAGAGCTGGAAAAAACAAGCCACTTCAGATTAAGCCACTTCGAATGTTCTAAGTATCTGCAGGAGAAGTTCAATAGGGCACAGTGCTACCGCTCCCTCAACTACAATCGTTTCACATCCAAACAGACGTGGTTCCTGTAGAAACCAACCCTATAGTCTTTACCAAAGAAGCCTGTCTGCCACTGGGGCCTGTGTGATGAGGTATAAGCAAAGCACATGGTGCTGAATACCAGTGGCTCACGCTTATAATCCTAGTGACTCAGGAGACTGAGATCTCAGGATGGCGATTCTAAGTCAGCCTGGGCAGGAAAGTCTATGAGACTTTTATTTCCAATTAGCTACCAAAATAACTGGAAGTAGATTTATCACTCAAATGGTAGAGTGCTAACCTTGTGCACTAATGCTCAGGGACATCACCCAGGCCCTGTGTTCAAGCCTCAGGACTGGCACAAGAAAACTAAAAACACATGGTGCTTAGTATGGAACAGTGCCTGGCATACAGTAATAATGTGCTTTATAAATGTTAGCTGTTACCTCTACTTTGACTCGAAGTGTGACAAGATGCTTTGTAAGATTCCTTTCCTAAGACTTTGTCATTAATTATTGATTCTGATGGTCAGCTTCAGTCATAATAATATGAAAACTTAAGGGTAGGAATGACAAAACTCATCTTCAAACCGAGACATGCTTTGGGAAACCACAAAGAAAAGAGGCAAGCACTTATTCAGACGTATAAAAACCACAAAAATCAAAACTAAACTTATTCAAACAAGTCATATCCTTTTTGGTGTATATGTGGTCTACTTTCTGGAATGAAGCTATTTTAAATAGGAGACAAGCTGGGCTACTTCATCTCCTCAGAGAAAATTAAATTATTACAATTAGATTACTCACCCATGCCTGCCAACTACCCACCACAACTGGAAACTTACTTTTTGGGTGCCAGCAGCTTGGATATTCTGCCAGGTTGCCACAGGTTCTGTAGCAACGTGCCACTCTGGGTAAGTTTTAGTGAGTAACTTCACGAAGGTGGACTTCCCCACAGCTGCAATGCAAACAGCACGTGTTGGGATGCTTCCCAAAGCAGGCTGAGGAAAAAGGCTGCTACTAAACTCTGCCAGTCATACAAACAAGCACCAGATTTTCCAACTTAAATTTAACAGTCATATCAGTTACTGTCAGACTGATGATGGGTCAGGCAGTCACCACAGTGCATAAAAGCAACAGGAAGGAGAAATTCTGAGGAGCTCATTTGCAATTTTGATGGCCAGCTTCTCAGAGATAGAGTATTTAGTAGCAGCTGAAAATGTACAACCATAAAAAGTGGATAAAATCAGTTACATAAATTACAAAGCTTCAGTCACAGTTCTATTGCTTCTATGACAATGTAAAAATTACAAGTGGAAACAGTTATCCTCATTCATTCAACAAGTCTAACAAATTTTTTAGAATGCTATGTGCTCAAGACTGTTCAACCCTGAAATATAATGAAGAACAAAACACTGAATGAATTTTGTCCTCATAGCACTAGTATAGATGATATATACCAAAACACACAAATAAACTATTAGTGCTAGGAAGGAACAATGGAGAATAACTCTAATATATTTCAGGAGTTCGGGGAGGGCTCCTTCAAAAAAAAAGGGGGGGCATATGAGAGAAGACCCCAACAGATGAAGTTACCCAGGCCAAAGATAGAGGGACAATCCATGAACAAGGATGAGCAAAAGACAGGAGGCGAGAAAGGACTCAACATGTGACAAGACAGTGAAGTTGGAGGCCATATAAGAAGCTAGGAGAGTTACACGATGAGCATATAAGGGAGAAAAGTGGCTTAACAAGGAGCGAGGCTGGGGGCTGGGAAGGTGGCTCAGTGGTAGAGTGCTTGCCTTGCAAGCATGAGGCCCTGGGTTCGATTCCTCAGCACCACATAAGCAAAAAGAAAAAAGCCGGAAGTGGTGCTGTGGCTCAAGTGGTAGAGTGCTAGCCTTGAGCTGAAGAGCTGAGGGACAGCACCCATGCCCAGAGTTCAGGCCCCACAACCGGACCCAAAAAAAAAAAAAAAAAGAAGGAACGAGGCAGGCAGACAGGCAGTTCAGGGCCAGGTCACACAAGAACTTGTAGGGGTGGTAAGAAGATTGAATTAGAAGGGCAAAGAAAAGTCAGCGAGAATGGGATTTGGGTAGGGAAATTACCAACACCTGTAACCCTAGCTATTTGAAAGTTGAAACTGGGAGGATAGAGGGTTGAAGTCAGACTGGGCAGAAAAGTCTAAGAGACTCTATCTCCAATTAATCAGCAAAATGTCAGACTGGAAAAATAGTTCAAGTAGTAGAGCCTCAGCTATGAGTCAATAAGCTGAGCAAGAATTCAAGGCCAGAATGTCAAGCCCCAGAACAAAGAAAAGAAAAAGATATAAGATCATTAGGTAAAGAGAAGCAGAAGTAGGCAGATGAGTCTAAAGTTACTAGTAGTTGAACCATAGCAATGGCAAAGAGATGCAAAGTAGATGCATTTAGAAATATTTTATAGGTAGAGTCAATCTAGTACCACAACACTCAAATTACCTTTTCCCATCTACACCAACCTTTGACCCATTAACTCTCCTGAACTCTGGATATACAGAGCCCTCCAGATTTCTTCATTTGGACATCCCATGAATACCCAGTTGATATATTGCTCAAGCGAACTTATCATGTACCAAACGGAGCTTCCCACTGTATCCCAGACCTTGGGGGTATGGCAACAATATCCATTCACTGTCAGAATTTCTCCCTTTGCCAATCCCTAAGTGGCTCTTTGCTGCTACTTTTTCATTTGTCCTTTTCTTTCCATTCTCATTTCCATGCTCAAAACCAGGTTCTCATCTCTTTTCTTGCCAACTCAAGACTGTTCTCTTCAATGCAACCTCCACTGCAGTAGCAATGCATGTGAGACACTACTTATAATCCTTTCACTGCTCCTAGTTGTCTTCAAGATGAAATCCAAACCTGTTAGCACACATATTCTATGAGATACAACAGGATGTATCTTCTGCATGTATTTCTCTGGCCTTAGTTTTCTTGTACTCTGCTGGACCAAGCTCCATGCAACCACAATCATACTGTGCTCTCTCTTGCAAATGTAACTTTACATTGCTTTCCCATTTGTTCTTCATCTGGTCTACTCCTGCTCAGTTTTTAAGGTTCTGCTAACATGTACCTGCTCTTCAAGCCTTTCCAAACCAATACCTCCCAACTGGATTAGCTAACCATCCTTTGTGCTTGGCTTGATATTCTAAATGAGTCCACTGCAATTTGGGGTCCTCAGGATAAGAGAATAAAGCCCTTGCCTAAGGTCCTGCCAGAACAAATAAAACACATATTAATTTCAGTTTTCTCTGAAGTTTACATTTGTGAAAGATGACCACAACCACAATAAATGTGAACATTTGGAGTGTCTTTGGAGATCCAGCTCCTCTATCAGAAGTGGTCTTTATCAACTGGAACCCATCCTTTAGAGGAATTCAAATGGAATCCAGAGAAAGAAGAGGCACATCCTTCCAGTCGATTCTATCAGTCATTTGCATTAACTGATTAGGTGTGCTGATATTTCAGCACATGAGCCCACACATCCAATATGACACTGATTACACACCACTCCAAATTTTCTCTCAATACAGAGGATAAGAACAAACATGAATGTGTGCATTTTGTACAGTCATGCTTTTCTTAGTCCCCACCTCCAGCCAACTTGTGCCTTTTCATTTTGCTCAGCCTTTGTTCTTCCCACACACCAGTGAGTAAATGTCTTCCCTACTAAGCCTAAGGTTTCATCTCCTCCATGAAGTTCAAGATTTCTCTAGCTCATATTTAATTCCTACCACTCTGGCCAGCTACCATTCGGTTGAGTTTGTATATTTTAGAAATCTGCCTGACTTGAGTAGACCCTAGCTTAAAATATTTGGCCTAGATTAAGTCAATATCTAGATTGCCGGCTGTTCAGTAAGTTTGAAACATGGTCCCTGTTTAAAGGCTGAAAAGCTATTTTATATGAGAAGATAAAGACAATGGTTGAGTTGAATGGTTGTTAGATTTATTATTAAGTTAAAAACAATTATCTAAAGCTAGGTACTGGTGACTCACAACTGTAATCCTAGATACTTAGGAAGCTAAGATTGGGAGGATAATGGTTTGAAGCCAGCCTAGGCAGAAAGTTAATGAGACTCCTCAATGCATAGCTGGCACAGTGGTGTCCACCTAGCATCCCAAGCTACGTGGGAGACTGAGAATCAGGGTTCCAGGTCAGTCCAAGCAGAGAAGTCTGCAAGACTCCATTTCCAGAGGGAAGCATTCAGCTTTTAGGTGACTTAAACCTAAAATCCCAGGAAGTAAAGGAAGTCTAAAGTAGGTGGATCACAGTCTAGGTGTATAGGTTTAGGAAGCAAGATGCTATCTTAAAAACAAACTAAAAAATGAGGGGTAAAGGTATGCCTCAGCAGTAATGGGCCAATCTAGCAAATGTGAGGCTCTGAGTTCAAACTCAGTACTGAAAAAGAAATTACTTATCAGCTGTTGCAGGAAGTGGCGCTGTGGCTCAAGTGGTAAAGTGCTTGCCTTGAGCTGAAGAGCTGAGGGACAGCTCCCAGGCCCAGAGTACAAGCCCCATGACTGACAAAAGAGACAGAGAGATATTTAAGGATCCCAGTTCAAAGCCACCTGGGCAGGAATGGCCATGAAACTCTTATCTCTAATAAATCACCAGAAAACCAGAAGTGGCATTGTGGCTCAAGCGGTAGGACATTAGCCTTGAGCTGAAGAGCTGAGGGACAGTTTCCCAGAGTTCAAGCCCAATGACCTACAAAACAAAAACAAAAACAAACAAACAAAAAAAGATGTTGCAAATGGAAGAAAAGGGTTCTGAGGTTAGAAAATGGCAACTTTATCTGTGGGACCAACACTATTAATTCATCTAAGGGCAGTCAGAACTCTGAGAAATCTACTCATGTGATTTAAACACACAAAATCTAGAATGCCAATACATTAGATGTAATAAGAAACATACAGTTTCAGGCACTGGAACAAATCACTTTGGAGGCCCAGAGCACCCTACATCCCATTTCTAGGCTTCTGGAAAGCCAGTTTAGTCAGAAGTCAGTTTCAGCATACAGTGTCAGTAATCAGTTGAAGGTCTTAAGTCCTGTGCAATATGTGTTGGCAGGCTTGGAGAGTCTGAGTAATTCACCAAAAGGCAGTGTTTCCTTAACTAATTCCACTGGAACCAATCTCTGCTAGGTATTATCCACAGATGTGGAATAATTACTTAAAATAATGCAAAGTTAAATATTTACATTAGAACTAGAGACAGCCTAACTTTTCCAGTGCTGTACTACCTGCTGTTTCTTCTAGCTTGGATGTTTTTGTTTGAAAGTGTTCCCCAGGGTTTCGTGAGAATGGTAGCATTTATTTGGCTCTCTACTGCCACAGAGGCCTCCTACTGACAAGAACATGCATGTCTACAGACAGCCTTATTTCTTCAGACAACACTGGTCTCTTATGCCATTATCTCAGATTTAGTAGTTTTGTTAGATACCAGCCTGTTATCTTTAACATACTGTCAATTAATATTATAATGTTTGGGAGGCAGATAATCATAAAAGCAGTATCAAGCCTTCCCTTAGAACACTGACAATCAGTATACTTTATTATACACCATGACTTTAAAAAAGGTGGGAGGCCCTTTCTTATATTACTTCAACATGTTAAATTTTATTAACTCCAGAATTGCCATTCCACAAGTTGGGCCAGAGAAGTCTGTTGTTAATGTTCATCTTTTCCTAAGCCATGACTTTGTCTTCCTACAAGTTTTTCTATGAACTATAATGTCTGCTATAGTTACATTATGCTAAAATCTAGGTGTAAAACAATAGCATCTGATGTTACACTCCAAATAATAGATTCTACTATTTTAAACTTAACACATTGGTATTTCATGGGAACTTCTTAAGGATACTATCACTTCAAGACATTTTTTTCATTTTTGCCATTCTTGGGCATGGGCTCTGTCCCTGAGCACTTTTGTTCAAGGCCAGGACTCTACCACATGAGCCTCTATCCCAATCCTAAGATTAAGAACCCAGGATCATAAAGGCTCTGCACCTAAATGCATTCTGGGACAACATCAGTCAATAGGCTTAAAACAAAAAATACATTTTTACCTTGGCTCTTTTTCTTTTCTTTTCATGGGAAACTATTTACTGGAGGGAAATAAAAGAGTTCCTCATAATTCAGAGTATATTGTAAACTCAACCATTCAGCATGAAAGAGCCTCACTGATCTAGTATGCTCTTCTCCCCCACTTTGCCTATCTCATAATTCCTCCTTCTACTGTCACTTTCTCTGTGAAGCCACCTTAAACTCTCCAGCTCTTCTTTAGCCCTAAACACAGACTAAAATATTGTCTTCTCTGATTTGCCAAGGTATTGTAATTATTTATTCACTTATCATGTTCTCTAGTTAGACCCAGAACTCATTTTTTGAAGAAAGACTGTACCTGAGTCTCTTTGCATCCTAAGTACTTAGCCAGGTACTAAGAAAGAAGTGAATGGATGGAAGTGAAACACAGAAACCAATATCAAGTGTTATTAACAAATAGGTTCTTTGCCAGGTGCTGGTGGCTCTCACCAGTAATACCAGAAACTTAGGAGGCTGAGATCTGAGGCTAATGGTCCAAAGCCAGCAGGAACATGAAAGTTCAAGTGATAACTTAGCTCCAATTAACCACCCAAAACCAAGTGAAGCTGTGGCTTAAAGAGGCAGCACAATATTGTTGATCAGAAAAGCTCAGGGACAGTGGCTAGGCCCTGAGTTCAAGCCCCACTATTGATAAAAAAAAATTAAAGAAATAAATAGGTCTTTTACCTCCAGGATTCTTTGCTTGATTTTTAAAAATAATCAATGCAAGTTAAAGACTAAGTATTTGTGAGTTAGATAACTAATTTTGAATGTTGGAAGAAACATATGTTTAGGGAAGCCCTGTATTGCTTTACGTACCATTTCTATATAGACTGAAGAGAGTAAAACAGTCCCCTCTTATCTTACAGGGTTTTTGAAAATACAAAGAAAGAACGGTCTCAGATTATTTAGTAGTTAATTATATTTTATAACATAATCATTACTTTATGTAATATATTCATAAAACATTTGCCTTTGGAAGACAATATACTTCAGTGATGAACAGTATTACAAAAAAAAAATCTAGGTATTTTATTGTTTAGTTTCAGAAGTTCTAGGTACCAAGCTTTTGGCTTTCAATCACATTATCACATATAGCTTCAGAAGTCATAGCTGCTATTGCACTGATTCATTTTCCTTATGTACTGCTGTTTGAAACTTCAGAATCAGATGAACAGGAGCCAGAATGGCAAGACTAGAAGAAAGGCCACTTTAAGCTGAACTTCATTAAGGCCAGGGTTCACTTTCTCCTGCTAAGGATTCCCAAACGTGTACCTCTATATTGATTTGTTTTTAGGATATTACCTGTGATTAAAGAAAGTTATAGCACTTGATTTAAAACACAGTTTGGGGTAAGTGCCAGTGGCTCTCACCAATAATCCTAGCCATCAGGAGGCTGAGATCTCAGAGTCACAGTCTGACATCAGCAAAGGCAGTAAAGTCTATGAAACTCCTATCTCCAACTAACCACTAAAAAGCCAAAAGTGGAGCTGTGGCTCAAGACCAGCCTTGAGTAGAAAAAGCAAAGGGACAGCACTCAGGCTCTGAGTACAAACCCCAGCACCTACCAGTACAAACACAAAACAAAACAACAAAAACACCCCACACAGTTTGAAACTGGTGGCATGGCTCAATGACAGAATGCTTGCCTAGCAAGTACAAAGCCCTATGCTCAGTTTCTAATACCAACAAACAAACAAAAGAGCTAAGTGTGGGAGTATGCATCTGTAGTCCCAGTTACTCAAGAAACAGGCAGGAGGATTGCTTGAACCTTGCAGTTAATCAGTCACTTTGAGTAACATAGTAAGACCCTATCTTAAAAAAATTTTTTCCATCCAAAAATCACTTAGTATATTCCCTCTGAGTACCAATGACTAACTTCCACTTGCACTTGGATACCAACAGGATTCAAGAATCTAGTAAACACTGAACGAGTATTATGTGTCAGCAGAGGGTTAGGACAATGTGTTAGGTGATAAAAAGATGAACAGGATACTTGGTAGCTGCAACCCAGGGAGGGTACTGAATATGCAAACAATCTTGACAGAATTCAAGTGCTACCACAGTTGTTGAGTATAAAGTTATGGCAGCCCACAGACAAAGGGTGACTAACTGTTTGGAGTCATCTGGTATGGGGGTGATGGAGAAAGATAAAAAGAGCTGGATTAAATCTCCTAGGCCACTTCATATCATCCTCCTCTTGTAACTGCATTCATTTCTAAGGCTTCAACAGATACCCCCAACAGTATACAACTTCCAGCCCTCCCTTCCAGTTTCTCTGGACTACAGGCACACATTCCAATCAACCTCAGGACAGCTACCACTGTATGTTTCACAGGTACTTCATATAAGTACATCATTCTTAACCACCCCCTACTTCCTTCATTCCATTTTCTGCTTTTGGAGTCAGAATCCAATTAAGCTCAATGTCAGTATCATTCTCCTCTACTCTTAATGATCCCTCACCTCCAATGTTAAATCCTGTAAATGTCTCTCAAGTCATCATTCTCTCTCTTTCCATTCCCTCTGTTCAGGTCTGCAACCTTCCCCCTTCCAGTTACTGCAACAGCCACAAAACTACTGTATCGATGTCAAACATTTCTAATATACTTACTTATCCAACAAACTAGATGCAAGGCACTGAGTACTGCAGTAAACAATACACACAAAGAAAGGGTTTGCTTTATGAAGTATTCCTTCTAATTTCCTTCTTAAATTAATCTGGTCATGGCAATAATGACTTCAAGTCTTCAACAGTCTCCCAATGCCAATAGGATAAACTTGTAGCATGGTCCATAGGCTCTTCAAAATCTGGCACATTTTATCCTACCAACATCTATTTCTTCAATCCTCCCACGGACCTCTTAAACTCCAGGCACATCTGTCTACTTTCTTTTTTATTAAAACTGCATGTTTCTTCAGCCTTTACATCTTGGCAAATGTTACTTCCTGTGCCTCAATTTTTTTTCTTTTCCCTCCAGAGATTGAGTTTCTATATTCAATCATGGATCTCATGACAGTATGGAAATTGTTTAAAAAGGCTGCTTTCACTTGGTTGTGAGCTCCTTTAAGAACAGGAACAGTATCACATTACTGTACTGCTCAGCACAAGAGTAGAATCTAGTAAGGCATCTTGCAATCCTCTTCATGAGCAAACATGGAAGGCACAGAAATCTGGCTAAGTGAAAAAGCAGAAGATCAGGGACTCAGGGACTCCAAAGTGCCTGATGGTTTGTTCAAAGTACTTATTTGTGAAATAGTTTTGCCCCTCTTTAGTGTCTGAGGGCAGAACTTCCTTCAGGGTTGTGTTTCTCAAAGTACAAAACAAATTTTTTTTTGGGGGGGGTGCTGGTCTTAGGGCTTGAACTCAGAGCTTAGGCGCTGTCCTTGAGCTTTTCTTTTTAGGTTTGCTTAAGGCTAGTGCTCTACCACTTGAGCCACAGCTCCACTTCTGGCTTTTCAGTGGTTAATTGGAAGAGTCTCAAGGACTTACTTGCCCAGGCTGGCTCTGAACTGCAATTTAGGATTACAGGTGTAAGCCACTGGTGCCCGGCTCAGAACACAGTATTTTAGGGAAGTAGAGCTGTGGCTCAAAGTGGTAGAGTACTAGACTTGAGTGAAAAAAGTTCAGAGAGAGCTAGCTCCCAGACCCTGAGTTCAAGCCCCCTACAGACAAAGAATAATAATAATAATAATAATAGGTGTCAGAGTATTTTAAGTAACATGATCAGGTAGGGTGTAGACCCTTTCCTTTCCCATTCCTCAATATTTCTCACTGAGAAAAACACACAGCCATAGTGACTGTTCTTACTTCATGTTCATGACCACTACTCTGAGTGGGTCCTTAATGCTACTAGCTATTTGATATTTTCCTCCATCACTTATTGGACTATTTAATGCCTTTTCCTCTCATTCCAGGACCTTTGTTCATATTCCACTGTGAAAACTGACAGGAACCAAAGACCTTACCAAGTTCCTACCACATCTACTATAGTCAGAGCTCATATATTTTGTCTTATCTCCTGTTACAATGAATTAACTGTGGCTAAACTCTTCTCATTTAGTTACAATGAATAAACTGTGGCTAAACTCTTTCATTTAGACAAGAGATCCATTTTTTTTTCTTAAGAAGCACTCCAGCTAGACAGTGCTGGTGGCTTATGCCTGTAATCCTAGCTACTCAGAAGGCTGAGACCTGAGGATATCAGTTCAAAGCCAGCCCAGGCAGGAACATCTGTGAGACTCTTATCTCCAAACCACCAGAAAACCAGAAGTGGAGCTGTGGTTCAAGTGGTAGAGCACTAGCCCTGAGCTGAAGAGCTGAGGGACAGCATCCAAGCTCAGAGTTCAAGCCCACAACAATGACGACGATGATGATGACATGATGATGACAGCGACAACAACAACAAAAGCACTCCAGCTGGGAGTTAATGGCTCACACATGTAATCCTAGCTACTCAGGAGGCTAAGATTTGAAGATCACGGTTAGAAACCAGCCCTGGCAGTAAAGGGGCAGAAAGGTCCATGAGATTCCTATCTACAATTAACTGCCAAAAAGCTTGAGCTATGAATCAAGGGCAGAGTTCTAACATTGAGTAAAAAAGCTCAGGGACAGCAGACAGGCCCTGAGTTCAAACCATCCCCCTATTACCTGCAAAAGAAAGAAGCACTTCAGTGGTAGAGTGCCTTCTTAGCAAGCAGGAGGCACTGAGTTCAATTTTCAGAACAACAACAAAACCACTCAGCAATCCTACTTTCTCTCTTATTTCACCCATTTTCCCCTTTCAACCACATTTCTGTAAACTCACAAACATGCTCTAATCTCTCTCAAAAAGAAAAAGAGTAATTCAAAAACTCTCAAACCTGCTATCAATTTCATTTTCTGCTATCAATTACGTTTTCTAAGAAATGTTCCAACAGTTGTCTTAACATACCCTCTCCAATTCCTCCCATTCTCCTTGAATCTATGCCAATCAAGCTTTTGCCTCTACCACTCCTAAAACTGCTCTTTTACCTGAGAACCACATTATCTAATCCATCATTTCCTCCTTCAGCATGCCTCCCTCACTTGGCTTCCAGGGTATCATTCCCTTGTTTTCTATCTCAGTAACCTTTCAGTCTCCTTTACTTGCTTCTTCACATCTCATAATATCTGCATGCTCAGGACTCAGTTCTCTCATTCAACAATATCTCCTGACTTTAAATATCATCTTCATTTATAGCTCCAGTTCAAAGATGTCTAAATTCTAAAGACATATCCAACAGTGACTCTAATATTTAAGAATATCTAATAGCCATATAAAAATCTAATATGCTTTAAACCAAACTCTTGACATCAGTGATCCAAAGTGTTCTTCCTAGTCTTCTCCATTAAAAAAAAAATTGAGTTTCATGTGGTGGTACATTCTTGTAATCACTACTCCAGAAAAGGCAGGAGGATCACTAGTTTAAGACCTGTCTGGGGGCTGGGAAGGTGGCTCAGTGGTAGAGCTCTTGCCTTGCATGCATCAGGCCCTGGGTTCGATTCCTCAGCACCACATAAGCAAAAAGAAAAAAGCCGGAAGTGGTGCTGTGGCTCAAGTGGTAAAGCACTAGCCTTGAGCTGAAGAGCTGAGTGACAGCGCCCAGGCCCAGAGTTCCGGCCCTATGACCGGACCCCCCAAAAAAAAAAATCAATAAAACAAAACAAACAACAACAACAACAAAAAAAAGACCTGTCTGGTTACATAGCAAGATTTTATCTCTAAAAAACAAGGACTCAAGATGTAGTTCAGTGGTAAAGCACTTAGCTAGCACATGCAAGGCCCCAACAAAATAGAAATACAAAATAATATCCAAACTCTTTAAGTTGTTGAGGGCAAAATGACTGGGTCATTACTACTCCCCCACGTTGTTTGGCACTACACAATTAGCCTGTTGCCAAATACAGTTGGCCTGCCTTAAAATGTAATTTTCACCCTGTCCAACTTATCCTAACTTACTATTCCAATGGCCACTTTCAATTTATCAGCCAAGTGATTTGTCTCCTTAAATCATCCAAACTTCCTACCTCAATCAGATTAAAAGCCCACAATGAACTATACATTCATATAATCTGACCATGTCTCCTACTTACTTCCTCAGTCTCTCTATTCCAGTTACAATAGGTTCCCTCCTATTCTGTAAACACATCATTTCACCTCAGGGCTTTGCTTATTGCTCCTCGCTCTGAGTGCAAGGTTCTTTTCCAGTTATCCATATGTTTCATTCCCTTGCCTTCTTCAGGTTTTTGATTAAATGCCAATGAGACCTTTCATGACTACTCTATTTAAAATGACAATTTTTTTCAATTCCTCATCCTTGATTTTTCTCTACCATACTCATCACTTACTATTGTAAGGTCTGCTCCTCTTTTTAAAAACCTAACACTATGCAACTGTTTATCTTGCTTAATTTTTGTAGTTTATTGACTATCTTTTTTTTATTAGAATGCCATGACAGTGATTTGTATTTGTTCTGTTCACAACTGTACCCTTAGTGTCAAGAATAGTGGTGACTTATGAAGTGGCTTAAAGGGTGATTTGGTGAATGAATAATATTGAAATTCTCAGTTTGCTGCCATAGTGTCTACAGTACTCAACACTCGCTAATCTCTTTTTTATGGTTCAGTGTCTCTGCAGGTCCAAGTGTCAAGTCAGAATTTAGTAACATCAAGTTGAAATGATTTTTCATTACTTTTTGATACCGAGGTCCTACTCTTATAACAGAATTAATTTTAATATTCATTTCTAAGTTTAAAAAGTGAGATACTTCAAGAAAAAAAAACCTTAAGAAATTATTGTGCAACTAGGAAAGGGGTATGGCAAAAATACTGTGCTATTTTAATCACTGAATTTTAGGTACTGTCTTGGGATACGGTTGTCAGGACATCCAGCTAAATATGAAATTTAGACAAATGGTGAATCATTTTTAAGTGTATGTCCCAAACTGAATGTGACAGACTAAAAATTATTCGCAGTTTATCTTAACTACCATGTAATTTTTATCCTTGCTAAATCAGGCAACCCTATTTGAGGAAAACAAACCGTCTGTCGCTTGCATTTGGATCTAATAGAACAATCTAGTAGAATTCTGGTCCTATCTACAATCTAGGCTTTTTTTTTTTTTTAAACGCCTCAATTAAGGCACCCCTGTGAACGGGTACTAAGATGCAAAGTCCTGTAAAAGTAGAGGCAAGACTACAGTGCACAGTGGAGGAAGAGCCTTGGCAGCTCCGAAAAGGGGCCCAAGTTCTCCTCGGCCTGGGGTGGGTGGGAAGGTCTCCCTGCTCGGCTGCCTTTCCCAGCCTGTCAGTCACCCGCTTGGAAGGGGCCCAGGCTCG
The DNA here is from genome assembly GCF_019054845.1 of Dipodomys spectabilis. NCBI lineage: Eukaryota > Metazoa > Chordata > Mammalia > Rodentia > Heteromyidae > Dipodomys > Dipodomys spectabilis. The sequence goes on along the minus strand of NW_024870939.1, from coordinate 3,039,470 downwards.
GCAGTCACTTTCAGGCCCTTACCAATGTTGCCTTCGATGGAGAGCCGTCGGGGCCCGCGCCCCGCATGCAGGCCCCTGGACCAGGGCGCGCCCTCGAGCGGGTTCAGGGCCATGGAAGCGAAGGGTGCTCGAAGACGCCTCAGGAAGAACCAACCCGAAGCCATTCCCACCCACGTTGAGCGTAGGGCTCATTTCCTCTCCGCGCATTTCCGCTCTGGGTCCTCCTGTCACGCGCCTCGGCGCGCCTCTGACGTCAGAAGCTCGCCCGGACGGAAGCGTATGGGTGGCGCTGACTCAGAGGGAGGGGCTCAAGGGACGGTTGTGTTCTCGCGAAGCGTGCGGGAAAGCGCGGAGAGACGCGAAGTTACTAGCGCCGGGGGAAGGGGGGGGGCTCGCGCCACGGGGGGGGGGCGGGGCTCGCGCCACGGGGGGGGGCGGGGCTCGCGCCACGGGGGGGGGCGGGGCTCGCTCCAGCAAGCCGCGGCAGCGCTGCAACTAGCGCCTCGGGCTTCGAGTTTGGACCCACAGCATTTGCAGAGACACCCTACAGCGCATCATACTTTGATTTTTATAGACAAACCCAAATAAACAGTTTAAAAGTTTACCCCCTCCAATTGTTCGTGGTCCATTTTTATTCTAATATGTGCAGAAATCGGGTGAATATGACACACTCTGATGACTTACACTGACTTCTTTTCTCATTCCATCACGACTACTTAACATTTCTTTTTGCTGTTGGTTGTGAGTCTTGAACGCAGGGCCTGAGCATGGTCCCTGAGCTTTTGCTTGGGGCTAGTCTCTACCACTTTGAGCCATAGTTCCACTTTCAAGGGTAAACATTAGCTTGACTTCCGACAATAGAGATCCGTTTTAATTATCTCTTTATACAAATAAAGTCATCTAATAATTCTTTAATCTATGAGACTGATGCATGTTGTGTGAATTGGTTGTAGTTCATTCTCCTTGCTACATAGTATGTCACTTAACAGTATTTTATCCATTTTACTATTGATGGAAATTTCAGTTTCTAGATTTGAGACATCATAAATCGTGTTGCTATCAGTTATATTGTACATACCTACTGGTAAATAAAAGTATGCCTGGTAAACAAAGGAATATATCTGGGAGAAGATCTGCTGTGTGATAAATTATGTATGTGCTCAGCTTTAGTGGATATTCTAAATAGTAAACAGCTCCAGTGTCTGATTATACCAATCACACTATTAATGAGTAAAGTTTTGGTTGTTCTAGAACTAAGAGCATCAATTCATATGGCCAACTTAGTCCATTTTGCTCTGTAGAATGGTGTTTTTATATAGCTTTTGATTGCTTGTTTTTGTTTTTTTTTGGTCGGTCGTGGGGCTTGAACTCTGGGCTTGGGCGCTGTCCCTGTGCTCTTCAGCTCAGGGTGAGCACTCTACTGCATTAGCCACAGTGCCAGTTCCGGTTTTCTAGTGGTTTATTGGAGATAAAAGTCTCACGGATATTTCTGCCCCAGCTGGCTTTGAACCGCGATCCTCAGATCTCAGCCTCCTGAATAGCTAGGATTACAGGCGTGAGCCTCCAGTGCCCAGTTTGTTTTTTTGAAACAGGGTCTTATGCTGCCCAGGCTGGCCTGGAACTTGTGATTCTCTTGCCTCAGCTTCCTGAGTGGAGGGATTACAGATAACTGCCTCCATGCCTGGCTCCTTCTTACAGTTTTTAAAAATATTTGTTATTTTTATTAAGTAGCTGTACAAAAGTGTTTCAATTCCAGAAGTCAGGTTATGAGTGCCATGCATCTTGATCGCTAGCTATCACCCCTTCCGTTATCCCCCCATCTAACCTATCCTATCCCTACCCTCAAGTGCCTTATTATAATTTTAATAATAGTTTAATATAGTTTTGATAGTTAATAAAGTTGAGCATCTTTTCATATGTTTTTGGCAATTCCATTATCTTCTGTTGTAAAGAACCTGTTCAAGTTTTGTGTTCATTTTTCTATTGACTGCCTTTATTTGTCTTGTTCTTTGTATATCCTAGATATGAGGTTTTTTCCAAATATTTTCTCTCTTCTAAAAAGACTTTTTTTTGATAGTCCAGGGGCTTGAATTCTCTTAAGGTTTTTGCTCAGTGCTAGCACTGTATCCCTTGAGCCACAGCTCCATTTCAGGTTTTTTGGTAGTTAATTGGAAATGAGCATCTCATGGACTTTCCTGCCCAAGCTGGGATTTTCAGATCTCAGCTTTCTGAGTAGCTAGGAATTATAGGTATGAGCCACCAGTGCCCACCTAAGGCTTTGAATTTTTATGCAGTGTGAATTAATAAACTAAAGCATCTTTTGCCCAATTGCCAGTTATACTAATACCATCATTAGTGATTATCTTTCTATCCCATTTTATTTATGTTTATTTCATTTTGTTTTTTGGTACTAGAGATTGAACTAAGGGCCTTAAGCATTCTAGGCAAGTGTTCTACCATTTAAGCCATGCTCACTGCCCTATGCTTGTTTTATTGTACATTAAACCATACATTCAACATCTTTCTTGGGTCTAATTCGTTCATCCAACATTTGCTGAGCATTTACTATGTGCCAGACACCTTGGGGTATAGAAACATTTTTTAAATGTTTCTAAAGTTGCTATTATAAGTAAAAAGATGAGCCATGTTACACTAAGTGCTATGCAGATGTTAAAATGGGAGATAAACCTACATAAATTTTGTTTTATTCTGTTGCTTGGACTTTTATCCAGCCATTTCTCATATACATTAAAGACTTTTTTTTTAATGTGTTAGGATAAGCTAAATTGATTTGACAAAGCTGAAAGTCTGTTTCCAGAATGCCCTATCAACAGAGCTCTTTCTAGAGCAGACCAAAAGAGAACCTGGTATGAAATCTAAAATGTAGAATGGGGACAGTCCACTAGCCATTCACCTAGGAAGATGCTGTGACAGGTGTAGTGGGCTGAGAAATCCCAGCTAGTTCTCTACGTAGTGATGACCCTTTGAATTATCTTTTAATTCCTTGCAGACTTTCACCTTCCCAGCACTTTCTACCTTTGGGTAGTCTCCTTCCTGTAATAAACCTCTTATTTCCATAATACCCATAGTGGCTCTGCTCCCCTGAATGAACTCTGACTGTTACGCCTGTTATAACTAAGGGAGGTAGCTCAGAATATAGTCTCTAGAGCCACCAGGGATGTAGGTCAATGGCAAACCACTCACCTAGCATGTGGGAAGACCCGGACTTCCATCTCAAGCACCCCCAAAAGGAAGAAAAGGGCCTCTGAATTCCAGTAATATGGGTTAATAGGGAGAATCCACCCGAAGCTCCAGCTAGACAGTTGCTCAACGGGCATTACACAGAAACTAATAAATAACAGCTGCTTTCAGGTTGGCCCTCAGTAACTGGAATATTATTTCCATTTATCAATTGACTTCCTGTTGAATCAAACCACTCACTATTCCTCTACCTTCCATAGATAACTTGACATCCATTGAAGAATCTAGGATATCATTTTTTTTTCTTGAATTGGGCCAGGAGTGGTGTAGGGGTGGAAGAAAAGGTGGAATAGGCGGGTGACTGTGGAGGATAGAGATGAGTAGGGCCTAGTAAGCATGCCATAGTAAGCCTGGAGATGCACTGCTGTAGAACACACTGTCAGGGATCTATCAGTTCTCAGATCCTGTGTGCCCCTTCCTCTCCTACCCCACCTCCTGCCACTTGTCCTTCAGCTATTCTCCCTGTGCTTTCTCTTCCATCAGCCACTCTTTTGAGAACAGCCCTCCCCTACAGAGGCACATGTAGAAGGTCAACATTATGTTCTCCTGTGTGCACCTCTGTCAATCTCTGTCAAAGCTGGGGCTATGAATATCAGTTCTGAGACTTCTGGTCTGTCTCTATATTCCCCAGTGCTGTTGTGAGGACCAGGCTAGAGCTGCCCTCTGCAGGACTTTGCCTGAGATCATCTCTGTGCTGGTCCCATCCTTCTTCTTCTTCCTCTCCTAGTCTGTTTAATGAATCCTCCTGAGAGCATTCTCTTGATCACTTGTTTCTGGGCAAAATGTCATTCCACAGTTTGCTTCTGAGACCCAAGAGCAGGATGTGTGTGTGTGTGTGTGTGTGTGTGTGTGTATGTGTGTGTTTGTGTGTGTATGAGTGTGCGCATGTGTGTGTGTGTGTAAATGACAAGAAGAAAAAAAAGGATGAATGGAGGGACGGAGAGAGATAAAAGGAGAAAAGAATAGAGAGGGATAATAAATTTTCTTCCTAAGCATGCTGTTTCTTTTTGGGGGCAAAATACAATTTAATCTTCCATAGCAAAGGACCTCACAGAGATCTTAAGGCCCTTACAAGTTTCTTTCATGAACCACTCATAAAATCTTATAAGCCATTGATTTGTGTTCTCTAGTGCCTCATCCTTTGAGTACAAGGACTTCGATCTCTGAAAACTCAAATCACTTCAACCCAGTTTTAATTCTAAGTACTGGGGTAGGGGCAGAGATAGGAGGATCATGGTCCAAGACCAGCTCAGGCAAAAAATTAGAGAGACCCCCCCCATCTCAATCAATAAGCAAGGCACTGTGTCATATACATGACATCCCAGCTCTGCAGGAGTTGTAAATAGGATCACAATCCAGGCTGACTCTGGGCAAAAATAGGAGACTTTGTCTGAAAATGGCTCAAGCTAAAAGGGCCTCCAAACTCTTTTTTGGAGCTCTGAGTGGCTTGAGGGGTAGAGCACCTGACAAACAAGTGTAAGGCCCTGAGTTTAAAAATTCCAGCACTACCAAAAACCAACCCAACCCAAGGACAAGATGACATAGTGGAAAGAATACTAGCTTTGCAGATGGCAATGCTTGTTGAGCCTCAATTTCCTTATCTGTAATATGGGGATAATAATAATACTTACTTCTCAAGGTTATTATATGGATTAGGAAAAGAAATGTGTAAAAAGCCCTGAGCATTGTGTATAAGACCCAGCTCGGGAACAAAAGAATAGCACACAGGCAAGTAAGGCTTGCAGGTTTTAATGTTTTGTGATGGGTAATAGCAGTTTTGAGGGGATCCTCAGAGAGCCCTCTCTGACTTTAGAAGCATTTCCTGTGGACAATGGAGGGCCCTGCCTCGTCATACTCTGGCTTGCTGATCCACATCTGCTGGAAGGTGGAGAGAGAGGCAAGGATGGAGCCTCCAATCCAGACCGAGTACTTCCGCTCTGGGGGAGCAATAATCTGCAAAGAGCAAACACGGTGACATCATAATCAGTTCCTAATAGAACAAATAAAGAAGGAAGGGGTACATGCCTATCATCCCAGTTTCTTGGGAAGCTGAGGCAGGAGGATCAAAATAGCCTGCTCGGCTTTGTTTCATAGTAATGAGAACCATCTATTAGGTAGGGGAACCCTGAGGCAGCCTTCCTTGCTGAAGTTTCTAAGAAGATTGACAGAGTACATGTTCTCATGTCCGGCCTCCTTCCCAGAGACTAGCTTTATCGTGAGACTGGAGCTTTCCATCAGTTTATTATTTCTATTTCCAACCATATTTTTAAACCTGTTAGCAGGAAACTTCCTGGAAGGCCTTAAAGGGTCTGTATGATTGATTGGAGACCAGAGGCAAAGAGAAGTGGTAGGTAGATGGGTTCCCATTCTTAAATATACTGGTAAGAAGTAGTATGGGGAAGGCTGTAGCCATAGTGGCACCCAGTCCTATGGCCAAATATTCTTTTGTTGGAACTTTGTCTCATCTGAGGTAACCTGAAAGTCATTTTTAAAGTTTAGAGATATTGTAGTGTTACTTTCCTCTATTTTCCTCAACCTCCTCAATATTCTCACTGCTTAACCCTTTCTTCTATGATATCCATGCATTGATAGAGAACGCCTTATTAAGCATGTCTCTAGCCAAGACACACGCGCGCGCACACACACACACACACACACACACACACACACACACATTCTTAAGGAACTCAAAATGGTTTTGTCTTCAAACTAGGCTGATTTTGATTCTAAGAAACCATCAAAATCTTAGATCCAACTTGAAGGTCTGCACCTCCCAGGTAATCAGGTATTTGAACAAAGAACAAGAAAAAGGAACTAGGCCAAGACTCACCTTGATCTTCATGGTACTGGGAGCCAGGGCTGTGATCTCCTTCTGCATCCTATCAGCAATGCCAGGATACATGGTGGTACCGCCAGAGAGGACATTGTTGGCATATAAATCCTTGCGAATGTCAATGTCACATTTCATGATGGAATTGTAGGTTGTCTCATGAATTCCAGCAGACTCCATGCCTGGTGAAATCACAGATCTAGTCAACACCTCCTATTTCATAAATATTCCTAAGGCCAGCTCTTCAAATGATCCTCCTTCTATTGCAGCTGCCCTTACTCAGACTGTTAGTTGATCACAATCTTGATCACAAGATTGACTTCCTCACTGGTGATAGCTCAGCCTTCATTTTTACCCAGATGTCTGGGTGTTCATGCTATTTTGCTCATGGAATATTTCTAATACTGTAAACATTTTCATCTTTCATCTCAACTTTCATACAAGTGCTAGGATTGGGGCTTCAACTCAGGGCTTGGTTGTTGTCCCTGAGATTTTTCTATTCTACTTCGTGAGCCACAGTTCTACTTCCAGCTTTTTGCTGGTTAGTTGGAGATAAGAGTCTAATGGACTTTCTGGCTTTGAACCTCAGTCCTCATATCTCAGTCTTTTGAATAGCTAAGATTATAGGCATGAACCAGTGGTACTGGCAAAATTTATCCTCTTAAAAAGGTATGCTGATGGCTCATTCCTATAATCCTAGCTACTCAGAAGGCTGAGATCTGAGAATTGTAGTTTGAAGCCAGCCCAGATAGGAAAGCTTGTGAGATTCTTGTCTCCAATTAACTACCAAAAAAAGCTGGAAGTGGAACTGTGGCTCAAGTAGTAGTGCTAGCCTTGAGCACAGAAACTCTGGGGCAGTGCCCAAGTGATTTCAAGCCCCATGACTGGACACACAAAGAAAAGTATATGGTTCATTAGTTTTCAGTGTATTCATAGGATTGAGAAATCATCATACTATCTAATTTTAGAGTGTTTTAAATGTCCTCCCCAAAGAAACCTCATACACATAAATGGTTGGTCCCCATTTTCCTCTTAAGTAATTGTCCTTGTGGTAAGTAATAAGTATCATCACATAATTTGTAATACCACAGGAATTATCATTTTCATTTTATAGATGAGAAAACTGTGATTTGAAGACAGTAATATGTCCAAGATAGCAGAAATTAGAGGGACAAAGTCAAAATTTAAAAGTAAATCTGAGCCCCAAACTCATCCATTACTACTATATAGATAAAGGCTTCTATGACCTACATGTTAAGTGATCTGAGAGATATTTTGATTCTGATTATATATTAACCTCATTCTTATTTTATTTGTGTATGTATGTATTTATGTTTGTATATAGGTCATGGTGCTTGAATTTAGGGCCTGGGCTTTGCTCAAGGCTAGAGGCCCTACCACTTTGGGTCACAGATCTACTACCAGTTTTTGAGTGGTTTGTTACAGATAAGGGTCCACTTTTTTGCCTGGGCTGGCTTTAAACTGCAATCTTCAGATCTCAGACTCCTGTGTAGCCAGGATTGCAGGTGTGAGCCACTGGTACCTGGCCTCATTCTTATTTATTTATTTTTCTAAGTAATTTTTTTGGTATGACAATACCGTACAGAGGGGTTACAATTACATAGGCACTCATTCTTATTTTTTATATTTCCTCTTCTGTTTTTCCTTTATCTTGATTCCTTACCTTTGTATTTAAAATTTGATTTGTAATCTACTTTTACTGTTCATATAGTTTTGTAGTTTCCTGGGAAATGTGCAGTATGTATAAATAATAAACAAGGTGGCAGGAGTGGAGAGAGCTAATGAAGAGGTCAACATAGTTTATTTGCATGAATGGGAATAGAACAATGAAACCTGTTGAAATTGTTTTAAGAAGGACAAGAGAGAAGAATAGAGGGAGGTAGTTTGAATGGGATACATTGTTTACATGTGTGAAAATGTCACAATGAATATATACTAATAGAAAAAAGTGTCTGTGACTCTAGGTGTTTCTTTATCCAAACATCACTCATTCCTCCACCCAGTACTCCTCTACCCATCGCCTCTCCACTCTGTACCCCTCCACCTTGTCCTCCCAATCCATCATCAGTAACTGCCTCACCAATGAAGGAAGGCTGGAAGAGAGTTTCGGGGCAGCGGAAGCGCTCGTTGCCAATGGTGATGACCTGCCCATCTGGCAGCTCATAGCTCTTCTCCAGGGAGGAAGAGGAGGCTGCTGTGGCCATCTCATTCTCAAAATCCAGGGCCACATAGCACAGCTTCTCCTTGATGTCACGTACAATTTCTCGCTCAGCTGGAATGGAAATGACAGAAAGTGGGTACTCAGCTCTGCTATGTCTCCTAGAGGGTCATGGTTTCTTCTACCCCAGTCAAGATTTCTATCTACCCTTCTTTCCAAAGTAGGAGTTCAAAGACTTGATTCAAAGGCAAGATTTTGCATCGATTCTCTCCTTACCCTTATCATTCTGTCTGACCAAGCTGTGTGCCCTGCTAGGAAACTTTTTGGGCATATTTAAAATGAAGACTCAGACTTACACTTTGTAATCTTACAGAATCTATAAGGTTTCTACCTAAAAGTTCCTCTAATTTAGGTAGACCACATGACCCCCTGCACCTTAGAAATTCAGACATCTTATATTCCATTGATTCTCAGACATACACTAGACACCCCTACATATACAGAATGATATACAGAACTAGATCCTCACTGCAGTCCAGCCTGGTTGAAAATGCTGATCCTAGTGTGAGACGAGCAGAGGCAGCAGGCACTGGGGAAGGGAGAAAAACTGAGCGAAGGAGGAATGGACAATGCAGGGCTCAGGGAAACTGGTTTAAGCCTTCCCCACTTCCCCCAGGAAACTTCCTCCCTCAATGAGGCTGCCTTAATCATCTGGTGTGTCCAGAGGCACAGTCTCAGGCTATGGTAGGCTTAGTCTGTCTCCAAGAGACTTTTTTTTTTTTAATTGTGAAAATACTGTACAGAGGGGTTACAATTACATGGGCAAGATAATGAGTACATTTCTTATCAAGCATTGCAGCCTCCTCCTTTGTTTACCCTTCCCATCCCTTCCCATCCTCCCCCCTCCCGCCCCCCCATCCAATCCTCCCCGCCCCTTCCTCCTCCCCCCCCACCAAAGTTGTAAAGTTCATTTTTGACATAACGACTTGTACATCTCATTGTTGCAATGGGTCCACCTGTATCCCTATTTAAACAATTTGTTTTTCCCCTTCCCCTCCACAAATTATACCGACATCAAATACAATGAAAGCAGGGGTTCAAATGTTTTTTTTTTTTTCTTTCATGCGATTGTTTCTAACACATTTATAAGATTATTTCTTTGTTGCTATGTATGTCCAAGAGATGTTGAGAATATGAAAGTACAAAATTTTCTCATCCCTGCTGAGAACTTCTGGTCCTGTTTTAGATTTTGTTCAGAGCTCAAGTTTGAATCAGGAAAGGAGGACGTGAAACCTGTGGCTCAAGCGCTAGAGTGCCAGCTAAGGTACTAAAAGCTAAGGGACAGCACCCACGCTGAAGTGCAAGTCCCACACTGGCACAAAAATGAAATACATAAAAATATATGAGTTTTAAAAAAAAACAAGTAGGAAAGGGGCTGCACACCTGTGGTGACAAAGGAGTAGCCTCTCTCTGTGAGAATCTTCATGAGGTAGTCCGTGAGGTCTCGGCCAGCCAGGTCAAGGCGCATGATGGCATGTGGCAGTGCATAGCCCTCATAGATGGGGACGTTGTGGGTGACACCATCTCCTGAATCCAGGACGATGCCTGTGGACAAAGAGGTTAGGACCTATGAAAACCACATTGTTGGTTATTTATTTTTAATATTGGTTGCCAAATGATCATCAATTACCATATTTTCCTTTGGTATTTAAGAAAATTCAGCCAACACAAGGATTTCAATCAGCGTATGTGTGTGTGTGTGTGTGTGTGTGTGTGTATGTGTGTGTGTGTGTGTGTGTGTGTGTGTGTGTGTGTGTGTGCATGAAATCTACAGTACACTTTAAAGAAGCTCGGGTAATCTGCACATCTTTCAGGAGCCACAGGAACACATTACACATCTACTGTCAGAATGCTAAACCTAAAAGGAGCTATGAAAATCAGCCATCATGAAAAAGACTAACATTTCCCATGAATGAGATGTTAGTAAATCATGAAAGGAAGAAAGATTTTTCTGTGTGTATGTGTGCCAGTCCTGGGGTTTGAATTCAGGGTTCTGGGCACTGTCCCTGAGCCTCTTTTGCTCAAGGCTAGCACTCACAGCTCTACTTCCAGCTTTTTTTTTTTTTTTTAGTACTTTATTAAAGATAAAAGTCTTATGAACTGTCCTGCGCAGGGGTTGACTTTGAATCACAATCCTCAGATTGCAGCCTCTTGAGCAGTTAGGGTTACAGGAGAAAGCCAGGGGCACCTGGCTAGAAAGATTTAAAAAAAAAAAAAACAAACATACCGGTGGCTCCTGCCTGTTATCCTTACTACTCAGCAGACTGAGAGCTGAGGATCTGCATTCAAAGCCCTCTGGGCAGACAAATCTACAAGATTCCCTAACTAATCAGCAAAAAGCCAGAAGTGGAGGTATGGCTCAAAAAAGCCAAGTGAGAGTGTCCAGACACTAAGTTCAAGCCCCACAATCAACACTCACACCACACACATGTGCGCTCGCACACACACGTACACACACAGACACACCACACAGACACAGACAGACAGACAGACACACACACACACACACACACACACATCATCACACAACACCACACCACACCACACCACACACATCTTTTTTAAAGCCAGGTATGGCAGTGCACACTGGTCATCTCAGCAATCAAAAGGCAGAGGCAGGAACATCAAGAGGTTGAGGAAAGCATAGGCCATATAGGCCATATAATAAGACCCTATTTTTGTTGTTGGTGGTGGTGGTAGTGGTCGTGAGGCCTGAACTCTGGGCCTGGGCACTGTCCCTCAGCTTTTCAGCTCAAGGCTAGTGCTCTACCACTTTAGCCACAGGGCCACTTCTGACTTTTTCTGCTTATGTGGTGCTGAGGAATCGAACCCAGGGCTTCATGCATGCAAGGCAAGCACTCTACCACTGAGCCACCTTCCCAGCCCCCTATTTTTTTTAAAGGAATTCTTCTTGATCCAACAGTCAAATGGCAACTGCCATGTCCATCATCACTAATACTATTCTGAATGTTCTAGCCAGTGTAATAAGGCAAACCAGAAATAAGTACAATTGTCATTATTTACAGATGGCATAGCTTTATATCAGGAAGAGCCACAAGAATAAACTAAGAACCCATCAGACCCGATTAGATGATTCAGTGAGTACCAGATACAAAATACATATTCAGAAACCAGCAACTTAGTCTTATATAAGGATACTGATCATGACATATTTTTATAATGAAAAAAATCAGAGATAACAGAATGGAATCATCCTACAATGATTACCCTGTGCCCGGTAACCATAATGTTTATACCATAAAATCACGTGCAAAGCCTAGGATACCAAATTGTGTATTACCTTTCACTGTTCTTTATCATCTGTAGTGCAATTACCTTTCATTTTTTGTCTCTTCCCTACTAAAATGTTAGCTCTATAGTGTTCGGATGTCTTGTTTGTCAGTGAATGCCCATGGTCTGTCTGATACAAAGCTTTCCACATCATAGAAAGTAATGGAAAAAAGAAAGTAATGGAAAGTTTCTGAAGGATGAATGAGTGAATAAAGCATTGAACACACGAACAAGTGATTTTTGAACAGTGTGTATAATCAAGTCCCTACTAAGAGGCTTTATGTTGAGGTTCTGTTTCTAGAGTAACTTGCTATATAGAGCAAAACTACTTACTTCCTTATACTTCATCATCGTGGGCTCTGCTTTTGCTTCTTCATGAAGCAAAACATTCCAGGAAGGAGTGCATGTATAAGCTCCTGGAATGTCCAAGGTGCAGAAACAGCCCTTGCTGAATATGCTAGCTATGCTCTGTTTATGTAAATTGCTTCCAACTATACAAGCAGGCTCACCGCCATTATTCCCATCTGTTATTCCTACACAAAGTTTCCCCTTGGACTTTGATTTTGGTTTTTGATTTTTTTGAGCAGGATCCTCTGCAGGAGCCCAGCTTGTCTGTACTTCCCATGTAAATTCAGGAAAGGAACACGTTACAGGGTTACGTACCAGTGGTGCGGCCAGAGGCATAAAGGGAGAGCACAGCTTGAATGGCAACATACATGGCAGGAACGTTGAAGGTTTCAAACATGATCTAAAAGGACAATGAGGGACAAAAGATTGTCTAAAAAAACACAAAGCACATCTCAGCCTACAGAATGGTTTGCAATCTTAAGAGACAAGAATTCTGTCAACATGGAGGCACTTGTTTATCTTATTTCCCCTTCCCATTGGGCCTGCTCTGGAGTACACTAGTCCACAAGACTTTCTGTTATTTTAATGTGCAAGGAAAAAAAATGCTCTGGCTGAGCATTTGTATTGCATTCTTGTGCCTGTGCTCAAGTCTTCTGGGATCATACCTGGGTCATCTTCTCCCTGTTGGCCTTGGGATTTAGCGGGGCCTCGGTGAGGAGGGTAGGATGTTCTTCTGGTGCTACCCGCAGTTCGTTGTAGAAGGAGTGGTGCCAGATCTGGTTGAAACAAAAGCCAGATGAACCCAACAGACTTCCAGTGGGAAGGAAAAATTTGACATGACCATTCTGGAGGAGTGTGGCCTAATGCTGCACAGGGTGAAGCTGGACTGGGAGAAGAGAATGACTAGCTGTAGGGACTTTTGCTGGACATTTAGAGAGTGTATTTTTACAACAGGTCCCAGAAAGGTCAGACTCATATATTTATTATTTATATCTGACCTTTACTCTTCTTGCCTTTTTCCTGGGTACCACAGGGAAGCCAGACACATTGCTCCACACAATGTTCATTACTGTGTCTTCTGGCTGTGTTTGGCTGATGGAGGTTACTATAGGAAACTAGATGGACAGTGGGAGGACAGAGTGAAGCCAGGCCATTTCGCCTGGCAATGATGTGGCCCTCCATGAACACAGCCTTCGTTAGGTGGCCCTTTTCCAGGATACCAGTTCTCACAGGCTCCAGTGACATTGCCTCTACTTGGCCCTCAGGTTTAGAGTGTAAGAGCTTCCGTTATTGCTGGTACTTGAGCGCCTTGGCCTCCCTTTCTAGTTACCTTAACCCTACTTGTGTTCCTGTCAATCCTTCACTTAATGTAATCGATCTCAAATAAACAAATACTGTCTCTTGTTGGATAGATATATAGAGCTATCCCTGGGCTCAGTTTTTACTGTTTATTTTGATCAGGCTGGGTCTTTAGAGCAGGGTCTCACTATCTCAGCCCTGTGATGTGTAAGGTTGGAAAATTTGGGGTGTAATACATAGACCTGTGTATTAGAGGGGGTTTAATAGCATTCCTGGTTTGTAATCACTAGATGCTAGTATTGCCTATCTAAGTATGACATCATTTGGTTATGTCTTCAGACATTGCCAAACACCACCCCAAAGCCATCCCAAGTGAGATCCAGTACATGTTGCCTGCCTGCCTGCCTACCTTCCTTCCTTCCTTCCTTCCTTCCTTCTTTCTTTCCTTCCTTCCTTCCTTCCTTCTTCTTTCCTTCCTTCCTTTCTTCTTTCCTTCTTATCCTGGGGCTTGAACTCAGGGCCTCACGCTGGGGTTTTGCTATTTAAGCCATATCTCCAGCCCTTTTTGCATTTGGTTTAAAAATAATTAGCCTACATTAGTAATATGGAGGGGTTACTTGTACCATTTCCACACATATACAGTGCATCTTGATCAACTTTACTGGCTCTATCCCTTGTTCCTCCTTCTTGAAACAATTTCGACAGATTTCATTATTCTATTTTTATACATACAGACAAACTATGACCATATGTCCTCATTCACCCTTTCTATTAGCTCTTGTCCTCCTACTTGTACCCAGCTCCCCCAGTAGCACCTGTTTCACTATCCTGTCATGCATTTTTATGACATTAATTTACAAGGGGTTTCATCATGGTATTTAAGATAGGCATATGTTTTATCTTGCTCAAAACAGCCCTCTTTGTTGCTTTCTCTTTCTTTGTCCCCAAGGCCCTTCTAATTAACATCTTTCTTTAAGATTCCTTTTGCCATCTTCATATATAGTTGCAATGTATTTCAAAATTATTCACCATCTGTCTTTCTTTTCCTTTCTATCCTCCTCTCACCATTTTTTGCTTTTAAATTAATAAATTTTTTAGATAAGCTCTTGCGCTTTTTGGGGGGCTGGCCCTCACTGGGATCCTCAAGAGGCTGAGATCTGATTATTACAGTTTGAAGCCATCCCAGGCAAGAAAGTCCAGGCTCTTATCTCCAATTAACCATCAAAAAGTCAAAAGTGGAACTGTGGCTCAAGTGGTAGAGTGCAAGCCTTGAACAAGAATAGCTAAGGGAAAGTATCCAGGGCGTGAGTTCAAGCCCCAGTAATGGCACAAAGAAAAGAGAGAGAGAGAGAGAGAGAGAGAGAGAGAGAGAGAGAGAGAGAGAGAGAGAGAGAGAGAGAGAGAGAGAGAGAGAGAGAGGAATGAAATAAAGAAAAGAAAGAGAAAGTTTTTTAGCAACATAAAGAATTAATTGGGCAAATAAGGGCAAAATACAATAGTCCAGGGAGAGAGACTGTCAGTGTAGGTTGAAAAAGTAGAATATAGAAAGGGGAGAAAGAAGGATGTGCAAAACATTTGAGAGTAAGTTGACAGGACATAGCAAGCTATGAGGCATGAGCATTTTCATGAAAGTAAGTATGTCAAAGAGTGAGAGTCAAGGTACCTTCTCCATGTCATCCCAGTTGGTGATGATGCCGTGCTCGATGGGGTACTTGAGGGTAAGGATCCCTCGTTTGCTCTGAGCTTCATCTCCCACATAGCTGTCTTTCTGGCCCATCCCCACCATTACACCCTGAAATGCAAAAGAAAGGAGAAGTGAATTGGCTAAGGACTCCAGAATGTCTCAGAAGGAAGAAGAAGAAGGGACAGATGAGCTTTTTCTCTCCTGGAAACAGGACTGCAGGAGACAAGGACAGAATGACATGGGGCAAGGGGATGGAATGTAGAGGTGATAGGAAGAGGAGATAGAACATGTCTCATGGGTTGGTCCTTTTTTCACCTAAAATAATTTCATTTTTTTTTAATGGCAGAAAACAAGATCTATGCATATACTTTTTGCCAGTTCCTTACTTCACACACACACACACACACACACACACACACACACACCCCTCTTAGCATAGCCTTGACAATAGTCTACTCCTATGGCTCAAAGCCTTGGATCTAGATGGACAATCACACACCTGATGCCGAGGACGGCCCACAATGGAGGGGAAGACAGCCCGAGGAGCATCGTCTCCTGCGAAGCCTGCCTTGCACAGGCCTGAGCCATTGTCACACACAAGCGCGGTGGTCTCTTCTTCACACATGGTGAGTGTGGCGGAGTGAACTGGGGGGCTGGAGCACCTTGGAGGAGAGGAGAAGCAGTCATTTGTGAAATTATGCTTGCATTGGAGAGCCAATATCACCTGCAACCAGGATCCTGTCCCAGGAGGGACAATGTGGACCTGGCCTTTCACTTTCTAGCTGCTGGGCCTCTACCTTCTACTCAGCTGTTATGGACTGAATTATATTTTCCAAAGTATGCATGTTAAAATCCCAACTCCTACATCAGAATGTGTGTTTGGAAATAGGGTCTTTAACAGGGTAGTTCAGTTAAAATGAAGTCATAAAACCAATATGGCTGGTGTCCTATAAGACTACTCTCACACTGCAAGTATCTTCATAACTACAAATTAGGACACTGATATGTGAACCACATGAAGATGTGGCAGGAAAATAGCCATCTAGAGGCCAGTAAGGGGTCTTAGGAGAAATCAATCCTGCCAATACCTTATTCTTGGACTACTGGTCACTGGAACTATTAGAAAATAAAACTCTAGTCAGGTGCCTGTGTTGCATGCCTGTAATCCTAGCTACTCAGGAGGCTGAGATCTGAGGATTGCAATTCAAAGCCAGCCCAGGCAGAAAAGTCCCTGTGGGACTCTTATCTCTAATGAACCACTTAAAATTAGAGGTGATGCTGTGACTCAAGGACGTAGAGCACTAGTCTTGAGCAAAAATGCTCAGGAACAACAATCAGGTCCTGATTTTAAGCCCCATGACTGACAAGGAAAGAAAAAGAAGGAAAGGAAGAAGGAAATAAATAAATAAATACATAAATAAATTTCTATTACTGAAGCTACCAGCTCACCATCTGTGGTACTTTGCTATGGCAGCCTTACCAAACCAATATGCCTACTTTTAAAGACTTGAAATGTGTATCCTCCAAACTAAGAAGAGTGAGGGAAAGGGTGGGTATGGAAGGGATGGGAGAGAATGTTGAAAGGGGTAACAGTGATCAAGATATATGATATTCATAAAATGTTAAGTAGGGGGCTGGGAAGGTGGCTCAGTGGTAGAGTGCTTGCCTTGCATGCATGAGGCCCTGGGTTCAATTCCTCAGCACCACATAAGCAAAAAGAAAAACGCTAGAAGTGGTGCTGTGGCTCAAGTGGTAGAGTGCTATCCTTGAGCTGAAGAGCTGAGGGACAGTGCCCAGGCCCAGAGTTCAGGCCCCACAACCGGACTCCCCCCCAAAAAATGTTAAGTGGCAATTCCTTCATATAACTATTTAAAGATACTATGAAAAATAAAGATTTGAAATGGTTGTGAAACCTTCATTTCCTGGAGAGAAGCATGACATATTTTTAACACAGGATTAGTATTTCTAACATAAAGAATTCCTGCATGGTGCTAGTGGCTCATGCTTGTAATCCTAACTACTCAGGAGGCTGGATCAGCATGGATGTTCATAGCCAGTTTGGGCAGAAAAGTCCATGAGAGTCTTATCTCCAATTAACTAAAAAAAAGCTGGAAATGAAGTTATGGTTCAAATGGTAGAGGACCACCCTTGAGTATAAAAGCCAAATAAGTTCAGGTCCTAGTACTGGTGCCTGTATTTCCCCCCTCCACTCACACACACACACACAAAATGCCTAAAAATTATAAAATAGTAAACAGCATAAAAGAAATATTCATGAGTAGACAACTGACAGAAAAAGAAAATGTTCAGCAATAGGTTAACCCTACTAGGTATTAAATATAACCATCTTCCACATAGTATATTATATGCAGCATATAACATGTATTATATTTGAATCTTCATTAAGATTCAAAGTTCTATAATAGGTGTTGGGCAAACTATACTCTTTAACTAAGAAAACATATAATTTAAATGCAAAATTTGGGGCTACATAATCCAAATTATAGGCAACTATACTATGGCAAGGAAAAGAGAAAGATTGAAAGACTCACATGGGTAGTTTTTATACCTTCTGAGTGATGAAGCAAGCAGTAGAATAAAGCCATTGTGTACATTCTTTAAAAAATTTCTAGTATAATTTTATTGTTATTATTAAAGTGTTGCAGAGAGGCTTACCATTTCCTAAGTCAGGTAATGAGCATGATTCTTTTTGGTGTCCCCCCTTCCTTTGCTTTCCCCTGTTTCCCGCTTCCACCCCTGCCCACAGGTTGCATAGTTCACTCTTCATAGTGTATAGTGGACACTATGGCTACATTTTCTTCACTGGTCCTCCTTCCGTCTCTATACTCACCTTTTGCCCCACCCACTAAAAAGACAAAAATAAAAAATCCAAAGTGTATGTTCTTTTGGAAGCACAAAACATTATTATATATTTTCCCATGATTTTCTACCCAGAGATATACATAGCAAAAATTAAAAAAAATACATAGCAAAAAGTTTTGAAAAGATACAACAGACTGGTTATTGCGATTATTCCTGAGAGTAAGGAAATGCTGGGTTATATCTCTAATGATTTAATTTTTGAGACTGTATTCACCTATAGTTTTTTTTTTTTTTTTTTTTTGGTCAGTCATGGGGCCTGAACTCCGGGCCTACACGCTGTCCCTCAGCTCTTCAGCTCAAGGCTAGTGCTCTACCACTTGAACCACAGGGCCACTTCCTGGTTTTTCTGCTTATGTGGTGCTGAGGAATCGAACCCAGAGCCTCATGCATGAGAGGCAAGCACTCTACCACTGAGCCACCTTCCCAGCCCAACACATATAGTTTATATAATAAAAAAAATGAGGCCAGGCACACCAGTAATCTCAGATTCTCAGGAAGCAGAGGAAGGAGGGGAGCTAGTCCAAGGCAAACCTAGGCAAAGTCAAAAGTCAGTGAAGTCCTATCTCCAAATATAAGCAATAGGCTTACGGTATAGATCAAGGATAGAGTGCTTGCCCAGTATGCATAAGACCCTGGATTCAATTCTCACTATTGCATAAAACCCACAAAATATTTTTTAATGGAATAGTTATCATGAACTGTATAATCTTAAGTGTAGAAGCACCTCCAAGAGGAAGGGTCAGCCAAAGAGGAGAGAAGGAACTCCCTAATAGGACTCCATGTCTGCCACCTCTTAGATAGAGAAAGGAGAATCCAGCAGGGCACGGGTGGCTCACGCCTGTAATCCTAGCTACTCAGGAGGCTGAGATCTGAGGATCATGGTTCAAAGCCAGCCCAGGCAGGAAAAGTCTGTGAGACTCTTAACTCCAATAAACCACTAGAAAACTGGAAGTGGCGCTGTGGCTCAAGTGGTAGAGCGCTCTCCTTGAGCAGAAGAGCTGAGGGACAGCGCCCTGACCCAGAGTTTAAGCCCCACAACTGACCAAAAAAAGAGTGAATCCAATGCTGATAGGTCACTGAAGATGGATGCAAAGGGATGAAGAAATTAGTATTAATAATTATTAGTTGCTTGTCTCCCTCCCTCCCTCCTCTCCTCTCTTCCTTCCTCCATCCCTCCCCTTCTTCCTTCCTTCCTTCCTTCCTTCCTTTCTCCCTCTTTCTCTCCCTCTCTCTCTTCCTCCCTCCCTCCCTCCCTCCCTCTCTCTGTCTCTCTCTGTCTCTCTCTGTCTCTCTCTCTCTCTCTGTACTAGAGATGGAAACCAGGACATTTTTCATGCAAAGCAAATGTTCTACCATTTAGCTACACTCTCAAGTCCTGTGTCCAGTTCTTTGGGCCATTCTTGCTGGCCACAAGGTATGGAGAAGTGGGCTCACATGCAATGAATGTCAGCAATTCTACTTTTTAAGGGGGAATTTCAAAATACTTATCAATATCCTTAATATGTATATACGTCACTGGGTACTGGTGGGTCATGCCAATCAATACTCCTAGCTACTCAGGAGAATGAGATCTAAAGACTGCTTCAAAGCTAGTCAAGGTAGACATATTCATGACACCATTATTTTTCAATTCAAAAGTTTGGAACTGGAGGTTTGACTCAAGTGGTAGAGTGACAGCTGTAAACCAAAAAGGTGAGTTCAAGGCCCCAAGTTCATTCAAGTTACAGTACCAACACACACACACACACACACACACACACACACACACACACACACACACACACACACACACACACACATTAAATTACATATATTTTCACTGGATGAAAGCACTTCTAAGAATTCTTCCCTATGAATCAGCCATGGCTGAGGTCAAAGATTTATTTATGAGCCTCTTTATCACAGCTTTGTTTAAAATGATCAAAATTGTAAACAAAGAATGTTAAAAAAGATAAAAGAAAAATCATTCAAAGCAGTGGAAAAGGTTCAGATTAACATTTTTGGTTAAACACATCAGTACATTGTACCTTTGTATTTGGTAGAAATGTATTTTAATTAAAAAATTGAAGACCCTTTACATACACAAGATTATCTAGTTAAATCTTAAAGCAATCCTGAGGAAAAAATATTTTAAATCTCATTTTAAACCAAGTCTCAGAAAAGTTAAAGAACGCAGCCAGAGACTTCCTAGGCAGGAAAAGGGGAGGAGATCCAGGCCTGGCATCAACCCAGGCCAGGTCCACAGCCTGGGCCTGTGATGCCTTCACTGCTTCAGTGGGACCTTCATACCTTCTCCATGTTTGGAGGTTTTGCTTCTGCCTGTCTGTTTCTCTAGAGCTGCTGGCAGCAACAATCTTAAAACAAAAGCCTCTGTGTTTCTTTCTCCCTGTGACCCTCTGAGCTCCTCTTATGCTTGGACCATGTGTGCCCCAACACCTAACTTGGGGTCTAGCACATGATAGGTGTTCGTAGTTAGATAACATTATAGCCCGCTCCCAGACTTTGTCTGCTCTGCCTCTGGGTTCCATGGGTGCTTAATTTTCTCTTTCTAAGTTTGCCAATGAACAATTGCACTGCTCTGTTCTAGCAAGTGGTCCATCTAGAGGAGATAACAGCCTTGAATGTCCTAAGATGGCCAGGAGGTAAAGCCATACCTCTGTGGCTGTTTCTTCCTATGGTCCCTCTGCATTCAACATCATTCTCTGGGATGAGATAGCTAACTTGAGCTCCCGGATTTTCAACAAATCCTGTGTGTGTGTGTGTGTGTGTGTGTGTGTGTGTGTGTGTGTGTGTGTGTGTGTGTGTGTGTGTGTGTGTGTGTGTGTGTGTGTGTGTGTTCTGGAGCTTGAACTCAGGGCCTAGGCATTGTCCCTTAGCTTTTTTGCTGAAGGCTGGTGCTCTACCACTTAAGCCACAGTTTCACTTCCAGCTTTTTGGTTGTAAACTGGAGATAAGAGTCTCATTGACTTTCTTGTCGAAGCTGTCTTTGAAAAGAGATCCTCAGATCTCAACCTCTTGAGTAGCTAGGAATACAGGTATGATACACAGGTGCTTAGATCAATGAACCCTCTTGATATTCTTCCACTCAGGAAAGATTAAAGGCTTAGACATTGTTTTCCAAGAAGTATAGCAACTAAGACAAGCCATAAAGAGACTTCAAGCTGACAATGCCTACCTAAAGACCTTCAGGGGCTTTAGGTTCGCTTTTCTGAGGCAGAACTGCAGGAAAAGGGAGGATAAGGTGGCTCACCAAGTGAAGGCCGATGGCTTGTGGGAAGGACTTCTTTCACCCTGGAGTCAGACTCTGGGACAATCTCTGTAAGGATAACCTTAAACCTTCTTCGGCTACTTTCTGGTAATTTGTGGCTAGTCTTGAACTTGGCTGCTGAACCAGAACCAAAGTCACTGTAACTTTCTTGGGGTCACAGCTGCTTTGTGCTTAAGGGAAGCAGTCCACCAGTGCAACTCAATGTAAAGACAGAGAGGTCCAGAAATCCACCCTCACCACTACTCTGAAGTAGTGGCTATAACATTCTTCTCACCTCTCTTTTCTCTCTTTACCTTTATCCTTCCCTGGCTCCTAATTTTCTACATTATAAAATAGAAACAACTTCATCTAGCTCACATATATCATACAGCTATGAAAGTACAATATAAATTGTAAGTCAAGTGGGGTGCCAATGGCTCATGCCTATAATCCTAACTACTCAGGAAGCTGAGATCTGAGGATCAAGGTTCTAAATAAGCTCAGGCAGACAAATTCAGGAGACTTCTCATGTGTGTGTGTGTGTGTGCGCGCGCGCGCACGTGCGTGTCCACGCGCGTGCACACGTGTGTGCGTGCATGCTGGCACTAGGGCTTAAACCTAGGACCTGGGTGCTGTCCCTCTATTTTTTCAATTAATGCTGGCATTGCACCACTCATGCCAGAGCTCCACTTCTGGATTTTTTTTTTTTTTGGTGGTTAGTTGGAGATGAGAGTCACTTGGACTTTCCTGGTTGGGTTGGCTTCAAATTGTGATTCTCAGATCTCAGCCTCCTGAGTTGGTGATATGAGCCACCAGTGCCCAGCTCATGAGACTTGTACCTCTTATTAATCAGCAAAAAGTCAAAAGTAATTCAAGTGGGAGAGTGCCAACTATTAGTTAAAAAAGCCAAGTGAGAATACATGACCTTGAATTTGAGGACTTAGTTCAAGTCCCAGTACTGGCAAAGCATACAAATAAAATTGTAAATTAGGATAAGCCTGTCTTTATGTAGTTCATGTGCTAAAACTGACTTTTACATTTTTAATGGCTGGAAAACAAAGGCAGTAAGAGAATAATATTCTAAGACTCATGAAAATTACCTGCAATTCAATGACAGTATCCACAAATAAAGTTTCATTGATACACAACAATGCTTATTTCCATATTTTGTATGGCTGTTTTTGTTACAATGGTAGAGTTAAGGATGATTATAATAAACTACCAAGTTCCTAAGGTCTAAAATATTTAAAAATTTGTCACTGTCTGTTGTAAAAGTCTGTAAAGATAATAATTCTTATTAATCTCTCTTACTCCTCTTCACCAAAATTTAGTCAAAGGATGGAGCTTATTATAGTGAAGGGATTGTATGATCTGTTTAATAAATCATTATACTTGATTTCTCAAGATCCTGTAAGTCTTTTCTTTCACAAAGCAATATTACTAAAGCTTGAATTATGTCAGGTCCTAAAGACATTTTTATTTCTAGTGGAAAGGTGTAGCCCTAAAAAGACAGGGATAATTGGGGATATATTTTGGAATGAAGGTTTCCAATGACATGTAAGCACTTGCCTCTCCATTATTATCAGACTCTACACACATATATAGATATTGCTGTAGTTCAGATATTGAAGGTCCCTTAAAGGCTTGCATCCCCAGGGTAGCATCTTTAGAAAGAAGGGCTTAGTGGAAGGTCCTTATATCATTGGAGGTCATATTTCTCACTGATGGGGATTGTGGGACTCCACAACTCTCTCTTTTGCTTCTGGCTTGTTTAGTGAGTAGTTTTTCATTGCCACCTGCTTCCACCGGGATGAATTATCTTGCCACAGGTGCAGGACCCCATAGATCATGGACTGGAATTTCCAAACTGGGAGCTGAACAAACGTTTTCCCTTTTGTAGTTTATTGTCTCAAGTATGTTGCTATAGTTATGGAAAGCTGATGAACAAAATAGAACTAAGAAAGGGGACAGGAAGAAATCTCAGGAAAAAAAACCCTGCTATTGTGGAGCACAAATAGTACCTCTGGCATCTGGAAACAACACTCCCAGGATGCTCTCCCCACTATCAACTTCTACCAGCAGCCTTCCTCAAAGAGTCACACTACCCACGCTGGAACCCATAGCCTGCACTCTGCTGTGTCCTTCTTCCCTCCCAACCAATCACAGCCCTTCTTAACTCTACCTCCCTACCACCCATGCCACTAGCTCAGGACAACCACACACTACAGTAGCACACTTGTCCCTAGGTAGTCCTCTTCCTCCACTGTTGCCAGAGCAGTCCTTTCTCAGGACAAATCTCTTGATGTCATTCTTTAGGTTAAAACCCTCTGTGATGCACCATTACTCAGTTCTTTCCTCCCTCCCTCCCTCCTTCCCTTATTTCCTTCCTCCCTCCTTCCCTTATTTCCTTCCTCCCTCCTTCCCTTATTTCCTTCCTCCCTCCCTTCCTTATTTCCTCCCTCCCTCCCTCCCTTATTTCCTTCCTTCCTTCCTTGCTTTTTCAATAACTAAAGGGCTAACCCTACCTGGTCCTCTGAAATTTATTTTCCTGGCTTCTTGTTTTGCAATCTAAATGCAATAGAAATGATTCTCAGTGATCATTCTTCATTCTTCTTTGCCAGGTCTTCTCCACTGGAGGATTTAATTCAGTCACCTCTTCCTCCAGGAAGCCCTCTGTAACAGCCTGAGTGAGAGGCTCTGCCTAGAGTTTTATCCTTTTCATATACTTAGCTACTCTATGATCCTTAACCTTGTATCCATCTTTCTCAGAGACTCTATGCTGTCTCCCAGAAACAGTGTTTTGCACAAAACATTTACATACAAGCACTCATTCATCCCATGGGAGGAGTGAGCAAAGTTTCTCAGGCCTTGTGTGGAAGATGTCTGTTCACTGCAGGCTGGCCAGCACCCACCCATCTCCATAGCAGAAAACTACATCTCTTTTCATCATAAGGGCCAGTCTTAAAGTGAAAATCTCATTCAAATGATAAAAGCAAGAGCTCACAGCCTCTCTTGGACCACAGTCGCAAGCCACGCTCAGCAGCCTGGGTATCACCTGAGAACTCCCTAGGAATGCAAATCCTCAACCTACAGACTCAGAATCCCGGTACAGGTAAGACAATCTGAGCTTTAAGAAGACCTCCAGGTGGTCCTTACAGTTTGAGAGCTCAGGGTGAGGCTGTGTGGAGCTGAGTGTTTTACTTTATACATGACTACCAAACTCATATGATTCCAACTGGAGCTAGGCAGTGTAACTCCAAGGACTGTCCTTGTCTGTGAAGAGATTCTAGTGGCAGTGGCCCCTAGGTCTCACTTTGTCTTGGTTCGTTTTGCTGTTGTGCATATGTATGTTAGGGGGTGGGATGAATGATGGCCTTGGCAGGTGATTTCACAGCCGGATGCACTGCTGGATGGTGAATTGTTTGATTTAGCTGGATCTCAACATCCTTCTAGCCTAAGACTTCATGATACCACCAGGCGCCAGTGGTTCATGTCTGTAATCCTAGCTACTCAGAAGGTGGTATCTGAGGATTGCTGTTCAAATGACAGCCAGGGTAGGAAAGTTTGTGAAACTCTCATCTCCAATTAAACACCAAAAAGTTGGCAATTGAGCGGTGGCTCAGGTGGTAGAACACTAGCCTTGAGCAAAAAAGCTCAGGGACAGCACCCAGGCCCTAAATTCAAGCTTCACAATCTGCACAAAAGTAAGCAAGCAAGCAAACAAACAAAAACCTTCATGATGCCACAGGACGGGTCCCTCCCTCAGCCTTGACTTTCCTCACTCTAACGTGACTTTATCTACAGCCTTCAGAGACTAGAAATCCTCCATTAATCTCCAGTTAGGCACAAGTCAGAGGATAAAGAGGCCCAAGGGATTGCTGATAGAAACACTTTTCTATTCCCAACTCCAGGACCATCATTGGCTTTGATTCAAATATCCGAGAAGAAGCTATTTTTTTTTTTCCTGCAAAGCAGCTGCTCCCCTAGATCAGCCTCCTGGACATTCTGACCCATGACAAAGGGCTAGCTAGGCAAGGGAGGATTGTAGGCGCCATCAACCAGCCACCTCTCAGCCTTCAAGCCTGGAGCATAGTTCCAAGATGCAGAAGGTGTGTGTGTGTGGGGGGGGGGCGGGGGCAGATGTTCCCTGGCCAGGAATACCTTTTCCTAGCCGGCTTGGAGGCCCCACTGCCACCTAGGGCTTTGACATGTGACCTGGGCCAGCGTCACAGAGGCCAGGCCCATCTGAGGGCATCTCTGGTACCCAAGAGGCCAAACAGCCCCAGAAAGGAAAAGAAGCCATACAGTACTCACCGAGGCTGGAGAGGTCCTTCGGCCAGGGAGTGAGGGCCCGCTGTGTCTTTGGCAGAAATACCAGAGCAATATAAAACCCCAGAGGCGGATCTTCTTTAAACAGAGTCCCTAAAAAGGCCAGCTGACGGTGTGGTAGCAATATTGCCATATAAGGTGTTTTTTTTTTCAATAAATCTGCTTTGGGGGGGGGGGAGAAGGGGGAAGGGGGGGGGAAGAGTGAATTATCATTTGAAAAAATGTATGCAAAAGCATTCGAGAGGCAACAGCCCCAGTGCTGGTGGATTTGTTCCTTTTATGCTGCACTTGCATAAACAAAATTCACACCAGACCTTATAAGCTGCCCAGAGTGAGGCCAGATGGGGCTCAGCTCCTGGAGAGAGAACCATACCAAGAATGGCAGTGGGCCTCCTCTGTCCACCCCTCCCTCCTCAGCCTGCTGCTCTGCCTGGGGTGCTACTGCAGCATCTCCTGAATGGGTGTGTGCCTTTTCTAGCACAAGCCTGGGACAGCTGAAAACTGGCGAGAAATCCCATGGGCCCCCTTCACTTGCTTTCCCCAGGAAAGATCTGCGATTTCACCCTCTTCTAAATATCTCTTTTCCCCCCTGGATTCCCTCTACCAGAGGACTTGTCTCCATGCTGAAGCACATCCTAATAAGACTTAGAGTCCTGTGCTTATTGCTCTTTATTTTGCAACTCACTGGCCCTACGTAGTTGTTCCAAGACTTGCACTGTCAGCTATTGGCTGACAAATTCCATCCCCTACACATTCATAATGTGTTGCTGACTGAAATCATTCAAATTGCCTATTGGAGAAACTCATTCAGCTCAACTATCCTAAACTGACTCTGCTTCCTTGACCACAAAGCTGCGGTGCCGTCTAGCTTTCCTTCGCTGTCCTTCCTCTTGGCTGGTGAAGCTAGATGACAGTCAGCCTAAAAGCCACGCTCTCACTCCTACAGCCACCTGAACATTCCTCCTGGTTGTCCTGAACTGCAACTCAGCTGTGTCCGTGTGTGTGTGTGTGTGTGTGTGTGTGTGTGTGTGTGTAATGAGGCTTGAGCTCAGGGCTTGGGCACAATCTCTTAGTTTTTTTTTTTTTTTTTTTTTTACTGAAGGGTGGCATTCTGCCACTTGAGCTGCTCTCCACCCTCCACTTCTAGCTGTTTTGGTGGTTAATTGGAGACAAGAGTCTCACAGACTTTCCTCTTCAGGCAGGCTTCAAACCAGGATCCTCTGACCTTAGCCTCCTGAATAGCTAGAATTACATGCACAAGGCACAGGCACCCAGCAAGGTCTGGTTTTATCTGGCAAAGGGTAGGACACAGCTTCCCAATGGTGCCTACTCCATCTTCAGACTCAGCAGCTCCCAGAGAGTGAAGGCAGCAGCATGTAGCACTCACATGCAGTGGACATGCAGCTTCTCAGGCTTCCCCCAGAACTCCAGGGAAACACAAGCAGTCACTTGGGCTTTCAAGGCCCAGTCCCCCAGAGACCTCGCCTTCAGTAGAAGAATGCGATGAAAACTTGTCATGGGCAAGGAGTTCAATGTAGTTGTTGTGGACTGGTGAGAATTGGGGCAGCATGGTATGGAGGAGGAGAGCCCTCTGCTGAGAGGACACAGAAGATTTGGGAAGGCTTTATGTGATAGCTGTGATTGTGCCCCCCCCCCAAGAAGGGACACTGACCCTCATGGAATACATTCATTCATCTTTTGACCACTGATCTGAGTGTTTAGTGGCTTACTATAAGTTCTAAGTCCTGTGGGAAGCTTTTCTGAGCCTTCCAAGTTCCTAAGAACGGGCTCCTTCCCTGGGCTTTCTTCCTGGAGCCTGTAACACATAGGAAGTGGCTTTGATATGAACTCTCCCAGCAGGGACAAAAGGCTCTCAGTCCCAACTGAGGAGGCAAGCACCAGGTACCAGGGTACTACAGTCTTCTGAGTCTTCCTTCCTGTGCAAAGCCAGGAACAGGGCAGGGACAAGACATCAGTCACCTTTGACCCAATCAGGGATCTAGAGGAGGTATCATTTCCTGCCATGGTATTAGTGTTGGTTCAGCTTCCTTCTAATCATTCAACACTGGGTCTAGGGTGCAGATGGAGACAGACACTTTAATATGGTGAAGGGTATGATATATGTGTAATTGTAAAGCTTAAAGGGAAAAAACAAATGGGACAGAAAGAATGGTGAAAAACAATAAGCTAATGGCCAAGAATATCTAAAACTGATGAAAGGTGTTAAGCTATAGATTGAAGATGTCTAAATTCCCAATTGGATAAATACAAAGGAAACAGTAGAAGGCATATCATAATGCAATCTGAGTATATTAATATTAATAGACAAACTTAAAAGCAACTGGAGGAAAGTGTGTTATCTTTGGAAGCATAGTAGTAATGACATCATAGCTGCTAATGAAAATAACTGACGTGTCTAATTCTATAACCTGTGAAAATATCCTGAAAAAATGAAGGCAAAATAATGACATTTTCTGAAGACGCAAACACTAATAATTTATCACCAACAGACTTGGATTTCATAGAACTCTTCATGTGGAAGAAAAATAGTATGAGAAGAGCATAGAAGAAAAGGTCAAAAGCTATGTACATATGACCATATAAGATGATGTTAAGTGAAATGAACCCCAAAGATAGGGACACAAATGGTTTTTTTCTTTTTTGCTATTTTTTTAATGTATCTATAATGTTCTATGTGATTTTTTTTTGTTTTTTTGGTATGTTCCTCCCCCCATGGTATAACCACTGTTTTCATTGTATTTGATTCCGATACCCTGTATCTTGTATATACATTTTTCTAATTTGGGCTGGGAAAGGGAAAAAACAAAATGCTTAAATAGGAATACAGGTTGACCTATCGTAACAGTGAGATGTACAAGACACTCTGTTGAAAATGAACTTTACAACTTTAGGCTGGGAGGTGGGGAGGCAGGGGGAAGGGAGGAGTTGGGGAGGCGGGGAGGGAAGGGATGGTAGGGGAAAAACAAAGGAGGGGATAACAATGCTCAATAGGGAATGTACTCATTACCTTAGTCATGTAACTGTAACCCTCTGTACAGTATCTTTACAATAAACTATATATAAAAAGAACACAGAAATACAGAAAGAAATCTAGAGTGATGAAAATTAATATGTATGTAACTATACACAAATATTAACTCTACAAAACAAAACTAATTGTAGAGTTTAAATACATATAGAATATTAATGTGTAATAAAAGAAACGTTAGAGGTGAGAGTGAGATAAATGGAATTTAAATGTTCCAATATTCTTACATTGTCTTGGCTAGGGAAAAGTCACTATTTTACATGGAATATGAAAAAGCTAGGGACAAATGGTATGATATCAATGGTAATTAACTACAGCTGTGAAGAATTTTCATTACCCTTATCTAGGAAAATTTCTTCTCTCATTCTATTGTGCTGGTACTGAGGCTTGAACTCAGGGCTCCACACTCCCATTTATGTATTGTTTGTCACTCAAGGCTGGTGCTCTACCATTTGAACCACACCTCCACTAGCTATTGAGTTAATTGGAAATAAAAGTCTTTGGGATTTGTCTGCTCCATCTGGCCTTGAAGCCGGGTCCTCAGAACTCAGTCTAGGTTTACAAGTATGAGCCACCAGTGCCTGGCTACATTAATACTTTTTTTTTTTTTTGGTCAGTTGTTTTGAACTCAGGGCCTGGGCGCTGTCCCTGAGCCACTTTGTGCTCAAGGCTAGCATTCCACTATTTGTGCGAAGCACCAATTCCAGATTTTGAGTGGTTAATTGGAGATAAGAGTCTCACTGGGACTTTTCTGTCTGGGCTGGCTTCGAATAACAAATGCTCAGATCTCAGCCACCTGAGTAGCTAGGATTACAGGTGTGAGCCACAGGTGCCTGGCTATACTTAGATTGTTGAAGAAACAAAATATCCACGTTTTTACACCACCATTAACACTGGAGACTCCTGACCCAGATGTAGGAGGATTTCCTCACAGCTGCAAGCAGGCCATCAGTTCTGCAATGAAAATGGCTGACATCCAGTGATACCAACTGTGGGGAGGGGTCCCCCGGTCCATTTTAGTTCTGATCTAACCTCCTAGGGATTGTGTTATAACCAGCTGGTTGAAGGCCCAGTCCCCAAGACTGCTCCCTCTTCAAATGCCTCTCCAAGGGCCAGGCTTCTTTCCCTGTGCTTCTGGCTGACCAGCCATAATTGGGACTCCCACAGCTTCCTCCTCTGGGTTGACTAATTTGCTTGATTGGCTTAGAGGACTCAACCTATATCCTTAAGAAGGATATTTGGAAATATGCAGATGAAGAGATGCATAGGACCAGGAATGGGAGAAGAAGTATGGGGATTCCATGCTGTCTCTGGGTGTACACCCTCCAGGAACCTCCATATGTCCAGCTCCATGGAACCTTTCACACAGATGTGATTGCTAATAGACTGAGTGGAGAAACCCAGCAAGGCTAGTGTGTCCAAATTCTTCTTGGCCTCTGTGCAGCCCTGCTCCCTCAGGGGCATAGGATAAGCCCCCTCTGGAAGGAGGAAAGTCTTAAATCTATTATCAAACAAAGTGGGCTGGAAATTTTTTAATGTTATTATAAAAGTGATGTACAGAGGGGTTACAGTTACATAAGTTAGTAATGAGTACATTTCTTTTTTGGACAATGTCAACCCTTCCCTCACTCTCTCCCAGTGGGGAATTTTTGAATGGCCAGCTAAAGGCAGGGAAATAAGAGTTTCCATGACTTTCCTTAGGGAAAGAATTATGAGCCAAAAACTGTGTTTGAAAACAAACGCCCCTCCCCCCCCCAATGTCATTATGTCATAGATACTGTAAAATTCTAGGTAGGAGGAACACTAGTCAAAAGAAAGCTGTATCAGCATTAGTGTAGGCTTTAGGCAAGGAGCAGTCTTAAAGATACAGGTATATTATAGTGGGAAAGTGAGAGAGAAGGGATGGTAGGGGAAAAAAAGGAGGAGGCAACAATGCTCAATAGGAAATGTACTCATTACCTCACTCACATAACTGCAACACCTCTGTACAGCATTTTTACAATAAAAAATGTACAAAAAAAAGAATTAGTCTGGGCTGGGAATGTGGCTTAGGGGTAGAGCGCTTGCCTAGCATGCATAAAGCCCTTGGTTCGATTCCTCAGTACCACATAAACAGAAAAAGCTGGAAATGATGCTGTGGCTCTAGTGGTAGAGTGCAAATCTTGAGCAAAAGAAGCTCAGGGACAGTGCCCAGGCCTTGAGTTCAAGCCCCAGGACTGGCCAAAAAAAAGCATCTTTGTATTCCTTAATAACATGAAAATGTAGAGAACAGAGAATTAATGAAACAAGATAAATTCAAAGTCATATGAATTTTTTTTGCCCAAGTGCTAGGATGGAATCCCTTGAACAAGAGTTTTTTTTTGTTTTTTTTTTTTAGTGAAAGCAGGGGTTATATTGTGGGGGAGGGACATACAAAGAAACAAAGAAATAATCTTATAAATGCATTAGAAACAAATGCATGAAAGAAAAAACATTAAAATACATATCTAAGGGTTCATTTTCCTAACATCACATTATCTGACCTTTTCTGCTTGACTCATACATATACTAGATATTGCAAATAAGGGAAACCATGGGACCTATGTTTCTTTGGGCTTGGCTTACTTCACTTAATATAATTTTTTCCAAGTCTTTCCATTTCCTAACAAATGGGGCAATGTCATTCTTTCTGATGGAGGCATAGAATTCCATTGTGTATATATACCACATTTTCTTGATCCATTCATCTACTGAGGGGCATCTGGGTTGGTTCCATATCTTAGCTATGGTAAATAATGCTGCAATAAACATAGTTGTGCTGGTAGCTTTAGTGTGGTCTTGTTTGTAAACATTAGGGTAAATGCCCAAAAGTGGGATTGCTGGGTCATAGGGGAGCTCTATGTGAAGTCTTTTGAGGAACCTCCATACTGCTTTCCAAAGTGGTTGAACAAGTTTACACTCCCACCAACAATGAAGTAAGGTTCCCTTCTGTCCACATCCCTTCAAGCATCTGTTGTTGTTAGAGTTCTTGATTTTTGCCATTCTAACTGGGGTGAGGTGGTATCTCAACGTTGTTTTGATTTGCATTTCTTTTATGGCTAGGGAGGTTGAGCATTTCTTCATGTGTCTATTGGCCATCCTTCTTTCTTCTTCAGAGAAGTTTCTCTTTAAGTCTTTAGCCCACTTATTTATTGGGCAGTTGTTTCTTTGAGGATTTGTTGTTGGGGGATTTAATTTTTTGAGTTCCAAGTATATTTTAGATATGAGACCCTTGTCTGTTGTATAGCTAGTGAAGATCTTCTCCCAATCCGTGGGCTTTCTATTGATCTTGCTAGCTATGTCCTTTGCCATGCAGAAGCTCTGCAACTTCATGCAATCCCATTTGTCCAACCTTTCTTTGATTTGTTGTGTTTCCTGGTCTCTATTAAGAAAATTTCGGCCTGCGCCAAGGAGACCTAGAGTTTCTCCTATTCCATCCTGTAATGTTTTCAGAGTGTCTGCTTTGACTCTGAGGTCTTTGATCTATTTGGAGTTGATTCTGGTGCAGGGTGATATATAAGGATCTAGCTTTAGTATTCTACAAGTAGTTAACCAATTTTGCGGCAAGACTTTTAACACAGAGCTGTATTCCTTATTCTTTCTTTCTTTCTTTCTCAGTCATGGGGCCTGAACTCTAAGCCTGGGCACTGTCCCTCAGCTCTTCAGCTCAAGATTAGTGCTCTACCATTTGAGCCATAGCACCGCTTCCAGCCTTTTCTGTTTATGTGGTGTTGAGGAATGGAACCCAGGGCCTCTTGCATGCAAGGCAAGGACTCTACCACTGAACCACTTTCCCAGCCCCTTATTCTTATTGTGTGTGTGTGTGTGTGTGCGCGCGCGCGTGCACGCGCATGAGCCAGTGTAGAGGCTTGAACTCAAATATTACTCATGGCTAGCACTCAGCAATTAGAGTCATGCCTCCAGCTTTGGCTTTTTCTAGTTAGTTTTGTCTGCCCAGGTTGGCTTCTGACTTTGATTCTCAGATCTTACTCTCAAGTAGCTAGGATTACAGGCAAGAGCCACTGGCCTCTGGCTTTCTGTTTCTTTCTTTCTTTTTTTTTTTAAGACACTCTTTTGTTGTTCAGGATGGCCTTGAACATGCTATGTGGTCCAAGCTGGCATAGGAGGAGATTTTTTTTTTTTTTTTGTCGATCATGGGGCTGGAACTCAGGGCCTGGGTGCTGTCACTGAGTTTTTTTGCTCAAGGCTAATGGTCTACCACTTTGAGCCACTTCTGATTTTCTGGTGGTTAATTGGAGATAAGAGTTTCACAGACTTTCCTGCCCAGGCTCACTTTGAACTACGATCTTCAGATCTCAGCCTTGCAAGTAGCAAGGATTACAGGTATGAGCCACCAGTGCCCAGGAGGAGATTTTAACACTACCTTCTTAGTAACATAGAATAAGGGAGACTATAAAAGTCGGAAAGAGTATAACGAATTTGAAACACAGGATTAAATCTTGTCTGTGTAACAAGATGTTGAGAAAAGGGAGACTGAGGCTTCCAAGTAAGAGGCCTAGGCCTTATGGAGAGAACAGCATTTGTGGTGAAGTCCTCTTTTTCCTTTCTCTGTGTGGAGGGGATCATTTTATGTTCCCACTATCCCATAGGAATGGAAACCCTAGAAACATTCTATGCTGCTTTCCAAGTATCCTAAGCCTTGAGTTAACCTACGATCTGGACTCTCATAATACTCCTTTTTCCAGCAAGCACTTAGGATGTGGTCCCCCAGCTGCCTACCCTTATCCAGAAGACAGGAGAAGCTCCAGGGGGTGGCTGATAGAGAAGAGGACCAGGTGTTAGAATTATGCAGCCTCACCAGTGGATGGTTCTTTTAAAAGGTAAGCTCTTGCCTATAATCCTAGCTACTCAGGAACTGAGATCTGAGGGTTGATATTCCAAGCCAGCCTGGGCAGAAAAGTCTTGAGACTCTTATCTTCAATTAACCATCAAAAGCCAGAAGTGGAGCTGTGGCTCAAGTGGTAGAACAGCAACCTTGAGTGAAAAGAAGCTCTAAGGTATAGCACCCAGGCCCTGGTTCAAGCCCCAGGACTGGCACAAAAAATAGGAAGGAAAAAAAATGGAAAGGAAGAAAAGAAAAAGTTAAGTACTTGCCAGGCATGGTGACGTACTCTTGTAATCCCAGCACTAGGGAATCTGGCAGGAGGATCACAAGTTCAAGGCCAACCTGGGTTACATAGCAAGATCTTGTCTCTAAAAACCCAACCAAACTGAGCATATTGGTGGCTCATGTCTGTAATACTAGCTACTCAGAAGGCTGAGATCTGAGGATCGCAGTTCAAAGCCAGCTTGGCCAGAAAAATCCATGAGACTCTTTTCTCCAATAAACTATTCCAAAAAAGCCAGAGGTGGCACTGTGGTTCAAGTGGCAGAACACTAGCCTTGAGTGAAAGAAGCTCTCAGGTATTGCACCCAGGCTCTGGCTCAAGCCCTAGGACCCGCACAAAAAATAAAGTAAAATAAAAGCCAGTCCCAACGAAAACCAGAAACAAACAAACAAAACCCACCCTCTGTAAACAAGATTCCCAAACAAAACCAAAACAAAAGTCAAGCTGTTTACTCAGTGGTCAGGATTGCTGTTTAAAAGGATAGTTTTGGTGAAAGAAGGCCACGTCCCTCACTTCATAATTAGGGCTGTGGTTTCCTTGGGAAGGACTAGAAACACATAAGGTCTCCACTAAGGTCTCTTTGTCCACCTTTTTAGATGAGATAACAATGCTCCGTGGGAAGACTAGACATCCAATGGGTTATATGGAGCAAACTACTTCTAGGCCTCTCACTTTTTGGGGGGGGACGGTGATGCTGATACTGGGGCTTAAACTCGTGGCATGGGTTCTGTCCCTGAGTTTTTTTAAACTCAAGGCTGGCATTCCACTACCTGATCCACAGCTCCACTTCTGGCTGCTTTTCCCCCTTAACATTTGCTTTAAGAATTCTTAGGTAGGGGCTGGGAAGGTGGCTCAATGGTAGAGCACTTGCCTTGCATGCCTGAGGCCCTGGGTTCAATTCCTCAGCACCACATAAGCAAAAAGAAAAAAGCCAGAAGTGGCGCTGTGGCTCAAGTGGTAGAGCGCTAGCCTTGAGCTGAAGAGCTGAGGGACAGCGCCCAGGCCCAGAGTTCAGGCCCCACGACCAGACCAAAAAAAAAAAAAAAAGAATTCTTAGGTAGTCAAGATAACCTTTAACAAGTCCAGTGAAGAAGTGTGGAAAAGCCAAAATAGGAAGAGGACACGCAGGACCTCATAAAAGTGAAAGTTCATTAAAAACAAGCTTTCAACCTCCTTGACTTCAATAGCTCCTTGTGGTGAGAACTGAATCTTGTGGGTAACTCTGGTCCCAAAGGCAGACCTCAGAAGACTTGAGTGAGTTAGCCTGAATTACACCTAGGAAGGTCTCTCCTCCCAGCCCTCACCAAACAAGGTCAAGGTACCAGGCTTTATGAATATATGACCTGCCTGGAATGAAAGCTCAGTCATGATCTTTCACTGCCCAGGCAGTTTTCACTTGAGCTGCATACGATATCCATGAAAGACTTTTTGCCTCTGGAGTGGTTAATAACTTATGGGCTCCAAATTCTTAGTTTTGTAATTAGCTTTTACTGACTGACTTAAAGCCAGTTAGCACCTCTTCTAATTCAAACAAAAGGACTGTTTCTGTACTAGTCATACTACCCAAATTCTATATCATTTGTTTGGCCAGTCTTGGGGCTTTATCTCAGGGCCTGGGCACTGTCCCTGAATTTCTTTTGTTCAAGGCTAACACTCTATTACTTGAGCCATAGTGCCACTTCTGCTTTTTTCTGTTTCTGTGATGCTGAGGAATCAAACTGAGGGCTTCACACAGAAGAGTGCTAAGTAAGCACTCTACCATTAAGCCACATTCCCAGCCCTATACCATCTTCTTAACAAAATATACAAACTGGACCTTAACTTTCCCCAAGACAGACGCATCAAATTTCTTGTATCTTTTATTATTCTTTCCCCAATTCTATACTATAGGTAAATTGATTGGGCAGTGCTACATTGTGGATTAGAATCATGTGAACAGCTTTCCTGAGGGCTGATCTGGGTTCAGTACTGAAGCTGAATACTTTTCCACTCTAAAAAATCTAGCTGGGGGGGCTGGGAAGGTGGCTCAGTGGTAGAGCGTTTGCCTTGCATGGGTTCGATTCCTCAGCACCACATAAGAAAAAAGAAAAAAGCCGGAAGTGGCACTGTGGCTCAAGCGGTAGAGCGCTAGCCTTGAGCTGAAGAGCTGAGGGACAGCGCCCAGGCCCAGAGTTCAGGCCCCACGACCGGATCAAAAAAAAGAAAATCTAGCTGGTTGCTGGTGGCTCACAACTGTCATTCTAGCTACTTAGGATGCTGAGAGCTGAGAACTGCGGTTCAAGCCTGGGCAGAAATGTCCATGAGATGCTTATCTCCAATGACCCAGCCAAAAAAAAAAACCAGAAACAGAGCTATGGCTTAAGTTGTAGCATGCCAACCTTGAGCCAAAAAGGCAAGCAAGAATATAGGCCTTGAGTTCAAACCTCAGTGCTGGGACAAAAAATCTGGGCTGGGGGCATGGCCCAAGTGGAAGAACAGTTGCCTACCATTTAAATCCTAGTAGCCCCACCCACAACCCAAATCTGTTACTGTCTTTGAATCAGCTTTGAATAGCACCTTGCCAAGTTCATAAGCAATGAGATAACACATTGCAGAAAATAGGCCCGATATAGAAACACTGTGGCTGTAGCAATACCTTTTACTATTGTAAAGTGAGGCTGTTCATAATATAGTAAGTGGGCCATAGACTCCACCTGGATGACCTTTGTCAAAACAAAGCAAAATTGGTTATCGGTCAAAAGCCTCAGTCTCATTCAGCCATCAATAAAGAGTGACAGCTGTACCCCAACACCTGCTGAGATTGGATTTCAAGCTTATGGTCACTAAGTATTTATTGAAATATCAACTAGAGAAAACTTGGAGTTGTTTAAAGTGTACTCAGTCCATCATCCAGTGGAGTAACAAAACATATCCCTAAGTCAGGGTGGCATGCAGGTGTCTCAGTTGGCATGTATTGTGCCCATCCAAGTGTCAGTACAATGATTTTTACTCCATACTGTGCTTTAGTGAGAGGCCATCATTTATATGGGAAAACAGAGCCCCTCCATTTGATGGCTATTGTATAAATGATGACCTCATGCATCATAGAGCCAAGCCATAATGGGAATGTAGGTAATCAAGGTTTACTTTTTTCTTTCATTCCTGAATCCACTTCGGTGCGGCCTTGATTTGCATGTTCCTTCCCATCTCATTCAATGTATTTTCTCCTTGTAATATTTTACATATCTTGGTAATTTGAAATCCTTTCTATGAAGTCTCTTGATCCTACTACATTAAGTCTTATCTATGGGACTTAGCACCTAGTAGGTATGCACTAAATATTTATTCAACTATAAGTGAGTATAAAGAAAATGAAAACACTCATATCTCCCTCAACACTTATGGGAAAAGTTCATTGTCATGTGTATACTCAGCAATCAGGAAGAACTTGCTCTAGGGCTCTATCAAGAAAATATGGGTACTTTGTCTTACTCTACTGTCTGCTTCTTTTTTTCTTGATGGTATTGGGTTTGACCTCAACGATTCATGTTTTCTAGACAGACACTATACCACAGAGTCACATCTTCAGCCCCTTTATGTTCTGTTTTTGTTTGTTTGGTGGTCATAGGGCTTGAACTCAAGGATGTGGGTGCTGTCCCTGAGTTCTTTTGTTCAAGGCTAGTGCTCTACGACTTTGAGCTCTACTTCCAGTTTCTGGTGGTTAATTGGAGATAAGAATCTGACCAACTTTCCTTCCCAGATTTGGCTTTGAACCACAATCTTCAGATCTCAGCTTCCTGAGTATCTAGGATCAAAGGGGTAGGCCACCAGCACCCGGCTTGGAGTAGTTATTTTTGAGATAAAGATCTTGCTTCCTGCCTGAGTATGTTCCTGGATTTTGATTCCCCCTACTTATACCTACCAGCAAGCTAAGATAACCAGCATGTGTGATTGTGTCTAGCTATTGACCAAGAAGAGATCTTGTAAACTTCTTTTTTTTTTTTGGCCAGGTTGGCCTCAAATCATAATCTTCCCTATCTCAGCCTCCCAACTGGCTGGGATTACAGGTGTGAGCTTCCAACACCCATTTTCTAATAACTACTTGAGTTCAGTGAATGTAACATCTACTTTTGTATACTTTGAACAGTGCTCTGCAAACCGTGGGTGGTGAGTAAGTTAAATGAATGAACTATATCCTGAATGTGTGACCTGTATCTGTGGGATTGGGAGGGGAAGCTCCTCATAGTTCAGATACTATTACCTAAAGTCAACCCCATTTGATGTTCCCATTTACATTTTATTACCTCACTCACTTTGGGTCATACTGCTCACGGAGGTGATGTGCAGCCCTAGCCTTTGATCCTAGACACCTGTTATGAACATCTGTTTGCCTCTGTTTGCCCAACATCTACTTCTTTTTTTGGGGGGGGGGTCCGGTCATGGGGCCTGAACTCTGGGCCTGGGCGCTGTCCCTCAGCTCTTCACCTCAAGGCTAGTGCTCTACCACTTGAGCCACAGAGTCACTTCCAGCTTTTTTTCTTTTTTGCTTATGTGGTACTGAGGAATTGAACCCAGGGCCTCTGGCATGCAAGGCAAGCGCTCTACCACTGAGCCACCTTCCCAGCCCCCAACATCTACTTCTTATCCTACTACAAACACCACCATGATTAAATACATTCTTTCCAGTATCATGTGGTATCAGTATCAGGCAGTAAATAGGAAAATGATCCAGGCTTGACCAATTGGAGCTTTCAGTCACTGGCCACAGTGACTGGTTCAAGGATGAAGTTTTGATCAAAGACCATGATGGAATGACCAAGTTCCAGGGCTTGTGGTGGAACCACTGACCTAGAGATTCCCTTTGTTTTCTTTTGGATTTGTCAAGACAATGGGATATCAAACTGTGGTTGTCATAGCTATAATAAAAGTAACCTTATTAAAAAACACTATTAGGTATGTAAGAGCCTAGCTATGAACCAGAAGTGTTGAAACAATCCTGTAATCCCAGGCCCCGGGAAGCTCAGGCAAGTTTACAACTTCAAGGAAATCCTGGGCCACATAATAATTCCCTGTCTCAAAAAGAAAAAGGAGCCGAGAAATAAATACAGAATGAGTCTCAAGTCCGATGACAGTACATGCTGGATCCAGCTATGCCTGAACTCCAGTTTGAATTGAATTTTCTGTCAGTTCAATTTGGACCAAAATGGGATTCTTTTCTTGTTCTGTAGTCACTTTCTAGGCCAGCTAGTCTCCAGGGTCATAATCAGAGGCTTTGTGCTTTCAAAACACCACTGGGATGGGGAACCAACTAAAATACTTGTGTGACCTTATCCCTGAGTTTACTGTGGTTCAATTGAAAACAATTTAAAATTGCTCAGCCATTGGTAAGGTGTAGAACACTAGGCTGGGTGAGAGGAGTTTTAGACACAAGTGTTTCTAAGTGTGCTGAGCAGGCTGCCAGGAGCTGTTCATGGTGGCAAAGGGGCCAATACTGGTGATGATGGAAAAGATGGTTATTGTGACAGGATTGTGCTCTGATTGACACCAGACTTTCTTTTTTTGTCTTGGGTATTGAACTCAGAACTTCTCATGCTAGGCCAGTCCTTTACCACTTGAGTCACACCTCCAACCCAACATTAACTTTTTTTTTTAAAGACAAAACAATATGAAGAAGACAAAAGGCTGCTGGTGATGGCAAAGTTACTACAGGCAATGGAGAAATCTAAGAGCAATTTGCTTCCTATTTGGTACATTTTTTCATTTCTGTCATGCACCAATAACCCATTACAGTTTGGTCAACATAAATACTATCCTATGTTCTCACTCAGGCCTAGAAAAATGAGAGAACGAACTCTGGGTCATTGCAGGAGTTCTTTCTAGAGAGGGTGAGGCTGGGAAAAACAACCCTTCTCGGGGAACTGATCACACACCTCTGTTGAACCCAGGTAGATAGACAGGATTTCCCTAGGACCTAAGACCAGCGATTCTTTCTCTAGGACATTTCTTTCTCAGCTCTCAGCAGTACAGGTTTTTGTCCAAAGATCTCAGCTAGTTGTAGCTCAAGCAGGCATGGTTTATGCTGAATGGGCTCCAGGGGTGAGGTCAGCCTCATGGAAGGTGGCCATATATGACAGCTTCTGCCGCTGTGCCCATGAGCTTCGTTAGGCCCGTTCACTGGTGCTGTCCAAGAGTAAGGGCTTGGCGGAATTCCTGCATTGAAGGAGCAGTGGAGTTTTGTTTCTGAAGATGGGAGGAATTGTCCTTTTTGTCCAATGATACATGCAATACATGTTCTCTGTAACACATTTGGAAAACTCAAAAAAAGGAAGGGGGGTGGGAAGAAAATAATCATACTATTCCATCACTTACAGTTGTGAGTATTCTGAAGAACTACTTTTTTTTTTCTTACTTTTTTTGTCAGTCATGGGGCTTGAACTTTGGACCTGGGCATCTTTTGCTCAAAGCTTTACTACTTTGAGCGATAGCTTACTTCTGGTTTTCTGGTAGTCAATTGGAGATAAGAGTCTCCTGAGACTTACCTGCCTGGGCTGGCTTTGAACTGTCATGCTCCGATTTCAGCCTCCTGAGTAGCTAGGATTACAAGTGTCAGCTACCAGTACCCGGCTCTCACATTTTTCTTAATCCATGTGTCCTCATGTATTTTAGGAAGACAACATTTCAGCATGGTGGGTTGTGTTGATTTGAAAGTCCAACTCCACTCATTTGGTTCTCCAGGGTCTTAGATAAATTAAACACTTTAAATCTTTCTGCCTTCAAGGATAAAGTTTGCTGATTCTAGTCCTTGACTAGAATTTTTAACTTGTAGGTTTTATTTTAACTTAGAGGTTTTATAAGTTAACTTTTAATTTATAGGTTTTATTATTATTTATTTGGTTGTTTATTTATGCCAGTACTGGAGTTTGAACTCAAGGCCTCACGTTCTCACTTGCCTTTTTCACTCAAGACTGGCCCTATCACTTGAGCTATGGCTCCATTTCTGGCTTTTTGCTGGTTAATTGGGGAGTAGAGTCTCTCAGACTTCTTTGCCTGGGCTGGCTTCAGATTGTTATCCTCCTTATCTGTCATTCTAGCTTAGCATCTGAGTAGCTAGGATTACAGGTATGAGCCACTAGCACCTAGCACTTACAGGTTTTATAACAGGAGTTAAGTGGTCATAAAAATGGCCCCAATAGTCTCATTTTTAAAATTGTAATAGTTATATACTTCAGATTATAACATAGTCTTTTCAAGTTAAAAATGTTTTTTGAAGACTTAATTAAAGAAGAATTAGCATATGTGTTAATTTTTTCATTGCAGTGATAAATACCTGAAAAAAAATTAAGGAAGGAAAATTCCTTTGGCTTGAGGTTTACAGAGGTCATAAGGTTCTAAGTCAGTTGGACCTATTGCTTTGGGCCTGTGGTGAGATAGAACATCATTATGGTGGAAGCGTGTGATGGAGGAAGTTGTTTGCCTCAGAGACAGAGTCAGGAAGGGAGCAGGGACAACATACATCTAAAGAACATGTTCCCAGCTGGGCACTGGTGGCTCATGTCTGTAATCCTAGTTACTCAGGTGGCTGAGATCTGAGGATCATCCAAGATAGCCAGGGCAGAAAGGTCCCCATGAGACTCTTATCTCCAATTAAACCACTCAAAAACTGGAAGTTGCACTGTGGCTCAAGTGGTAGAGCACTAGCCTTGAGCACAAAGACGCTCAGGGGCAGGGCCCAGACTCTGAGTTCAAGCCCCATAACTGGGGGAAAAAAGAACACATTCCCCAGGTGGGTGCTGATGGCACATGCGTATAACCCATCCCAGCTACTCAAGACACTGAGATCTGTGGACTGCAGTTTGAAACCATCTTGGGCAGGAAAATCTGTGAGACCCTGATCTTTAATTAACCAGAAAAAAATTTGGAAGTGGAGGTATGGCCCAAGTGGTAGAGCACCAGCTTTCAGTGAAAAAGTTAAGGGACAGTGTATAGGACCTGAGTTCAAGTCTCATGATGTCACAACAAAAGGAAGAACCCAACATGACCTAAGTGACCTACTTTCTCCAGCTAAGCACCACCTCCTGAAGCTCCCAACAGCTCTCAAAATAGCAGCTTGGAAGAGCCATTTCCTATCTAAACTATAACCACATCTTTCAAGCATCAAGGCTGCCCCTCATAGAATATAATGTCTGTGGTTCCACTGATTTTTTTTCATGTCCCTTTGCAAAGCTTAGCGCTTTTCTTAGCATTTTGTACTTTTACTTGCCAGGACAAATGAGATCCTCTTTGCTAATCACAGCTGGCAACTACTGTACTGGGAAGCTACTTGAAAAGTTTTGAAATTATTTTTTAGTGGACAACCCAGCAGCTCTCTCTTATTTGGTCTGTTTTACAGAATAGATTATCCATAGGTTTCTGGGTAGATACTTAGTTTGTAGCCAAAGCTTGTGTCTCTTTCTTAGCAGGGAGTTCTTCATCTAGCTCTGTTTTATTGTGACATTGTCTTTTAGGATATTGTTAGTAGTTAAAATGAGTCTATCTTGTCTTGATAATATTATTTGCTTATTAAGAAGGGTCAAAGAGCCAGGTGCTGGTGGCTCATGCCTGTAATACTAGCTACTCAGCAGGCTGAAGTCTAAGGATCATGGTTGGAAGCCAGGAAATTCTGTGAGACTCTTAACTCCAAGTAATCACCAGGAAACTAGAAGTGGTGCTGTGGCTCAAAGTGGTAGCACACTAGCCTTGAGTACAATAGCTCAGAGGCAGTGCCAGGTCCCAAATTCAAGCCCCACAACCACCACCAACAAAAAATGGTCGCCTGTAATTCTAGCTACTCAGGAAATCAGGAGGCTGAGATCAGAAGATTGAGATTTGAATCTAGCCTTGGCAAAAAAGAAAAAAAATTTGGAGAGACTCTATCTCCAAAAATACCCAGTAAAATGTCAGACTAGAGGTATGACTCAAAGTGGTAGAGTACCAGCATTGGCACATAAAAAAGAATAATAGAAATACATTTTTGAAATGTTAATGAGTGTTATTTCCTAATTTATTATGGAAGCATAAGACAAATGAAAGTAAATGTTGATTTTCATCTTAAAGTATGTTTTTAAATGATAGACTCTTATTCTCATTTGTGTGTGTGTGTGTGTGTGTGTGTTTGTCAGTCATGAGTCTTGAACTCTGGGCCTGGGCACCGTCCCTCAGCTCTTCAGCTCAAGGGAGCACTCTACCACTTGAACCACAGGACCACTTCCATTTTCTGGTGATTATTTGGAGATAGGAGTCTCATGGACTTTCCTGCCTGGGCTGGCTTTGAACTGTGATCCTCAGATCTCAGCCTCCTGAGAAGCTAGAATTACAGGCATGAGCTACAGGAGCCTGGCTTCTCATTTGTTAATGTTGACTGTTTTCTGTGATGTCCTATGTTAGCAGCTTTCTTTTAATCATTATTCTCTAAGGACAAGGTTACTTTGATCCATTA
This sequence comes from Dipodomys spectabilis, assembly GCF_019054845.1. Lineage (NCBI taxonomy): Eukaryota > Metazoa > Chordata > Mammalia > Rodentia > Heteromyidae > Dipodomys > Dipodomys spectabilis. The sequence continues at coordinate 2,996,409 of NW_024870939.1, read as the reverse complement.
TGGACTGTGGAGTCAGTTAACCCAGAATGGAAAGGAATACTGTCACAAGTTGCAAAACAGATGATTTGTTGTTGTTGTTGTTTTTGACTGGTATTGGGACTTGAACTCAGCCTGGGCACTGCCACTAAGCTTTTACACTTGAGCCATACCTTCATTTCCATCATTTTGTTGGTTAATTAGAGATAAGAGCGTCATGAACCTTCCTGTTCAGGTTGTCTTTGAGCCAGGATAATGAGATTTCAGTTTTATGAATTGCTAGGATTACAGTGTGAGCCACCAGCACCTGGCTTAATTTGATTCTTTTTCACTAGATAATCAAAATATTTAAAGTTCTTACATTCCTTCTCTGTACAGTTTACAGAAATTCTAGAATTTTAATTTGGAATGTTGCAGCATCATTCACTTTTAAATAAAATTAGAGTGATTCTATGTATGGTTTTTTATTTTCTCATTGTCTTTCCTCTTTCTGTCTTCTAAAACAGAACCTTTTGTGTTAGTCACTGTGGTGACCAAACAGCTAAGATAAACAACTGAAAAGGAGAAAGACTTCTTTTTCACCCAACGTTCTAGAGGCTTCAGATCATGGTCAGTTGTCTCAGTTGCTTTATTGGGCTTGTTGTAAGGCTGAATTGTGGCAGGAAGCATGTGTTGAACAAAGCTGTTTACTTTATGGTGGCAGTGAAATAGAGAGAAAGAAAGAGCTAGGGTTCCAATACCCTCTTCAGGGGCATGCCCTTTTGTTTTTGGTGCTGTCTTGGGGCTTGAACTCAGGGACTGAATGCTAGATGCTGTCCCAAAGTGGTGTGTGTGTGTGTGTGTGTGTGTGTGTGTGTGTGTGTGTGTGTGTGTGTGTTTTCCTCAAGGCTGGTGTACTACCTCTTGAGCCAGAGCTCCACTTCTGGCTGGCTTTTCTTGATAATTAATTGGAGATTAGAGTCCCATGGACTTTCTTGCCTAGGTGGCTGTGAACCATGATCCTCAAATCTCACCCTCTTAACTAGCTGGGATTATATGCTTGAGCCACTGAGGCCCATCTGTAACTTCCTTTTATTAAGCCCAACCTCTTAAAGATTCCACCAGTAGTGCTAACATTGGTAGCCAATCCTTTATCATTTGAGCCTTTGAGCTAGACCTAGGAACAAAGTCCTCAGTGTTCAGTCTGGTACTTCCTTGCCAGCGAAGGTTCCAATGGACCTGAACCAAACAGGCCTGAGCAGTGCTGCAGGCAAAGCTCCTCACAGATGAAATGAGCCTTAACTCAGAAACTCACTTCAAAAATCCTTAGACAAACTTGCCTCCACACGTAGTAGGGGTTAAAACAGGGAGATATGAGGGGTGGGCCACATAACGCCAACGATTGACAAACTATTTTCTAGGGAACCACTTGTGGCTGAGACCTAAAACTGTTCTTGAAATTGATTGCAAACAGACTGGACTTGCAAGATTCACTGAACTTTGACTCATTAAGATCTGTCTTCAGCAGTCCCTCATCTTCTATCTGAAAGTCTCCTCCTGGGGAAAGTGACAGCCAGAAGACGCCATTAACAGTCAAAGGGGGTTAAGTGCTTATGATTTTGAATTTTGTGGTACATAAATGAAAGTTGGAATTTTGCTGCTCAAGCAAGGAACAGCCACCCCAACACTGGCCCCACTAAAGGAATGCTTCTCACACACTGCCTTTTAAGGTGTTTGGTATCTTCCAGAGCATTGCAAGGCTCAAGGCTTTCTTCTTCCTCTTTGCTTCCATTTAGGAGTTTGTGTAAGGGATCACCTGAACAAGACAGCCTTGCTCTGTCTCCAGGAGAGCAGTAACTTCACAGTCCCTGCACTGGCCTGCATCAAGTTGGAGTGATCCTCTGGAAGCAGCTATAACACTAGCCTCTGATGCTCCTCACAACCCAGACTACTTAAGAGGCAGCTAAGGAGGGCAGAAAAGGCTGCTGGCCTTTGAGACTCAGAAACCCAGGTGTAACTTTAGCTCTTTTGCTTTCAGTGTAGACATTTGTCCTTCCATTCTATAGTCTGTGTCTCTTTTATTCACAATATTCCTTTTCTTCTTCCCCTACAACTCTAGTTCCTTCTCTTTTCCATCTTACTTAGTCTTCTTGCTTTTTCATAGGCTGATTGCTCCCTCATCTCTCCCTCCAGGGGAAAGTAAAAAGACAATGAAACAATCGTAGATTGCTTCTGGGTGACCAGACAGTAGCAGGTGCAGACTACTTTCCTGTACCCATTTAGCCACTACCATATCTTATACATAATGGCAGAGACAGGAAAATATGGCAGTCTGGTGATCAGTTGGTGATCGATATGGCTACTTCATATGGTATATTCAATTCATTTGGGCTGAATAAACATGACTAGTGCAGTGTTTTTCAAGCCTGGCTCACTAGAGAATCCTAGCAGCTTTAAAAAACAAAGTTAAATGAAACAGAACAAAAACAATGTCTGGGGACCCAACCCAGAGATTTGGATTTAATTGGACTGGGGTGGGGCACAGGCATTAAGATCTCTTTAAAAAGTTCCCCAGACATTTAAATGTGTAGTCAGGAGAAAGAAATTTATGTGGTTTTAAGTGCAAAGTTCTCAATGAAAGCTAATTGGGATTTTAGGCAATAGAAAGTCATTGCAGGTTTCTGACCAAGTGATAAAATATGAGGAAGATGGTAATGTATAGAGCAGATTGCAATGAAAACAAAAATGCTCACTAAATGCCATCTAAAACAAAGACCTGGTGAAAGTCTAAAGCAATAGTTCAAGTTAAAGATAATAGAGCTCTAGATCAAGTAGTGGCCTGGAGGGTGGAAAAAGGGGATGGATTTCCTGGAAAGCACAGGTCTAGACAGCTTCAGGATTGACTAGGGCAAGAAGGAACAGTCAGGGGCCTATGCCTCCGTCCCAGAAGGCAATCATCTTCCCCTGATCCAATCTACTTATCTTGTCCCATTTTGTGTGTACCAAATACTGGAGAAGAAAGAATTTCTAATATATTAAGTTAAGACTTTAAGAAAAAGGATATAATGCTCTTTCAGGGAACAGATTCAAGGACAACTCACCTAGGCAACAAAGATGGGACATACAAACTTTGAAATGGGCCAGGCACCAGGGGTTCACACCTGTAATTCTAAAGATCCTGCTTTGAAGTCAGCCCAGACAGAAAAGACTCTTATCTCCAATTAACCACCAAAAAGTCAGAAGTAGAGCTTTGGCTCAAGTGGTAGAGTGCCAGTCTAGAGTGAAAAAGCTAAGTGAGAGCTCTAGGTCCTAAATTGAAGCCCCAGTACTGGCACAAAACAAAACAAAACTTTAAAATGAAGCATAAACATGTAGACTCTACTTCTGGATCCTGATTATAGAAAGAAATCATTTGATCTAATGTGTCTCTCATGCCCTCATGTGAAGTGTCAAAAATACCACCAGGATTTCTAAGCCACCTCAGCACACCAGGCTCAGCTCATAATAAGAAAAAAAATGTAGTATCAACTACAGCTTCCCACACCTTCCTAGATGTTGCTCATCAATGAAATGAGTAGGGTAGATGGCTAAATGGAACCATTTTCTCAGAGTGCAACCTGTGCTCCAAAGATTCCTCTAGGCTGAAATCTTGTGGGGCAAAGGAGGAATCAGTGGGATGACCCACTGGAGACAATACCAAAAAGAACAGAGGTGACTGCATGAAGAGAAAAAACAGTGAATAACTAAAAGTGAACCTGGATACCCCTCCAGTTTCACTACTTCTTCACTTCTATTTACCCTCACGTCTCCCAGAACAACCAGACCTTTCATTTAATTTGTTTATGTGATGCATAATTAAATGAATCACTCTCGAGCAAAACAAAATAAGTTAATTGTTCTTTTATTGTAGGGAAAAAATATCCTGAAACATTTGTTAAATAACATAATTCATTCTTTAGGGTTGTGAGTCTCATGACCATCTCAATGCAGTAAGCTGTCCCTCACCCTCATCATAAGCTCCATTAATATTGTCATTAATCAAAGGCAATCCAGTTCAAAGGCAGACAATAAACAAGTTGGTAGATAAATTAGAAGACAGGGGAGAGAAAAAAATAGGTTAATAGTTGGTGAATTTAGAAAGAAGGGTGTATAGGTATTCACTATACCATTCTTTTGACTTAATTTTTGAGTTAATTGCTTTAGTATAATCATGCTCACTCTTTTGTAGATTTGCCTTAAATATATATTCATTGATTTCTTTTCAAACCAGAAATAAAAAAAGAGCTCTTCACTAGGTACCTTCTTTCCTATTCTGTCTTAAAAAACTTCTAAAGCTTTCCAGAAAGCTTAAATAAGGGGTGATGGTACACTGATATGGTTTTGTAGTTCTTGGTCGGTCAAATTTATCGAAGATCTGTGATAGTCACTGCACGGTCCACAACGGTCACGTGATTACAGTTCTGCAATGGAGAAAAAGAAAGGTGAAATTGTGGAAAATTCTGAGGTTTTTTTTTTTTTTTTTTGGTTGTAGGTCCTGGGTGCTGTTCCTGAGCTCTTTTGCTCAAGGCTAGCACTCTACCACTTTAAGGCAAGACTCCACTTCTGGTTTTCTGGTGGTGAATTGGAGATAAGAGTCTCAAGGACTTTTCTACCCAGGCTGGCTTTGAACAGTGACCCTTAGATCTCAGCCTCCTGAGTAGCTAGGATTATAGGTGTGAACCACCAGCTCCTGGCCTGAAAATCCATTATATAAAATCCTTTATTTCAAAACTAGTAGTTCTAAGTTTGGAAGCCAGATCACCATCTAAATGACAATTATAGTAATATGTCTGGAAAGTATCACCCCCACCAACCCTGTTCACAGACTCAATCAACATCTGCCCATATATCTTTTATTTTTCAAATGCATCTATACTCTAGAGTCATTTGTAAAATACACATTAAAAAAGATGAATGAGGGTCATTCTATAAAGGTCACCTACTATTTCTCACTTTTGGCACAGAAGGATCTTCATAACTAGAAACCAGTGTTGGTGTGCCAAGATATATTTTTTCTGATTGTATAGTCAGTATTTCAACACCCTGGTACTGAGACATATAGAATATCCTAAGATAGACCAATCTATTTTTAAACAGATCTATCAGAAAGTTCTTCCTGACAGTCAGCTGACAACAGTCATTTTTGGAGGTCTCAGTTTAGTGCTGGGGCTGGCATGAGGGACATCCAATACTTGGTTATACATCAGCTGTCCTACCACTTGAGGTCAACTCAGATTTGTCCTAGAGTTTCTCTTTGAAATACTCCCTGTTACTTTTAAGTGACAGGGTTTGGAGTCTCTTTTCCATGTTTCTCACTTTTTCTCTGAGCCCAAAGAAATAGTAACCAACTGCAGGCCAGTGTGGAGTAAAGCAGTATTATTGCTTGAGATCTCAAGGGCAAATTGAAATACACTGATCTTATCCTCAACTTGGAAAATCCCAACTTCCGAGGAAGGTCATAAAATCCCTATTATCTAAGCACAATTTCAGATCAAATGTACTCAATTTGCTTATCCTATGTGGCTTTTTTCCTCTGCAATGAAATCTCTTTCTGAAGAATAAACTTAGCAATGAACACTACAGTTAGCCAGGTGCCAGTGGCGCATATCGTAATCATAGCTACTGAGGAGGCTGAGAGCTGAGGATCGTAGTTCAAAGTCATCCAGGACAGAAAAGTCTATGAGACTCGTATCTCCAATTAACTAGCAAAAATCCAGGAGTGGAGCTCAAGTGGTAGAGAACCAGCCTTGAGTGAAAAGCTAAGAGAGAATGCCCTGGCCTTGAGTTAAGCCCCAGTATTGGCAAAAGAACCAAACCAAACCAACAACTGAAAACAACCTTACATTTAACAAACCAGCTATTGCAGTAGATACTTTCTGTACTTGTATTTCTTTATTTTGGTGTGGTACTGGGAATTGAACCAAAAGTCTTGTGTCTGCTATGTCCATGTTTTACCACTAAACTATACCCCCAGGCCCTACTTTATTTAAACCTCTCAACAACTCTGCAAAGTATGTGTTATTATTATTATCCCCTCTTTACAGATGCAGACTCAAGAAGGGTAAGTAGCCTCAGAGACATGTGGTTACTTTATTTATTTAGTCTGTTGTGGAGCTTGAACTCTGGGCCTGGGTGCTGTCCCTGCGCTCGTCAGCTCAAGGCGAGCGCTCTACCAGTTGAGCCACAGTGCCACTTCCTCATGTGGTTATTAAGTGGCAGAGATAAAAGTATAATCTATTCCTAGCTGGAGACATAACTCAATGGTAGACCACTTGCCTAGTATATGCAAAGCCTAGCATCCTAGAGATCCCTAGCATCACAAAAGTAAAAAGAAAATTTATTTCTATCCCTCTCTTCTTCCCATGTACATTCTTGTTATGGAGCTCCAGGAAGATAAGTGGTAGGGCTGATCTTCTATGTGGGGCAGAAAGAATGATGTGCCTCGTTAGCAATGACTGTCCTTCTTGTTTGAAATATAGCCCCCATTCCTTCTAAGAGATACATACACAGAACAGTGGTGGATCCTTGCTGTGTGGATGAAATCCTTTCTGTCGACAAGAGGAAATCTCTTCTAGACCATGGTCAGTTAATTTAAAAAATCCTGTTCTGAAATAATAAAATGGCAGGTTCAGAGTCAAGTAAAAGTGATCTTCCATGTGTAGAACACACACATGTGTGTGTATGCATGCATACACACACATGATCCACACAATCCTGGCATGTACACACACACACACATACATACACACACACACACACACACACACACAGCAAGACAGAGGTAATTTTGAGACAGCTTTACAGAGAAGAGATAGGTCTCTCAGTTTTGCTGGGAAATTAATAGTAAATAATTAGATTTGGAATGAAGCCAGGTATAGTGGACCATACCTGTTATCCCAGCGTCTCAGGAGGCAGAGGGAGGAGGATCAAAAGTCTGAGGCAAACTCAGACAAAGTTAGTGAGACTTTATCTCAAAAACAAAAAGGCTGGGGACTTAATTCAAGTAGTAGAACATTTGCCCAGCAAGTGTGAGGCCCTGGGTTCAATTCCTAGTATCTTTAGATTTGAAATAAAAAAGAAGTAACAATCTAGGATATATTTAATTTTGAAATTCTGTAATCCAACATCAAATTATTGAAATTTCTATCACTTCAAATTGGATAGCTCAAATTTCTTGAGGATTTTTCTCAGAAAAGCAAGTTGTACTTGACTATCTTTTATTTATTTTATTTATTTATTTTTTTACTGTGTTCTCGGATGGGAGGGACCACCTCAGTTGCTTCTGAGGCAAATACATTCCCACAATTACTTTACCAAACCTGGTTCCCTTAGCTTCTGCTACATTACGCAGAGCTAGTGATCGAGTTTGCATGGCTATCTTTTAAAACACTGAATTAGGTTTATCAGAATATGGGGCTTAAAGGAAGCCTTTTAGAGTAGCCAATTAATATTACAAAAATATTTCAAAAACAAAAACAGAAACAAGGGCTCAACAGTAAAGGTAGCAGGGCACTGATGGCTCATGCCTCTAATCCTAGCTATTTAGGAGACTGAGATTCGAGGACTGCAGTTCAAAGCTAGCTCAGGCAGGAAAGTCTGTGAGACTCTTATCTCTAATTAACTACCAAAAAGCTGGAGGTGAAATTGTGGCTTAAGTGGTAGAGCCTTGAATGAAAAAGTTAAGGGACACTGCTCAGACCCTGAGTTCAAGCCCTAGTACCTGCACCAAAAAAAGAATAAAGAAAAAAAATTAAAGGCCTTTTGCTCCAAGGCTTTTTTTCCCTACTACTCTCTTATAATACCCTGGACCGTGTCCCATATACTTACTCCTGGAACTTAGGAGAACAGACGATGGCTATGGACTCTGGCAACATCATCTGGTAGGAGCAGTGAGTGTGTAGGTCAACACTGGAGAGGAAGGCAGTCTGGGTGGGATGAGTCTGAAAAGAGAAAACAAGCCAGAGAACTCTTAGTAAGCACAATCAGCCATGCCCAGGCCCTGAAGAGAGGCAAAGCTGAAGGGTTCTCAACAACTGACCCAATCTCTTTTAAGTACAAAGCTATGTGCAACCAGATGGAGTAAAGTTCATACTAAGTAAATCCTTTTCAGTACTGTGAACAAGTATTGGTTATGTGAAGACAGTCAAGGTCTTGTAGTTCAAGAATTTTTTTTTTATACAACATGACAATAGACTTCAAAGTAATGTATACTTGCAAATTTCTGAGAGGAGCTTTTTAAGTATTCCTGCCACCAAAAATTAGAAAAATATAACATGATGCACGCTAATTAGCTTAATTTAGCATTCCAGAATTATATCTCTTTCAAAGCATCATGTTGTACATCATATGAGTATAAAAGAACTTGGAAAACTAGGTGGACAATGGACATTGGAAGAGTTCTCTCTAGCGAAAAATACCATTGGAGAGGGGAAGGAGATGAAAGCCACTGAGGAAATGAAATTAACCTGGATGTAGGCAGAATGGCAATTGAACAGGTGGGTTTTTTTCTGGAAAGAAATAGTGAGATGACACAAGTATGGTGGGGACACCCCCCACTTCAGTTCTTGGATATGTCAGAAATGCTGTTCTGTGCAGTACTGTAATTTCTGGATTCAATGGAAGCTGTGGGAGTGATTTGTGTCTAATAGAATGCAAGGCATCACTAAGCCTGGGCAAATGCACATGCTGCTTCAGCTTACAGTTATAGACAATATAACAAATCACACAGCACCTTTCATTCAATTCACTCATCTGACCACAAGGAGAGAGGTCTGGTAGGTTAATAAGCCTGTGTGGAATAAAAGTAAAAAGAAGCGTGGAAGTTTCCTGTTTCCAGTCTGAAGACAGTGGAGGTGTTAGGCAGCCTGAACACTCATTGTGTATGGTTGGGGGCGGTGACAGAAGGGAGAGGGAGGACAGGCAGAGAGAAAAAGGGAAGAAAACACAGGAATAAAGTTTTTCTCTGGACTGTTTGTAACGGGAACTCGGATCGCACTGGTTGATTAGATGTAGTGTGTTTTGGAAATCTTGGGGGCGTGAGGGTGGAGAACTAGGCTGCAGAAGATGTATTAAAGCAAAGGATGAATGAGAAGCCATTAAATAATAGGGTATGGAGGGGGCTTGAGGGAAGAGCTCAGGAATACCATGTGTGAAATACATTAATGTGCAGTATTGAAACTTGAAGACCACTACAAAGCCTGAGAAAAACTGGGTCCAAGGTAGAACTAGACCAGGCAGAAGTCATGTCTGTGCTATGCTCTAATTAAATGATTTCTGACTTTTTGAAAGTAAATTAAGATATAGATCCCAACTGTCAAGCAAAGGTTTCCCTGGGGTTATGGGTAGTTCAGGGGACTAGCATGGAATCCATTGCAGTCCAAGGTGCCTGGAAATAGGTTAGGAGACCCATAATGTGCGTAACCCTGGGTGGAGTAGGCTCACGTGCGCATGTGCGTGGGTACTGATGTCGCGCGCCATGGGCGACAGGCGCAGGAGGTCAGGAGCTGCGTCTCACGCAGCAGCAAGATATGCAAGACACCCGAATATAGAAAGGGGCGTGGAGACTTAGTGTAGGCACACAGGTGAGATGAGCCTTGCAGGAGTCAGAAACATGGAGACCAAGTACTGTCTCAGACATGGCGGGTGGGGGAAACCAGAGTCCCCGGTGAGATAAAAGATAATAACAGGAGACACTAGTGTGGTGGAGGTCAGGAGCATGGGGATGACTGAGGCTAACTGCAAGGGGAATGGATATCTGGCAAAGGTTTGGAGACTGGAGAGGGGACAGCTTGCTGCTTCCTGCTCTGGAAGGATTGAAGGGTTATTGGTGGTGGGGTCAGCATGATGGGGTCCATGGACAATCTAGATGTGTGTCTGCAGCAAGAAAGAATACCATGAGAGTGGCCCTGTGAAAGCCTCCTTTAAAAAATTTTCTAAGATTCAGGCTTTGATTGATGCGGTTTCATCATTTCTAAAAGACAATCAAGGTGTATTTATCTCTTGGCAATCTCTCTACATGATGAAGAGTCACCCATTCTAGAACAGATGGTACATGCCTCCTAATATTTCAATATGATGGAAACCAGACTTAATACACCATAACCAGATGAATAAGTCTTCCTCCTGGCATAAAAGAAAAAGGTCTGCTGTTAAAGCAGCATCCAAAGAAGATATGGCAGATAGGGATTTCAGAGGCCAATTAATTCATGCAGCAGAGTCCATCACTTGGAAGGAGAAGAGAGGCTGAAGGTAATCAGTTAAAGCAACGCCAAAGTGTATAATTGATCTCATTTGTTCCCAACTATTTATTTTGTGGGTTTTTAAAAAAAGCATATTTCTTTTTTTATTGTCAAGGTGATGTACAGAGAGGTAACAATTACATAAGTAAGGTAATAAATGCATTTCTCATTTGTTCCCAATTTTTTTTAAAGCATATTTCTTGGCTGTACTGGGGCTTGAACAGTCTCAAACTTGTTAGGTTAGTTCTTTACAACTGAAGCACAACTCCAGTCCTGTTTTTGTTTTGTTTTGTTTTGTTGTCTGTCCTAGGGCTTGAACTTAGATCCCAGGCACTATCCTTGATTTTTTTTTCTTTTTTCTCAAGGCTAATGTGCTACTGCTTGAACCACTGATCCACTTCTGGCTTTTTTGGTGGCAAACTGGAGAGAAGTTTCCAATTCAAAACCACCCTAGGCTGGCTCCTGTTGGTTGTTTTTAATATAAGGTGTCACTTCCAGCCCTGGCACATGCTTGTACTATAATTAACCTACTTTAGATTTTTTTTTTTGTCTTTCCTTTTTTGGTACCAGGGATCGAACCCAGGACATTGCACTTGCTAGGCAAGCGCTTTGCCACTGAGCTACATCTCAGCCCTTAGATTTTCTTTAGTTGCTGGGAGCACAGGCACACATCTCTGTAGAGATTGAGTCTCTCAGACTTTTCTGCTGAGCTGGCCTTAGATGGTGATCCTCTAGATCTCAGCCTCTGAAGCATGTAGGATTATAGCAACCATCAGGGCTCTGCTTAATTTTTTTTTTTGGCCAATCCTGGGGCTTGAACTCAGCACCTGCACACTGTCTCTGAGCTTCTTTTGCTCAAGGCTAGCACTATCACTTGAGCCATAGTACCTACCACTTCCAGCTTTTTGTTTATGTGGTACTGAGGAGTCAAACCCAGGGCTTCATGCATGCTAGGCAAGCACTCTACCACTAAGCCACATTCCTAGCCCTTCAGTATAATTCTTGTACACAAAATTAACAACTATAGAATGGCTTATGTTATCTTAGAGGAGGTATAATTTTAGGTTACTAGACTGGAAAAAAGACCTGATATGATTAAAAAAAGTCATCAACCTGAACTGAGAGAAAAAAAAGAAAAAAATTAGTGAAATTACTTATTGTTTTGAAACCAGCCATGAAAAATTAAAGTTTCCTGAGAAAGTTGTGAAAAGCACTGATTCCTATACCCCACCTATACAATATCCATCATGAGCGTGAACACTTTTCAAGACATGCTCACCAGGATGTAAGAGGTCATCAAGGCATAAGGTTATTAAGAGAATACTGGCAGCAGATCCACCCAGGCACACTGGGAGCAAGAAAAAATGCTGGAGACCACAGGAGCCAGCAGTTCCTATCTGATTATAATAATCCTTCGGACTGCTAGGGAGCAAAGGTTTGTGTCAACTCAGTTCATCCCATGGTTTCTAATTGGGAGCAACTGAGGACTACCCAAACCAATCCATGCCTAAAATCTACAGTTGGATGGCTTGAAAGATAAGGGGCTAAATAAATAACTGAATCAAAAGCTCTTTCCTTGGCCTGGTCTCCCTCCAGCTACTACGTATGCCTTTTCGCCTTCTTTCCTTCAGTCAACTGTCTTGAATGAAGTTAGGGTATGTTTACTCTGTTGGGGAGAGAGGTAGGCACTTTCAGGAAGAGAAAGCAACATGCAGAAGTGAAGGCTGAGGGTGGTCTAGGTGTGTAGACAGGAGCAGAGCGGTCAGGTGAGAGAGCAGTGAGTACTAAGGATGAAGGCAAGAGGGAGATGCCCTCCGACTCGAAAGCTGCCAGTGAGTGATCAATACGTGACACTTTTTTTTTTTTTTTTTGGGTCCGGTCATGGGGCCTGGACTCTGGGCCTGGGCGCTGTCCCTCAGCTCTTCAGCTCAAGGCTAGCGCTCTACCACTTGAGCCACAGTACCACTTCCAGCTTTTTTCTTTTTTCTTATGTGGTGCTGAGGAATCGAACCCAGGGCCTCAAGCATGCAAGGCAAGCACTCTACCACTGAGCCACCTTCCCAGCCCCAATATGTGACACTTTTTGATCAGAGAAGCTGATTTACAGTTTGTAAGGTGTACAAAGAAGTACTGATCTTTTGCATTCTCCTCTTGAAATTTTAAGATATGAGTAAATCTATGGTCATCATCTTTTATTCGTTTGTTTTTAATCCCAAAGATGGAAGATATGGTGCAGAAATATCAAGGGGCTGGGAAAAAAAAACCCTAAAATTCTATCAATTTAGCTCTAAACTTGTTTCTTTCTAGACCCTCATGGATACTTAGGTATCTAATCATTTGTGCCTTAGTTCTACTATGATCTAAACAGTAATTATCCCCAAATTTCTATTATCTTCTTCACTTCTGTGATATGATGTTCTGTGTCTTTATCTCCTTCCTTTAATCCTGACTGGAAGGAGTAGATGTTTTCTCCCCTTAGTACTTCTGTTTTGGCACTTTCTTTTTGTCATATTATCTTGTCACTCCTGCTCTTATCCTCCTCCTTCACTGACTCACAGGGCATAAAACATATCCAGACATATCCAGATAAGCCTCTAAAAGATTGAGCAAAAGAAGCAAGATACAAAAACTTCCATCCTCTCCCCATTCCACCAGAGCCAGGCTCCTTAAGATGGTAGTCTTCATTTCAGTATTGCCACAACCCCACAGCTCTTCAAACCCTAAAGTCTATGCACATCATGGCCTACAACCCACTAAAGTGAGCTCCTCAATGACTTCAGCAAATCCATTTGGCTGGCTGAAGTTTTCACCATGCTGGAGCACCTAACACATGGCACAGTTAGTATCCTGAAACTGTCCTACACCCTCCTCCTGTCTCCTAACATGGGCTTCACTTCCTCACATACCTTTCACTTTTCACAATAGCTGCATTCACTACTTTCCTTGGTAGCCTGTCTTCCCAGTTTCCAGTGAATCTTTTGTCTTACTCCCAACTCTGCCACTTCCAAGGCTACCAAGGCCAGGTCAATGCAGAAGACTCTCAGAATTCTTTCTTGCTTTGACCTTGATCCCGAGGACTTGCTTCCAACTGACTTAAAACTCACCCTGATAATCTGATATCTCATAAATACCTCAAATTCAACATGCTCAGAACTGAACCCCAATTCCAAAGTTAGTCATCCTTGTATCCTCCAGTTATATACTTAAAAGCTGATCACTGCCACCCCCTTAAGCCAGGCCCCAAAGATCTGAGTCATCATCAACTCTCTTACTCATCATCCTGTGTTACTCATTCCTGAATCCTCTGAAATCCCACATTCATCATCTTCTTGCCAAACACACTACCATTATCCTGGCTTTCATCATTAGTAGATTTTATCACCACCCTAACCTTAAATGAGCTTCCTGTTTCAACCTACCTTTAGATTTTAAAGTTAACACACTAAATTTTCTAAAGTATGGCTTTGATCTTATCATTGTTCTGCTAAAAAAGTGTTTTTTTTGAGTAGTCATGGGGCTTAAACTCAGAGCCTGGACACTATCCTTGAGCTCTTTTGCTCAGGGCTAGCACTCTACCATTTTGAACCACAGCTCCACTTCCATTTTTTGAGTGGTTAATTGGAGATAAGTCTCATGGGGACTTTTCTGCCTGGGCTGGCTTTGAACCCTGATTCTCAGATCTCAGCCTCCTAAGTAGCTAGGATTATAGGTGTGAGCCAATAGCACCTGGCTCAAAAAATTTTTAGTAAGAGTTCTCCACTTACTAAAATGCAGAATTGTTCTCCAAGTCCAGGCAGGGCCTCTGGAAAGACTCCAGTATTGTCATGCTAAAACTTACCTACATTGTTTCTGATGCAAACCATAAGTCCAAGAAAATCAAACTACTCAGTGCATTCCCTTCACATAGAACTCTACCCTCAATCTGTCAAAATTCTCATGGCAGGTATCCCTCCTTCCTCTGAATACTGCAGTCCCCTCTTCAACACTCGATTTCGTGTGAAGAGTTGTTTATTGTCTATTCACTTAGAATAAAATCAGATCACACATATATTTATATCCCCTGGCAGATAGTATATAAGTGTCTATATCCTATCTATTATAGTGGGGAGCTACAGTAAATGTTTATTGAACTGAAGAAAAGATGAATTCTATGTCAGTTCTGACATACAACTATATGTAATCTTTTCATATCCAGAAACAAGCTAATGTATTGTCTGCATTTCACAGATGTCAATACAGTATGAAAAACAGGTTGATCAGTGAGAATCAAGTGTTGAGAACAACAGAAAAAAATTAAGAATTCTATTTTACTTGACTAGTACAAAAAATATGCATAAGACATGCAAACACTTGAAAACCGTGTACACTGATGGGGATTCTGGTTTGACATGAAGGTATCTACTGCTTAATAAAAGGCCAGCTGCAACCATCTGAATGAATTCTTTGGCTCATTTGCTATATATTTCTTTTAGAACATGACTTGTGTACAGTAGGTATAGTCTCTTGGGCCAATGCCTAAATATATTCTAGGTTAGCACTCTATCACACTATTCACATGCACAGGGAAACTGGAATTCTAAAGAAATCAGTTTATTTTTATTTGAAAAAAAAAACAATAAGCAAAAAGTTAATAATGAAAAAGCCCTAGGTAGTTCCCAGAAATCAGTAATAGAGTATCAACAGTCAATATGCTGAGAACTTCATCTGAAGGAAGGAAAATAAATAATCTGGAGATGTTTTACTTTGTTCAAAGAAAGAAGCAAACAGTGTATTGAAAGCACAATGAGAGGAGATGAATCCTGAGAGCTCAGATTTGCTTACATGAATCCAGCCCAGTGTGATGAGATTCTGCTGATCTTGTATGAGGAAAAGTTCTTCTTCATTTTCTGTGTTGCAATAATCAGACCCAGCACTTTGCTTGGGGATGAGAACGTGTGTGATGGTAAATTCATTCCTCATCTGCCAAAGGAGAAAACAAATCGTCACAATTCCCTGGCACTCTTAACCGTGTAAAGTTAAATATCTATGTGAAGGTCATTCCTATCCAGCATGACTTTCCTTTGTGCTCTCTGAATCCCCCACCTCAGTAGTTCACAAACTTAACTGCTCATGTCCATTGCCATGACTGATCCTGAGACCGACCCCAGAATCCCAGAACTCCATCTGATACACAGCCTGGGTAATCGTCACAGCCCTAGGGGCTACATCCAAACAGGTCTACTTGTGGTTCTTGAGGAGGTCCAGGTAAAGTACTATTTTTCTTCTTTGTTCATGTCTAAAGCAGTTTCCTTTTCACTGTTTAGTCCTTCTAATCCTTTAAGGCTCAGGTGAAGTCTATTCCATTTCATTCTTTGATGCAGCTGTTTAGGAATGAGTTCCAGTGCCTTCATCCAATGACCTTTACTGCCTCAAAATTTTTAGTGCTCATATTATACATTCTACTCAGTGTATCTTCCATTTCTCCAAGTAACTGAATATACTATGTGCCTACCATTTCAGATTCTCAGATTCTGCTACAAAATAGGTGCTCAGAACACAATATAATAATAATGATTGGGTCTTCCTAAGTTAGAATTAGGTGTTTCTAACTACAGCATTAAAGTCATTAGTTCAAGGCACACTGAAAAGCAACCAAATACAGAGTCACCAAATTCAAAGTGACTACATTATGCAGCCCATGGTTCCTTCTATAGAGTGCTTGGTGCACAGTAACTGTCCCTGGACACATCTTCTCTGAGACTCATAGGAGGTCAAGGGGGAAGAAACAGTTCAAGTTCAGTTTTTTTTTTTTTTTTTTTTACCAATTTTCCACAGAGAATTCCACACGTTTCTACTCCCCGGGCAGTGTTAGCACTGGCTAATTGGAGAAATTGTGGACACAGCCTTCCAGGTACCACCACATGGCGCAATCCATTGATTGTAGGAACTGTAATGGAGAAGGGGAAAAAGTCTGAGACCCTGGAGCTGAATCTTCCCAAGCAGTCCTCACAGCTGGCAGCCCAAGAGAGCAATGCTAAGTCATTAGGATACACAACCTTCAGGTGGTGAGTGGGCATCTATCTTAATGGTACTCAAAAATGGGCTTTAAAGTCTCTTTTCCAACTTCTTATCACAGCTGGCTGGGAGCTCTACAGATTAACTGTCAGCTTGCCTGGGTTAAGGAATACCTAAAGAACTGGGTATGTCTATGAGGGTGTTTCTGAAAGGAAACTTGATTGGTGTGTGCAACCAGACTGAGTAGGGAATAACTTTCCTTCATATTGATGGGTACTATACAATCAGCTGGGGGCCTAGATAGAAAAGGCAAAACGAAAGGAAATAATCAGAATTATAGGTTTCTTGGCCTTTGGGCTCTAGGACTTGACCACTGGCACTACAGATTCTCAGGTGTGTATCTTGAGACAGACACACAATTCACTTTCCTGATTCTAAGGCTTTTAGAAGAGGATTCAGCCATGCTAACAGTATTTCAGAACTATCACCTTGCAGAAAGCCTGTTATAGAATGTCTCAACTTTTATATTTATACAAGCCAGTCCCTCTAAAAGCTATAGGAAAATAGTGGCCTCTACCTGGACTTCAAAGGATGTTGTAGAGAGGCTGCAGGCTCAGGTCACAGGGGCAGAACTATCAAATAAAGTCTTCATTCAAGCAATGCTTTTTGGACTTATGGGAAAGGAGTGGCCTCTTGAGACCCTAGAACTATAGAGTCATCAGCATATTGCTTCAGCCAAGGAAAGCTATGGGCAGGAGACTCTACCCTAAGAGCTGCTGGGTGGGCTGGGCCCACCAGGGATAGGCTGCCTGAGACATGGAGGTCAAACACCTGACCACTGTGCTCAGGATATAGGCCTGGGCATCAAAGGAGATTATTCAACTTCAGACCTAAGGTCATTTTCTTCATTGGGTTTTAGACTTACTTAGGATCAGCCATTCCTTTCTTTTTGCCTATTTTTTCCTTTTTAGAGTGGGGCTGATTATCCTGAATCTTTCTAACCACTGTATTTTGGAAGTATATCATGTGTTAATTTTATAGGCTTACAGTGGGACACAGGTAAATTGTGCCTTGAGTTGCACTTGTATTTGATTTAGATGCAACTTTTAAATTAGAGTTGAATTGAGTTGATGCTATTAATACTTAAAGAAAAAAAAAACCAGGCTTTAATCATTCACACAAAGTCGGGCATCAGTTGTTCATGCCTGTAATCCTAGCTAATCAAAAGGCTAAGATCTAAGGATCACAGTTCAAAGCCAGCTTAGGCAGAAAAGTTTGTGAGACTCTTATGTCCAATTAACTAGCAAAAAAATTAGAAGTGCCAGTTGCGGGTGGCTCATGTCTGTAATCTTAGCTACTCAGGAGGCTGAAATCTGAGGATAATGGTTCAAGGCCAGCTTTCGCAGGAAAGTTTGAGAGACTCATCTCCAATTAATCAAAAGAAAACTGGAAGTGAGACTGTGGGTACAAGTGGTAGAGCACTAGCCTTGAGTGGAAAAGCTTAGGGACAGTGCCCAAGCTCTGAGTTTGGGCCCTACAACCTACAAAAAAAACAAACAAACACACAAGTAGAGCTATAGCTCAAGTGGTAGAGTGTGAGCTTTGTTAAAAAAGCCAAGCTCCATTACTAGCACATACACGGACAAAATCATTGAACAAGGGTAAACTACTACTTTTAAAAAGTCCTTGAGATATTTGAGAATTCTATGGTAGAATTAACAAAAAGTTGAACAAATAAATTCCCCATTTGAATGAACTTTTTTTTTTTTTAACATATCTCCTTTATCTTATTTATGAGTATCAAAGGAGTATGACTCTCAGGATGTATTCTTGATAATGGAAAATAAGTTACTTCTGGATTTACTTAGGCTTTTAGAAGAAAGTTTAAATGACAAAAGAACCCAAGTAACAACAACAACATCTGGTCTTTCAAGAAGACACTAACAAAGCAGTTCATAAAATCTGCTTCAGGATGCCAAGAATGGACCCAGTACCTGAACACAATGGAAAAGTCCTTTGAGAGTCAGCAAGCTAAGGGTAGGAAGCATCTTTACACATTTGACAGCAAAGCCGGAACTGCCACAGAAGTAACAAAGTCAGACCAGGAGACACAGTCACATGGCAGTCTGATGATGGTATCTAAGGATGATAAAGTTTGGCACAGTCATTTCCTTTAATTCAATAATCATGTACTAAGTACATGTAAGTGGACACTGTGCTCATTCCACAGGGACCACAAAAATGAGTATGACTCCAACCCTAAAATGTAAGACATTAAAAAATCTAGATATTGACAAATGACTGTGTATTATCAAATAAATGATCTAAATTGTATTAGTGATAAAGAGAGCTCTGGGAGTTTTACAGATAATAGAATCAATCTGAGTGAGGGAGAACTAGAAAAACTTCAAGAAAAGTAGGGAAGGCAGACAGAGAAGGGCAATGTAAACAAGAGTCTAGGGAATGTCCTAGAACATGTGCATCCAGCCTCCTCAGAACAGACTTATGGTACGAACAGTAGGTAGAGAGAAGTCTTTCGAGTAAAGGTGGCAAGGAAGGTTTTAAAGGCCAAGCACAAAGCCTAGCCCTCCTTCCTTTCTTATACTGTACTTGTACAAGGAGTTTCTATAAAGCTTATTTCTCTAAATGATTGCTTGACAGTTGATTCCAACTCTAAAATTCACTCTAGCATCTAGGTATACTTATCTTTACCCCATTCTTTTCCTCTTTTTTTTTTTTTTGTCAGTTGTGGGGCTTGAACTCAGGGCTTAGGTGCTGTTCCTGAACTTTTGCACTCAAGGCTACTACTTTGAGCCACAGCTCCACTTCCAGTTTTCTGGTAGTTAATTGGAGATAAGTCTTATGGACTTTCCTGCCTGAGCTGGCTTTGAATTGTGATCCTAAGTTCTCAGCCTCCTGACCAGCTAAGATTACAGGCATAAGCCACCAGTGCCCAGCTCCATTGTTATTTTCTTGACACAAATGGTTGATGCAAGGAGAAAAGACTGTCAGTAATTCTTCTGGGTGAACTGTATTATCACCCTGTATATACAGTGTTTATCTTTACCAAACTTTAAAGATTGGGAATGCTTTGGGGCAGAATAGCCTGCTTTATTTTTATTTTTAAAGTTGGTCATTGAAGTTCACAGTGGTTCTATACATTTCAAAATTCCTTTTACAAAAAGCCAACTGCAGTCTCTAATTCACAGAACATTTCAAATATTATAGAATCCTTAAAGATTGAGAGTCTGACTTTAAAGCACACTGTTGACTCTTCAGAAAATTAACCAGGGTTGAGATAAATTGTGTAAGTAAATACCACTTTTACAGGATAGCCAATGTGACAAGACACAGTATGACAGTATTTATCAAATAGGGCTCTGTGACCAAAACCTAGTAAGTGGGATTGTGGGGATACTCTTAATCTGAATCCCCAGAATGATGCCCTGAATGGCCGCAAAAGAGGTGGAAGGGGACAGCAATGGACTCACTACTTTCCGAGTAGCTCAGTGCTCCAGGTTTCAAGGACCTGTCCACCACTGGTGGCTGCATTGGCCTTCCAGTTGTGTTACAGCCTGAAGGTTGTGTAGATGAGACAGGTGAGGGTGGGCACACATCCAAGGAGGGCTTTTCCAAGTCTGGTACCAGCGGGCCACCAAGGCCAGGGTCCACCTTCCCAAATTCTTGTACAATTTTTAGTCTCTCTTTTTCTAGCTCCTGGTTCCGGATCATTTCCTCGAAGGCATGAAACTGTTCCTGTTCCAATTGTTGCTGTTTCTGTTGTGCTACCCTTTGTCTTTCCTTTTCCAGCTCTTGCTGCATGGCTATATTCTGGGCAAATTCCTCTGCTTCTTTTTTCTGCAAAGACAGAACAATTTACACCTCAGAAGAACAAGGATCTTCAGCAAGGAGAATTCCCAAATGTACTTCTGCTGTGGTCTGATTTCCCAATAAATAATTTGTGCTTCCTTTGATACATCAGTACCCATGGACTATAGTCACTACACTTTTCTACTGAGCCACAGAGTACCTATCTTCAAGGATAAAGTCCCAGTTCGCTCAGTGCCTCAGTATCCTAAAGCATATTTGTTGTTGTTGTTGGTCCTGGAGCCTGGGCGCTGTCCCTCAGCTCTTCAGCTCAAGGCTAGTGCTCTTCCACTTGAGACACAGTGCCATTTCTGGCTTTTTCTGCTTATGTGGTGCTGAGGAATCGAACCCAGGGCTTCATGCATGCAAAGCAAGCACTCTACCACTGAGCCACCTTCCCAGCCCAGCATGTTTTTCTTTATTGAAATCTTGATGCATCTTATTTTTCTGTACCCTGTGACCTCTATCATACACAGTTCTACTCTTAAACTGTACAAATGTATATATCCCAGGTAAAATAAAATAGAAATAGAACCAAATCCAAATCTATACCTGCTACGTCCAGGAACTCTTGTAGATTTTAACCCAGAATGAATCCTTGAAAATTTTTCTATGATCAGTTCAACACAGTGACATTTAAACTAACAAGAAACATCAAGTGAAAAACTCTAATAAAAGAAATTTTCACTCACTCAGCTCCTTAGAAATGTATGCTTTATAGCTATTCATCCTCTGCTGATTTTCAACACCAGACTGCAAAACAGAACCCAGCAGACAGCTACAAAATGACATGTAAAGCTTGCAGTGTGAACTGATGTCTGACAAGGGACCACTGCGATGTCCTGGGCATTTCTTCACATGCTTTAACTAAATCCCCTTAACAAGACTCAATTGAAGATAGGTGGAAAAATCAACTACTACAAACAACTTTAGATATAATCAAATGTAACCCAAGCCTCTAAAATCTATAGTCCCCAAAAAAATATTTTGGCGAGCATTTTCATTTCAGGTTTTTGCTCTAGATATAGCATACAGGCAATAAATTTCCTTTCCCTCAAGTCACCTTGGACAATTAAACCAAATATGTATTAGAATCCTCAGATTAACCACTGTTCTAGATGTTAACTGTCATATTAACATATTTAACACAGAATCTGTTAAAATAACAGTGCATTCCCGGAGCATAGCATAAGATACCAAAGTATTTTCCTCTGCTATTATATACTGACCTTTTCTTCATTATATTGTGCATATTCTTTGGTATATCGTTTTAACAACTCTGCCTTGAGCTCTTCTGCTTTTGGAAATGCAATCTCCTTTAATTTCTGAGATATAAAACAGAAACTGAGAATCAGGACAATTCTAATGCCATATAATTCACTAAACAAAAACAAGACATAAGTTGACACTGTCAACCATGTTTAAAAAATAACTTGAATTACCTATTACCCAGCCATTCTTGCTATTTCATATCTGCACTGAAGAAAAAGAGAGATGGCCTTACTTCCATCTCCAGGGCTCCATTTCTGCTCTGATTCAGAGACTAGAACTTTTTTTTTTTTTTTTTGGTCAGTCTTGAGGCTTGAACTCACAGCTTGGGTGTTGTCCCTGAGCTCTTTTGCTCAAGGTTAGTGTTCTACCACTTTGAGCCACACCACCACTACTGGTTTTTTGGTGGTTAATTGGAAATAAAGAGTCTCACAGACTTTCCTGTCTGGGCTGGCTTTGAATGGTGATTCTCAGATCTCAGTCTCCTGAGTAGCTAGGATTACAGGTGTGAGCCACTAGTACCCAGCAGAGACTATAACTTTGATCTTATGTCTGTCTATGCTGCTCTGAAGCTTGTAGATAGACAATAATGAAAATGAAGACCCACCTTTACTGTGTCTTTCTTTTCTGGAATGACAGATGATTTGTAATCTCGATGCTTTGGTAATTTCTCAATGAAGAGCCTAAGAAAACAGATCAGAATGATTATATATGGAGCGAATGACCAAATGTCCATGAGACCATAAGGCAATGTGCATGAAGAGTTTCTAGAGGTAGAGAAGAGACAACAAGGACATTTAGACAGGCCATGTTGCCTACTAATTCTATCCCTGGAATTAGCAAACAATATTGCCTTCTTCCAAACCAGATGTGCAGCAGCAAGCACCAGACCTTTAAATGAAAGAAAATGGTCAAACAAAATCCTAAACCAGACAGATAAACAAGCAAAGCCTATTCTGTACCCAAAATGTACCTGCAAAGAAAGAGATTGTGTGTGTGTGTGTGTGTGTGTGAATGATATGACAGGCTTTCCAAGGAAAGGGCCTCTGTAAAAAAATGTTCTTAAAAGGACAGTTTGGCAGCTTGGGTTAACAGAAGGTTAACCAAAAACCATGTACATTATTACTGTTATGACTGTTATCTCTGTAACTTTTATCTTATTTTTCATTTTTGTGCCAGTTCTGGGACTTGAATTGAGGCCCTGGGTACTGTCCCTGAGCTTTTATGCTCAAGGCAAATGCTCTACTACATAATCCAAAGCTCTACTTCTGGCTTTTTGGTAGTTAAGAGATAGGAGTCTCATGGTATTGCTGCCCAGGCTGGTTTTGAATGGTTATCCTCAGATCTTAGCCTCCTGAGTAGCTAGGATTATAGGCAGGAGGTACCAGCAGGTACCAGCAGGTACCAGCAGGGGATTATATTCTTTTAAAGAAAAAAAATATTCCTTTGTATCATACCAAACAGAGATACACTTAGCGCATGTGTTACAGTTACAGGACTGTATTATGTACATAACATACATTATTTATTAAAAAATATTCCTTTGTATCATACCAAACAGAGATACACTTAGTGCATGTGTTACAGTTACAGGACTGTATTATGTACATAACATACATTATTTATTATATGCATTATGATATTTGATAAAAAGGGCATAAATATCAGATGGTGGATTTTCTCTTTCAGTTTCTGTCCTTGGCTAAAAAGCTCAGTGGGGGAAAAAAACGAAATCAATTCCCAGGCCTCTTAAGATTTATGACATCTACTTAATGACAATAAAAAAAAAAACAATAAGAGAAGCTCTATGTGTAGTCTTTTTAGGAACCTCCATATTGCTTTCCAAAGTGGTTGAACACATTTACATTCCCACCAACAATGCAGTAGGGTTCCCTTTTAGCCATATTCCCTCCAGCATCTGTTTTTATTAGATATTTTGATTATAGCCATTCTAACTGGGATGAGGTAGAATCTCAATGTTGTTTTGATTTGTATTTCTTTTATGGCTAGAGAAGTTGAGCATTTCTTTATGTGTCTATTGGCCATTCTACAGAGAAGTCTCTCTTTAAGTCTTTAGCCCACTTATTAATGGGGCAGTTGTTTCTTTGAGGATTTGTTGTTGGGGGATTTAATTTTTTGAGTTCCAAGCATATTTTAGATATGAGACCCTTGTCCATTGTATGGCTAGTGAAGATCCGTGGGCTTTCTATTGATCTTACTTGCTATGTCCTTTGCCATGCAGAAGCTCTGCAGTTTGAGCTCCCCTATGACCCAGCAATCCCACTTTTAGGCATTTACCCAAATAATCACAAACAAGTCCATACGAAAGCTACCAGCACAACTATATTTATCGCAGCATTATTCATCATAGCTAAGATATGGAATCAACCCAGATGCCCCTCAGCAGATGAACGGATCAAGAAAATGTGCGATATATATATAATGGAATTCTATGCCTCCATCAGAAAGAATGACACTGCCCCATTTGCAGGAAAATATTATATTAAATGAAGTAAGCTAGACTCAAAGAAATATAGGTCCCATGGTTTCTCTTATCTGCAGTAACTAGTATATGCCTAGAACAAGCACAAGAGGTCAAAAGCTATGTACATATGACCATATAACCTGATGCTAAGCAAAATGAACCCCAAGATAGAGACACAAAAGATTTTAATCTTTCTTGTTGTTCTTTTTAATGTACTATGTGGTTTTTTTGTTTGTTTCTTTGTATGTTCTTTTCCCATGGTACAACCCCTGTCGTCACTGTATTTGATTCCTGTGTCCTGCATCTTGTATATATATTTTTCTAATTTGGGGAGGGGAAAGGAAATAACAAAATGCTAAAATAAGGATACAGGATAACCCATTGTAACAATGAGATGTACAGGACACTATGTTGAAAATGAACTTTACAACTTTGCTGGGCCGGGGAAGGGGGGTGGGGAGAGGGGTGGGGGGGGAGGGAGGAGTTGGGGAGGTGGGGAGGAAAGGGATGGTAGGGGAAAAACAAAGGAGAGGGTAACAATGCTTGATAGGAAATGGACTCATTACCTTTCTCATGTAACTGTAACCCCTCTGTATAGTATCTGTACAATAACAAATATTAAAAAAAAAACAAAATAAGTCCACTAACTTGCCACATCAAGAAAATGGCAAGCTCAGAATTTCTACACCAGCAAGTCAGCTCCAGAATCTGCTCTTAGCCACTGTGCTATACTGCCTCCACAGGTTCTTCGAATGTCTGAAACTGTTGGAGGGTTCTAAACAAATACATCTTTGAATAGAATGTTTTAATATATGGAAATCAAGAGGGTAGCTTGCACACAGCTCTAAGTACTGTAGTTAAGATAAATTTGTTTCTTCTTTCTGCCCATGGGGAGGAGTATATGGAGGAAAAAGACTCAGTAAGATCAAAGATGACTCCACCCAAACAAACCCTATTCAGGTCTATATTAGGCACATACAAATTTTATTTCAATCCAATCCAATCCAATTCACCTGATTTGCCACCTTAGGGAAAGATTAAATCTAAAACTAAAAGTGTTGTAAAAAAATCTTCCCTTCAGGAGGGCCTTATTGTTGCTATGCTCTTTGGTGCTGGTGACTTGACACTTTCTCACCTGACTGGGAGCATTATCTTAAGTACCTACTAATTTGGAGGTTTTATTCAATGAATTTAAATTTTGTTGCTAACAATGTCATAAAGCTTTACAGTATACAAACTTTTTTTTTTTGTCAGTCATAGGGCTTGAACTCAGGGCTTGGGCGCTGTCCCTAAGCACTTTTTGCTCAAGGCTAGAACTCTACCACTTTGAGCCACAGTGCCACTTCCTGTTTTCTGCTGGTTACTTGTAGATAAGAGTCTCACAGACTTTTCTGCCTAGTCTGGCTTTGAACCACGATCCTCAGATCTCAGCCTCCTGAGTAGCCAGGATTACAGCCATGAGACATCAGCGCCTGGTTTATAAACATTCTTTTGTCATTGATGCATCATCAGTCTACTGGTCAACCAATTTTTCTTTGTAAATCTGGCTTTTGTTTTTATAAGATGACTCAGGAAAATGTTATTTGGTATATAAGAAATTAAAATGCAAGCCAGGCATTGGTGGCTTATGCCGGTAATCCTAGTTACTCAAGAGGCTGAGATCTGAGAATTGTGGTTCAAAGCCAGCCTGAGCAGGAAAGTGTGAGATTCTTATCTCCAATAAATGGGAAGTGGTGCTGTGGCTCAAGTGACAGAATGCTAGCCTTGAGCTGAAGAGCTGAGGGAGAGTGCACAGGCGCAGAGCTCAAGCCTCTCAACTGACCAGAAAAAAAGAAGAAGAAGAAGGAGTAGAAGGAGAGGAAGAAGAAATTGAAGTGCCTTTTAAAATGGAAAAAAAAAACCAACCTTCCATTCATGGAAAAAAATGAAATTGTTTTGAGTTCTATATTTAAAACCATTATAGAGTCATTTGTTCAAAGTAAGAATATTAAGTAAGACATAGTTCTTATATTCTAGAGATTTATAATTCAGCAAACTTCCTCTTGGGCCCAAAGATCAAGGTATATATTTACTACCTTCAGCTGGCTGAACATGCTTGGTATTGAAGCCTGCATCAGTCATGAAAGCACTTCTGCTCTCAGTATACAACTACACAGTATACAACTACACGGTAAACTTCCTGAGGCAGGGATTTCTGTGTTTTATGCTACACACACACACACACACACACACACACACACACACACACACACACTAATGAATACCAATCTAATGAGCACTAAACTAATGAAAAATAGAAGGGAGGGGAAATAGAATGGATGACTAACCATGCATGCAATGGGAGCAAGTTTACAAGTAAAGAAAACACTCCCAGAAAGACCTTTTCAAAACATATAGTGGGCACTATAACCCATTACCCTTACTGGTGGTCACAGCATTTAGCAGTTGGAAGAGCAGGTTCTAGAGCCACTCTTCCTGGGCTCAGATGCTGGCTTTGCAATTTACTAGCTGTGTGACCCTGGGTAAGTCACTTAATCTCCCATTATCAGTTTCTTCACACACATAAATTATATACATGGAGACAAACTAGAACTTCGTGATACATGGAGATAATAAAAATAAAGTTAACAGCACAGTGCCTAGCACACAGCCAACACCTGCCACATGCTTCTTATGGTTATTTTTACTAGCAGATGAGCAAACAAAGAAATGTGAACAAGAATAAGCATGAAGATGCTTATATCAGAGCTAGAAACTTTCTAGGCATAGAATAGCAGTGGCCCAGATGTATACTATTCACTAGGACAATATCTGGTTGCAGCCTAGAGAGAGGAAATGTACCAGAGTAAACCAAGTTTAATGGCAAAAACATAAGCAAAACAACCTAACAGAACAAAGAAAAAAGAAAAAGATGAATGGAAAATACAAAAGGCAAGTAAACATATAAAATAGTGTTAAATGCCACTTACTATGAAACTCAAATTAGTATGACATAATTTTGCAACAGAGTGACATTGGCAAGGCTTAAAGACTGATTTATACTTGGTGTAAATAATGGTGTAGGGAAATGGCTATCTTTATACACTATCAGAAAGATTGAAAACTGATTACAACCTTTTTTTAATAGAGGGAAAATGAGAAGCAATTATTAAAAAATTTAAAAACTGTGTATATTCTTTAAGCTCACAATTTAACTTCTAGAACTTATCTAGAGACTGTCAGCAAATGCAATGTCATATATATAAGACTATTGAACCTAGAACTGCTCACAAAAGTAGGAAAACAAAACTAAATGCCCATTAACATGAGATAATTTAATACATTATGGAATACCCAATGTGAAAACAACGTAATCATTCACTTATCCATTGAAAAATTTATTGGGCATCTACCATGAATAAGGTCATGAATTATTCTAGATAAGAAGAATATGGTGGTAAATGACCTAGTCTGTTTTTTCCCACTTCGGAATGTATATTACAGTGGAAAAACAAACAATATACAAAACAAAAGATTAATAGGACAGTGATAGAGGAAGGGAGAAATTTTAGGTAGAGCAGCTAAGGAATGCATCAGTAAGAAGGTGGTATTTGAGCAAGGGACTGGAAGAGGATAAGCTATGAAGAGATTTAGAGTAAGACTGCTTCAGGCAGAAGGAATAGCCAGCTCTGAGTAAGATGGCTCAATATGTGCTCATATAGACAGACGCTATTCTTAAGAAAGCAAGCTGAAGAACAGGATACAGAGTATAATCCACTCATGCACATGAGTTTCTTTGGTCTCCTCTGGTGGATAAGATTTCTCTTACCACTTTATTAATTTTCTTAAAAGCAATTAATTCAAAAGTTAAGCAAGAATTCTATAATATGAATGTAATAAGGATTTTCATCTCATTTCTTGCAGTCTTGAAATTTAATCAGCAAAGCATGATCACAGGTGAAACTTTCTTCAGTCTAGAAACCCTAATCCCAGCAAACACTTTCAACACAGGTGACAAGTTCATTTTCAGAACAGAGGATTTGTGTTATAGCAGCCTCCCACAGCAAATAGGAACTGCCTGAATACTCCAAGTACCTTCTTTGTAGCCTAGCTGATGACCATAAAAAGCTGCGAAAGAATCCACTGCCTGTTTTATTGTCTGTGCTCATCATGAAAATATGTACTGATTTAATATGCTGAAGATCTTTCTTCTATACTGGGGTCTACAAAAGGCAAAGCATTCCTTCAGCAGGGAAACTACTGAGAAGGGAACTATGTCTGAGATCATTAAGATGCCTAAACTGCTCCAGGAGAAATGACAGACATGCCTTTTAAATGTTGAAACAAAGTATCCACAAAAGGTCTAGAAAAACTATTCTCAATAGTGGGGGTAGAAGAGTGGTGAGGTCCATGCCTACTCTCTCCACTCTCTCCTTCGCTGTAGTAACTGGCACAGTGAGCCACTGTCACTGATAGGAATATACCAAGTAAAATATGATAAGAAAACAAGCTGAGAATCGCTGAGTTAAAACTTCTTTGCAATTCCTGCTTGTCAGTTCACAGAATCAGAATCAGAGTCTTGAAAGCAGATGCCAGAAAAATGAAGTTAGCTCTATTTATTGCTTTAGCCCAAGCCAAACCATGGAAGCCTCAAATTAACCCTCAAATTCAACAAATCAAGTATAAACTTCCAAACCCTCTGCCCATAAATCTCCCTGAGGCCTCGCTCATCCTAGTAAATGAGCTGTAATCCCCTCATACGGAAGATTTTTTTAAAAAAGTAATTTCTTAAGCATCCAAGTCATCCATGTACTTTGTGTATGTGTTGCTGGGGATCAAACCCAGGACCTTATACAAAGTAAACAACCACAACCGCTCTACCAGTGAGCTACTATATCCCAGCCACACAAGTACTCTTCCTCTTCCCCCTTCCTTCCCTCCTTCCCTCCCTCCCTCCCTTCCTTCCTTCCTTCCTTCCTTCCTTCCTTCTTTTTCCCCCTCCCTCCTTTTCTCCCTCCCTCCTTTCTTTCTTTCTCTTTCTTTCTTTCTTTCTTTCTTCCTTCCTTCCTTCCTTCCTTCCTCCTCTTCCTCTTCTCTTCTTCATCTTCCTCCTCCTCTCCTTTTTTTTTTTTTTGTGCTCATACTTGCCTTGAACTCAGAGCCTTTGTGCTTTTGCTCAACTTTTTGCTCAATCAGTGCTGGCACTCTACCACTTCCTGCCTTTTTCTGGTTGATTAGATAAGAGTCTTGGGATTTTCTACTCAAGCTAGCTTTGAATTCCAGTCTTCAGGTTTCAGCTCTGAGTAGTTAGGATTTAGATAGGAGCCACCAGGACCCAGCTCACACCTGTAGTTTTTTATTTTATTTTTTTGAAAAATTCAAAGATTTTTAAATTATATTTTTATTATCTTTAAGTAGTTGTACAAAGGGATTACCATTCAAACACATGTTTTTTTTTGGGGGGGGGGTCTGGTTGTGGGGCCTGAACTCTGGGCTTGGGTGCTGTCCCTCAGCTCTTCACCTCAAGGCTAGCCCTCTACCACTTGGGCCACAGCGCCACTTCCGGCTTTTTTTTTCTGCTTATGTGGTGCTGAGGAATTGAACCCAGGGCCTCATGCATGCAAGGCAAGTGCTCTACCACTGAGCCACCTTCCCAGCCCTGCCTGTACTCTTAATGTTATTTTGTTCTTGCTTGCTTATGATGGCTGGTGCTCTGCTACTTGAGCCACCTCCAGCCTGTCCTTTTGCTAGCTAATTGGCGATCACTATGTATCTAAAACCTAGTGCAGTGCCTAGTAGATTGTAGATACACTCAATACATGTTTGTTGAATGAATACAATCCTTGCTCTGAAGGTATTCTCTATATAAGGCAGTAGGACTCAGAAGATCCTTCATAAAATACCTGATAGAAAAAGCCTATGAAGGGGCTGGGAATGTGTCTTAGCAGTAGAGTGCCTGCCTTGTGTGTATGAAGCCTTGGGTCCATTCTTCAGTACCACATAAGCAAAAAAAGCCAGACGTGGCACTGTGGCTCAAGTGGTAGAGTTCTAGCCTTGAGCAAAAGAAGCTCAGGGACAGTACCCAGGCCCTGAGTTTAAGCCCCAGGACTGGCAAAGAAAAGAAAAAAAAGCCTATGAATTTACTGAACTTTTTCAACTAGTGAGTGATTCTCTAGAGAAACTGTGGTCTTAGGTTTTATTTTGAGAAAACAATCTAAAAGATAGCTGGAATATACAAGAATACTACTATTTCATCTAGCAGTAGAGTAGGTATATAAAGAGGTCAACAGCCAAAGAAACTTTGTAGGAAAATAAATTTTGTGCCTAAGAATAAAAAACTCAAAACAGTAAAGGGAAACAAAAATATAAATTTTTATTCTAGAAAAACATCAACACTGGGCTGGGTGCTGGTGGTTCACACTTATAATCCTACCTACTTAGAAGGCTGAGATCTGAGGATCGAGGATTTGGGCAGCCAAATCCAAGAGACTCATCTCCAATTAAGCAGCAAAAAGCCAGAAGTGGGGTGGCTCAATTAGGAGAATGCCAGCCTTGAATAGAAAAAAGCAAGAGCACAACAATAAGGCCCTGAGTTCAAGCCTCCTGCCTCAAGATGCATTTGACAATAGAAAGCACCACATACACACACATGCAATCAACACTGAGACCACAATGCAAGGCATTATGGTTTTAATATATCACCAGAACTTTGAGTAAACAGGCAATAATTATAAAGCTAAAAACAAAAAGGAACTAGCATTTATCTTTTTCCACTCTAAATTTATAACAGGTGAAAGACTTTACTCTTCCATAGTTTTCCTTAAAGAATTCTTAACTGGAGTGATTTTGTACCTCAGCATTAGCTAACATCTGGAGACATTTTTGGTTGTCAGAGCTGGGAAGGGGGTAAAAATCCAGGATGCTACTGTAAACATCCTACAACATACAGGATAGCTCCAGAATAAAACAATTCTTCACTGCCAAAGTTAGAAATCTTCCTTAAGAGGAAATGTGATAAAAAAAACTTAATGTGATTAACTGATACACATATTTCTGTCTGGGAGGACAAATACAGAACTAGTAAGAGTGATGTCTCTGGGGAAGGGAACTGAGGATTGGAAGAAAAGATTTCAGAGAAAGGAAATTTACTTTTTCTTTTTTTGGTGCCAGTCCTGGGGCTTGAACTAGAGGCCTGGGCCTGGGCACTGTTCTTGGGCCTTTTTGCTCAAGAGTACAGCTCTATTTCTTGAACCACAGCTTCACTTATAGCTTTTTTGGTAGTCAACTGGAGATAAGAGTCTCAGGGACTTTCCTCCTGGGCTGGCTTTGAACCTCAATCTTCAGAACTCAATCTCCTGGGTAGTTATAATTACAGGTGTGAACACCAGCACCTGTAATTTTTTAACCTTCTATACTTTTTGGTGCTTTCTGAATTCCGCAATGCATGTATATATTGCCCATTCAAAAACACAAGGGGTCAGGGATATAGCTTAGTGTAGAATGCAGGGCATTAGGCTCCATATTCAGAATCAACAAATTAATCTAACTAAAAAATAATGTGGCTTATGTTTATAATCTCAAAAGACTAATTTCAACTCACAGAACATTATGAAATGGAAAGCCAAATATCCTGTTGTCAAATGCATCTTGAAGCAGGAGTTACAAAACCTGGGTTTTGTCACTCCAAATTGGAACATGATCAACTCTGAGCTTGCTCCCTCCTATGAAGAATGTTAGGATAGCATGCCCTACTCAGTACACACAGACCTGTGAGGATCAATGAAATCATTCAGCTTAAATAACTCACGAATTACTAAGAGCCATGCAAACAGATGCAATTACTTTTTATACATCTTGGAATTAAAGAACAAGACTAGAAATGACAAATAAGATCTTTAGCATTATTCCTTTGCTAAATCATGCATCATTCTTTGTCATTGGGGCTTTAGGAATTGTTCTGTTAGTAGTACTGAGATCTTCTAGTTTTGCTGCCTACTCTATGATGATGAACAACTCAAGAGGAAGATCTTCCTATGAGCCATACAAATTGTAAGCAGTCCTTAATTATTTTCATTATTATGGTAAAGATTAAGAAGAAAAAAATTCTTATATTACTCTATTTTGTACAAAATAAACAGAGATAAGGAATTTGGTATTTGGGATATTTCTACTATAATGCCTGAATAGACAAAGCACAGTAAAAGCACTCAATATATAACAAGTCCATAACTACCAATTCTTTTGCCTGACAGCTGGTACAGGCATAGGCCAAAGAGCTAAGTCTCTTACTCATGAAACTATGACTCATGAAAACAACTCCTTCAGTACTCATGTCTTTGAATGACAAGGACAATCAATATGTAGGAACTGTTAGAAAAACAAATGATTAATACCGAATATGTTGTAAAGGTCTCTACTTTTAGCAATTATGAGAAGAATAAGTGAGCACAAGGGCAGAATAAGTGAGACATCAGCCACCAGAAAAGAAAAAGGAAACTGTAGGTGTCTTACGTGATATACTTGTTATACAGGATAAAGGCATGTTCAATGTTGCCTTCCTCAGAGTAAATGGATGCCATTCGAATAATCTCAACTCCAGAGCGGAAGTATCGACGGGGTGGAATGTCTTCATTCACTTCCACAGCACTCCCCAATAATGAGAGGGCCCTCACCCGGTCTTCGGGTGGGAGGCTCATGTCTCCATGGTCAGACATCAGGATAAAGAGGTTCTGAGACAGAAACAAGAAAAGAATCAAAACCATGGGTCCCATCATCCCTGCAGTCTAGCACAGAGTGTGTTTATCTCATAAACCTCTTCCTTAAGAAGAAAGTACAAGAAAAAATATATCATATGCTGTGAGCCAGATAAAATAGTCTCTTTCTTATAAAAAGGTTTAGACCCTCTGAATAATTTTGAGATACACAACAACCATATATGAAAACAGCATAAAGAACCTACATGAAAGCTGTATTAGGGGTTGGGGGAGGGCAAGGGGAGACAGACTGGTTCTGTTGGGAGGAGGGTACTAGCAAGAAATGGTTAAGGATAAAAGAGGATGAATATAGTTAAAAACATTGTTGACATCCATGAAAACAGTGAGATCTGTTGAAATTTTATTAGGAAGGGGTGAGGGCATAAGCGATAATGATATAGGGAAGAGAGACTGGCTAGAGTTTATTGTATGCATGAGTGGAAATGCCTCTATGTAATAGCCCCTTGAATAACTAACATTTGCTAATTTTTAAAAAAGGCCAAAATCCTCAAGGTAGCCTAAATAATTTTGAGAAGACTGGCAGACTGGAAAACCCAGTCTTGTGCCATAATTAGGTAGTATCAGAATATAATTACAATAGGCCACGGTGGGTTCGGTTCTGCCCCTCAATTCTGCAATCCTCTATTATTAGGAGAACTTGCCTAGAGCACTATGAGTATAAGGATAGTATCTTCTATTTTTCTAATAATTTCTTCTTTCAACTACCTACTACTTCCACTTACTCCAGTACTTGGAAGAGTGCAGTCAGTGGAGTTTCATGAGGATTCAGTGATTTCAAGTTTGATCATTTTTATTCAGCTGAGAGTAACTGACATTTTGGGTGTGGGGGGGTATACATTTTCATATTTGAATACAAAGTTAACCAGGGTAGCAGTTCTGGGAATGAATGTTCACAATCAGAGCTCTGCCCATCAAACCACTATTCCACACAGTATGCAATATTATTCACTATTATCAGAACAAGATATTTCAATCTCGAAGACAAAAGCTCATCTACCAAAAAACTAAGCACTTCTGAATAATACAAGGACACAAAGGTACCTTAAAACTGGAGAGGGTGACACCTTACTCTGGGTGTTTTCTTTCCCTGAGCTCCAAACTCCAGTAATCCCACAATCGTTCTAGATACCGCTGCTGTTAGAACCAGATCTCAAATGCCAGTAAGTTACCACCATTCTCCGTAATTTCCAAAGGAATCTGGGTTTTTTATACACTGAATTAAAGTCCTCTATAACCAACGTGCTCTAGGATGTACAGACTATAGAATTCACAGCCCCATGGAAACTGCTCTCATGTCTTTTCTATACTTTACTCTTCTCCAATAGGCGAGCTTTTGCTCGTCAGGATTCCTGACCAGGAATCCTCACGTCAGTCTCCCTTGTTTAACCACTACTTTTCCGCCTTCTAATCTAATCATTCCCTCAGACAGATAGGTTTCCATATTAGGGCCACATTTCCTGCACGAAGCTTCCCATGAAAACATCCTCATTAACAGCAAAGGCTGGGAATGCTAAGGATGCAGAGGCACTACATCTCTCCCAGCGCAGTCTACTAGAGTTAACTGAGACAGATGCTCCCCGGCATTTCTCCCTTTAGGAAGAAGAGCCTGTGGGTCGAGAAGGGAACCCCTTTCCCACGGGTATAGAGCAACACGCCAGGGAGGAAATGCAGCACCCACAAACAACAGGAGAGGGTGGCGAGGAAGGCTGGCCTGGAGAAAGGACGAGCGGAGGTGGAGCACGTCCTGCTGAGCGAGGTCTACCGACAAGTGCTTGAGGTGCCCTTCCTGAAGCGACCCAAGCCCCAACTGCCTATCCCGGACAGAATCCTCGGAGGTTTTCAGGAAGTGCTGGGCCTGGCAGGTGGAGGGGGGCGGGCGGGGGAAGCCCGGCAGGCGGGAGGGACCCGAGCCTTCGGGTGCCCGGCGCGCAGCGGACCTGGAAGAGGCTCGTGGGGGAGGAGAAGGCTGCAGGCCCCACTCACTGCGGCTCAGTCTCACTCACTCACTGGCTCGGTCTCATCACACTCACAGCCCCTGTCCCACCACCTTCCCGGGACCCCCTTCCCACCTTTCCTGAAGGATGACACTCGCGGCTTCCGGAAACGTCACTTCCGGTGCCACGCCACTCCCACCAGGCTGTCAATTATACTCCTTAGGATTTAGGACCCGGGCGGGGGGGAGGAGGGGGCGGGGGGAAGAGATGAGGAACTGGTGGGTGGGGCTATAATCGTGGCCTGCGGAAAATTCGGCCAATGGAGAGCGGGTTCTGAAGCGGCCTCCTTGGTAAAGGAAAAATAAACCCGGAAGAGAGCCGGACAGAATTACTAAAGGAACCGGGGAACAAACTATAATGGAGGTAGGAGTTTCCTGACAGTTCAAACTCCTGCTTCCATCACATAAGAACGTCGTATTCCAAGAGGGCGTGCAGATCCAAGCGCAGCTGCAGACAACTAAACCAACTGGAGAGAAGAAGACTCGACATGTTCAGTTTGCGTGTGTCACTTTCTACAAAAACTAGCAGTCTGAGATACTATGCAATAGGTTCATTGCTTATAAACAAACAGACTAACTCTTTAAAATCAAAGCACCTATATACCCTGTATTGAGAATAAGTTTAATCTTTTAAGGATTAGTAGACAAAAGCAATGGACACACACACGCACACGCACGCACGCACAACTTGTGTGACACAGTTCCTGTCCCTGAGTCTAACCAATGTGGTTATATACTCGAAATGCAAAGGGGAACTTTCTGCATGTCGGTGTGTGTGAGTTTGAGTAATTTTTTCCCCCAGTAAGATTTGACTTGTCTTTGTGTTGCTGAAGTTGGAAATCAGGGTCAGACACATGCTTGCACTCTACCACTGAGGTACATCTACAGCCCCATAAGGTTCTGCAATGCTTCAACTCATTCTGTCTTAGGAGAATTTTGTCACTACTCTGAAACTTTTTTTTTTGCCTGTTGTGGGGCCTGAACTCTGGGCCTCGAGCTCTTCAAGGCTAGTGCTCTACCACTTGAGCCACAGCATCGCTTCTGGCTTTTTCGGCTTATGTGGTGCTGAGGAATTGAACCCAGGCGCTCATGCATGCAAGGCAAGCACTATACCATTGAGCCACCTTCCCAGCCCCTACTTTGAAACTTTTACGTTGGAATTATTAGCTGAAATCCTTTGAAAATACTTCAAATTGAGGTTACTGTAAAAAAAAAAAAAAATCAGTAACATTGCCACAAATCTGTGGTTTGGGGCGCCACCTGTAGTTTGTTCAAAGACTTGTCACCGGGAAAAATAGCCAGGAAGAAGTTTTTATGCATGCCTGGAAAGCTCTTTATTATGTACACATAATTGAAATTAATAATTAAACTGTAAATGGTAGCACATGCTTATAATTCCAGCGCTTGAGAGTTAAGGCAAGAGAGGATCATGAATTCAAAGGTAATCAAAGCTACATAGATTCTGTCTCAATTTTTAAAAATCATTCTAAAATTGCTTTAATGTATACATGAGGAATCTTGTTTTCTTTTATTATCCGCTAATTA
Source organism: Dipodomys spectabilis (assembly GCF_019054845.1). NCBI lineage: Eukaryota > Metazoa > Chordata > Mammalia > Rodentia > Heteromyidae > Dipodomys > Dipodomys spectabilis. Next base: position 2,960,271 of record NW_024870939.1, on the reverse strand, counting down.
ACTGTGAGGTACATAATTTATTTTCTAATAATTAAAAATCCTTGTCTTAGGTAGGCAAGCCATTCTCTAAGTCACAAATTTTAAAAAGTGTTAAATGACATAAGAACCTGTAGGATTCTCTGAATGATACATTTAAAAATATTTGGTTTATGTACACCTTTTCAAAAATACTGACTTATGACTAGACAATTTAAAGGGGGCATTAAAACTTGTACATCATCATATTTATACAGTTGGAAAAAAAAGTTGTCAGCTATTCAACAAATTTTTATTAATGACCTATTAGGTGCCAGACACTGTTTAAATTCCTGGCCACATACCAAGAAACAAAGTAGGCAAGAAAATTCCCTGCCCTCCTCTAGTCCCACCAAAAAAGAGGATATCTACAGTGAAGGATCTTACATTCTAGTGATGGAGAAGAAATTAGCATGATAAAGTGAATTTGCATGATTTTATCATAAGGTTCAAAGTACTACAGGGAAAATGAACCCTGGTGAAGAGAATCAAACTGAGAAAAAGGAGAAGCACAGAGAAAACAAGTGAGAAGAGCATTCCAGGCTGTGAGAACAGCAATACACAGTGTAGGGCAACAGTCAGTGAACCAGTAGTCCGTTTTTATAAATAAGGTTTTATTGAAACACAGTCATACACATTTATTTGCCTATTTTCTGTGACTACTTCCATACTTCAACCACAGAGTATAATCATTAAGAAAGAGACAATATGGACCCAGAAGGATAGAGTGTTATGAATTCATGTGTGAGTTTCTGTTAGTAAGTTGCTCATAGTTTCAACGTGAGGTCCATTCCTTTGAATGATGCTGTATCTTTTTGAAACTTTGTTTTTAGCAGTAGCTGTGATAAAATGGAGGAAATGAAAATCAGTGTGAAACAGGAAATACATCTATCAGAGTGCAATTTGATTCCAAAGTTTAAGAAAAAACAATGGGCATATATATCCCATTATGAGTAAAGTAGAATTTTTTTTTAAATTTAAATGTATTATTTTTAAAATGGCTACTGATTACAGCATTGCATCAATATCCTGTGGCTGCTCTACCAATTTTCCAGAAGCTTGCTAGTCAGGAGCTGGTGGCTCATGCCTGTTACTATCATAGCTACTAGGGAGGCCAAGAGAAAAGGTATCACAGTTTGGAACCAGCCTAGGTAGAAAAGTTCAAGAGATCCTGCCTTGGAAATAGTCAGCAAAAACCAGGACTGGGCTGGGTGCCAGTGGCTCACACCTGTAATCCTAGCTACTCAGGAGGCTGAGGTCTGAGGATTGCAGTTCAAAGCCAGCCCAGGCAGGAAAGACTGTGAGACGCCTATTTCCAATAAACCACCAGAAAACTGGAAGTGGTGCTGTAGCTCCAGTGGTAGAGCGCTCACCTTGAGCTGAAGAGCTGAAGGACAGCACCCAGGCCCAGAGTTCAAGCCCCACAACCGACAAACAACAACAATAAAAACAAAAACCAGGGCTGGCAGTGTGATGTACCAGCCAAGGGAGCATGAGGCCCAGAATTCAAACCCCAGTAGACTCCACCCCTCTCCCCCCAAAAGGATATACACATAGGGATCATACTGCCAACTAGGATAATTTTTCTCAAGATCTTTAATTCAGTAAAGTCTGCAAAAATCCCCTTTTCCAAATAAGATATGGTTTATGGCTTCCAGGTATTGGGACCTGGTTTCTTTGGAAGGTCATTATCCAGCCTGCTACAAGCATAAGTCCATAGAAAATTGTTAAAACCTAACTCCTTAATGAATGTGAATGTTACTTATTTCTTTTGACCCAGGAGTAAAAGATCACAGGCTCAGTGAACCTATTAAGTTTGGAAACTATTAGGTTGGAAGGCTATTGGAATAATTCAAGTAGGGTGAGGGTTTATACTAGAACAGATATGGAGGAAAGGATTAGAAAGTGGACAGAAAGAGGACAGGTGATATCTTGTGTATTCAATTGGAGGGAAAGGTGAAAGTCCAATAACTTCAAAAGTTTCTGGCCTGAGCAACTGGAAATACAGAATGACTATTTACTGAAATAAAAAAAACTGCATATATAGGATGTTTCTGGAGGAAGCAGAGGACAAAGTGGAGTTTCAGCTTTGTTTAGAAAGATAAGAAAGAAAAGGAAAAGGAACACATTTAGGAGTAGGGCTCTCTTTCATATTCTCAATTGGCCCAGAAAGCTTATTATTTCCCAGAGTGGCTAGAGGCTCCCTTCTGTACCCCACCTATGATCCATAAGGTTATTGAGTTTTGACTTATCATTCAAAAAACCAGTTGAGCAAGTACATATACAAGATGTCACGTTAGTCAGAGGGGGCTCAAAAAGCCTTGTCAGTACTTTTTCCGTGTGTGTGTGTGCGCGCGCGCGTGCATGCGTGCGCGCGCGCGTGTGTGTGTGTGTGTGTGTGTGTGTGTGTGTGTGTTTGGTACTGGGGATTTCCAGGGCTTTTGAGCATGCTAGGCAAGTGCTCTACCAATTGAGCGAAATCAATAGCCATTTTCTTTATATTTTGTTTTTGAGAAAGGTTCTTACTACCTTGACCTAGTCTGGTCTGAAACTCCATAATCTTCCTGTCTCTGCCTGTTGGGGAGCTGGAATTATGGAAAGGAACTCCACCAGCTTCATGATCCTAACTAGCTTAGGAAAAATGGAACTCTGCTTCAAGGGGCTGAGAACAGTAAAACTCAAGTTTAAAATAATAGTAGGATTTAAGTAATGGTAGAATAAAAAGGATTTCTGAAAAATAGGTGACTCATTCACTGTTGTAAAAATAGATCAAATGAAAACTCATGAGGAACATTTACCAAATGGTAGAGAACAGTTAAAGCCATTGCAAGAGTATGGGACAAACCACTGCAAGTAAGCACCATACACTACTGGCATCAGCATTTGCACCAAAGCAAATGGCAGATAGGAGGCCTTCAAATTGTCATTACATGTCTGCTGGAAGCATTGTGGGCCAGTTTGAAAAGAGCAGATAGAATTGTGGGTGATTTGCTGGGTCCCAAAGTGAGCTTAGTTAATTATCTATGAGTTCCACATGTGTAGCTTCAACTAACCTCTGATTTAAAAAATATTCAGAAAAGCAGGGATCCTGTAGCTTGTAATTCTAGCTATTCAGGAGGCTAAAATCCGGAGAATCACTGTTCAAAGCCAGTGCAGGCAAAAAAGTCAGAGGCTATGTCTCTAATTAACCCAGCAAAAAGCCAAGGTAGAGGTGTAGCTCAGGAGATAGAGGGGCAGCTGAACAAGCAAGTTGAGTTCCTGAGCTGAAGTCCCAGTTTCTCTCTCTCTCTCTCTCTCCCTCTCTCTCCCTCCCTGCCCCCCCCCCCACAAATGTGTGTAATCATAACTAAGCACTGGTAGCTCACACCAGTAATCCTAGCTACTCAGGAGGCTAAGATCCAGAGACACTCAGTTCAAAGCCAGCCTGTGTAGAAAAAAATCTATGAGATATGGCTCAAGTGGTACAGTGCCAGCCTTGACCAAAAAATGCTAAGTGAGATTGCAAGTCACTGAGTTCAAACCCAGAATTAGCACACAGACACACACACACACACACACACACACACACACACACACACAATGCAATCATAAAAAGAATAAAGGGCTCTCACATTTTATACAGCACGAACCCTGAATATAGTTTGATAAGTGAAAGAAATCATATATAAAAGGTCATAGATTGTATGTCCCATTGAAATGAAATATTAAAAAAAAGTCAATAATGAGATCAGAGGCTGTCTAAAGGAAATGATTTGCTAAAAAGAAATGCTTTTATTTACTTATTTTTGGTGGCGGGTGTACTAAATGCCACTGAAGCGTAAACTTTGACGTCGTAAATTATATCTCAAGAACTAACTTTTTACATGCAATTGACTAATTATCCGATGACGACCACCCTCCACCCTATCTCACCCCACTCTATGGCTTTCTTGTCCTCCCACAGTATCCACCGCCCGCTCTCCCCTCCAGCAGCACCTCAAGGCACTTACGCGGTTGCGCACAGGCTTGGAGGGCAACTCACTGCGCAAGCGCGAACGCTGATCTTCATGGCCAAGAATGGACACATCGGAGTTTTCACGTGCTGTTTGGTTGATGGCGAAGGTTGGGGAAGGCGGAACCCACCAGGATGAGCGGAGGAGGACGCGGCGGATCATTTAGTATTTAGATGCTTGATTATGCCCACTCGGAAGCTCCAGATGCTGTGCTGTGAAAGCCTGGTTGGCCAGCCAGGAGGCACTTGTCGTATCTGAGGACTTCAGAGACTCAGCCCTCGCATGGAAGAAGCCTTGAACCTTTGCGTGTAGTGTGATCCTGGCCCACAGCTGAAGCTCACTGGTCAGGTGGAATGGTGATACGGGCTTTGTGTGTTTGAAGGTTAAGTGAGGCAGCTCATCGTGCTGCTCGGTGCGTGAGTGTTGAATCAACGTTGATGGATGTTCAGGCCATGTTCTGGGTGGACCTCATGCTGCGTTAGTTCAGTTGGTTAGAACCCACGTTAACCGTTGCCCCCAGGATAACGGTGAACGCTGGCCTCTCCTGTGGTAGATTTCTCATATTATGTTTTCATCTTTACCATTTCTAATCCTAGATAACTCAAACATGGTAGATTTATACTGAATCTTTTAAGTGTGTGTGTGTGTATGTATCCATGTCAGTACTGGGGCTTGAACTCAGTCCAGGGTGCTCTTCCTTACATTTTTTTGCTCAAAGTTGACGCTCTGCCACTTGAGCCATAGTACCACTTCCAGGTTTTTACTGGTTAATTAGAGAAAAGAATCTTGTGCACTTGTCTGCCCGGGCTGGTTTCAAACTTCAGACCTAAGATCTCAGCCTCCTGTGTAGCTAGGATTACAGGTGTGAGCTATTGGCATCCAGTTTTGAAAGTGTTTTAGCTGGTGGGTTGTGAGATATAAGGCTATTCTCTATGAGAGATTTAAAAAAAAAAACCTAGACTCATCTGCCATTTTTAATATCTTCTGTTTTATTTTCTGAACACCACCTCAGACTTCACATCTTCTGTCATTTTGCCCATTCAAGATCCTTCATGTAAGCCTATATAGTCTCTCTTCTTTAGCCTTTCTCTCCTGGACAATATTTCTTCCCTTATCTGGTTCTCCAACCTAACTTTCAGTTTCTTTTTCCAATGTGGCCTCTACTCCCCAGCTCTATCAAACAACAGTGAAAATGAAAACCACAAACAGACCCCTCTCCCACATTAGCAAAATCTTCTTCTTTATTATCTATTAATCAACTGTTATATTTCTTTGCTCAGTTTTTATGAGGTGTTTTTTTTTTTTTATTGTGAGGCTTGAACTCGGGACTTGGGCACTGTTCCTGAGTTCTACAGCTCAAGGCTAATGCTCTACCACTTGAGCCACAGTGCTGAGTCCGGCTTTTTCTGTTTATGTGATGTGGAGGAATTGAACCCATAGCCTCATGCATGTAAAACAAGCACTCTACCATGGAGCTACCTTCCCAGCCCAGTTTTATTGTTTTAAAAATATAATAGAACTTTTTCTATCATATCAATATATCTACATACCTATATATGTCTATATTAGTTTCCATATCTGTCTTCATATATTTGTGGAAAAACATCCAGTAGTCAAAAGCAAAGGAAAAAAACAAAATACAATGGTACAGTGGACAGCAAGTTAATAAATGTAAAAGAATCCTTTTACTCTATACATTCATATTTCTTTGAGTATCACACATTAAGTTATAAATATTAATGTATCCAGGTATTTTAATTAGTATGCCCATAAACAGAAGCAGCAAAAAAAATCTATAAAATATTGGTCCTGGAATGTGGCCTAGTGGTAGAGTGCTTGCTTAGCATGCATAAAGGCCTGGGTTCCATTCCTCAGTACCACATAAACAGAAAATGCCAGAGGTGATGCTGTGGCTCAAGTGGTAGAGTGCTGCCTTAAGCAAATGAAACTCAGGGACAGTGACCACACCCTGAGTTTAAGCCCCAGGACTGGCAAAAAAAATCTATAAAATATTGTGTAATTTTCATATTCATTCTCAAAACCTAGCTTATAACATTTCAGGAAAACATCACCACAAAGTCTGAAAAATACCACTAGAATCCTAAATTATTATTATCATCATCATCATCACCATCACCATCATCATCCTCATCATCTCTATGGGGTATAGAACCAAGACCTTTTATATTTTAAGCATGAACTGTTAATACTGAGCTATAGTCCCAGACACAAACAATTCTTTTTTTTGGGGGGGGGGGTCTGGTCCTGGGGCCTGAACTCTGGGCCTGGGCGATGTCCCTCAGCTCTTCAGCTCAAGGTTAGTGCTCTACCACTTGAGCCACAGCACCACTCTACCACTGAGCCACCTTCCCAGCCCACAAACAATTCTTTTAATTATTGTTTTTCTTTATTTGTAGCATTGTTTTGTATTTTTTTTTTTTTTTTGGGTCTGGTAGAGGGCCTGAACTCTGGGCCTGGGCACTGTCCCTCAGCTCTTCAGCTCAAGGATAATGCTCTACCACTTGAGCCACAGTGCCACTTCCAGCTTTTTTTTCCCCCGGCTTATGTGGTGCTGAGGAATCGAACCCAGGGCCTCATGCATGCAAGGCAAGCGCTCTACCACTTAGCCACCTTCCCAGCCCTGTAGCATTGTTTTACTTGTTGAAATATAGTACAACTCTTTTTGGGGGGGAGTCCGGTTGTGGGGCCTGAACTCTGGGCTTGGGCGCTGTCCCTCAGCTCTTCAGCTCAAGGCTAGTACTCTACCATTTGAACCACAGTGCCACTTCCAGCTTTTTTCTTTTTGCTTATGTGGTGCTGAGGAATTGAACCCAGGCCCTCATGCATGCAAGGCAAGCACTCTACCGATGAGCCACCTTCCCACCCCCCACAAACAATTCTTTTAACTATAGAAAACAGATTGAAAACAGATTAACTATAAAAATGGATTTCAAAATTGTAGATAAATGTAGAACTAGAGATTAACTAGAGATTGACCTTTGCTTTTTATTTTTATGGAAGTCTTTCTTTTGGATTTTTGGGTCTTTACATTCAGTAAAGATATATTGTTTTAGCCAGAAAATTATTGTAAAGATAAAAAACAGCTTTTAATTTAAACTTGCCTCTGATAAAAATTAGAATACTTCTTAACAACAAATCCATGCTGGTTGCTGGTGGCTCATGCCTGTAATCCTAGCTACTCAAGAGGATTGCATTTTGAAATCAGTCTGTGAGTCTCTTACCATCAATTAACCACCAAGACCTGGAAGTGGATCTGTAGTTCAAGTGGTAGAGCATTAGCATAGCCATGAGCTAAAAAACTGATGATCAGCACCCAGGCCCTGACTTCAAGCCTCAGTATTGGCACACACAATAAAATCTGTGAACTTTAAAAATCAATAGAACACTGAAAATGCTGTTACCCAATCCTCTGTATAATCCCTTAGTATCTTTATAGGAAGAATCATTTCTGAAATATATGGCTAAAATATTCACATTTTGTCAGATAAGGCTAAATAGCTAACTTCTGTAACCTTACCTAGTTGGGAAACAGCAAGATTGAGTTTTAGGCTATTCTAGCCTAAATGTTTGGGAGACCTCATCTTAATCAAATCAACCCCATGTAGCTGTGGTCCTAGGTACAAGGGAGGCATAGGTAGAAGGATCATGGTTCAAGACTGGCCTGAATTAAAACTCCAGATCCTATCTGAAAAAAAATAGTGGGAACAGAGAGGGCCTGGTGAGTGGCCAGCCATATACTGAGTTCATAATTGGGTTGAAAAAGAAATTGTCAAGTACTTTTCAGAAATTAACCTTTGCTTTTTATTTTTACAGAAGTCTTTCCTTTTGATTTTTGGGTCTAAAGAATAAAACAAACATAGAACAACCACCAACTAAAGGTGACTTCTCTTATACTGCTTTTAATGATACTCTGTTCTACACTTGATTTCACTCTGTGATGTCTGTGCATTAATTTTAAAATGTTTGGTCCTCTTCAACATTACATCTAAACTACCTCTCTCCCTCTCCCACTCTCTCTCCCTCTCCCTCCCCCCCTCTCTTTGAGAATGTTTCCATTCTGTTTATATCTTTGATTCTATCCTATTTTCTCTTCCCACATCTTTTAGCTTTTTTCTTTTCCTTTTTTTTAGGTCGGAGACTGCGACTCAAACTCAATACTTGATGCTTTTGTTCATTGGCTAGCACTCCACCAAATGAGCCATACTTTCAACCCCAAATCTTTACATTTTCTTTACCTCTTCAGTTCCTGTTGAACATTTTTCTTCTAGAATTATCTGCCTACTATTAACCCAGTCATCCATTCTCCCTCCTCCTTTCTTTTTGTACCTAGTTTAGACAGAAAATTGAAACATGAATATTATGCTTTGAACACAACTAAATTTGAAATACTACAATAGAAATATTAATGTAAGGAGGGAATGATGTGATCCAGTGTACTTCTCCATGTTTTCTTCTTGAATTCTGGGCTGGGCTGGAGTTGCTCTCTCATTTGTGCCCTCCCCTTTTATCCCCTTCATTGTAGTTATTGCTATTTTGGCGAATCCTGGATTTTGTTTTCTTGTAATCATGAATGTTTCTTCCTGCTGACTCCCAGAAGCAGAAGTCTCATTTCAGTGCCCCAATGCTTTGTTTAATGTCTTTGACTATTAGAAGTAAACACTAGAGAGAGACTAGAGTCATAGACTACAGGTTTTCCTTCTTCCAGATGTGGGCAAAAGAATTTCTACCTCTTGCTCCTTGGGCCATGCTGACATCTCATCCACTGGCTCTTTCATAAGCAAAATGCATTGAGGATGTTTTCTCTGTTCTTATGTATGAAAATCAGCGTGGTAGATACTCTGGTTTCCTCTCCTTCACAGTGGCCATTAAGGAACCTGGGGCCTCTTGTATTCTCTGCCATAGTTGGGTGCAACATCACAGAAACCATGGAACACAGCAAAAGTGAGGAGATGGAAAAGGGAGCTTCTTGTGTGTTATTTTGTTCTATGAGGAACAATTCAACACACTTTACTCCTCTCTTCTAACAGTTCAAATATTCAGCATTTTGAAACTTCTATGAATTTGCAGCCAGAAGTGAAAAAAACCCTTAATATTTAAGATATTTTATTTTGACTTGTTGTATCTTACATTTATGTCATTCATTAATATATTTGTAGGTAGAGCTTTCAAAGGGTCAGGTGTTCTTTTTGTTTATGTTTTGTTGGTAGTAGGGCTTGAACTCAGGGCCTGTATGTCAGTTTTGTGTACCCATCTTTGTCATGTTTTTTGGAATCTAATGTTGAAACATGTTGCTTTTTTGTGCCTCTAGTGGGGCTTGAATTCAGGCTTGGGAGCTGTTCCTTAGTTTTCTTGCTTAAAGCTGGTACTCTACTACTTGAGCCACAGCTCTATTTCCCTTTTTATTTTTTGGTGGTTAATTGTTGACAAGAGTCCCATAGACTTCCTTGCCAGGGCAGCTTCAAACTGCAATAATCAGAGCTGTACCTCCTGAGAAATGAGGATTATGGGCATGAGCCATCTGCATCCAGGAACTTGCTCTTTGGGGAAGTTGTTTTGGGGGTAGGGGGCTGGGAGGCCCTGGGGTGGGGGGATGGCGGCATACAACTGGGGCTTGAACTCAGGGCCTTGCCCTATTGTTGGGCTTTTTTTCTATTGGCGTTCTACCTCTTGAACCACAACTCCACTTTTTAAAAAAATTATTGTTTTAGAGGTGCTATATAGCTGGGTTATATTTACACACATCAGGTAATAAGTACATTTCCTTTCACACAGTGTCATCTGTTCCCTCTTTCTCTCCCATTCCCTCCCTCCCTCCCATCTCCAACCAGGAGTTGCATAGTTCACTTTCATCAATGTCCAGTGCATGCTATCACTGCACTTTTTCACCCTTTTCCCTTGGATTCTGTTCCCTCCCCCAATCCTTCTACAGATATGAACATGAGTACTTCATATATAAGGTAAAGAATATAAAGAATACAGAGTCATCAGAAAAAGTAAAAACAAATTAAGAAAAAAAGTTCTTTGTTTCTATACCTTTGGAGTTTGTTTCAGTATATATATTATTTCATATACATATGAAGAGGCGTTTGGGTATTGCACCCTTGTGATTCTCTCCTAAGACTATCCTCTTTTGGTATCACTGTATGTATCTAGAATCTTGTGTAATTTGTCATATCCCCAGGGAGAACATGTGCCATTTGTCTCTCTGAGCTTGTCTTACCTCACTTAACATGATTTGTTCTAGTTCCATCCATTTCCCTGCAAATGACATTCTTTTTAAATTTTTTACTATATATTTTTTATTGTAAAGATACCGTACAGAGGGGTTATAGTTACATGAGCAAGGTAATGAGTCCATTTCCTATTGAGAATTGTTACCCCCTCCTTTGTTTTTCCCCTACCATCCCTTTTTTCCCACCGCCCCAACTCCTCTCTCCCCCACCCAAAGTTGTAAAGTTCATTTTCAACATAGCATCTTGTGCATCTCGTTGTTACAATGGGTCATTCTGTATCCTTATTTCAGCATTTTGTTTTTTCCCTTCCCCTACCCAAATTAGAAAAATGTATAAAGAAGATGCAGGGTACCAGAATCAAATGCAGTGACAACAGGGGTCACACCACACAGGAAGAACATACAAAGAAACAAAAAAAAATCACATAGTACATTATAAAAAATATGGAATGCTTCACAAATTTATGTGTCATCCTTGTGCAGGGGCCGTGCTAATCTTCTCTGTATCGTTCCAATTTTAGTATATGTGCTGCTGAAGTGAGCACAATTTTATTTTTTCTAATGGCTGTATATAATTCTATTGTGCATAGATACCCCATTTTTTGGATCCACTTATCTATTGTGGGGATCTAAGTTGTTTCCATATCGTGGCTATTGTGAATAGGGTGACGATAAACATGGATATGCAGGTATCCTTATCATATTGTAGCTTGTGATGCTCCAGGTAGATGCCAAGGATTGGTATGGCTGGGTTGTAGGGAAGGTCTATGTTTAGTTTTTTGAAGAACCTCCAGACTACAGTTTCACTTTCAATTGGATGTTTTTCTCATGGTGATTATTTTGGAGCATTATGAACTAACTTGACCTAATGGATCTTGTTAAAAAACATGAAAGGAAAAAGAGTAATGGTGTTTTATTTTGGGAAATCTAATATATCACTGAATGGTACAATAGGATGTTGTACAATTTGAAATGAACTTAATGAATTATAACTCAAGAAATTTTTTAGTGTAATTTACTAATTTTCCAATGATGATGACTTTTCACCCTATGTCTTTCCCTACTCTCTTCTTTTCCTGTACTCCCCCAATCCCTGTTATCTGCTTTCCCTCCAGTTGGGCCAACCCAGCAGTTGGGCATTGGATCTTGCAGTTAGGAAGGAGAAACCTTATGCATGCCCTGGCTGGGAATGGATGCCTGAAGTTGATGTTCTTTCAGGTTCTTCAGTTACTGCCAATAGTTGGAAATGGCAACATGTACCAAGATTGTGGAAGAAGACATGGATCCTCTTTAGTATTTAGTCCCCCTTCAGATACTTGATCTTGTCCATCCATAAGCTTCAGATATTGTGCTCTGAAAGTCAGGTGGAGGCCCTGAAGCTTTGCCTGTAATGTGATCTAACCAACTTTTGAGGCTCACTAATCAAGTGAAGCAGTGCTATTGATCTTGTGTAGTTGGAAAGTTAATTGAAGTAGCACATCTTGTTGCCCTGCAAATGGATGTTGAATAAATGGTGACTTACGTTCAGACCATGTTCTGGGTTGACCTCGTGTGGGTAAAGTTCTCACGGCCCAGCCAAGTGAATGTCAAACTTTAATCAAATTTGGTTAATGCAGTAACCAGTTAACTGAACCTTTGCCTCTTCTGAGGTAGACTTTCCTATATTTTGTGTTTACCTTTCCCATTTCTAATCCTATATAACTAAAACCTCTTGGAATTGTGTACTGTATCTTACTTCCTAAAGTGTTCATGTGTATGTTTGTCTGTGTGTACACATATGTATATACACATATATACATATACACATGTATACACACATACTTGTATGTGCATATGTGTGTGCATGACAGTAAAAGGTCTTGAACTCAGGGTGCTCTCCCATAGCTTTTTTGTTAAAGGCTGGTGCTCTATACTTGAACCATAAGCTCTATTTCCAGTTAGGATTATAAGGTGAGCCACCAGTATCCTGATTCCAAAGTGTTGTATCTGATTGTTCACAAGATATAAGGCTATTCTCTATGAGAGATTGCTTTACATTTCTCAGGTCAAACTAGACCTATCTTCTGCACTTTTTTTTTGACATTGTCTAACCAAAACAACCCAAAGTTTAGCAATATCTCAAAACACAAATAGCGGCTTTATTAATGATTTATTAATCAATTCCATTACATTCCATTGTTCAGTTTTATTACATTTTTAATATATCAGAATAGTGAATTTCTTCTACAATTATCTATGTATCTAGATACATTTTTATATGTCCATATTATTGTCTAAGTCTATCTTCATGTAATTTAGAAAAACGTCTGGTACTGAAAGTGGTATGCAGAATCATAAGGGCTCTTACATTGCATAGCCATAGTATCGAGATATTTCCATATCTTTTTCCCTCTGAACAAAAAACTGCAATTTCCCCAAAGCAGTGTATTTGGCAGCATTCTCACGCTCTTGTTGGGCTCGCTTTTTCATGGCTTCACGCTCTGGCCTTTGCTCCTTGGTGATGGGACTTGATACTACTGGCCCAGGAATATAGGCTTTCTTCCATGGAATTGGTTGGCAGCTGAAATCTTGGAGTAGATACTGGTTTTGAGGCTTAGGCATTGACTGGAGCTTGTTCCCAGCAGTCGGCACAGGCTTGTGCTGAAGAGAGGTGGCAGATGATGTTTTGTAGGGTTTAGGCCTAGCAACAGCAGATTGAGACATACTAGGCTGGGGAACATTGGTCAATCCCTGTGTGGTTGTATTGGTTGCAATTGGCTGAGATGTTTTGGTGGAACCTATGAGACTTGTGTTGGCAGTAGCTGGTTGAGATAAGCTGACTGCGGTAGGTTGAGCTGTGTTAGAATGAGGTCGGGCAGGGTAAGGTACAGTGGGTCTCTGGGAGGCCAGCAACTGTGGCTTGTGAGAAACAGGTCGAGCTTGAGGCTTCTCGGGGGTTGGAAAAGGCAAAGGAACCAACTTGACCTTCCCAGGTGGAGGCAGCTCATCCTGGGTTGGTGATGGACACTGGCTTTCACTTCTATCCCTTTTCTTGACTGGAATGTTTTTAGAGCCTTTACCCTCCTGGGGAATATCCAGCCATGATTTCATAGCTGGGGAAAACTTGGTGTCTTGTGTGCTGATTACATTTTTTAAGGATCTGGAGGAAGACAATCCAGTTTTCTTATCATTCTTCTTCCCTAGTGCATGAAAAACCTGAACTGACTCCAACATATGCATACCTAGATTGCTTCGAGGCCTTTTGAAGTTCTCTTGGTTAAGCTCAGGGTGACTTCTGTTGTGTTTCATCTTGGGAATGCTTGTCTTCTCTTCTTTTTTGATTTTGTTCCCTGACTGCCTGGTCTCTTCACATTTGGAGTTGTTTTCCCTGATCCTTTTGGCCTTTTCCTGCCCATGGCGCTTAGTTTTGCTTACCCTGCTGGTTGCAGTTTTTGGAGGTTTGCTGGTAGAATGCTTGGCTGTGTTCACAGAAGCCTTGTCACTGGGTGGGATGGTGCACATAATCGCCTCTTCCTCCAGCAGACACTCTGGGTTTGGGTGCTGAGCTCCACTGACAACCTCGAAGGCTTCATGCTTGTTGTTTTGGGTTTGATCAGTGGCACTGTTGGTGATACTGGATTTTTCCTGCATCTGTGTCACATTGATGATTCCCTTGTCTTTGTCTTGTATTGTTGTGGAAACTTCTGATTGATCAATATCAGTGAATGAGTTGAGAATCTGGGGAAAGTAAATATCTTCCACCAGTGTTGTAATATCAGTAAGATCATTGCTACACTCAGTTTCCTTTTCAAGTGTGCCTTGGTCCTCAAGGCTCAGGCTACTCTTTTCAAAATTGTCATTTTCACAAGTAGGCTTCTCCTCTTGGCCCAAAGTATCAACAAAGGCCTGAAGCTCACTTATGTCAGGAATTTCTAAAGGAAGTAATGGTGAATCCTGGCTTTCTGTGGAGATCTGGAAGGCATCCAGATTCTTTGTTTGAGTTTCATCTAAATGGTTATTCTCTGTTTGTTCCTGGCTTGGTGCTGGAGGCAAGGCCAAGATATTAGGAGAGCTCTGGACTGGAGGTATTGCTGAGATGTCCCCAAGCTCAGGTAGGATGTTGCTCTCAATTATTTTATCATTTATGCTACAGAAGGATTTGGGTTTTTCTGGAATTTCTGGCAGACAGAATGTCTGACTTTGAGGATGCAGTCTTAGGGAAGTGTCCATTCCAAGGGAAATTTCCATCACTACAAAGAAATGAAGGAATAAATCAGTCCCCCGTTATTGAGGTGCTACGTCTACATACCAACAAAATGAAAGGGGAACCTGCCAACACTAGGCACAGCATTTCTAGTAGGTTGTCCTAAGAATCATGGACAGGACTATGAATTGGAAGATAGATGATGAACACTCTAGTTGTAATAATTAGATGCCATTGTTTATTATTTTGTTTTTATTTTATAGGAGTTTTGTAAGTGGAATAAAAGTGGAAGTGGCTTAAAAATATGAAAGGACTTGGACTTGGATTGTAGCTTAGTGGTAAAGCACTGCTTCTTACATTCTTGGCTCTTGGTTCAGACCCATGCACAACAAATAAGCAAGTTTATAAATCCTCATGTTCTCATAGAGGAATGAGGAAGGTCAATTTTTACCACTCTCCTGAGTATAACATGTCTCACCATGAGCTTGGAGTAAGAAAAAGGGAAGGTCTTGTGACTTTTGTGTGAGTTTCTTTGTGTGTGTATGTGTGTGTGTGTGTGTGTGTGTGTGCACCTGTAAGCACTAGTAACTAGTATTAGAGCTTGAACTCAGAGCCTTTTTGTTCTTGCTTGTTTTTTTTTTGTTGTTGTGTTTTTTTTGCTTATGGCTGGCCCACTACCACTTCAGCTAGACTTTCTACATTCAAACATCATTTGTGTTGGCTTTGAACCTCAATCCTTAGATCATAGCCTCATGAGTATCTAGGCTATAGGCATGAGCCACTGGTGCCCAAAGAAGAGTTTTTGCTCATGAAATACATAGCAGGACATATTCTAAGCCTGTTTTGTTTTTAAGATAAGATCTCTGAATACAAGAAATTAGGAAAAATTTAACCATTATTACCACAAGAAATTTAATGTATTTACCAAAGAAAACAAAGAACCAGACTGCAGCAGTGGATTACTTATAATGTAATGGATTTTGAGGAAAGTGATAAAAAGCAAGGCCTGAGTATGTTTTGTGGGTTATCTAAGTGCAGTGCAGATGATGGTCACACTATTCCATATTTCCTTCCTTCCTTCGTTGCCTTCCTTCCTTCCTTCGTTGCCTTCCTTCCTTCCTTCCTTCCTTCCTTCATTTATGGCAGTACTGAGGTTTAAACTCAGGTCAGTGCTCTACCATTTGAGCCATGTCCTCAGCCCTGTCTGCCCTATGTAGAGTCAAAAACTGGAGAGACCTGAGAGAGGGTGGTGGTTAAGGCTCAGGACTTAAGACTTTGCCGCTCTGTGAGGTCATCACAACTCAGCTACAGAAGTGACCCTCATTTGAAGGCTAATCCAGTTGATTTTTGCTGTCTATACTTACCTTGATAATTTGCTTCTGTGACGGGCTGAGCAGACACAGAGTAGTAGATTCCAGAGGTGGAGGCTGGTGGTAGGACATTTGTGGGCTGAACCTCTTTGAGCACCATCACTATTTCTGGCTGGGGGGCAGAGGCCCTACTCTCTGTGTATGACATCGAGCCATATGACTGCAGATAGGGACCAAGTTCTCCAGATAATAGAGGCCCCAGTGTGTTTTGATCATAGAAATAGGCCTGGTTTCCTTCTTGGTAGGGAAGGGGCAGGCTATGTCCTTGATTTGGAATCTGAGATGGTGTTGCCTGAACAAGGCTGGTAGACAGTGATGGATAGAGAGGGACTATGGCATTGGCATCTGCAGTTTTAGCATACTGGGATGTCATTGTCATTGAAGACACTGCTGTGCCCTGGTCAATGAGAGTCATAGTGAAGTCTCCAAGTTCAGAGGACTTCTTCTCATTGTTTCCTGTGGTATCCTGTTCAAAAACACTGGGACAGGAGGAAGCTGAAGTGGACATGTAGCTCTGGCCAGTAACCCCTGACAACATTGTGCTAGAATGTTGGTAAAGGTAGGCACTACCCGTGAGTGGCTGAAAAGAGGTGCCAGCAGTTGATGGCGCTAGCCATGCTGAAGTGACAGCTGGGGCCGAAATTCTTGAGAAGTTGCGGACACTTCCTGTTATAGAAGTGGCATCGCTTACCACAGGAAGAGAGAGCTGCAGCGAGTTTGCAGCCCCAAGTAAAGATGGATTATAGAAATTATCTGTAAGAAGCAAGAGGGTGGTGGAAAAAATGGGTGAGATTGATAAACTCTCACTGTATTTGAGAAACAGTATATTAGAATGTGGCTATGAGCAGGACCCTCTGATACCATAACCACTGGCATATCAACAAACAATTTAGAAGGATTATAAGTGCTGGAACCATTTGGTATTCTTCTGATGAACTTTCCCAAACTGGGCAACTGCGGATGCTAAGTTGTGTGGTTCCTATGCTGTTGCCTGGGCTAGAAGCAGGCTGCTCCTCATACTAAGTCATAACTATGTCTTAGCATGGAAACATTTTAGAACTAGGATATCCTTGTAACATCTCCATTACAGAAGTGAGGAAACTGAGTGTCAGAGTCAATCTGACTGGTTCAAGTACTTCCATTGTGTTAATATCAGCCTACAGAGCCTGACTTCCTTGCTAGAACTCTGTGCTGTGAACAAACACCAGAAACTGGGAAACAGAAACTTTTCTGTAGGCCAATTTATGTTGCTCATTCAAAAACAGTGCTATTATTTTTGTCTTTGCTGTCTCACCTTGTGCAGGTCATGTGCCATTTTGTAGAGTTCACGTAAAACACAGAGCAGGGTATTTTTTTTTTTTTTTACCTTCTTCTGGACTGACTTCTAATCTGGAGTCACAAAGACCTCTTGAGTGTTTGTCAAGAAATCTTTTTGGAAGGAAAATGCTAATCTCCCTGAGCTTCTGATTGCTCATCAATAATTATAATAATAATTTGTAATCAATCTTTTATGAATAAAAGTGTCAGATTGTATATGATATGTGAGAAGATAACAAATTAGATAAAAGTAAAAATATATAGAAATAAAAAATAAAGATATTAATTAGATTCATATTAGGCATGAAATAATAGCAGATTTAGTAAGAAATGAAATTCTGTATTGATACATGCAATATTATGGAAGTAAACATTATCATTTTCTTTTATTTTTTTGGGTCCAGTCGTGGGGCCTGAACTCTGGGCCTGGGCTCTGTCCCTCAGCTCTTCAGTTCAAGGCTAGCGCTCTACCACTTGAGCCACAGCGCCACTTCTGGCTTTTTTTTTTCTTTTTGCTTATGTGGTGCTGAGGAATCGAACCCAGGGCCTCAGGCAGACAAGGCGAGCGCTCTAACACTGAGCCACCTTCCCAGCCCCATCATTTTTATTTTGTAAATAATATGTCAAAAAACAGAATCCAAGTAGAAGGTGATTATGAGCTTTAAAAGTTTTGAGACAAGTTCCCGAAAGTTGTCCAGGCTGGCATCAAACTTGTAATGTTCCTACCTTAGGCTCCTGAGATGTTGGAATTATAGGCATGTACAACATTATTAGTCTTGTTTTTCAATGAATTTCTACTCAGTTCATAGAGAAAGGAAAACGTTATCAGTAGAAAGTATATAAAGAGAAACAAAATAAAGTGAATGTGAACAGTTAATGGGCCACAACTTATGTAGACCAATATTTCAATGAAAATGAGTAATCCTAGCACATGGGATGCTGAAGTTGGAGGATCACTTGAGTTCAGATGTTTTTAGCCAGCTTGTGCAACAGTATAAAAACAAAATTCTAAATCAGCCAAATGATTTTTCAAAGGGTCTAGTGAACAGCAGAGCAATAAAAATAAGAATCTCCTTATTGTACTAATGCATATTTCTCTGAATATTGCACATCAAGTTATATATATATATATATATATATATATATATATATACATAAATTACATTATTTAGGTATACCAACTATTATAGCCATAAGCAAAATGACTTTAAAAAGATTGTAAGGGGCTGGGAAGGTAGCTCAGTGGTAGAGCGCTTGCCTTGCATGCATGAGGTCCTGAGTTCAATTTGTCAGCACCACATAAGCAGAAGAAAAAAAAAAAGCTGGAAGTGGTGCTGCTGTGGTTCAAGTGGTAGAGCTGAAGAGCTGAGGGACAGAGCCCAGGCCCAGAGTTCAGGTCCCACGACCGTACCCTCCCTCCCCCAAAAAAAGATTGTAAAAATTTTCCTATTTATCCTCAGAAAGTAGCTTATAATCATCTTCAACATAGGAAAATACCACCCACAAAGTCTGAAAAACAATCACCATTAGACTAAAAACAGCTTTATAATTAAAAACAACTTTATAATACAAGTTTATTAAAAACAACTTTATAATAATAACAAACAATTATTACTACCTGCGCTAGGGATTGAACAAGGGCCATGTATATAGTAAGCACAAACTCTGACACAGAGCTATGTTCCAGCGCCAAACAATTTTTTTTAAATATAGAAAACCCTAACAGACTCCAAAGAGTTTTAGATAAATGTGGAAATAGAGATGTGCAGATTAACTTTTCCTTCTTATTCTTTTTTTCCCTCATAATAATAATAAAAAATAGCAAATCATAATAATGAAATTAAAAAGGAAGGACCCTCTTCCTCTAATCACTGTTTTTTTTCTTTTTTTTTTTTATTGTAAAGATACTATACAGAGGGTTACAGTTACATGAGTAAGGTAATGAGTACACTTCGTATTGAGCATCGTTACCCCCTCCATTGTTTTCCCCCTATTATCCCTTCCCTCCCTACCTTCCCCGAGGTTCTTTTTTTTTTTTTTGATTGTGATTAAGTGATTACATAATTTCCCGAATTTCACAGTTCCTTTTTATTCTTAAAATGCTCTTTCTTGTTGATTTTTGGGTCAAAAAAACTTAGTAACTTTCAGTAAATATTGGTTTAGCCAGAAATTTATTGTAAAGATAAAAAAGTAACTCTTATTTTAAAACTACTTGTGATGAAAAGCAGGATACTTCATTAAAAATCTATATATTTAATAAATCAGAATGAAATAGAACTTTGAAAATGCTCTTATATAGTTCTATGCATAACCCTTTCCCTTAGTATCTCTGTCAGCAAAATCATATCTAAAATATATGACTACAACGTTTATATTCAAAACTGTTATGACTGGGCTGGGAAGGTAGCTCAGTGGTAGAGTGCTTGCCTTGCATGCATGAGGCCCTGGGTTCGATTCCTTAGCACCACATGAGTAGAAAAAGCCAGAAGTGGTGCTGTGGCTCAAGTGGTAGAGTGCTAGCCTTGAGCTGAAGAGCTGATGGGTAGTGCCTAGGCCCAGAGTTCAGGCCCCACAACCAACAAAAACAAAAACAAAAAACCCCCCCAAAACTGTTATGACTGGGCTCAGTGGCTCACCATTGTAATCCAAGCTACTTGGGAAGTAGAGAGCAGGATTGTGATTTGAGGCCATCCCAGACAAACTGCTAGTGTTACCTCATCTCCACAAACTAAAGCCACTTTAGTGGTCATGCGTATGGGCCAATTCAAGGGAGGCACAGATAAGAGGATAACAGAGGGATGTCCTGAGCAAAATCTGAGGACTAGCCTGCATTTGTGCCATGTCCTGAGTTCAAATCCCAGTACTGCCTAAAAAAGGCTGTTTAGCATTATCTGTATTCAGAGTCAATAAACTACAACCAACTAAAGTTGACTTATCTGAAACTGCTTTTAATGATACACTGTTGTACCCTTAGTTTTCTTTCTAGTCCAGTAATCTAAGCTTTTGCTAACACAATTCTGCCTTCCTCTGAGTAAATAACACTCTATCTTTCTGTGTGTTGATTTAACAATCTTTGATTCTCTTCAACATTCTGTTCTAAACCACCTTTCTTTTATTGAGATTATCTTCATGCTGCATCTCCTTGAGTTTTTTCTGTTTTGTCCTCTCTCATTTTATTGTTTC
This sequence comes from Dipodomys spectabilis, assembly GCF_019054845.1. NCBI lineage: Eukaryota > Metazoa > Chordata > Mammalia > Rodentia > Heteromyidae > Dipodomys > Dipodomys spectabilis. The sequence goes on along the minus strand of NW_024870939.1, from coordinate 2,939,958 downwards.
TTCCCCTCTCTGACCTATGCTTACTATAAACAATCTCAAACTTCCCCCTAGAATGTCTGTTAGCCCTGTCATCCCTCCTTTCTATTTCTTTCTTATCTAGTTTAGACAGAAAACTAAAAAGCACATACATATTACTTTTATAACATTACTATATTTGAAATACTGAGGTGGAAATACTTAGTGGAATGAGACTATGATGGCATGTAGTTTTCTACACCATCTATGTTTTGTTCTCAGTTAATGTGGTTAAAATAGACACTCTGAAGAAGTTTTGGTGGCTTCATTCTCTGAACACACATACCCTTTAAGACTCAGTATTAGAAAAGGAATGGAACAGAGGATGGACAGTCCATTATCCTCATGTAGTAGATGAAGCAGCAGATTTTGTCAGAGTTTTAGCCATCTGGTTAAGTCACATATCTAGTAAATATCTCAGCCAAAATGGAATGTTGGTCTCCAGATTTCTAGTTCAATACTTCCTCTAATTATTTGAGGATTTTTTTGATCCTACTACAAAAGGTAAGAGGTAGAGTTATGTAACAGAAAATCTTAAAAAGTTTTCTTCTTACCTGATGTGGTGAGAGAAGAGGTAACATCAATTGGAGATACAATGGATGAGGAGATGACACTGGATGATGTGTGGGTAGCTGAAGCTAAGGAGCGCATATGACCAGTAAGAAGCTCAGTGGATGCTGTCCACTGGCCACTGGTCACTTGCGATGATCCAAGTTTATTTACAGACAACTCCATTGGAACATCAAGATTCTACTAGTTGATGATAAGTTTGGTGGGTAATGATGTCATAAAGTAAGGCAGTTTACAGGTATGAAGCAGCCAATTGCAAGATCAGATTCTGAACCAGCAAACGGGATTGGGTAGAGACAGGCTCCTAAATGCTTGAAGTCTACGGGACTGAGATCCTGCAAGACAGACATGATTATCCGCTTTCTTCTAGGCTCTTTATGTTGGGGACATCATCTCAATATTGCTTACCAATGTTCATTAATAAAGTTATAATTTCCCATTATATTTCATATCATAAAAGTATATTATAATTATAAATTGCATATAGAGTTAATGTTCTTGGGGAAAAAAGAGCTATTGAGTTTGAACAATAGATGTTCTGAAATCATTTTAGTTGACCTAATTAGGAAACTTAGTAGAACCTTCAAATGTCAAAAGAAGACTAACAAGAACTCTTGCTTACTTGGTTGAAGAGTAGGATGATGTTAGTTGAGAGCACCTTATAGGGAACTGTCATACAGGTCACTTCTCTTTTAGCTCCTTCTCCCTGAATCCTATCTGCCTTGCACTTGGTTCATCTGGGGCATGTTGCACTTGCATCTCTCTTCTGGCCATCGCCTTCTTCTTCCTTCCTCTCCTCCTCCTCCTCCTTCTTCTTCTCCCCTTCCTTCCTTCCTTCCTTCCTTCCTTCCTTCCTTCCTTCCTTCCTTCCTTCCTTCCTTCCTTCCTTCCTTCCTTCCTTCCTTCCTTCCTTCCTTCCTTCTTTTCCTTCCTTTCCTTCTTCCCAGTTCTGGGACTTGAACTCAGAGCCTGGGCTCTGTCCCTAAGCTTCTTTGTGCTCTAGGCTAGCACTCTGTCATTTGAGCCACAGCACCACTTCTGGCTTTTTCTGAGTAGTTTATTGGAGATAAGAGGCTCACAGACTTCCTTGCCTGGGTTGGTTTAGAACCATGATCCTCAGATTTTCAGGCTCCTGAGTAGCTAGGATTACATGTTTGAGCCCCCAGTGCCTGGTTTTGGTCTTCTTTTCTGTCTCTTCATTGTAGGAATTGTTTAAGAAACTGAAATTTTTGCAGTCTTATACTCATGGATGTTTCTTTCTGACAACGTTCACAATCAGAGGTCTTCTTTTCAGTGCTCTGATGCTTTGAAAAATAGTCCTGGCTCATTAGAAGCAAATACCAGAAAGGTGGAAGAACCAATGGAATGCAGACTTTTCTTCTTCTTGACTTTGGGCACCATTATTTTGCTCATGCCTTGCTACCTCTGACTCCTTGGGCCATGCAGATGATCATTGTCTGTTTTTTTTTCATATGCCAGATCATCGAGGATATTTTCTCTCTTCTTCTGTAAGTGATAAGTAGCTTCCTTCCCCTTAGAAACAGCCATGGGATTGTATTCTTTGACTGCTGTGCCTGGGTGCAAGGTCTTGCAAAATGGAGTGCAACATAGAGAAAAACACTGCTAGAGCCCAGGGAAACTGAGGAGACCAGAGGAAGAGATTCATGTAGAGTTCCTATGTTGGTGTTTTTAAAGAGGTAAGTCAATGTAATTTAGCTTTATTTTCTACTAACAGACCAAATAATTCAGCATTTTTAGTCCAGAAAAGTCTATGAATTCTGCATACTGAAGGAGGAAAATTAAACCTAAATATTTAAGATTTTTTAGTTTGTTTTATGTCACATCTCACATTTATGCCATCCATTATTATGTTTGTAGACTACAGATTGCTTTCAAAGGTTCTGGCTTTTTTTAAACTGCAGAACTTTTTTATTATTATAATTATAAAGGTGATCATATACAGAGAGGTCAAAGTTACATAAGTCAATTAAAAAAGTATATTTCTTTCTGGACAGTATCGCCCCTTCCCTCACTCCCAGTTTTTCCTTCATGTCTCCATCCACAAGTTGTAAAGTTCATTTCCAATTTCGTGTCTAGTGAGTGCCACTGCTGAATTTGTTTACCTGTTGTCCCTCTATTTCTATGTAAAGGTTCTCTTCTATAGATTCATTTTTCTTTGTCATAATTTTATGGAATCCTAATCTGTTGGATATTGCTTTTCTTTGTTTTGTTTTGTCTCCCTGTCTGTAGTGAGGCTTGACCTCAGGGTTTGGGTGCTGTTCCTTGATTTTTCTCAAATAAAGTTGTCTGTTTACTATTTGATCCACAGCTCCATTTCCCACTATTTCTTGGTAGTTAATAAGAAAGAAAAGTCTCATAGACTTTCTTGACAGGCTGGCTTTGAATCCCACTACTCAGATATCAGCTTCCAGATTAGGGTAATGAATCACTGGCCCCTATGAAACTTTTTTTTTGGTGGGGGGGGCTAGGATGGATACTAGGCCTTGAACTCAGGGCCTCACACTTTTGGTTGGCCTTTTTCTGCTGAATGCTAGCATTCTACCACTTGAACCACAATTCCACTTCCAATTGCACATTTTTCTCATAGTGACTATTTCTTTTGAACCACCATGAATTAACTTGACCTGATGGTTTTGTTGAGAACATTAAAGAAAGGAATAAGAAAGGCATCATGGTAACTTATGCTATGCACTCAAGCATGAGGAACAAATGTTTACAGCCATCCCAGGTGCACATGGATTGCCTTTGTTTTCCATCCTCTGGTCAGTGCTTCTCATCTGACTTCTCAGTTCTAAGTTCTCTTGGTGTGATAAAGTGAGTGAAGCTGAATTGCTAGTGATTTATATGAGCACTGAATTGCCTAGAGGGAGGAAATCTATGGACAAAATCATTTTCCTTTGAGGTCAACTTTTAGGGACACTTAGATCTTTCTGGCTGAGTACTGTTTTACTGCTGGTAGAATCACTCATCAAACACAATCTAAGAGCCTGCCAGAAGATAAGAAGTTAAGTATGCCCTTTGAAGATAAATCTCCCATCTCTTCCAATATTGCTTCCAATTATTTTGAGATATGAATTCTTTGAGTGATTCCTGTGCAGTGAAGCTGTTTGGAGAGAAATTGTGGAGGATGTGACAATATAGATATGTAGATTGAAATATATAAAGTTTTCAAGATTTTGTTTGCTTTTTAACTCAATTTCATACTTTAGGTAGATTACTTCCATAATACTGGCATGTAATTCAAGGCTAATGACATCTACTGAATCTCTGCAAGCCAAACCAATCTCTATTTCATCTATGTAAATCAAGGAAACCTGTAACTATTACATAAAGGAGTATAAGACTAGCACAAGATAAACTGGTCAGCTATCTCTTGTTCTGACAAACAGTAGAGACATTTTACATAAAGAAAATATCTATTCTTTGTTTATCAGGTACTGCGGCTTGAACTAAGGTCCTCTTACTCTCACTTAAGCTTTTTGCTCAAGGCTGGAGCTATACAGCTTTTCTGCTGATTAATTGGAAATAAGAGTCTCATGGATTTGTTTGCCCAGGCTGGCTTCAAACAGTAGTCCTCAGATCTCAGCCTCCTTAGTAGGTAGGATTACAGGTATGAGCTACCAGCCTGGGATAGAAAAGATTTATTTTGGCTGAGAGTACTGGAGATTTCAATCCATGTTCATTTGGTGCTATTTGGTGCCCATGATAATGGAACACATCATGGTACAGAATGTGTGTGGGAGCAAGCTGCTTACCTCATAGCCTGAACAAAGAAGAAATTAAGAGAGGAAAGAGCAGGGCCTAGGTTCTGTCATTTTAACAAGGGCATACAGCCAATGACTAGAAGGCCTACCCCCAGGCTCTACCTCCTAAAGTCCCACCAACTCCTAATTTCACCATGCTAGAAATAAGCCTTTGACTTATGAATATTCCAAACCCAAATATAGCATGTGATAAGGTTACTTTTTAAATAGTGTATACTATTACAATTAAAAAATTGAGGTAATGTTCAGTTAGATTTAGGCAGATGCAATTTAGCTTGACTTGGTTGCCAGAGTTTTTTGTTTTGTTTGCCAGCCCTGGGGCTTGCAATCAGGGTTTGGGTTCTATTGTTGAACTTTTCTACTTAAGGCTAGGGCTCTACTACTTGAATCTCAGCTCTACTCAGGGGTTAATTGTAGATAAGAGGCTCAAGGATTTTGCCTGCCAGTGTTGGCTTTAGTTATCAGATGTCAGCCTAAGTAAAATAATTACAAATATGAGCCACCAGCACCTAGCACTAAATTATTTTATAATTTAACATGAAACATTGAATATACCTATTTGTAGGTTGTCAAGTTGTTAACATCTTTCTTTTTCATACTGACCTTTGAATTTTTATTTATTTGTTTGTTTGTTTATTGGGTGTGTGCCAGCCCTGAGGCTAGAACTGAGGGCTAGGCTCTGTCCTTGAGCTTGGTTGCTCATGGATAGTGCTCTACTACTTGAACCACAGCATTATTTCCAGCTTTTTGGTGAGTTGGAGAAAAGTGCTAGAGACTTTCCTGCCTGGGCTGGCTTCAAACTGCTATTTTCTGATCTCAGCCTCCTGAGTATAGGATTACAAGGGTAAGCTACCAGGTCCTGGCCTGACCTTTTTAAATTAGGGGAAAAATTTTCAGAATTGAAAATGTTTGTTGATTTAAGATTGGTTGGAATATGACTTTCCTGAAAATATTAAAGCTAGTGTTCTTTTTGCCCCTTCATTTATTCATTTCTTTAATAACTCTAACTTTTTCTAACAGTTTATCCAGTTGTAAAACCATTGTAAAGATTACTAGCTGTGAGTATGAGATACATTCAAAATGATAAACTAGCCAGGTGCTGGTGGCTCAATCCTGTAACCCAGCTCTTCAAGAGGCATAATTTCTGAGAATCATGGTTTGAAACCAGCCCAGGAGGAAAGTCCATGACAGTCTTATCTCCAAATTAATTAAGCAGCAAAAAGGCAGAAGTAAATTTGTGGCTCAAACTGTTGGGTACTAGCCATGAGTGAAAAAGCAAAGGGGGAGAGCACCCAGGCCCTGAGTTCAGTCCAACTACTGGCACACACACACACACACACACACACACACACACACACACACACACACAACAGTATGAAGAGTAAGGACGGTTTCTTTCTGGGAATGAACTATTATGGCTCTGACGTGTACTATGGATTTAATAGAGTATATGTCAAGAAATGAGTTTAAAAACGCAATCTACTTCCCATGATGAAACTCCACCCTGTCTCCTACTGTATACTCCTTTCCTGTTCTCCATTTGCCACCACTCACTCTCCCTCCAGCTGTGCCTCCGGTCACCCTGCAGTTGGGCACAGGCCACTGTTGTTTCGAGGGCGGCTCACTGCTCATGTGCAAATGCCCATCTTGCGGGCTGGAAGGGGTACCAGAAACAGATTTTTCTCAAACTGTTCCTTGGTTGGGAATTGAAGAAGGCAGCACTCGCCAACCGAGTGGGCAATCATTTTGTATTTAATCGCTTCAGATGTTTGACTATATCTACCCAGAAGCTTTGGTTTCTCTGCTTGGAAAGCCAGATTGGACATGTAGGGGTACTTGCTATCTTTGAGGACTTTAAGAGACTCAGGCCTCCAGTGGAGGCCTTGAACCTTTGCATTGCTTGAACCTTGCCCATTGCTGCCTCACTAAGAGGAATAATGATACTGGACTTGTGTACTTGAAGGTTGATTGAAGTAGCACATCTTGCTGCCCTGTGCATGGCTATTAAGTCAATAAATGGTCATTTATGGTCAGGCTATGTTTTGGGTGGACTTCATATTGCTGTAGTTCACTTGTAGAGGCCCAGGATAATCATGAGCCCTTGGCTCTTCTGGGGGTAGATTTCCTCCTTATGATGCATTTGCCTTTCCCACTTGTAATCTTAGATAACTCATGCCTGTTGAAGTTGTACTAAATCTTATTTGTATGTGTGTGCATGTGTGTGCATGTGTGTGTGTTTGTGTGTGTGTGTGTGTGTGTCTGTGTGTCTGTGATGTGTGCTAGTACTGGGATTAGAACTCAGGCCAGATAGATATATTTCTCTTAGCTTTTCCTCTCAGTGGTGCTACTGTTCTACAATATGAGCCTGAGCTCCCCTTTCTGCTCTTTGCTGTTTAATTTGCAATGAGAGTGTGATTTTTTTTTTGTCAGTGGTAGGGCTTGAACTCAGGGCCTGGGCACTTTCCCTGAGCTTTTGTGCTCAAGGTACTACCGTTTTTTGAATCAGTTCCACTTTCAGTTTTCTGGTAGTTAATTGGAGATGAGTCTCACAGATTTTCCTGCCCAGTCTGGCTTTGAGCCATGATCCTCAGATTTCAGCTTCCCGAGTAACCAAGATTACAGGTATGAACCTCCAGTACTCAGTGGATGTGACTTTTTTGTCTACCATTGCTGCCTTAAAAATCTCCATCCTCAGATCTCAGTTTCTTGAATAGCTAGGATTACAAGTAGGAGCTACCACTGTCTGCTGTCAAAATGTTTTTGTTGTTGTTGTTGCTGGTCATGGAGCTTAAACTCAGGGCCTAGGTGTTGTCCCTGAGCTTTTTTGCTCAAGGCTAGCACTCTACCACTTTGAGCCACAGCATCACTTCCATGTTTTTATTTTTATTTTTTTGCTATTCCTAGAGCTTGAACTCTGGGCCTATACACTGTCTCTGAGCTTTCGTGCTCAAGGCTAGCACTCTTAGCATTTGATCCACTGCTCCTCTCTCTACGTTGTGTGGTTAATTAGAGATTAAAAGTCTCCCAGACTTTCCTGCCTGGGCTGGCTTCAAACCATGATCCTCAGATCTCAGTCTCCAGAGTAGCTAGGATAACAGGTGTGAGCCACCAGCACCTGGCTGAAAGTGTTTTTTTTTTAAAGTTATTTATCATGACCAGTATGGTATTGCCCAATTTATTGGGAGGACAGTAGAGGCTGCACGTTACACACACCAGCTCACCTAGGTTAGGCATGCACTAAACACTCCAGCCCTATCTAAAAACTGTAAACATCGCTTGGCTTCAAAAGGAAGAATGTCCTACGATAGGTCAAAAACATTTAGAGGAAGACCATCTTAACCAAAAGTGTCAAAGGGAAGTACAAATAACCTACAATCCAGTGTTTTCTGAGTCTAACCAGCAGTGGTCCCAGAAACAGTTAATTCCCATTTGTCAGCCACCTTAGGTCTCCTGACAGCACCCCATCCCTTTCCCCTGCTGTCTTCATCTGTGTCTTCTGTGCCCCTAATCTCTGCTGCATTCAGGAGCAGCTGCTTGGGCTTCCTGAAGTATCCAGAAACTGTGTTCTCATCATCCCTCTTACTGTTTGTGAAATGCTTCTTCCTGAAAGTGTTTATTTTTCCCCTGAGATATTGGTTTCCATTTCTCAGGTCAATCTAGATCCATCTCCTGCCAGTTTTTAACATTTTCTAAATCTTATTCTTTGAACCCCTATCTTAGATTTTATGTCTTATTTCTGACACTTAGTCAATCCATGATTCTTGTAATAATCTTATGTGATTTCTCCTTTTTGGCCTTTCTACTCCTGGACCATGTTAATTCATTTGTCCTTAATTCTTCTCCTTACCTTACCCTGGTAACTGTCCAAAGTTCATTTTTTTTGTCATTTTTTTAACTGTGAAAATACTGTACAGAGGGATTACACTTACATGGGCAAGATAATGAGTACATTTCTTATCAAGCATTGTAGCCTCCTCCTTTGTTTCCCCTTTCCATCTCTTCCCACCCTCCTCCTGTCCCCCCTCCGCCGAATCCTCCTCCCCCCCACCAAAGTTGTAAAGTTCGTTTTTCGACATAACGACTTGTACATCTCATTGTTGCAATGGGTCCACCTGTATCGCTATTTAAACGATTTGTTTTTTCCCTTCCCCTCCCCAAATTATACCAATATCAAATCAGTGAGAGCAAGGGTTATACTGTGGGGGAGGGACATACAAAGCAACAAAGAAATAATCTTATAACTATGTTAGAAACAATTGCATGAAAGAAAAAAAAACATTTGAATACATATCTTAGGGTTCATTTACCTAACATCAATTTATCTGACCTTTTCTGCTTGACTCAGACATATACTAGTTATTGCAAATAAGGGAAACCATGGACCTATGTTTCTTTGGGCCTGGCTTACTTCACCTACTATAATTTTTTCCAAGTCTTTCCATTTCCTAACAAATGGGGCAATGGACACATGAAGAAATGCTCAACTTCTCTAGCCATAAAAGAAATGCAAATCAAAACAACATTGAGATACTACTTCATCCCAGTTAGAATGGCTATAATCAAGAAACCTAACAACAGCTGCTGGAGGGGATGTGGACAGAAGGGAACCTTACTGCATTGTTGGTGCGAGTGTAAACTTGTTCAACCACTTTGGAAAGCAGTATGGAGGTTCCTCAAAAGACTCCACATACAGCTCCCCTATGACCCAGCAATCCCACTTTTGGGCATTTACCCAAATGATCACAAACAAGACCACACTAAAACTACCAGCACGACTATGTTTGTTGCAGCATTATTTACCATAGCTAAGATATGGAACCAACCCAGATGCCCCTCAGTAGATGAATGGATCAAGAAAATGTGGTATATATACACAATGGAATTCTATGCCTCCATCAGAAAGAATGACATTGCCCCATTTGTTAGGAAATGCAAAGTTCAGTTTCTTTTTTTTCCAGTGCAGTGTTTGATTTCCACCTCTATCCCAAAACAATCCAAACTTTGGCAGTGTCTTAGAACTCAAATGGCTTATTTTTTTTGGGGGGGGGGTCCAGTCATGGGGCCTGAACTCTGGGCCTGGGCGCTGTCCCTCAGCTCTTCAGCTCAAGGCTAGCGCTCTACCACTTGAGCCACAGCTCCACTTCTGGCTTTTTTTTTCTTTTTGCTTATGTGGTGCTGAGGAATCGAACCCAGGGCCTCATGCATGTAAGGCAAGCGCTCTACCACTGAGCCAACTTCCCAGCCCCTCAAATGGCTTATTTATTAATGATCTGTAAATAAATTCCATTACTTTTAAATTTTATTACTTTTATTTTATTACTTTTATTAAGGTTTAAATACATCACACTAGAGGAATTTTTATCTATCAATATCTATGTATGTAGATCAATATATCTCTTTGTACATCTATATTAATGTCTGTATGTTCTTCACATGTATATGGGAAAACATCTGTTACTCAATGTACACACAATGGTAGCAGCCTTTACATTGTATAGCCTTAGTATCAAGAAACTTCCATATCTTTTTGCATCTGAACAAAAAAACTGCAATTTCCCCAAAGCAGTGTGTTTGGCAGCATTCTCATACTATTTCTGAGCCCTCTTTTTCATGGCTTCATGCTCTGGCCTTGTTCCTTGGTGATGGGATTTGATACTACTGGCCCAGGAATTTCCTCCATGGAATTGGTTGGTAGATGAAATCTTGGAGTAGATACTAGTTTTGAAGCTTAGGCGTTGACAAGAGATTGATCCCAGCAGTTGAAACAGGCGGGAGAGAAGTGGAAGATGATGTTTTGTAGGGTTCAGGCCTAGCAGCAGCAGCCTGGGACTCACTAGGCTGGGGAACATTGGTTAATCCCTGTGTATTCATATTGACTGCAATGTGTTAGTAGAACTCATGAAATGTGTTGGTAGTAGCTGGTTGAGATAGGCTGACTGCAGCAGGTTGAGTTGTGTTAGAACGAGGTCATGCAGGGTAAGGTACAGTGGGAGGGACCAACTTGACCTTTCCAGGTGGAGGTGGCTCATCCTGGGATGGTGATTGACACTGGTTTTTACTCTATCCCTTTTCCTGACTTGAATAATTTTTAGAACTTTTGCTTTCATGTGGAATACCACACATTATTTCATAGCTGGGGAAAACTTGGTGTCTTTCTCAAGTCTTTCTCAAGTGTCCTTGGGGAAAGACAGATGCGTTTTCTTCTCATTTTTCTTCCCTAGTGCATGGAAAACCTGCACTGACTCCCACATCTGCACGCCTAGGTTGGTTCGAGGCCTTTTGAAGGTCTCTTGGCTAAGCTCAGGGTGACTTCTCTTGTGCTTGGTCTTGGGAATGCTTGTCTTTTCTTCTTTTTTGATTTTGTTCCCTGGCTGCTTGGTTTCATCACATTTCTTGGGGTGGTTCTCCCTGATCCTTTTGGTCTCTTTCTGTGCATGGCTCTTAGTTTTGCTGACCCTGCTGGATGCAGCTTTTGGAGATTTGCTGTCAGAATGCTTGTCTGTGTTCACGGAAGCCTGCTCACTGGATAGGATGGTGCACACAGTCACCTCTTCCTCCAGCAGGAGCTCACTGTTTCTGGAGCTTGAACTCAAGAGACTTTTTTCTTTGCATTTTTTTTTCAAGGATAGTGCATTACCACTTCACCTATGCTTCTAACTTCAGTATTGTTTGTGAACTGAAGAAAAGATGCTCAAAAAGTTTCTGTGCAGCTGAGTGCCAGTGGTTCATGCCTGTAAGCCTAGGTACTCAGGAGGCTGAGATCTAAGGCTCATGGTTCAGAGCCAGCCCAGGCAGGAAAGTCTATGAGACTCTTATATTCAATTTACCATCAGAAAACTGAAAGTGGCACTGTGGCTCACATGGTAGAGCGATAGCCTTGAGCTGAAGAGCTCAGGGACAGCACCCAGACCTAAGTTCAAGCCCCATGACTGACAAAAAAAGTTTCTGTGCTGATTTTGAACTCAATCCTTAGATCTCAGTCACCTAGGTTGCTAGGCCATAGGCCTAAGCCATCAGTGCCCAGCTCAAGAGAGGATTTCCCGTTCATAAAATATACAAAATATATATCTTCGCTATGGTCTTTGAACAAAAGAAAATTAAGAAAAAGTTATGTGTTATTACCACAAATATTTTAAAAAGTATTTTCTACAAAGGTAGACAAAAATGACATGTGTAATTAAAAAAAAAGATATTAAAGAAGATTTGCACATGTGTCATGCATCTAAGCATTGTGCATTTATGGTAAATGAAGTTATATTATCATATATATAATATTCTGAAAATGAAATGATCCACTTCAGTTTAGTAAAATCCAGCACAGAAGTAGAAGGTAATTTTGAATTAAGAATTGTGGTTGGGTGCCGATGGCTCACGCCTGTAATCCTAGCTACTTAGGAAGCTGAGATCTGAGGATCGTGGCTCACAGCCAGCCCAGGCAGGAAAGTCTGTGAGACTCTTATCTCCAATAAACCACCAGAAAACCAGAAGTGGCACTGTAGCTCAAGTGGTAGAGTGCTAGCCTTGAGCTGAAGAGCTGAGGGACAGTGACCAGGCCCAGAGTTCAAACCCCATGACAGACAAAAAAAAAAAAAAAAAGAATTGTGTGTCCCTGTCCTGGGACTTGAACTTAGAGCCTGAGTGTTCTTGCTAGGTTTTACTTGAGATTAATGATGTTATCACTTGAGCCACAGTTTTACTTCTGGCTTTTTGTGGTTAATTTTAGATAAAGGTCTTAAAGACTACTGTCTAGACTGGTTTAGAACTACCATTTTTACATCTTAGTCCTGAGTAGTTTGGAGTTCCAGGTGTTAGCCACTAGCACCTGGCTAAGAACTTTTTGGAGACAGGTTGTCAGTATGTTGCCAAGGGTGGTGTCAAACTTAATTCAACATTAGGGTGAACAAATGCAATATTAGTACACACTAGACACTATGTTGAAAATGAATTATACAATTTGTGGAGATTGGAGGGAAAAACTGGGTGAGATCAAGGAAAAGGATGACATTGTCTAAAAGGAAATGTACTTGTTACCTGACTTATGTAACTCTAACCCCTCTGTGTATCATCTTTATAATAACAATTTTTTAAAAAGGAGAAAAATAATAAAAAAGAATTCATTCTTAAGTTATATTACTTTTTTTTCTTTATTGAAGCTTGAACTCAGAGATTGGCTACAACCTTTAGTTTTTTTATTTAAGGCTGGTGCTCTATCCCTGGAGTCACAGCTATATTTCCAGATTTTTTTATGGTGGTTAATTTTTGATGAGTGTCATAGACTTTATGATAGGCTGGCTTTGAACTGTGATCCTCAGATTTGAGCCTCCTATATAGCTAGAATTATTGTCCCAAGCCATAGTGACCTGGTAAACTCTTTATTTGGGGTAGGGTCAGTACCAAGGCTTGAACTCAGATCCTCCCACTGTTGATTGGTTTTCCTACTCAAGACTGGCTTCTACAACTTGAGTCGCAGCTCCACTTCCAGTTGCATGTTTTTCTCATGGCAATTATTTATTTTGAAATATAGTGAACAAACTTGAATTTTGTTGAAAACAATTAAAATCTCAGGAAAAGGCACTGTTGTGAGATATACTATATACTCAAGGGTGTAAAGAACAAATTTTGTACCCAACTAGCCAGTTGTATCTGGTTTGTTTTTGCTTCTATCCCCCAGTTAGCACTTATGACTTCTTATTCCTTATTAACTTCCCTTGGGCTGTGATAAACTGAGCGAGGCTGAGTGTCTGATGATTTACATGAGCAAGAGCTGGCTCAGGGTAGGAAATCTGTTGGCAGAATCATTTTCCTTTGTGATAAGCTATAAGAGATGCTTAGATCATTCCAGCTTAGTGCTGTTTTAGTACTGATGTACTCACTCATCATATACAATACCAAAAGCCTATTAGAAGACAAACTCATAGGTAGGCATTCAAAGATAACTTTCCTCCTCTCTTCCAATATTGCTTTCAATTATTTTGAGATATGAAGTCCTATTTTTCTTTAATATTTTAGAATTTTTCTATCAGTGTATTCAATTGTAAAAATCTTTGCAATGAGGTATATTCAAAAATAGAAACTTGGCAAGTACTGGTGGCTCATAGTTTGTTTTCTGGTTTTTTTTTTTTGTTTTTTTTTGGGGGGGGGGGTGTCCGGTCGTGGGCCTGAACTCTGGGCCTGGACGCTGTCCCTCAGCTCTTCAGCTCAAGGCTAGCGCTCTACCACTTGAGCCCTAGCACCACTTCCGGCTTTTTTCTTTTTGCTTATGTGGTTTCTGAGGAATCGAACCCAGGGCCTTATGCATGCAAGGCAAACTCTCTACCACTGAGCCACCTTCCCAGCCCCTGGCTCATAGTTTTTTGATCCTAGCCACTCAGGAGGCTGAGATCTGAGGATCACCATTCCATGACAGGTTGCACTGACAAATTTGTGAAACTCTTATCTCCAATTAACCAAAAATGCCAGTAGTGGAAGGGTGCTGTCCTTGAGTGAAAAAGCTAAAGGATAGTGCCCAGGTCCTGAATTCAAACCCCATGCAAGTCACAACTTAACAATCATAGAGTGTTTTATTTTGGACAATGCATTATATAGCACTCAATTGTACACTTGAAATGGTGAATTTGATGGATTAAATCTCAAGAAATAATTAAAAAAAAGTAATTTAGTAATTTTCCCTTGATGACCCTTAACCTAGCACTTTCCTCTCCTCTATACTCCTTTCCTGTCCTTCCTCAGTACCCACTACCCTCTCTCCCTCCAGATGTCCTTCAAGTTGACTCTGCAGTTGGGCACAGGCCCTCTGTACATCTGTGAATGTTGGGCTCTCTCTCCCTCTCTCTCTCTCTCTGTCTCTCTGTCTTTCTCTCTGGCTGGGAATAGACACTGGGAACAGATTTTTCTTGCTCTCCTTTGCTGGAAATGGTTGGAGAAGGCAGCACCTGGTACTATGAGTGGCACAGGATGTAGCTTCTCATGTTTTATTTGCTCCCCTTCACATGTTTAATCTTGTCCACCCAAACGCTCCAGAATCTCTGATCAGAAAGCCAGTTGGGACACTTGGGAGCAGTTGAAATCTCTGAAGATTTCAGAGACTCAGGCTTCCAAGGGAGGCCTTGAACTTTTTCATGTGATCCCAGCCTACTGCACAACCTCACTAGCTAAGTAGAATGGTGATTCTGACCTTGTGTGTTTGAAAGCTAATAGAAGTAGCACATTTTGCTGTTGTGTGCATGTGTGTTAAGTAAATAGGTGGTCATTGATGGTCAGTCATTTCTGGATGGATTTCATGCTGCTTCATTTCTCTTGGTTAGGCCCCAGATTAGCTGCTGCCTGCAGGGTAACTGTGGACCCTTGCCTCTTCTATGGTACTGTATTAGTTATTCTCCTTCTTGCTTCTAGTTGTAGATAAAAAATATCTATTGGACTGTGTGTACTGAATCTTGTTATTTTGCTTTTCTTTTCTTATTATTAATAAGTTTTTTAAATTGTGAAAACACTGTAAAGAGGGGTTACAATTACATGAGCAAGGTAATGAGTACATTTCTTAGCAAGCTTTGTTACCTCCTCCTTTGTTTCCCCTTACTATCCCTGCCTTCCCATCCCACCCCACCCCTCAAAGTTGTAAAGTTCATTTTTCGACATAACATCTTGTACATCTCATTGTTGCAATGGGTCTACCTGTATCCATATTGAAACAATTTGTTTTTTCCCTCCCCCTCCCCAAATTATACCAACATCAAATACAGTGAAAACAGGAGTTATCCCGTGGGGGAGGGTTTACTTTTCTTGCATGTGTGATGTGTGCCAGTACTGAGGCTAGAACAGAGGTCTAGGCTGTTTTCATACTGTAATCATCAGCTTTCCACCTCCTGAGAAAGTAAAACTAGGTTTGAACCATCAGTACACAAGAAACTTTGTTCAGGGAGTTTGGGGGTTGGCACTCAGGCCCTCACACTATTATTGGCTTTTTTTTCCATCTGAATGTTGATGTTCCACCACTTGAGCTACAGCTCCACTTTTAATCTCAAGTTTTTCTCTCGGTGATTATTTACTTTGAAGCATTGTGAACTTGCACCGATAAATTTTGTTGAAAAATGTTTTTTTTTTTTTTGGGTCCGGTCCTGGGGCCTGAACTCTGGGCCTGGGCACTGTCCCTCAGCTCTTCAGTTCAAGGCTAGCACTCTACCACTTGAGCCACAGCACCACTTCTGGCTTTTTTCTTTTTGCTTTTGTGGTGCTGAGGAATCAAACCCAGGGCATCATACATGCAAGGCAAGCACTCTACCACTGAGCCACCTTCCCAGCCCTGAAAAATGTTTTTAAAAAAGCACAATAAAAGATATTGTAGTGACTTACACTGTGTAACCAAGCAAGAGGAAGAAATGTTTACATCTGGCCCAGCTGTAAGTATTGCCCTTGCTTTTCATTACCTGGTTTGTGCTTTTGTGCCTTTTCTTCTTAGTTCTCACTTCTCTTGGGCTGTGATGCATTGAGTGAGGCTGAGTTACTATTAATTTGTCTGAGCACTGAGCTGCCTAGTTTGAGGAAATCTGTGGATAGAAACCTGTTTCTTTGTTGAAAGCTTTTAAGGATGCTTAGACTATTCTAGCTGAGTACGTTTTTAGTGCAGGAATATAAGAACAGAAGTCTATATTAAAAGATAAATTTCCCCATTTCATTTAATATTTTGTCAAGTTTTTTTGAGATGTGAATTCTTTCAGCAATCCTGTCTGGTTTGAAGCTTATTTAGAACCAAGTTAGAAGATTTGAAAATTTAAAGATATGGCTTACAATATGAAGTTTTTAAGGTTTTATTGTCCTTTTCTCACAGTTTCGTACTTGAGGAGGGCTGCTTCCATAATACTGGTATGTAATTCAAAGCTAATAACACATACCAAATATATGCAAACCAGACCAATCTCTCTTTTCTCTGTGTTCCTATAGAGATTCAAGGTCATGCACAGCTACTACAATGTAGGGTAGAAGATTGGGAGGAGAGTGCTATTAGACAGCTATTTGTTATTGTAGTAAACAACTGAGACAGTCATCTTCTCAAAGGAAAGGTTTAGTTTGGCTGACAATGCTGGGGATTTCAGCCCGTGTTCAGTTGGCCCCTGTGCTTTTTGAGCCTATGACAAGGGAGTATATTCTGGTTAAAAAAATGTGTGGTGAAACAAGCTGCTTACCTCCTGGCCTGCACAAAGGAGAGGGTGAGAGAGAGGGAAGAGCAGGAGCTGGATTTCATTATTGCTAACAAAGGCAAGCAACCAATGACCTGAGTCCATTCCACTAGCCACCCCCCTCCTCCCACTCTCCTACTGAGGTTTCCACCAACTCCCAATCACACCATGGTGGGAAATAAGCCTTTGACCCATGGGCCTCTGAGGGAATTCCAGATCCGTATGTATGTTTGTATGTATGCATGCATGTATGCCTTTTTCTTTTTTGGTACTGAGGACACTGTACTTGCTAGGCAAGCACTTTGCCACTAAGCTGCATTCCAGTCTTCCAGATCCTTATATAGCATATATTAAGCTTACTTTTATAGCCGTGCAATTTTAACATATTCAAATATTGAGTTTCAACATTCAGTTCTATTTAGGAAAATACAATTTAACTTGTCCAAGTTGCCAGTTTTGGTAGCTCCTTTTTTCTCAGAATTGATCAGTGGAGTATTTATTTCAGGATGTACAGACAGAAGATTGCTCATGTGGCAGCAAGACCAGTTAAGACCCCACAATTGAGTTCAGAAAGAGAGGCATGTATAGGAGGACTACAACAAAAGGACAACATTCTTGTTGAAGATAATTGGTTTTCCTTAACTCCCAATTATCAAGCATATTCTGGAACAAGGATGCTATTGTAAAACTCAACATGCCAGTTTTTTGGTTTTGTCTAATTATAGTTTGTGGAGAAACTATGCAGGAACAGCTAGGGTTAGCATTGAGTACTCCTGATGTTTTTATACTTCAAGATGACTTTATTCCTTTTATCTTTTTTTTCACAACGACTTTATTCTTGTCAATATAAATCTATATAAACTGTGGATAATAACTGGCTCTTAAGCCAATTATTAATCTCATAAGCTTATTCCTGTCTGCACTGGCCTCCATGATATTTTCTGAGTCTCAAGTGGGTTTTAGTTATGGGGAAACATCATCCTAAGAGGCTATTTGTTTAACTTGTAAAGAGCAGCACAAAAGAAACAGAAATCTATTATTCAAATATAGTAACAGCCATATTTTCCCTACTGGGAGCCAAAGGAATCAAACCAATCACTTAGTGTCTCTTAGGGGGAGACAGGATCAGATAAGGCTTTATGTTGAATGTTTATATGTGACATGAAATATGTAATGTTCCAGATATACATACAACATTTTGTCTGGACGGTGCAAATGTTCCATGGAAAAAACAATGAAATGCTATGGCAATGGATGTGAAAATAAAAGATTAATAGGGATGATTCAGTCATTTTGCACTATCCAGCAAGACATCTTTTCTGTTGGATATCATGGCAGCATGAAGCATCCCACAGATGGTGGTTACAAGATGGTGTCTAAGACTGATAGCAGCATGACATTCAAGACAGGAGGCAAACTCCTGCCAGGTACTTTACTTAGCTTATTTGGGGCACAAATTATGACTGCAAGACTATAGTACAGGTTATGAAGGCCAGAATCTCCTTACCCAGAAAGAAGGAGCTGACTCATCCCCAGGTGAGCAAGAACACAAGCCCTAAGTTCACACCCTAATACTAGCATAAAAAAGCAAAAAAAAAAAAAATGTAGTGGTGTTTTCAGGAATCTAATATTATGCCACTAAATTGTTAAATTTGAAATGGTGAACTTAATTATCTCAAGAAGTATCTTTAATTTTGCAATGGTGACAGCTCTCCACCCTATCTCCTTTTCTCTTCTATTCTTTTCTTGTCCTCCCCCATTACTCACCATCTCCTCTCAATCCAGTTGAGTCAACCCAGCAGTTGGGCATTGAATCTTGCAGCCAGGAAGGAGACTCACTACACATGCATGGTGCCTTGACTGGAAATGGATGCTTGATTTTTTTTTTTTTTTGGCTAATCAGTTAATGTCAATGGTTGGCGTTGGTAACATGCAACAGGATTTGTGGAGGAGGACACAGACCCTTGTTTAGTATTTGTTATTTGATCTTGTTCACACATAACCTCTAGATGTTGTACTCTGAAGGTCAGATTGGGCAGGTAGGGGAATAAACCTCCAATGGAGGCTTTGAACCTTTGTATGTAATGTGATTCAGCCAACAGCTGACCCTCACTAATCAAGAGAACAGTTGTACTAGTCTAGTCTTGTGTATTTGAAGGTTAATTGAAGTAATATATTTTGCAACCTTGGACATGAATGTTGAATGAATGGCAATTTATGTTCAGGCCATGATCTGAGTCAACCTCATGCTAATGAAGTTACTTGGCTAGGCTCCAGGTTAAATGCTGTAACCAGAATAACTGATCCCTTATTTCTTCTGGGGTAGATTTTCCTGTATTTGGTGTTCACCTTTCCCACATCTAATCCTAAATAGCTAAAACCTCTTGGAATTTGTGCTGCATTTTACTTTGTAAAATGTGTGCATGTGTGTGTGTGTATGCACACACACACGTGCGCACACATGTGTGTATAAGCATGCCAGTACTGGTGTTTGAACTAAAGACAAGGGTACCTTAGTGTTTGGGCTAAAAGATGGTGCTCTATTACTTGAGCTAAAACTCTGTTTCCTACTGTGATTACAGGGGTGAGCCATCAGCATCATATTGTATGTGGATTCTAATGTTTTATCCAATGGTTCATGAGACATAAGGCTATTCTCTATAAGAGATTGGCTTTCATTTCTCAGATCAAACTAAATCCATCTTCTGCACTTAGACATTTTCCAAGTTTTGTTCTTTGATTCTGAGTTTTTGCCTCTTATTAGTTTCCTACCAATGGTTCATCTTTTTTCCGCTTACCTTTAAAAATAATTTTATCATTGTTATTGTAAAGGTTATGTACAGAGGGGTTACAGTTACATAAGTCAGGTAATGAGTGAATTTCTTTTTGGGCAATGTCACCCCTTACTTCACTGTCTCCCAGTTTTTCCCTCCAGGATTCATTTTTGAAGTCTGTATAATCTCTGCTCTTTTGGCCTTCCTACACTCAGACCATATTCCTTCTTCTGTCCTTAACTTTTCTCTTTCCCCTACCATGTTATCCTTATTCTTTTTTTCCAATACAGCCTTTGATCCTAAACTCTACTCAAAAGAAGCCAAACTGGAGCCATATATCAAAACACAATTTGTTCAATTATATTACATTCAGTGTTCAGTTTTATGTTTGAAAAAATGAGAATATAGAATTTTTCTATAATTATCTATGTATCTAGATCAATCTATCTATCTAGCTATATGTCCCATTATTGTATATATCTATCTTCATATCTAAGTTTGGAAGCATCTGGTACTCAAGGTGGCACCCACAATCTTAGCAGCTCTTTCATTGCATAGCCATCGTATCAAGAAACTTCCATATCTTTTTGCCTCTGAACAAAAAACTGCAACTTCCCCAAAACAGCAGCATTCTCACACTCTTGTTGAGCCTGCTTTTCCATGGCTTCATGGTCAGGCCTTTGTTCCTTGGTAGTGGGCACAGAAATATTGGTTTTCCTCCATGGAATTGGTTGGCAGTTGGAATCTTGGAGTAGATACTGATTTCAGCATTCAAAACAGGCTTGTGCTGGAGAGAAGTGGAAGATGATGTTTTAGGTTCAGGTCTGGCAACAGCAGATTGGGACACACTAGGCTGAGGAGTGTTGGTCAATTCCTGTGTGGTTGTACTGGTTGTGATTGACTGACATGTTTTAGTAACTCATGAAATATGTTGGCAGTAGCTGGTTGAGCTAAGCTGATTGTGGTAGGTTAAGCTGCATTAGAATGAGGTCAGGCAGGGTAAGTTACACTGGGCCTCCAGGAGGCCAGAGACTGTGGCCTGCAAGAAACAAGTAGAGCTTGAGGCTTCTCTGTGGTTAGAAAAGGCAAAGGAACCGGCTTGACCACCCCAGGTGGAGGCAGTTCATCCTAGGTTGGTGATGGACACTGACTTTCGCACTATTATCCCTTTTCTTGACTTAAATATCTTTAGGATCTTTGCCTTCTCTTGCAGTATCCAGCCATGATTTGATAGTTGGTGAAAACTTGGTGTCTTTTTGGTGCAGTTTTCAAAGCCATGGAAGAAGACAGCTCAGTCCTATCATTCTTCTTTCCTAGTGTGTGAAAACCCTACACTAACTCCCATATTTCATGCTTAGGTGGCTTCAAAGGCTTTTGAATATCTCTTGGCTAAGCCCAGGTTGATTTCTCCTACACTTTATATTCTCAGTGTTTGTTTTCTATTTTCACTTTGTGTCCCGAGGGATTCTTTTCTTCACTTTTTTTTAGGGTTTGTTCTCTGATCCTTTTGGCCTTTTTTTTTTTTTTTTTGGTCCAGTCGTGGGGCCTGAACTCTGGGCCTGGGCACTGTCCCTCAGCTCTTCAGCTCAAGGCTAGTGCTCTACCACTTGAGCCACAGCACCACTTCTGGCTTTTTTCTTTTTGCTTATGTGGTGCTGAGGAATCGAACCCAGGGCCTTGAGCATGCAAGGCAAGCGCTCTACCACTGAGCCACCTTCCCAGCCCTCCTTTTGGCCTTTTTCTCTCCCTGTTGTATGCAGCTTTTTGAGGTTTGCTAGTAGAATGCTTGGCCGTGTTCATAGGAGCTTTATTACAGACTGGGACAGTGCACATAATCATTTTTTCTTCCAACAGGCACTCTGGGTTCTGGCACTGGATTTTGGCCTTTGGAGATCCATTGAAAATCTCAAAGGCTTTATGCTTGTTATTTCAGACTTTTTAAGTGGCACTATTGGTGACACCTGAGTTTCCCTGCACCTGAGTCACATTGATGGTTCCCATTTGACTTTGGTTGTTGTGGAAACTTTGTATTGGTCAAGATCTGTGTATGTGTGTTTTGATGAATGACTTAAAAATCTGGAGAAGGTAAATGTCTTCTACCAGCATAGCAATATTGGTAAGACCATTGATACATTCCATTCCCTTTTCAAGTTCCCATGGTACTGAAGAATCAAGCTGTTCTTTTCCAAGTTATAATTTTAGCAAGTAGTCTTCTCCCCTTGGCCCAACTAGTGAACTTTAGGCCTAAAGCTGGTGAATGTAGAGATTTCTAAAGGAGTAATAGGGGGTCATGGTTTTCCCTGGAGATCTGAATGACATCCAGAGTCTTTGAAAACTTGGTTTGAATTTCATTCAAATGCTTATTCTCTTTTTATTCCTTGCTTAGAGCTGGAGGCAACGTCAAGATAGTAGGAGAGCTTTGGACTAGAGCTATTATTGAAATGTCTCCTAACTCAGGTGGATTGTTGTTCTAAGTGGATTCAACATTTATGCTACTATAGATCTTAGGGCTCTTTAGAATTTTCAGAACACAAAATTTTTAGCTTGAAGGTTACAATCCTAGGAAAGTGTTCATTTCCAGGAAAGTTCCCATCACTAGAAAGAAATCAAGGAGTAGGGTAACTGAGATGCTCCACCTCTTCAACAACAAATTAAACAGGCATCTGCTAACACCGGCCCAGGTGTTTCTAGTCATTTTAGGGACATGGACAGAATCCCATATTTTCAGATGGGTTTAGAAAACCTAGTATTGTCAGATAGATGCTGAGTGTTCCAATTAGTATTAATGATAATTTGATGTCACTGTTTATTTCTTTGTATCTCATACAATTGTTATAGTAAAATAAAAGTGAAAGTGATTTGAAAAGTCAGAAATATTTTGGACTTTGAGTATGACTCGATGGTTGATCACTTGCTTATTATTCTCTTGGCTCTGGGTTCAAACCCAAGTAACCCCCAGAGAATTAAAAAGGAAAAAATGTTTCCTAGAGCCTAACATTCTCATAGAGCATAATCATTTCTTGTCACTGTCTGTGAGGATGTCTTATGTCTCATATGACTAAGAGGGAAAAAAGGAAGATTTTATGTTCCTGTTTTGTGTGTTTGGCTTGTGTGTGTGTGTGTGTGTGTGTGTGTGTGTGTGTGTCTATGAACTCTTGTAGCAGGACTTGAATTCAGAGCCTTGTGCTCTTGTCTTTTTTTCTCAATTGTGGCACTCTACCACTTGAGTCATGCTTCTACTTTCAGGTCTTGCTGGTTGCCTGGCAACAAGAGTAACAAGGATATGTTTGTTCAAGGTTGTATTCAAACACCAATCCCCAGATCTCAGCCTCCTGAGAAGCTAGGATTACAGACTTTGGCCACTGACTTCCAGCTCTAGAGGTTTCTTCCTTAAGAAAAACACAAAACTGACATGTCCTGAGCCTCTTTGCTTTTGACAGGATCTCTGAACACAGAAAATGAGGGAAAGTTTAACTGTCTCTACCCCTCAAAACTTCTTACTATTTCTCAAAGAATCTAAAGTACTAGATAAAGGAATAAGAGTAATAATTGTTGTTGTTGTTGTTGTTGTTGGTGGTGGTGGTGGTGGTGTGTGTGTGTGTGTGTGTGTGTGTGTGTGTGTTTTGAGGACAGTTAAAAGCACGTCTTCCTTAGAAAGGCTAAATCAAAAGTCACCTACAGTGACAACAAACACTAGGAGACTGGTGCGGTGCAGTTAAGAGGAGATGGGTAGAGAAATTAAGAGAAGAAAGTGGGAAGAGGAAGATGCAGTAAAAATTTCAGTGCATAGCCTACAAAATTAAGAAATGTGAGGGAAGAAGCAAAGGTTTGAGGGAAGGAGTGAGACTGTTCAAGGGGTTACATAGACCAAGATGCATTGTATTTCTACAATGCTTTGTTGAATGGCAATTCCTTTGTACAACTATGTAACTATAATAACAATATTAATAAATCATATCTTCACTTAAGATGAATCTGGTAGACTTATAAAGGCAGGGAATTTCAAATGGCCATTACAATGTTCAGTGTCCCTTAGTTAATTAATGGCAGTACTGCAGTTTAAACCTGGGACCTTATGTTTGCCACATCAGAACTTTACCACTTGAGCCATGTCCTCAGCCCTTTCTATCTTATATAAAGCCTGCAGATGAAGAGCACCAAGTAAAGGTAGTGGCTGAGGCTCAGGACTTTAACTGTACTTTTATGTAGACTCTCACAACTCAGCTGCAGATTCTTCTGTTCTTCTGGATTCTGTTCTTTCTTCTGTACTTATCTTGAAAATTGGTTTCTGTGATGGGTTGAGCAGGCACATAGTAGATTCTAGCAGTGGAAACTGAGAGTAGAACATTTGTGGGCTGAACCTTTGTGAGCACCATCACTATTTCTGGCTGAGAGGCAGAGGCCCTATGCCCTGGATATGATACAGAGCCGTAATATTGGAGTCACAGTCTAAGCTCTCCAGATAGCAGAGGCTCTCCCATGTGTTTTTTATTTTTTTTGGTCAGGTGTGGGGTTTTAATTCGGGGTTTGGGTACTGTCCTGGATCTTTTTTGCTCAAAGCTAGTGCTCTACCACTTTGAGCCACAGTACTACTTCCAGCTTTCTGGTGGTTAGTTGGAGATAAAAATCTCAGGGATTTTCCTGCCGAGGCTGGTTTCAAATGGGGATCTTCAGATCTTAGCCTCCTGAGTAGCTAGTAATACAGGCAGGAGCCACAAGTGCCCTACACTCCCCCATATGTTTTGATTATAGAAATAGACCTGCTTTTTTCCTCCAATAGAGAAGTGACAGACTCTATGTACTTGAATTGGAATCAGAGATAGTGTTCCCTGAACCAGGCCAACTGGAAACAATGGATACAGAAGGTCTGTGGCATGGGTATCTGGAGTTTAGCATACTGGGATACCATAGTCATTAGAGACATTGCTGTGTCCTGGTCAAACAGTCACAGTGAAGATGACTAATTTTCATTGTTTCTTATGGTGTTCCATTAAAAGATACAGGTGTAGGAGACAGGTGATGTGAACATGTGACTCTTGCCACTATGACAACATGGTTGTGCTAGAATGTTGGTAAAGATAGGTACTAGCCATGAGTGTCTAGAAAGAGGTGCTAGATATTAATGTCAGTAGCCATGTTGAAGTGACAGTTAGAGCCAGGACTCTAGAGAAATTGAGGACATTTCTGTTAAAGCAGTGACATTGTTCACCACAAGAAGAGACAGCTGCAGTGAATTTGCAGATCCACGTAAAGATAGATTATAGAAATTGTCTGTAATTCTCCTGTCTCAACCTTCTTAGTAGCTGAGATTTTAGACAGGCACCACATTACTACATTAATTTTTTTTTTTTTGGGTCCGGTCATGGGGCCTGAACTCTGGGCCTGGGCGCTGTCCCTTAGCTCTTCAGCTCAAGGCTAGCCCTCTACCACTTGAGCCACAGCGCCACTTCTGGCTTTTTTTCTGCTTATGTGGTGCTGAGGAATCGAACCCAGGGCCTCATGCATACAAGGCAAGCGCTCTACCACTGAACCACCTTCCCAGCCCCACTACATTAATTTTTGAATGAATTTCTAGCCAGTTCATACAGACAAGAAAACTTTCAATAAAAAATTTGTAAAAAAAGAGCAAAATTCAGTAAATATGAACATTTAAACAGCCACAATTATGTAATTATGTAAACCACTATTTCAATTAAAATGTGTACATCTAAGATTGGTACCAGGAGTTACATCTGTAATCTTAGCTACTCAGCAATTGGGATGCTGAAGTATAGGATACTTGAGTTCAGATATTTGTGGCTAGCTTGGTCTATATAGCATAAAAACAAAAATCCTAATCCAAAAATGTTTCAAAGGGTCCAGTGGTCAGAAGAACAGTAAGTATAAAGAAATCTTCTTACTGCATGCATTCATATTTCTCTAAATATTGCACATCAAATAATAGAAAGTAATACTTTTAGCTAGGTATATAATAGCCATGAAGAAAAATATCAAAAAAGATTTTAATAAGATTCTGAAAATTTTCATATTTATTCTAAAAACCTAGCTTATAGCCTTTAGTATAGCAAAATATTACCCAGTGCTACACTTGAGCCTTGTATATACTAAGCACGAACTCTGACACTGAGCTATATCGCCAGCCCCAAACAATTCTTTTAAGAAATACATAAAAGCCCAACAAACTTCAAAGAATTGTTAGAGATGAATACGGAACTACAAACGGGGAGATTATTTTTCATTGAAAGGTCTTGTTAATTCATAGGTAAAAACCGAGGTTAGTGACTTTTAGTAATTATGCATTGTTTTAGCCAGAAAATTATTGTAAAGGAAAAAAAAGCAGCTCTTGACACCCATTTATGATAAAAGGTAGGATACTTCATTAAAAAATCCTTTTATATTAAGAACTGGAATAAAATAGAATGTTAAAAATGACGTGGCCTGTAGGAAGAATCATTTCTCTTTTTTTGCTTTGTTTTTTTAAAAATAATTATACAAAGGGGTTGCCATTTAACAAAGCAATTTATGAATATAATACCTTTAATTTGATCAATGTCACTCCTTTCAAAATTCTCATCCAATCATCTTACCTACTGTTTTCCTCACTCTTCTTAATTTTCTAGGATAGACATTGGATTCTTGCTTACATTTCCCCTCTCTTCTCCTCTTCATCTACTCCTTTTGCCTGATCTTACCCCACCCGTTTTGAGTACCCACTTCCTGGTGTTCTATTTTGCTAAACTTTGATAGGAACTAAAATATAGAGAACTCTCTTGAATCTACCATATTTCAGTTAAGTGTATACATTTGTATACACTTGCATACCACCCAATGTATTTGCGTAGAGTTTGTAAGCGAAAACTAGCTTCTATATATGAGAGAAAACATGGCTCCTTTTTGACTTTCCTACCACTGGACCATGTTAGTTCTGCTGTCCTAATTCTTCTCCTTACCCTACCTAGTTCTCACACGCAAAGTTCACCTTCTTTCAAGTGCAACTTTTGATCCCCACTTCTATCCAAAAACAAGCCAAACTTTAGCAATATCTTAAAACTCAAATGGCTTCTTTATTAGTCATACATTAAATTTCATTACATTCAATTGTTCAGTTTAAGGTTTATATATTAATTTTACTCTACTAAAAGCTATGGACTTAGGTCAATAAGTCTATATATCTTTATAAGTCTGTATATATATTCATATATATAAATATATATGGGAAAACATCTGGTTCTCAATGTGGTACCCACAATCGTAGCAGCTCTTACATTACATAGCCATAATATTGAGAAACTTCCATATCTCTTTGCCTCTGAGCAAAAAACTGCAGTTTCCCCAAAGCAGTGTATTGGGCAGCAATTTCACGCTCTTTCTGGGCCCGCCTTTTCATGGCTTCACGCTCTGGCCTCTGCTCCTTGGTGATGGGATTTGATACTACTGGCCCAGGAATATCAGGTTTCCTCCATGGAATTGGTTGGCGGCTGAAGTCTTGGAGTAGATACTGGCTTTGAGGGTTAGGTGGTGACTGGAACTTGGTCCCAGAAGTTGACACAGGTTTCTGCTGCACAGAAGTGGAAGATGATGTTTCATAGGGTTTAGGCTTGGCAACGGTAGGTTGACACACACTAGGCTGAGGAGTGGTGGTCAATCCCTGTTTGATTGTTTTGGCTGCAATTGGCTGTGATGTTTTGGTGGAACCTATGAAGCATGTGTTGGCAGTAGCTGGTTGAGATCGGCTGACTGGAGTAGGCTGAGCTGTGTTAGAACAAGGGAGAGCACGGTAAGGTACAGTGGGTCTCCGGGAGGCCAGAGACTGTGGCCTGCGAGAAACAGGTCGAGCTTGAGGCTTCTCTGGGGCTAGAAAAGGCAAAGGAACCAGCTTGACCTTCCCAGGTGGAGGCAGCTCATCCTGGGTTGGTGATGGACACTGGCTTTCACTCCTATCCCTTTTCTTGACTTGAGTAATTTTAGGGCCTTTGCCCTCATGGGGAATATCCAGCCAGGATTTCACAGCTGGAGTGGACTTGGTTTCTTGTGTGCTGCTGGCATTTCTCAAGGCCTTGGGAGAAGGCAGCTCCTTTTTCTTCTCACTTTTCTTCCCTAGTGCATGGAAAACCTGCACTGACTCCCACATCTGCACGCCTAGGTTGGTTCGAGGCCTTTTGAAGGTCTCTTGGCTAAGCTCAGGGTGACTTCTCTTGTGCTTGGTCTTGGGAATGCTTGTCTTTTCTTCTTTTTTGATTTTGTTCCCTGGCTGCTTGGTTTCATCACATTTCTTGGGGTGGTTCTCCCTGATCCTTTTGGTCTCTTTCTGTGCATGGCTCTTAGTTTTGCTGACCCTGCTGGATGCAGCTTTTGGAGATTTGCTGTCAGAATGCTTGTCTGTGTTCCCGGAAGCCTGCTCACTGGATGGGATGGTGCACACAGTCACCTCTTCCTCCAGCAGGAGCTCTGGGGGCTGGCATTCGACTTTGACCTCAGGAGTTCCATCCACACTTTCCAAGGCTTCATGCTTGTTCCTTTGGACTTGATCAGTGGAATGCTTAGTGACCACTGAGTTTTCCTGGAGGAGAATCTTGTTTTGGCTGCAATTAGTTTCTGTACCTTTGATGTCGGTTGTAGTAGAAACATTGGATTGTTTGAGATCTGTGAATGAATTGAAAATCTGGTTAAAATGAATGTCTTTAACCAGCATATCAATATCTGGAAGCCCACTCATTGTTACAGTCAATTCCATTTGTCCTCAAGACTCAAAATTTCCAAATTGGCTTTATCCCATGTAGACTTCTCCCTTGTCCCTAAGGTTACTATTGACCGGCAGCTGCTAAATTTCAGGGATTCCTGAAGAGAGTAGTGGGTTATTCTGGCTTTCTATAGTTTTCTGGAAGGCAACCAGAGGCTTTGAAAGCTTGGTTTGAATTTCATCCTGATGCTTATTCTTTGTTTGGGTCTTGTATTAGCTGGAGGCAAGGCCAAGGTATTAGGAGAGTTTAATACTGTATCTCTAAGAAATGTCTCCAAGGTCAGATGACACATATTTTTCTCAATTACTTCAGAATTTACACTTGTAGTACTTGGGGCTGTCTGGAATTTCTGGCTGACAAAATGTCTGACTGGAAATTGCAATTCTAGGAAAGTTTCCATTCCCAGGTTAGTTTCCATCAGTGCAAAGTAATCAATGCAGAAATCAGTCCCTGGTAAGTGAGATGCTCCACACACACACCAACAAATTAAATAGGCATTTTTGATCACTGAACAAGGTTCCTAGGAGATGGTCTTATGGTCTATGGACAAAATTCTGAGTTAGAAGATGGGTGACAGCTACTCTATTTAAAACTGGTGCTAATTAGATGCCCTTGTTTCTTTTTTTAAAATACTTTTTATTGTAAAAATACTGTACAGAGGGGTTACAGTTACATGAGCAAGGTAATGAGTGCATTTCCTATCAAGCATTGTTACCTCCTCCTTTGTTTTTCCTCTACCATCCCTTCCCTCCCACTCCACAACTACATTCCCCTGCCCCAACCCCCTGCCTAAATTGTAAAGTTCATTTTTTCAACATAGTGTCTTATGCATTTCATTGTTACAATGGATCAACCTGTATCCCTATTTAAGCATTTCCCTTCCCCTCACCAAATTAGAGAAGTATATATACAAGATTCAGGGCACCGACATCAGTTTATTGCAAGTGAAATAAAAGTGAAAACTCTTAGCTCTGGGTTCAGTCCCATGATTATGATTCCTCATAATTTTTATATAGGTAACAATTTTTGTCACTCTCCTGTAAATATAACATGTCTCATGACATCATGGAGAGAGAGGGGGGGGGAGAGAGAGAAGGAGAGTGAATGAGCAAGCGAGAGAGAAAGAGAGACAGAGAGACAGAGAAAGAGAGACAAAGGCAGAGAATGGGAAAGTTTTATATGAGTTTTGATTTGTGTGTGAGAGAGAGAGTGTGTGCGTATGAGTAAGAGAGAGAGTGAGTATGGATGTACATGCTCACTGATTCTGGGGCTTGAATTCAGAGCCTTTTTTTTTTCAATGTTTTTCTTAGGGCTGGTGCATTACCATTTCAGGTAGACTACTAGTGTTGGCATTTGTTTGTGAACTGAAGATGCTGAAAAAGTTTTCAGTATGACTTTGAAATTCAATCATCAGATCTGTTTCCTGAGTAAATAGGCCACAAGCATGAGCCACGGGTGCTCAGCTTAAGAGTGGACTTCCTGCCTACAAAATACACAAAATGTATGTCTTATGGCCTATTTCCTGCGGGCAGCATCTCTGAATATGTGATTGTGTGCTATATGTGTGTGTCTCTGTTTGGGTGCTGCACTCAGGGTCTGTGCACTCTGCATAGTTTTTGTTTTTTGGCTCAAGGCTAGCATTCTACCAGTTGAGGCACAGCTCAAGTGCTCCTCCACTTGAACCATACTCTTAGCCATATGATTTATGCCTGAAAATGGAGGTCATCTTGTGAGTGTGGTGGTTGAGGCTCAGGACTTAAACTATATTTGTGAATGCTCTACTATTCAGATGTAGATTGTCCCCTCCTTTTGTATGAAGCTAGTCCTATTCCTTTTTGCTGTCTGGGCTTACCTTGGAAATTGGTTTCTGTGTTAGGTTGAGCAGACACAGAGTAGTAGATTCCAGAAGTGGAGACTGGTGGTAAGACATCTGTAGGCTGGACCTCTTGGAGTGTCATCACTATTTCTGGCTGAGGAGCAAAGAACCCACTCCCTGTGTAGGACACAGAGCCATATGATTGCAGGCAGGGACCAGGCTCTCCAAACAACAGAGGGCCCACAGTGTTTTGATTATAGTAGTAAACCTGGTTTCTTTGTTGGTAGGGAAGTAATATGCTACTCTCTTGATGTGGAATCTGAGATAATGTCCCATGGACCAGGCTGGCAGACAGTGATGGATACAGAGGGACTATGGCATTGGCATCCACATATCGTGGTGTCACAGCCATTGAAGGGACTGCTGTGCCCTGGTTGAGAGTCACGGTGAAGTCTCTAAGTTCAGATGACTTCTTTTTAGTGTGTCCTGTGTACTTCCTTTCAAAAGTACTGGGACAGGAGGAGGCTGAAGTGCAGATGTGGTTCTGGCCAGTAACTCCTGTCAGCATGGGTGTGCTAGAATGTTGGTAAAGATAGGCAGTACCCGTGAGTGGCTGGAAAGAGATGCCAGAGGTTGATGGTAGTGGCCATGTTGAAGTGAAGGCTGGAGTGGAGATTCTGGAGAGGTTGCAGACATTTCCTGGTAGAGAAGTGGCATCACTCACCACAGGAACAGAGAGCTGTGGTGAGTTTGCAGTTCCAAGTAGAGATTGATGTTGGAAATTGTCTGCAAAAAGCAAAAGGGTGGTAAAAAATGAATGAGATTGACCAACTCCCACTTTATTTGAGGAGCAGTATATTTGAAGCTGGCTATGATCAGAAGCCCTCTAATACCAACAATCATTAACATATCTATGATCAGTTTATAAGCCAGAACCATTTTGTATTCTTCCTATGAACTTTCCCAAGCTGTGTAACAGAAGACACCAAGTGGTTCCTATGTTGTTTTCTGGGTAGAAATAGGCTTCTTTCCTTTCCTGGCTTTCCCTCAGTCTGTACTTGCATTTGCTCCTAACTATGTCCTAGCATGGAAGCATTTTAGATCTCAGATATCCTTAGAGAACTTGTTAGATTATTTCTGGAGTAAGGAAGATGAGGGTCAGAGGTCAACCTGATTGCTTTGAGTACTTCTTTCTTATTACTATGAACACCGTGTTATAAAGAGTGAGCAGGTGAACAGTGCACCAAAATCAGGAGAAATAGAATTTTCATGAGGCAGTTGATGTTGTTCACGAGAAAACAGTGATCCTGTTTTCATTGTCTTGCTGTTGTGCCACCTTGTATAAGTTGCAGGACACTTGTAGAGTTCATTTAAAACACAGACAAGAAGGTAAGTCAAGTCAGACCTCTTCAGGTCTGCCTTCTGAGCTGAAGTCACAAAGATTACCTCAAAGTTACTTTCTCAAGACATGCTTTTTGCAAGAAAACTATGAAATTTTCTGAGCTTTTACTTATTCATCAATGACATATTATATATGTAAATAGTCATAATAATGAGTAATGAATAAAAGTCTCATACATGATTGATATGGAGCTTGATATAGTCAGTTCTGAAAAGGTTGACAAAAATTAAAAATATACAAAGATATGAAAGATAATTTTGATATGTATCAAATAATCAAGTGTAGTATATTTACCAATAAATGTTGTGATGTTATTATATGTGCAATATTATACAAATGGATATTTCTCCTTCATTTTAGCCAAAATCTAACACAGAAGTGAAAGTGGGCTTTGAATTAAGAATGTGTGTGTGTGTGTGTGTGTGTGTGTGTGTCTGTGTGTGTCTGTGTGTGTGTCTATGTGTCTGTGTGTCTGTGTGTCCCTATCTGGGGAGTTGCACTCAGTACCTGAGCATTTTGCCCAGGTTTTTTTGCTCAAGGGTAGCATTGTACCACTTAAGCCATAGCTCTACTTCTGCCTTTTTGTGGTTAACTGTAGACTAGGATCCTAAGGACTTTATTGACTAGGATGTCTTTGAACTTCCATGTTCATATCTCATCTCTTTGAGTAGCTAGGATTACAGGTATTAACCACTGGCACCTGGCTAAGAACTTTGTTTTGAGACAGTTTGTCAGTTAATTTTAAAGGCTGGCAGCAAACGTGTAATCTTCAACCTCAAGTCAGTATGTATGGTTTTTCGTCTTGGTACACCACCCCTATCTTCTATCTCTCACTGACACATCTCTCTTTTCTCATCCTGCCTCAATTGACAATAGTGAACCTTCTGCTTCATGAACATGGATAACTCTTCATTTACTTGACTGTTGCTTTGATTCCTTTCACCAAAACTTTGTAGTTTTCAGCATATAAATCCTACACATATCTTTTATAATTATTCTAAGTATCTCATAATTTTGATAGTATAAATAGTACTTTTAATTCAAATTTCTAATGTTTATTGAGAATGATTATTATCTGACCTTTCATCCTAGGAGTTAGATAACTCATCTTTGGGATTTTTTTTTTGTATCAACAGTCATGCCATATAAGCAGTCATAATTGATATAGACCAGCATTTTAAAAAATGAGTAGGAAGCCTGGCACCTCTGTATCTCTCACATGTAGGCTACTGAGGCTGAAGAATCACTCTTGTTCAGGAGATTAAGACCAGTTTGGGCAACATAGCACAAATGCAAAAAAGAAAAAAAATCAGAGCAAAGAAACAAAACCCCAAATGGTAGAGAGGACAACAAATCACCAAAAATAAAAGGATCCTACTGTTGTAGCCATTCCTATTTCTCTAAATATCATACTCCAATTTAAAGATATTGTTTTAGCTATATATTTTAATTAATATAGTAAAAAGAGAAGCACTAAAAGGTCTTTTAAAAGGTTTTAGAAGTTTTCATATTTATTTTGAAAACCTAGCTTCATGTTCAATCATGAGAAAAATCACCTTCAACATAAGAAAAATATCATCACCCATGAAAATTAATCACTATCAGAGTTCTGTTATCATTATCAGCATCATCATCATCATCATCATCATCATCATTTTCTTTACTGGTAATAGAACACAGACCTTCTTTCTACAATATTATTCCTGGTGCTTAAATTCTAGGCCTGAGCGCTGTCCTTCAGTTGTGTGTGTGTGTGTGTGTGTGTGTGTGTGTGTGTGTGTGTGTGTGTGTTCAAAGCAACAGCTCTGTTAGTGGAGCCTCAGACCATTTGGGGTGGTTAATTGAAAATAATAGTTTCAAAGACTCTTACTCTTGCAGTCTAGCTAAGAACTGTGATCCACAGATCTCAGCCCTCTAAGTAGCTAGGTTCACAGACAGGAGCTACAATGCCAGGCAGAAGTAAGGCCTTTTATATTTTATGTATATAATGTGATATTGAAGGTGCCTTGTTAGTGCAGTAGGTAGCACATCAGTGTCATAATGTGCTACTGAGCTATGGTCCCATCCCCAAACAGCACTTTAACTATAGAAAACCAGAATGGAAGTCAATATTGTTTTAAATGAATGTGGAAGTAAGATATGGAGATTAACTTTTGATTTTTATTTTTAGAAAAGTCTTTATCTTTGATTTTTGGATTTTTATTTTAGCCAGAAATTGATTATAAGGATAAAATATAACTTTTATTTGAACTACTACTGATGAAAGTTAAAATGCTTCATATATACATAATATATACATACACACATTTATATAAATATAAATATATATATATATATATATATATATATATATGCCTGGCATTTATGACTGTTATCCTAACTACTCAGGAACCTGATGTTTTTGTTTGTTTTTTGTGGGTCAGGGGCTTGAAATCTGGGCCTGAGCGCTGTCCCTCAGCTCTTCAGCTCAAGGTTAGCACTCTACCACTTGATTTACAGCACCACTTCCAGTTTTCTGGTGGTTTATTGGCCATAAGAGTTTCACAGACTTTCCTACTCAGGCTGGCTTTGAACCACGATCCTCAGATCTCAGCCTCCTGAGTAGCTAGGATTATAGGCGTGAGCCACTGGCCCCTGGCTAGCCTGAGGTTTTTGAGGGTCATGGTTCCAACCTGCTCCTCACCAAAACCAGGAAGTAGAGCTGTGGCTCAAGTTATAGAGCATTAGCTATGAGATAAAAAGCTTAGAGACAGCACCCAGGCTTGGAGTATAAACCTTTGTATTGATATACATGCACACGCGCACGCACACACACACACACACACACACACACACACACACACACCTCCATGAAGTTTAAAAATCAGAATGAGGGGCTGGGAAAGTGGCTCAGTGGTAGAGTGCTTGCCTTGCATACATGAGGTCCTGGGTTCGATTCCTCAGCACCACATAAGCAGAAAAGGCTGGAGTGGCACTGTGGATCAAAGTGGTAGAATGCTAGCCTTGAGCTGAAGAGCTGAGGGACAGAGCCCAGGCCCAGAGTTCAGGCCCCACGACCAGGCAAAAAAAAAATCATTATGAAAATAATGCTGAAATTTATGTTACACAACCTTCTGTAAGAACCCTTGCTAGAAATATGTTATAAAGAACCATTTCTACAAGACATGTCTAAAATGTTCACATTGGAAACTGTGAAGGCAAGGCTCAGCAGCTCACTTCTCTGATCATAACTACTTGGGAAACAGTTCAGGATGGTGGCTTGACAGCCTTCTAGGCAGGTTAGTGAAATTTCATCTCAATCACATAACCTCCTGTAGTGGATCATGGCTGTGGTCACTGGTACAAGGGAGTCATAGCTGGAAGGATCACGGTTTGAGGGTGGCCTGAAGTAGAACTCCAAATCCTATCTGAAAAAATAACTGAAACAAAGAGGGCTGGGGCATGGCTGGCACCAGTGCTATGCCCTGAGTTCACAGGTTGAAAAAAGACACTATCAAGCATCATCTGTATTCAGAGTCAACTGGAAAAAACATCACAAGAAACATAAAGTAAGAATCATCTAAAAGTGACTTCTCAAAACTGCTTTTAATGAGTCTCTGTTTTATCCTTACTTTGCTTTGTGGTCCATTAATGTGTGCTTTGACCAAAACTAACTGCATTTTGCCTTGCTGTGGTTAGGTTGTACTCTGTTTCTGTGTGTTGATTTTAACAGGTTTGTTCATCTCCAGCATTCTGTTCTAAACCACATCTCTTTTCTTGAGAAAAGAGATGGTCTTCATAGCTGGGGTTTTATCCTATTTCGCATCCTCGTCTTTATCTTTTCTTAACCCTTCCGGTTCCTGGTGAATTTTTCCTTCCAGACCATCTGTCTTGTGCTAGCCTGATCATCCCTCCTCTCTTTCTGTTTTTCTCTGTACCTCAGTTGAGCAGAAATATTGAAAGACTTAAATATTGTTCTTTGAATACACTAAATTTGAAATACTAAAGTGGAACTAGCTGTTGAAGGACTCTGTTACAGATAAAGTATCCTGATATAGAGTTTTCCGCACCAAGGTTTCCTTCTCCATTAATTGGTTAAAAATTGACACTCTGAAGAAGTCTATGGCTTCCATATCCATCCATGAATACCCTTTAAGTAAGCACAGTTTTAGAAATCAAAGTGATTCCAGATTGGCCAATTTATTATTTTCATGTAGCAGACAAAGCAACAGATTTTGTCACAGAGTAAATTGTGTGGCTAAGTCACATACCAGTTTCCTTACCTGACATGCTGAGAGAAGGGGTAATATCAACTGGAGATACAAGGGATGAGGAATGACACTTGAGGATGTGTGGATAGCTGAAGCTAAAGAGCACGAGTGTGTCCAGTAAGGAGCTCACTGGATACTGCTCACTGGGCACTGGGCACTTGCGATGATGCAAATATACGAAGGATGCCATGGTAACCCCAGGATTCTACTAGGTGGTGATAGGTTTGGTGGGAGAATGATGTCATTAGTTAGGCAGTTGAAAGGTCTGAAGTAGCCAATCACAAGATCAGAATCTGAACCAGAAGAAGGGATTGGGTAGAGAATGGCAGGAGAGCTTTAATAACTCCTGACTGCTTGGTCTTGGAAGACCTGAAGTCTAAAATCAGACATACTATCCCCTTTCCTCTAGGCTCTTAAATGGAAGACATCATCTCAGTGTTTCTCACCAATGTTCATTATTAAAGCTATTTATAATTTGCACATTATATTTCACCTCATAAAATATTATAATTACTTTGTGCATATAATGTGCTTGACAAAGGAAGATCCTTGAGGTTGAAGCCTTACACTTGTTCTAAGATTATTTTGTTGACCCAATTATTGAACTTACTAGAACTTTCCAACAGCCAAAGAAGAATGAAAGAGCTCTTTTGTTACCTGATTGAAGAGCAGCGTGAAGTACATTGTTGGCACCTTGTAAGGAATTTTGTAATTCAAGGCACTTGCCTTCTAGTGTCTTCTCCTTGACATCTTTGTTCTGGGTTCTTCCAGGCCAGATTGGACTTGCATCTTTCCTCTGTTCTTCATTTTTTTCTTCTTTATTTAAGGAATTACTTCTTGGAGAAATCTTGATTTTACATTCTTTTGTGTTTTATTTTATTATAGGTCCTGTGATTTGAACTCAGGGCAAGGGCTTAGTCCCAGAACTTTTACTCTTTAAATCAAGGCTAACACTCTAGCACTTGAGCCATAGCTGCATATCTGACTGCTTGGTCATTAATTGGATATAAGAGTCTCATAGACTTTCCTGCCTGGACTGGCTTAGAACCGTGATCCTCTCATCTCAGCCTCTTGAGTAGCTGTTATAACAGGCCTGAGCCCTGGTCACACTAGAGTTTGCATTCTTATACCATGGATGTTTACTCCTAGAAGCAGAGATCTTTTCTTTGCCCTGATACTCTGAAATGTGGTGTGTGCACGTTAGAAGCAAACATTAAAGATGAAAGATACAGTTGAATGCAGAGTTTACTTTTTCTGACTTTAAACAATTATTTTGCTTATAATTTGCTTCCCCTGGCTCTTTGGGCCATGTAGTCACGCACTATCTCGTTCATTCTTATGCCAGAAGCATGGAGGATTTTTTTCTGTCTCTTCTATAAGTAAAATGAGGGTGGCAGTTACTGTAGCTTCGTTCTCCTTACAAACCACCACTACGGAATTCTGGGTCTCATGTCATTCTTGGATGCACAGTCAGGCAAAATGGAGAGCCAGATAGAGAAAGTACACAATGATAGAGCACAGGAAAAAGTGTAGATGCGAGAAATGAGATTCATGTGGTAAGTTTTGGTTTGTTTTGTTTTTATGAAATAAGCACAATGTATTTTTGTACTAAAGGATCATACAGTTGAGTATTTTTGTTCAGAAACTGCTCAGAACTTTATATACTTAAGGAGAAAAACTTTAAAAGTAAAACATTAATAGTTTTCATTTTATTTTAAAACATCTCAATTATGCCAGTGATTTTAGTATGTTTAGAGACTTTCAAAGTTTCTGCATTATCTACTCATTTTCTTGGTTTGTTTCTTTTTTTATAGGGAATCCAACACTGTCAAGATTTGTTGCTTTTGTTTGTTTTTCTATGTTTTTAATTGTGAAAATACTGTACAGAGGGGTTACAATTACATGGGCAAGATAATGAGTACATTTCTTATCAAGCATTGTTGCTTCCTCCTTTGTTTCCCCTTCCTATCCTTTCCCATCTCCCTTCCCCCCCACCTGTACCCCTTATTTCCTCCTCCCCGCTTCCTCTGCCCAAAGTTGTGAAGTTTGTTTTTCGACATAAAGATTCGTACATCTCATTGTTGCAGTGGGTCCACCTGTATCCCTATTTAAACAATTTGTTTTTTTCCTTTCCCTCCACAAATTATACCAACATCAAATACAGTCAAAACAGGGGTTATATTGTGGGGGAGGGACATACAAAGCAACAAAGAAATCATCTTATAAATATGTTAGAAACAATCTCAAGAAAGAAAAAACATTTGAGTCCTTATCTTGGGATTCATTTCACCTAACATCAACTTATATTTTAGCCATGCAATTTTACATCTTCAAACATTGAGATGCAAAGTTCAGTT
This sequence comes from Dipodomys spectabilis, assembly GCF_019054845.1. NCBI lineage: Eukaryota > Metazoa > Chordata > Mammalia > Rodentia > Heteromyidae > Dipodomys > Dipodomys spectabilis. The sequence continues at coordinate 2,902,075 of NW_024870939.1, read as the reverse complement.
CTATTTGGCAAACGCAAATTAACTTGTCCTAGTCCCCAGTTTGCATATCTCTTTTCTTTCTTTTTATTTTTCAGAATTGACCTACAGAAACCTTTTTGGGGAACGCACAGACAGATGATTGTTCAAGTTGCAGGAGCATGTTAAGTCTCCACAATGTGGGTCAGAATGAGAGGCATATATATGACAAAAAGTATGTCATTCTAGTTGAAAGTAACTGATTTATGTTAATACCCAAGTATCAATCATATTCTGGAGCCAAGTGTTCTGTTGTAAAATTCAACATCCTAGTCTGTTGGTTTTGTCTAATTAGTTTATTGAGAAACTATGCAGGAAAAGGGTGCCTTTGAACAATCATGATGTTTATAGCTTAAGATGACTTTATTCCTGTCAAGCTAAATTTATATAGCTGAACTATAATCATCTATGAAAACACAAATGGAATCTTTATTAATGAACCACTTACTCAATTCCATTACATTCAATTGTTCAGTTTGTTTTGAAAACCTTGAGAATAGAGAATTTTTCTGTTATTATCTATATCTAAATGAATCATCAATTTATCTTTATATGGTCCTATTAATGTCATTATCTATCTTTATATGTAAGTTGGAAAAAATCTGGTACTGAATTGGTACCCTCAATCCTAGCAGCTCTTACATTGCATAGCCGTGGTATCAAGAAACTTCCATATCTTTTTTGTTTCTGAACATAACACTGCAATTTCCCCAAAGCAGTGTATTGGCTGCATTCTCACGCTCTTGCTGGGCCCGCCTTTTCATGGCTTCATGCTCTGATCTTGGTTCTTTGGTGATGGGATTTGATACTACTGGGCCAGGAATACCAGGTTTCCTTCATAGAATTGGTTGACAGCTGAAACCTTGGAATCAATGCTGGTCTTGAAGCTTAGGGAGTGACTAGAGCTTAGTCCCAGCAGTAGAAACAGGCTTGAGCTGGAGAGAAGTGGAAGGTATGTTTTGTAATGTTCAAGCTTACCAACAGGAGGCTGAGACACACTCCGCTGGGAAGGGCTAATCTTGGTTATATTGGCTACAATTGGCTGAGATGTTGCCTGTGATCAGGAATCTTCTATTACCAATAACCACAAACATACCAACCATCAGTTTAGAAGGGTTATAAGTGTTGGAGCCACTTGGTATTCTTCTGATGAACTTTTTCAAGCTGGGCAACTGAGGACACTGAGTCGTCTGGTTCCTATGTTGTTGCCTTGGCTGGAAGCAGGCTGCTCCTTTCCTGCTCTATCTTCCCCTGACTCTGTACTTGTACAAACTCATAACTATGTTCTAGCATGGAAATATTTAGGACTCAGATATTTTTAGAGAACTTGTCACATCACCATTTTGTGAGTGAGGAAACTGAGGGTCACATGTCTTCCTGATTGGTTCAATTACTTGTATCACCTTAGCATCAGTACCAAGTTACTAGGCCTGATTCCCTTTACAGAACTCTATGGTCTGAGAAAACACCAGAACTGGAAGAAACTGGACTTTTCATAGAAGCCACTTGATGTTGTTCAAAGGAAAACAATGTTGCTGTTTTCATTGTTACTATTATTATGTCACTTTGTGTAAGTCACATGCCATTTCATAGACTTCACTTAAAACACAGACAAGATGCTAAAGATATCCTTTTCAGGATTTGGATCAAAAGTCACAATACCTTCCTGAGAGTTAGTTTCTTTTCTTCTCTTCTCTTCTCTTTCTTTTCTTTTCCTCTCTTTCCCTCTCTCTCCCTTTCCCTCTCCTCCCCTCTCCACCCCCTTTCTTTTTTTCTTTTTTTGTCAGTCGTGATTCTTGAACTCTGGGCCTGGGAGCTGTTCCTGAGCTCTTCAGATCGAGGCGAGCTCTCTACCACTTGAGCCACAGCACCACTTTTGGTATTCTGGTGGCTAATTGGAGATAAGACTCTCAAGGACTTTTCTACTTGGGCTGGCTTTGAACCTTGATCCTTATATCTCAGCCTCCTGAGTAGCTAAGTTTACAGGCATGAGCCACCAACACCCACTGAGAGTTTCTTAAATGCTTTTTGGAAGAAAAATGTGAGCTTTCTGACCTTCTAGTTACTCATCACTAATATACTAAGTATTATAAAGGTAATAAAAGATATAAATGAAAATTTGGGTGTGTCCTGTTTTTAAATATAGTACATTTGCTAATAAATTTTGTAATCAGACATGTAATATTATAAAAATCAGCATTATCTACTTCATTGAGCCCAAAATTAGCACTTAACGTGCACTTAATAAAACAATGTTCAGAATGCACTTATAACAAAGATCAGTTGCTATAGAAAGGGATATTGTTAACCTTCTTGTGTGACTTCTGACATGAAGTCACAATGACTACCTGAGTATTAGTTTTTCAAGAAGTCTTTTTGGAAGGAAAATTGTAAACTCCCTGAACTTCTGGTTATTAAAGTATAATAATAATAACAATAATAGTAATAATAAATTATAAGTCATCCAAATGTCATGTTGTAAGTGATTTATGCATGAGAAGATATAGCAAATTCTACCATATTAAACAAAAATAAAAACTATCATATAGCCAGGCATTGGTGGTTCATGCTTGTAATCCTAGCTACTTAGAAGGTTGAGATCTGAGGATCAGAGTTCAAACTCAATCTGGGTAGAAAAGTCTCTTTGAGACTCTTATCTCAAAACCACTCAAAATGCTGGGAGTGTGGATTAGTGGGAGAGTGCTTGTCTAGCTTGCATGAAGCTGTGGCTTTAATTCCTTAGTACCATATACCCAGAAAAAGCCAGAAGTGGTACTGTGGATCAAGTGGTAGAGTGCTGGCCTTGAACAAGAAGCTCAGTGCCTAGGCCCTGAGTTCAAGCCCCAGGACTGACAAAACCAAACCAAAAACAAAAAACCAAACCAAAACAACAAAACACTAAAAAACCAGATGTAGGCACTGTGGCTCAAAGTAGTAGAGCACTAGCCTTGAGCAAAAGAGCTCAGGGACAGCACACAGTTCCCGAGTTCAGTCCTCCATTACTGAAAAAGAACCCCCAAAACTATCATACAGAACTAAAAAATGTTAAAGGTATTAATTACAATTTGCTTATGTATGAGTCATGAAAGTGTAGTAAATTTACTAATAAATGAAGTTCTGTATTCATGCAATATTATGCAAATTGAACAGTATATAGTTAGGTTTGGGAAATACTAATACAAAATACAGAATACAAATAAGTCATTGGAATTTAAAAAAACAGTGAGACAGGCACAGTCTAGTTACAACAAATAAAGGAATCCATGCAACTTTCTTTGGGTCTGGCTTACTTTGCTTAATATACTTTTTTCCAAGTTTTCCATTACCTGTGAATGGGACAGTATCATTCTTTCTGATGGAAGTGCAGAATTCCATTATGTATATACATGACATTTTCTTGATCCATTCATCCATTGAGAAACATCTGGGTTGATTTCATATCTTGGCTGTGATTAACAAGGATGCCATCAACATGCTTGTGCTGGTTGCTTTTGTGTGACCTTGTTTGATTCCATTGGATAAATGCTTAGAAATGAAATTGCTAGGTCATAGGGAAGCTCTATGTTTTGTCTTTTGAGGAACCTCTATACTGCTTTCCATAGTGGTTGACCCAGTTTACATTCACAACAACAATGTACTAGTATTCCCTTTTTGGCACATCCCCACCAGCATCTGTTATTGTTAGTTTTTTTGATAATAGCATTCTAACAGGGGTGAGATAGAATCTTAATATTGCTTTGATTGCATTTCTTTTATTGCAGAGATGTTAAATATTTCTTCATGCGTCTATTGGCCCGTCTTACTTCTTCTGAGAAGTCTCTCTTTAAGTCTTTAGCCCATTTATTAATTAGATTGTTGTATCTTTCAGGTTTTTTTTTTAATTTTAGAGGGTTTATTGTTGAAGGGATAATTTTTTTATTGTGAGAATACCGTACAGAGGAGTTACAATTACATGGGCAAGATAATGATACATTTCTTATCAAGCATTGTTGCTTCCTCGTTGTTTCCCCTTCCCATCCCTTTCTATACTCCTCTCCTCCCCTCACCTAATCCTCCCCCCACCCCCCACCCCCCAAGTTCGTTTTTTGACATAAGGACTTGTACATCTCATTGTTGCAATGGGTCCACCTGTATCCCTAGTTAAACGATTTGTTTTTTTCCCCTTCCCCTCCACAAATTATACCAGCATCAAAAACAGTGAAAGCATGGGTTATACTGTGGGGGAGGGACATACAAAGCCGCAACATAGAAATCATCTTATAAATGTGATAGAAACAATTGCATAAAAGGAAAAAAACCCAAAAGAACATCTGAATACTTATCTTGGGGTTCATCAACTTATCTGACCTTTTCTGCTTGACTCAGACATATACTAGTTATTGCAAATAAAGGAAACCATGGGACCTATGTTTCTTTGGGCCTAGCTTACTTCACTTAATATAATTTTTTCCAAGTCTTTCCATTTCCTAATAAATGGGGCAATGCCATTCTTTCTGATGGAGGCATGGAATTCCATTGTATGTATATACCACATTTTCTTGATCCATTCATCTACTGAGGGGCATCTGGGTTGGTTCCATATCTTAGCTATGGTAAATAATGCTGCAATAAACATAGTTGTGCTGGTAGCTTTAGTGTGGTCTAGTTTGTGATCATTTGGGTAAATGCCCAAAAGTGGGATTGTTGGGTCATAGGGGAGCTCTATGTGGAGTCTTTTGAGGAACTGCCATACTGTTTTCCAAAATGGTTGAGCAAGTTTACACTCCCACCAACAATGCAGTAAGGTTTGAAGGGATTAATTTTTGAGGTCTAAGTATATTGTAGATATGAGGCCCTTGTCTGATGCATAGAAAGTAAAACACAAAGGATGGTACAAGACAAAAAAATACACCTGGAAATGATAAAGTTTACAGGACTCCAGACATTCACACAGTGAGACCAAAGGATGATATTCTTAGAAGAGGATCACAAAGGCTCAGTAATTAAGTGCATATGATCATATAAAATGGTATTTGTCAAGATGACCTCTAAAAATTGGAAACAAGAGGGTTTTTTCACTTTATCATTGTTTGGTTTTCTGTATCTTTTGTCTTATATGTAAGTTTCTCTGTTTGGGGAGGGTAAGGAGGGAGCACATAAATGGTGGGACAAAGTGTAAACAAATGCATCAGTGATACTCACTAGACACTATGGTGAAAATGAATCGTACAACTTGCGTGCATAGTCAGAAGGCAAAAAGTGGGAGAAAGCAAGAGAAGGGGTAACACTGTTCAAAAATAAACATACTCATTATCTAATTATGTAACTGGAATGCCTCTCTACATCACTTTTACAACACTTTTTTTTTAAAAAAAGATAAACGACTTTTTTTTTTTGTTGTTGTTGGTTGTAGGGCCTGAACTCTGGGCCTGGGCACTGTCTCAGCTCTTCAGCTCAAGGCTAACACTCTACCACTTGAGCCAAAGTGCCACTTCGGCTTTTTCTGCTTACGTGGTGCTGAGGGATTGAACCCAGGGCCTCGTGCATGCAAGGCAAGCACTTACCGCTGAGCCACCTTCCCAGCTTGATAAATGACTTTTGAGACAGATTCTCAGGAAGTTGCCCAATCTGTCACCAAATGTATAATTCTCCTATCTCAGCCATCTTAATAGCTGAGATTACATACATGTGCCACATGATTAGGGCAGGTTTTGAATGAATTTCTATCTATTTCCTAGGGACAAGAAAACTATAAAAATTATGCTTTTTAAAAAATCTCAGCAAAATGCAGTGCACATTAATTTTTAAGCAGCCACAATTTATGTGCACCAATATTGCAATTAAAATGTGGACATCTAAGCCAGGTATTGGTGGTTATATCTATAATCCGAGCTACCCAGAAGGCTGAGCTCCCAGGATCTCAGTAGCCAGCAAGGGCAGGAAAGTCCATGGGAATCTTACCTCCAATTAATCACCCAAGCTGGAAGTGGAGTTGTGGTTCCACTTCAGGGTAGAGAGCTACCCTGAACAAGAGATCAGGGATATTGCCCAGGCCTGAGTTCAATTCAAGCCCCCTCATGGTGAACACACACACACACACACACACACACACACACACACACACGAAAAAAATAATGGTGCATCTCTTCTCCCAGCACTTGGGATGCTGAAGTATGAGAATCACTGGAGTTTAGATATTTGTGGCCAGCTTGGACAACATGTATAAAAACAAAACTCCCAAAGTACACAAAATTTTATTAAATTAAAAAATTTAAAAGGGTCCAGTGCACAGCATAGTAATAAAGGAATACCTTGATTGTGCTTATTCATGTTTCTCTGAATATTGCATATCAAGTGATAGAGATTAATTCTATTAGCTAGTTATTTTGATTAAGATATAAACAAAAGAAGCAACAGATTTTAGTAAGATTATGAAATTTGTCATATTTATCCTCAAAAACAAGCTTATAATCTTTAACATAGGAAAATATTGCCCTAAATGTTTCAAAATAATGATTATCATAATGCAATAAAAATAGTAATAACAATTATAGTAACAATAATAATTAGTAGGAGTATTACTATTACCTATGCTAGAGATTCAATTTTGGCCTTGTATATACTAAGTATGAACTCTGACACTATGCTGTATGACCAGCCCCCCCCCAAATTAAAAATATAACCCCCCAATAGACTTCAAGAATTGGTGAGGGATGAATATGGAAGTACAGACGTGGACGTTAGCTTTTTCATTTTATTCATAGAAATACAAATCTTGTTAATTCTTGTTTGAAAATAAGGTTAGTGACTTCAATAAATGTAGAAATTTAGCCAGAAAATCATTGGAAAGACAAAAAGCAGCTTTTTCTTGACACCTACTTCTGATAAAATGTAGATACTTCCTGAAAAAATATCCCTGTATATTAAAAATAGAATGAAATAGAATGTTAAAAATGTTGTTACTTAGCTCTGTGCAAAACCCCTTTCCTTAGTATCTTCATGGGAAAATTCATTTCTTCTTTTTTTGGTTTAGTTTTTTAAGTAATAATCTTTAATTCTACAAAGGAGTTGCCATGTAACAAAGCAATTTATGACTACAATATATCTTGATCAATGTCATCCATTTCAACTCTCCCACCCATCCCTTCCCTCCACATCCCTTCCTTCACTCTTCTTAATTTTATAGGATACACATTGGAGTTTTGTCTGCATTTCCCCTCTCTTCTCTTCACTCATCTACTCCTTTCCCCTGCTCCTACCCCACCCTTTTTGAGTACCCACTTCCTGGTGTTTTATTTTGCTGAACTTTGATTCTGGCTAAGGAACTGCACTATTAGAGATATCCCTTTGCCATATTTCAATTAATACAGATGTATATACTTGTTTACCACCCAATACATTTACTTATGGCCTTGTAAGCTAAATCTTGCTTCCACACATAAGGGAAAACATAGATCTTTATCTCTTTGGGCCTGACATCACTTAATATGTTTTCCAAGTCTTTCCATTTCTTTACATTTAGTACAATATCTTTTTTTCTAATGGATGAGTACAATTGTGTGTGTGTGTGTGTGTGTGTGTGTGTGTGTGTGTGGTGTGTGGTGTGTGTGTGTGTGTGTGTGTGTGTGTGTGTGTGTGTGTGTGTGTGCGCGTGCGTGTGTGCGCCCATGTGCGGTGTATGCGTATCTCACATTTTCTCATTCATTGAGGGACATTTGTGTTGATTCCATTGCTCAGCTATCATAAATAGTGTTGTAATAAACATGGTTATCCTGGTGGCTTTTCTCTATCCTGGTTTGTAATCTTTTAGGTAAATGCCCAGAAATAAAATTGCTGGATCACAAGGTGGTTCTATATTTACTTTGTTGAGGAACCTAGATACTGCATTCCAGCGTGGTTGAACAGGTTTACATTTCCATCAGTAGTGTAGTGTATTTTTGGATTCTTTTTGGCCATACCCTCACTACTACTTGTTATTGTATTTTTTTCTTGATAATGGACATTATTCTTACTGTGTTGAGGTGGAATGTCAATGTTATTTTGGTTTGCATTTTCTTTATGGCCAGAGATGTTGAACATTTCTTCATGTGTCTATTGACCATTTTTATTTCTTCTTCTGAGAAGAATGTCTTTAGCTCATTAGCCTCTTTATTAAATTGGTTTTGAGAGTTGGGAGGGTTTAAAATTTTAAGTTCTTTTTATGTTCTGAATATTAACTCATTGTCTGATGTGTAGCTGGCAAAATCTTCTCTCATTCTGTAGAATGACTTTTTAGATTCTTGGTTATGTCTTTTACCATGCAGAAACATTTCAGTTTGATGCAGCCCATTTATTAAGTCTATCTTTACTCAGAAAGGTTCTACCTGTTCCCAGGAACCCTAATGTTTCCCCTGCTATTTCCTGTACTAGTTTCACGGTTCCAGGTCTTACATTGAATCTTTAATCCATTTTTAGTTGATGCTTGTGCACAGTGATAGATAACAATCTACATTCAGATTATTTGTATGTGGATATCTACTTTTGAGAGCAACATTTGTTGAAGAGGCTGTCTTTCATGAAGAGTCATTTCTAAAATATACTTCTAAAATGGTCATATTCAAAACTGTGAAGATGGAGCTCAATGCCTCACCATTGTAATCCTAGCTATTGGGGAAGCAGAGAGCTGAATTATGAGTTAGGGGCATTCCAGGCAAAATATTAGTGACAACTCATCTCTACAAACTAAAGCTTGTGTAGTGGTCATGCTTGTGGACCTGATTGAAGGAAGGCATAGATAACAGGATCATGGTTCAGGGTTGGCCTGAGCAAAAATTCAAAATCTTACTTAAAAAATTAACTGAACTGGGTGCTCATGGCTCACTCCTATAATCCTAGCTATTCAGGAGGCTGAGATCTGAGGATCACAGTTCAAAGCCAGCCCAGTCAGGAGAGTCTGTAAGACTTTTATCTCCAATTCACCACCAGAAACAGGAAGCAGAGCTGTGGCTTAAAGTGGTAGAGCACTAGCCTTGAGCAAAACTGCTCAGGGACAGATCTTAGGCCTTGACTTCAAACCACCCCCCCCCCCCCAACTGCAAATAAATAAATAAATAAATAAATCTAAAATACAAAGGGATGACAGACTAATTTGAACTTGGGCATGCCCTAGGTTCAAATTCTAGTAATACCTAAAAAAAGAAACTATCAAGCCTTATTTGTATTTAGTCAACTGAAAGCAAACAACCAGTCAAGCGTGACTTCTCTGAAACTACTTTTAATGATACCCTGTTTTCATTTTATATTTATTTCTAGACCATTAATCTAAGCTTTTGCTAAAACTAACTTCATTCTTCCCTGCTTTGAGTAGATTGCACTCTATGCTTTTGTGTTCATTTAAAAATTTTTGGTTCCAAACTTAAATATTTAGAACTTCCATTCTAAACCACCTCTCTCTTCTTGAGAATATCTCTCTGCTCTTCAATTCTTTGTTTCCTCACTATTTTCTCCGCCTTCATCTTTACCTTTTCTTTACTCCTTTGGTTCCTTCTGAACTGTGCTTTTGCCTAACAGTCCCCCAAATTCCTCTTCTAGAAGACCTGACTACTGTCATCTTTCTTTTCTCCGTTTTTCTTTTCACCTAATTTAGACAGCAAACCCCAAAACATGTGAATACTACTTCTTGAAGAGCCCTAAATTTGAAATACTAATCTGGAAATTTCAGTGGAAAGAGACTCTTAATAATGAAACATCTTAGTATATAATTTTCTACACTATCTAGATTTTGTTCACAGTTAATGTAGTTTAAAGTGAAACTGTGAAGAAGACAATGGCTTCATTCTCTATACATCCATACCCTTTAAGACTCAGAATTTCAAAAGAAAGCGATCAGAGAATGGGAAGTCCATTATCCTCATGTAGCAGATGAGTCAACAGATTTATGTCAGGGAGTTAACCTGATAAATCTGTTGATATAAATATCAGATATTTGCATACCTAGTTCATATATGTAAATATCTCAGCCAATACTGAAAGTCAGGCTCCAAATTTCTATTTTCAGAATCCCCAATTGTGCAAAGTTGTTTCCATTCTACTATTAAATTTGGGGTGAGGAGATTGGAAGAGAAATCTTCAAAACTTTCTTCCTTATCTGACATGGTGCAAAAAAGCAATATCAATTGGAGACAGAGGGAAGAAGAGATTTCACTAGAAGATGTGTGAGTAGATAAAGCTAAAAAAATGTGTGTGTAGGAGCTGGGAAGGTGGCTCAGTGGTAGAGCACTTGCCTTGCATGCCTGAGGCCCTGGGTTCGATTCCTCAGCACCACATAAGCAAAAAGAAAAAAGCCGGAAGTGGCGCTGTGGCTCAAGTGGTAGAACGCTAGCCTTGAGCTGAAGAGCTGAGGGACAGCGCCCAGGCCCAGAGTTCAGGCCCCACGACCGGACCCAAAAAAAAAAATGTGTGTGTAGTAAGAAGCTCACTGGACACTGCTCAGTGACCACTGGTCTCTTGGGATGATTGTAGTTTATGTGCAGACAACCAGGATTTGGTGGGAGAATGCTGTCCTAAAGTCAGCAGGACAATTTCAAGGTATGAATTTGCCAATCACAGGATCTATTTCTCCAACAGAAAATGGGATTGGGTAGAAAAGAAGGAAAGAGACATTGATGCTGCAAACTTATAGATGTTCTCAAACAATTTTCTTGACCCATTATTCAACTTATTAGAACTTTGAAACACCAAACAGAGAATTAAAGAGGTCGTCATTACTTGGCTGAAGGGCAGGGTGAAGTTCATGGAGGGCAGCTTGCAGTACAAGGCCCTTCTCTCTTAGTTTCTTCTCTTTGAACCCTCTTTCTTAGGCTGGCTTGGACTGGGCTAGCTTAGACTTGCATATCTCTTCTGGTCTTCAATTTTCCCTCTTCACTGAAGGAAGCTTTTTCTTGGAGAAACCTAGGTTTTGTGTTCTCACATTCATGAATGTTTCTTCCTATTAGCTTTCAGAATCAGAGGTCTTTTCAGTGCCCTCATGCCTTGAAAATGCCTTCAACTCCTTAGAAGCAAACACCAGAGAGTTAGAAGACCCAAGTAACTGCAGACTTTCCTTCTTCTTGACTTTGGACTCAATTCTTTTGCCTATACTCTGCTACCCCTGGTCCCTTGAGCCACGCAGACACCCATTCTCTGGTTCATTCATATGTCATATGTACTGATGGTATTTGCTCCCTTCTACTACAAGTGAAACCAGTCCAAATTTGTAACTTCTTTCCCCTTAGAAATGGCCTTTGTGGAATTGCATGCTCTGTCTGCTATGCCTGGGTGCAAGGTCAGGCAAAATTAGGGAGCAAAATAAAGAATGCACACTGGTGGAGCACAGACAAGTGAGGGGATCAGAGAATGGTGGATGTTTTCATTAGTGTTTTTTTTCTGAGCGAAGTCAATATAATCTAGCATTATTTTGTAATAAGATTCTAATAATTCAGTATACTTAGAAGAGAAAGTTCATTTGTAAAGTTCATTTTCAATATAGTGTCTTGTACCATTATTGTACCATTATTACAATGGGTCTTTGGTAGCTTGAATGTAGTCTGGTTTGTGGTCAATTGAATAGATTCCTAGGAATGGGATTGTTTGGTCATAGGGAAGCTCTATGTTTAGCTTTTGAGGAACTTCCGAACTGCTTTCCAGAGTGGTTGTACCAGTTCACATTCCCAGCAACAGTTAGTAGCATTCCCTTTTAGCCACAACCCCACCAGCATCTGTTATTGTTAGTTCTTTTGAGAAGGGCCATTCTAATTGGGGTGAAATGGAATTTCAATGTTGTTTTGATTTGCATTTCTTATATGACCAGAGACATCTCTTTTTTAAAAAAAAATTATTTTTTTTTGTGAACATACTGTACAGAGGGGTTACAATTACATGGGCAGGATAATGCGTACATTTCTTATCAAGCATTGCAGCCTCCTCCTTTGTTTACCCTTCACATCCCTTCCCAGCCTCCCCCCCCAATTCTCCCCCTCCCCCCCACCAACGTTGTAAAGCTCGTTTTGGACATGACAACTTGTACTTCTCATTGTTGCAACAAGTCCACCTGTATCCTTAAATGACTTGTTTTTCCCCATCTCCTCCACAAGTTATACTGACATCAAATATAGTGAAAGCAGGGGTTATACTGTGGGGGAGGGACATACAAAGCAACAAAGAGATAATCTTATAAATGCGTTAGAAACAAATGCATGGAAGAAAAAAACATTAGAATACATATCTAAGAGTTCATTTTCCTAACATCACATTATCTGACCTTTTCTGCTTGACTCATACATATACTAGATATTGCAAATAAAGGAAACCATAGGACCTATGTTTCTTTGGGCCTGGCTTACTTCACTTAATATAATTTTTTCCAAGTCTTTCCATTTCCTAACAAATGGGGCAATGTCATTCTTTCTGATGGAGGCATAGAATTCCATTGTGTATATATACCACATTTTCTTGATCCATTCATCTCCTGAGGGGCATCTGGGTTGGTTCCATATCTTAGCTATGGTAAATAATGCTGCAATAAACATAGTTGTGCTGGTAGCTTTAGTGTGGTCTTGTTTGTAAACGTTTGGGTAAATGCCCAAAAGTGGGATTGCTGGGTCATAGGGGAGCTCTATGTGAAGTCTTTTGAGGAACCTCCATACTGCTTTCCAAAGTGGTTGAACAAGTTTACATTACCACCAACAATGAAGTAAGGTTCCCTTCTGTCCACAACCCCTCCAGCATCTGTTGTTGTTAGAGTTCTTGATTTTTGCCATTCTAACTGGGGTGAGGTGGTATCTCAATGTTGTTTTGATTTGCATTTCTTTTATGGCTAGGGAGGTTGAGCATTTCTTCATGTGTCTATTGGCCATCCTTCTTTCTTCTTCAGAGAAGCTTCTCTTTAAGTCTTTAGCCCACTTATTTATTGGGCTTTTGTTTCTTTGAGGATTTGTTGTTGGGGGATTTAATTTTTTGAGTTCCAAGTATATTTTAGATATGAGACCCTTGTCTGTTGTATGGCTAGTGAAGATCTTCTCCCAATCCGTGGGCTTTCTATTGATCTTGCTAGCTATGTCCTTTGCCATGCAGAAGCTCTGCAACTTCATGCAATCCCATTTGTCCAACCTTTCTTTGATTTGTTGTGTTTCCTGGTCTCTATTCAGAAAATTTCGGCCTGCGCCAAGGAGACCTAGGGTTTCTCCTATTCCATCCTGTAATATTTTCAGAGTGGACCAGAGACCTCTCTTCCTGTGTGTCTTGGCCACTCTTATTTCTTCTTCTGAGAAGTCTCTTTTTTAGTCTTTGGCCCATTTGTGAATTGGGTTGTTGTTTTGTTGAGGATTTGTTTTGGAGAGGTTTAATTTTGGAGCTCTGAATATATTTCTGAAATGAAGACCTTGTTTGATGCATACCTAGTAGAGGTATTCTTCTCCCGTTCTGTGGGTTTTCTATTTATCTTGCTAGCTATGTCCTTTGTCACGCAGAAACTTCAGTTTAATGCAATCCCATTTATATAGTGTTCCTTTGATTTGTTGTGATTCTGAATCTTAGGAAGTTTTGACCTATGCCAAGGAGCCTTAGAGTTTTCCTTATCCCTTCTTATAATATTTTCAGAGTCCCTGGTCTTACATTGATCCATTTGAAATTGACTCTGGTGCAGGGTGATATATAAGGATCTAACTTACTTTTCTGCATGTGTATAGCCAATTCTGCCAGCACCATTTGTTGTTCTTTCATGCTGTATTTTTGACTCTCTGATCAAATATTAGGTGGCTATATGTCTGTGGGTTCATTTCTGGGTGTTCTATTCTATTCCATTGATTCTCAGGCCTATTCCTGTGCCTGTACCAAGCTGTTTTTATTACTATAGCTTTTTAATGGAGTTTGAAGTTTGCTGTTGATATTTCTCCAGGATGTTCTTCCTGCTGAGGATTGTTTTTGCTATTAGGGGTATTCTATTATTCCATATAAATTTTGGAATGCTTCTTCTTTATCATTGAAGAATGTTGGAATTTTGATAGATATTGCATTGAATTTGAAGATAGATTTGGGCCATATTGCTGTTTTCACTTTGTTAATCCTTCCAATCCATGAGCATGGGAGGTTTTTCCACTTTCTTAAGTTCACTTTAATTTTTTTTCAGGTTTTAAAGTTTCCATCATAGAGATCCTTTTCATCTTTGGTAAATTCCTAGGTTGTTTGGATTATTTTTAGGGCAATATAGTTAAGTTCTTTTCCTCATTTCAGCCTTGCTCTTCTCATTGTTCACATAAAGAAAAGCTACTGATTTTTGTGGGTTAATTTTAGACCCTGCTATTTTGCCAAAATTTTGGATCAACTCAAGTAACTAGGGAGAGGTATTATGGGGTTCTTCATATACAGGATGATGTTATCTGCATAGAGGGTGAGTTTTACTTCTTTTTCCCCTACTTGCATCCCCTATATGTTTGTCTCTCCCTTATTGCTTTAACTAGGAATTCCAGTACTATATTGAACAGGAGTAGAGAGAGTGGGCATCCTTTTCTTATTCCTGATTTTAATGGAAATGGTTTTAACTTTTCACCATTGAATATAATTCTGGCTGTCAGTTTGTCACGTGCAGCCTTTATTATATTGAGGAATGTCCATTGATTCCTAGGTTCTCCTACAGGTGTTGAATCCTGTCAAATGATTTTTCTGAATCTGTGGTTTTTATCTTTGCTCCTGTTGTTGTGTCAAGTTACCATTAATTGGCAAGCTTTACATCCCTGGAATGAATCCTATTTGATGAGAGTATCTGATTTTTTAAATTTTTTTTTTATTGGAAAGATACAATACAGTGGGGTTACAGTTACATGGGTAATGAGTATATTTCCTATGGAGCATTGTTACTCCCTCCTTTGTTTTTCCCCTACTACCCTTCCCTCCCTACCTATCCAACTCCTCCATTTCCCCCCACCCATCCCCCTGCTGAACTCGTAAAGTTCATTTTCAAAATAGTGTCTTGCATGTCTCATTGTTACGATGGGTCAAACTATAACCCATTTTCAGCATTTTGTTATTTCCCTTCCCTCCCCAAATTAGAAAAACGTATATACAAGATGTAGGGCATCAAAATCAAATACAGTGAGGACAGGGGTTATACCATGGTGGAAGAACTTACAAAAGAAACAAAAGAAATCACATAGTACATTAAAAACAACAGTGATAAAGAAAAAAACAACTTCTTCTGTCCCTATCTTGGGGTTCGTTTCACTTAGCATCATCTTATATGGTCATATATACATAGCTTTTGACCATTTCTTCTTGTCTGGTAAGATTATCCTAGATGTATACTGGTTATTGCAAATAAGGGAAACCATGGGACCTATGTTTCTTTGGGTCTGGCTTACTTCACTTAATATAATTGCTTCCAAGTCTTTCCATTTTCTAACAAATGGGGCGGTATCATTCTTTCTGATGAAGGCATAAAATTCCATTATATGTTACATATATATATATGTATATATATATATATATATGTATATATATATATATATATATATATATATATACACACACACACACACACACACACACGCACATATAATGAGGGGCATCTGGGTTGGTTTCATAGCTTTGGTAAATAATGCTGCAATAAACATAGTTGTGCTGGTAGCTTTAGTATGGCCTTGTTTGTGATTGTTGAAGTAAATGCCCAAAAGTGGGATTGCTAGGTCCTAGGGGAACTCCATGTGTAGTCTTTTGAGGAACATCCATACTGCTTTCCAGAGTGGTTGGAAAAATTTACACTCCCACCAACAATGCAGTAGTGTTCCCTTTTGGCCACATCCCCTCCAGCATCTGTTGTTATTAGATTTCTTGATTGTAGCCATTCTAAAGTGGAGTGAGGTGGAATCTCAATGTTGTTTTGATTTGCATTTCTTTTATGGCTAGACAAGCATTTCTTTATGTGTGTATTGGCCATTCTTATTTCCTCTTCAGGAAGTCTCTCTTTGTCTTTAGCTCATTTATTAATAGGGTGGTCATTTCTTTGAAGATTTGTTATTATGCATTAACTTTTTTAGTTCTAAGTATAGATGATGAAGATCTTCTCCCAGTTCATGGGTTTTCCATTGATCATGCCAGCTATATCCTTTGCCATGCAGAAGCTCTGCATTTCATGCAATTCCATTTGTCCTACCTTTCTTGGATTTGTTGTGTTTCTGGGTCTATAATAAGAAAATTTCGGCCTGTGGCAATGAGCCCTAGAGTTTCTCCTATTCCTTCCTGTAATATTTTAGGATGTCTGCTTTGACATCGAGGTCTTTGATCCATATTCTGTTGATTAAGGTGCAGGGAGATATATAAGGATCTATCTTGACTTTTCTACAGCTGTTAAACCAATTTTGCCAGCACCATTTACCAAAGAGGCTGTCTTTCTTCCATTTTTTTTTTTTTTTTTTGCACCCTTATCAAAGATTAGGTCTCTGTAGGTCTATGGGTTCATTTCTGGGCCTTCAATTCTATTCCACTGGTCCTCAGGTCTGTTCTTGTGCCCGTACCAAGCTGTTTTGATTACTATGGCTTTGTAGTAGAGTGTGAAATTTGGTATTGATATTCCTCCAGCACTGTTCTTTCTGCTAAGGATTGTTTTTGCTATTCGGGTCTTTTATTGTTCCATATGAATTTTTGGTTTGCTTCTTCTATTTCATTGAAGATTGAAATTGGGATATTGATGGGTATCACATTAAATTTGTAGATAGCTTTGGCTGTATTGCCATTTTCATGATGTTAATCCTCCCAATCCAGGAGCATGGGAGGTTTTTCCACTTCCTTAGTTCTGCTTTAATTTCCATTTTCAGGTTTTAAAATTTTTCATCATAAAATTCTTTCACTTCTTAAGTTAATTCCCAGGTATTTTATTTTTTGTGGGGCTGTTACAAAAGGAGTTCAGGATCTTGCTTGTTTCTGTCATGATGTTCCTGTTCTCATCTTTAATTTTATGTTTTTGGATGTGTTTTCATTTTTTTGGCCAGATTTGCTAAGGGATTGCCAATTTTGTTCATTTTTATAAAGAACCAACTCTTTGTGTTGTTCATTTTTTTCCTATGGTCTCTAATTCTGATCTAATTTTATTTGTTCTGTGTCCTGATTTGGGGGTTGGCTTGTTCAACTTTTTCAAAGGGCTTAAGGCACCTCATTATCTTGTTAATTTGAAATTTCTCCAATTTGTTGATGTAGGCATTCAGAGCTATAAGTTTTCCTCTGAGTACTGCCTTTTCTGTGTCCCAGAGGAGCTGATATTTTGTGTGTTCATTTTTGTTAAATTCCATAAATGTTTGAGGTTCTGTTCTGATCTCTTTTTTTTTTTTAATTGTTATTTATTTATTCATTTATTTATTTTTGTTCAGGTCGTGGGCCTGAACTCTGGGCCTGGGTGCTGTCCCTCAGCTCTTCAGCTCAAGGCTAGAGCTCTTCTGCTTGAGCCACAGCACCACTTTCGGCTTTTTCTGCTTATGTGGTGCTGAGGAATCGAACCCAGGGCCTCATGCGTGTAAGGCAAGCGCTCTACCACTGAGCCACCTTCCCAGCCCCTGTTCTGATCTCTTGAATGAGCCACTGGTCATTCAACAACGTATTGTTCATGTTTGATGAGTTAGATAATTTTCTGTGGTGGATTTTGGTGTTGAGCTTTGATTTTACTCATTTGTGACATTGTGACAGAATGCAGGGAATTTAATTGGAGAGTTAAAGCCAATTAATATAGTTAAGACTGAGAAGTGTTTGGTAGTTCATGGAACTGTTTTGGGCTGTGCCTCTTCATTTCTTAATAAATGTATATGGATCTCTGTTAAGGGGCCACTTCCACACCAGTTTTGTGTTCTTGTTGGTTTTGTATATGTAGTAATTCTTTAACTACTTTCTATAATACTGATTTAGTGGAGATTTTTTTTTTTTCATTTTCCTTGATATGAAGGTTTTTATTTGTCCTTTGGTTATGAAAGTGACCTTTATTGGGTACATTATTCTTTGTTGGTAGTTGTTTTCCTTTAAGGTATGGCATACATCATGGTAGGTTCTCCTTGCTTTCATGTTCTCAGCTGAGAAATCTGTAGTTATTCTGATTGGTTTTCCAATTATCTTTTTTTCCCTGACAGCTTTAAGGATCCTTTCCTTGGTCTCTAGTGATCCTGTGGATTAGGATGTGGCAGTTCTTTTCTAGTTTGGCTTATTTGGGGTTCTAAAGTTTTCTTGTATCTGAATGGGCCTATCCTTTTGGATGTTTGCTAACTTCTCAGCTAGTTCCTATTTCTTTAGCGTCCTTTACTTGACCTTTCTCAATATCAATTATTTTCAAATTAGGTCATCTGATTGAGCGCTGAAACTCCTGACACAGGACATTTCTTGTTTATTGTATTTGTTTTGAGTAATTATATGTTCTTTTTCTCTAATGTCTAATCTTTGACTCCAGAGACTGTCTTCTCTATCTGTTGTCACAATCTGCGGTCAAAACTTTCTAGTTTGGATTTTATTTCCCTGCCTTGTAATTGATCATTTCTGATGGCTTTAATCTCTTATTAATAATTTGTTTTAGGTTTTTATGGACTTCTTTACTTCCTTGATTTTATTTTCTGTGTCTTCACTCATATCCTTTAGCTGAGTGACTATTTTTTTCATTGAACTCGCTTTGCTTCTTTTGGAATTGATTTAGCTTTCTGTTTGTGGATTCCATGAATTCCTGTAGTAACTTTTGGTTGGTCTTATCACACTCACACATAGTCTTGTGCAGACTTTATCTTTCCAGACAAAATATTTATCAGCATTTTTTTTCAAAGCATTTTTTAGAATTAGCTTCTAGATCTTTCATTTACAGTTCCCTTGCCTGGTTATTTTGTGTGGGAGTTGAGGTTCTTTGACTTGCCATTTTCCTTGTGTTTCTATGGTTCTGCCCATTTGGAAACAAAAGCAAATCTAAAACCACAACAGAACACATTTTAGGGTAAAAAAAAGAAAACCCAGAGCTCTATAATTGCATAGAATTTAAATTAGAGGTTTAAAATCATACATAGCTTTTCTACCTAAATACTCCTTTGCTTTTGTTTGAGGAGGAGTATTGTGGTTCAGGAAAGGAGATTATATATAGTTGTAGCTCTAGAGCAAATCTATTGTTAGAGATAAATCATTTCAAACCAAAAAAGATAACAGGATGAGCCACATAGAGTCAAAATGGAAACAAATACTGTCTTAAGTCCCAGACAATTAAGGATCAACAGACTAAAGAAAAGGAAGAAGGAGAGGACTAGAAAGAAAGAAAAACCAGTTAAAGTGAAATTAAAAGAAATAGGAAGAGATAATGAAAAATAAAATAGGAGCAAGTAAGAAGGAATTAGCTCCTGTAGAGAGGTGCTAGCTTCCTCACAAGTTAGCCCTAGCTGAAATCACCCTCAATGTTTACAACCAACGTTTGTTTGTTTTGTTTTATTTTGGTTTTTGGCCAGTAAGATTTTAGAAGCTTTGTTTTTTTGTTCTTTTTGTTGTTGTTGTTGATCGTGGATCTTGAACTCTAGGCCTAGGCTCTTCAGCTCAAAGCTAGCGCTCTACCACAGGAGCCATAGCACCAACTCCAACAATTCCTACACAGGCTGCCTTTGAAAAGCAATTCTCAGGCCTCAGACACTGGGGATAGCTAGAATTATATACATGAGCCAAGAGCATCTAGCTCAAGAAATGTTTTTAAACACAGCTTAGTAATTTTCCCACAAAGATCCTCCATACTATGTCCTTGTCCTACTCTATTCTCTTTTCCTGTCCTATCTCAGTCCCCATCACCCAGTCTCTCTCCAGCTCTGCCGCTTGTGGGCACAGAGTCGAACATAGGCCCCTGCAGCTTGAGTGCAGTGACTGTGCATGTGCAAATGCCTGTCTCCCTGGGATTCTCCTGGAGTGGACTCCAGAAGAAGAGATTGCTGGTCTACTTCCTTTGTTGGAAATGGTGTAGGAAAGCAGCACCTGCAAGAATGAGAAGTGTAGGACATGGCCCCTCATTTAGTATTTAATCTATTCATATATTTGATCTTGTCCGCCCATAACAACCAGAATTTCAGTAGGGAAGCCAGGTTGGAAGCCCCAGAGTGCTTGAAATCTCAGGAATTCAGAGTCTCAGGCCTCCATTGGAGGCCTTGACTTTTGCATTTAACGTGATCCCAGCCCATTGCTGAACCTCACTGATCAAGTGGAACAGTGATACTGGCCTTGTGTGTTTGGTGGTTAATTGAAGGAGCACATCTTCCTGCCTTGTCCATGGGGATTGAATAAATACATGGTCATAAATGGTGAGGCCATATTCTGGGTGGGCTTTATGCTTCTGCAATTCACTTGGCTAGGCCCCAGGCTAGCCAATGTACCCAGGATAACAAGGAGCCCTTGGCTCTTCTGTGGTATATTCTCCCATATGATGTATTTGCCTTTCCCTCTTCTAATCTTCGATAACTCATGACTGTTGGAGTTGTACTGATATTTTTGTGTGAGTGTATGTGTATGTGTTGTGTGCCACTACTGGCAATACAACTTAGGGCCGATGTATTTTCAGTTAGCTTTTTCATTCAGTACTACTGCATTACCACATAAGCCTGAGCTCCCCTCTCTGCCCTTTGCTGCTCAATTTGCAAGAGAGTGTGACTTGTCTGCATTGCTTCCTTAGAATCTCCATCTTCATATCTCATTCTCTTGAGTAGCTAGAATTACAAGCAAGAACCCTGACAGCCTAGCTTCAAAGTGGATTTTTCCCTTCTAACTGGTTATATGACATAAAGGTCTACATTTCTGTGGTTTTTCTAGACCCTTCTTCTGCCACTTGTTAACATATTTTAAGTTGTATTTTTGAAACCAACCTCATAATTTATGTCTTCTATCACATTGTTGATCCATGTTTCTTCTAAGAGCCTATATAATCTCTTTTTCCTTCCTACTCGTGGACTGTGTTAGTTCTGCTGTGCTTAAACCTTTTCCTTACCCTCCCCTGTGACCCACACAATTCAGTTTCTTCTTTCCAATGCAACCTTTGATTCCAACCTCTACCCAAAATCAAGCAAAACTTTGGAAATATCAAAGAACTCAAATGGCGTCTTCATTAATCTTATACTCAATTCCATTACATTTAATTGTTCAATTTTATTGAGTTTAAGTACATTAAAATAATTTTATTCTATCAAAAACTATGTATATCAATATATCTATATATCATAAGTCTATATCAGTGTTTATATCTTTGAATATAAATATATACGGGAAAATAGCTGGTATTCAATATGGATCCCACAATCGCAGCAGCTCTTACATTACATAGCCGTAATATTGAGAAACTTCCATATCTCTTTGCCTCTGAGCAAAAAACTGCAGTTTCCCCAAAGCAGTGTATTGGGCAGCAATTTCACGCTCTTTCTGGGCCCGCCTTTTCATGGCTTCACGCTCTGGCCTCTGCTCCTTGGTGATGGGATTTGATACTACTGGCCCAGGAATATCAGGTTTCCTCCATGGAATTGGTTGGCGGCTGAAGTCTTGGAGTAGATACTGGCTTTGAGGTTTAGGTGGTGACTGGAACTTGGTCCCAGAAGTTGACACAGGTTTCTGCTGCACAGAAGTGGAAGATGATGTTTCGTAGGGTTTAGGCCTAGCAATGGTAGATTGATACACACTAGGCTGGGGAGTGGTGGTCAATCCCTGTTTGATTGTTTTGTCTGTAGTTGGCTGCGATATTTTGGTGGAACCTATGAAGCATGTGTTGGCAGTAGCTGGTTGAGATCGGCTGACTGGAGTAGGCTGAGCTGTGTTAGAACAAGGGAGAGCACGGTAAGGTACAGTGGGTCTCCGGGAGGCCAGAGACTGTGGCCTGCGAGAAACAGGTCGAGCTTGAGGCTTCTCCGGGGCTAGAAAAGGCAAAGGAACCAGCTTGACCTTCCCAGGTGGAGGCAGCTCATCCTGGGTTGGTGATGGACACTGGCTTTCACTCCTATCCCTTTTCTTGACTTGAGTAATTTTAGGGCCTTTGCCCTCATGGGGAATATCCAGCCAGCATTTCACAGCTGGAGTGGACTTGGTTTCTTGTGTGCTGCTGGCATTTCTCAAGGCCTTGGGAGAAGGCAGCTCCTTTTTCTTCTCATTTTTCTTCCCTAGTGCATGGAAAACCTGCACCGACTCCCACATCTGCACGCCTAGGTTGGTTCGAGGCCTTTTGAAGGTCTCTTGGCTAAGCTCAGGGTGACTTCTCTTGTGCTTGGTCTTGGGAATGCTTGTCTTTTCTTCTTTTTTGATTTTGTTCCCTGGCTGCTTGGTTTCATCACATTTCTTGGGGTGGTTCTCCCTGATCCTTTTGGTCTCTTTCTGTGCATGGCTCTTAGTTTTGCTGACCTTGCTGGATGCAGCTTTTGGAGATTTGCTGTCAGAATGCTTGTCTGTGTTCCCGGAAGCCTGCTCACTGGATGGGATGGTGCACACAGTCACCTCTTCCTTCAGCAGGAGCTCTGGGGGCTGGCATTCGACTTTGACCTCAGGAGTTCTATCCACACTTTCCAAGGCTTCATGCTTGTTCCTTTGGACTTGACCAGTGGAATGCTTAGTGACCATAGAGTTTTCCTGCAGGAGAATCTCATCGATAGTTTCTGTATCTTTGATATCGGTTGTAGTAGAAACATTGGATTGTTTGAGATCTGTGAATGAATTGAAAGTCTGGTTAAAATGAATGTCTTTCACCATCTCAGCACTGTGTTAAGCCCACCCATTGTTACAGTCAATTCCATTTTTCCTCAAGACAAAAAATTTCCAAATTGGTCCTATCATGTGTAGACTTCTCCCTTGTCTCTACTTAGTTACTGTTGACCTGCAGCTGCTAAATGTTAGGAATTTCTAAAGAGAGTAATGGGGCATCCTGGCTTTCTATTATTTTTGGATGGCAACAAGAGGCTTTGAAAGTTTGTTCTGAATTTCATTTGAATGTTTAATCTGTGTTTATGTATGGCTTTGCTGGAAGCACAGCCATGATATTAGAAGAGTTTAATAATATATCTCTTATTGAAATGTCTCCAAGGTCAGGTGACACATGGTTTTCTCAATTACTTCAGCATTTATGCTTGTAGGCCTTGGAGCTCTCTGGAATTTCTGGTTGACAAAATTTTTTACTTGGGCGCTGCAATTTTAGGGAAGTGTGCATTTTCAGGGATGTTTCTAATCTGTTCCTGGTAGGTGTTCCATTCACACACCAATAATTTAATGGCATTTTTCATCACTGGACAAGGTGTTTCTAGGATCCAGTGTTAAGGATCATGGACAGGACTCTACGTCAGAAGATATATAATAACCATATAAAATGTGCTAATTAGATGACATCATTTCTTTTCTTTTTCCTTTATAGGTTTGTTGTAAGTGAAATAAAAAAATGAAAGAAGCTTTAAAAATAGGAAATGAAACCCAGCACCAGTTGTTCACACCTGTAATCCTAGCTACTCAGGAGGCTGATATCAGAGGATTGCAGTTCAATGCCAGCCCGGGCAGAAAAGTCCATGAGACTCTTATCTGCAATAAACCACCAGAAAACTGGAAGTGGCACTGTGGCTCAAGTGGTAGAGCACTTGCCTTGAGCTAAAGAGCTGAGGGACAGCGCCCAGGCCTAGAGTTCAAGCCAAATGACCGACAAAAAAAAAAAAAAAGAAATGATTTGGACTTCATGTTAGATCAGAGATAGAGTGATTGCTTACTATGTTCTTGACTCTGTCGTGAAACCCATGAACAACAGCAAAAACTACTTTAGAAAGCCTCATATGTTTATACTTGTTACTCAAATATGTGTTGATTCTAACCCTGAATTGAGAGAATGGGACTTGGGGGAGGAAACCTTTAGTGTGTTTGTGTGCATTTCTCTGTGTATGTGTGCGCACGTGTGTGTGTGTGTGTGTGTGTGTGTGTGTGTGTGTGTGTGTGTGTGTGTGTGTGCATGCACACATATATACAAATTGCTTGTGGAGCTTTAACTCAGCCTTTCTTCTTTGGCTGCTTGACTTAGGGCTACTGCATTATTACTTTATTTAGGTGTCTAGGTGCATTTGTTTGTGAACTGAAAATAAGATGTTGAAAGACTTTTCAAAATGTCTTTGGAATTCAATCCTCAGATCTCAGTCTCCTCAGTCAGTAGCTAGGCCACAAGCATGAGCAGACTTCCTGCCTACAAAATACACAAAATATACATCTTCTGACCTGTTTCCTTTGAGAAGGAAGAAATGCAAGGAACAAATGCAAAGAACTAGATAAAGAAGGGGATTAATTAGAGGGAGTGGATTTGAAGGACATTGAACAGCATGGCCTCACTGAGTGTGCTTTTGGTGACATCTAAGGGCAGAACAGCTGTCCTTCACACTTTTACATAAATTCTTATGTATTTATTTAATTATCCAATGAAATTAATGCCAGTACTGAGGTTTGAAGTGAAATTAGTGCTCCACCATTTGAGCCATACTCTCAGCCCTCTCTAGCTTATGCCTAAAAATAGAGATCACTTTGTGAGTGAGGTGGTAGAGGCGCCATATTTAAAACTATATTTGTGAGCTCTCCACTACTCAGATGCAGATTGGCCCCTTCTTTGTATGGTGCTAATCCTATTCCTTTTTGCTGTCTGTGCTTACCTTGGAAATTGGTTTCTGTGTTAGGTTGAGCAGACACAGAGTAGTGGATTCCAGAAGTGGAGACTGGTGGTGGGACATCTGTGGGCTGGACCTCTTGGAGTGTCATCACTATTTCAGGCTGAGGAGCAAAGAACCCACTCCCTGTGTAGGACACAGAGCCATATGATTGCAGGCAGGGACCAGGCTCTCCAAACAACAGAGGGCCCATAGTGTTTTGATTATAGTAGTAAACCTGGTTTCCTTGTTGGTAGGGAAGTAATATGCTACTCTCTTGATGTGGAATCTGAGATAATGTCCCATGGACCAGGCTGGCAGACAGTGATGGATACAGAGGGACTATGGCATTGGCATCCACATATCGTGGTGTCACAGCCATTGAAGGGACTGCTGTGCCCTGGTTGAGAGTCACGGTGAAGTCTCTAAGTTCAGATGACTTCTTTTTAGTGTGTCCTGTGTACTTCCTTTCAAAAGTACTGGGACAGGAGGAAGCTGAAGTGCAGATGTGGTTCTGGCCAGTAACTCCTGTCAGCATGGGTGTGCTAGAATGTTGGTAAAGATAGGCAGTACCCGTGAGTGGCTGGAAAGAGATGCCAGAGGTTGATGGTAGTGGCCATGTTGAAGTGAAGGCTGGAGTTGAGGCTCTGGAGAAGTTGTAGACATGTCCTGCTAGAGAAGTGGCATCACTCACCACAGGAACAGAGAGCTGTGGTGAGTTTGCAGTTCCAAGTAGAGATGGATGTTGGAAATTGTCTGCCAGAAACAAGAGGGTGGTAAAAAAAATGAATGAGATTGACCAACTCCACTTTACTTGAGGAGCAGTATATTTGAAGCTGGCTATGTACCAACAATCATTGACATATCTATGATCAGTTTATAAGTCAAATCCATTTGGTATTCTGATGAACTTCTGTGCAACAGAGGACAGCAAGTGGTTCCTGTGTTGTTTTCTGGGTAGAAACAGGCTTCTCCTTTGCTTCTCTGTCTTTCCCTTAGTCTGCACTTGTATTTACTCCTAACCATGTCCTAGCATGGAACCATTTTAGATTTCAGATATCCTTAGAGCAGTTTTTAGATTATTTCAGGAATTAGGAAACTTAGGGTCAGAGGTCAGCCTGATTGGTTTGAGTACTTCCTATTGTTATGAGCACCATGTTACAAAGGGTGAGCAGGTGAACCATGTACCAATATCAGGAGACAGAATTTTTTATGAGGCAGTGGATGTTGTTCATGAGAAAACAGTGATCCTGTTTTCATCGTTCTTTTTGTTTTGCCACGTTGTGTAAGTTGCAGGCCATGTTTTACAGCTCTTTTAAAACAGAGACAAGAAAGTAAGTTAAGTCAGACGTCTTCAGGTCCTTCTGACCTGAAGTCACAATGCCTGCCACAGAGTTATGTTCTCAAAAAATGCTTTTTGCAAAAAAACTGTGAAACTTACTGAGCTTCTACATATTCATCAGTGACATAACATACATGCAAATAGTCATGAATAGCAAAAGGGATATACGTGACTGATACAAAGTCAGTTCTGAAAAGGTAGACAAAAATGTAAGCACATGATATATAATTAAATATACAAAGATATTAAAAGATAATTTGGATAATATCAAATAATCTCGTTTAGTATATTTACCAGTAAATAAAGCGATGTTATCATGTGTGCAATATTAAGCAAATGGACATTTCTCCTTCATTTTAGCCAAAATCTAGCACAGAAGTGAAGTTGGTTTTGAATTGTGTGTGTGTGTGTGTGTGATGTGTGTCCCTATTTGAGGACTTGCACTAAGGGCCTGAGCATTTTACCTAGGTTTATTTTTGCTCAAGGCTAGTATTGTACCACTTCAAGCACAGTTCTACTTCTGCCTTTCGTGATTAACTGTAGATAAGGATCCTAAGGACTTTCTTGACCAGGATGTCTTTGAGCTGTTACGTTCACCACTCATCCCCATGAGTAGCCAGGATTACAGGCATTAACCACTGGCACTAGCTAAGAACTATTTTTGATACAGTGTGTCAGTTGAGAAAGCTGGCAGCACACTTGTTATCTTCAACCTCAACTTCTCATGTGGCTAGAATTCCAAGTAGCTTGGAATATAAGGTACCACACCTAGGACATTTTTGCATGCAATTCAAGTCAATTTGGTTTCTCCACTTAAAGGTATACCATCCCTATCTCCTATCTCTCCTTGACATGTCTCTCTTCTCTCATCCTGCTTCAGTTGACAATGGTGAGTCCTCTCCTTGAACATACATAACTCTTCATTTACTTGACTGTTGCTTTGATTTCTTTCAACAAATCTTTATAGTTTTCAGCAAATACATCTTGCATATTTCTTTTTAATATGTTTTATTATAAAAAATACTGCACAGAGGGGTTACAGTTACATGAGTAAGGTAATGAGTACATTTCCTATTGAGCATTGTTACCTCCTCCTTTGTTTTCATCCGATTCTCCCTTTCCTCCCCAGCTCCTCCCCCCTCTCCCTGAAGTTGTAAAGTCTGTTTCAACATAGTTACATCTTTGGTAATTATTCTAAGTATCTCATAATTTTAATAGTATAAGTAGTACTTTTAATTGAAATTTCTAATGTTTATTGGGAATGATTAGTTATTGTCTGACCTTTGATCCTAGGAGTTAGATAACTTATCTTCTTTGGGATTTTTTTGGCATCAAGAGTCATGCCATATAAGTAGTCATAATTGATGTAGACTAGTATTTTTTAAAATGGGTAGGAAGCATAACACTTCTGTATTTCTAGCATGTGGGATACTGAGGTTAAAGAATCACTCTTTTCATGACATTATGACCAGTTTGGGTAACCTATCACAAATGCAAAAAAGAAAAAATTAGAGCCAAGAAGCAAAATTCAAAATGGTATGAAGGACAGCAAATCACCAAAAGTAAAAAAATCCTATTATTATATCTATTCCTATTGCTATAATTTAAAGATATTAATTGTTCTAGCTAGATATTTTAATTAATATAGTAAAAACAGAAGCACCAAAAAGTCTTTTAAAAAGTTTTGTGCATTTTCATATTTATTCTGAAAACCTCGCTCCATGTTCAGTCATGAGAAAAATCATCTTCAACGTAAGAAAATAGTCACTATTAGAATTCTGTTATCATCATCATCATCATCATTTTCTTTTCTGGCAATAGACATATACCTCTTTGTGTGGTATTGTTACTGGGGCTTAAATTCTGGGCCGAGTGCTATCCTTCAATTGTGTGTGTGTGTGTGTGTGTGTGTGTGTGTGTGTGTGTGTTCAAAGCAACAGCTCTGCTAGTGGAGCCTCAGACCATTTGGGGTGGTTAATTGAAAATAATAGTTTCAAAGACTCTTACTCTTGCAGTCTGGCTAAGAACTGTGATCCACAGATCTCAGCCCTCTAAGTAGCTAGGTTCACAGACAGGAGCTACAATGCCAGGCAGAAGTAAGGCCTTTTATATTTTATGTATATAATGTGATATTGAAGGTGCCTTGCTAGTGCAGTAGGTAGCACATCAGTGTCATAATGTGCTACTGAGCTATGGTCCCATCCCCAAACAACTCTTTAACTATAGAAAACCAAAATGGAAGTCAATATTGTTTTAAATGAATGTGGAAGTAAGATATGGAGATTAACTTTTGATTTTTATTTTTAGAAAAGTCTTTATCTTTGATTTGTGGATCTCAAAGGACTGATTTTTATTATGTTTGTTTTGTTTTAACCAGAAAATGATTATAAGGATAAAATACAACTTTTATTTGAACTACTACTGATGAAAGTTAAAATGCTTCATATATACATAATATATACATACACACATTTATATAAATATAAATATATATATATATATGCCTGGCATTTATGACTGTTATCCTAACTACTCAGGAGCCTGATGTTTTTGTTTGTTTTTTGTGGGTCAGGGGCTTGAAATCTGGGCCTGAGCGCTGTCCCTCAGCTCTTCAGCTCAAGGTTAGCACTCTACCACTTGATCTACAGCGCCACTTCCAGTTTTCTGGTGGTTTATTGGCGATAAGAGTTTCACAGACATTCCTGCCCAGGCTGGCTTTGAACCGTGATCCTCAGATCTCAGCCTCCTGAGTAGCTAGGATTACAGGCATGAGCCACCGGCGCCTGGCTTGCCTGAGGTTTTTGAGGGTCATGGTTCCAACCTGCTCCTCACCAAAACCAGGAAGTAGAGCTGTGGCTCAAGTTATAGAGCATTAGCTATGAGATAAAAAGCTTAGAGACAGCACCCAGGCTTGGAGTATAAACCTTTGTATTGATACACATGCACACGCGCGCGCGCGCACACACACACACACACACACACACACACACACACACACCTCCATGAAGTTTAAAAATCAGAATGAGGGGCTGAGAAAGTGGCTGAGTGGTAGAGTGCTTGCCTTGCATACATGAGGTCCTGGGTTCAATTCCTCAGCACCACATAAGCAGAAAAGGCTGAAAGTGGTGCTGTGGCTCAAAGTGGTAGAATGCTAGCCTTGAGCTGAAGAGCTGAGGGACAGTGCCCAGGCCCAGAGTTCAGGCCCCACGACCAGCCAAAAAAAAAATCAGAATGAAAAGTAATGCTGAAGTTTATGTTACACAACCCTCTGTAAGAACCCTTCCTAGAAATATGTTATAAAGAACCATTTCTACAAGACATGTCTAACATGTTCACATTGGAAACTGTCAAGGCAAGTCTCAGCAGCTCACTTTTCGGATCCTAACTACTCAGGAAACAGTCTAGAATGGTGGCTTGACAGCCTTCTAGGCAGGTTAGTGAAATTTCATCTCAATCACATAACCTCCTGTAGTGGATCATGGCTGTGGTCACTGGTACAAGGGAGTCATAGCTGGAAGGATCACGGTTTGAGGGTGGCCTGAAGTAGAACTCCAAATCCTATCTGAGAAAATAACTGAAACAAAGAGGGCTGGGGCATGGCTGGCACCAGTGCTATACCCTGAGTTCACAGGTTGAAAAAAGACACTATCAAGCATCATCTGTATTCAGATGGAAAAAACATCACAAGAAACATAAAGTAAGAATCATCTAAAAGTGACTTCTCAGACTGCTTTTAATGATTCTCTGTTTTACCCTTAGTTTGCTTTGTGGTCCACTAATGTGTGCTTTGACCAAAACTAACTGCATTTTGCCTTGCGGTGGTTAGATTGTATTCTGTTTCTGTGTGTTGATTTTAACAGGTTTGATCATCTTCAGCATTCTGTTCTAAACCACCTCTCTTTTCTTGAGAATGTCCTCATGCTCTTCATAGCTGTGGTTCTATCCTATTTCTCATCCTCCTCTTTATCTTTTCTTAACCCTTCCGGTTCCTGGTGAACTTTTCCTTCCAGAACATCTCTCTGGTACTAGCCTGATCATCCCTCCTCTCTTTCTGTTTTTCTCTGTACATCAATTGAGCAGAAATATTGAAAGACTTAAATATTGTTCTTTGAATACACTAAATTTGAAATACTCAATTGGAACTAGCTGTTGAAGGACTCTGTTACAGATAAAGTATCTTGGATAGAGTTTTCACTGCACCCAGGTTTCCTTCTCCATTAATTGGTTTAAAATTGACACACTGAAGAAGTCTATGGCTTCAATCTCCATCCACAAATACCCTTTAAGTAAACACAGTGTTAGAAATCAGAGTGATCCCAGCTTGGTCTTCATGTAGCAGACAAACAGCTTTTGTCACAGAGTAAATTGTGTGGCTAAGTCACATATCTAGAAGACCCTTTTTCTCCTTACCAGACATGCTGAGAGAAGGGGTAATATCAACTGGAGATACAAGGGATGAGGAATGACACTTGAGGATGTGTGGATAGCTGAAGCTAAAGAGCACGAGTGTGTCCAGTAAGGAGCTCACTGGATATTGCTCACTGGGCACTGGTCACTTGCGATGATGCAAATATACGAAGGATGCCATGGTAACCCCAGGATTCTACTAGGTGGTGATAGGTTTGGTGGGAGAATGATGTCATTAGTTAGGCAGTTGAAAGATCTGAAGTAGCCAATCACAAGATCAGAATCTGAACTAGAAGATGGGATTGGGTAGAGAATGGCAGGAGAGTGCTAATAATTCCTGCAAGCTTGATCTTTGATGACCTGAAGTCTTCATGACCTGAAGGCTCTTACATTGAAGACATCATCTCAGTGTTTCTCACCAATGTTCATTATTAAAGCTATTATAATTTGTCCATTATATTTCACCTTATAGAAGTATTATAATGACTTAGTGCATATAATGTGCTTGATGAAGAAAGGTCCTTGAGGTTGAAGCCTTACACTTGTTCTAAGATAATTTTGTTGACCCAATTAGTGAACTTACTACAACTTTCAAATACCCAAAGAAGAATGAAAGAGCTCTTTTGTTACCTGATTGAAGAGCAGGGTGAAGTACATTGTTGGCACCTTGTAAGGAGTTTTGTAATCCAAGGCACTTGCCTTCTAGTGTCTTCTCCTTGACATCTTTGTTCTGGGTTCTTGTAGGCCAGATTGGACTTGCATCTCTCCCCTGTTCTTCATTTTCTCTTCTTTATTTTAGGAATTATTTCTTGGAGAAATCTTGATTTTACATTCTTTTATGTTTTATTTTATTATAGGTCCTGTGATTTGAACTCAGGACAAGGGCTTAGTCCCAGAATTTTTACTTTTTAAATAAAGGATAGTATTCTATCACTTGAGCCATAGCTGCATATGACTTCTTGGTCGTTAATTGGACTTTCCTTCCTGGACTGGCTTAGAACTGTTATCCTCTTCTCTTAGCCTCCTAAGTAGCCATAATAACACGCATGGACCCTTGGTGCACCCTAGAGTTTGCATTCTTATAACATGGATGTTTACTCGGAGAAGCAGAGATTTTTGCTTTGCTCAGATACTTTGAAATGTTGTATGTGCACATTAGAAGCAAACATTAAAGGTGAAAGATACAGTTGAATGAAGTTTTTCTGACTTTAAACAATTATTTTGCTTATAATTTGCTCCCCCGGCTCTTTGGGCCATGTAGTCATGCACTATCTCATTCATTCTTATGCCAGAAGCATGGAGGATTTTTTTCTCTCTTCTATAAGTGAAATGAGGATGGCAGTTACTGAAGCTTCGTCTTCTTACAAACCACCACTATAGAATTTTAGGGCTCTTGTATTCTCTGTCTGTCATTCTTGGATGCAGTCAGGCAAAATGGAGAACCAAATAGAGAAAGTACACAATGATAGAACACAGGAAAATGTGTAGATGGGAGAAATGAGATTCATGTGGTAGGTTTTGGTTTGGTTTGGTTTCATGAGATAAGCACAATTTAACTGAATTTTGAACTAAAGGATCATACAACTGAGTATTTTTGTTCAGAAACTTATTGGAAATTTAAACACTGAAAGACTTTAAAGTAAAATATTAATAGTTTTCCTTTTGTTTATTTTAAAACATCTCATTATGCCAGTGATTTAGTATGTTTAGAGACTTTCAAAGTTTCTGCATTATCTACTCATTCTCTTGGTTTTTTTCTTTTTTATAAGGAATCCAACACTGTTATGATGTGTTGCTTTTGTTTGTTTCTATGCTGAAGCTTGAACTCGGTGGTTGGCTTCATCCCTTAGCATTTTCATTAAGATTGGTGCTCTACCACTGGAGCCACAGCTACCTTTCCAGCTTTTTTTATGGTGGTTAAATTTGATAAGCATGTGTGGTCTTTCCTGTTGGACTGCCTTTAAACTGTGATTCTCAGATTTTAGCCTCCTGTTTAGCTAGAGTTATTGTCCCGTACCATAGGCACCTGGCATATGCTTTATTTGAGGCTTAAACTAAGATCTTCTCACCGTTGTTTGGTTTTCCTGCTTAAGGCTGGTTTCTACAACTTGAGCCACGCCTCTACCTCCAACTGCATGTCTTTTCATGGCAATTATTTATTTTGAAGCAGAGTGAGCAAACTTTTTTTTATTTTTTTATTTTGAAAATACTGTACAGAGGGGTTACAATTACATGGGCAAGATAATGAGTACATTTCTTATCAAGCATTGTTGCCTCCTCCTTTGTTTCCCCTTCCCAGCCCTTCCCATCCTCCCCCCGCCCCCCCCACCCAAACCTCCCCACTACCCCTCCCCCTGCCTCCCCCCCCCCGCACCAAAGTTGTAAAGTTCATTTTTCGACATAATGACTTGTACATGTGAGCAAACTTTTTTATTATCTTTAAATAGTTGTAGAAAGGAATTGATATTGGGCATAGCAATTGATGGATATAGTGCCTTTTAATCAATGTCACGCCTTTTGACATTGTTCCCCAATTCTTCCCAACTCTTCCCTCATTTTTCTTAAATTTTTAGTTGTATTGAATTTTTATGATGTAATAAAGAATTTATGTATACAGTGCATATCATCTGTATCATCCCTTCAACATCTTCACCCCCCCTCCCTTATTTTCTCAATGTACTGTATTTACAGTGCATTCTTGCCTTCGTTCTAGGCAGTAGAAGGCATTCCCCTGCTCATTCCTCTACTCTTCTCCCTTCTAGCAAATACCCATTTCCTGCTACTTACTTTGTGGGGCTTCGACTTAGTCTTTCTGAAGAATTATACTATTTGCATTCTTTATATCATCTATTATACTTCATTTAATTCACCTATAACTGCATGCCACCCAGTGTGTTTACTTATAGATAGGCACATTCTAGATCCCACTAATGAGGGAGACCATACAACCTTTATTTCTCTGGACCTAGCTTAGTTGACTTAATGTAATTTTTTCCAAGTCTTTCTACTTTCTTACAAATTTTACAATAAGCAGGAAAAAAAGCCGGAAGTGGCACTGTGGCTCAAGTGGTAGAGCGCTAGCCTTGAGCTGAAGAGCTGAGGGACAGCACCCAGGCCCAGAGCTCAGACCCCACGACCGGACCAAAAAAAACAAAAAAAAAACAACAAATTTTACAATATCATTCTTTCTAATGGATGAGTAGAATTCCATTGTGTATATGTACCACATTTTCTTGATCTATGCATCCATTCAGGGGCATATGGGATGAGTCCATACCTTGGCTATGGTTAATAACGCTGCAGTGAATATGGTTGTGCTGGAAGCTTCAATGTATCCTTGTTTGTAGATAAATGCCCAGGAGTGGAATTGCTTGGTCATAGGGTAGTTCTATGCTTAGCTTTCCTCCATACTGCTTTCCAACTGATTGAACAAACTTACATTTCCACCAATTGTATAAGAGAGTTTGCTTTTGGCCACATCTTCTCCAGCATGTGTTATTGTTAGATTTCTTGATAATGGCTATTCTACCTGGGGTAAGGTGGAATCTCAATGTTGTTTTGATTTGCATTTCCTTTAAGGCTAGACATGTGGAACATTTCTTCATTTGTTTATTTTCCATTTGTTCTTCTGAGAAGTTACTTTTTAGGTCTTTAGCACATTTATTGATTGTGCTGTTGTTTCTCCAAGGGTTTATGTTTTGAGGGTTTTAGTCTTTAACTTCTAAGAATATTATAGATTTTAGAGCCTTGTCTGATATATAGCTGGAAAAACCTTCTTCTATTCTGTGATTTTTCTTCTGTTTATATTGTTAGTTATTTCCTTTGCTGTGCAGAAACTTTTTAAAGTTTGATGTAATCTGATATACATCCGTTATTTCTTTGATTTGCTGTGTATCTAGATATTTACTTAGAAAGTTTGACCTATGCCTAGGGCCTCTAGAGTTTCCCCTACCGTTTCTGTAAAAGTTTCATGGTTTCCAGTCTTATTTTGAAGTCTTGGATCTATTTTGAATTGAGGCTGGTATAAGGTGATATATGAGGTCTAGTTCAGTTTCCTCAAATGGATTTCCAGTGTTGCTGGCAGTTTTTGTTGAAGAGACTTTCTTCCAGCCTACATTTGGCTTCCTTTTTGAATATTAGATGGCTATAGGTCTATGGGTTCATTTCTGAATCTTCTGTTCCACTGGTACTCAGGCTTAGTTTTTGTGCCAGTACCAAGATTTTTTTTTTTTTTAATACTATGGCTTTGTACTAGAGTTTAAAGTTTGGTTTTGTTATTCTCCAACACTGTTCTTCCTGCTAAGGATTGCTCTTGCTAAGACCTTGAAGAGTCTTTTGTCATTCCATACAAATTTCTGGATTGCTTTCTCTATCTCATTCAAGAATATTTTTTGGGTTTTGATGAGTATTGCAATGAATTTGCAAATTGCTTGGGGAATTATTTCCATTTCACTATGTTAATTCTTCCAATCTAATGGAAGTTCTTTCTATTTCCCTAAATTTTCAGTTTCCTTTTTCAAATTTTTAAAGATTTCACTAGGGATGTTCTTCATGCTTTTGGTTATTTCTTAGGGTTTTTCTTGAGGAAATTCAAATGGGATTGCTTTCATGATTTCACTCTTGATCTTCTTGTTGTTGGCATACAGAAAACCAGAAAAACTACTGATTTTTGTGGGTTATGTTGTACTCTGCTACTTAGTTAATGTTTTGGATCTGCTTTGGGAAGATTTTAGACTCCTATAAGTACAGGATCATGTCATCTGAAAAGAGAAGTAGTTTTACTTCTTTATTCCCTATTTGGTTGCTTTTAATGTTTATGTCTTGTTTTTTTTTGCTGGTCATGGTGCTTGAATTCAGGGGCTTCACTATCCCTGAGTCTCTTTGGGCTCAAAGCTAGCCTCTATTACTTGGGTCATGGCATCTTTCTGAGTAGTTTATTGAAGATAAGAGTCTCACAGACTTTTCTGATTAGGCCTACTTCAAACTCTGATCCTCAGGTCTCAACCTCCTGAGTAGCTAGAATCATAGGCAACAGCTGTAAGCAGCTGGCTTCCTTTAATGTTTTTCTCTTGTCTTATTGCTCTTGATAGGAATTCCGACACTATATTCAAGAATATAGTAGAGGGAGTGGACATCCTTGTCTCATTCCTAATTTTAAGGCAATGGCTTTAGTTCTTAAGTGGCTATAGATTAATCATACAGCCTTTTATTATATTGAGGAATGTTCCATATATTCCTAGCTTCTCCAGAGCTTTTATCCTCAAGGTGTGTTAAATCTTGTCAAAAGCCTTTTCTGTATCTTTCAGATGATCATTTGGTACTTGTCCTGGCTTTTGTTGATGTCTTATATTTATTAACTTATGTATGTTTAACCAGATTTACATCCTTGATAAATACCATGAGATACTATGGGATTATACCATAAATACCATGGGATCTATATTTCTTTGGGTCTGGCGTACTTCACTTAACATGATTTTTCCAAGTCTTTCCATTTCCTAACAAATGGGGGGGGGTGCATTCTTTCTGATAGATGCATAGAATTCCATGTTCTTGATCCATTCATCTACTGAGGGGCATCTGTGTTGGTTCCATATCTTAGCTATTATAAATAATGCTGCAATGAACATGGTTTTGCTGGTAGCTTTATTAGGGCCTTGTTTGTGGTCATTTGTGTAAATGCCCAAAAGTGGGATTGCTGGGTCATAGGGGCTCTATGGTTAGCTTTTTGAGGAACCTCAACACTGCTTTCCAAAGTGTTTGAACAAGTTTATACTTCCACCAACAGTGTAGTAGCATTCCTTTCTGACTACATCCCCTCTAGCAGCTCTTACTGTTAGATTTATATATATATCATATATATATTTCCTAACAAGCATTGTTATCCCCTCCTTTGTTTTTCCCCTACAACCTTTCCAGCCCCAACTCCAAATCTCCTCCCTCCTCTCCCAAAGTTGTAAAGTTTATTTTCAACATAGTGTCTTGTACATCTCATTGTTACATCGGGTAAACCTGTATCCTTGTTTCAGAATTTTGTTATTTCTCTTCCTCTTCCCAAATTAGAAAAATGTATATACAAGATGCAGGGCACCACAATCAAATGCAGTAAATCTACATGGGTTATACCATGGGGGAAGAACATAAAAAAGAAACAAAAAATTACATAGTATATTATAAGTACATTAAAAGCAACTGCAACAAAGATAAAATCCTTTGTGTCCCTCTCTTGGTGTTCATTTCACTTAGTATCATCTTATATGGTCATATGTACAGAGCTTTTGACCTTTTCTGCTTCTCCTACATGTATACTAGTTATTGCAAATAAGGGAAATCATGGGACCTATGTTTCTTTGGGTCTAGCTTACTACACTTAATATAATTTTTCCCAAGTCTTTCCATTTCCTAACAAATGGAGCAGTGTCATTCTTTCTGATGGAAGCATAGAATTCCATTGTACACACACACACACACACACACACACACACACACACACACACACACACATACACACCACATTTTCTCAATCCATTCATCTACTGAGGGGCATCTGGGTTGGTCCATATCATAGATACGGTGAATAATGCTGTGAAAAACATAGTTCTGCTGGAAGCTTTAGTATGGCCTTGTTTGTGATCATTTCACTAAATACTCAAAAGTGGGATTTATTACCCTGCACCAGACTCAACTCCAAATAAACGAAAGACCATGAAATCAAAGCAGACACCCTCAACACATTACAGGAAGAAATAGGAAAAACTCTAGGGCTCCTTGGCACAGGCCAAAATTTTCTTCATAAAGACCCAGAAAAACAACAAATCAGAGAAAGGTTGGACAAATGGGATTGTATAAACTGCAGAGCTCCCTCATGGCAAAGGACATAGCAAGAAGGATCAATAGAAAGCCCAGGGATTGGGAGAAGATCTTCACTAGCCATACAACCGACAAGGGCCTTATATCTAAAATATACTTAGAACTCAAAAAATTAATTCCCCAACAACAAATCCTCAAACAAGCCACCACCTGATTAATAAGTGGGTTAAAGAATTAAAGAGAGACTTCTCTGAAGAGGAAATAAGAATGGCCAATAGATACATGAAGAAATACTCAACTTCTCTAGCCATAAAAGAAATGCAAATCAAGACAACATTGAAATTCCACCTCACCTCAGTTAGAATGCATTTCTTTTGTGGCCAGAGATGTTGAGCATTTCTTCAGGTGCATGTGTCTATTGGCCATTCTTATTTCCTTTTCAGAGAAGTCTCTCTGTAAGTCTTTAGCCTACTTATTAATGGTGTGGTTTGGGCAGGAAGGTGGCTCAGTGGTAGAGTGCTTGCCTTGCATGCATGAGGCCCTGGGTTCAATTCCTCAGCACCACAGAAGCAAAAAGAAAAAAGCTGGAAGTGGTGCTGTGGCTCAAGTGGTAGAGCGCTAGCCTTGAGCTGAAGAGCTGAGGGACAGTGCCCAGACCCAGAGTTCAGGCCCCATGACTGGACCCCCCCAAAAAATGGGGTGGTTGTTTCTTTGAGGATTTGTTTTTGGGGGATTTAATTTTTTGAATTCTAAGTATATTGTAGATATTAGGCTTTTGTCTTTTTATGGCTAGTGAAGATCTTCCAATCTATAGCCTTTCTATTTA
Organism: Dipodomys spectabilis; assembly: GCF_019054845.1. Classification (NCBI taxonomy): domain Eukaryota; kingdom Metazoa; phylum Chordata; class Mammalia; order Rodentia; family Heteromyidae; genus Dipodomys; species Dipodomys spectabilis. Next base: position 2,864,070 of record NW_024870939.1, on the reverse strand, counting down.
GCTATGACTTTGGCTTACAGAGATCTGCAGTTTAATGCATCTACAAAGTCAATGTCATACCCTTTAATATCCATATATCATTCTTTAATGAAATAAAGGAGCAATCCAAAAATTCATATGAAATAATAAAAGACCCTTATTAGCAAAAACAATCCTTAGCAGAAAGAACAGCACTGGAGGAATGTCAATATCAAACTTCAAACTGTATTACAAAGCTATAATAATAAACACAGTTTGTTACTGGCACAAGAACTGAAGACCCAGAATTGAAACTGCAGAACCTGCAAAACTATGGCCACCGTATCTTCAATTAGGGACCAAAAATAGGATGGAAGAAAGGCAGCCTCTTCAACAAACGGTGCTGGAAAAATTGGTTAAACACCAATTTAGAAAACTAAAATCAGGGGCTGGGAAGGTGGCTCAGTGGTAGAGCGCTTGCCTTGCATGCATGAGGCCTTGGGTTCGATTCCTCAGCACCACATAAGCAAAAAGAAAAAAGCTGGAAGTGGCACTGTGGCTCAATTGGTAGAGCACTAGCCTTGAGCTGAAGAGCTGAGGGGACAGCGCCCAGGCCCAGAGTTCAGGCCCCATGACCGGACCCCCCCCCTCAAAAAAAAAAGAAAAACTAAAATCAGCTTCCTTTATATCACTCTGCACCAGAATCAATTCCAATGGATCAACGATCTTTTATTTTCTTAGTTAAGTTTGCTAGAGGCCTATCAATTTTGATAATTGTTTTTCAAAGAACTAGTGTTGTTGATTCCCAGTATAGATTTTTAATCTCTGAATTCATTTATTTCTGCCATATTTTTTAAAAAAAATTTTCTCTCCATCTACTGGTTTTTGGTTTGTGTTGTTCCAGATTTTCTAGAAGCTTGAGGTGCATCATTAGTGTATTTGCTTGAGGTTTTATTGATGTAACTACTTATGGCTGCAAACTTTCCTCTGAGTACTGTCTTTGCTGTGTCCCAAAGAAGTTGGTATTTTGTGTCTTCATTTACACTGAATCCCAGAAACAAGTGAATTTCCTTTCTTATCCTTCTGATGACCCACTGATTATTTATCAATGAATATTTCAGTTGTCATGAATTTGAGTATTTTCTGGGCTGATTTGTGCTGTTGAGCTCAAATTTTATTGCATTGTGGTCTGACAGGATACAGGGAATGATTTCAGTGTTTTTCAACTTTGCAGAGGTTTTCTTTGTGACCTAGGATATGGTCTATTTTCGAGAATGTTTGGTGTGCTGCTGACATTAATGTATATTGTGATGCTGAGTAGGACATTCTGTTGATGTCTGTTAGGTCTAGGTGGTCAGTGTTGCTATTTAGCTGAGGTTTCTCTACTGAGTTTTTGACTGGATGATCTATAGAGAGGTGATAAGTGTGTGTTGAAGTCACCAACAATCAATGTGTTTGGGTCTGTTGTGATTTGAGGTCATTTAATGTTTGTGATGAAATTGGGAGCATCTATATTTGGTGCATACATGTTTAAGACCATGATGAGCCTCTGGTGGAGACTTCCCTTTATTATTATGAAAGGTCCTTCTCTGGCTCTTCTTATTTTAATTTGAAATCTATTTTATGTGATATTATTATCGCTCCTCTGGATTGTTTATGAGAACCATTTGCTTGAAAGACCTTATTCCAACCTTTCACCTTGAGTAGACACTTGTGTATGTCAATGAAATGAGTATTTTGTAAGCAGCAGATGAATCGGATTTGCTTTTTGAGCCAACTATCTACTCTATGTCTTTAATTTGTGCATTAAGTCCATTGATATTGAGAGGACTGAGAGGTATGTGTTAACTCTTGTCACGTTACCCAGCCCTTCTGATCTTATTATATCTACCAAGGCCATCGCTAAGGGGTCTTGAGCAAAAAGTTCAAGGATATTACACAGGCCCAGAGTTCATGTCCCAGTACCAGCTTTAAAAAGCAAGCAATAAGATTAGTAGTGTTTCCTTTTGGAGATTCTAGTATTATGCCACTGAATTGTAAAATCTGGAGTGGTGAACTTAATGATTTATCTCAAGGAGTATCTTAAACGCTATTTACTAATTTTTCATTGGTGGCCATTCCCCACCCTCTCCCTTTTCCCTATCCTATTCTGTTCCTATCCCCTAGTACCACCATCCCCTCATCTTATGTCTGGGTCAACAGGAAGTTAGGCATTGGTTCTTGCAGTTAGGAAAGAGACTAGTTGCATATGTGTAAATGCCCAGCCTGGGAATGAATCCTTGAAGTTCATTTTTCTCATGCTCTTCAGTTAATGTCAATGGTTAGAAAAGGCAACATACAGCACGATTTGTGGAGGAAGATGCAGAACTTCATTTACTATTTAGTCCCCTTTAGATATTTGACCTTGCAAACCAATATCCTCTGGATGTTTTGCTCTGAAAGCAGCTGGGAGCATGAGCTTCCCATGGAGGCCTTGAACCTTGGCATATAATGTGGTCTAGCTCATTAATCAAGAGATACAGTGATATGGCTTAAAACTTACAAAGCTCTCAAGGATTTATTTTCCTTTTAGCACAGTTTCATACTTAAGAAAGGCTGCTTCCACAATACTGGTATAAAATTCAAGGCTAATGACACATACTAAATACATGCAAGCCAGACCAGTCTCTCTTTTCTCTGTGTTCCTATATAGATTCAAGGGCATGCACAGCTACCTCACTGTGGGGTAGAAGATTGGGAGGAGAGTGCTATTAGACAGCTATTTGTTATTGTAATAAACAACTGAGACAGTCATCTTCTCAAAGGAAAGGTTTAGTTTGGCTGACAATGCTGGGGATTTCAGCCCATGTTCAGTTGGCCCCTTTGCTTTTGGAGCCTATGACAAGGGAGTATATCCCGGTAAAGAATGTGTGATGAGCAATTGCATACCTACTGGCCTGCACAAAGGAGAGAATGTGAGAGAAAGAAGAGCATTTCATTATTCCTAACAAAGGCAAGCAAAGAATGACCAGAAAAAGCCCCACTAGGCTCCACCTCCTGAGGGTGTCCCAATCACACCATGGTGGGAAATAAGCCTTTGACATAGGGGCTTTTGAGGACATTCAAGATTCTAATATCATATGTGGTAGGATTTTCTATTTTAGCCATGTAATTTACATCTTCAAACATTGAGATTCTAAATTCAATTCTATTTGGCAAATGCAATTTATCTTGTCCTAGTCCTCAGTTTGTGTAACTTTTTCCTTGCATTTTACTTTTCAGAATTGACCTACAGAAAACCTTTTTGGGGAAAGAACAGTGAGAAAATTGTTCATGTGGCAAGAACACATTAAGTCTTCACAATGTGGGTCAGAATGAGAAGCATGTGTAGGACCAAAAGTGTGTCTTTCTAGTTGAAAGTAACTGTTTTGTATTAATACCCAAGTATCAGTCATATTCTAGAGCAAGTGTTCTGTTGTAAAATTCAAAATCCAAGTCTGTTGGTTTTTGTAAAATTCAAAATCCAAGTCTGTTGGTTTTATCTAATTAGTTTATTGAGAAACTATGCAGGAAAAGGGTGCCTTTGAACAATCATGATGTTTAAAGCTTAAGATGACTTTATTCCTGCCAAGCTAAATCTATACAGCTGAACTGTAGCCATATATCAAAACACAAATGGCATCTTTCTTAATGAGCATTTGCACAATTCCATTACATTCAATTGGTCCTATTAATGACTTTATCTATCTTCATATGTAAGTTGGAAAAAATCTGGTACTCAAATGGTACCCACAGTCATACAGCTCTTACATTGCATAACAGTAATATCAAGAAACTTCCATCTTTTTTTCTCTAAACAAAACACTGCAATTTCCCCCAAAGCAGTGTATTTGCCACATTCTCATGCTCTTGCTGAGCCCGCCTTTTCATGTCTTCAAGCTCTGACCTTTGTTCCTTGGTGATGGGATTTGATACTACTGGCCCAGAAATACCAGGTTTCCTTCATAGAATTGTTTGGCAGCTGAAATCTTGGAATTGATGCTGGTTTTGAGGCTTAGGCAGTGACTACAGCTTAGTCCCAGCAGTTGAAACAGGCTTGTGCTGGAGAGAAGTAGAAGATAATGTAAGGTTCAGACCTAGCAACGGGAGGCTAGACACAATGGGCTGGGAAGGGCTGGTCTTGGTTATATTGCCTACAATTGGCTGAGTTGCTTTTGTAGAACTCACAAAATATGTGTTGGCAGTAGCTAGTTGAGATAGGCTGACTATAGTAGGTTGAGCTGCATTAGAATGATGTCGGGCAGGGCAGGCAATGGTGAGCCTCTGGTTGGCCAGATTGTGACCTTTGAGAAATAACTACGGTGGATTGTTGCTCTCAGTTGAGTCAGCGTTTATGCTTTCAGGGCTTGGAGTTCTCTGGAATTTTGGGGATACAACATGTTTGGTTTGGAGATTGTGATCCTAGGGAAGTGTCCATCTTGAGTAAAGTTGCCATCACGAGAAAGAAATAAAGGAAAAAATCAGTCCAGGATAATTGAGATGCTCCACCTCCTCATGTTCAAATTAAACAGCCATCTGCAAACACTGGGCAAGTTGTTTCTGTAATTCTTAGGATCATGGACCGAACCCCATAGTTTCAAATGGGTTTAAGAGAAAATGAGTTTTCTTGGAGAAATCTAGCATTGTCAGTTTGAAAATGAGTACACTTGTTACTAGTGATAATCTGTTGTCATTTTTTTCTTTGTATTTCATACAATTGTTTTAATAAAATAAAAGTGAAAGTGACTTGGAAAATAAAAAATACCTTAGAGTTAGAATATAACTCAATGGATGAGCGCCCTTTATTATTCTCTGGGCTCTGTATTCAAACCTAAATATCCCCTAGAAAAGTAGAGAGGGAAAAAAGTTTCTTAGAGTCTAGCATTTTCACAGAGCTTACTCTATTTCCACTGACAAGTGAGGATAACATCTTTTTTTTTGTGGGGGGGGGCGGTCGTGGGGCCTGAACTCTGGGCTTGGGCTCTGTCCCTCAGCTCTTCAGCTCAAGGCTAGCACTCTACCACTTGAGCCACAGCGCCACTTTGGGCTTTTTTCTTTTTGCTTATGTGGTGCTGAGGAATCGAACCCAGGGCCTCAGGCATGCAAGGCAAGCACTCTACCACTAAGTCACCTTTCCAGCCTCCAGGATAACATCTCTTGTGTCTCACTGTGGACTAAGAAAATGAATGTAGTATTTGTGTTTTTAGTTCCTGCTATGTATCTCTCTCTCTCTATCTCTCTCTCTCTTTCTCTCTCTCTGTAAGTTTGCCTATGAATTCTAGTGATAAGGCTTGAACTCTAACCTTTGTGCTCTTATTGTTTGTTTTTTTATTTCTCATTTTATGCCTCTCTACATTGAGCCATGCCTCTACTTTCAGGTCTTTATTACCTGGCAACAAGAGTCACTAGGATATGTTTGCCCAGGTTGACTCCAAATATCAATCCTCAGATCTCAGCCTCCTGAGAAGCTAGGATCACAGGTATTAGCCACTGGCCTCCAGCTCAAGAGAAGAGTGCTTCTTCAACAAGTAGACAAAAATGGCATGTCCCAAGCAGCCTTGTTTGTGATGGAATCTCTAAACAGAAAACCAGGGGAAATTTAACTGTCTCTATTCCACAAAACTTTTGAAATATTCCCAAAGAATCAAAAGTAATAGATAAAGGAATGGGAGCAATAATTATGTTGTGGTTTCTTGAGGAAAGTAAAGAGTATGTCTTCCTTTGAAAGGCTTAAATCAAAAGCTAACAACAACAACAACAACGAAAATCACCAGGAAACCCCTTAACTAGAGGAGGTTGGTAGACATGTGAAGAGAAGAAATGAGGGAGACACAGTAAAAATTTCAGTACATAGCTTACACAATTAACAAACGTAAGGGAGGAGAGGGTTGGGAAGTAGTGGTGAGAATGTTCAAAGGGGTTACATTGACCAAGACTTACGGTATTCATAAAATGTTTTGTGGAATGGGAACTCCTTTGTGTACAAGTAATTAAATGCAAGAACAAGAACAACAACAACAATAATCACATCCTTACTTAAGATGCTTCTGGTGATGGTCTATGGGTACAGGTCAAATGGCTATGTTATTTATTCCATTTCTTCTCATTTAATTAATTAACTAATTAATGGCAGTACTGCAGTTTGAATCCAGGACCTTCTTCTTACCGCACCAGCACTCTACCACTTGTGATGTTCCATTAAAAAAAAACAGGTATAGGAAGCACCTGAAGTGCAAATGTGACTCTTGCCAGTAAAGTCAGTAAACTCTGACAGTAAATGCTGTGCTAGAATGTGAGTTGAGCTAAGCACTACCATAAGTTGCTGGAAAGAGGTGCCTGAGATCAATGGCAGCCGCCATGCTGAAGTGATGGCTGGAGCCACGACTGTAGAGAAATTGTGGGCACTACCTGTTAAAGCAGTGGCATCATGTAAAACAGGTGGAGAAAGCTGCAGAGAGTTTGCAGTCCCAAGTAAAGATGGAGTGTGGTTCTTGTCTACAAGAGGCAAGAGGGTGGTAGGAAAATGGATGAGATTGACAAACTCTCACTATGTTAGAAGAACAGTACATTTAAAGTTGGCTGTGAGCAGGAATCTCTTCTAATACCAATAACCAGAAGCATACTAACCATCAGTTTAGAAGGGTTATAAGTGCTGGAGCACTTGGTATTCTTCTGATGAACTTTTTCAAGCTGGGAAACTGAAGACACTGATTCATCTGGTTCCTATGTTGTTGCCTTGGCTGGAAGCAGGCTGCTCCTTTCCTGCCCTATCTTCCCCTGAGCCTGCACTTGTACAAACTCATAACTACGTTCTAGCATGGAAATATTTTAGAACTCAGATATCTTTAGAGAACTTGTCACATCACCATTTCATGAGTGAGGAAACTGAGGGTCTCATGTCTTCTTGATTGGTTCAAGTACTTGTATCACCTCAGTATCAGCACCAAGTTACTGGGCCTGACTCCCATTCTAGAACTCTATGCTCTGAGAAAACACCAGAACTGGGAGAAACTGAACTTTTCATAGAAGCCACCTGAAGTTGCTCAAGGGAAAACAATGTTGCTGTTTTCATTGTTACTATTATTATGTCACTTTGTATAAGTCAAATGCCATTTCATAGAGTTCACTTAAAACATAGACAAGATGCTTAAGATACCCTTTTCAGGATTAACTTTGGATCCAAAGTTCCAATGCCTTCCTGAGAGTTTCTTTCCTTTTTTTTTTTTTTTGTCAGCCATGGGTCTTGAACTCTGGGCATGGGTACTGTTCCTGAGCTCTTCAGCTCGAGGTGAGCTCTCTCCCATGTGTGCATCAGGACCACTTTGGGTTTTCTGGTGGCTAATTGGAGATAAGACTCTCATGGATTTTCCTAATTGGGCTGGCTTTGAACTTCAATCCTCAGATCTCAGCCTCCTGAGTTGCTAGGATTAAGGCATGAGCCACCAACACCCATCTGAGAGTTTCTTAAATGCTTTTTGGAAGAAAAATGTGAGCTTTCTGATCTTCTAGTTAATTATCATTAACATGCTAAGTATTATAAAAGTAATAATGCTAATAATAACAATGGTAACAAAGTGGCATATTGTATATGACTGAAATGGAAAAGATAGAGTAAATTCTAAAAAGGTAGACAAAATATAAAATCTAATCTATAGAAGTAAACCTATAAAGATATAAATGAAACTTTGGTTGTGTCAAGATTGAAAATATAGTATATTTACTAACAAATCAAATGATGTTATCAGATATGTAATATCAAAATCAACATTATCTACTTCATTGTAGCCCAAACCAGCCCTTAAAGTGCACTTGCAAAAAAATCTTCAGAATGTACTTATAACAAAGATCAGTTGCTGTAGAAAGGGATATTTTTTACCTTCTTCTGGTATGACTTCTGACCTGAAGTCACAATGACTACCTGAGTGTTAGTTTCTCAAGAAGTCTTTTTGGAAGGAAAATTGTAAACTCCCCAAACTGCTTGTTATTAAAGTATAATAACAAAAATAATAATATTAATAATAATAAATTATGTGTCATCCAAATGTCATGTTGTAAATGATTTATACATGAGAAGATATAGCAAATTCTACCATATTAAACAAAAATAAAAACCATCATATAGCCAGCATTAGTAGTCCATGTCTACAGTCCTAGCTACTCAGAAGGATGAAATCTGAGGATCACAATTCAAGGCCAGGCTGGGCAGAAAAGTCTCCGTAAGACTGTTACCTCAAAAGCACTCAAAATGCTGGGAGTAGGGTTTAGTGGTAGAGTGCTTGCCTAGCTTGCATGAAACCATGGCTTTGATTCCCCAGTACCACCTACAAGAAAAAGCTGGAAGTGGTACTGTGGTTCAAGTGGTAGAGTGCTGGCCTTGAGCAAAAAGAAGCTCAGGGACAGTACCCAGGCCCTGAATTCAAACCTCAGGATTGACAAAAAAAAACACACACAAACAAAAACTAAGCAATCAAAACACTCAATAACCAGAAGTAGCACTGTGGCTCAAAGTAGTGAGCACTAGCCTTGAGCAAAAGAGCACATAGGCCCTGCGTTAAGTCCCCATGACTGAAAAAAAAAAAAAAAGAAAACCAAAACTATCATATAGAACTAAAAATGTAAAGATATTAATTATAATTTGCATCTGTATGAGTCATGAAAGTATAGTAAATTTACTAACAAATGAAGTTCTGTATTCATGCAATATTATGCAATTGAACAGTATATAGTTAGGTTTGGGAAATACTAATACAAAATACAGAATACAAATAAGTCATTGGAAATTAAAAAAACATTGAGACAGGCACATTCTAGATACAACAATTAAAGGAATCCATGCAACTTTCTTTGGGTCTGGCCTACTTTGCTTAATATACTTTTTTCCAAGTTTTCCATTACCTGTGAATGGGACAGTATCATTCTTTCTGATGGAAGTGCAAAATTCTATTATGTATATACATGACATTTTCTTGATCCATTCATCCATTGAGAAACATCTGGGTTGATTTCATATCTTGGCTGTGATTAACAATGATGCCATCAACATGCTTGTGCTGGTTGCTTTTGTGTGACCTTGTTTGATTCCATTGGATAAATGCTTAGAAATGGAATTGCTGGGTCATAGGGAAACTCTATGTTTAGTCTTTTGAGGAACTTCTATACTGCTTTCCACAGTGGTTGAACCAGTTTACATTCCCACCAACAATGTAGTAGCATTCCCTTTTAGCCATTTTCCTACCAGCATCTGTTATTGTGATTTTTTGATAATAGCCATTCTAACAGGGGTGGGGTAGAATCTTAATTTTGTTTTTATTTGCATTTCTTTTACGGACAGAGATGTTGAACATTTCTTCATGAGTCTATTGACCATTTTTACTTCTTCTAAAAATTCTATCTTTAAGTCTTTAGCCCATTTATTAATTAGATAGTTGTATCTTTGAGGGTTTTTTTCAATTTTAGAGGGTTTATTTTTAAAGAGATTAATTTTTCAGGTCTAAGTATTTAGACCTCGAAGTATTAATTTTGAGGCCCTTGTCTGATGCATAGATAGTAAAACACACTGGATGGTAAAAGACAAAAAAATACATCTGGATATGATAAAATATACAGGGCTCTAGACATTCACATAGTGAGACCAAAGGATGATATTGTTATGTAAGTGTATATGATCATATAAAATGATGTTTGTCGATGTGACCTTCAAGAAATGGAAACGAGTATTTTTTTCCACCTTTATCATTTTTTTTCCTGTGCCTTTTGTCTTGCATGTAAGTTGTTTTGGAAGGGTAAGGAGCATAAGTGGTGGGACAAAGGTACACAAATGCAGCAGTGATACTCATTAGACACTAGGTTGAAAATGAATCACGCAACTTGGTGGGCATGGTCAGAAGGGAAAACTAGGAGAAAGCAAGCGAAGGGGTGACACTGTTCAAAAGTAAACATACTCATTATCTGACTGTATAACTGGAACCCCTCTGTACATCACCTTTATAACAACATTTTTTTACAAAAAGAAAAAACTATTTTTGAGACAGGTTCTCAGGAAGTTGCCCAAGCTGTCATCAAATGTGTAATTTCTATCTCAGCCTTCTTAGTATTATATTGAGATTATGAGATTATATTCATGTACCACATGATTAGGCTATTTTTTGAATAATGAATTTCTCGCTAGTTCCTCAGGACAAGAAATCCTTATAAAATTACACTTTTAAAAAAATCCTAGCAAAATGCAATGCATGCAACCACTTAAGCAGCCATAATTTATGTAAACCAATATTGGACATCTATGCCAAGCATTGGTGGTTATATCTATAATCCTAGCTACTCAGAAGTCTAAGATCTGAGGATCTCAGCAGCCAGCCAGGGCAGGAAAGTCCATGGAAGCCTTACCTCCACTTAACCACCCAAGCTGGAAGTGGAGCTGTGGTTCCACTTCAGGGTAGAGAGCTACCCTGAATAAGAGATCAGGGATATTGCCCAGGCCTAAGTTCAAACCCCAGCACACACACACACACACACACACACACACACACACACACACACACACACACACACACACACACACACACACACACACACACAGAGAGAGAAAACAATAATGGTGTATCTATACTCCCAGCACTTGGGATGCTGAGGTGAAGAGAATCACTGGAGTTTAGACATTTGCCAGTTTTGGCAACATAGCATAAAAACAAAACTCCCAAAGTAACCAACCAAAAATTTAAAAGGTTCCGGTGCACAACATAGTAATAAAGGAATACCTGTATTGTGATCATTCATGTTCTGAACATTACATATCAAGTGATAGAGATTAATTCTATTAGCTAGGTATTTTGATCAAGATAGCTATAAACAAAGCAAAAGGATTTTAATAAGATTATCAAATCTGTCATATTTATCCTCAAAAACAAGCTTATAATCTTTAACATAGGAAAATATTGCCTTAAATGTCTCAAAAATGGCTATCACTATATAATAAAATACTAATAACAATTATAACAATAATAATTAGTAGTAGTATTACTATTACCTATGCTAGAGATTCAATTTGGGCCTTGTATATACTAAGTATGAACTCTGACAATAAGCTGTATGCCTAACCCCAAACAGTTAAATATTTAAACTCTCAATAGACTTCAAAGATTTGGTGAGAGATGAATATGGAAGTACAGATGTGGTCATTAGCTTTTTCTTTTTATTCATAGAAATATGAATCTTGTTAATTCTTGTTTGAAAATGAGGTTAGTGACTTTAGTAAATATAGAAATTTAGCCAGAAAATCATTGCAAAAAAAAAACCCAGCTCTTTCTTGACACCTATTTCTGATAAAAGGTAGGATACTTGCTGAAAAAAATCCCTTTTAGAACCTTACTACATTGTTGGCAGGAGTGTAAACTCTGGAATCAGTATGGAGGTTCCTCAAAGACTACACATAGAGCTCTCCTATGCCCAGCAATCCCACTTTTGGGCATTTACCAAAACAATCATAAACAAGGCCATACTAAAACTACCAGCACCACTATGTTTATCATAGCATTATTCACTATAGCTAAGATATGGAACCATCCCAGATGCCCTTCAGAAGATGAATGGATCAAGAAAATGTGGTATCCATACACAAAGGAATTCTATGCATCTGTCAGAAAGAATGACATTGCCCCATTTATTAGGAAATGGAAACATTTGGAAAAAGTTATAGTAAGTGAAGTAAGCCAGGCCCAAATAAATATAAGTCCCATGGTTTCCCTTATTTGCAATAACTAATAAAAGTCTAACACAAGCAGAAAAGGTCAAACCTTATGTACATGTGACCATATAAGATGATGCTAAGTGAAATGAATCCCAAGATAGGCACACAAGAGGTTTTCACTTTGTCACTGTTATTTTTTAATGTACTATGTGATATTTTTGTTTCTTTTGTATGTTCTTCCCCAATGATATAACCCCCGTTGTATTTGATTCCAGTGCCCTTCATCTTGTATATACATTTTTCTAATTTTGGGAAGGGAAGGGAAATAACAAAATGCTGAAACAAGGATACAAGTTGACTCATTGTAACAATGAGATGCACAAGACACTATGTTGAAAATGAACTTTAGAACCTAGAGTGGGAAGGGAGGAGTTAAGGAGGTGGGAGGGAACGAATGGTAGGGGAAAAACGAAGGAGGGGGTAACAATACTCAATAGGAAATGTACTCAGTACCTTATGCATGTAACTGTAACCCCTCTGTACAGTATCTTTACAATAAAATATATATTAAAAATCCTTCTATACTAAAAATCAGAATGAAATAGAATGTTGAAAATGTTGTTACTTAGCTCTGTGCAAAACCCCTTTCCTTAGTACTTTCATGGGAAGGTTCATTTCTCATTTTTTGCTTTAGTTTTTAAAAGTAATTCTCTTGAATTCTACAAAGGAATTGCCATTTAACAAGGCAATTTATGACTGCAATATATCTTGATCAATGTCACCCACTTCAACTCTCTCACCCATCCCTTCCCTCCACATCCCTTCCTTCTTTCTTGTTAATTTTGTAGGATAGACATTGGAGTTTTGTCTGCATTTCCCCTCTATTCTCCTCTTCATTCATCTATTCCTTTCCTCTTCTCCTACCCCACCCCTTTTGAGTACACACTTCCTGGTATTTTATTTTGCTGAATTTTGATTCTGGTTTTCTAAGGAATTACACTATTAGAGATACCCCTTGACCATATTTCAGTTAAAACTGATGTATATACTTGCATACCACCCAATATATCTATTTATGGATTTGTAAGGGTAATCTTGCTTCTACACATAAGGGAAAACATGGATTTTTATCACTTTGGGCCTGAATTCACTTAATATATATTTTCCAAGTCTTTATAGTTCTTTTATATATATATATATGTATATACATATACATATATATATAATACTGCACAGAGGGGTTACAGTTACATGAGTGTGGTAATGAGTACATTTCCTATCAAGCATTGTTACCTCCTCCTTTGTTTTTTCCCTACCATCCCTTCCCTCCGCACTGCCCCAACTCCTTCCTGCCCCCCGCCCCGAAGTTGTAAAGTTCATCTTCACCATAGTGTCTTGTACATCTCATTGTTAGAATGGGTCAACTAGTATCCTTATCTAAGCATTTTGCTATATCGTTTCCCCTCCCCAAACTATAAAATATATATATATATATATATATATATATATATATATATATATATATATATATATGATGTAGGACAACAGAATCAGATACAGTAAAAACAGGGTTTATACCCTGGGGAAAGAACATAAGGAAGAAACAAAAGAATCACATAGTATATTATAAGTACATTAAAAATAATAGCAAGAAAGAAAAACCACTTGTGTCCCTCTCTTGGGGTTCATTTCCCTTAATATCATCTTATATGGTCATATGTACATATCTTTTGACCTTTTTTGCTTGTCCTAGACCTCTACTAGTTATTGCTAATAAGGGATACCATGGGACCTAACTTTCTTTGCACCTGGATTATTTCACTTAATATAATTTTTCCAAGTCTTTCCATTTCCATGCATAAAATTCCAGTGTATGTGTGTGTGAATGTGCATGATTTTGTGTTTTGTGTGTGTGTGTGTGTGTGTGTGTAGCTCACATTTTCTCAATCCATTAATCAATTAAGAGGCATTTGTGTTGATTCCATATCTTGGCTATAGTAAATAGTGCTGTAATAAACATTGTTATCCTGGTGGATTTACTCTATCCTGGTTTGTAATCTTTTAGTAAATGTCCAGGAATAAAATTTCTGGATCACAGGGGTGGTTCTATATTTACTTTTTTGACGACCCTCAATACTGCTTTCCAGAGTGGTTGAACAGGTTTACATTTCCACCAGTAATGTAGTGCATTTTGGGATTCCCTTTTGGCCATACCCTCACTAGCATGTTATTTTATTTTTTTCTTGATAATGGACATTATTCTAACTGGGTTGAGGTGGGATGTCAATGTTGTTTTGGTTTGCATTTTCTTTATGGCCAGAGATGTTGAACATTTCTTCATGTGTCTATTGACCATTTTTATTTCTTCTTCTGAGAAGACTGTCTTTAGCTCATTAGCCTCTTTATTAGTTTTGGGAGTTGGGATGGTTTAATTTTTTAAGTTCTTTGTATATTCTGGATATTAGCCCATTGTCTGATATGTAGCTGGTAAAAATCTTCTCTCATTCCATAGGATGTCTTTTTAGTTTCTTGGTTATGTCTTTTACCATACAGAAACACTTCAGTTTGATGCAGCCCTTTTATTAAGTCTTTCTTTGATTTGCTGTACTTCTGGATCTTTACTCAGAAAGGTTCTTCCTCTGCCCAGGAACCCTAATGTTTTCCCTGCTATTTCCTGTACTAGTTTCACGGTTCCAGGTCTTACATTGAATCTTTAATCCATTTTTAGTTGATGCTTGTGCATGGTGATAGATAACGATCTACATTCAGGTTGTTTGTATGTGGATATCCACTTTTGAGAGCAACATTTGTTGAAGAGACTGTCTTTCATGAAGAGCCATTTCTAAAATATACTTATAAAGTGTTCATATTCAAAGCTGTGAAGATGGAGCTCAGTGCTCACCATTGTAATCCTAGCTATTGGAGAAGCAGAGAGCAGAATTATGAGTTAGGGGCATTCCAGACAAAATATTAGTGACAACTCATCTCTACAAACTAAAGCTTGTGTAGTGTCATGCTTGTGGGCCTGATTGAAGGAAGGCATAGATAACAGCATCATGGTTCAGGGTTGGCCTGAGCAAAAATTCAAAATCTTACTTAAAAAATTAACTGAACTGGGTGCTCATGGCTCACTCCTTTAATCCTAGCTATTCAGGAGGCTGAGATCTGAGGATCACATTTTGACCCCAGCCCAGTCAAGAGAGTCTGTGAGACTTTTATCTCCAATTTACCACCTGAAAACCAAAAGTGGAGTTGTGACTCAAAGGGTAGAGCACTAGCCTTGAGCAAATCTACTCAGAGACAGGGCCCAGGCCCTGAATTCAAACCACCCAACTGCAGAAAAACAACAAACAAATAAAAATAACTAAAATACAAAGGGCCAAGAGACTAATTTGAACTTGGGCCATGCCCTGAGTTCAAATCCTAGTAATACCTAAAAAAAGAAACTGTCAAACCTTACTTGTATTCAGAGTCAACTGAAAGCAAACAACAACCAGTTAAAGGTGACTTCTCTGAAACTATTTTTAATAATACCTTGTTTTCATTTATGTTTATTTCTACTCCATTAATCTAAGCTTTTGCTAAAACTAACTTCATTTTGCCTTGCTTTGAGTAGATTGCACTCTATGCTTTCATTGTTTTTTTTTTGGGTCCGGTCGTGGGGCCTGAACTCTGGGCCTGGGCACTGTCCCTCAGCTCTTCAGCTCAATGCTAGCGCTCTACCACTTGAGCCACAGCGCCACTTCCGGCTTTTTTCTTTTTGCTTATGTGGTGCTGAGGAATCGAACCCAGGGCCTCATGCATGCAAGGCAAGCACTCTACCACTGAGCCACCTTGCAGCCCCCTGCACTCTATGCTTTCTATGTTCACTTAAAAATCTTTGGTTCCCTTCAATAATCCATTCTAAACCACCTCCCTCTTTTTGAGAATATCTCTCTGCTCTTCAGTTCTTTGTTTCCTCACTATTTTCTCCTCCTTCATCTTTACCTTTTCTTTATCCCTGTAGTTCCTGTTGAACTGTGCTTTTGCCTAACAGTCCCCCAAATTCCTCTTCTAGAAAACCTGACTACTGTTAGACTAGTCATCTTTCTTTTCTCACAGTTTTTCTTTTCACCTAATTTAGACAGCAAACTCCAAAACATGTGAATACTACTTTTTGAACAGCCCTAAATTTGAAACACTATCTGTAAAGTCTTCCCCTGGCCATGCAGGCCCTACCTCTTGGCTAAGTTTCTGCCCAGTATCTGTGTTAACTAGGTAACTCGCACACCTGGAAGCACTCCCCTTTCCCTCTTGCTAGGTTATATCATGGGCTGCCTCTGGTCATACTTCCCATCTGACCCTAGGAAGGTCCCAGTCCCTGAGGTCCCATCCACATCCAATGTGGCTGCACCTTTCCCCCACCTATCCACACCTCTTCTTCCTGGCCTCAGGGTGGGTCTCCCATTTTTGGCCATGCCTCTCCACCATGCATGGCAGGGGCAGCAGTTCAGTATATAAACTTCTTTTCCTACATGAATATCATGTGGTATCCTCTTCATCATCTATCTAATGAAACCAACCTACTTAATATACCTTCCACTAATGAGGAAATTTTAGTGGAAGGACACTGTTAATGATGATGCATCTAGTGTGTAGTTTCCTATACTATCTAGGTTTTGTTCACAGTTAATGTAGTTTAAAGTGACACTTTGAGGAAGATAATAGCTTCATTCTCTATACATACATATCCTTTTAAAACTCAGAATTTAAAAAGAAAGGGATCAGAGGATGGAAGTCCATTATCCTCATGTAGTAGATGAGTCAAGAGATTTTGGTCACAGAGGTAACCTGATAAAATCTCTTAATATAAATATGAGATATTTGCATATATAGTTTATATATATATAAATATATGATTTTTACATACCTAGAAAATATATCAACCCATACTGAAATGCAGTCTCCAAATTTCTATATTCACAATCCCAAATTTGGGCAAAGTTGTTTTGATTTTACTATTAAATTTTTGGTGAGGAAATTGAATGGAAAATTTTAATAAATTTCTTCCTTACCTGTCATGGTGAAAAAAAGTAATATCAATTGGAGATAGAGGAGAGAAGAGATTTCACTAGAAGATGTGTAAGTAGCTGAAGCTAAAAAAATGTGTGTGTAGTAAGAAGCTCACTGGACACTGCTCAGTGACCACTGGTCTCTTGGGATGATTGTAGATATGTACAGACAACCAGGATTCTACTGGATGGGGACAGATTTGGTGGGAGAATGTGTCGTAAAGTCAGCAGGGCAATTTCAAGGTATGAATTTGCCAATCACAGGATCTATTTCTCAAACAGAAAATGGGATTGGGTAGAAAAAAAGGAAACGGACATTGATGCTGCAAACTTATAGATGTTCTCAAACAATTTTCTTGACGCATTATTCAACTTATTAGAACTTTGAAACACCAAAAAGAGAATTATAAACAGGTCATCGTTACTTGGCTGAAAGGCAGGGTGAAGTTCATGGAGGGCAGCTTGCAGGGAACACTTTGTACAAGGCACTTCTCTCTTAGTTTCTTCTCTTTGAATCCTCTTTCTTAGGCTGGCTTGGACTGGGCTAGCTTGGACTTGCATATCTCTTCTGGTCTTCAATTTTCCCCCTTCATTGAAGGAAGTTTTTTCTTGGAGAAACCTAGGTTTTGTGTTCTCACATTCATGGATGTTTCTTCCTAGTAGCTTTCAGAATCAGAGGTCTTTTTAGTGCCCTGATGCCTTCAACTCTTTAGAAGCAAACACCAGAGAGTTAGAAGACCCAAGTAACTGCAGACTTTCCTTCTTCTTGACTTTGGACTCAATTCTTTTTTTAATTTTTTTTTTTTGCCCATACTCTGCTACCCTTGGTCCCTTGAGCCATGCAGACACCTGCATTGATGGTATTTGCTCCCTTCTACTATAAGTGAAACCAGTCCAAATTTGTAGCTTCTTTCCCCTGAGAAATGGCCATTGTGGAATTGCATGCTCTGTCTGCTATGCCTGGGTGCAAGGTCAGGCAAAAAAATGGAGCAAAATAAAGAGAATGCACACTGGTGGAGCACAGACAAGTGAGGGGATCAGAGAAAGAAATTCATGTGGATGTTTTCATTAGTAGTCTGTAGAAATCAACACAATCTAGCATTATATAGGGACACCTCTTGTTTCCCTATCTTGGGTTCATTCTGCTTGGCATCATCTTATATGGTCATATGTTCATAGCTTTTCACATTTTCTGCTTGACCTAGACATATAATACTTATCGCAAATAAGGAAAACTATGGGATCTATGTTTTTTGGGCTTTACTTACTTCACTTAATATAATTTTTCCCAGTTTCTCCATTTCCTAACAAATGAGGCAGTGTCATTCTTTCCAATGGAGGCATAGAATTCTATTCTCTGTTTATACCACATTTTCTTGATCCATTCATCTTCTGAGGGGCATCTGGGTTGGTTCCATATCTTAGCTATGGTAAATAATGCTGCAATGAACATAGTTGTGCTGGTAGCTTTAGTAGTCTTGTTTGTGATCATTTGGGTAAATGCCCAGAAGTGGGATTGCTGGGTCATAGGAGAGCTCTATGTGGAGTCTTTTGAGGAACCTCCATACTGCTTTCCAAAGTGGTTGAACAAATTTACACTCCCACCAACAATGCAATAGGGTTCGCTTTTGGCCACATCCCCTCCAGCAGCTGTTGTTATTAGATTTCTTGATTATAGCCATTTTGACTTGGGTGTATTGGAATCTCAAGATTGTTTTGATTTGCATTTCTTTTATGGCCAGAGAAGTTGACCATTTCTTCATGTGTCTATTGGCCATTCTTATCTGCTCTTCAAAAAAGTTTCTCTTTAAGTCTTTAGTCCACTTATTAATCAGGCAGTTCTTTTTTCAGGATTTGTTATTGGAGGATTCATGTACTTAGAACAGTATAATTTAGATATGAGACCCTTGTCCATTGTATGGCTAGTGAAGATCTTCTCCCAGTCCATAGGCTTTCTATTGATCTTGCTGGCTGTGTCCATTTCTATATAGAAGCTATGCAGTTTTCATGCTATCCCATTTGTCCAAACTATCTTTCATTTGATGTGTTTCTGGGTCTTTATTAAGAAAATTTGGGCCTGTGCCAAGCAGTCCTAGAATTTCTCCTTTTCCTTTCTGTAATGTTTTCAGGATATGTCCTTTGACATCAAGGTCTTTGATCCATTTGCAGTTGATCCTGGTTCAGAGTGATCTAACTTTAGATCCAAGGATATAGCTTTAGTTTTCTACAGGTGTTTAACCAATTTTGCCAGCACCATTTACTAAGATGCTGTCTTTCTTCCATTTAAAATTTTTTGCTTCTTTATTGAAGATTCGGTGGCTATAGGTCTATGGGTTTATTTCTGGGTCTTCAGTTATATTCTATTGGTCCTTGGGTCTGTTCTTATGCCAGTATCAAGCTGTTTTGATTATTATGGTTTTGTAGTAGAGTTTGGATTTTGGTATTGATATTCCTCTGGCACTGTTCTTACTGCTAAGGACTGTTTTTTCTATTTGGAGTCTTTTATTGTTCCATATGAATTTTTAGGTTGCTTCTTCTATTTCATTGAAGACTGAATCGGGATATTGCTAGGTATCACATTGAATTTAGATAGCCTTTGGCAGTATTTCCATTTTCACGACGTTAATCCTCCCAATCCAGGACCATGGGAGGTTTTTCCACTTCCTTATTTCTGCTTTAATTTCCTTTTTCAGGTTTTTAAAGTTTTCATCATAGAGTTCTTTCACTTTTTTAGTTAATTCCTAGGTATTTTATTTTTTGTGGAGCTATTACAGAAGGAGTTGCTTTCCTGATTTCTGCCATGCTCTTCTCATTTTTGCCATACAGAAAAGCCATTGATTTTTGAGGACTAATCCCTGCTCCTTTGCCAGAGTTTCAATTCAGCTTGAGTAACTTGGGAGTGGAATCCATGGGGTTCTTTAAATACAAGATCATGTCATCCGCAAAGAGGGAGAATCTTACTTCATCTTTCCCTATTTGGATCCCCTTTATGTTTGCATCTTGTCTTATTGCTCTAGCTAGGCACTCGAATACTGAATTGAAGAGGAGTGGAGAGAGCAGACATCCTTGTCTCATTCCTGAATTTAGAGGAAATGGCTTTAGTTTTGCCATGAAGTATAATGCTGGCTGTAGGTTTGACATACACAGCCTTTATTATATTGAGGAATGTTCCATGGATTCCTAGTTTCTCCAGAACTTTCACCATAAAGAACTATTGGATCTTGTCAAATGTTTTTTCTGCATCTGTTGAGATAATCATGGTACTTATCTTGGTCTCTTCATGTGATAAATTATATTAGTTGATCTGTGTATATTGAACCAGCTTTGTATTCCTGAAATGAATCCTGTTTGATCATAGTGTATGATTTTTTTTGATGAGTTGTTGAAGTAGTATCTGATGTTTTTGATTTGTTGTTGAATTTGTTTGGCTAGAATTTTGTTGAGAAGTTTGCATCAATGTTCATCAAAGAGATAGGCCTCTAGTTCTCTCTCTTTGATGAGACCCTATATGGTTTTGGGATGAGTGTTATGCTAGCTTCATAGAATGGATTTGGTAGTGATACTTCCCTTTCAATTTCATTGACGAGTTTGAAAAGTATTGGAGTGGGTTCTGATAGATTCTGATTGGAGTGAGGCCTGATAGAATTTTAGGTCTTGTATGGACTTCTTTACTTCCTTGATTTGATTTTCTGTTTCTTCTCTCATATCCTTTAGCAGAGTGACTTTTTTATATTGGACTTCCTTTCCTTCTCATGGAATTGACTTAGCTTTCTGTTTGTGGATTCCATGAATTCCTCTAATAATCTTTGATTGGTCTCCTCACAATCACATATTGTCCTGTGCAGATTTTCTGTCTTTCTTGTTAACATATTTATCAGCAGTGTTTTTAAAAGCATTTTTAGCATTAGCTTCTAGATCTTTCATTCACTGTTCTAATGTCTGATTACTTTGTGGGGGAGTTGAGGTTCCTTGACTTGCCATTTTTCTTGTGTTTCTATGGTTTGTTATGCCCATTTGGAAACAAAGGATCCAAAACCCAATCAGAACACAATTTAGAGTAAAAACCAACCCAGAGCTCCATAATTGCATAGCCTTTAGAGTTTTAAAATCATAGATAAGTATTCTTCTATCAAAATATTATTTTGCGTTTTTGTTTGAGGAAGGGTATTGTGGTTCAGGAAAGGTGATTATATACAGTTGTAGCTAGGGAGCAAATCTTTTGTTAGAGAGAAATCAATTTAAACCAAAAAGATAGCAAGATAAACCAAATAGAGTCAAAATAGAAACAAATACGGTCTAAATCATAGACAATTAGGGATCAACAGACTAAAGAAAAGGAAGAAGGAAAGAAGGACTAGAAAGAAAGAAAAACCAGTTAAAGTGAAATTAAAAGAAATAGGAAAAGATGTAATGAAAAATAAAGATAGGAGCAACAAAGAATAGAGGAATAAAAGTAAAAGAACAGAAGAAATAAAACTAAGATCTAAAGTAAACATTTTAATTGTATATAAATAATAAAATTTTATAAGGGATAAATAGAAAATTGAGCAATCAAAAATATATCCAAGGGGGCTGGGAATGTGGCTTGATGGTAGAGTGCTTGCCTATCATGCATGAGATCTTGGGTTCAATTACTCGGTATCACATAAAAAAATAAATATAGGAGGGGGGACCAAGATGGCGACGGGGCAGTAGGGAAACGCCACAGCTCTCCCCAACCAAAAAGAGAGTTCGAGTTCCAACGCTTAATCTCCCCAAGAGACCGACAACAACAAAAAGACGAACACTCAGAGAAAAACCGGAGGTGGAAAATAACAAAAAAAGAAAGAGAGGAAAAGAAGAATTTCAGAACAGAGAAGAGCGAAGACCCCTCCCCCAACCTTTACTGGCCACACGGCAGTGCACCAAGCCGCCGGCCAGCTGGCCCGGCAAGGGCTGCCGGAGCCCCAGAGACACAGGGGGCCGCCTGCAGATCACCTGCGCAGAAGCTGCCTGAGGCACCGGACCCGCCCGATCACCATAGCAATGACCCGGCGGGGGCACCCAGGTCCCAGAGGCACAGGGGGCTGCCTGCAGATCACCCACGCAGAAGCCGCCTGAGGCACCAGCGTCAGACCCACCAGATCTTTACAACCCGGGAAGAAGCTGCCTGAGCGTGGACACTGTGGACCCAACAGCTTCAATAGAAGCAGAGACAGAAAAGAATCACACAGAGCCACCACCGCCCAGCCCAGCCCACAACCACCCCAACTGAACTCGAACTGCAACAACAACTGATGAACTACACCACACAGAAATAACCAGCCCCAGAGTGAGTACCCCACAGGGGACAGTGTATCCCTCAAGGGAGACCAGAGCGGGAGGGAATCCCCAGACCCTGACCTAGACTCCCTACCCCAACACCAGGACCACGGGACCCACTAAAACTGGGAACTGTTCGAGAGCTCCACCAGCCTGTGGAGCACACTCCGCTGGCCAGGCCAGAGCAAGAGTGCCCCTGGAAGGGAGCTTAAATGCCCAAGCCAGGAACAGGGCCCCTGGGTCAAGACTACCAACAGTAGAAGAAATTTGAACTGTGTCCTCCAGGCTGCATAACCTAGGTGGTATACACATCAGCACAGGCCTAACGAGCGCGCTCCAGGCTGGGGCCCAAACCAGGCTCGGGGATCCGGCGCCTGAACAACACAACCAACTCCTCCCAACTGAAGAAAAAGCTGAGCATACGCCTCAACAGAGGGGAGAAAATCAGGAAACAGCACTCCCCGGGAGGCACGCCTGTAACAACAAAAGACCTGGAGGCCCAGGACAAGAGAAGGCCAAACCCCACCAAAACTCTACCCATATACCCTAGGCTGGAAATTGGGTAACACAGGCTGCCAGCACCTGATAGTAAGCAGGAACTCAGGCTGATAAGGTGGCTCAGCAGTAGAGTGATAGTCTTGGATGTATGAGGCCCTGGATCTGATTCCTCAGCATCACAAAAGCAAAAAAGATCAGAAGTGGTGCTGTGGCTCAAATGGTAGGGTGCCAGCCTTGAGCTGAAGAGCTGAGGGACAGCACCCAAACCTAGAGTTCAAGCCCACTACCAGCCCAAAACAAACAAACAAACAAAAACACATCAGGAGCCCATAGCAGACTCCAGTACTTGGGAGAGTGCATCCAGAGCATCTGATCTTCCCAAGAGCACCCGTAGGAGCAAACACAAGCAGTCTAGGCTGCTCAACCCTTCCAAAGGTGGGAATTGCCAGCAATCTACAGCAGAGAGCTGAGAATCCTAAGTAGGTCAGAATAGCAGCTGTAAATAGGCTCCCAACAGAACCCAGATCAGGCACAGACTCTCCCTGCCAATACAGAATCAGCAACAAGCAAAGACAGACACACCAAAACAAAATTGAAGAGCAGTCTCCTGAACCCCCATGCGAAAATCACAGAGAAAAATCACAAGGTTTACCACCACCCAGGACAGCAAGCTCACCTCAAAAGCCAGCAGCCATGCAGGGGAGAGCCCCAGTGGGAGCAAAGCAGGAATGGAAGACAAAAGCTACATCCAAGGGTTGCTGGAGGCAATGACTCAAGAAATAAAGTGAGAAATTGATCAGAAATTGAAAGAGCACAAGGATGAACTATCAAAAGAGATACAGGATATCAAACAAAAGTTGGATGCAAAAATAGAAGCTGCACAAACCTCAGTAAGAAGTGAGATAAACGCCAAATTAGAGGTAATACATACTGAGATCAGTACTCTGAGAACCAACATTGAATCCATAAAGGGATCCATTTCCTCCATGCAAACCACAATAGAAGCCACGATCAACAGAGTGAATGAAATGGAAGGTAGAGTGTCAGATACAGAAGACAGAATACACCAACTGGACCAAAAAGTGACAGATATGGAAAAATCACTCAAATTAAACCAAAGGGAAATTCAAGAGCAAGCAGATAATGCCAAGAAATTTAACCTTCGCATAATCGGAGTGGACGAAGGTGAGGAATTCCAGAACAAGGGAATGCAACACCTATTTAACAAGATAGTCAATGAAAAATATCCCCACCTCAAAAAGGACCATCTTAACTACATTACAGAAGCGTATAGAACACCCAACAAGCAAGATCCCAGGAGAAACACTTCTAGACACATTATAGTAAAAATGATGGATCTGAATAATAAGGAAACAATCCTGCATGCAGCAAAAATGAAGAAGGAGCTATACTACAACGGGAAAAAAAATTAGAATCACTGCAGATCTCTCCACACAAACAATGAATGCAAGAAAAGCCTGGGAAAGCACCATACGAGCCCTGAGAGCCAATAACTGCCAACCCAGACTGATATATCCGGCAAAGCTAGCATTCACATTCGATGGAGAACTGAAAACTTTTAATAGCAAAGAAAAACTAAATACATAAACATTAAGCCAGCATTACAAAGAATTCTAAGAGGGGGGACACAACCTGAAGAAAGCAACCAGGAACTGGGACCTGCCCCAAACAGGCATTACTCAAAGTCTAACTGAGCAAGCACAGGAGGAAAGGAAAGAAGAAAAACTTAGGAAAACGGAATGGCAGGGACAACAATGCATCTCTCTATACTTTCTCTTAATATAAATGGGCTGAATTCGCCAATTAAAAGAAAACGAACTGAGGACTGGATCAGAAAACAAGACCCATCCATCTGTTGCCTTCAGGAGACCCACCTCTCAGCCAAACATACAAACAAACTCAGAGTGAAGGGGTGGAAAAGGATCTACCAATCAAATGCCCCCAGTAAGAAAGCAGGTGTAGCTATCCTGATATCTGACAAAATAAACTTTTCATTAAAATCAGTACAGAAAGACAAGGACGGACACTACATATTAATACAGGGAACAATCCAAGAGGAGGATATAACCATCATCAACTTATATGCCCCAAATATTGGTGGACCCAGATATGTTAAACAAATGCTCTCAAATTACAGAATAAAATAGATCCCAATACGATAATACTAGGAGACTTTAACACGCCACTCTCACCAAAGGACACGTCTACCAGCCAGAGGATTGGCAAAGAAGCTACCGAATTAAGTGAGGCCATACTTCAAGTGGAATTAACTGACATCTACCGAGTATTTCACCCTAAAACAACACAGTACACATTCTTCTCAGCAGCTCATGGAACTTTCTCCAAAATAGACCATATCATAGTTCAGGCAAGGAACTTAAGCAAATACAAAGGGATCGACATAATCCCCTGTATCCTATCTGACCACAGTGGAATCAAGCTAGCTCTCAATAACAAAGCATACCGCAGAAATTTCTCTAATACATGGAAATTGAACAGCACACTCCTTAACAATGCCTGGGTAACGGAAGAGATCAGAGAAGAAATAAAGCATTTCCTACAACTCAATGAAAATGAAAACACCTCACAAAGAAACTTGTGGGACACAGCAAAAGCAGTCCTGAGGGGCAAATTTATTGCCCTCAGTGCCCACATCAAGAGAATGGAGACAGACCAAGTAAATAATCTCATGTTGCAACTAAAACAGCTAGAAAAACAAGAAAAAATGGGACCTAAAGCTACTAGACGAAGCCAGATAACCAAATTAAGAGCAGAGATTAACCAATTAGAAAATCAGAAAACCATAACCAAAATAAACCAAACAAAAAGCTGGTTCTTTGAAAAAATAAACAAAATTGATGGCCCGTTGGCTAGATTAATTAAAAAAAGAAGAGAGGAAACCCATATTAATAGGATTAGGGATGCCACAGGAAACATCACAACACGTACCCAAGATATCCAAACAATTCTAACAGACTACTTTCAAAAGCTATACTCTCTAAAGGAAGAAAATCTGGCAGAAATGGATGCATTTTTAGAGAAATACAAGTTGCCCAAACTGAGCAAAGAAGAAGTTAACCAATTAAATAAGCCAATATCCTATAACGAGATACAGGAAGCTATCAAAAGTCTTCCAACAAAAAAAAGCCCAGGACCAGATGGATTCAGAGTAGAATTCTATAAGACCTTTAAACAAGAACTAATACCCATACTCCTCAAGCTCTTCAGAGAAACAGAGAAGGAGGGAGCTATCCCAAACTCATTCTATGAAGCCAATATCACACTCATCCCCAAGCCAGGCAAAGACCCAACCAAAAAGGAGAATTACAGACCAATTTCCTTGATGAACACAGATGCAAAGATCCTTAACAAGATTCTAGCTAACAGAATCCAGAAACACATAAAAAAAATTATACACTATGACCAGGTAGGCTTCATCCCAGAGACACAGGGATGGTTTAACATACGTAAGTCAATAAATGTAATCCAACATATCAACAGAGTCAAGGTCAAGAATCACATGATTATCGCCACAGATGCAGAAAAGGCCTTTGATAAAATTCAACATTCATTCATGCTAAAAGCTCTGGAGAAAATAGGGATAGAAGGAACATTTCTAAAAACAATAAAAGCCATTTATGACAGACCAATAGCCAATATTATACTTAATGGGGAAAAGCTACAACCAATCCTCCTAAAAACAGGAACAAGGCAAGGATGCCCACTGTCTCCACTCCTCTTCAATATAGTCCTGGAACCCTTAGCCAGGGCAATAAGGCAAGAAAAAGACATTAAAGGGATCTGCATAGGGAAAGAAGAAGTTAAACTATCCCTTTTTGCAGACGACATGATACTATACCTCCATGATCCCAAAAACTCCATCCCCAAACTCTTAGAAATCATAAATCACTTCGGCAAAATAGCAGGATACAAAATAAACCCACAAAAATCAGTTGCCTTCCTGTACACTGACAATGTACAAGAAGAGAGGGAAATAAAGGGAGCAACCCCATTCACAATAACCTCCCAAAAAATAAAATATTTAGGAATTAACCTAACCAAAGATGTAAAAGAACTATTTAATGAGAACTATAAAAAGTTAAAGAAAGAAATTGCAGAAGACACTAGGAAATGGAAAGACCTCCCATGCTCCTGGATAGGCCAACTTAATATAGTAAAGATGGTGATACTTCCAAAACTAATATACAAATTCAATGCAATTCCTATTAAAATCCCAATGACGTACATCACTGAAATACAGAAAACAGTCCAAAAATTCATATGGAACAACAAAAGACCTAGAATAGCCAAAACAATTCTAGGGGATAAAGACAATATGGGAGGGCTGTCCATGCCGAACTTCAAACTCTACTACAGAGCTATAATAACAAAGACTGCATGGTACTGGCACAAAAACAGACCCGAAGACCAATGGAACAGAATAGAAGATCCAGATATAAATCCACAGGCCTACAGCCAGCTGATATTCGACAAAGGAGCCAAAGACATACAGTGGAAGAAACACAGCCTCTTCAACCGCTGGTGCTGGGAAAACTGGGCAGCCACATGCAGAAAACTAAAAGTGGACCCCAGCCTATCACCATGCACCAACATCAACTCAAAATGGATTAAAGACCTTAACATTAAACCTGAATCTCTGAAACTACTGCAGGACAGAGTAGGAGAGACACTTGAACTAATAGGCACAGGAAGGTACTTCCTGAACAGAGAGTCCCAGGGTCACAACAAGTTGGAGAGAGACTCGACAAATGGGACTACCTTAAAATAAAAAGCTTCTGCACAGCTAAATCTATCACAACTAAAGCTAGAATGACAACCAACTAATTGGTAAAAAATATTTACCAGCAATATATCAGACAAGGGGTTAACATCCTGTATATACAGGGAACTCAAGAAACTAATCCCTCCCAAACCTAACAAACCAATTACTAAATGGGCAAGGGAACTAAAGAGGGACTTCTCAAATGAAGAAATAAAAATGGCAAAGAAACACATGAGGAAATGTTCATCATCCCTGGTGGTGAAGGAAATGCAAATAAAGACAACCCTGAGATACCACCTCACCCCAGTCAGAATGTCCCACATCCACAAATCAGCCAACGACAAATGCTGGAGGGGATGTGGAGAAAGAGGAACCCTATTACACTGCTGGTGGGAATGTACACTTATACAACCACTTTGGAAAGCAGTCTGGAGGGTCCTTAGAAAGCTAAAGATTGACCTCCCTTACGACCCAGTCATACCACTTCTAGGCATCTACCCTGAACAACAGGAACCAATATACAAGGACACGTGCACCTCCATGTTTATTGCAGCACTGTTCGCAATAGCTAGGATATGGAAACAACCTAGATGCCCCACCACAGATGAATGGATCCAAAAATTGTGGTATCTATACACAATAGAATATTATGCAGCCATTAGAAATGACAAAATAATGGCATTTGCAGGGAAATGGATGGAGCTAGAAGGAATCATGTTGAGCGAGGTAAGCCAAGAACGAAGAGACAAACGGTACATGGTCTCCCTGATAAGTGGATGCTAAATCCAAAAGGTTAGGTGATACGACAAAACTAACAGGACTTAAGAAACAAAGAACTCCCGCTCATCTGGTTGAACCACTACTAAATATCCCCATGCTGCTGATCACAAATATGGTATATAACATGTGAACACCGTTATATATTACAGACTGTGGTAGACAATTTGCTCCAGGAAAGTTAGAATGAACTTGTGACTTTAAATGAGCATCATTATTCCACAATACTGTGAAATTCTGGAAATTATGTAATCACTTAATCACAATAAAAAAAAAAGAACCTCGGGGAAGGGAGGGAGGGAGGGGATAGTAGGGGGAAAACAATGGAGGGGGTAACAATGTTCAAGAGGAAGTGTACTCATTACCTCACTCATGTAACTGTAACCCTCTGTATAGTATCTTTACAATAAAAAAAATAAATATAAAAAGTACATCCAGAATTAAGTATGCACATTTTCCCTCTATTAAAAAAAGGTTGTAATCAATTTTCAATCTTTCTGATAGTGTATAAAGATAGCCCTTTCCCTACACCATTATTTACAACAAGTATAAATCAATCTTTAAGCCTTGCCAATGTTACTCTGTTGCAAAATTATGTCATACTAATTTGAGTTTCATAGTAAGTGGCATTTAACACTATTTCATATGTTTACTTTTGTAAACATATACTTGTAAACATACTTTTGTATTTTCCATTCATCTTTTTCTTTTTTCCTTGTTCTATTAGGTTGTTTTGCTTATGTTTTTGCCATTAAACTTGGTTTACTCTGGTACATTTCCTCTCTCTAGGCTGCAACCAGATATTGTCCCAGTGAATAGTATACATCTGGGCCACTGCTACTCTATGCCTAGAAAGTTTCTAGCTCTGATATAAGCATCTTCATGCTTATTCTTGTTCACATTTCTTTGTTTGCTCATCTGCTAGTAAAAATAACCATAAGAAGCATGTGGCAGGTGTTGGCTGTGTGCTAGGCACTGTGCTGTTAACTTTATTTTTATTATCTCCATGTATCACGAAGTTCTAGTTTGTCTCCATGTATATAATTTATGTGTGTGAAGAAACTGATAATGGGAGATTAAGTGACTTACCCAGGGTCACACAGCTAGTAAATTGCAAAGCCAGCATCTGAGCCCAGGAAGAGTGGCTCTAGAACCTGCTCTTCCAACTGCTAAATGCTGTGACCACCAGTAAGGGTAATGGATTATAGTGCCCACTATATGTTTTGAAAAGGTCTTTCTGGGAGTGTTTTCTTTACTTGTAAACTTGCTCCCATTGCATGCATGGTTAGTCATCCATTCTATTTCCCCTGCCTTCTGTTTTTCATTAGTTTAGTGTTCATTAGATTCGTATTTTCCATTAGTTTAGTGCTCATTAGATTAGTATTCATTAGTGTGTGTGTGTGTGTGTGTGTGTGTGTGTGTGTGTGTGTGTGTGTGTGTGTGTGTGTAGCATAAAACACAGAAATCCCTGCCTCAGGAAGTTTACCGTGTAGTTGTATACTGAGAGCAGAAGTGGTTTCATGACTGATGCAGGCTTCAATACCAAGCATGTTCAGCCAGCTGAAGGTAGTAAATATATACCTTGATCTTTGGGCCCAAGAGGAAGTTTGCAAAATTATAAATCTCTAGAGTATAAGAACTATGTCTTACTTCATATTCTTACTTTGAACAAATAAATCTATAATGGTTTTAAACATAGAACTCAAAAAAATTTCACTTTTTTCCATGAATGGAAGGTTGGGTTTTTTTTTTTTTTTTTCATTTTAAAAGGCACTTCAATTTCTTTCCTCCTCCTCCTCTTCCTATTCCTCTTCATCCTCCTCAGAAAGAAGCCTAGTAATCACCGTAGACTGTATATCTAAGACTAAACAGAAAAGACTAAACAGCAAAGAAAAAAAAATAAGAAGAACAAAAAAAATAGGCTCTCTAATTTGTTTGGTGACCCTTGTTTCCTCCAATGTCCACTATGCAGTCTCTTAGTGGAGTCTTTGATGTCCTAGTTGTGATCAGTTTTCCTTATGGACAAGGTCTGGGTAGCACCCTAGATTTGGGGTTGGACTTCTTAATTTCACAAGGAGGAGACATCTGTGGTGTTTGTAGGTTGAGATCCATACTGCTTATGTGTGCTAGGTTGGGGCATAGTGGATTCAGAAACCTTCTTGATATGAGTTTATAGTTGTTATCTAGACTTTCCCACTTATAACTCAAAGTGAACAGATGAATCCTCTAATTTGTTTGTTTGGGTGGCCAGAATACCAGAATAAAGTTCTGCCTTATAAATTCAGTCTTTGCAGGCCTGCTGGCAGCATAGAGTAGGCTGCAGTAGGAGAGGGAGTTGCTTTGTGAGCTAACACACAGCAGTGGCTGTTATCTGCAGTCTAGAGTCTCTGCAGGATGCTTGGATATGGGTGTGTCTATGGTATATTTGGAAACAGTAGCCTTCCTTGGGGTGGGGAATTAGCTCCTATAGAGAGGTGTTGGCTTCCTCACAAGTTAGCCCTGGCTGAAATCGCCCTCAATGTTTACAATACATCCAGGTTGGTTTTTTTTGTTGTTTTGTTTTGTTTTGTTTTGGACAGTGAGATCATACAGGCTTTCAGTTTCGTTTTTTGTTCTCCTCCCCTACCTTTTCTTTCTTTTTTTTTTTTTTTGGTCTTTCATGGGTCTTGAACTCTGGGCCTGGATGCTGTCCCTGAGCTCTTCCGCTCAGGGAGAGTGCTCTACCACTTGAGCCACAGTGCCACTTCTGGTTTTCTCATGGTTTGTTGGAGATAAGGGTTTCATGGGTGTTCCTGCCTAAGCTGGCTTTGAATCACAATCCTCAGATCAACAGGGTAGCCACCAGCATTGGGCTGAGGCTTTCAGTTTGGTAATTCCATGGTGCTCAGCTGGCCTGAATACAGGCTGCAATATGTCTGGAATGCTAAGCTTGTCCTTGCTCACTTCTGAGGGGCAAGGCTGCCTCCCCCAGGGTGGGCCTTTTGTTTTCACCAAAAAGGAGTTGTGCAAGGGGATCACAGTCCTTTGCCCTTTTCAAAAATGCAACCATTTCTCTGGCAAATGGTTCAGGCCAGGTGAGGTGTGTTGGCAGGCTAGTTGCCAATTTCAGAAATGGCATTATTTGGGGCTAGGAGTAGCCGTTCCCTTCCAGATGCTGTTCTCTGGGAAGAGGCAGGTCTTGGGAGGGGTACTCATACTTTCCCTTGGTGTTTCAGCCTGTCCAGCATGTGATGAGTTTTCCCTGTATCCCAGTATGGCCAAGTGAATTGGGGCTCCCTTTCCAGGTCTTTAAGTTCCTGCTGGAGCTATGTGGGAGCCTTGAGGGCTCAGCCACCACCACTACTGCTGCTGTGGCTGCTGTGGCTGCTGGAACCACTGCCACAACCACCACTGGTGGGTGCTTCAGTCTGTCTGCTTAACCAGGAAGTTTATAATTTTTTTGGGCATACATCTCTGAATCATTATACCCTACTTAGTGTGACTGTCTAGATGTGAAAAGCCGAATGGGTGTCCAAAAGTCTGCTTCTTCAGAGAGCTTAGTTAGTTCTCTGTTATCTACCCACCATCTTTTCCAAATTTTGACTCTGACTTTTTCTATCAATTGATTCAGTTGTAAAATCTTTGTAATGATGACTACTAGGGAAAATGAAGTACATTCACAAGTGTGAAAGTAGGGAGGTGCTGGTGGGCCATGTTTGTCATTCTAAGAAGGCTGAGACCTGAGGATCATGGTGGAAGTGGATGTGGCTCAAGTGGTTAGGGGCTGGCCTTGAGAGAAAAAGCTAAGGAAGAGTCCGCAGGCCTTACTTCAATCCAAGAACTGGTACAAAACAATAAAATAAAGAGAACATTAGGTTTCTTTCTGCATATGCACTATTATGCCTCTGAATTATGTACATTCAAATGGTGAGTGTGATGAGTTATATCACAAGAAGTGATTTTTTTTTATGGTTCTAGGGCTTGAACTCAGAACTAGGGCACTCTGAGCTTTTGTTCAAGGCTAGGTCTCAGCCACTTCAGCCATAGCTCCTCCTTTGTTTTTTTGCAGGTTAATTGGAAGTCAGTGTCTCCCAGACAATTCCTGCACAGGCTGTCTTGAAGAGAAATTCTCAGTCCTTAGCCTCTGGGATAGCTAGGATTATAAGCATGAGCCCATGGCGGCTAACTCAAGAAATGGTTTCAAACACAGTTTAGTAATTTTCCTAAAATGATCCTTCACACTATGTCCTTCTACCTCATTCTCCTTTCCTATCCTCTCTAGTCCCCATCACCCAGTCTCTCTCCAGCTCTGCCGCTTGTGAGCACAGAAGTTGAACACAGGCCCCTGCAGCTTCAGTGCAGTGACTGTGCATGCAAAAATGCCTGTCTCCTTGGGATTCTCCTGGAATGGACTCCAGAAGAGATTGCTTGTGCTCTTCCTTTCCTGGGAATGGTTTAGTACGTTTTTAGGGTTTTTTTTTTTGTTTCTTTTTGGTCAGTTGTGGGGCTTGAACTTGGGGCTTGGGCCCTGTCCCACAGCTCTTCAGCTCAAGGCAAGCACTCTACCACTTGAGCCACAGTGCCACTTCCTGGGAATGGCTTAGGAAAGCAGCACCTGCAAGAAAGAGCTGTGTAGGACATACTCCCACCTTTAGTGTTTAATCCACTTCATATGTTTGATCTTGTCTACCCATAACCTACAGAAATTCAGTAGGGAAAGCCAGATTGGAAGCCCCAGAGTGCTTGAAATCTCAGGAATTCAGTCTCAAGCCTCTAAGGAGGCCTAGACTTTTGCATTTAACGTGATCCCAGCCCATTGCTGAACCTCACTGATCAAGTGGAACAGTGATACTGGCCTTGTGTGTTTGGTGGTTAATTGAAGGAGCACATCTTCCTGCTCTATCCACGGGGATTGAATAAATACATGGTCATAAATGGTGAGGCCATATTCTGGGTGGGCTTTATGCTTCTGTAATTCACTTGGCTAGGCCCCAGGCTAGCCAATGTACCCAGGATAACAAGGAGCCCTTGGCTCTTCTGTGGTATATTCTCCCATATGATGTATTTGCCTTTCCCTCTTCTAATCTTCGATAACTCATGACTGTTGGAGTTGTACTGATATTTTTGTGTGAGTGTATGTGTATGTGTTGTGTGCCACTACTGGCAATTCAACTTAGGGCCAATGTATTTTCAGTTAGCTTTTTCATTCAGTACTACTGCATTACCACATAAACCTGAGCTCCCCTCTCTGCTCTTTGCTGCTCAATTTGCAAGAGAGTGTGACTTGTCTGCATTGCTTCCTTAGAATCTCCATCTTCATATCTCATTCTCTTGAGTAGCTAGAATTACAAGCAAGAACCCTGACAGCCTAGCTTCAAAGTGGATTTTTCCCTTCTAACTGGTTATATGACATAAAGGTCTACATTTCTGTGGTTTTTCTAGACCCTTCTTCTGCCACTTGTTAACATTTTCTAAGTTGTATTTTTGAAACCAACCTCATAATTTATGTCTTCTATCACATTGTTGATCCATGTTTCTTCTAAGAGCCTATATAATCTCTTTTTCCTTCTTACTCGTGGACTGTGTTAGTTCTGCTGTGCTTAAACCTTTTCCTTACCCTCCCCTGTGACCCACACAATTCAGTTTCTTCTTTCCAATGCAACCTTTGATTCCAACCTCTACCCAAAATCAAGCAAAACTTTGGAAATATCAAAGAACTCAAATGGCTTCTTCATTAATCTTATACTCATTCCATTACATTTAATTTTTCAATTTTATTGAGTTTAAGTACATTAAAATAATTTTATTCTATCAAAAATATGTATATCAATATATCATAAGTCTATATCAGAGTTTATATCTTTGTATATAAATATATACGGGAAAATATCTGGTATTCAATATGGATCCCACAATCGCAGCAGCTCTTACATTACATAGCCATAATATTGAGAAACTTCCATATCTCTTTGCCTCTGAGCAAAAAACTGCAGTTTCCCCAAAGCAGTGTATTGGGCAGCAATTTCACGCTCTTTCTGGGCCCGCCTTTTCATGGCTTCACGCTCTGGCCTCTGCTCCTTGGTGATGGGATTTGATACTACTGGCCCAGGAATATCAGGTTTCCTCCATGGAATTGGTTGGCGGCTGAAGTCTTGGAGTAGATACTGGCTTTGAGGTTTAGGTGGTGATTGGAACTTGGTCCCAGAAGTTGACACAGGTTTCTGCTGCACAGAAGTGGAAGATGATGTTTCGTAGGGTTTAGGCCTAGCAATGGTAGATTGATACACACTAGGCTGGGGAGTGGTGGTCAATCCCTGTTTGATTGTTTTGTCTGTAGTTGGCTGCGATGTTTTGGTGGAACCTATGAAGCATGTGTTGGCAGTAGCTGGTTGAGATCGGCTGACTGGAGTAGGCTGAGCTGTGTTAGAACAAGGGAGAGCACGGTAAGGTACAGTGGGTCTCCGGGAGGCCAGAGACTGTGGCCTGCGAGAAACAGGTCGAGCTTGAGGCTTCTCTGGGGCTAGAAAAGGCAAAGGAACCAGCTTGACCTTCCCAGGTGGAGGCAGCTCATCCTGGGTTGGTGATGGACACTGGCTTTCACTCCTATCCCTTTTCTTGACTTGAGTAATTTTAGGGCCTTTGCCCTCATGGGGAATATCTAGCCAGCATTTCACAGCTGGAGTGGACTTGGTTTCTTGTGTGCTGCTGGCATTTCTCAAGGCCTTGGGAGAAGGCAGCTCCTTTTTCTTCTCACTTTTCTTCCCTAGTGCATGGAAAACCTGCACTGACTCCCACATCTGCACGCCTAGGTTGGTTCGAGGCCTTTTGAAGGTCTCTTGGCTAAGCTCAGGGTGACTTCTCTTGTGCTTGGTCTTGGGAATGCTTGTCTTTTCTTCTTTTTTGATTTTGTCCCCTGGGTGCTTGGTTTCATCACATTTCTTGGGGTGCTTTTCCCTGATCCTTTTGGTCTCTTTCTGTGCATGGCTCTTAGTTTTGCTGACCTTGCTGGATGCAGCTTTTGGAGATTTGCTGTCAGAATGCTTGTCTGTGTTCACGGAAGCCTGCTCACTGGATGGGATGGTGCACACAGTCACCTCTTCCTCCAGCAGGAGCTCTGGGGGCTGGCATTCGACTTTGACCTCAGGAGTTCCATCCACACTTTCCAAGGCTTCATGCTTGTTCCTTTGGACTTGACCAGTGGAATGCTTAGTGACCATAGAGTTTTCCTGCAGGAGAATCTCATCGATGGTTTCTGTATCTTTGATATCGGTTGTAGTAGAAACATTGGATTGTTTGAGATCTGTGAATGAATTGAAAGTCTGGTTAAAATGAATGTCTTTCACCATCTCAGCACTGTGTTAAGCCCACCCATTGTTATAGTCAATTCCATTTTTCCTCAAGACAAAAAATTTCCAAATTGGTCCTATCATGTGTAGACTTCTCCCTTGTCCCCACTTAGTTACTGTTGACCTGCAGCTGCTAAATGTTAGGAATTTCTAAAGAGAGTAATGGGGCATCCTGGCTTTCTATTATTTTTGGAAGGCAACAAGAGGCTTTGAAAGTTTGTTTTGAATTTCATTTGAATGTTTATTCTGTGTTTATGTATGGCTTTGCTGGAAGCACAGCCATGATATTAGAAGTGTGTAATAATTTTTCTCTTATTGAAATGTCTCCAAGGTCAGGTGACACATGGTTTTCTCAATTACTTCAGCATTTATGCTTGTAGACCTTGGAACTCTCTGGAATTTCTGGTTGACAAAAATTTTTTACTTGGGCGCTGCAATTTTAACGAAGTGTGCATTTCCAGGGATGTTTCTAGCAGTCCAAAGAAATCAAGGTTGAAATCTGTTCCTGGTAGGTGTTCCATTCACACACCAATAATTTAATGGCACTTTTCATCACTGGACAAGGTGTTTTTAGGATCCAGTGTTAAGGATCATGGACAGGACTCTACGTCAGAAGATATATAATAACCATATAAAATGTGCTAATTAGATGACATCATTTCTTTTCTTTTTCCTTTATAGGATTGTTGTAAGTAAAATAAAAAATGAAAGAAGCTTTAAAAATAGGAAATGAATCCCAGCACCAATTGCTCATGCCTGTAATCCTAGCTACTTAGGAGGCTGAGATCTGAGGATTGCAGTTCAATGCCAGCCCGGGCAGAAAAGTCCATGAGACTCTTTTTCTTTCTTTCTTTCTCTCTTTCTTTCTTTCTTTCTTTCTCTCTCTCTTTCTTTCTTTCTTTCGTCAGTCGTGGGGCTTGAATTCTCTGCATAGGTGCTCTCCCTATGCTCTTCAGCTCAAGGGGAGCTCTCTTCTGCTTGAGCCACAGTGCCACTTCCGCTTTTCGAGTGGTTTATTGGAGGTAAGAGTCTCATGGAATTTCCTGCCTGGGCTGGCTTTGAACTGTGATCCTCAGATCTCAGCCTCCTGAGTAGCTAGCAGTACAGGTGTGAGCCACCAGCGCTCAGCTATTCATAAGAACTCTTATCTCTAATAAACCATCTGAAAACTTGAAGTGGCACTGTGGCTCAA
Organism: Dipodomys spectabilis; assembly: GCF_019054845.1. NCBI lineage: Eukaryota > Metazoa > Chordata > Mammalia > Rodentia > Heteromyidae > Dipodomys > Dipodomys spectabilis. The sequence continues at coordinate 2,827,460 of NW_024870939.1, read as the reverse complement.
GTGGTAGAGCACTTGCCTTGAGCTAAAAACCTGAGGGATATTGCCCAAGCCTAGCCTAGAGTTCAAGCCCCACGACTGACAAAAAAAAGAAAAAGAAAGGAAGAAAGAAATGATTTGAATTTCATGTTAGATCAGAGATAGAGTGATTGCTTACTATATATTGATTCTGTAGTCAAACCCATGAACAACAAAAAATTACTTTATATAGCCTTATATTTTTATACTTGTTACTCAGATAGGTGTTGATTCTAACCCTGAATTGAGAGAATGGGAGTGGGGGAAGAAATCTTTAGTGTGTTTGTGTGCATTTCTGTGTATGTGTGTGTGTGCATGCACGCACATTGCGTGTGTGTATGCACAAATACATACACAATGCTTCTGGAGCTTTAACTCAACCTTTCTTCTTTTGCTGCTCGACTTTTTCTTAGGGCTGCTGCATTATTATTTTATTTATGTGTCTAGGTACATTTGTTTGTGAACTGAAAATAAAATGTTGAAAGACTTTTTAAAATGTCTTTGGAATTCAATCCTCAGATGTCAGTCTCCTCAGTCAGTAGCTAGCCCACAAGCATGAGCCACTGGTGCTCAGCTCAAGAGTGGACTTCCTGGGCTGGGAAGGTGGCTCAGTGGTGGAGCACTTGCCTTGCATGCCTGAGGCCCTGGGTTCGATTCCTCAGCACCACATAAGCAAAAAGAAAAAAGACGGAAGTGGTGCTGTGGCTCAAGTGGTAGAGCTTGAGCTGAAGAACTAGCCTTGAGCTGAAGAACTGAGGGACAGCACCCAGGCCCAGAGTTCAGGCCCCAAGACCAGACAAAAAAAGAGTAGACTTCTTGCCTACAAAATACACAAAATATACATCCTCTGACCTGTTGTCTTACTACCACAAATAATTTTTTATGTATTTTCCAATGAAACCAAAGAACTAGATAAAGATGGGGATTAATTAGAGGGAGTGGATTTGAAGGACAATGAACAGCATGGCCTCACTGAGTGTGCTTTTGGTGACACTAAGGGCAGCACAGCTGTCCTTCACATTTTTCCATAGATTCTTATGTATTTAATTATCCAAGGAAATTAATGCGAGTACTGAGGTTTGAAGTGAAATCAGTGTTTCACCATTTGAGCCATACTCTCAGCCCTCTCTAGCTTATGCCTAAAAATAGAGATCACTTTGTGAGTGAGGTGGTAGAGGCTCTGTATTTAAAACTATATTTGTGGAAGGGGGACCAAGATGGCGACGGGGCAGTAGGGAAACGCCACAGCTCTCTCCAACCAAAAAGAGAGTTCGAGTTCCAACGCTTAATCTCCCCAAGAGACCGACAACAACAAAAAGACGAACACTCAGAGAAAAACCAGAGGTGGAAAATAACAAAAAAAGAAAGAGAGGAAAAGAAGAATTTCAGAACAGAGAAGAGCGAAGACCCCTCCCCCAACCTTTACTGGCCGCGCGGCAGTGCGCCAAGCCGCTGGCCAGCCGGCCCGGCGGGGGCTTCCGGAGCCACAGAGACACAGGGGGCTGCTTGCAGATCACCAGGCACCAGGTACCGGATTGCAGAACAGCGGATCGCCAGGAACAGAGAAACCTACCAGCCGGGAGTCTCCATGAGGATCCCACCCCCACCCCTCACTCTCCACCGGAGCGGAGAGGCTCCATCCCGCCAAAGCCGCCCAGCACCAGCAGCGCGACAAAGGGACCTGTTGGCAGACCACCCGCCCAATCGTGATAGCAACTACCCGGCGGGGGGCCGCCCAACCCAGCCCGCAACCACCCCAACTGAACTCGGATTGCAACAACAACTGACGACCAACAGGGTGAGTACCCCACAGGGGACAGTGAATCCATCAAGGGAGACCAGAGCTGGAGGGAATCCCCAGACCCTGACCTAGACTCCCTACCGCAACACCCGGACCACAGGACCCACTAAAACTGGGAACTGTTCGAGAGCTCCACCAGCCCGTGGAGCACACTCTGCTGGCCAGGCCAGAGCAAGAGTGCCCCTGGAAGGGAGCTTAAATGCCCAAGCCAGGAACAGCACCCCTGGGTCAAGACTACCAACAGTAGAAGAAATTTGAACTGTGCCCTCCAGGCTGCATAACCTAGGTGGTATACACATTAGCACAGGCCTAATGAGCGCGCTCCAGGCTGGGGCCAGAACCAGGCCCGGGGACCGGGGCCTGAACAAAGCAAAAAGGGTCAGAAGTGGGGCTGTGGCTCAAATGGTAGGGTGCTAGCCTTGAGCTGAAGAGCTGAGGGACAGCACCCAAACCAAGAGTTCAAGCCCACAACCAGCCCAAAACAAACAAAAAAAACACATCAGGAGCCCATAGCAGACTCCAGTATTTGGGAGAGTGCATCCAGAGCATCTGATCTTCCCAAGAGCACCCGCAGGAGCAAACACAAGCAGTCTAGGCTGCTCAACCCTTCCAAAGGCAGGAATTGCCAGCAATCTACAGCAGAGAGCTGAGAATCCTAAGTAAGTCAGAATAGCAGCTGGAAATAGGCTCCCAACAGAATCCAGATCAGGCACAGACTCTCTCCACCAATACAGAATCAGCAACCAAGCAAAGACAGACACACCAAAACAAGATTGAAGAGCAGTCTCCTGAACCCCCATGCGAAAATCACAGAGAAAAATCACAAGGTTTACCACTACCCAGGACAGCAAGCTCACCTCAAAAGCCAGCAGCCATGCAGGGGAGAGCCCCAGTGGGAGCAAAGCAGGAATGGAAGACAAAAGCTACATCCAAGGGTTGCTGGAGGCAATGACTCAAGAAATAAAGCAAGAAATGGATCAGAAATTGAAAGAGCACAAGGATGAACTATCAAAAGAGATACAGGATATCAAACAAAAGTTGGATGCAAAAATAGAAGCTGCACAAACCTCAGTAAGAAGTGAGATAAACGCCAAATTAGAGGTAATGCATACTGATCTCACCTCATTTAGAGGTGAGATCAGTACTCTGAGAACCAACATTGAATCCATAAAGGGATCCATTTCCACCATGCAAACCACAATAGAAGCCACGGTCAACAGAGTGAATGAAGTGGAAGGTAGAGTGTCAGATACAGAAGACAGAATACACCAACTGGACCAAAAAGTGACAGATATGGAAAAATCACTCAAATTAAACCAAAGGGAAATTCAAGAGCAAGCAGATAATGCTAAAAAAATTAACCTTCGCATAATCGGAGTGGACGAAGGTGAGGAATTCCAGAGCAAGGGAATGCAACACCTATTTAACAAGATAGTCAATGAAAATTTTCCCCACCTCAAAAACGACCATCTTAACTACATCACAAAAGCTTATCGAACACCCAACAAGCAAGATCCCAGGAGAAACACTTCTAGACACATTATAGTAAAAATGATGGATCTGAATAATAAGGAAACAATCCTGCATGCAGCAAAAATGAAGAAGGAGCTATACTACAACGGGAAAAAAATTAGAATCACTGCAGATCTCTCCACACAAACAATGAATGCAAGAAAAGCCTGGGAAAGCACCATACGAGCCCTGAGAGCCAATAACTACCAACCTAGACTGATATACCCGGCAAAGCTAGCATTCACATTCGATGGAGAACTGAAAACTTTTAATAGCAAAGAAACACTAAATGAATACATAAACATTAAGCCAGCATTACAAAGAATTCTAAGAGGGGGGACACAACCTGAAGAAAGCAACCAGGAACTGGGACCTGCCCCAAACAGGCATTACTCAAAGTCTAACTGAGCAAGCACAGGAGGAAAGGAAAGAAGAAAAACTTAGGAAAACGGAATGGCAGGGACAACAATGCATCTCTCTATACTTTCTCTTAAGATAAATGGGCTGAATTCGCCAATTAAAAGAAAACGAACTGAGGACTGGATCAGAAAACAAGACCCATCCATCTGTTGCCTTCAGGAGACCCACCTCTCAGCCAAACATACAAACAAACTCAGAGTGAAAGGGTGGAAAAGGATCTACCAATCAAATTCCCCCAATAAGAAAGCAGGTGTAGCTATCCTGATATCTGACAAAATAAACTTTTCATTAAAATCAGTATAGAAAGACAAGGACGGACACTACATATTAATAAAGGGAACAATCCAAGAGGAGGATATAACCATCAACTTATATGCCCCAAATATCGGTGCACCCAGATATGTTAAACAAATGCTCTCAAACTTACAGAATAAAATAGATCCCAATACGATAATACTAGGAGACTTTAACACACCACTCTCACCAAAGGACAGGTCTACCAACCAGAGGATTGGCAAAGAAGCTACCGAATTAAGTGAGGCCATACTTCAAGCGGAATTAACTGACATCTACCGAGTATTTCACCCTAAAACAACACAGTACACATTCTTCTCAGCAGCTCATGGAACTTTCTCCAAAATAGACCATATCATAGTTCAGGCAAGGAACTTAAGCAAATACAAAGGGATCGACATAATCCCCAGTATCCTATCTGACCACAGTGGAATCAAGCTAGCTCTCAATAACAAAGCATACCGCAGAAATTTCTCTAATACATGGAAATTGAACAGCACACTCCTTAACAAGGCCTGGGTAACAGAAGAGATCAGAGAAGAAATAAAGAATTTCCTACAACTAATGAAAATGAAAACACCTCACAAAGAAACTTGTGGGACACAGCAAAAGCAGTCCTGAGGGGAAAATTTATTGCCCTCAGTGCCCACATCAAGAGAATGGAGACAGACCAAGTAAATAATCTCATGTTGCAACTAAAACAGCTAGAAAAACAAGAAAAAATGGGACCTAAAGCTACTAGACGAAGCCAGATAACCAAATTGAGAGCAGAGATTAACCAATTAGAAAATCAGAAAACCATAACCAAAATAAACCAAACAAAAAGCTGGTTCTTTGAAAAAATAAACAAAATTGATGGGCCGTTGGCAAGATCAATTAAAAAAAGAAGAGAGGAAACCCATATTAATAGGATTAGGGATGCCACAGGAAACATCACAACACGTACCCAAGATATCCAAACAATTCTAACAGACTACTTTCAAAAGCTATACTCTCTAAAGGAAGAAAATCTTGCAGAAATGGATGCATTTTTAGAGAAATACAAGTTACCCAAACTGAGCAAAGAAGTAGTTAACCAATTAAATAAGCCAATATCCTATAATGAGATACAGGAAGCTATCAAAAGTCTTCCAACAAAAAAAGCCCAGGACCAGATGGATTCACAGCAGAATTCTATAAGACCTTAAAACAAGAACTAATACCCATACTCCTCAAGTGCTTCAGATAAACAGAGAAGGAGGGAGCTATCCCAAACTCATTCTACGAAGCCAATATCACACTCATCCCCAAACCAGGCAAAGACCCAACCAAAAAGGAGAATTACAGACCAATTTCCTTGATGAACACAGATGCAAAGATCCTTAACAAGATTCTAGCTAACAGAATCCAGAAACACATAAAAAAAATTATACACTATGACCAGGTAGGCTTCATCCCAGAGACACAGGGATGGTTTAACATACGTAAGTCAATAAATGTAATCCAACATATCAACAGAGCCAAGATCAAGAATCACATGATTATCGCCACAGATGCAGAAAAGGCCTTTGATAAAATTCAACATTCATTCATGCTAAAAGCTCTGGAGAAAATAGGGATAGAAGGAACATTTCTAAAAACAATAAAAGCCATTTATGACAGACCAATAGCCAATATTATACTTAATGGGGAAAAGCTACAACCAATCCTCCTAAAAACAGGAACAAGGCAAGGATGCCCACTGTCTCCACTCCTATTCAACATAATCCTAGAACCCTTAGCCAGGGCAATAACGCAAGAAAAAGACATTAAAGGGATCCGCATAGGGAAAGAAGAAGTTAAACTCTCCCTTTTTGCAGACGACAGGATACTATACCTCCACGATCCCAAAAACTGCATCCCCAAACTTTTAGAAATCATAAGTCACTTCGGCAAAATAGCAGGATACAAAATAAACCCACAAAAATCAGTTGCCTTACTATACACTGATAACGTACAGGAAGAGAGGGAAATAAAGGGAGCAACCCCATTCACAATAACCTCCCAAAAAATAAAATATTTAGGAATTAACCTAACCAAAGATGTAAGAGAACTATTTAATGAGAACTATAAAAAGTTAAAGAAAGAAATTGCAGAAGACACTAGGAAATGGAAAGACCTCCCATGCTCCTGGATAGGCCGACTTAATATAGTAAAGATGGTGATACTTCCAAAACTAATATACAAATTCAATGCAATTCCTATTAAAATCCCAATGACGTACATCACTGAAATACAGAAAACAGTCCAAAAATTTATATGGAACAACAAAAGACCTAGAATAGCCAAAACAATTCTAGGGGATAAAGACAATATGGGAGGGCTATCCATGCCGAACTTCAAACTCTACTACAGAGCTATAATAACAAAGACAGCATGGTACTGGCACAAAAACAGACCCGAAGACCAATGGAACAGAATAGAAGATCCAGATATAAATCCACAGGCCTACAGCCAGCTGATATTCGACAAAGGAGCCAAAGACATACAGTGGAAGAAACACAGCCTCTTCAACCGCTGGTGCTGGGAAAACTGGGCAGCCACATGCAGAAAACTAAAAGTGGACCCCAGCCTATCACCATGCACCAACATCAACTCAAAATGGATTAAAGACCTTAACATTAAACCTGAATCTCTGAAACTACTGCAGGACAGAGTAGGAGAGACACTTGAACTAATAGGCACAGGAAGGAACTTCCTGAACAGAGTCCCAGGGTCACAACAAGTTGGAGAGAGACTCGACAAATGGGACTACCTTAAAATAAAAAGCTTCTGCACAGCTAAATCTATCGCAACTAAGCTAGAAAGACAACCAACTAATTGGGAAAAAATATTTACCAGCAATATATCAGACAAGGAGTTATCATCCTGTATATACAGGGAACTCAAGAAACTAATCCCTCCCAAACCTAACAAACCAATTACTAAATGGGCAAGGGAACTAAAGAGGGACTTCTCAAATGAAGAAATAAAAATGGCAAAGAAACACATGAGGAAATGTTCATCATCCCTGGTGGTGAAGGAAATGCAAATAAAGACAACCCTGAGATACCACCTTACCCCAGTCAGAATGTCCCACATCCACAAATCAGCCAACGACAAATGCTGGAGGGGATGTGGAGAAAGAGGAACCCTATTACACTGCTGGTGGGAATGTACACTTATACAACCACTTTGGAAAGCAGTCTGGAGGGTCCTTAGAAAGCTAAAGATTGACCTCCCTTACGACCCAGTCATACCACTTCTAGGCATCTACCCTGAACAACAGGAACCAATATACAAGGACACGTGCACCTCCATGTTTATTGCAGCACTGTTCGCAATAGCTAGGATATGGAAACAACCTAGATGCCCCACCACAGATGAATGGATCCAAAAATTGTGGTATCTATACACAATAGAATATTATGCAGCCATTAGAAATGACAAAATAATGGCATTTGCAGGGAAATGGATGGAGCTAGAAGGAATCATGTTGAGCGAGGTAAGCCAAGAACGAAGAGACAAACGGTACATGGTCTCCCTGATAAGTGGATGCTAAATCCAAAAGGTTAGGTGATACGACAAAACTAACAGGACTTAAGAAACAAAGAACTCCCGCTCATCTGGTTGAACCACTACTAAATATCCCCATGCTGCTGATCACAAATATGGTATATAACATGTGAACACTGTTATATATTACAGACTGTGGTAGACAATTTGCTCCAGGGAAGTTAGAATGAACTTGTGACTTTGAAATTATGTAATCATTTAATCACAATCAAAAAAAAAAAAAAAAGAACCTCGTGGAAGGGAGGGAGGGAGGGGATGGTAGGGGGAAAACAATGGAGGGGGTAACAATGTTCAAGAGGAAGTGTACTCATTACCTCACTCATGTAACTGTAACCCTCTGTATAGTAGCTTTACAATTAAAAAATAAAAACTATATTTGTGAGCTCTGCACTACTCAGATGCAGATTGGCCCCTTCTTTGTATGGTGCTAATCCTATTCCTTTTTGCTGTCTGTGCTTACCTTGGAAATTGGTTTCTGTGTTAGGTTGAGCAGACACAGAGTAGTGGATTCCAGAAGTGGAGTCTGGTGGTGGGACATCTGTGGGCTGGACCTCTTGGAGTGTCAACACTATTTCAGGCTGAGGAGCAAAGAACCCACTCCCTGTGTAGGACACAGAGCCATATGATTGCAGGCAGGGACCAGGCTCTCCAAACAACAGAGGGCCCATAGTGTTTTGATTATAGTAGTAAACCTGGTTTCCTTGTTGGTAGGGAAGTAATATGCTACTCTCTTGATGTGGAATCTGAGATAATGTCCCCTGAACCAGGCTGGCAGACAGTGATGGATACAGAGGGACTATGGCATTGGCATCCACATATCGTGGTGTCACAGCCATTGAAGGAACTGCTGTGCCCTGGTTGAGAGTCACGGTGAAGTCTCTAAGTTCAGATGACTTCTTTTTAGTGTGTCCTGTGTACTCCCTTTCAAAAGTACTGGGACAGGAGGAGGCTGAAGTGCAGCTGTGGTTCTGGCCAGTAACGCCTGTCAGCATGGGTATGCCAGAGTGTTGGTAAAGATAGGCAGTACCCGTGAGTGGCTGGAAAGAGATGCCAGCGGTTGATGGTAGTGGCCATGTTGAAGTGAAGGCTGGAGTTGAGGCTCTGGAGAAGTTGTAGACATGTCCTGCTAGAGAAGTGGCATCACTCACCACAGGAACAGAGAGCTGTGGTGAGTTTGCAGTTCCAAGTAAAGATGGATGTTGGAAATTGTCTGCAAGAAACAAGAGGGTGGTAAAAAATGAATGAGATTGACCAACTCCCACTTTATTTGAGGAAGAGTATATTTGAGGCTGGCTATGATCAGAAGCCCTCTAATACCAACAATCATTGACATATCTATGATCAGTTTATAAGTCAAAGCCATTTGGTATTCTGATGAACTTCTGTGCAACAGAAGACAGCAAGTGGTTCCTGTGTTGTTTTCTGGGTAGAAACAGGCTTTTCTTTTGCTTCTCTGTCTTTCCCTTAGTCTGCACTTGTATTTGCTCCTAACTGTGTCCTAGCATGGAACCATTTTAGGTTTCAGATATCCTTAGAGAACTTTTTAGATTTCAGGAGTAAGGATACTGAGAGTTAGAGGTCAGCCTGATTCATTTGAGTATTTCCTTCATATTGCTATGAACACCATGTTATAAAATGTGAGCAGGTGAACAATACACAGAAATCAAACTTTTTATGTGCCAGTTTTTGTTGGTCATGAGAAAACAGTGATGCTGTTTTTATTGTTGTTCTTTTTGTGTCACCTTGTACAATTCACAAGCCATTTTGAAGAATTTACTTAAAACACAGATGAGAAGCCATCTAAAGTCAGAACTTTTCAGGTTTGCCTTCTAAGCTGAAGTCAGAGTTATTTTCTCAAGAACCTTTTTGCCAGAAACCTGAACCTTTATGAATTTCTTATGAATGACATTGTATACATGCTAATAGTAATAATAGTGAGTAATGAATAAAAGTGACATATATGACTGATATGAACAAGATGTCAGTTCTGAAAAGATCGACAGCATTTAAAATTATGATACATAATTAAATTACAAAGATATTATATATATTATATATATAATTTGGATATGCATCAAACATTCAACTATAGCATATTTACCAATAAATGAAGTAAGTGGTGTTATCATATATCTAATACTATGCAAATGAATAATTCTCATTTGTTTAAGCCAAAATCCAACACAGAAGTGAAAAATTATATTGCGTTGTGTGTGTGTGTGTGTGTGTGTGTGTATGTGTGTGTGTGTGCCCCTGTTCTGGGACTTGAACTCAGGGCCTGAGCATCTTGGTCTCCCTCGGATTTCTGCTTGAAACTGGTATTCTGCCATCTGAGCCACAGCTCTACTTCTGGCTTTTTGTGCTTAATTGCAGATAGATTTTTCTGTCCAAGATAGCTTTGAACTGCCATGTTGACATCTACATCCCTCTGAATTGCTAGGACTACCAATGTTAGCCACTGGCCCTTGTCTATGAGCTTTGAGACAGTTTCCCAATAAGTTGCTCAGGCTGGAGTCAAACTTGTAACTTTCCACCTTCTTGAGTGCAGACATTCCAAGTACTTGGAATACAAGCCACCATCATGTAGCTTGTTTTTGAATGCAATTTAAGCCAGTAATAAAACCAGGAAAGGTCTGTAAAGTATTTTAAAACAGCAAAATGCATTAAATGCAAATATTCAGCAGTTATATATAATATATATATTATATATAATATATATATATTATATATATATATTATATATATATATTATATATATAATATATATATATATATATATATATATATTATATATTGGTTGGTTGTGGAGCCTGAACTCTGGGCCTGGACACTGTCACTCAGCTCTTCAGCTCAATGCTAGCACTCTACCCCTTGCGCCATAGCACCACTTCTGGCTTTTTGTGCATAGGTGGTATTGAGAAATCAAACCCAGGGCCTCATGCATACATGGAAGCACTCTACCACTGAACCACCTTCCCAGACCCAAGAAGTCATATATTTTTTTTCTATTCCAACCCAGATTTATTTTTTTATTATGAAAATTGATATAGACCAGTATAAGGGGTTACAATTACATGGGCAAGATAATGAGTACATTTTTTATCAAGCATTGTAGCTCCTCCTTTGTTTCCCCTTCCCATACCTTCCCATCCTCCCCCTGCCCCCCCACCCAATCCTCCCTGCTTCCCCCCCCAAAGTTGTAACGTTCGAAGTCATATATTTTTAACACTGATTTTATTCTTATAGTTTTGCAAATCAAGTGTTTGAAATGATGTTTTCAAGCTAAAATCCTGGAGATGGCTATGGTGGGACAAACCCTGGGCGTAGTATGTGCTATGTAAGTGTTTTTAACCTTTACAAGGTAAAAGGTATCATATCTGAGAGGTTGAGAAATTCCATTTCCTGGCCTTTTTCAGCTTGTAGAAGCTGCTGGATTATCTTGGCTAAGGCCTTCTTTCTCCTTTCTATCTCTGTTCTCCTCAACACATCTCTTTTTTCTCATCTTGCCTCAATTGACAACAGTGTGTCTTCTCTCCATGAACATGGATAACTTCATTTATTTGACTGTTGCTTTGGTTATTTCACCACAGCTTAGTAGTTTTCAGCATATACACCTTGCACAAGTCTTTTGTAATTATTCTGTGTGTTATAATTTTGATAGTATAACTGGTACTTTTAATTCAAATTTCTAATGTTTGTTGAGAATGATTAGTTATTATCTGACCTTTCATCCTGGGAGTTAGGTAAGTCATCATCTTTGGGATTTTTGTATCAATAGTCATGCCATATAAGCAGTCATAATTGATGTAGACCAGTATTTTTAAAAATGAGTAGGAAGCCTATAACTTCTGTATTTCTAGTATGGGGGCTACTGAGGCTAAAGAATCATTTCTGCCAGGACAGTAAGAACAGTTTGGGCAACATAGCACAAATATAAAAAAGAAAATAATCAGAGCAAAGAAACAAAAACCAAAATGGAATAGAGGACAGCATGTCACCAAAACAAAAGGATCCTGTTATTGTAGCCATTTCTATATTTCTAAATATTACACTACAATTTAAAGATATTAATTGTTCTATTTAGGTATTTTAATTAATATAGTATAAACCGAAGCACCAAAAAAATCTTTTAAAAGTTTGAAAATTTTCATATTCTGAAAACCTAGCTGAGAAAAATATCACTACTAATGGCCCATCACTATTAGTATTCTATTATTATTTTTATTATCATCATCATCTTCATCATTATTATTTGCAGCTTTTAGTTGAAGCCTTTTGATACAAGTTAGAACACCTAGTTAAAAAAGTACATGCTTGGCCCACATGACTCAAGGCTATAATCCTAGCTACTCAGAAGCTTGAGTTTTGTGAATTGCGATTCCAAGCCAGTCCTTGCAATAAAGTCTGTAAGACTCTTATTTCCTATTAAATAGCAGAACCTGAAAGTGGAGTTGTGGTTCAAGTTGTGGTGTTCTACCTATAAGCTGAACAGGTTAGAGACAGTGCCAGCTTGGAATTAAATCTTGGTGTACACACACACACACCCACACACACACACACACACACACACACACACACACACACACACACACACACACCCCTCCATGAAGTTTAAAAATCAGATGAAAAGTAATGCTGAAATTTATGTTATGCAACCCTCTGTAAGAACCCTTCCTAGAAATATGTTATAAAGAACCATTTCTACAATACATGTCTAAAATGTTCACATTGGAAACTGTCAAGGCAGGGCTCAGCAGCTCACTTCTCTGATCCTAACTACTCGGGAAACAGTCCAAGATGGTGGCTTGACAGCCTTCTAGGCAGGTTAGTGAAATTTCATCTCAATCACATAACCTTCTGTAGTGGATCATGGCTGTGGTCACTGGTACAAGGGAGTCATAGCTGGAAGGATCATGCTTTGAGGGTGGCCTGAAGTAGAACTCCAAATCCTATCTGAGAAAATAACTGAAACAAAGAGGGCTGGGGCATGGCTGGCACCAGTGCTATGCCCTGAGTTCACAGGTTGAAAAAAGGCACTATCAAGCATCATCTGTATTCAGAGTCAACTGGAAAAAAACATTGCAAGAAATACAAAGCAGGAACCATCTAAAAGTGACTTCTCAGAAACTGCTTTTAATGATTCTGTTTTACCCTTAGTTTGCTTTGTGGTTCACTAATGTGTGCTTTGACTAAAACTAACTGCACTTTGCCTTGCTGTGGTTAGATTGTACTCTGTTTCTGTGTGTTGATTTTAACAGGTTTGATCATCTTCAGCATTCCGTTCTAAACCACATCTCTTTTCTTAAGAATGTCCTCATGTTCTTCATAGCTGTGGTTCTATCCTATTTCTCATCCTCCTCTTTATCTTTTCTTAACCCCTCCGGTTCCTGGTGAACTTTTCCTTCCAGACCATCTGTCTAGTGCTAGTGTGATCATCCCTCCTCTCTTCCTGTTTTTCTCTGTACCTCATTTGAGCAGAAATATTGAAAGACTTAAATATTGTTCTTTGAATACACTAAATTTGAAATACTAAATTGGAACGAGCTGTTGAAGGACTCTGTTACAGATGAAGTATCTTGGATAGAGTTTTCACTGCACCCAAATTTCCTTCTCCATTAATTGGTTTAAAATTGACACTCTGAAGAAGTCTATGGTTTCATTCTCCTTCCATGAATACCCTTTAAGTAAGCACAGTGTTAGAAATCAAAGTGATCCCAGATTGGCCAATTTATTATCTTCATGTAGCAGACAAAGCAACAGATTTTGTCAGAGAGTAAATTGTGTGGTTAAGTCATATACCTAGTAGATATTACAGCCAAAACAGAACTGAAGTCTTTACATTTCTAATTCAATACTTGCACCTATTCCTTAAAGCTGTTTTGATTCTACTATTAAATTTAGGGAGCAGGGAATCTAATGAAAAATCTAAAACCCTTTTTCTCCTTACCAGACATGCTGAGAGAAGGGGTAATATCAACTGGAGATACAAGGGATGAGGAATGACACTTGAGGATGTGTGGATAGCTGAAGCTAAAGAGCACGAGTGTGTCCAGTAAGGAGCTCACTGGATACTGCTCACTGGGCACTGGGCACTTGCGATGATGCAAATATATGAAGGATGCCATGGTAACCCCAGGATTCTACTAGGTGGTGATAGGTTTGGTGGGAGAATGATGTCATTAGTTAGGCAGTTGAAAGGTCTGAAGTAGCCAATCACAAGATCAGAATCTGAACCAAAGGAGAGGATTGGATAGAGAATGGCAAAAGAGCTCTAATAACTCCTGAATGTTTGATCCCTGAATCCCTGAGGTCCTGCAAGACAGACATGATATCCCTTTTCTTCTAGGCTCTTAGGTTGAGGAATCATCTCAGTGTTTCTCACCAATGTTAATTAATAAAGCTATTTATTTATTTATTGTCTGTGGTGGGGCTTGAACTCTAAGTCTGGAAGCTGCCCCTGAGCTCTTCAGCTCAAGGCTAGCACTCTACCACTTGAGCCACAGTGCCACTTCTGGTTTTTAGATGTTTAACTGGAGAAAAGAGGCTCACTGATTTTCCTGCCTAGGCTAGCTTTGAACTATGATCCTCAGATCTCAGCCTCCTGAGTACTAGAATTGTAGGCATGCTCCACCAGCAATAAAATTATTTTTAATTTGCCTATTATATTGTACTTTCTAGCAGTTAATACTATAATTACATATTACATATACAGTCCACATGCTTGAAGAAAAAGGAAAGAGACTTTGACGTTGAAAATTTTAGTTGTTCTGAAACCATTTTAGTTGAACCAACTAGTGAACTTACTGGAACTTTCAAACACTAGAAGAATGAAAGAACTTTATCTTCTTGAAGGGTAGAGTTCATTGAGAGTGCCTTGTAGAGAACGATATGATCTAAGGCACTCGTTTTCTACTTTCTTTTTCTTGAACTCTCTATTATGGGTTGTTCTAGGCCATATTGGACTTGAATCCTTCTTCTGCATATTTCTCTCATTCATTTTAGGAATGGGTTCTTGGCAAAACCTTGATTTTGCATTCTTTTTTATTTTATCTTATTTTTAAATTAAATTATTGTTATTATAGAGGTGATGTACAGAGGGATTACAATTGAATGAGTCAGGTAATGAGTACATTTCCTTTCATAAAGTGTCTTCTGTTCCCTCACTCTCTCCCAGACTGTCCCTCCCATCTCCACCCACCAGTTGTATAGCTCACTTTCATCAGTGTCCAGTGGGCTTCACTGCTGTACTTTTTCACCCTTTTCCCCTTGAATTCTGTACACTTCCCCAAGCCTTCCAAAGAGGTACACTCGAATACACTATACATAAGCTAAAGAAGACAGAATAATGAAGAACTAAAAACTAAAAAGGAAGGAAGGAAGGGAGGAAGGAAGGGAGGAAGGGAGGAAAGGAGGAAGGAAGGATGGAAGGAAGGAAGGAAGGAAGGAAGGAAGGAAGGAAGAAAGGAAGGAGGGAGGGAGGAAGGAGGAAGGAAGGGAAAAGAGGGCTCTTGTCTCCATATTTTGGAGTTGTTTCAGTATAAATATTATTTTATATAAATATGAAGAAGCACTTATGCGTTGCACTCTTGTGTTTCTCTCCTTAGAGTATCCTCTTTTGGTTTCACTGTGTGTGAATATCTAGAATCTTGTATAATTTATTGTATCCCAGTGCATTTTATATCTAATTTCTGCACACCAGAGAGAACATGTGCAGTTTGTCTCACTTAACATGATTTATCCTAGGTCCATCCATTTCTCTGCAAATGACATTATTTTATTCTTTCAGGTGGTTGTGTAAAATTCCATTGTGTATAGGTACCA
The DNA here is from genome assembly GCF_019054845.1 of Dipodomys spectabilis. Taxonomy (NCBI): domain Eukaryota; kingdom Metazoa; phylum Chordata; class Mammalia; order Rodentia; family Heteromyidae; genus Dipodomys; species Dipodomys spectabilis. The sequence goes on along the minus strand of NW_024870939.1, from coordinate 2,812,024 downwards.
TACTTTTTGCATCCACTCATCTATTGTGGGGCTTCTGGGCTGTTTCCATATCCTGCCTATTATGAATAATGCAGCAATGAACATGGATGTGCTGGAATCCTTATCATACCCTGGCTCATGATGTTCTGGGTAGATTCCCAGGAGTGGTATGGCTGGGTCATATGGAATATCTATGTTTAGTTTTTTGAGGAACCTCCAGACTGCTGTCCAGAGTAGTTGTACTAGTTTATATTCCCACTAACAGTACAATAGAGTTCCTTTTTCCCCACATCCCTGCCAACATTCATTGTTCAAATTCACAATGTTGGCCAATCTTACTTGGGTGAAATGGGAATCTCAGAGTTTGTTTTAATTTGCATTTCCTCGTGTGTGTGTGTGTGTGTGTGTGTGTGTGTGTGTGTGTGTGTGTTGCCATTCTTGCCTCCTCTTCTGAGAAATCTCTGCTTAGCTCCCTTCCCCATTTAGTGATTGATTTATTAGGTTTTGGAGGGGTTAGGGTCTTAGCTCATTGTATCTATTGGATATAAGGCCTTTGTCTGATATATTGCTGGTAAAGATCTTTTCCCAGCAATTCATATATATTTTTTTTTCTGGATCATGTGGCCTGAGGTTTTTTTTTATCAAGGCTGGTGTTCTACTACTTGAGCCATAGGTCCACTTCTGATTCTTGTTGCTTAATTGTATATGAGTCTTTTCACAGACTTTCCTACCTAGAATGACTTTGAACCATGATCCTCCTGAGTAGCTATGATTACAGACATGGGCTGCTAGTGTACCACTAGATTTTGCATTCTCATGCTAATAGATGTCAACTCCTAGAGGAAGAGGTCTTTTTTGCATACCCTTGATACTTTGAAAACTAGTTTCTGCCCATTAAAAGCAAATACTAGAGAATGGAAGACCCAGATGAATGCAGACTTTACTCCTTTCTGACTTAAAAAAAAAATTATTGTAAAGGTAATGTACAGAGGCATTACTTAAGTCAGGTAATGAGTACATTTCCTTTTGAATGGTGTCAACTCTCCTTCATTCTCTCCCAGTTTTCCCCCTCTCCCCACTCCAAGTTGCATAGTTCTTTTCCAACATAGTGTCTAGTAAGTATCACTGCTGAATTGGTTCACCCTTTATCCCACCATTTCTGTGCTTTGCCTTCCTCTCCCCAATCAGATAAACATACAAGACAAAGGAATCAAAAACAGTGACAAAGGGGAAGAAACAAAAGAAAAAGGGAAAGAAACAAAAGAACAGCAAATAGTACAAAAAACCCTCTTGCTTCCATTTCTTGGAGTTCATTCTGATACCTATCATTTTACATGGTCCTATGTGCATAGCTATTGAGCCATTGTGGATCCTCTACTAAGAATATCCTCCGTAGCTCTCACTGTGTGAATGTTTAGAGTACTGTTAATCAATCGTGTTCGAGTGTAATTACTTGTCTTTTACTATCTAATGTGGGCTGCATGCCTTCCCTCATTTGTAGTAATTAGAATATGCCTATACATGTTTGACTTTAAACAAGATTCTTTAGCTCATAATTTGTCGCCCCTTACTTCCTTGGATATCCATGCAGATTCCCACTGTCTGGTTCTTTCATATGCCAGAAGCATGGAGGGAGGCTATTTTGTCTCTTCTATAAATGAAATGAGGGTGGCAGTTACTGTAGCTTCCTTCTCCTTACCAACAACTACTATGGAATCCTGAGGCTCTTGTATTCTCTGTCTGCCATGCCTAGCTGCAGTCAAGCAAAATGGAGAGCATAACGAAGAGCACAGGGAAAGTATGCATACGGGAGAAAAGAGGGTCATGTGGCCAGGTTTATTTTTGTTTTTGTTTTCTTGAAATGAGTTAGTACTTTTGTTCAGAAATGAATCAGAAGTCTGTACAATTAAGGGGAATATATTTAAACAATTTTTAAATCATTATGATAAAGGTGATATTCAGAAGGGAAATATTTAAGCGAAGTATTTAGGAAGATAAATATAGTTTTTTCCTTGTGTGTCTTATGTCAAATAACTCATTTATGCTATGTTAGAGACTTTGCATATTCTCAAAAGTTCCACTTTACATATTATATCTTCTTGTTTTATATAAGGAATCCAATACAGTTAAGACCTATTGCTTTTGTTTGGTTGTATATTTGTTTCTATATTGAGGCTTAAACACAGAGGATGGCTACATCCCTTAGCATTTTTGCTTAAGCCTGGTGTTCTACCACTGGAGCCACAGCTACATTTTCTTTTATTTTTTAATGGGGATAGATTTTTTTATAACAGTGTGCTGGGCTTTCCTGATAGGCTGATAGTATTTCTTGATAGTATTTGAACTGTGATCCTCAAATCTTAGTTTCTTATGTAGCTAGAATTACTGTCTTAAGCTATAGGTACCTGGCAAACTCTTTATTTGAGGCTTTGAACTCTGATCCACTCACTGTTGCTTGTTTTTCCAGCCCAAGACTGACTTCTACAACTTGAGCCACAGCTCCACCTCCAATTGCATGTTTTTCTCAATGCAATTATTTATTTTGAAGCTGAGTAAACAAACTTGGATTTTGTTGAAAACAAAGGTTGGAGAAAAGGCACTGTTATAAGTTGTGCTGTGCAAACAAGAATATGGAGCACATTTTGTAGAAAGATAGCCAGCTTGATCTGGTTTGTCTTTGCTTCCCATTGCCCAGTTAGTGCTTTGTCTCATGACTTAACTTCTTACTCCTCACTAATTTCCCTTAGGCTGTGATAAACTGAGTGAGGCTGAGTTTCTCACAAGAGTGAGAGCTGACTCAGCATAGGAAATCTATGGCTGAATCATTTTCCTTTGTGGTTAGCTTTAAGAGATGCTTACACCATTCCAGCTTAGTGCTACCATGTGCTCAATGCTAGGGCACTCACTCACTATATACTATATAAAGAGTATGTGAATAGACAAGCACTTAGGTGGGCCTTCACAGATAAATTTCTTCATCTCTTCCAATGTTGCTTTCAATTATTTTGAGATATGAAGTCTTTGAACGATTCTGTGTTGGATGAAGCTTGTTGGAGAAGAAACTGGAGGACTTGACAATCTAGAGATGTGGCCTTAAAATATATAAAGTTTTAAAGGTTTTGTTTTCTCCTAAGCTCAGTTTCATACTTCAAATAGACTAATTCCATAATATTAGTACGTAATTCAAAGCTAATAACATATACTTAATATCATCAAGCCAGATCAGTATCTATTGGAAATCAAGGAACTCTCTAGCTACCACTGGAAGGAATGTGAGATTCAGAGGAATCTGGTACGTTATTCAGCAATCTCTTATTGAACAAACCCTAAAGACAGTCCCTGGACTCCCAAATTTCAATTCTATATAGACATATGTGGCTTAGATTGTCCTGGTCCCCAGTTTCTGCAACTCTTTTCTTTCTTTTTATTTCTTTGAAGATGGACCAGAGGAGAATGTCTTGGAGGACATATAGACAGAAGATTGTTCCTGTGGCAGCAAGATCAGTTAAGTCCCCACAATTGTGTCATAAGAAAAGGAATAAATATGGAGTCTAGGACAAAACAAATATCATTCTTATTGAAGTTAACTGGTTGATCTTAACATGAAACTATCAAGCATATTCTGGAGCAAGGATCCAGAATATGTGAGTTCCACATACCAGTCTATTGGTTTGTCTACTTGTAGTTGCTGAGAAACAATACAGGAAAACCAACTAGCATTGTCTTTATGGTGATTATTTCTATGTAAAGATGACTTTATTCCTGTCTATGTAAGTCGGTATTGTCCTTGTTAATAACAGGCTCAACTTCATGAGGCTCAACCTCATGAGCTTACCCCTTGGGCCCAACTTCTGCAATATTCCCTGCATCTGTGTATGGTTTATGTATTGGGTAAACAGCAAAGCAGGAGGCCATCTGTTCAAATTAGCAGCACCATAGCCACAGTACAGGCCTATACACAAAAGAAACAGGTATAGTAGAAACAATCTTTGTTTTTATTTTTATATTCTTTGGGTATAGTTGTATTATCTTTAAGTAATTGTACAAAGGCAGTAACAATCCTCTGTTTCCTATCCAAAGTCCAAGAAGCCAAACCAATGGCTTAGTGCTTGTATATTAAAAGGAGATACAGGCCTGAGTTTGGATGCTCATGTGTGACATGAGGTGTGTGACATATCAATATTCCATGTTTTGTCTTGAAAAGAGAAAATGTCTCACGAGGGTAGGGACAGTGATATGCTGTGAAAATGGATGAGAAAATGTATGGTTGGTAGGGACTAATCAAGGTCAATCCAAGGCTGTAATGATAAATCTGCTCTGTTAGACGCCATGGCTACAATATCTGATCAAAAGGATGGGTGTTTATGAGGGTTTTCTCAACCTGATGCAGACGGCTCTTCAAGACAGGAGGCCAACTCTGATACCACAAAGTATTTTCATTAGCTTATTTGGGTCACAAGCCATGATCACAGGGGCACAGAACAACAGAATCCAAAGTGACCAAGTTAGGAAGGCCAGAGTCTCCTAATACACTAAGAAACAATGGACTCATTCCCAGAGTGACACTAAATTGTGCTTTACCTTGGATTTCACAGTGACAGCAGAACTCTCTGTGTACTTGAGCATATTGAATCAGAGGGCATAGCCTGGACCTTGGTAATTCCCTTTTCTCTCTAGTTGCAGTCACTTAATTCTAGCCTGCATTCTCAGCATCATCCTAACCACTAACATTCATCTTTGTGTTTGTGCCTGTGTTTCTTTTTTTAATACGTTTTTTATTGTAAAAATATTGTACAGAGGGGTTACAGTTACATGAGCAAGGTAATGAGTGCATTTCCTGTCAAGCATTGTTACCTCCTCCTTTGTTTTTCCCCTACCATCCCTTCTCTCCCTCCACCACAACTACACTCCTCCCCCTCCCTCCCTCCCTGCTTAAATTGTAAAGTTCGGTTTTCAACATAGTGTCTTGTACATCTCATTGTTACAATGGGTCAACAGTATCCCTATTTAAACATTTTGTTTTTTCCCTTCCCATCCCCAAGATAGAGAAGTGTATATAAAAGATGCAGGGCACACTTCAAATACAGTGAAAACATGTGTTATACTGTGGGGGAGGAACATACAAAGAAACAAAAAAAATTACATGGTACATTATAAATATGTTAGGAACAATAGCAAGAAAGAAAAAAAAACACTGTGTCCCTATCTTGGGGTTCATTTTGCTTAACAACATCTTATCTGGTCATATGTACATAGCTTTTGACCTTTTCTGCTTGTCACAGACATATACTAGTTATTGCAAATAAGGGAAACCATAGGACCTATGTTTCTTTGGGCCTGGCTTACTTCACTTAATATAATTTTTCCAAGTCTTTCCATTTCCTAACAAATGGGGTGTTGTCATTCTTTCTGGTAGAGGCATAGAATTCCATTGTGTGTGTGTGTGTGTGTGTGTGTGTGTGTGTGTGTGTGTGTACACCACATTTTCTTGATCCATTCATGTGTCTCTGTTTCTGTGTGTGCTAGCACTGGAGATTGAACCTGAAGCATGGGATGGATGCTGTTCTTGAGCATTACTGGTCAAGGCTAGTGCTCTACCACTTCAGCCACACCTCCACTTCCTAGGAATGTACATCTGTATTTTGTATCCATCAGGACAACCAGTATGTGCAACACACCCAAACCATCTATTCCAGAGCCCCTTCCTTATTCTTTTCAGTTTTAATTCAAGACTTGAAACCCTCACACTCCTATATGGTCTGGGGCACTCTACCAGTGTTAGTGCAAGCTGTTGAACTGCTTACTGCTCCAAATATCCCTTATTCCCATATTTTCTATTTGGCACTGTAATATGTATTGGAAAGGCATTCTTTTACTGCTCCTTGGAGTTGTTCCCATATAAAATGCTACTCTTTACCTTTAGAAACTTGCTTCTGCTTAGGTCTGAATTTTTTTATGTCAACCGTAACCAAGCAAATTTGAGACCAATTTAACGTTTCTCTTCTCTGAAATATTTATGTCACCATTTGTTGCTTTAGTCAGGTTTATAAATATTCATACCCTTTGTTCTTTTGGACCACAATGTGACTATCAACTATTTTCATATATTACAAAAAGATTCATTGATAATATCAAGTCAAGCATTGAGTGTGCTTAATAATAAGTTGTCAAACGATGTTATCCTAACTCTACTTTTTCTTTTCCAAACTAGCAATTTACTATTACTGATTGGCCATTTTGAATTAGGGCACATTTTTTAGAATTGTATTTAAGGTTGGTTTGAAAATGACTGTCTTTGTTAAAGCTAGTAATCTCTCTTTTGCCCATTCATTTATTGCTTTGTTTGTTTCTGTTATAACTCTGACTTTTCTATCAGTGTATCCAATTGTAAAAATTGTGAAGATTACTATAAAAGAATATGAGGTACATTTAGAAATAGAAACTAGACAGGAGGTGGTGGCTCATAGCTCAGTCCTAGCCACTCAGGAGGCTGAGATCTAAGGATCATCATTCCATACAAGTTGCACAGAAAAATCTGTGAGACTCTTATCTCCAATTAACCAAAAATGCCAGTTAGTGCTGTCCTTGAGTACAAAAGCTAAAGGACTGCTCAGGCCTCCTGTTCAAGCACCATATAAACACAAAATATCAAGAGCAGAGGAGTTTTCTTTTGGAGGAAGCACTATTCTATCACTACGTTGTACATTTAAGATTGCGATTTAGTAATTTTCTCTTTGTGACCCTTCACCCTCTTTCTGGTACTTTGTACTCCTTTTCTGTCTTCTCTCAGAACACACTAACCACTCTTCCTCCAATTGCCCTTTGAGTCAACTCTACAATTGGGCACAGGTTGCCGTGGCTTAGAAGGTGCCTCCCTGCGCATGCACAAATGCTGGCCATCTCAGCTGGGATTTGATATTGGGAGCAAATTATTTGCATGCTATTCCTTTCCTGGGACTAGTTACTTATGGCAGCACCCACCAGAATAAGTAGTGCAGGACATGGGCCCTCGGTTTTGTATTTACTCCACTTCACATGTTTAATTTTGTACATCCCTACATTCCAGATTTTCTGATCAGAAAGCCATGTTGAACCTCTGGGAACACTTGCAATCTCTGAAGACTACAGAGACTCAAACCTCCAAGGGAAGCCTTGAACCTTTGCACAGGATGTGATCCCAGCCTACTGCACAACCTCACTAGTCAAGTGGAATGGTGATATTTGCCTTGTGTGTTTGAAGGTTAATAGAAGTAACACATTTTGCTGCCTTAGGCTTGGGCATTAAATAGATAATGGTCATTGATTGTGAGGCAGTGTTCTGGATGGACTTTATGCTGCTTCAGTTGTCTTGGCTAAGCCCCAAGTTAGCTGCTTCCCTCAGGTTAACCATGACCCCTTTTCCCTTCTGTGGTAGATTTCCCCCATACTATGTATGCGACTGTCCCACTTTTAGTCTTTGATAAATCATTTCTGTTGAAGTCTGTATTGAATCTTTTCTTTCCTATATTGTAGTACTGGAGCTAGAACTCAGGTCTAGTGATCTGTCACTTAACTTTTCCCTCAAGGCTGGTGCTCTACTGCTTGAGCCATAGTTCTTCTTCCAGGTTTTGGCTGGTTAATTTGACATAAGTGTCTCAAGTCTGTTTAACCTGGCATTGAAAAAGAATCCACAATTTTCAGCTTCTTGAGTAGCTAGGATTACAGACTTGAGCCATCAGTGTCTGGCTCCTAAAGTGTTTTTAATCTGGTGCATCATGAAACATTCTCTCATGGAGAATAGCCTTGAGAAATAGCTCTGTATTTCTCAAGTCCAACTACATCCATCTTCTGCTATTTTTAACATTTCCTAAGTACTGTCCTTTGCATTTGAACCTTTATCTTACTTCTGCCGTTTTGCCCTTTCATGATTCTTCTAATAAACCTATATAATCTGTTCTTTTTGTCTTCCTACTTCTGGACCACATTCTTTCTCTGTCTTTAATTTTCCTTTCTTTACCCAGTTCTCCCACCCAAGTTGAAGTTTCTTCTTTCCAATTCAGTCTTTGATCCCCACCTCTGTGCAAAAACAATGTAAACTTTAGTGACCTTTTAAAATTCAAATGACTTCTTTATTAATCATCAATTAATCAATTGTTTGTTCACTTTTATCAAGTTTTAAAATCTAACAGAATAGAGAATTTTTTTCTATCATTATTTTTGTACCTAGACAAATCTGTATATCTTTATATGGCAATATGAGTGTCTATATCTATTTTTTCTACATGTAGAAATACATCTGGTTCTCAAAGTGGTACCCACGCACATTCTCAGCAGGTTTTATACTAAGAAGATTTGTTAACATTAGATATTCATTCTTCTGACACAATTATTCTGCCCATAGTTTGCTACCCTGGTTCCTTAAGCCATGTGGTATTCCCAACCTCTGGGTTTTTCATCGGCAAGAAACCCATTTGTCTGTTGTTGTAGCTCCTTCTCCCTTACAAATAACTATTACAAAATCCTGGGCCTCTTGCATTCTCTGTCTGCTATGCTGGCTGCAATGTCACAGAAACTAGAAAGCAACATAAGGGCAAGTAGACGCTAGTGGAGCACATGAAAAGTGGGTGACTGGAAAGAAAGAGATCCCATGGGTTCTTTTTTGTTTTGTTTCATGAGAAACAATTCAACACAATTTGGCTCTATTTTGTGTTAACAATTCAAATATTTGAGTATTTTAAGTCCAGAAACTTCTATTAATTTTGTACCCTGAAGGGAAAAATATCTTAATAAATATTCAATATTTTTCATTTTGTTATATGTTACACTTAGGTGATTCTTCATTTGTATGGTTTTAGAGTATGGATTGCTTTCCAACGTTTTGTGCAACCACTTTTCTTTGTCATATTTTTATGGAATCTAGCATGGGAAGACATGCTACATTCTTTTGTGTCTGTTGTGAGATTTGAACTCAGGGCTTACACAGTATTCCTTATCATTTTTGCTTAAGGCTGACAGTGAACCACTTGAGCCACAGCTCCATTTCCTGGTACTTTCTAGTTAATTTGAGATAAGAGTCTCATGGAGTTTTTTGCCAGGCTGACTTTACACTGCAATCTAATGCTATCCACCAGGACTAGGATCATGAACCATCAGCACACAGGAAACTTTGTTCTGGGGGCAGGGGAGAATGGGGTTGACACTCAAGGCCACACACTGTTGTTTGGCTTTTTTCTACTGAATGCTGGCCACAATAAAGCCACAGCTTTACTTTCAATTGCATGAGGTTTTTTTTTTGTTGTTGTTGTTTGTTTTGTTTTGTTTTTGTCTGTCATGGGGCCTGAACTCTGGGCCTGGGCACTGTCCCTCAGCTCTTTTTTGTTTTTTTTTGTTATTTGGCCACTTTCTTTTTTTAATATTGTGAAAATACTGTACAGAGGGTTACAATTACATGGGCAAGGTAATGAGTACATTTCTTACAAGCATTGTTGCCTCCTCCTTTGTTTCCCCTTCCCATCCCTTCCCATCCTCCCTCCCCCCACCGCCAAAGTTGTAAAGTTCGTTTTTTGACATAATGTCTTGTACATCTCATTGTTGCAATGGGTCCACCTGTATCCCTATTTAAACAATTTGTTTTTTTCCCTTCCCTTCCACAAAGTATACCAACATCAAATACAGTGAAAGCAGGGGTTATACCGTGGGGAAGGGACATAAAAAGCGACAAAGAAATCATCTTATAAATATGTTAGAAACAATCACAAAAAGAAAAAAACATTTGAATCCTTATCTTGGGGTTCATTTCGTCTAACATCCACTTATCTGACTGTTTCTGCTTGTCTCAGACATATACTAGTTACATTGCCCCATTTGTTAGGAAATGGAAAGACTTGGAAAAAATTATATTAAGTGAAGTAAGCCAGGCCCAAAGAAACATAGGTCCCATTATTTCCAATATTTGCAACAACTAGTATATGTCCCTCAGCTCTTCAGCTGAAGGCAAGCACTCTACCACTTGAGCCACAGCGCCACTTCCTGCTTTTTCTGCTTATGTGGTGCTGAGAAATCGAACCCAGGTCCGCATGCATGCAAGGCAAGCACTCTACCACTGAGCCACCTTCCCAGCCCTTGCATGTTTTTCTTATGGTGATTATTTTGAAGCATCAAGAACTAACCTGACCTGATGGATTTTGTTAAAATATTTTTAAAAAGCAAAATAAAAAGCATTGTGGTGACTTACTCTGTGCACAGAGGCATGAGGAAGAAAGGTTTCCAGCCAGCCTAGTTGTACAAAGATTGCTTTTGTTTTCCAGTCTCTGGTTTGTTCTTTTCTGGTTTTTCTTCTTAGTTCGCCTTTGCCTTAGACTATGATGTAGTGCGTGAGGCTGAATTACTATTAATTTGTGAGCTGCCTATTTTGAGGAAATCTGTGGATAGAAACTATTTCCTTGGGTGTAAGCTTTTAGGGATGCTTAGCCCATTCTAGCTGAATACATTTTTAGTTAAGGGAGATAAGAAGAGAAGTATTCATTGGAAGATAAATTTCCTCATTTTCATTTAATGCTTATTCAAATTATTTTGAGATATGGAGTCTATGACAAGGGAGTACATCCCGGTTAAGAATGTGTGATGAGCAATTGCACACTTCATGGTCTGCACAAAGGAGAGAATGTGAGAGAAAGAAGAGCATTTCATTATTCCTAACAAAGGCAAGCAAACAATGACCAGAAAAAGGCCCACTAGGCTCCTCTTCCTGAGGGTGGGATATAAGTCTTTGACATATGGGCTTTTGAGGACATTCAAGATCCTAATATCATATGTGATAAGATTTACTATTATAGACATGTAATTTACATCTTCAAACATTGAGATTCAGAATTCAATTCTTTTTGGCAAATGCAATTTACCTTGTCCCAGTCATCAGTTTGCACAACTCTTTTCTGTCTATTTATTTTCAGAATTGACCTACAGAACCTTTTTGGGGAATGCACAGACAGAAGACTGTTCATGTGTCAGGAACACATTAAGTCTCCACAATGTGGGTCAGAATGAGATGTGTATGTATGACAAAAAGTTTGTCATTCTAGTTGAAAGTAACTGTTTTGTATTAATACCCAAGTATAAATCATATTCTGAAGCAAGTGTTGTAAAATTTAAAATTCAAGTCTGTTATTTTATCTAATTAGTTTATTGAGAAACTATGCAGGAAAAGGGTGCCTTTGAACAATCATGTTTATAGTTTAAGATGACTTTATTCCTGTCAAGCTAAATCTATAACTGTAGCCATATATCAAAACACAAATGGCATCTTTCTTAATGAGAATTTGCTCAATTCCATTACATTCAATTGTTCAGTTTGTTTTGAAAGAAATGAGAATAGAGAATTTTTCTCTAGTTTTCCATCTAAATGAATCATCAATATATCTTTATATGGTCCTATTAATAACTTTTATGTAAGTTGGAAAAAATCTGGTACTCAGGTGGTACCCACAGTCATATAGCTCTTACATTGCATAACAGTAGTATCAAGAAACTTCCATATCTTTTTTGTCTCTAAACAAAACACTGCAACTTCCCCAAAGCAGTGTATTGGCCACATTCTCACGCTCTTGCTGGGCCCACCTTTTCATGGCTTCACGCTCTGATCTTGGTTCTTTGGTGATGGGATTTGATACTACTGGCCCAGGAATATCAGGTTTCCTCCATGGAATTGGTTGGCAGCTGAAATCTTGGAACTGATGCTGGTTTCGAGGCTTAGGCAGTGACTAGAGCTTAGTCCCAGCAATGGAAACAGAGTTGTGCTTGAGAGAAGAAAATAATGTAAGTTTCAGGCCTAGCAACAGGAGGCTAGACACACTGGGCTGGGAAGGGCTGGTCTTGGTTATATTGCCTATAATTGACTGAGATGCTTTTGTAGAACTCACAAAATATGTCTTGGCAGTAGCTAGTTGAGATAGGCTGACTATAGTAGGCTGAGCTTCATTAGAATGATGACGGGCAGAGCAGGCAATGGTGAGCCTCTGGTTCGCCAGAGATTGACCTTCGAGAAATAGAAATAGGTGGATTCTTGCTCTCAGTTGATTCAGCATTTATGCTTGCAGGGCTTGGAGTTCTCTGGAATTTTTGGGATACAAAATGTTTGGTTTGGAGATTGTGATCCTAGGAAAGTGTCCATCTTGAGTAAAGTTGCCATCACTAAAAAGAAATAAAGAAAATATCAGTCCAGGATAAGAGAGATGCTCCACCTCATCATTTTCAAATTAAACAGCCATCTGCAAACACTGGACAAGGTATTTCTGTTATTCTTAGGATCATAGACAGAACCTTGTATTTTCAAATGAGTTTAGGATTTTGGAGAAACCTAGTATTGTCAGATGTGTAATGAGAGCTAGGATTACAGGCATGAGCCACCAGTGCTTGGCTGAGAATTTCTTAAATGCTTTTTGGAAGAAAAATGTTAGCTTTCTGACCTTCTAGTTACTCATCACTAACACACTAAGTATTATAAAATAGTAATGATAATAATAACAGTGATAACAAAGTGGCATATTATATATGACTGAAATGGAAAAAGATACAGTATGTTCTAAAAAGGTAGACAAAATATAAATATATAATCTATAGAAGTAATAGTATAAAATATAAATGAAATTTGGGTGTGTCCCATTTTTAAATATAGTACATTTGCTAATAAATTATGTTATCAGACTGTAATATTATAAAAATCAGCATTATCTACTTCATTGTAGCCCAGGTGCTAATTTTCAGAATGCACTTATAACAAAGATCAGTTGCTGTAGAAAGGGATATTGTTAACCTTCTTCTGGTCTGATTTTGGACCTGAAGTCACAATGACTACCTGAGTGTTAGTTTCTTAAGAAGTCTGTTTGGAAGGAAAATTGGAAACTCCCTGAACTTCTGATTATTAAAATATAATAATTATAATAATAACAATAATAGTAATAATAAATTATAAGTCATCCAGATGTCATGTTGTAAGTGATTTATACATGAGAAGATATAGCAAATTCTACCATATTAAACAAAAATAAAACCTATCATATAGCCAGGCATCAGTGGTTCATGCCTATAATCCTAGCTAATCAGAAGTCTGAGATCTGAGGATCACAATTCAAAACCAGCTTGGGCAGAAAAGTCTCTCTGAGACTCTTACCTCAAAACCACTCAAAGTGCTGGGAGTGTGGCTTAGTGGTAGAGTGCTTGCCTAATATGCTTGAAGCAGTGGCTTTGATTCCTCAGTACCATATATATAGAAAAAGCCAGAAGTGGTACTGTGGCTCAAGTGGTAGAGTGCTGGCCTTGAGCAAAAGAAGCTCAGGACAGTGCCCAGGCCCTGAGTTCAAGCCCCAGGACTGACGAAACAAAACAAAAATAAAACACTCAAAAACCAGAAGTAACTCAAAGTACTGGAGCACTAGTCTTGAGCAAAAGAGCTCAGGGACAGCACACAGGCCCTGAGTTCAGTCCCTGTGACTGAAGAAAAATACCCCAAAACTATCATATTTCACTAAAAATGTAAAGATATTAATAATAGTTTGTACTTGTATGAGTCATGAAATTGTACTAAATTTACTAATAAAGTTCTGTATTCATACATGCAATATTATGTAATTGAACAGTATATAGTTAATTTTGGTAAATACTAATAACCAAAGTACAGAATATAAACAAGTGATTGGAAATTTAAAAAAAACAAGAGACAGACACATTCTAGTTACTACAAATGAAGGACACCATGCAACTTTCTTTGGGTCTGGCTTACTTTGCTTAATATACTTTTTTCCAAGTTTTACATTGCCTTATGAATGAGACAATGTCATTCTTTCTGATTGAAGTGCAGAATTCCATTCCGTATATACATGACATTTTCTTTTTTTAAAAAAATAAGTGTTTTTAATTGTGAAAATACTGTACAGAGGGATTACAGTTACATGAGTAAGGCGATAGTACATTTCTTATCAAGCATTGTTTCCTCCTTTATTTTCCCCCTACCATCCCTTCCCTCCCACCTCCACAACTATCCTCCCTCCAACCCCCCCCTAAATTGTAAAGTTCATTTATCAACATAGTGTCTTGTACATCTCATTACAATGGGTCAACCTGTATCCTTATTTAAACATTTTGTTTTTTTCCCTTCCTCTCTTGATCCATTCATCCATTGAGAAACATCTGGGTTGATTCCATATCTTGGCTATGATAAACAATGATGCAATGAACATGCTTGTGCTGGTTGCTTTAATGTGACCTTGTTTGAGTCTATTGGATAAATGCCCAGGAATAGAATTGCTAGCTCATAGGGAAGCTCTATGTGTAGTCTTTTGAGGAACCTTTTTACTGCTTTCCATAGTGGTTGAACCAGTTTATATTCCCACCAAGAGTGTAGTAGCATTCCCTTTTAACCATATTCCCACCAGCATCTGTTATTGTTAGTTTTTTTGATAATGGCCATTCTAACAGGGTTGAGGTAGAATCTCAATGTTTTTTTTTATTTGCCTTTCTTTTATGTCCAGAGATGTTGAATTTCTACAAGAGTCTATTGGCCATTCTCTTTTTTTTTTTTTTTTGGTCCGGTTGTGAGGCCTGAACTCTGGGCCTGAGCACTGTCCCTCAGCTCTTCAGCTCAAGGCTAGTGCCCTACCACTTGAGCCACAGCTTCACATCTGGCTTTTTTCTTTTTGCTTATGTGGTGCTGAGGAATTGAACCCAGGGCCTCAGGCATGCAAGGCAAGCGCTCTACCACTGAGCCAACTTCCCAACCCCTTGGCCATTCTCACTTCTGAGAAATCTCTCTTTAAGTCTTTAGCCCATTTAAATCTTTAGCCCATTTGTTGATTAGATAGTTATATCTTTGAGAGGTTTTTTTTTTGGGGGGGGGGTCCAGTCGTGGGGCCTGAACTCTGGGCCTGGGCGCTGTCCCCTCAGCTCATCAGCTCAAGGCTAGCGCTCTACCACTTGAGCCACAGCGCCACTTCCATCTTTTTTCTTTTTGCTTATGTGGTGCTGAGGAATCGAACCCAGGGCCTCATGCATGCAAGGCAAGTGCTCTACCACTGAACCACCTTCCCAGCCCCCTTTGAGGTTTTTTTTTTTTTATTTATTTTAGAGGGCTTATTTTTGAAGGGATTAATTTTTGAGCTCTAAGTATTTTGTAGATATAAGGCCCTTGTCTGATACATAGATAGTAAAACACACTATGGTAAAAGACAAAAAAAAAACACACACACCTGGAAATGATAAAATTTACAAGACTCCAGACATTCACATAGTGAGACCATAGGATGATATTCTTAGGAGAGGTTCACAAAGGCTCAATAGCTAAGTGTATATGATCATATAAAATGATATTTAACAAAATGACCTCCAAGAAATGGAAACAAGAGTGTTGTTTTCACCTTTATCATTGTTTTGGCTTTCTGTACCTTTTGTCTTGTATGTAAGTTTCTCTATTTGGGAAGGGTAAGGAGGGAGCACATGAATGGTGGGACAAAGGGTAAACAAATACAGCAGTGATACTCACTAGATACTAGGTTGAAAATGAATCATTCAACTTGAGGGGGGCATGGTCAGAAGAGAAAATCTAGCAGAAAGCAAGGGAAGGGATGACACTGTTCAAAAATAAACGTACTTATTATCTGACTGTATAACTGGAACCCCTCTGCACATCACCTTGACAACAATTTTTTTTAAAAAAGAAAAACTAATTTTGAGACAGATTCTCGGGAAGTTGCCCAAGCTTCCATCAAATATATAATTCTTCTATCCCAGACTTCTTAGTAGCTGAGATTACATTCATGCACCACACGATTAGGCTAGTTTTTGTATGACTTTCTAACTAGTTTCTCAGGACAAGAAAACCTGATAAAATTATACTTTAAAAAAAAATCTTGGTAAAATGCAGTGCATATTAACATTTAAGCAGTCAAAATTTATGTAAACCAATATTGCGATTAAAATGTGGACATCTTAGCCCAGCATTGGTGGTTATATCTATAATCTGAGCTACCCAGAAGGCTGAACTCCCAGGATCTCAGTAGCCAGCCAGGGCAGGAAAGTCCATGGGAATCTTACCTCCAATTAATCATGCAAAATCTGGAAGTAGAGCTGTGGTTCCACTTCAGGGTAGAGAGCTACCCTGAACAAGAGATCAGGGATATTGCCCAGGCCTGAGTTCAAACCCCAGCACACACATACACACACACACACACACGCACACAAAACACATGAAAAAATATTGGTACATCTATACTCCTAGCACTTGAGATGCTTAGGAATTTAGATATTTGTGGTCAGCTTGGGCAACATAGCATAAAAACAAAAATCCCAAAGTAAACAACCAAAAATTTAAAAGAGTCTAGTGCACAGGATAGTAATAAAGGAATATACCCATATTGTGTTCATTGATGTTTTTCTGAATATTGCATATCAAGTGATAGAGATTAATCTATTACTTAGGTATTTTGATTAAGACAGCCATAAACAAGTGAAGTAAAAGAGATTTTAATAAGATTGTGAAATTTGTCATATTTATCCTCAAAAACAAGCTTATAAACTTTAACATAGGAAAATGCTGCCCTAAATGTCTCAAAAATAATGGCTGTCACAATGCAATAAAATATTAATAACAACTATAGTAACAATAATAATTAGTAGGAGTATTACTATTAGTTGTGCTAGAGATTCAATTTGGGCCTTGTGTATGACACTAAGCTGTATGCCCAGCCCCCAAAATTAATTATAGAAACCCCCAATAGACTTCAAACAATTGGTGAGAGATGAATATGGAAGTACAGACGTGAACGGTAGTTTTTCATTTTATTCATAGAAATATGATTCTTGTTAATTCTTGTTTGAAAATGAGGTTAGTGACTTTAGTAAATATAGAAATTTAGCCAGAAAATCATTGGAAAGACAAAAAGCAGCTCTTTCTTTTTTTTTGGGGGGGGGCGGTTATAGGGCCTGAACTCTGGGCCTGGGCGCTGTCCCTCAGCTCTTCAGCTCAAGGCTAGTGCTCTACCACTTGAGCCACAGCACCACTTCCAGCTTTTTTCTTTTTGTTTATGTGGTGCTGAGGAATCGAACCCAAGACCTCATGCATGCAAGGCAAGCGCTCTACCACTGAGCCACCTTCCTAGCCCCAAGCAGCTCTTTCTTGACATCTACTTCTGAAAAAAAATCTCTGTATTTTAAAAATCAGAATGAAATAGAATGTTAAAAATGTTGTTACTTAGCTCTGTGCAAAACCATTTTCTTTAGTATGTTCATGGGAAGATTCATTTCTCTTTTTTTGTTTAGTTTAGTTTTTGTTTTTTTTTTTGTCGGTCGTGGAGCTTGAACTCTGGGCGTGGGCGCTGTCCTTCAGCTCTTCAGCTCAAGGCGAGCGCTCTACCACTTGAGCTACAGCGCCACTTCCAGTTTTCTGGTGGTTTATTGGAGATAGGAGTCTCACGGTCTCTCCTGCCAGGGCTGGCTTTGAACCGCGATCCTCAGATCTCAGCCTCCTGAGTAGCTAGGATTACAGGCGTGAGCCACCAGCGCCCGGCTGTTTAGTTTTTTTTTTTAAGTAATTATCTTTAATTCTACAAAGGAGTTGCCATATAACAAAGAAATTTATGACTACAATATATCTTTTTTTTTTTTTTTTTTTTGCCAGTCATGGTGCCTGAACTCTGGGCCTGGGCGCTGTCCCTCAGCTCTTCAGCTCAAGGTTAGTGCTCTACCACTTGAACCACAGCACCACTTCCAGCTTTTTCTGCTTATGTGGTGCTAAGGAATTGAACCCAGGGCCTCATGCATGCAAGGCAAGTGCTCTACCACTGAGCCACCTTCCTAGCCCAACATATATATCTTGATCAATGCCACTCTCTCACTGTCCCTTCTCTTCCCATCGCTTCTTTTGCTCTCCTTAATTTCATAGGATAGTCACTGGAGTTTTGTCTGCATTTCTATTCTCTTCTCCTCTTCATTCATCTACCCCTTTTCCCCTGATGGTAGTACCTACTTCCTGGTATTTTATTTTGCTGAACTTTGATTCTGGCTTTCTATGAAATTACACTATTAGAGATATCCCTTGGCTATATTTCAATTAATACAGTTGTACATACTTATATACCACCCAATATATTTACTTATGGCCTTGTAAGCTAAATCTTGCTTCCACACATAAGGTAAAACATGGATCTTTATCTCTTTGGGCCTGATTTTACTTAATATATTTTTTCTTAATCTTTCCATTTCTTTACAACTGGTACAATATCTCTTTTTCTAATGGGTAAGTAAAATTCCAGTGTGTGTGTGTGTGTGTGTGTGTGTGTGTGTGTGTGTGTGTGTGTGTCACATTTTCTCATTCATTGTAAGACACTTGTGTTGATTCCATATCTTGGCTATAGTAAATAGTGCTGTAATAAACATGATTATCCTGGTGGCTTTACTCTATCCTGGTTTGTAATCTTTTAGGTAAATGCCCAGGAGTAGAATTGCTGGATCACCAGGTGGTTCCATATTTACTTTTTTGAGGACCCTTGATACTGCTTTCCAGAGTGGTTGAACAGGCTTACATTTCCACCAGAAGTGCATTTTTTGATTCCCTTTTGGCCATACCCCAACTAGCATTTCTTATTGTATTTTTTTCTTGATAATGGACATTCTAACTAGGTTGATGTAGAATGTCAATGCTGTTTGTTTTGTTTTTTGCATTTTCTTTATGGCCAGAGATGTTGAACATTTCTTCATGTGTCTATTGACCATTTTTATTTCTTCTTCTGAGAAGACTGTCTTTAGCTCATTAGCCTCTTTATTAGTTTTGGGAATTGGGAGGGTTTAATTTTTTAAGTTCTTTGTATATTCTGGATATTAGTCCATTGTCTGATATGTAGAAGACCTAAGTAACTGCAGACTTTCCTTCTTCTTGACTTTGGACTCAATTCTTTTGCCCATACTCTGCTACCCTTGGTCTCTTGAGCCACGCAGACACCCATTGTCTGGTTCATTCATATGTCATATGCATTGATGGTATTTGCTCCCTTCTACTATAGTGAAACCAGTAGAAATTTGAGAAATGGCCTTTGTGGAATTGCATGCTCTGTCTGCTATGCCTGGGCACAAAGTCAGGCAAAAATGGAGCAAAATAAAGAGAACGCACACTGGTGGAGCACAGGCAAGTGAGGGGATCAGAGAAAGAAATTCATGTGGATGTTTTCATTAGTGTTTTTTTTCTGAGAGAAGTCAACACAATCTAGCATTATTTTGTAATAAGATTCTAATAATTCAGTATATTTAGTAGAGAAACTTTTCTGAATTCTGTCACTGAAGCAAAAAGTATTTGAAATAAATATTTACGATTCTTTATTTTGTTTCATATTGTACGCCACATTTGTGTGTTTCTTTACTATGTTTTAGACTATAGATTGCTTTTAAGTTTCTGTTGACTCATTCTTCCTTGTCATATTTTTATGGAATCTAACATTATTAAAGGCTATTGGGCTTTCTTCCCCCATGCCTTTAGTAGGGTTTGAACTCAGGGCTTGGGACCTGTTCCTTAGCTTTTTCACCAAAAGCTACTCCTCTACCATTAGAACCACAACTCCATTTCGGGCTATGTTTGGGTGGTTAATAGGAAGGAGGATTCTCATGGACTTTCCTGTTCCGGTGGCATCTAACTACAATACTCAGATATCAGCCTGCCAATTAGGTTAATGAACCACTGGCCACAGGCAAACTCTTTTTTGGGAAGCTAGGGTGGGTACTGGGGCTTGACCTCAGATCCCTGAAGTATTGCTCATCTATTTTCCACTGAAGGTTGTCTCCACCTGTATGCTTCCACTTTAAGCCCCATTGCTTTTCAGTCTATGACAAGTGAGCACACCTGGTGAGGGATGTGTGGTAGATTAAGCTGCTTACCTCATGGGCTGCACAAAGGTAAGAGAGAGAAGGGGGAGGAGAGAGTGAGAAATACAGAGAAAGACAAAGAGAAGGGGGGGAGAAACACAGGGAGTGAGGGGGATGGAAAGAGAGACAGAGAGAGAGGGAGGGGGGAGAGAGGAACAAGGTCTGCTTTCTGTCCTAACAAGGTCAGGCAATCAATAACTAGAAGACCTCCCACTAGTCTTCACCTCCTGAAGGTTCCCAAACTCCAAATCCCAGCATACTAGGAATTAAGCCTTTGACATATGGACTATTGAGGTTATTATAAACCCATTTATACACTGTGGCAACATTTTTTATTGCCATTCAGCTATCATATATTCAAATGTTGAGTTTCACCATACAATTCCACTTAGGCAATTGCAGTTTATCTTACTCTGTTCTGCAGAATTTGTTTGTGCATTTGTTTGTACCAGTTCTGGGACTTGAAATCAGGGCCTGGGCTTTGTCCATGAGCTTTTTTGTTCAAGGCTAGGACTTTAGTGAAACCACAACTCTACTCAGTGATTAATTGGAGATAAGAGTCCCATGGGCTTTCATGCCCAAGCTGGTTTCCAAATGAAATCCTCCAATCTCAGCCTCATGACTTGCAGGAATTATAAATGGAAGTCTTTTCAGCTGGTAGGTTGAAAATATTATTTTATAATTTAATGTGAATGTGTCCCATTGTAAACTGTAAAGTTATGTCATCTTAGGGAATTCTTTTCATTTTTATATTGATCTTTTATAATCATGTAAGTTTTTCAGAATTGTAAATGTTTGTTGATTGACTTGGGTTGGAATATGGCTGCCTTGAGAATGTCAAAGGTAGTAGTCAGTCTTCTTGTACCTTTATTTATTCATTTGCCTACTTCTTTTAAACTCTTTTTATTTTTAAATTTTTATAGTAAAGGTGATACACAGAGGGGTTAGAGTTTAATAAGTCAGGTAATGAGTACATTTCTTTTTAAACAGTGTCACCTGCTCTCTCATTTTCTCCCAGTTTGTCCCCTACCAACTCCCCCCTCAAGTTGTACAGTTCATTTCCAATATAGTGTCTAATGGGTTTGACTGCTGAATTGGTTCACCCATTGTCTTACCATTTCTGTGTTTTCCCTTCTCCTCCCCAAATCAGTGAAATTTATATACAAGACAAAGGGCACAGAAATTTTAAAAAATTGATAGAGAATAATCTAAAGAAAAAGAAAAGAAAAAAACTGCAAAGATTACAATAAACCTCTTGCTTCCATTTCTTGGAGTTCATTTCAATAAGCATAATTTGATATCATCCTATGCACATAGTTATTGAGCCTGTGATCCTCTCCTAAGAATATTCTCCTTTGTTCTCAGGGTGTGATTGCTTAAACTGCTGTTTAGTTAATCATGTCCAAGTGTAATTATTTGTCTTTTACTATCCATTGAGTTTATTTATAGATTTATAGGCACATTCAAATTATTACAAATGAGGGAAACCATACAGTCTATGTTTCTATGAGGCTGGCTTACTTTACTTAGTATAATTTGCTTTTCAAGTTTTTCCTTTTCTTATGAATGGGGCAATATCATTCTTTCTGATGGAAGCACAGGATTTCATTGTGTATATTTACTACATTCATCCACTGAGGGACATCTGGGTGATTCCACATCTTAACTGTGGTAGACAATACTGCAATGGTTGTTCTTGTGGCTATATATATATATATATATATATATATATATATATACACACACACACACACACACACACACACACATATACATACATATGTATATATACACATGTATATATATACATGCATATGTATGTATATATATATACCCTCCCCTTTGTTTTTCCCCTATCATCTCTCTCATCCCCACCTCCCCACTCCACCCTCCCTCTACCCCCCACCCCAAGTTGTAAAGTTCATTTTCAACATAGTGTCTGTTATATCTCATTGGTACAATGGGTCTCTGATGGCTTTAATGTAACCTGGTTTGTGGTCAATTGGATAGATTCCCAGGAATGGGATTGTTGGTTCATAGGGAAGCTCTATATTTAGTCTTTTGAGGACCCTCCATACTGCTTTCCAGAGTGGTTGTACCAGTTTACTTTCCCACCAACAGCGTAGTAGCATTCCCTTTTAGCCATATCCCCATCAGCATCTGTTATCGTTAGTTCTTTAGATAATGGCCATTCTAACTGGGGTGAAATGGAATTTCAATATTGTTTTGATTTGCATTTCTTTTATGGCAAGAGATGTTGAAGATCTCTTTATGTGTTCATTGGCCACTCTTTTTTTTTTTTTTTGAGAAGTCTCTATTTAAGTCTTTGGCCCATTTACTAATTGGGTTGTTATTTTGTTGAGGATTTGTTTGGGGGAGGTTTAATTTTTGAGCTCTGAATATATTTCAGAAACAAGGACCTTGTTTGATGCATAGCTAGTAAACATATTCCCCTGTTCTGTTTTGTGGGCTTTCTATTTATCTTGCTAGGTATATCCTTTGTCATGCAGAAACTTCAGTTTGATGCAATCCCATTTATATGGTGTTCCTTTGATTTGTTGTGATTCTGAATCTTAGGAAGTTTTGACCTACGCCAAGGAGTCTTAGACTTTTCCTTATCCCTTCTTATAATATTTTCAGGGTCCCTGGTCTTACATTGATCCATTTGAAATTGATTCTGGTGCAGGGTGATATATAAGGATCTAACTTACTTTTCTGCATGTGTATAGCCAATTCTGCCCGCACATTTGTTGTTCTTTCATGCTGTATTTTTGATTCTCCGATCAAATATTAGGTGGCTATATGTCTGTGGGTTCATTTCTGGGCGTTCTATTCTATTCCATTCATTCTCAGGCCTACTCCTGAGCCTGTACCAAGCTGTTTTTATTACTATGGCTTTTTAATGGAGTTTGAAATTTACTGTTGTTATTTCTCAGCACTGTTTTTCCTGCTATGTATTGTTTTTGCTATTAGGGGTCTTCTATTATTCCATATAAATTTTTTGAATTCTTCTTCTATATCATTGAAGAATGTTGTTGGAATTTTGATAGGTATTGCATTGAATTTGAAGATAGATTTGGGAAGTATTGCCATTTTCACTATGTTAATCCTTCCAATCCATGAGCATGGAAGGTTTTTCCACTTCCTTAAGTTCACTTTAATTCCTTTTTAAGGTTATAAAGTTTTCATCATAGAGATCCTTTACTTCCTTAGTTAAGTTAATTCCTAGGTTATTTGGGGTTTTTTTAGGGTATTATAATGGAGTTGTTTTCCTGATTTCAGCTTTGGTGTTCTCATTGTTCACACACAGAAAAGTTATATATTTTTTTGGTTAATTTTAGATCCTGCTACTTTGCCAAAATTTTGGATCAAGTCAAGTAACTTGGGAGAGGAATAATTGGTATTCTTTAAATACAGGATGATGTCATCTGCAGAGGGTGAGTTTTACTTCTTTTTTCCCTATTTGGTTCCTTTTATGTTTGTTTCTTGCCTTATTGCTCTAGCTAGGAATTTCAGTGGAGAGAGTGAACGTCCTTCTCTTGTTTCTGATTTCAAAGGAAATTGTTTTAACTTTTCACCATTCAATATAATGCTGGCTGTTGGCTTGTATGTGCAGTCTTTATTATACTGAGGAATTTTCCATTGATTCCTAGATTTTCCAGGCTTTTATCGTAAAGGGATGCTGAATCCTGTCACATGCTTTTACTGGATCTGTGGTTCTTATCCTTCCTCCTGTTGATGTGTCAAGTTACATTAATTGGCGAGCTTTGCATCCCTGGAATGAATCCCATTTGATTAGAGTCTCTGATATGTTTAAATTTATTATTGTAAAGCTACTGTACAGAAGGGTTACAGTCACATGAGTAAGGTAATGAGTACATTTCCTATTGAGCATTGTTATCCTCTCCATGTATTTTCCCTACCATCCCTTCCCTCTCCACCTCCCTAACTCCCTTCCTTTCCCCAAATTAGAAAATGCAGGGCACCGCATAAGATTCAGAGCACCGCAATTAAATACAGTGACATCAGGAGTCATACCATGGGAGACGAACATACAAAAGAAACAACAAAAAAAAATCACATAGTACGTTAAAAACAATGGTGACAAAGAAAAAACCTCTTGTGTCTCTATCTTGGGGTTCATTTCGCTTAGCATCATCGTATATGATCATATGTACATAGTTTGTTTTTTGG
The DNA here is from genome assembly GCF_019054845.1 of Dipodomys spectabilis. Lineage (NCBI taxonomy): Eukaryota > Metazoa > Chordata > Mammalia > Rodentia > Heteromyidae > Dipodomys > Dipodomys spectabilis. The sequence goes on along the minus strand of NW_024870939.1, from coordinate 2,787,973 downwards.
GTTTTTTTTTACCTTTTCTGCTTCTCTTGTCAGATTATCCTAGATGTATACTAGTTATTAAAAATATGGGAAACCATGGTACCTATGTTTCTTTGGGTCTGCCTTACTTCACTTAATATAATTTTTCCAAGTCTTTGCACTTTCTAAAAAATGGAGCAGTATCATTCTTTTTGATGGAGGCATAGAATTCCATTTTCTCTATATATCATATTTTCTTGATCCATTCATCTACTGAGGGGCATATGTATTTGTTCCATAGCTTAGCTATGGTGAGTAATGTTGCAATAAACATAGTTGTAATGGTAGCTTGAGTATTGCCTTGTTTGTGACCATTTCAGGAAATACCCAAAAGTGGTATGGGAGCTAAATGTGTTGTCTTTTGAGGAAACTCCACACTGCTTTCCAAAGTGGTTGAACAAATATATACTCCCACCAACAATTTAGTATGGTTCCCTTTTGGCCACATCCCCTCCAGCATCTGTTGTTATTAGATTTCTTGATTATAGCCATTCTAAGTGAGGTGAGGTAGAATCTCAATGTTGTTTTGATTTGCATTTCTTTTATGGCTAGAGAAGTTAAGCATTTCTTTATGTGTCTATTGGCCATTTGTATTTCCTTTTCAGAGGAGTCTCTCTTCAAGTCTTTAGCCCAGTTATTAATCAGGCAGTTATTTCTTTGAGGATATATTGTTGGGGGATTTAATTTTTTGAGTTCTAAGTATATTTTAGATATGAGATTCTTTTCCATGAAAGATAAATCAATTCAAACCAAAAAGATAACAAGATGAGCCATATAGCGTCAAAATGGAAACAAATCAGTCTAAGTCACAGACAATTAGGGATCAACAGACTAAATAAAAGGAAGAAGGAGAGAAGGACTTGAAAGAAAGGAAAATCAGTTAAAAAGAAACAGAAAGAGATATAATGAAAAATAAAATAGGAGCAAGTAAAAAGGGAGGAATAAAAAAATGTACAGAAGAAATAAAACTAACATCTAAAATAAAATTTTTAATTGTATATAAATAATAAACATTTTTTAAGTGAAAAATAGAAAATTGAGCAATCAAAAATATAGCCAGACTTAAGTATACACACAACTAAGAAAGAGGACTGGTAATCACCATAGACTGTATATCTAAGACTAAGCAGAACACCAAAGGAAAAAAAAAAAACATAAGAAGAATAATGCTTGGTAAGAAATGTACGCATTATCCTGCCCATGTAACTGTAACTCCTCTGTACAGTATGTTCACAAATAAAATTAAATTAAATTAAAAAAAATACAGGTTCTCCAATTAGTTTGGGGACCCTTGTGTCTCCCAATGTCCACTATGCAGTCTCTTAGTGGAGTCTAGTTTCCCTGTTGTAATCAGTTTTCTTGTTGACAAGGTCTGGGCAGCACCCCAGGGTTGGGGTTGGAGTTCTTTGTTTCACAGGTAGGAGACATCTGAGTGGTTTGTAAGTTGGGATACATACTGCTTATGTGTCCTGGGTTGGGGCATAGTTGGATTCAGAAACCTTCTTGATATGAGTTTATAGTTGTTACCTAGACTTCCCCACTTACAACTCAAAGTGAACAGATGAATCCTCTAATTTGTTTGTTTGGATGGCCAGAATACCAGAATAAAGTTCTGCCTTACAAATTCGGAGTCTTTGCAGGCCTGCTGACAGCATAGAGTAGGCTGCAGTAGGAGAGGAAGTTGCTTTGTGAGCTAAAACACACAACAGTGGCTGTTATCTGCAGCCTAGAATCTCTGCAGGATGCTTGGATGTGTGACTATGGTATATTTGGAATCAGTAACCTTCCTTGGGGTGGGGTATTAGCTCCTGTAGAGAGGTGCTAGCTTCCTCACTAGTTAGCCCAGGCTGAAATCACCCTCAACTTTTATAACCAATCTAGATTGTTTTTTTAAAATTATTATTAATAAGTTTTTTATTGTGAAAATACCATACAGAAGGGTTATAGGAAATGAGTACATTTCTTATCAAGCATTGTTGCCTCCGCCTTTTTCCCCCTCCTATCCCTGCCCTCCCATTTCCACCCCCCCCCCCACAACCGCTGTCCTTCCTCCCCCCCCCATCCTAAGTAAGGTGTAAAGTTTGCTTTTTGACATAACATTTTGTTCATCTCATTGTTGCAATGGGTTCACCTGTATCCCAATTTAAACAATTTGTTTTTTCCCTTCCACACCACAAAGTATACCAACATCAAATACAGTGAAAATAGGGGTTATACTGTGGGGGAGGGACATACAAAGCAACAAAGAAATCATCTTATAAATACGTTAGAAGCAATAGCAAGAAAGAAAGACAATTTGGGTCCTTATCTTGGGGTTTATTTTGCCTCACATCAACTTATCTGACCATTTCTGCTTGTCTCAGACATATACTAGTTACTGCAAATAAGGGAAACCATGGGACCTATGTTTCTTTGGGCCTGGTTTACTTCGCATAATATAATTTTTCCATGTCTTTCCATTTCCTAACAAATGGGGCAATGTCATTCTTTCTGATGGAGGCATAAAATTCCATTGTGTATATATACCACATTTTCGTGATCCATTCATCTACTGAGGGGCATCTGGGTTGGTTCCTTATCTTAGCTATGGCAAATAATGCTACAATAAACATAGTTGTGCTGGTAGCTTTACTATGGTCTTGTTTGTGATCATTCAGGTAAATGCCCAAAAGTGGGATTGCTGGGTCATAGTGGAGCTCTATGTGGAGTCTTTTGAGGAACCTCCATGCTGCTTTCCAAAGTGCTTGAACAAGTTTACACTCCCACCAACAATGCAGTAGGGTTCCCTTTTGGCCACATCCACTTCAGCAGCTGTTGTTAGATTTCTTGATTATAGCCATTCTGACTTGGGTGTATTGGAATCTCAAGACTGTTTTGATTTGCATTTCTTTTATGGCCAAAGAAGTTGAGCATTTCTTCATGTGTCTATTGGCCACTCTTATCTGCTCTCATTGTTATCCCCCTCAACTTTTATAACCCATCTAGGTTGGGTTTTTTTTTCTTGTTTCTTTTTTTATTGTGAAAATACTGTACGGTGGGGTTACAATTACATGAGCAAGATAATGAGTACATTTATTATCAAGCATTGTAGCGTTCTCCTTTATTTCCCCTTCCCATCCCTTCCCATCCTCCTCCCACCCCCCCCCCACCAAATCCTCCGACCGCCCCCCCCCCCCCGCAACAAAGTTGTAAAGTTCGTTTTCGACATAACGACTTGTACATCTCATTGTTGCAATGGGTCCCACCTGTATCCCTATTTAAACAATTTGTTTTTCCCCTTCCTCTCCACAAATTATACCGACATCAAATACAGTGAAAGCAGGGGTTATACTGTGGGGGAGGGACATACAAAGCAACAAAGAAATCATCATGTAAATGTGTTAGAAACAATTGCATGAAAGAAAAAAAAATTTGAGTATATATCTTAGGGTTCATTTCCCTAACATCAACTTATCTGAGCTTTTCTGCTTGACTCAGACACATACTAGATATTGCAAATAAGGGAAACCATGGGTCCTATGTTTCTTTGGGCCTGGCTTACTTCACTTAATATAAATTTTTTCCAGGCCTTTCCATTTCCTAACAAATGGGGCAATGTCATTCTTTCTGATGAAAGCATAGAATTCCATTTTGTATGTATACTACATTTTCTTGATCTATTCATCTACTGAGGGGCATCTGGGTTGGTTCCATATCTTAGCTATAGTAAATAATGCTGCAACAAACATAGTCGTGCTGGTAGCTTTGGTGTGGTCTTGTTTGTGAACATTTGGGTAAATGCCCAATAGTGGGATTGCTGGGTCATGGGGGAGCTCTATGTGAAGTCTTTTGAGGAACCTCCATACTGCTTTCCAAAATGGTTGAACAAGTTTACACTCCCACCAACAATGAAGTAAGGTTATCTTCTGTCCACATCCCCTCCAGCATCTGTTGTTATTAGACTTCTTGATTTTAGCCATTCTAACTGGTGTGAGGTGGTATCTCAATGTTGTTTTGATTTGCATTTCTTTTATGGCTAGGGAGGTTGAGCATTTCTTCATGTGTCTATTGGCCATTCTTCTTTCCTCTTCAGAGAAGTTTCTCTTTAAGTCTTTAGCCCACTTATTTATTGGGCAATTGTTTCTTTGTTGTTGGTGGATTTAATTTTTTGAGTTCCAGGTATATTTTAGATATGAGATCCTTGTCCGTTGTATGGCTAGTGAAGATCCTCTCCCAATCTGTGGGCTTTCTGTCCTTTGCCATGCAGAAGCTCTGCAATTTTATGCAATCCCATTTGTCCAACCTTTCTTTGATTTGTTGTGTTTCTGGGTCTCTATTAAGAAAATTTCGGCCTGTGCCAACGAGACCTAGGGTTTCTCCTATTCCATCCTGTAATGTTTTCAGAGTGTCTGCTTTGACTCCAAGGTCTTTGATCCATTTGGAGTTGATTCTGGTGCAGGGTGATATATAAGGATCTAGCTTTAGTTTTCTACAAGTAGTTAACCAATTTTGCCAGCACCATTTACTGAAGAGGCTGTCTTTCTTCCATTCTATTTTTTTTAGCTCCCTTATCGAAGATTAGATGGCTATAGGTCTGTAGGTTCATTTCTAGGTAGGTTGGGTTTTTTGGTGGTTGTTTTGTTTTGATTTTTGGCCAGTGAGATTTTAGAGGCTTTCAGGGCTTTTGTTTGTTTGTTTGTTTTTGTTTTGTTTTCTGTCAATGGTGGATCTTGAACTCTGAGTCTGGGCACTGTCCTTGAGCTCTTCAGCTCAAAGCTAGCACACTACCCCTTGAGCCACAGTGACACTTCTGGGTTTCTGGTGTTTAATTGGAGATAAGTGTCTCACAGTCATTCCTGCCTTGGGTGGCTTTGAATAGCACTCTCAGATTTTAGCTTTCTGAGTAGTGAGGATTATAGTTTGGAGCCACAGACATTGGGCTGAGGCTTTCAGTTTGGTAATTCCATGGTGCTCAGCTGGCCTGAATACAGGCTGCAATATGTCTGGAATGCTAAGCTTGTCCTTGCTCACTTCTGAGGGGCAGGCCTGCCTCCCCCAGAGTGGGCCTTTTGTTTTCACCAAAAAGGAGTTGTGCAAGGGGATCACAGTCCTTTGCCCTTTTCAAAAATGAAACCATTTCTCTGGCAAGTGGCTCAGGCCAGGTGGTGGGCTGGCTGGTTGGTTGCCAGTTTGAGAAACAGCATGCTTTGGGGCTAGGGATAGCTGTTCTCTGGGAAGAGGCAGGTCTTGTGAGGGGTACTCATACTTTCCCTTGGTGTTTCAGCCTGTCCAGCATGTGATGAGTTTCCCCCGTGACCCAGTATGGCCAAGTGAACTGGGGCTCCCTTTCCAGGTCTTTAAGTTCCTGCTGGAGGTACGTGGGAGCCTTGAGGGCTCAGCCACCACCACTACTACTGCCGTGACTGTTGTGGCTGCTGGCACCACTGCCACAACCACCACTGGTGGGTGCTTCAGTCTGTCTGCTTAACCAGGAAGTTTATAATTTGTTTCATTGGTATACATCTCTGAATCATTAGACTTTATTTGGTGTGACTGTCTAGATCTGAAAAGCTGGATGGGAGCCTAAAAGTCTGCTTCTTCAGAGAGCTTAATTAGTTCTCTGTTATGTATCCACTATCTTCTCCTAATTTCAACTCTGACTTTTTTTCTATCAATTTACTCAGTTGTAAAATCTTTGTAAAGATGACTACTAGGGAAAATGAGGTACATTCACAAATATGAAAGTAGGGAGGTGCTGGTGGGTCATGTTTGTCATCTGAAAGAGGCTGAGACCTGAGGATCATGGTGGAAGTAGATGTGGCTCAAGTGGTTGGGGGCTGGCCTTGAGAGAAAAAGTTAAGGCAGAGTCCCCAGGCCTTACTTCAATCTAAGAACTGGTATAAAACAACAAAATAAAGGGTACATTTGGTTTCTTTCTGCATATGTACTATTATGCCTCTGAATTATGTACATTGAAATTGCAGTAGGAAGACCCCTACTCAGGCAGGAAAGCCCACCTTGTTGTCTGGAGTAACAGAGCCCACCGCAACAAAGTTGTTAACAAAGAAGCAACTTTATTGAGAAGGTTCCAACACTGACTGGCCACGGTCGCAGCACAGGCTGGGGAGCTGATACTGCAACCCCCAGCAGCCCCCATTCTTTGGTTTTTAAAGGCAAAATCCAAGAGGTTGAGCCCAGTCAGCACAGGTGACCAATAGGATCATAAAACACACAAAGGATTGTACAGTCATTCTGACCACACACAGGTGGCCAATGAGGTTACAGTTTGTAATGGCTATTTAAACCAGCCTATCACCTTGGCTTAAAATAGCACCCAAATTTACTGGGTAAGGCAAGGTCTACCTTTTGGTGGGCAAAAGGTAGAGTTTACCATAAGCATGTGCAAAAGGCAGGGTTTACCTTAAGCAAGTGGTTTGCCATTTTGAGCCAGATTACAGCCTATCTGATTTATGGGTCAGTCTTTAACTCAACAATCAAGGGAAGGAATTCCATGAGCAGTCTGAGAACAGTCAAAGAGAACTATAGGAATTGTGTGAACATGAGGAAGCTATCAAAGAGTAATACAGGAATTGCAAGAGCAGGATGAGAATAGACAAAGATCAATAGAGGCATTCATGGAATCCATAAACAGACAGCTGAAAGAAGTCAAGGAGACCACAAAGGGAATGCTGAATGGAGCCCAACAGAAGGAATGGGAGTCCAAGGAAACCATAACTAATCAACTAAATGATTTGAGAATAAATACTGAACACCAAATTAAGGAAGTAAGGAAGTTCATACAAGATCTAAAACAAAGCTTCAATAAAGAATTTGAAGCCATCAAAGCCGACCAATTAGAAGGAAAAGAAATTTAAAAAAGTAGAAAGTCTTGACAGTAGGTTAGACCATACAGAAGATCGAGTCTCAGGGATTGAAGACAGCCTAGATATTATAGAGAAAGAACATAACAACCATCCAAGACAAATCCAAGAAATATGATAGATCTATTCAACATTTGGAAGACACCATCAGAAGGCTAATCTGAAGATAATGGGTTTAGAGGAGCACTTAGAGACAAAAGTTAATGGTCTAGGAAATTTGTTTAACAGGATCCTAGCAGAGAACTTCTCAAACATGCAAAAAGATATGCCTATTCAGATACAAGAAGCTTTTAGAACCCCAAATAGACCAGACCAGAACAGGACGTCCCACAGTCATATTATAATCCACACAGGATCAATTCAGACCAAGGAAAAGATCCTTAAAATTGTCAAGGAGAAAAGATCAATCGCCTATAAAGGGAAACCATTTAGAATCACGTCAGATTTCTCAGCAGAGACAATTAAAGCAAGAAGAGCCTGGGATGATATATGCCATATCCTAAAGACAAACAACTCTCAACCAAGAATATTGTACCCAGCCAAACTCTCCTTCATAACCAAAGGTCAAATAAAAACCTTCCATAGCAAAGAAAAACTGAAACAATACATCTCCACCAAACCAGGCCTACAAAAGATACTTAAATATGTCCTACATATAGAAAACCAACAAGACCACAGTAAAGGCCAAGAAATCACACCCAAACTGAGAATCCAAGAACCATAGAAAGAACCCAGTTGCCGCAACCCCCAAGAAGGTGGATAAAATGGCAGGAACTCCCAAATACCTCTCAGTCCTATCTCTCAACATTAACGGACTTAACTCTCCAGTTAAGCAACATAGACTGTCTAGTTGGATTAAAAAGCAAGATCCTTCTATCTGCTGCCTTCAGGAGTCACATCTTTCCCATAAAAACAAACACATTTTGAAAGTGAAAAGCTGGAACAAAATCTACCAAGCAAATGGTCCCCTTAAATAGGCAGAAATTGCAATCCTAATATCAGATGAAATAGACTTCAAATTAAAATTAGTGAGAATAGATAAAGAAGGTCGCTACATACTAATCAAGGGATCTCTCCTTCAGGAGGATATTACAATTCTAAATATCCATTCGCCAAACAACGGAGCACCCACATTTTCCAAGAAACACAATTTTCTCTCAAATCTCACATAGATCCAAAGTCATTAATTGTTGAGGACTTTAACACACCACTATCCCCACTAGATAGATCAACTAGGCAAAAACTCAACAGAGAAACCACAGATCTAAACAACTGCATAGAACAAGTAGATTTAACATACATCTACCGAATATTTCACCCAGCAGCATCAGAATACACTTTTTCTCAGCAGCACATGGAACATTTTCCAAAATAGACCACATTTTAGGTCACAAAGCAAACTTGTCCAAATTCAGAAACATTGAAGTTATACCTTGCATTCTCTCAGACCACAAGGGAATAAAATTAGAACTCAACACCAAAAGCCACCAAAGAAAGTCCTGTAACACATGGAGGCTGAACAACACACTGTTGAATCACCAGTGGGTCATGGAAGAGATTAGAAAGGAAATTCAAATGTTCATGATATTCAACAAAAATGAACACACAAATTACCAGCTCCTCTGGGACACAGCTAAGGCAGTACTCAGAGGCAAGTTTATAGCTCTGAGTTCCTGCATCAACAAATTGGAGAGATTTGAAACCAACAATTTAATGAGACATCTGAATCTCCTTGAAAAAGAGCAGCGAGATAAACCCCAATCCAGTAGACAGAAAGAAATAATTAAAATTAAATCAGAAATAAATGAATTAGAACCTCAAAAAACATAGAAAGAATCAACAAAACAAAGAGTTGGTTCTTCAAAAAAATTAACAAAATTGACAGACTCTTAGCAAATCTTATCAGAAAGAGAGCACACCCAAATAAATACTCAGAGATGAGAATGGAAACATCACCACAGAAACAACCAAGATTCAGAACATTATAAGGGATTACTTCTCAAACCTAATAAGTTTGAGAACTTGGCAGAAATGGACTTTTTCCTAGCAAATATCGACATGCCAAAACTAAAGCAAGATGAGTTAAACCATCTTAACAGGCCCATATCAAGTATTGAAATAGAAACAGCAATAGGAGACCTCCCATCTAAGAAAAGCCCAGGACCAGATGGATTTACAGCAGAATTCTACAAGGCCTTCAAAGCAGAGCTCACACCAATACTCCTCCAACTCTTCAATGAAATTGAAAGAGAAAGTTCGCTACCGAACTCTTTATATGAAGCCATCGTAACCCTCATCCCAAAACCAGGCAGGGACTCATCAAGGAAAGAGAACTTTAGACCCATTTCTTTGATGAACATCGATGCAAAACTTCTCAACAAAATTTTGGCCAATTGACTTCAACAATTCATCCAAAAAATCATACACCACGATCAAACAGGATTTATTTCAGGGATGCAAAACTGGTTCAATATACGCAAATCAATTAATATAATTCATCACATCAAAAAGAGCAAGGATAAGAACCACATGGTTATCTCAATAGATGCAGAAAAAGCATTTGACAAGATCCAACACTCCTTTATGATGAAGGTTCTGGAAAAATTAGGAATCCAGGGAACATTCCTCAATACAATAAAGGCTGTATATGACAAATCTACAGCCAGTCTTATACGTAATGGTGAAAAACTAAAGTCATTTCCTCTTAACTCAAGAACGAGACAAGGATGTCCACTCTTTCCACTTCTCTTCAATCTAGTATTAGAATGCCTAGCTACAGCAATAAGACAAGATGCAAACATAAAGGGGATCCAAATAGGGAAAGATGAAGTAAAACTCTCCCTCTTGCAGATGACATGATCTTGTATTTAAAGAATCCCATAGACTCCACTCCCAAATTACTCAAGCTGATTCAAAACTTTGGCAAAGTAGCAGGGTATAAAATTAACCCTCAAAAATCAATGGCTTTTCTGTATGCCAACAATGAGAAAAGTGTGGCTGAAATTAGGAAAGCAACTCCATTCGTAATAGCCCCACAAAAAATAAAATACCTAGGAATTAACTTAACCGAAGAAGTGAAGGACCTCTATGAAGAAAAACAGATGCATTTTTTTTTTCATTCCAGGAACTAGGCTCATCGAGTCTAAATCCCTAAAACAAAGGCAAAGCTCAAAATGGAATCTTACCAGCTTGGGCTCCATCTCAGGGTCCATTTAAAAATGGTGAGTGTGATGAGTAATATCACAAGAAGTGATTTTTTTTATATGGTTCTGGGGCTTAAACTCAGAACCTGGGCACTCTGAGCTTTTGCTCAAGGCTAGGTCTCAGCCACTTCAGCCACAGCTCCTCTTTTGGCTTTTTGCAGGTTAATTGGAAGTAAGTGTCTCCCAGACAATTCCTGCACAGGCTGTCTTTGAAGAGGAATTCTCAGGCCTCAGCATCTGGGGTAGCTAGGATTACAGGCATGAGTCAATGACATCTAGCTCAAGAAATGTTTTTAATCACAGTTCAGTGATTTTACCATGATGATCCTCCATATTATGTCCTTCTCCTACTCTACTCTCCTTTCCTGTTCTCTCTCAGGCCCCATTACCCACTCTCCCTCCAGATGTGCCTCTCATGGGCACAGAATTTGAACACAGGCCCCTGCTGCTTGAGTGCAGTAACTGTGCATGTGTGAAGTCTGAACAAAATATAGCAATTTTAGGTTTGGATTCCATTTCATTCAGGAAATGTGTCAGCAACTCCCCTGGATCCCCTTGAGCCCAAATTCCAGGAACAACCTCCTTTACAGCAAATTCTACTAACTACAGCTAATCAGCAGATAACAGGAAAAACCGAAAGTTCCAGATGTTAAAGACCACTAGGTCTGCGGCTCAGACCATCTGCTTTAGCCAGTCATTTCAAGGAGCATCAACCCCATGAACCAGCCAATCCTGGTCAGTTCCCGCCACTGGTTACACTAATCATCTTTTAGAATTATTTTATGATTTTTCCCATGGTGTGATATGATTTGTTGTGTTGCAATGATGCATAGGAGAGCCTAAAAGCACTATAAAAACCCTGCTAGAGGAAGGGTCAGGGCTCCCAACTCTGCCCCGCTGCGTGGGGGACGGTTGTGAGTCCAGGTTCAAGCTTGCAATAAATGACTCTCATGTACTTGCCTTGGAATCGGCTTCTTGGTGGTCTGTTCCCCTGGGTTCTCCTGGAATGGGCTCCAGGAGAAGAGATTGCTGGTGCTCTTCCTTTGCTGGGAATGGTATAGGAAAGCAACACCTGCAAGAATGAGCAGTGTAGGACTTGGCCCCTCATTTAGTATTTAATCCACTTCATATGTTTGATCTTGTCTACCCATAACCTCCAGAATTTCAGTAGGAAAGCCAGATTGGAAGCCCCAGCGCTCTTGAAATCTCAGGAATTCAGAGCCTGAGGTCTCCATTGGAGGCCTTGACTTTTGCATTTAATATGATCTCAGCCCATTGCTAAACCTCACTGATCAAGTGGAACAGTGATACTGGCCTTGTGTGTTTGGTGGTTAATTGAAGTAGTAGAGGAAAGAAATAACAAGAACAATACCAACAAGCCAATTCAGCTCCAATGGAGAGCTGAATTGGAACTCCATCATGACTGGAGATGAGCCAAGAGACAGGACACAGGACACAATCAAGGAGACACACGGGGCATGGAGCCCTGGCAAGCTAGGCTGGTGAGGCCTAAATAGGTCTGCGCAGGGGGCAGATCCTCAGGAAATTCCCAGTCCCAGGCACTGGACTGACAGATTCAGTAACCTATCCACCAAGTACCTGCCCCTGCCTCCAGGGGTCCGGACATGCCCATTACCAGGGAGGCAGGTAATGCGGGGGAGGGGGGGGGCGTTTCCTTCCCCCAGCATGAAGACAAGATGCCAGACCCTACCCTCCACCATGTGGCCAATATGGTGCCAGCCAGACCTGGCCTTACTTCAATATTCTGGGTGGGCTTTATGCTTCTGTAATTCACTTGGCGAGGCCCCAGGTTAGCCAATGTACCCAGGATAACAATAAGCCCTTGGTTGTCTCTGGTATATTCTCCTATATGATGTATTTGCCTTTCCTTTTCTAATCTTAGATAAGTCATGACTGTTGATGTTGTACTAAAGTGTGTGTGTGTGTGTGTGTGTGTGTGTGTGTGTGTGTGTGTGTGTGTGTGTGTGTGTGTTGTGTGCCACTGCTGATGATAGAATTTAGGGCCAGTGTGTTTTCAGTTAGCTTTTTCATTCAGTACTACTGCATTACCAGATGAGCCTGAGCTCCTCTTTTCTCTCTTTGCTGCTCAGTTTGCAAGAGACTGTGACTTGTCTGCCATTGCTGCCTTAGAATCTCCATCTTTATATTCAGTCTTTTGATGTGGGATTACAAGCAAGAGTCATGACATCCTAGCTTCAAAGTGGATTTTTCCCCATATGCGGCTATAAGACATAAAGGTCTACATTTCTTAGTTCTCCTAAACTCTTCTGCCACTTTTTAATATTTTCTAACTTGTATTTTTTAAACTTTTTAAAATTTTGTTAAATTTTCAAATTTTGTCTTCTAACACATTGTTGATCTATGATTATGCTAAGAGCCTATATAATATCTTTTTCTGTCCTACTCGTGGACTGTGTTAGTTCTGCTGTGCTTAAACCTTTTCCTTACCCTCCCCTGTGACCCACACAATTCAGTTGCTTCTTTCCAATGCAACCTTTGATTCCAACCTCTATCCAAAATCATGCAAAACTTTGGAAATATCATAGAACTCAAATGGCTTCTTCGTTAATCTTATATTCAATTCCATTACATTTAATTGTTCAATTTTATTGAGTTTAAGTACATTAAAATAATTTTATTCTATCAAAAACTATGTATATCAATATATCTATATATCATATGTCTATATCAGTGTTTATATCTTTGAATATAAATATATACGGGAAAATAGCTGGTATTCAATATGGATCCCACAATCGCAGCAGCTCTTACATTACATAGCCGTAATATTGAGAAACTTCCATATCTCTTTGCCTCTGAGCAAAAAACTGCAGTTTCCCCAAAGCAGTGTATTGGGCAGCAATTTCACGCTCTTTCTGGGCCCGCCTTTTCATGGCTTCACGCTCTGGCCTCTGCTCCTTGGTGATGGGATTTGATACTACTGGCCCAGGAATATCAGGTTTCCTCCATGGAATTGGTTGGCGGCTGAAGTCTTGGAGTAGATACTGGCTTTGAGGGTTAGGTGGTGACTGGAACCTGGTCCCAGAAGTGGACACAGGCTTCTGCTGCCAAGAAGTGGAAGATGATGTTTCATAGGGTTTAGGTCTAGCAATGGTAGATTGATACACACTAGGCTGGGGAGTGGTGGTCAATCCCTGTTTGACTGTTTTGGCTGCAATTGGTTGTGATGTTTTGGTGGAACCTATGAAGCATGTGTTGGCTGTAGCTGGTTGAAATCGGCTGACTGGAGTAGGCTGAGCTGTGTTAGAACAAGGGAGAGCATGGTAAGGTACAGTGGGTCTCCGGGAGGCCAGAGACTGTGGCCTGCGAGAAACAGGTCGAGCTTGAGGCTTCTCTGGGGCTAGAAAAGGCAAAGGAACCAGCTTGACCTTCCCAGGTGGAGGCAGCTCATCCTGGGTTGGTGATGGACACTGGCTTTCACTCCTATCCCTTTTCTTGACTTGAGTAATTTTAGGGCCTTTGCCCTCATGGGGAATATCCAGCCAGCATTTCACAGCTGGAGTGGACTTGGTTTCTTGTGTGCTGCTGGCATTTCTCAAGGCCTTGGGAGAAGGCAACTCCTTTTTCTTCTCACTTTTCTTCCCTAGTGCATGGAAAACCTGCACTGACTCCCACATCTGCACGCCTAGGTTGGTTCGAGGCCTTTTGAAGGTCTCTTGGCTAAGCTCAGGGTGACTTCTCTTGTGCTTGGTCTTGGGAATGCTTGTCTTTTCTTCTTTTTTGATTTTGTTCCCTGGCTGCTTGGTTTCATCACATTTCTTGGGGTGGTTCTCCCTGATCCTTTTGGTCTCTTTCTGTGCATGGCTCTTAGTTTTGCTGACCTTGCTGGATGCAGCTTTTGGAGATTTGCTGTCAGAATGCTTGTCTGTGTTCACGGAAGCCTGCTCACTGGATGGGATGGTGCACACAGTCACCTCTTCCTCCAGCAGGAGCTCTGGGGGCTGGCATTCGACTTTGACCTCAGGAGTTCCATCCATACTTTCCAAGGCTTCATGCTTGTTCCTTTGGACTTGACCAGTGGAATGCTTAGTGGCCATTGAGTTTTCCTGCAGGAGAATCTCATCGATGGTTTCTGTGCCTTTGATGTCAGTTGTAGTAGAAACATTGGATTGTTTGAGATCTGTGAATGAATTGAAATATCTGGTTAAAATGAATGTCTTTAACCATCACAGCACTGTCTATAAGCCCACCCATTGTTACAGTCAATTCCATTTGTCCTCAAGACTCAAAATGTCCAAATTGGCTCTATCATATATAGACTTCTCTCTTTTCCCTAAGGTTAATGTTGACCTGCACCTACATTAAATGTCAGGGATTTCTGAAGAGAATAGTCAAACATCCCAGCTTTCTATGGTTTTCTAGAAGGCAACCAGAGCCTTTGAAAATTTTTCTTTATTTTTGTTTGAATGTTTATTTTCTGTTTATGTCTGGCTTTGCTGGAGGCACAGCCAAGATATTAGAAGTGTTTAATATTAGATCTCTTATTGAAATGTCTCCAAGTTCAGGTGACACGTTTTTCTCCATGACTTCAGTATTTATGCTTATAGGCCTTTGGGCTGTCTGGAATGTCTGGCTGACAAAATTTCTTACTTGGAAATTGTAATTTTAGGAATGTGGAAGTTTCTAGCAGTTTCTAGCAGTACAAAGGAATCTGGACAGAAATCAGTCCCGGTAGATCTTCCATTCACACACCAATAATTTAATGGCATTTTTTCATCACTGGGCAAGGTGTTTCTAGGATCTGGTCTTAAGGATCATGGACAGGACTCTAAGAAGATATATAATAACTACTCTATATAAAACATGCTAATTAGATGGCATTATTTCTCTTCTTTTTCCTTTATAGGTTTGTTGTAAGTGAAATAAAAAAAGAAGCTTTAGAAATAGGAAATGAAGCCTGGCACCGGTTGCTCACATCTGTATTCCTAGATACTCAGGAGGCTGAGATCTGAGGATCATGATTCAAAGCTAGCCCAGGCAGGAAAATCCATGAGACGCTTATCTCCAGTTAACCATCTGAAAATCACAAGTGTTGCTGTGGTTCAAGTGGCACAGCACTTGCCGTGAGCTGAAGAGCTGAGGAACAGTGCCCAGGACCAGAGTTCAAGCTCCATGACTGACAAAAAAATAATAGGAAATGATTGTACTTCTTGTCAGATCAGAGATAGAGTGGTTGCTTACTATGTTCTTGACTCTGCGGTCAAGCCCATGAGCAACAAAAAAACAACTTTATAAAGCCTCATATTTTTATACTGGTTACTCAATTTTATGTGTTGATTCTAACCCTAAAGTGAGAGAACGGGCATGGGGGGGAACCTTTAGTGTATTTTGAGTGCATTTCTGTGTGTGCATTTCTCAATGATTCTGCAGCTTAACTTCAGCCTTTCTTCTTTTGCTGCTTGACTTTTTCTTAGGGCTGCTGCATTATTACTTCATTTTGGTGTCTATTGTCTGCATTGGTTTGTGACCTGAAAATAAGATGTTGAAAAACTTTTCAAGATGTCTTTGGAATTCAGGCCTCAGATCAGTCTCCTCAGTAGCTAGGCCACATACATGAGCCACTGGTGCTCAACTCGAGTGGACTTCCTGCCTACAAAATACACAAAAGATACATCTTCTGACCTGCTTCCTTTGGGAAGGAATAAATGCAAGTAAAGGAAATTCATGTGTTACTACCACAATTACTTTTTGATATATTTTCCAATGAAACCAAAGAACTAAATAAAGAAGGGGATTAATTAGAGGGAGTGGATTTCAAGGACAATGAACAGCATGGCCTCACTGAGTGTGCTTTTGGTGACACTAAGGGCAGCACAGCTGTCCTTCACACTTTTCCATAAATTCTTATGTATTTGTTTAATTATTCAACAAAATTAATGGCAGTACTGAGGTTTGAAGTGAGTTCAGAGCTCCATCATTTGAGCCATACTCGCAGCCCTCTCTGGCTTATGCCTAAAAATAGAGGTCACTTTGTGAGTGAGGTGGTAGAGGCTCAGGACTTAAAACTGTATTTGTGGGCTCTCCACTATTCAGATGCAAATTCATCCCTTCTTTTCTATGATGCTAATCTTGTTCCCTTTTGCCATCTGTGCTTACCTTGGAAACTGGTTTCTGTGTTAGGTTGAGCAGACACAGAGTAGTAGATTCCAGAAGTGGAGACTGGTGGTGGGACATCTGTGGGCTGGACCTCTTGGAGTGTCATCACTATTTCAGGCTGAGGAGCAAAGAACCCACTCCCTGTGTAGGACACAGAGCCATATGATTGCAGGCAGGGACCAGGCTCTCCAAACAACAGAGGGCCCATAGTGTTTTGATTGTAGTAGTAAATCTGGTTTCCTTGTTGGTAGGGAAGTAATATGCTACTCTCTTGATGTGGAATCTGAGATAATGTCCCCTGAACCAGGCTGGCAGACAGTGATGGATACAGAGGGACTATGGCATTGGCATCCACATATCGTGGTGTCACAGCCATTGAAGGGACTGCTGTGCCCTGGTTGAGAGTCACGGTGAAGTCTCTAAGTTCAGATGACTTCTTTTTAGTGTGTCCTGTGTACTCCCTTTCAAAAGTACTGGGACAAGAGGAGGCTGAAGTGCAGATGTTCTGGCCAGTAACTCCTGACAGCATGGGTGTGCTAGAATGTTGGTAAAGATAGGCAGTACCCATGAGTGGCTGGAAAGAGATGCCAGAGGTTGATGGCAGTAGCCATGTTGAAGTGAAGGCTGGAGTTGAGGCTCTGGAGAAGTTGCCGACATTTCCTGCTAGAGAAGTGGCATCGCTCACCACAGGAACAGAGAGCTGTGGTGAGTTTGCAGTTCCAAGTAAAGATGGATGTTGGAAATTGTCTGCAAGAAACAAGAGGGTGGTAAAAAATGAATGAGACTGACCAACGCCTACTTTTTTTGAGGAGGTGAATATTTGAAGCTGGCTATGATCAGAAGTCCTCTAATACCAACAATCATTGATATATCTATGATCAGTTTATAAGTCAGAGCCATTTGTTATTCTTCCGATCAAGCTGTGCAACAGAAAAGAGCAAGTGGTTCCTGTGTTGTTTTCTGGGTAGAAATAGGCTTCTTCTTTGCATCCCTGTCTTTCCCTTAGTCTGCTCTTATTTCCTAGCATAGAAGCATTTCAGATCTCAGATATCCTTACAGCACTTGTTAGATCACCATTTCTGGAGTAAGGAAATGAGGGTCAAAAGTCAACCTGATTGGTTTGAGTACTTACTTCATATTGCTATGAGAGCACCATTCTATAAAGGTTGAGCTGGTGAACAATACACCACAATCAACAAAACTAGAATTTTTTTTTTTTTCGTCCATCGTGGGGCCTGAACTCTGGTCCTGGGCTCTGTTCCTGAACTCTTCAGCTCAAGGCTAGAGCTCTACCAGTTAAGGGACAGTGCCACTTCCGGATTTTTCTGCTTATGTGGTGGTAAGGAATCGAACCCAGGGCCTTATGCATGCAAGGCAAGAACTCTACCACCGAGCCCTCTTCCCAGGCTGAAACAGAATTTTTTATGAGCTAGTTGATGTAGGTCATGAGAAAACAGTGATCCTATTTTCATTGTTGTTTTAGTTGTGCCACCTTGTATAAGTTGCAAGACACTTGTAGAGTTCATTTAAAACACAGATAAGAAGGTAAGTCAAGTCAGACCTCTTCAGGTCTACCTTCTGACTTGAAGTCACAATGCCTATCACAGAGATAACTTTCTCAAGAAATGTTTTTTGCAAGAAAACTGTGAAACTTTCTGAGCTTCTTCTTATTCATCAATGGTATAATATACGATTGGCAAATAGCCATCAATAGCAAATAGTCATAATAATGAGTAATGAATAAAAGGGACATACATGATTGATACAGAGCTAAATATAGTCAGTTCTGAAAAGTTAGACAAAATGTAAAAATATGATATATAATTGAATATACAAAGATATTAAAGATAATTTGGATATTACCAAATAATCTCATTTAGTATATTTACCAGTAAATGAAGTGATGTTATTGTATGTGCAATATTAAGCAAAAGGATATTTTTCCTTCATTTTAGCCAAAATCTAGCACAGAAGTGAAAGTTGGTTTTGAATTGTGGTATGTGTGTGTGTGTGTGTGTGTGTGTGAGAGAGAGAGAGAGAGAGAGAGAGAGAGAGAGAGAGAGAGAGAGAGATAGCATTTGCATAGATTTTTTTGCTCAAGGCTAACATTGTACCATGTTAGACACAGTTCTACTTCTGCCTTTTAGTGGTTAACTGTAGACAAGAATCCTAAGGACTTTCTTGACCGGGATGCCTTTGAACTGCCATGTTCACATCCATCCCTTTGAGTAGCTAGGATTGTAGGTATTAAACACTGGCACCTGGCTAAGAACTTTTTTGGGGACAGTTTGTCAGTTAATTGAGAAGACTGACAGCAAACTTGTAATCTTCAACCTCAACTTCTCAAGTGAATGGAATTCCAAATAGCATGGACTATAAGATACCACACTTAGCTCATTTTTGCAAGCAATTCAAGTCAGTACATATGGTTTCTCCACTTAAAGGTACACCACCCCTACCTCCTATCTCTCATTGACATAGCTCCCCTTCATTCATCCTGCCTCAATCGACAATAGTGAGTCTTCCTCTCTATAAACATGGATAACTCTAAATTTACTTGACTGTTGCTTTGATTTCTTTCATCAAAGCTTTGGAATTTCCAGCATACACCCCCTGTACATGACTTTTGTAATTATTCTAACTATCCCATAATTTTGATAGTATAAATGGTACATTTAATTCAAATTTCTAATGTTTATTGGGAATGATTAGTTATTTTCTGATCTTTTATCCTGGGAGTTAGGTAACTCATCCTCTTTGGAATTTTTTTACATCAACAGTAATGCCAAATAAGCAGTCATAATTGATGTACACTAGTATTTTTTAATGAGTAGGAAGCCTAACACCTCTGTATTTCTAGAATGTGCGATGGTGAGGTTAAAGAATCACTCTTGTTCAGGAGATTAAGGCCAGTTTGGGCAACATAGCACAAATGCAAAAAAAAAAAATTAGAGCAAAGAAACAAGCCCAAAATGGAACAGAGGACAGCAAATCACCAAAAGTAAAAGAATCCTATTATTGTAACCATTCCTATTTCTCTAAATATTACACTCCAATTTAAAGATATTAATTGTTCTAGTTGGATATTTTAATTAATATAGTAAAAATAGAAACACCAAAAAGTCTTTTGAAAAGTTTTGGAAGTTTTCGTATTTATTCTAAAAACCTAGCTTCATGTTTAATTATGAGAAAAAATCATCCTCAACGTAACAAATATCAACACCCATGAAAAGAAATGACTATTACCTTTCTGTTATCATCATCTTCATCATCATCATCATCATTTACTTTACTGGCAACACAACAAAGACCTTCTTTGAGTGGTATTGCTACTGGCGCTTAAATTCTGGGCCTGAGTGCTATCCTTTAGTGTGTGTATGTGTGTATCTGTGTGTGTTTGGGTCTGTGTTTGTGTGTCTGTGTGTCTGAGTCTGTGTTTGTGTGTATGTCTGTGGGTCTGTGTGTCTGTTCAAAGCAACCAGCACTGCTAGTTTAGCCTCAGCTATACTCCATATCATTTTGGGTGGTTAATTGAAGATAATAGTTTCAAAGACTCTTACTCTTGCAGTATGCCTTAGAACTGTGATCCATAGATCTCAGCCCTCTAAGTAGCTAGGATCACAGACAGGAGCTACAATTCCAGACAGAAGTAAGGCCTTTTATATTTTTATTTATGTAATGTGATACTGAAGATGCCTTGCTAGTGCAGTAGATAGCACATCAGTGTC
This sequence comes from Dipodomys spectabilis, assembly GCF_019054845.1. Taxonomy (NCBI): domain Eukaryota; kingdom Metazoa; phylum Chordata; class Mammalia; order Rodentia; family Heteromyidae; genus Dipodomys; species Dipodomys spectabilis. Next base: position 2,768,026 of record NW_024870939.1, on the reverse strand, counting down.
ATATGTGCTACTGATTCCAATACCCAAACAGCTCTTTTAAATACAAAAAACCAAAATGGACTTCAAAATTAGTTTAAATGAATGTGGAAATAAAGACATGGAGATTAAATTTTGCTTTTTATTCTTAGAAAAATATTTCTTTATGATTTTTTGATCTCAAAGGACTGATTCTAGTTATGTTTGTTGTGTTTTAACCAGAAAGTGATTATAAGGATAAAATACAGCTTTGATTTGAACTACTACTGATGAAAGTTAGAATATATATATACATATAAATACATATATTCACATATATATATATATACATATATACTCATATATACACATTCCTGGCACTTATGACTGTTATCCTAACTACTCAGGAACATGAAGATTGAGGGTATGGTACCAAACTGGTCCTCACCATATGAGATTCTTATTTCCTATTAAGTAGCAGCAAAACAAGGAAGTAGAGCTGTGGCTCAAGTTGTAGACCACTGGCTATGAGCTAAAAAGCTTAAAGACAGCACCCAGACTTAGAGTATAAGCTTTGATATTAATACACACACACACACACACACACACACACACACACACACACCTCCATGAAGTTTAAAAATCAGAATGAAAAGTAATGCTGAAATTTATGTTGCACAACCCTCTGTAAGAACCCTTCCTAGAAATATGTTATAAAGAACCATTTCTACAATACATGTCTAAAATGTTCACATTAGAAACTGTCAAGGCAGGGCTCAGCAGCTCACTTCTCGGATCCTAACTACTCAGGAAACAGTCCAGGATGGTGGCTTCACAGCCTTCTAGGCAGGTTAGTGAAATTTCATCTCAATCACATAATCCCTTGTAATGGATCATGACTGTGGTCACTGGTACAAGGGAGTCATAGCTGGAAGGATCATGGTTTGAAGGTGGCCTCTAGTAGAACTCCAAATCCTGTCTAGAAAATAACAGAAACAAAGAGGGCTGGGGCATGGCTGGCGCCGGTGCTATGCCAGTGCTATGAGTTCACAGGTTGAAAAAGGCACTTCCAAGCATCATCTGTATTCAGAGTCAACTGGAATAAAACATCACAAGCAATACAAAACAAGAACCATCTAAAAGTGACTTCTCAAAAACTGTTTCTAATTATTCTGTTTTACCCTTAATTTGCTTTGTGGTCCATTAATGTATACTTTGACTAAAACTAACTGCACTTTGCCTTGCTGTGGTTAGATTGTACTCTGTTTCTGTGTGTTGATTTTAAAAGGTTTGATCTTCTTCAGCATTCCGTTCTAAACCACCTCTCTTTTCTTGAGAATGTCCCCATGCTCTTCATAGCTGTGGTTCTATCCTATTTCTCATCCTCCTCTTTATCTCTTCTTAACCCCTCTGGTTCCTGGTGAACTTTTCCTTCCAGACCATTGGTCTGGTGCTAGTGTGATCATCCCTCCTCTCTTCCTGTTTTTCTCTGTACCTCAGTTGAGCAGAAATATTGAAAGACTTAAATATTGTTCTTTGAATACACTAAATTTGAAATACTAAATTGGAACGAGCTGTTGAAGGACTCTGTTACAGATGAAGTATCTTGGATAGAGTTTTCACTGCACCCAAATTTCCTTCTCCATTAATTGGTTTAAAATTGACACTCTGAAGAAGTCTATGGCTTCAATCTCCATCCACAAATACCCTTTAAGTAAACACAGTGTTTGAAATCAAAGTGATCCCAGGTTGGTCAATTTATTATCTTCATGTAGCAGACAAAGCAACAGATTTTGTCACAGAGTAAATTGTGTGGCTAAGTCACATACCAAGAAAACCCTTTTTCTCCTTACCTGACATGCTGAGAGAAGGGGTAATATCAACTGGAGATACAAGGGATGAGGAATGACACTTGAGGATGTGTGGATAGCTGAAGCTAAAGAGCACAAGTGTGTCCAGTAAGGAGCTCACTGGATACTGCTCACTGGGCACTGGGCACTTGCGATGATGCAAATATACGAAGGATGCCATGGTAACCCCAGGATTCTACTAGGTGGTGATAGGTTTGGTGGGAGAATGATGTCATTAGTTAGGCAGTTGAAAGGTCTGAAGTAGCCAATCACAAGATCAGAATCTGAACCAGAAGAAGGGATTGGGTAGAGAATGGCAGGAGAGCTTTAATAACTCCTGACTGCTTGGTCTTGGAAGACCTGAAGTCTACAAATCAGACATACTATCCCCTTTCCTCTAGGCTCTTGAATGGAAGACATCATCTCAGTGTTTCTCACCAATGTTCATTATTAAAGCTATTTATAATTTGTCCATTATATTTCACCTCATAAAATATTATAATTACTTTGTGCATATAGTTAATGTGCTTGACAAAGAAAAATCCTTGAGGTTGAAGCCTTACACTTGTTCTAAGATCATTTTGTTGACCCAATTAGTAAACTTACTAGAACTTTCAAATACCCAAAGAAGGATGAAAGAGCTCTTTTGTTACCTGATTGAAGAGCAGGGTGAAGTACATTGTTGGCACCTTGTAAGGAATTTTGTAAGCCAAGGTACTTGCCTTCTAGTGCTTTCTCTTTGACATCGTTGTTCTGGATTGTTCTAGACCAGATTGGACTTGCATCTCTCCTCTGTTCTTCATTTTTCTCTTCTTTATTTTAGGAATTATTTCTTGGAGAAATCTTGATTTTACATTCTTTTATGTTTTATTTTATTATAGGTCCTGTGATTTGAACTCAGGGCAAGGGCTTAGTCCCAGAACTTTTACTTTTTAAATCAAGGCTAGCACTCTGCCACTTGAGTCATAGCTGCATATGGCTTCTTGGTCGTTAATTGGATATGAGTCTCACAAACTTTCCTGCCTGGACTGGCTTAGAACCGTGATCCTCTCATCTCTGCCTTCTGAGAAGCTATAACAGGCATGAGCCCCTGGTGCACACTAGAGTTTGCATTCTTATACCATGGATTTTTACTGCTATAAGCAGAGATCTTTGCTTTGCCCTGAAACTTTGAAATGTGGTGTGTGCACATTAGTAGCAAACATTAAAGGTGGAAGATACAGATGATGCAGACTTCATTTTTTCTGACTTTAAACAATTATTTTGCTTATAATTTGCTCCCCCGGCTCTTTGGGCCATGTAGTCATGCACTATCTCGTTCATTCTCATGCCAGAAGCATGGAGGATTTTTTTTCTCTCTTCTATTAGTGAAATGAGGGTGGCAGTTACTGTAGCTTCCTTCTTCTTACAAACCACCACTATGGAATCCTGGGGCTCTTGTGTTCTCTGTCTGTCATGCGAGGATGCAACATCAGGCAAAATGAAGAGCCAAATAGAGAAAGTACACCATGATAGAGCACAGGAAAAAGTACAGATGGGAGAAATGAGATTCGTGTGGTAGGTTTTGGTTTGTTTTGTTTTTATGAAATAAGCACAATTTAACGAACTTTTGTATTAAATGATCATAAAATTGAGTATTTTTGTTCCAGAATTTCTCAGAATTTATACACTAAGGGGAAAGACATTAAAAGTAAAATATTAATAGTTTTCCTTTTCTTTTGTGTAAAACATCTCATTTATGCCACTGATTTAGTATGTCTAGAGACGTTCTAAAGTTCTGCATTATCTACTCATTTTCTTGGTTTGTTTCTCTTTTATAGGGAATCCAACACTGTTAAGATGTGTTGCTTTTGTTTGTTGGTTTCTACCTTGAAGCTGGAACTCAGAGGTTGGCTACTTCCCTCAGGTTCTCCTTAAAACTGGTGCTCTACAACTGGAGCCACAGCTATATTTCCAGCTTTTTTTATGGCAGTTAATTTTGGTAAGGATATCTTAGACTTTCCTGCAGGGATGCCTTTAAACTGTGATCCTCAGATCTTAGGCTCCTATGTAGCTAGAGTTACTGTCCCATACCATAGCCCCCTGGCAAACTATTTGAGGCCTGAACTCCTGCTCAAGGCTGGCTTCTACAACTTGAACCACAGCCCCACTTCTGACTGTATGCCTTTTCATGGCAATTATTTGTTTTGAAGCAGAGTAAACACACTTCTTATTATGTTTAAATAGTTGCAGAAAGGAGTTGGCATTCAACATAGCAATTAGTGAACATAGTGCCTCTTAATCAATGTCACACCTTTCCACATTCTTGCACACTCTTCCAACACTTTCCTCATTTTTCTTAAATTTTCGGTTATATATTGATTATTTTTGCAAATTAATAAACAATTTATGTATACAGTGCAAATCGATCTGTATCATCCCTTCAGAATCTTAACCCCCTTGACTCGCCCTTCCCTTATTTTTCTCAGTTCTGTGGTATGTACAATGCATTCTTGCCTTCATTCTACTGCTTTCCCTTGATCATTCCTCTACTCTTCTCCCCCTCCCCTGCAGCAATCTATTTCCTATTACTTATTTTGTTGGCTTCGACTCAGTCTTTCTGAAGAATTATACTATTTGCACTCTTTATACAGCCTGTTATACTTCATTTAATTCACTTATAACTGCATGCCACCCATTGTGTTTACTTATAGATTTACAAGCACATTCTAGATCCCACTAATGAGGGAGGCCATACAACCTTTATTTCTCTGGACCTAGCTTAGTTGACTTAATGTAATTTTTTCCAAGTCTTTCTACTTTCTTACAAATTTTACAATATCATTCTTTCTAATGGATGAGTAGAATTCCATTGTGTATATATACCACATTTTCTTGATCCATGCATCCATTCAGGGACATATGGGATGAGTCCATACCTTGGCTATGGTTAATAATGCTGCCGTGAATATGATTGTGCTGGAAGCTGTAGTATATCCATGCTTCTCCTCTATTGGATAAATGCCCAGGAGTGGAATTGGTGGGTCATAGGGTAGTTCTGTGCTTAGCTTTCCTCCATACTGCTTTCCAACTGATTGAACAAACTTACATTTCCACCAACCATATAAGAGAGTTTGCTTTTGGCCACATCTTCTCCAGCATGTGTTATTGTTAGATTTCTTGATAATGGCTATTCTACCTGGGGTAAGGTGGAATCTCAATGTTGTTTTGATTTGCATTTCCTTTAAGGCTAGATACGTGGAACATTTCTTCATATGTATATTGGCCATTTTTACTTCTTCTGAGAAGTCAGTATTTAGGGCTTTAGCACATTTATTGAGTTGTTTCTCTGAGGGTTTATTTTTTGAGGGTTTAATTTTTTAACCTCAGAGTGTATTATGGATATTACACCCTTGTCTGATATATAGCTGGTAAAAACCTCCCATTTTGTGATTTTTCTTCTGTTTATCTTGTTAGCTATTTCCTTTGCTGTGCAGAAATTTTTTTAAGTTTGATATAATCTGATATATATCAGTTATTTCTTTGATTTGTTTTGTATCTAGATATTTACTTAGACAGTTTGACCTATGCCCAGGGTCCCTAGTGTTTCCCCTACCATTCCTGTAAAAGTGTCATGGTTTCCAGTCTTATTTTGAAGTCTTGGATCCATTTTGAATTGAGGCTGGTTCAAGGTGATATATGGGGTCTGGTTCAGTTTCCTCCTATGGATTTCCAGTTTTGCTGTCAGCTTTGGTTGAAGAGGTTTTCTTCCAGCCTACATTTTTGGCTTCCTTATTGAATATTAGTGGCTATAGGTCTATGGGTTCATTTCTGAATCTTTTGTTCCATTGGTACTCAGGCTTAGTTTTGTACCAGTACCAAGATGTTTTTATTACTATGGCTTTGTACTAGAGTTTGAAGTTTGGTTTTGTTATTCTCCACCACTGTTCTTCCTGCTAAGGATTGCTCTTGCTAAGACCTTGAAGAGTCTTTTGTTATTCCATACAGATTTTTGAATTGCTTTCTCTATCTCATTCAAGAATATTTTTGGGATTTTGAGGGTATTGCATTGAATTTTCAAATTGCTTGGGGAATTAGTTCCATTTCATTATGTTAATTCTTCCTATCCAGGAGCATGGAAGGTCTTTCTATCTGCCTAAATTTTCAGTTTCCTTTTTTCACATTTTTATAGATTTTACTAGAGATGTTCTTCGTACTTTTGGTTATTTCTTAGGGTTTTTTCTTGAGGAAATTCAACTGGGATTGCTTTCCTAATTTCACTCTCGATCTTCTTGTTGTTGGCCTACAGAAAAGCAGAAAAACTACTGATTTTTGTAGGTTATGATATACTCTGCTATTTTGTTAAAGTTTTGGATCTGCATGGGAAAGGAGATTTTAGAGTCCTATTAATACAGGATCATGTCATCTGAAAAAAGAAGTAGTTTTACTTCTTTCTTCCCTATTTGGATGCCTTTTATGTTTATGTTTTGTTTTTTGTTTTTGCTGGTCATGGGGCTTGAATTCAGGGGCTCCCACTATCCCTGAGCCTCTTTGTGCTCAGAGCTGGCCTCTACCACTTGAGTCACTGGGCCTTTCTGGCTCTTTCTAAGTAGTTTATTGAAGATAAGAGTCTCACAGACTTTTCTGATTAGGCTGGCTTTAAACTCTGATCCTCAGGTCTCAGCCTCCTGAGTAGCCAGAATCATAGGCATCAGCCACCAGCAGCTGGCTTCCTTTAATGTTTTTCTCTTGTCTTATTGCTCTTGCTAGAAATTCCAGCAGTATATTCAAGAATATAGTAGAGGGAGTGGACATCCCTGTCTCATTCCTGATTTTAAGGCAATGGCTTTAGTTCTTAACCTTTAAGTACAATGCTGGCTATAGATTAACCATATACACCTTTATTACATTAGGAATATTCCATATATTCTTAGCTTCTCTAGAACTTTTATCCTCAAGGTGTGTTGGATCTTGTAAAAGGCTTTTTCTGTATCTCTCAGATGATCATTTGGTACTTGTGCTTGCTTTTCCTGATATCTTATACTTATTAACTTAAGTATGTTTAACCAGATTTGTATCCTTGATAACTACCATGGGATACCATGGGATATACCATAAACACCATGGGATGTATATTTCTTTGGGTCTGGCTTACTTCACTTAACATGATTTTTTCCAAGTCTTTCCATTTCCAGACAAATGGGGCAGTGTCATGCTTTCTGATGGAAGCATAGAATTCCATTTTCTTGATCCATTCATCTTCTGAGGGGCATTTGTTTTGGTTCCATATCTTAGCTATGGTAAATAATGCTGCAATGAACATTGTTTTCTGGTAGCTTTATTAGGGCCTTTTTTGTGGTTATTTGTGTAAATGCCCAGAAGTGGGATTGCTGGGTCATAGGAGAGCTCTATGTTTAGCCTTTTGAGGAACCTCCACACTGCTTTCTAAATTGTTTGAACAAGTTTACACTCCCACCAACATCGTAGTAGCATTCTTTTTTTTTTTACTACATCCCCTCTAGAATCTGTTTTTATTAGATTTCTTTTATATTTTTATTGTATATACTGTACAGTGGGGTTACAATTACATGAATTAAGGTAATGAGTACATTTCCTATTGAGCATTGTTACCCCCTCCTTTGTTTTTCCCTACTATCCCTTCCATCCCCACCTCCCCAACTCCTTCCTCCCTTACAAAGTTGTAAAGTTTATTTTAAACATAGTGTCTTGTACATCTCATTGTTACAATGGGTCAACCTATATACTTATTTCAGCATTTTATTTCCCTTCCTCTCCCCAAATTAGAAAAATATATATACAAGATGCAGGGTACTGCAATCAAATACAGTGAAAACAGGGATTATACCATGGGGGAAGAACATAGAAAAGAAACAAAAAAATTACATAGTACATTGTAAGTACATTAAAAACAACCACAACAAAGATAAAATCCCTTGTATCCTTTTCTTGGGGTTTATTTCCCCTAGCATCATCTTATATGGTCATCTGTACAGAGCTTTTGACCTTTTCTGCTTGTCCTAGATGCATATTAGTTATCGCAAATAAGGGAAACCATGGAACCTATATTTCTTTGGGTCTGGCTTACTTTACTTAATACAATTTTCCCCAAGTCTTTCCATTTCCTAACAAATGGGGTTGTGTCATTTTTTCTGATGGAGGCATAGAATTCCATTGTGTATATATACCACATTTTCTTGATCCATTCATCTACTGAGGGGTATCTGGGTTGGTTCCATATCATAGCTATGGTGAATAGTGCTGCTAAAATCATAATTGTCCTAGTAACTTTAGTATAACCTTATTTGTGATCATTTCAGTAAATGCCCAAAAGTGGGATTCATCACCCTGCACTAGAATCAACTCCATATGGATGAATGACCACAAAGTCAAATCAGATAAAACATTACAGGAAGGAATAGGAGAAACTCTAGGACTCCTTGGCACAGGTGGAAAATTTCTAAATAAAGACCCAGAAACACAACAAATCAAAGAAAGGTTGGACAAATGGGATTGTATGAAACTGCAGAGCTCCCGCATGGCAAAGGACATAGCAAGAAGGATCAATAAAAAGCCCACTGATTGAGAGATCTTCACTAGCCATACAACCAACAAGGGCCTTATAGCTAAAATATACTCAGAACTCAAAAAATTAATTCCTCCAACAACAAATCCTCAAAGAAACCACCACCTGATTAATAAGTGGGCTAAAGAACTAAAGAGAGCCGGGCACCGGTGGCTTACACCTGTAATCCTAGCTACTCAGGAGACTGAGATCTGAGTATCACGGTTCAAAGCCAGCCCCAGCAGAAAAGTCCATGAGACTCTGATCCAATACAAACCACTAGAAAACCAGAAGGGACGCTATAGCTCAAGAGGTAGAGTGCTCACCTTGAGCTGAAGATTCAGCACAGGGACAGTGCCCAGGCTCACTACTGATTTTTTAAAAAAAGAATTAAAGAGAGACTTCTCTGAAGAGAAAATAAGAATGGTAATATATACATGAATAAATGCTCAACTTGTCTAGCTATAAAAGAAATGCAAATCAAAAGAACATTGAGATTCCACCTCACCCCAGTTAGAATGCATTTCTTTTGTGGCCAGAGATGTTGAGCATTTCTCCATGTGTCTATTGGCTATTCTTATTTCCTTTTCAGAGAAGTCTCTCTGTAAGTCTTTAGCCTACTTATTCATGGGGTGGTTGTTTCTTTGAGGATTTGTTTTTGGGGGATTTAATTTTTTGAATTCTAAGTATATTTTAGATATGAGGCTCTTGTCTTTTGTATGGCTAGTGAAGATCTTCCAATCTATAGACTTTCTACTTATCTTGCTAGCTATGTTTTTTGCCATGCAGAAGATCTGCAGTTTAATGCATCTACAAATTCAGTATCATACACTTTAATATCCCAACATCATTCTTTAATGAAACAGAAGAAGCAATCCAAAAATTCATATGAACTAATTAAAGAACCTGATTAGCTGGGCTGGGAGGGTGGCTCAGTGGTAGAGCGCTTGCCTTCCATGCCTGAGGCCCTGGGTTCGCTTTCTCAGCACCACATAAGCAAAAAGAAAAAAGCCAGAAGTGGCGCTGTGGCTCAAGTGGTAGAGCGCTAGCCTTGAGCTGAAAAGCTGAGGGACAGCGCCCAGGCCCAGAGTTCAGGCCCCACAACCGGACCCCCCCCCAAAAAAAAAAGAACCTGATCAGCAAAAAAGAATCCTTAGCAGAAAGAACAGCACTGGAAGAATATCAATACCAAACTTCAAACTCTATTATAAAGCTATAATAATAAAAACAGTTTGGTACTGGCACAAGAACTGAAGACCCAGAATTGAACCTGCAGAACCTGCAGAACTATGGCTACCTAATCTTCAATAAGGGACCCAAAAATAGGATGGAAGAAAGACAGCCTCTTCAACAAAAGGTGCTGGCAAAATTGGTTAAACACCAATTTAGAAAACTAAAATCAGATCCCTATATATCACTCTGTACCAGAACCAATTCCAATGGATCAAAGATCTCTTATTTTCTTACTTCAGTTTGCTAGAGGCTCTATCAATTTTGATATTTTTTTTCAAAGAACCAGTTGTTGTTGATTCCCAGTACAGTTTTTTAATCTCTGAATTCACTTATTCTGCCATAATTTTTAATTTTTTTCTCTCCATCTATTGATTTTGGGTTTGTGTAACTACTTATGACTATGAACTTTCCTCTGAGTACTGTCTTTGCTGTGCCCCAAAGAAGTTGGTATTTTGTGTCTTCATTTACATTGAATCCCAAAAACAAGTAAATTTCCCCTTATCTTTCTGATGACCCATGATTATTTATCAATGAATATTTCAGTTGTCATGAGTTTTCTGGGCTGATTTTTGCTGTTGAGCTCTAATTTTATTGCATTGTGGTCTGACAGGATACAGGGAGTGACTTCAATGTTTTTCAACTTTGCAGAGGTTTGCTTTGTGACCTAGGATATGGTCTGTTTTCGAGAATGTCTGGTGTGCTGCTGACAACAATGTATATTGTGATGCTGCTATGTAAGACATTCTGTTGATGTCTGTTAGGTCTAGGTGGTCAGTGTAGCTATTTAGCTGAGGTTTCTCTACCGAGTTTTTGCCTGGATGATCTATAGAGAGGTGATAAGAGTGTGTTGAAGTCACCAACAATCAATGTGTTTGGGTCTGTTGTGATTTGAGGTCATTTAACGTTTGTGATGAAATTAGGAGCATCTATATTTGGTGCATACGTGTTTAAGATCATGATGTGCCTCTGTTGGAGACTTCCCTTTATTATTATGAAAGGTCCTTCTCTGGCTCTGCTAATTTTAATTTGAAATCTATTTTATGTGATATTATTATTGCTCCTCTGGATTGTTTATGAGGACCATTTGCTTGAAAGACCTTATTCCGGCCTTTCACCTTGAGTAGACTCTTGTTTTGGGAATGAAATGAGTCTTTTGTAAGCAGCAGATGAATGGGATTTCCTTTTGGATCCAAACATCCACTCTGTGTCTTTAATTCGTGCATTAAATCCATTGATATTGAAAGGACAAAGAGATAATTGCTGACTCCGATCATATTACCCAGCCCTTCTGATCTTATTTTATTTACCAAGACCATCACTAAAGGGTCTTGAGCAAGAAGTTAAAGACAGTACACAGGCCCAGAGTTCATGGCCCAGTACCAGCTTTAAAAAGCAAGGAACAAGATTAGTGATGTTGGGGTTGGGAAGGTGGTTCAGTGGTAGAATGCTTGTCTTGCAGGCATGAGGCCCTGGCTTCGATTCCTCAGCAGCACATAAGCAGAAAAAGCCAGACGTGGCGTGATGTCACAAGTGGTAGAGTGCTAGCCTTGAGCTAAAGAGCTGAGGCACAGCGCCCAGGCCCAGAGTTCAGGTCTACAACCAGAAAAAAAAAAAAAAAAAAAAAAAGATGAGTGGTGTTTCTTTTTTGGGTTTCTAGTATTATGCCAGTGAATTGTATAATCTGGAATGGTGAACTTAATGATTTATCTCAAGAAGTATCTTAAATGCTGTTAACTAATTTTTCATTGGTGGCCATTCCCCACTTTCTCCCCTTTCCCTAACCAATTCTGTTCCTATCCTTCCCTAGTACCACCATCCCCTCATCCTATGTCTGGGTCAACAGGAAGTTAAGAAAGTGACTCGTTGCATGTGTGTAAATGCCCAGCCTGGGAATGAATCCTTGAAGTTCATTTTTCTCATGCTCTTCAGTTAATGTCAATGGTTAGAAAAGGCAACATACAGCAGGATTTGTGGAGGAAGATGCAGAACTTCATTTACTATTTAGTCCCCTTTAGATATTTGACCTTCAAACCAATATCCTCTGGATGTTTTGCTCTGAAAGTCAGGTTGGGCAGCTAGGAGCATGAGCTTCCCATGGAGGCCTTGAACCTTGGCATATAATGTGGTCTAGCTCATTAATCAAGAGATACAGTGATGTGGCTTAAAACTTACAAAGCTCTCAAGGATTTATTTTCCTTTTAGCACAGTTTCATACTTAAGAAAGGCTGCTTCCATAATACTGGTATATAATTCAAGACTAATGACACACACTAAATACATGCAAGCCAGACTAGTCTCTCTTTTCTTTGTGTTCCTATATAGATTCAAGGGCATGCACAGCTATCTCCGTATGGGGTAGAAGATTGGAAGGAAAGTGCTATTAGACAACTATTTGTTATTGTAATAAACAACTGAGACAATCATCTTCTCAAAGGAAAGGTTTAGTTTGGCTGACAATGCTGGGGATTTCAGCCCATGTTCAGTTGGCCCCTTTGCTTTTGGAGCCTATGCAAGGGAGTATATCCCAGTAAAGAATGTGTGATGAGCAATTGCATACCTCCTGGCCTGCACAAAGGAGAGAATGTGAGAGAAAGAAGAGCATTTCATTATTCCTAACAAAGGCAAGCAAAGAATGACCAGAAAAAGCCCCACTAGGCTCCACCTCCTGAGGGTGTCCCAATCACACCATGGTGGGAAATAAGCCTTTGACATAGGGGCTTTTGAGGACATTCAAGATCCTAATAGCATATGTGGTAAGATTTTCTATTTTAGCCATGTAATTTACATCTTCAAACACTGAAATTCAAAATCCAGTTCTATTTGGCAAATGCAATTTATCTTGTCCTAGTCTTCAGTTTGTGTAACTTTTTTCTTTCATTTTACTTTTCAAAATTGACCTACAGAAAACCTTTTTGGGGAATGAACAGTCAGAAAATTGTTCATGTGGCAAGAACACGTTAAGTCTCCACAATGTGGGTCAGAATGAGAAGCATGTGTAGGACCAAAAGTGTGTCATTCTAGTTGAAAGTAACTGTTTTGTATTAATACCCAAGTATCAGTCATATTCTGGAGCAAGTAATCTATTGTCAAATTCAACATCCTAGTCTGTTGGTTTTGTCTAATTAGTTTATTGAGAAATGATGCAGGAAAAGGGTGCCTTTGAACAATCATGATGTTTAAAGCTTAAGATGACTTTATTCCTGCCAAGTTAAATCTATACAGCTGAACTGTAGCCATATATCAAAACACAAACTACATCTTTATTAATGAGGACTTACTCAATTCCATTACAATAAATTGTTGTTTGTTTTTAAAATTTTGAGAAGAGAATTTTTCAGTAATTATCTATCTAAATGAATCATCAATATATCTTTATATGGTCCTATTAATGTCATTATCTATCTTTATATGTAAGCTGGAAAATATCTGGTACTGAATTGGTACCCTCAATCCTAGCAGCTCTTACATTGCATAGCCGTGGTATCAAGAAACTTCCATATCTTTTTTGTCTCTAAACAAAACACTGCAATTTCCCCAAAGCAGTGTATTGGCTGAATTCTCACGCTCTTGCTGGGCCTGCCTTTTCATGGCTTCATGCTCTGATCTTGGTTCTTTGGTGATGGGATTTGATACTACTGGCCCAGGAATATTAGGTTTCCTTCATAGAATTGTTTTGCAGCTGAAATCTTGGAATTGATGCTGGGTTTGAGGCTTAGGCAGTGACTAGAGCTTAGTCCCAGCAGTTGAAACAGGCTTGTGCTGGAGAGAAGTAGAAGATAACGTAAGGTTCAGGCCTAGCAACGGGAGGCTAGACACACTGGGCTGGGAAGGGCTGGTCTTGGTTATATTGCCTACAATTGGCTGAGATGCTTTTGTAGAACTCACAAAATATGTCTTGGCAGTAGCTGGTTGAGATAGGCTGACTATAGTAGGCTGAGCTGCATTAGAATGATGTCGGGCAGGGCAAGCAATGGTGAGCCTCTGGTTGGCCAGAGACTGTGACCTTTGAGAAATAACTACGGTGGATTGTTGCTCTCAGCATTTATGCTTTCAGGGCTTAGAGCTCTCTGGAATTTTAGGGATGCGAAATGTTTGGCTAGGAGATTGCGATCTTAGGGAAGTGTCCATCTTGAGTAAAGTTGCCATCACTAGAAAGAAATAAAGGAAAAAATCAGTCCAGGATAATTGAGATGCTCCACCTCCTCATGTTCAAATTAAACAGCCATCTGCAAACACTGGGCAAGGAGTTTCTGTAATTCTTAGGATCATGGCCCGAACCCCATAGTTTCAAATGGGTTTAGGATCTTGGAGAAAACCTACTATCATCAGTTGGGTAATGAGTACACTAGTTGTTACTAGTGATCATCTGATGCCATTGTTTATGTCTTTGCATTTCAAGCAATCGTTTTAGTAAAATAAAAATGAAAGTGACTTGAAAAATTAAAAAGATTTTAGACTTAGAATATGACTCAATGGTTGAACGCTCTTTACTATTCTCCAGGCTCTGGATTTAAACCCAAGAACCCCATAGAAAATTAAAGAAGGAAAAAAGTTTCTTAGAGTCTATCATTTTCATAGAGCATACTCAATTATTTCCACTGTCCAGTGAGGATAACATCTCTTGTGTCTCACTATGCACTTAAAATAGTATTTATGTTTTTAGTTCTTGCTGTGTGTATTTCTGTGTGTGTGTGTGTGTGTGTGTGTGTGTGTGTGATTGTTTGTGTGTGTGTAAGTAAATTTGCCTATGAACCTAGTGATAAGGCTTGACCTCAGAGCCTTGTGCTCTTGCTTCTTGTTGTTTTTATTCCTTAATTGCTGGCTCTCTACACTTGAGCCATGCCTCTACCTTTAGGTCTTGGTTACCTGGCACAAGAGTCACAATGATATATTTGCCCAGATTGGCTTCAAACATCAACCCTCAGATCTCAGCCTCCTGAAAAGTTAGGATCACACGTATTAGCACTAGCCTCCAGCTCAAGAGAAGAGTGCTTCTTCAACAAGTAGACAAAAATGGCATGTCCCAAGCATCTTTGTTTGTGATGGAATCTCTAAACAGAAAACCAGGGGAAATTTAACTGTCTCTATTCCACAAAAGTTTTGAAGTACTTCCCAAAGAATCGAAAGCATGTCTTCCTTTGAAAGGCTTAAATCAAAAGTCAACAACAACAACAATGAAAATCACCAGGAAACTAGTACAGAAAAGGGATGAGGTGCAGTTAAGGGGAGGTAGTTAGACAAATGAAGAAAAGAAATGAGGGGGACATGGTAAAAATTTCAGTACATAGCATATAAAATTAACAAAAGTAAGGGAGGTGAGGGTTGGGAAGTAGTGGTGAGAATGTTCAAAGGGGTTACATTGACCAAGACTTACGGTATTCATAAAATGCTTTGTTGAATGGCAACTCCTTTGCATACAACTAATTAAATGCAACAACAACAACAGTAATCACATCCTCACTTAAGATGCTTCTGGTGATGTTCTATGGGTAGCACAGGTCAAATGGCTATGTTATTATTCCATTTCTTCTCATTTAATTAATTAACTAATTAATGGCAGTATTGCAGTTTGAATCCAGAACCTTGTGCTTACCACACCAGCACTCTACCACTTGTGGTGTTCCATTAAAAAAACAGGTATAAGAGGCAACTGAAGTGCAAATGTGACTCTTGCCAGTAAAGTCAGTAAACTCTGACAGTAAATGCTGTGCTAGAATGTGGGTTGAGCTAAGCACTACCGTAAGTTGCTGGAAAGAGGTACCTGAGATGAATAGCAGCCGCCATGCTGAAGTGATGGCTGGAGCCACGACTGTAGAGAAATTGTGGGCATTACCTGTTAAAGCAGTGGCATCATGTAAAACAGGTGGAGAAAGCTGCAGAGAATTTGCAGTCCCAAGTAAAGATGGAGTGTGGTTCTTGTCTACAAGAGGCAAGAGGGTGGTAGGAAAATGGATGAGATTGACAAACTCTCACTATGTTAGAAGAACAGCACATTTAAAGTTGGCTGTGAGCAGGAATCTCTTCTATTACTAATAACCAGAACCATACTAACCATCAGTTTAGAAGGGTTATAAGTGCTGGAGCCACTTGGTATTCTTCTGATGAACTTTTTCAAGCTGGGCAACTGAAGACACTGATTCATCTGGTTTCTATGTTGTTGCCTTGGCTGGAAGCAGGCTGCTCCTTTCCTGCCCTATCTTCCCCTGAGCCTGCACTTGTACAAACTCATAACTACGTTCTAGCATGGAAATATTTTAGAACTCAGATATCTTTAGAGAACTTGTCACATCACCATTTTGTGAGTGAGGAAACTGAGGGTCTCCTGTCTTCTTGATTGGTTCAAGTACTTGTATCACCTCAGTATCAGCACCAAGTTACTGGGCCTGACTCCCATTCTAGAACTCTATGCTCTGAGAAAACACCAGAACTGGGAGAATTTGGATTTAACATAGAGGACACTTGATGCTCAAGGGAAAACATGTTGCTGTTTTCATTGTTGCTATATTATTATGTCACTTTGTGTAAGTCACATGCCATTTCATAAGTTCACTTAAAATACAGACAAGATGCTTAAGATACCCTTTTCAGGATTAACTTTGGATCCAAAATCCCAATGCTTTCCTGAGAGATAGCTTCTTTCCTTTTTATTTTTTGTTAGTCATGTGTCTATGACTGTGGGCCTGGGCGCTGTTCCTGAGCTCTTCAGCTTGAGGCGAGCTCTCTCCCATGTGAGCATCAAGACCACTTTGGATTTCTGGTGACTAATTGGAGATAAGACTCTCATGGACTTTCCTGCTCAGGCTGGCTTTGAACTCTAATCCTCAGATTCAGCCTGCTGAGTAGCTAGGATTAGAAGCATGAGCCACCAGTGTCTGGCTGAGAGATTCTTAAATGCTTTTTGGAAGAAAAATGTTAGCTTTCTGAGCTTCTAATTACTCATCACTGACATACTAAGTGTTATAAAAGTAATAATGATAATAATAAGAGTGATAACAAAGTGGCATACTGTACATGACTGAAATCAAATAAGGTATAATGTTATAAAAAAGGTAGACAAAATATAAAAATATAATTTATAGAAGTAAAACTATAAAGATAAAAATGAAAATTTGGACATGTCAAGATTTTAAATATGGTATATTTACTAATAAATCAAATGATGTTATTAGATATGTAAGATAAAAATCAACAATATCTACTTCATTGAAGCCCAAACCAGCACTCAAAGTGAGCTTAAAGAAAACAGTCTTCGGAACGCACTTATAACAAAGATCAGTTGCTGTAGAAAGGGATATTTTTTTAACTTCTTCTGGTCTGACATCAGACCTGAAATCACAATGACTACCTGGTGTTAGTTTCTCAAGAAGTCTTTGTGGAAGGAAAATTGTAAACTCCCCGAAGTTCTGGTTATTGTTATAATAATAATAATAACCATAATAATAAAAATAATGAGTCATCCAAATGTCACGTTATAAATTATACATGAGAAGATATAGCAAATTCTACCATATTAAACAAATACAAAACCTATCAGATAGCCAACATCAGTGCTTCCTGCCTGTATTCCTAGCTACTCAGAAGGTTGAGATCTGAGGATCACAATTCAAAGCCAACATGGGCAGAAAAGTCCCTGTGAGACTCTTGCCACCAAACCACTCAAAAGGACTGTGGCTTAGTGGTAGAGTGCTTGCCTAGCATGCATGAAACCGTGGCTTTGATTCCTCAGTACCACATACACAGAAAAGGCTAGAAGTGATACTGTGGCTCAAGTGGTAGAGTGCTGGCCTTGAGCAAAAAAAAGCTCAGGAACAGTGCCCAGGCCCTGAGTTCAAGCCCCAGGACTGACAAAACAAAAACAAAACAATCAAAACACTTAAAAACCAGTAGCACTGTGGCTCAAAGTAGTAGAGCACTAGCCTTGAGCAAAAGAGCTCAGGGATAGCACACCGGCCTTGAATTAAGTTCCTATGACTGGAAAAAAAAAACCCAAAGCTATCATATAGAACTAAAAATGTGAGGATATTAATTATAATTTGCAGGTTGCAGGGAACACTTTGTACAAGGCACTTCTCTCTTAGTTTCTTCTCTTTGAACCCTCTTTCTTAGGCTGGCTTGGACCAGGCTAGCTTGGACTTGCATATCTCTTCTGGTCTTCAAGTTTTCTCCTCTTCGTTGAAGGAAGTTTTTTCTTGGAGAAACCTAGGTTTTGTGTTCTTATACTCATGGATGTTTCTTCCTATCAGCTTTCAGAATCAGAGGTCTTTTCAGTGCCTTGATGCCTTGAAAATGCCCTCTACACCTTAGGAGCAAACACCAAAGAGGTAGAAGACCCAAGTAACTGCAAACTTTCCCTCTTCTTGACTTTGGACTCAATTCTTTTGCCCATACTCTGCTCCCCCTAGACTTTTGTGCCATGCAGACACCTATTCTCTGGTTCATCCATATGTCATATGCATTGATGGTATTTGCTCCCTTCTACTATAAGTGAAACTAGTCCAAAGTTGTAGCTTCCTTACCCTGAGAAATGGCTATTGTGGAATTGCGTTCTCTGTCTGCTATGCCTAGCTGCAAGGTCAGGAAAAAAATGGTGAGCAAAATAAAGAGAATGCACACTAGTGGAGCACAGGCAAGTGGGGGAATCAGAGAACGAAATTCATGTGGATGTTTTCATTAGTGATTTTTTTTCTGAAAGAAGTCAACACAATCTAGCATTATTTCGTAATAACATTCTAGTGATTCAGTATATTTAGTAGAGACACTTCTCTGAATTCTGTACACTGAAGCAAAAATTTATTTAAAATATATATTTAAGATTCTTTATTCTCTTTCATATCATACCTCACATTTGTGTGTTTCTTTACTCTGTTTTAGACTATAGATTGCTTTCAAAGTTTCTGTTGACTCATTCTTCATTGTCATATTTTTTTGGAATCTAACACTATTAAACGCTATTGGACACTATTAAATGCTTTCTTCCCCCATGCCTTTAGTAGGGTTTGAACTCAGGGCTTGGGACCTGTTCCTTAGCTTTTTCACTGAAAGCTACTGCTCTACCATTAGAACCACAACTCCATTTTCTGCTATGTTTTGGTGGTTAATAGGAAGGAGGATTCTCATGGACTTTCCTGTCCAATGGATTCTAACTACAATACTCAGATATCAGCCTGCCAATTATAGTAATGAGCCACTGGCACCAGGCAAACTCTTTTTTGGGAAGCTAGGTTAGGTACTGGGGCTTGACCTCAGATCCTTGAAGTATTGCTCAGCTATTTCCCACTGAAGGCTGTCTCCACATTAGCCTGTCTGCTTCCACTTTAGCTCCATTGCTTTTGAGTCTTTGACAAGGGAGACACATGGTAAGGGATGTGTGGTAGAGTAAGCTGCTTACCTCATGGGCTTCACAAGGGTAAGGGAGAGAAAAGAGGGAGGAGAGAAGGAAAGAGACCGAGAAAGGGGGAGAGGGAGAGAAAGACAGGAAGAGAGAGAGGGAGGGAGGTAGAGATAGAGGGGGAAAGAGAGGGAGACATAAAGTGAGGGAGAGAGAGGAACAAAGAGTCTCGATTCTGTCGTAACAAGGGCAGGCAATCAATAACTAGAAGACCTCCCATTAGTCTTCACCTCCTAAAGATTCCCAAACTCCCAACTCCGGCATGCTAGGAATTAAGCCTTTGACATATGGACCTTTGGGGTTATTATAAACCCGTTTATATACTGTGGTAACATTATTTTTTATAGCCACACAACTATCATATATTCAAATGTTGAGTTTCACCATACAATTCTTCTTAGGTAAATGCAGTTTATCTTAATCTGCTCTGCAGCCTTTGTTTGTGCATTTGTTTGTATCAGTTATGGGGCTTGAAATCAGGGCCTGGGCTTTGTTCATGAGCTTTTTTTGTTCAAGGCTAGGCCTCTAGTGAAACCACAACTCTACTCAGTGATTAATTGGAGGTAAGAGTCCCATGGGCTTTCACACCCAAGGTGGTTTCCAACTGCAGTTCTCTGATCTCAACCTCATGACTTACAGGAAGTATAAACAGAAATCTTTTCAGTTGGTTGGCTGAAAAGATTATAATATCATTTAATGTGAGGTGTGAATGTATCCCATTATAACCTGTAAAATATGTCATCTTAGGGAAATCTTTTCATTTTCATATTGACCTTGTATAATCAGAGAAGTTTTTCAGAATTGTAAATGTTTGTTGATTTACTTGGATTGGAATATGGCTGCCTTGAGAATGTCAAAGGTAGTGGTCAGTCTTCTTGTGCCTTTATATATTCATTTGTCTACTTCTTTTAAACTCTTTTTTTCTTTTTATTTTAAAATTTTTATTGTAAAGGTGATATACAGAGGGATTAGAGTTAAGTAAGTCAGATAATGAGTACATTTCTTTTTTAACAGTGTCACCCTCTATCTCATTCTCTCCTAATTTGTTGCCTTCCAAGTTCCCCCCACAAGTTGTACAGTTCATTTCCAACATAGTGTCTACTGTGTTTGACTGCTGAATTGGTTCACCCTTTGTCTTATGATTTCTGTGTTTCCCCTTCTCCGCCCCAAATCAGTGAAATTTATATACAAGACAAAGGGTACAGAAATATTAAAAAAATTGACAGAAGAGAATAAACCAAAGAGAAAAGAAAAGAAAAAAGAACTGCAAACAGTACAATAAACTTCTTACTTCCATTTCTTGGAGTTCGATAACCATAATTTTATAAGATCATATGCACATAGCTATTGAGTCATTGTGATCCTCTCCTAAGAATATACTCCTTTGTTCTCAGTGTGTGATTGTTTGGATTGCTGTTTAATCAATCGTGTCCATTTGGTTTACTCATTTGGTTTACTTATAGATTTATAAGCACATTCCAATTATTACAAATTAGGGAAAACATACAGTCTGTTTCTTTGAGTCTGGCTTATTTCACTTAGTATACTTTTTTGCAACTCTTTCCTTATGAATATGGCAATATCATTCTTTCTAATGGAAGCACAGGATTCTATTGTGTATATTTACTACATTCATCCACTGAGGGACATCGGGGTGATTCCCTATCTTGGCTGTGGTAGACGATACTACACATCACCTGCAGGGTGATATATAAGGCTCTAACTTACTTTTCTGCATGTGTATAGCCAATTCTGCCAGCACATTTGTTGTTCTTTCATGCTGTATTTTTGATTCTCTGGTCAAATATTAGGTGGCTATATGTCTGTGGGTTCATTTCTGGGTGTTCTATTCTATTCCATTGATTCTCAGGCCTATTCCTGTGCCTGTACCAAGCTGCTTTTATTACTATGGCTTTTAAAGGGAGTTTGAAGCTTGTTATTGATATTTCTCAGCACTGTTTTTCCTGCTATGTATTGTTTTTGCTATTAGGGGTCTTCTATTATTCCATATAAATTTTTAGAATGCTTCTTCTATATCATTGAAGAATGTTGTTGGAATTCTGATGGGTATTGCGTATCTACATATATTTGTAGATAGATTTTGGGCAGTATTACCCTTTTCAGTATGTTAATCCTTCCAATCCATGAGCATGGAAGGTTTTTCCACTTCCTTAAGTTCACTTTAATTTCTTTTTTCAGGCTTTAAAGTTTTCATCATAGAGATCCTTTACATCTTTGGTTAATTCCTAGGTTGTTTGGGGTTTTTTTTGAGGGTATTATAATGATTTCAGCCTTGCTCTTCTAAATGTTCACACAGAGATAATCTATAATTTTTGTCAGTTAATTTTAGACCCTGCTACTTTGTCATTCACATCCTTTATTGTATTTTGGAATGTTCCATGGATTCCTACTTTCTCCAAAACTTTCATCATAAAGGGATGTTGGATCTTGCCAAATGCTCTTTCTGCATCTCGATAGAATCATGTGGTTCTTATCCTTGCTCTGTTGATGTGATGAATTATATTCATTGATTTGTGTACATTGATCCAGTTTGGCATCCCTGAAATAAATCATATTTGTTCATAGTGTGATTTTTTTTTTATGAGTTGTTGAAGTAGTTTCTGGTTTTTTTATTTGTTGTTGGATTTGTTGGGCCAGAATTTTATTGATAAGTTTGCATCAATGTTCATCACAAAGATAAACTCTAGTTCTCTTTCTTGGATGGGTCCCTATATGGTTTTGGGATGAGGGTTACAATGTGTTTGGTGGTGATATTTCCCTTTCAATTTCATTGAAGAGTTTGAAGAGTATTGGAGTGAGTTCTCCTTTGAAGGCCTGATAGAATTTGACTGTGAATCCATCTGTTCCTAGGCTTTTATTTTTGGTTGGGAGGCCATTTCTATTTCATTACTTTTATGAGCCTATTTAGTTGGTTTCAATCTTCTTAGTTTAGTTTTGTTGTATCAATATTTGCTAGGAATTTTTCTATTTCTTCCCGATTCTCCTCTTTGTTAGCATAAAGGTTTACAAAGTTTTACCCTGTAAAGTTCATGATCTTGTTTGTCTCTGTCATAGTGTACCTATTCTCATTTTAATGTTTGGGGGGAGGATGTGGTTTCTTTTTTTGGGCAGATCTGTAAGGATTTGTCAATTTTATTAATTTTTATAAAGAACCAACTCTTTGTGACATTGATTTTTTTCTATGGTTTTTTTTGGTCTCTACTTCATTTTTTTATTAGTAATTTTTTTTATTGTGAAAATACCATACAGAGGGGTTACAATTACAAGAGCAAGGTAATGAGTACATTTCTTATCAAGCATTGTTGCCTCCTCCTTTGTTTCCCCTTACCATCCCTGTCCTCCCAGCTCCACACAGCCTGCCCCCACCAAAGCTGTAAAGTTTGTTTTTCAACATATCTTATACATCTCATTGTTGCAATGGGTCCACCTGTATCCCTATTTAATCTATTTGTTTTTTCCTTTCCCCTCCCCAAATTATACCAACATCAAATACAGTGAAAACTTTGTTTCTAACATATTTATAAGATGATTTCTTTGTTGCTTTGTATGTCCCTCCCCCACTGTATAATCCCTATTTTCTACTTCATTTCTTTCCAATTTAATTTCTTTTGTTCTGTATCCTGGTTTGGGGTTTGGTTTGTTCAACTTTCTCAAGGTGCTTAACATACCTCATTATCTTGCTAATTTGAGATTTCTCCAACTTGTTGATGTAGGCATTCAGGGCTATTAGTTTTCCTCTGAGTACTGCCTTTCCTGTGTCCCAGAGGAGTTGGTATTTTGTGTGTTCATTTTTGTTAAATTCCATAAATGTTTGAGATTCCATTCTGATCTCTTGAGTGATCCACTAGTCATTCCAAAATGTGTTGTTCAGGTTCCATGGATTAGAGAATTTCCATGATTACTTTTGGTGTTGAGCTTTAATTTTATTCAATTATTACATTGTGACAGAATGCAGGAAATAATTTCAGTTTTTCTGATTTTGCACAGATTTTCTTTGTGGCCTAAAACTGGAATATTTTCCATGTACTGCTGAAAAAGATATATTCTGACGCGGCTGGATTGAATATACTGTAGGTATCTTTAAAGTAATAGGTCAAGGTTATTTAGTTCTGAGGTTTCTGAGTTTTTGCCAGGTTGTTCTATCCAGAGGCAACAGTGATGTGTTAAATTCATCAACAATCAATGTGTTTGGATCTATGTGTGTTTTTAAAGTAAGTAGTATTTGTTGATGAAGTTGGATGCTCCAGCATGTGATGTATAGATATTTAGAATTGCTTTATCCTCCTATAGGAGAAATACTTTTATTTTTATATAGTATCCTTCTTTTTCTCTTCTCACTAATTTTAATTTGAAGTCTATTTTATCTGATATTAGTCTTGGTACTCCAGCATGTTTATGGGTCTGTTTTCTTGATAGGTTTTATTCCTGCCTTTCACTTTCAGAATATGTTTGATTCTTTGGTCAAGATGTGTCTTTTTGGAGACAGCAAGTAGATGGATCTTCCTTTTTTTATCCAACTAGTCAACCTATGTGACTTAATTGGAGAGTTAAAGCCCATTAATATTAAGAATTAGGACTGAGAAGTGTTTGGTAGTTCCTGCCATGTTGTCCACCTTCTTATGGGCTGTGACTCATTATTTCTTACTAAATGTATCTGGATCTTCTAAAGGGCCATTTCTCTGCCAGTATCATGTTCTTCTTGGTTTTCTATATGTAGTACTTCTTTAACTATCTCTGTAATGCTGATTTGGTGAAGATGAATTCTTTCAGTTTTCCTTGTGCAGGTTTTTATTTGTCCCTTGGTTATGAAAGAGACCTTTCTTGGTAGTTGTTTTCCTTTAAGGTATAGCATACATCATGCTAGGTTCTCCTTGCTTTCATGTTCTCTGCTAAGAAATCTGTAGTTATTCTGATTGGTTTTCCTTATAGGTAATTCTCTTTTTTTCCCTGACAGTTTTAAGGATCCTTTCTTAGGTCTCTAGTGATCCTGTGGATTACAATGTGGCAGTGGGATGTTCTGGTCTGGTCTGGTCTGGTTTGGGGTTCTAAAGGATTCTTGTATCATTATGAATGTTTGGGAAGTTCTCAGCTAGGATTCTGTTAAATATAGTTCCTATTTCTTTTGTTTGTTTTTTGTCGGTTGTGGGTTTTGAACTCTATCTTGGGTGCTATCCCTCAGCACTTCAGCTCAAGGTGAGCACTCTACCACTTGAGGCACAGCTCCACTTCCAGTTTTCTACTGGTTTATTGGAGGTATGAGTCTCACAGATTTTCCTTCCTGGGCTGGTTTTGAACCATGATCCTCAGATCTTAGCTTCCTGAGTAGCTATGATTACAGGTGTGAGCCCACAGCACCCAACAGTCCCTATTTCTTTAGCTTCATTCTCTTGAACTTCCTCAATTATACTCAAATTATACCTTCCTAATTATACTCAAATTAGGTCTTCTGATTTAGCCTGAAGTTCCTGTCAGGGCATTTCCTGTTTGTTGGATTTGTTTTGAGTAATTATCTCTTCTTTCTCTCTAATGCCTAATCTCTGATTCCAGAGATTCTGTCTTCTATATTGTCTAATCTGCTGTCAAAACTTTCTACTTTGTTTTTATTTCCCTGCCTCGTAATTGATCATTTCTGATGGCTTTAATCTTTTATGGAAACTTTGTTTTAGGTCTTCTATGGACTTCTTCCTTGATTTGAACTTCCTTGATTTGAACTTAGCTGAGTGGATGTTTTTTCATTGGAACCTCTTTCCTTCCTTTGGAATTGATTTAGCTTTGTTTGTGGATTCCATTAATTCCTCTAGTAATCTTTGGTTGGTCTCATCGCACTCACATATAGTCTTTCTATCTTTCCAGTCAACATATTTATCAGCACTGTTTTTTTGTAGCTTTTTTTTTTTAGGGCTGAGGACCGAACCCAGGGCCTTGCACGCCCCAGGCAGGTGCCCTTCCGCTGGGCTAAACTCCCAGGCCCCTCAGCACTGTTTTTTAAAAGCATTTTTTAGAACTAGCTTCTAGATCTTTCATTCACTGAATTATTTTGAATGGGAGTTGAGGTTCCTTGACTTGCCATTTTTCTTGTGTTTCTAGGGTTATGCCCATTTGGAAACAAAAGCAAATCCAAAACCATAACAGAACACAATTTGGAGTAAAAAAAAACAAAACAAAAAAAACAAAAAACCCAAAGCTCTATAATTGCACAGACTTTAAATTAGAGGCTTAAATACATAGGTGTTCTTCTACCTAAATATTCCTTTGTTTTTCTTTGAGGAGGGGTATTGTGGTTCAGGAAAGGAGATTGTATATAGTTGCAGCTAGGGAGCAAATTTATTATTTGAGAGAAATCAATTCAAACCAAAAAGATAACAGGATGAGTCAAATAAAGTCCAAATGAAAACAAATACAGCCTAAGTCACAAACAATTAGGGATCAACAGACTAAAGAAAAGGAAGGAGAGAAGAACTAGAAATAAAGAAAAACAAGTTAAAGTGAAATTAAAAAATAGATATATAATGAAAAATAAAGATAGGAACAACTAAGAATGGAAGAATAAAGAAAAAAGAAGAACAGAAGAAGTAAAACTGAGATCTAAAATAAAATTTTAATGATATATTTTAAAAAATTTAAAAATTAAAAATAGAAAATTGAGCAATCAAAAATACATTCAGAATTAAGTACGCACACAACTAATCACCATAGACTATATATCTAAGACTAAATAGAACAGCAAAGAGAAAAAAAAGTAAGAACAATAAAAAAAAATGGTTCCCCAATTTGTTTGGGGACCCTTGTGTTTCCCAATGTCCACTTAATGGAGTCTCTTAATGGAGCCTTTCTTTCCATGCTATGATCAGCTTTCTTTGTGCCCAAGGTCTGGGCAGCACCCCAGGGTGGGGGGTGAGGTTCTTCATTTCACAGGTAGGAGACATCTTTGGGATTTGTCGGTTGAGATTCATACTGCTTATGTGTACGAGGTTGGGGCATGGTTGGATTCAGTGCCCTTCTTGGTATGGAGATATGGCTGTTACCTAGACTTTCCCACTTATAAGTCAAAGTGAACGGATGAATTCTCTAATCTGTTTGTTTGGATGGCCAGAATACCAAAAAAGTTCTGCCTTACAAATTTGGAGCCTTGCAGTCTCCTCACAGCATACAGAAGGAGAGGGATTTGCTTTGTGAACTTAAAATAGATAAGAGTGGCTGTTCTCAGCTGCATAGAATCTTTGCAGCTTGCTTGGATGTGGGTGTGTCTATGGTATATTTGGAATTAGTAGCCTTCCTTGGAGGTGGGGTATTAGCTCCTGTAGAGAGGTGCTAGCTTCCTCACTAGTTAGCCCAGGCTAAAATCACCCTCAACTTAAACAACCTGTCCAGCTTGGTGTTTTTGTTTGTTTTGTTTTGTTTTTAGGCCAGTGAGATTTTAGAGGCTTTCCGGTGTGTATTTTGTTTTTTGTTTTTTGGGGTTTTTTTGTCTTTCATTGGTCTTGAAGTCTGAGCCTGGGTACTGTTCCTGATCTTTTTAGCTCAAACTAGCACTTTACCCCTTGAGCCACAGCCCCACTTCTGGTTTTCTGGTGATTATTTGGCATTAAGCATTGCACGGACTTTCCTGCTCAGCTGGCTTTGAACAGCAATCCTCATATCTCAGCTTCCTAAGTAGCTAGGATTACAGGTAGGAGCCACTGCTGTCAGGCTGAAGCTTTCAGTTTGGTAATTCCATGGTGCTCAGCTGGCCTGAAGCCAGGCTGCAATATGTCTGGAATGCTAAGCTTGTCCTTGCTCACTTCTGAGGGGCAAGGCTGCCTCCCCCAGGGTGGGCCTTTTGTTTTCACCAAAAAGGAGTTGTGCAAGGGAATCACAGTCCTTTGCCCTTTTCAAAAATGCAACCATTTCTTTAGCAAGTGGTTCAGGCCAGGTGGTCCACTGGCAGGATAGTTGCCAATTTCAGAAATGGCATTATTTGGGGCTAGGAGTAGCCGTTCCCTTCCAGATGCTGTTCTCTGGGAAGAGGCAGGTCTTGGGAGGGGTACTCATACTTTCCCTTGGTGTTTCAGCCTGTCCAGCATGTGATGAGTTTTCCCTGTATCCCAGTATGGCCAAGTGAACTAGGGCTCCCTTTCCAGGTCTTTAAGTTCCTGCTGGAGCTACGTGGGAGCCTTGAGGGCTCAGCCACCACCACTACTACTGCCGTGACTGCTGTGGCTGCTGGAACCACTGCCACAACCACCACTGGTGGGTGCTTCAGTCTGTCTGCTTAACCAGGAAGTTTATAATTTGTTTCATTGGTATGTATCTCTTAATCATTATATATTATTGGTATGACTGTCTAGATCTGAAATGCTGGATGGGAGCCTAAAAGTCTGCTTCTTCAGAGAGCTTAATTAGTTCTCCCTTATGTATCCACTATTTTCTCCAAATTTCAACTGACTTTTTAAAAATCAATTTATTCAGTTGTAAAATCTTTGTAAAGATGACTACTAGGAAAAATAATGTACATCCATAAGTGTAAAAGTAGGGAGTTGCTGGTGGGCCATGTTTGTCTGTCATCTTAAAGGGGCTGAGACCTGAGGATCATGGTGGAAGTAGATGTGGCTCAAGTGGTTGGGGGCTGGCTTTGAAAGAAAAAGCTAAGGAAGAGTCCGCAGGCTTTACTTCAATCCAAGAGCTGGTACAAAACAATAAAATTAAAAGAACATTTGGTTTCTTTCTGCATATGCACTATTATGGTGAGTGTGATGAGTTATATCACAAGAAGTGATTTTTTTTATGGTTCTAGGGCTTGAACTCAGAACCTGGGCACTCTGAGCTTTTGCTCAAGGCTAGGTCTCAGCCACTTCAGCCACAGCTCCTCTTTTGGCTTTTTGCAGGTTAATTGGAAGTAAGTGTCTCCCAGACAATTCCTGCACAGGCTGTCTTGAAGAGAAATTCTCAGTTCTCAGCCTCTAGGGTAGCTAGGATTACAGGCATGAGCCAATGACATCTAGCTCAAGAAATGGTTTCTAACACAGTTTAGTGTTTTCCTACAATGGTCCTCCACACTATGTCCCTCTCCTATTCTCCTTTCCTGTCCTCTCTCAATCCGCATCACCCACTCTCTCCAGCTCTGCCGCTTGTGAGCACAGAAGTTGAACACAGGCCCCTACAGCCTGAGTGCAGTGACTGTGCATGCACAAATGCCTGTCTCCCTGGGATTCTGCTGGAATGGACTCCAGAAGAGATTGCTTGTGCTCTTCCTTTCCTGGGAATGGTTTAGTACGTTTTTAGTTTTTTTTTTTTGGTTTCTTTTTGGTCAGTCGTGGGGCTTGAACTCGGGGCTTGGGCGCTGTCCCTCAGCTCTTCAGCTCAAGGCAAGCACTCTACCACTTGAGCCACAGTGCCACTTCCTGGGAATGGCTTAGGAAAGCAGCACCTGCAAGAAAGAGCTGTGTAGGACATGGCCCTACCTTTAGTGTTTAATCCACTTCATATGTTTGATCTTGTCTACCCATAACCTACGGAATTTCAGTAGGGAAGCCAGATTGGAAGCCCCAGAGTGCTTGAAATCTCAGGAATTCAGTCTCAAGCCTCTACTGGAGGCCTTGACTTTTGCATTTAACGTGATCCCAGCCCATTGCTGAACCTCACTGATCAAGTGGAACAGTGATACTGGCCTTGTGTGTCTGGTGTTAACTGAAGTAGCACATCTTCCTGCCCTGTCCATGGGGATTGAATAAATGCATGGTCATAAATGGTGAGGCCATATTCTGGGTGGGCTTTATGCTTCTGTAATTCAGTTGGCTAGGCCCCAGGCTAGCCAATGTACCCAGGATAACAAGGAGCCCTTGGCTCTTCTGTGGTATATTCTCCCATATGGTGTATTTGCCTTTCCCTCTTCTAATCTTAGATAACTCATGACTGTTGGAGTTGTAATAATATTTTTGTTGTGTGACACTACTGAGGTAAAAGTTAGGGCCAATGTATTTTCAGTTAGCTTTTTCATTCAGTACTACTGCATTACCACATGAGCTTGAGCTCCCAGCTCCCCTCTCTGCTCTTTGCTGCTCAATTTGCATGACAGTATGTCTTATTTGTCTGCCATTGCTACCTTATAATCTCCATCTTCATATCTCAGTCTCTTGAGTAGCCAGGATTACAAGCAAGAGCCATCACGCCCTAACTTCGAAGTGCTTGCTCACTTTTTCCCCTAGGTGATTATAAGACATAAAGGTCTACATTTCTGAGGTTCTTCTAGACCCTTCTTCTCTACTTGTTAACATTTTCTAAGTTGGATTTTTGAAACCAACCTCATAATTTATGTCTTCTAACACATTGTTGATCCATGTTTCTTCTAAGAGCCTATATAATCTCTTTTTCCTTCCTACTCCTGGACTGTGTTAGTTATCCTGTCCTTAAACCTTTTCCTTACCCTCCCCTGTGACCCACACAATTCAGTTCCTTCTTTCCAGTGCAACCTTTGATTCCAACCTCTATCCAAAATCATGCAAAACTTTGGAAATATCATAGAACTCAAATGGCTTCTTCATTAATCTTATACTCAATTCCATTACATTTAATTGTTCAATTTTATTGAGTTTAAGTACATTAAAATAATTTTATTCTATCAAAAACTATGTATATCAATATATCTATATGTCATATGTCTATATCAGTGTTTATATCTTTGTATATAAATATATACGGGAAAATAGCTGGTATTCAATATGGATCCCACAATCGCAGCAGCTCTTACATTACATAGCCGTAATATTGAGAAACTTCCATATCTCTTTGCCTCTGAGCAAAAAACTGCAGTTTCCCCAAAGCAGTGTATTGGGCAGCAATTTCACGCTCTTTCTGGGCCCGCCTTTTCATGGCTTCACGCTCTGGCCTCTGCTCCTTGGTGATGGGATTTGATACTACTGGCCCAGGAATATCAGGTTTCCTCCATGGAATTGGTTGGCGGCTGAAGTCTTGGAGTAGATACTGGCTTTGAGGTTTAGGTGGTGACTGGAACTTGGTCCCAGAAGTTGACACAGGTTTCTGCTGCACAGAAGTGGAAGATGATGTTTTGTAGGGTTTAGGCCTAGCAACAGTAGATTGATACACACTAGGCTGGGGAGTGGTGGTCAATCCCTGTTTGATTGTTTTGGCTGTAGTTGGCTGCGATGTTTTGGTGGAACCTATGAAGCATGTGTTGGCTGTAGCTGGTTGAAATCGGCTGACTGGAGTAGGCTGAGCTGTGTTAGAACAAGGGAGAGCACGGTAAGGTACAGTGGGTCTCCGGGAGGCCAGAGACTGTGGCCTGCGAGAAACAGGTCGAGCTTGAGGCTTCTCCGGGGCTAGAAAAGGCAAAGGAACCAGCTTGACCTTCCCAGGTGGAGGCAGCTCATCCTGGGTTGGTGATGGACACTGGCTTTCACTCCTATCCCTTTTCTTGACTTGAGTAATTTTAGGGCCTTTGCCCTCATGGGGAATATCCAGCCAGCATTTCACAGCTGGAGTGGACTTGATTTCTTGTGTGCTGCTGGCATTTCTCAAGGCCTTGGGAGAAGGCAACTCCTTTTTCTTCTCACTTTTCTTCCCTAGTGCATGGAAAACCTGCACTGACTCCCACATCTGCACGCCTAGGTTGGTTCGAGGCCTTTTGAAGGTCTCTTGGCTAAGCTCAGGGTGACTTCTCTTGTGCTTGGTCTTGGGAATGCTTGTCTTTTCTTCTTTTTTGATTTTGTTCCCTGGCTGCTTGGTTTCATCACATTTCTTGGGGTGGTTCTCCCTGATCCTTTTGGTCTCTTTCTGTGCATGGCTCTTAGTTTTGCTGACCTTGCTGGATGCAGCTTTTGGAGATTTGCTGTCAGAATGCTTGTCTGTGTTCACGGAAGCCTGCTCACTGGATGGGATGTTGCACACAGTCACCTCTTCCTCCAGCAGGAGCTCTGGGGGCTGGCATTCGACTTTGACCTCAGGAGTTCTATCCACACTTTCCAAGGCTTCATGCTTGTTCCTTTGGACTTGACCAGTGGAATGCTTAGTGACCATTGAGTTTTCCTGCAGGAGAATCTCATTGATGGTTTCTGTACTTTTGATGTCAGTTGTAGTAGAAACATTAGACGGTTTGAGATCTGTGAATGCATTGAAAATCTGGTTAAAATGAATGTCTTTCACCATCACAGCACTGTCTCTAAGCCCACCTATTGTTCCAGTTCATTCCATTTGTCCTCAAGACAAAAATTTTCCCAATTGGCCCTATCATATGTAGACTACTCACTAGTCTTTAAGGTTATGTTTGGCTGCAGCTGCCAAATGTCAGGGATTTCTAAAGAGAGTAGTGGGTTATTTTGGCTTTCTGTAGTTTTCTGGAAGGTAACCAGAAGCTTTCAAAGCTTCGTTTAAATTTCATCCTAATGCTTCTTCTCTGTTTGTGTCTGGATTTGCTTGAGGCAAGGCCTAGGTACTAGAATTTAATACTGGACCTCTTATTGAAATGTCTCCAAGGTCAGGTGACACATGTTTTTCTCAATTACTTCAGCATTTACCTTGAGACTCTCTGCAATTTCTGGCTGATAATGTTTCTGACTTTGAAGTTGCAATTCTATGAAAGTTTCCATTCCCGGGTTAGTTTCCATCAGCCCAAAGTAATCACTGCTGAAATCAGTTCCTGGTAAAGTGAGATGTTCCACCCAACAAATTAAATAGGCATTTTTGATCCCCAGAAAAGGTGTCCCTAGGAGATGGTCTTATGATCCATGGACAAAACTCTGAATCAGTATATGGGTTATAGCTACTCTAATTAAAACTGGTGCTAATTAGAAGTCATTATTTCTTTTTTATTTCTTTTTTTGGGGGGTCTGGTCGTGTGGCCTGAACTCTGGGCCTGGGCACTGTCCCTCAGCACTTCAGCTCAAGACTAAAGCTCTACCACTTGAGCCACAGAGCCACTTCTGGCTTTTTTTCTTTTTGCTTATGTGGTGCTGAGGAATCGAACCCAGAGCCTCATGCATGCAAGGCAAGCACTCTACCACTGAACCACCTTCCCAGCCCCTTTCTTTTTCCTTTATAAGTTTGTTGTAAGTGAAATAAAAATGAAAGCTATTAGCACTCAGATCAATCCCATGAGAAAAAGTAAATTTATGATTCCTCAAATTTTTATACAAGTAACAATTTTTGTCAATCTCCTGAACATATAACATCTTATATCTCATCATGGAGGGTGGGGGGAGAATGAGAAAGGAAAGATTTTGTGTGAGTTTGATTTGTGAGTTTCTGTGTGGTGGGGTGTAGGGGAGTGTGTGTAAGAGAGACAGTGAGTGAGTATGTATGTATGAGCTCAATGGTTCTGGGGCTTGATTTCAGAGCCTTTTTGCTTCTTTCAATATTTTTCTTAGGGCTGGTACATTAACATTTCATATGGACCACTAGGGTTGACATTTGTTTGTGAATTGAAGATGCTGAAAAAGATCTGTCTCCTGAGTAAATAGGCCACAGCATGAGGCACTGGTGCTCAGATCAAAAGTGGTCTTCCTGCCTGCAAAATACAGAGAATGTATGTCTTATGGCCTGTTGCCTTTGGGCAGCATCTCTGAGTATGTGAATGTGTGATTGTGTGTGTGTATCCCTGTTTGTATACTGTACTCAGGGGCTGTGCACTCTGAAATTTTTTGGCTCAAGGGTAGCATTCTACCGTTTGAGGCACAGCTCAAGTGCTCCTCCATTTGAACCATACCCTTAGCCATCTGCTTTATGCCTGAAAATGGAGGTCACTTTTTGAGTGTGGTTGTTGAGACTCAGGACTACATTTGTGAACTCTCTGCTATTCAGATGCAGATTGTCCCCTCCTTTTGTACCCTGCTAATCCTATTCCTCTTTGCTGTCTGGGCTTACCTTGGAAATTGGTTTCTGTGTTAGGTTGAGCAGACACAGAGTAGTAGATTCCAGAAGTGGAGACTGTTGGTAGGACATCTGTGGGCTGGACCTCTTGGAGTGTCATCACTATTTCAGGCTGAGGAGCAAAGAACCCACTCCCTGTGTAGGACACAGAGCCATATGATTGCAGGCAGGGACCAGGCTCTCCAAATAACAGAGGGCCCATAGTGTTTTGATTATAGTAGTAAACCTGGTTTCTTTGTTGGTAGGGAAGTAATATGCTACTCTCTTGATGTGGAATCTGAGATAATGTCCCCTGAACCAGGCTGGCAGACAGTGATGGATACAGAGGGACTATGGCATTGGCATCCACATATCGTGGTGTCACAGCCATTGAAGGGACTGCTGTGCCCTGGTTGAGAGTCACGGTGAAGTCTCTAAGTTCAGATGACTTCTTTTTAGTGTGTCCTGTGTACTTCCTTTCAAAAGTACTGGGATAGGAGGAAGCTGAAGTGCAGCTGTGGTTCTGGCCAGTAACTCCTGTCAGCATGGGTGTGCTAGAATGTTGGTAAAGATAGGCAGTACCCGTGAGTGGCTGGAAAGAGATGCCAGAGGTTGATGGTAGTGGCCATGTTGAAGTGAAGGCTGGAGTTGAGGCTCTGGAGAGGTTGTAGACATGTCCTGCTAGAGAAGTGGCATCGCTCACCACAGGAACAGAGAGCTGTGGTGAGTTTGCAGTTCCAAGTAAAGATGGATGTTGGAAATTGTCTGCAAAAAGCAAAAGGATGGTAAAAAATGAATGAGACTGACAAACTCCACTTTACTTGAGGAGCAGTATATTTGAAGCTGGCTATGATCAGAAGCCCTCTAATACCAACAATCACTGACTTATCAATGATCAGTTTATAAGTCAAAGCCATTTGGTATTCTTCTGATGAACTTTCCCAAGCTGTGCAACAGAAGACACCAAGTGGTTCCTGTGTTGTTTTCTGGGTAGAAACAGGCTTCTCCTTTGCTTCTCTGTCTTTCCC
The DNA here is from genome assembly GCF_019054845.1 of Dipodomys spectabilis. Classification (NCBI taxonomy): domain Eukaryota; kingdom Metazoa; phylum Chordata; class Mammalia; order Rodentia; family Heteromyidae; genus Dipodomys; species Dipodomys spectabilis. Next base: position 2,734,150 of record NW_024870939.1, on the reverse strand, counting down.
TTAGTCTGCACTTGTATTTGCTCCTAACTATGTCCTAGCATGGAACCATTTTAGATCTCAGATATCTTTAGAGCACTTTTTAGATTATTTCAGGAGTAAGGAAACTGATGGTCAGAGGTCAGCCTGATTGGTTTGAGTACTTCCTTCGTATTGCTATGAGCACCATGTTACAAAGGATGAGCAGATGAAAAATGCACCACAATCAAGAGAAAGAGAATTTTTATGAACCAGTTGATGTTGGTTATGAGAAAACAGTGATCCTGTTTTCATTGTTCTTGTTGTTGTGACACCTTTTATAAGTTGCAGGACACTTATAGAGTTCATTTAAAACACAGACAATAAGATAAGCCAAGTTAGACCTCTTCAGGTCTTCAGGTCTGCCTTCTGACCTGAAGTCACAATGCCTACCACAGAGATAACTTCCTCAAGAAATGCTTTTTGCAAGAAAACTGTGAAACTTTCTGAGCTTCTACTTATTCATCAATGACATATTATATATGCAAATAGTCATAATAATAAGTAATGAACAAAAGTCTCATACATGATTGATATGGAGCTAGATATAGTCAGTTCTGAAAAGTTAGACAAAGTAAAAATATGATATATAATTAAATATACAACGATATTAAAGATAATTTGGATATTATCAATCTTGTTTAGTATATTTACCAGTAAATGAAGTGATGTTATTATATGTGTAATATTAAGCAAATGGACATTTGTCCTTCATTTTAGCCAAAATCTAGCACAGATGTGAAAGTTGGTTTTGAATTAAGAATGTGTGTGTGTGTGTGTGTGTGTGTGTGTGTGTGTGTGTGTGTGTGTCCCTATTTAGAGACTTGCACTCATGGCCTGAGCAATTTGCCTAGGTTTTTTTGCTCAAGGCTAGCATTGTACCGCGTTAGCCACAGTTCTACTTCAGACTTTTCGTGGTTAACTGTAGACAAGGATCCTAATATCTTTGAACTGCCATGTTCACAGAATATCCTCCTGAGTAGCTAGGATTATAGGCATTAATTGCTGGCACCTGGCTCAGAACTTTTTTTTTTGAGACAGTTTGTCAGTTAATTGATAAGACTGACAGCAAACTTTCAACCTCAACTTTTTAAGTGCCTAGAATTCCAAGTAGCTTGGAATATAAGATACCACACTTAGCTCATTTTTGCATGCAATTCAAGTCAGTACATATGTTTCTTCACTTAAAGGTACACCACCTCTACCTCCTATCTCTCATTGACACATCTCTCTTTTCTCATCCTGCCTCAATTGACAATAGTAAGTCATCCTCTCCATGAACATGGATAACTTCATTTACTTGACTGTTGCTTTGATTTCTTTCACCAAAGCTTTGTAGTTTTCAGCATACACATCCTACACATATCTTTTGTAATTATTCTAAGTATCTCATAATTTTGATAGTATAAATGGTCCTTTTAATTCAAATTTCTAATGTTTATTGAGAATGATTAGTTATTATCTGACCTTTCATCCTGGGAGTAAGGTAACTTATCTTCTTTGGAATTTTTTTGCATCAAGTCATGTCATATAAGCAGTCATAATTGATGTAGACCAGTATTTTTTTAATGGATAGGAAGCCTAATACCTCTGTATTTCTAACATGTGGGATGCTGAGGTTAAAGAATCACTCTTGTCAGGACATTAAGATCAGTTTGGGCAACATAGCACAAATGCAAAAAAGAAAAAACTAGAGCAAGAAACAAAACCCAAAATGGTATAAAGGACAGCAAATCACCAAAAGTAAAAGAATCCTATTATTGTAGCCATTCCTATTTCTCTAAATATTACACTCCAATTTAAAGATATTAATTGTACTAGCTAGATATTTTAATTAATATAGTAAAAACAGAAGCACCAAAAATTCTTTGAAAGATTTTGGAAGTTTTCATATTTATTCTGAAAACCTAATTTCATATTCAATCATGAGAAAAATCATCTTCAACATAAGAAAAATATGACCACCCATAAAAAGTAATCACTATTAGAATTCTATTATGATCATCATGATCATCATTTTCTTTTTTTTGGGGGGGGGGGTCCGGTCATGGGGCCTGAACTCTGGGCCTGGTCGCTGTCCCTCAGCTCTTCAGCTCAAGGCTAGTGCTCTACCACTTGAGCCATAGCGTCACTTCCGGCTTTTTTCCCTTTTGCTTATGTGGTGCTGAAGAATCAAACCCAAAGCCTCATGCAAAGAAGGCGAGCGCTCTACCACTGAGCCACCTTCCCAGCCCCATGATCATCATTTTCTTTACTGGCAATGCAACAAAGACCTTTGTGTGCTATTGCTACTGCAGCTTAAATTCTGGGCCTGAATGTTATTTTTCAGATCTGTGTGTGTGTGTGTGTGTGTGTGTCTGTGTGTCTGTGTCTGTGTCTATTCAAAGCAACAGCTCTGCTAGTGGAGCCTCAGCTGTACTTCAGACCATTTGGGGTGCTTAATTGAAGATAATAGTTTCAAAGATACTTACTTTTTCAGTCTGGCTTAGAAGTGTGATCCATAGATCTCAGCCCTCTAAGTAGCTAGGATCACAGACAGGAGCTACAATGCCAGGCAGAATTAAGGCCTTTTATATTTTATCTATGTAATGTGATACTGAAAGTGCCTTGCTAGTGCAGTAGGTAGCACATCAGTGTCATATGTGCTACTGAGCTATATTCCCATCCCCAAACAACTCTTTAACTATAGAAAACCAAAATGGACTTTCAAAATTGTTTTAAATGAATGTGGAAGTAAAGATATGGAGATTAACTTTTGCTTTTTATTCTTTGAAAAGTCTTTCTCTTTGATTTTTGGATCTCAATGGACTGATTTTTAGTATGTTTTGTTTTAGCCAGAAAGATAAAATGCATTTTTTATTTGAACTACTACTGATGAAAAGTAGAGTATTTCATATATATTTATATTTATATTTATTGTATATTTTACACATATATATACATATATATGTGGGTGTGTGTGTGTGTATATATATATATATATATATATATATATATATATATGCATGCCTGGCCATTATGACTCTTATCCTAGCTCCTCAGATACCTGAGGTTTGAGGGCCATGGTTCCAAGCTGCTCCACCCCACAAAGCCTGTGAGACTCTTATTTCCTTTTAAGCAGCAAAACCAGGAAGTAGAGGTGTGGCTCAAGTTGTAGACCACTAGCTATGAGCTAAAAATCTTAGAGACAGCACCCAGACTTGGAGCATAAACCTCGGTATTCACACACACACACACACACACACACACACACACCTCCATGAAATTTAAAAATCAGAATGAAAAGTAATGCTGAAATTTATGTTGCACAACCCTCTGTAAGAATCCTTCCTAGAAATATGTTATAAAGAACCATTTCTACAATACATGTCTAAAATGTTCACATTGGAAACTTTCAAGACAGGGCTCAGCAGCTCAGTTCTCGGATCCTAACTACTCGGGAAACAGTCCAGGATGGTGGCTTGACAGCCTTCTAGGCAGGTTAGTGAAATTTCATCTCAATCACATAACCTCCTGTAGTGGATCATGACTGTGGTCACTGGTACAAGGGAGTCATAGCTGGAAGGATCATGCTTTGAGGGTGGCCTGAAGTAGAACTCCAAATCCTGTCTGAGAAAATAACAGAAACAAAGAGGGCTGGGGCATGGCTGGCACCAGTGCTATGCCCTGAGTTCACAGGTTGATAAAAGGCACTATCAAGCACCATCTGTATTCAGAGTCAACTGGAAAAAACATCACAAGAAATACAAAGCAGGAACCATCTAAAGGTGACTTCTCAAAAACTGCTTTTACCCTTAGTTTGCTTTGTGGTCCACTAATGTGTACTTTGACTAAAACTAACTGCACTTTGCCTTGCTTTGGTTAGATTGTACTCTGTTTCTGTGTGTTGATTTTAAAAGGTTTGATCTTCTTCAGCATTCCGTTCTAAACCACCTCTCTTTTCTTGAGAATGTCCTCATGCTCTTCATAGCTGTGGTTCTATCCTATTTCTCATCCTCCTCTTTATCTTTTCTTAACCCCTCTAGTTCCTGGTGAACTTTTCCTTCCAGACCATCTGTCTAGTGCTAGTGTGATCATCCCTCCTCTCTTCCTGTTTTTCTCTGTGCCCCATTTGAGCAGAAATATTTAAACACTTAAATGTTATTCTTTGAATACATTAAATTTGAAATACTAAAGTGGAACGAGCTGTTGAAGAACTCTGTTACAGATAAAGTATCTTGGATAGAGTTTTCACCTCATGCAGGTTTCCTTCTCCATTAATTGGTTTAAAATTGACACTCTGAAGAAGTCTATGGCTTCAATCTCCATCCATGATTATCCTTTAATTAAGCATAGTGTTAAAAATCAAAGTGATCCCAGATTGGCCAATTTATTATCTTCATGTAGCAGACAAAGCAACAGATTTTGTCACAGAGTAAATTGTGTGGCTAAGTTACATACCAAGAAAACCCTTTTTCTCCTTACCAGACATGCTGAGAGAAGGGGTAATATCAACTGGAGATACAAGGGATGAGGAATGACACTTGAGGATGTGTGGATAGCTGAAGCTAAAGAGCACGAGTGTGTCCAGTAAGGAGCTCACTGGATTCTGCTCACTGGGCACTGGTCACTTGCGATGATGCAAATATACGAAGGATGCCATGGTAACCCCAAGATTCTACTAGGTGGTGATAGGTTTGGTGGGAGAATGATGTCATTAGTTAGGCAGTTGAAAGGTCTGAAGTAGCCAATCACAAGATCAGAATCTGAACCAGAAGAGGGGATTGGGTAGAGAATGCCAGGAGAGCTTTAATAACTCCTGATGGTTGGTCTTGGATGATCTGAAGTCTACAAATCAGACATACTATCCCCTTTCATCTAGGCTCTTAAATGGAAGACATCATCTCAGTGTTTCTCACCAATGTTCATTATTAAAGCTATTTATAATTTGTCCATTATATTTCACCTCATAAAATATTATAATTACTTTGTGCATATAGTTAATGTGCTTGACAAAGAAAGATCCTTGAGGTTGAAGCCTTACACTTGTTCTAAGATCATTTTGTTGACCCAATTAGTGAACTTACTAGAACTTTCAAATACCCAAAGAAGAATGAAAGAGCTCTTTTGTTACCTGATTGAAGAGCAGGGTGAAGTACATTGTTGGTGCCTTGTAAGGAATTTTGTAATCTAAGGCACTTGCCTTCTAGTGTCTTCTCCTTGACATCTTTGTTCTGGGTTGTTCTAGGCCAGATAGCACTTGCATCTCTCCTCTGTTCTTCTTTTTTCTTGGATAAATCTTGATTTTGATTCTTCTATGTGTTATTTTATATAGGTCCTGTGATTTGAACTCAGAGCAAGGGTAGTCCCAGAACTTTTACTTTTTAAATCAAAGCTAGCACTTGAGCCATAGCTACATATCTGACTGCTTGGTCATTAATTGGATATAAGAGTCTCATAGACTTTCCTGCCTGGACTGGCTTAGAACCGTGATCCTCTCATCTCAGCCTCTTGAGTAGCTGTTATAACAGGCCTGAGCCCTGGTCACACTAGAGTTTGCATTCTTATACTATGGATGTTTACTCCTAGAAGCAGAGATCTTTTCTTTGCCCTGATACTCTGAAATGTGGTGTGTGCACGTTAGAAGCAAACATTAAAGATGAAAGATACAGTTGAATGCAGAGTTTACTTTTTCTGACTTTAAACAATTATTTTGCTTATAATTTGCTTCCCCTGGCTCTTTGGGCCATGTAGTCATGCACTATCTCGTTCATTCTTATGCCAGAAGCATGGAGGATTTTTCCTTTCTCTTCCATAAGTGAAATGAGGGTGGCAGTTACTGTAGCTTCCCTCTCCTTATCAACCACCACTATAGAATTCTGGGGCTCTTGTCCTCTCTGTCTGCCACACTTGGATGCAATGTCAGGCAAAATGGAGAGCAAATAGAGAAAATACACAATGATAGAGCACCTGAAAATGTGTAGATTTGAGAAATGAGACTCATGTGGTCAGGTTTCGGTTTGGTTTGGTTTCATGAAATAAGCACCATTTAGCCGCATTTTGTATTTAAGGATCATACAATTGAGTATTTTTGTTCAAAAACTTCTCAGAACTTTATACAATGAAGAGAAAAGGCTTTAAAAGTAAAATATTAATAGTTTTCCTTTTGTTTTGTATTGAATATCTCATTTATGCCACTGATTTAATATGCTCAGAGACTTTCAAAAGTTCTGAATTATCTACTCATTTTCTTCGTTTGTTTCTTTTTTATAAGGAATCCAACACTATTAAGATGTGTTGCTTTTGTTTGTTGGTTTCTATATTGAAGCTTGAACTCAGTGCTTGACTACATCCTTTAGGTTTTGCTTATGACTGGTGCTCTACAAATGGATCCACAGCTATATTTCCAGCTTTTTTTATGGTGATTAAATTTGATAAGCATGTCTTAGACTTTCCTGCTGGGCTGCCGTTAAGCTGTGATCCTCTAGTTAGAGTTGCTGTCCCATACCATAGGCACCTGGCAAAGTCTTTATCTGAGACTTGAATTCAGATCTGCTCACTGTTGTTTGATTTTCCTGCTCAAGCCTGGTTTCTACAATATTAGCCACAGCTCCACCTCCAACTGCATGTCTTTTCATGGCAATTGTTTATTTTAAAGCAGAGTGAACAAACTTTTTTATTATGTTTAAATGGTTGTAGAAAGGAGTTGTCATTCAACATGGCAATTGATGAACGTAGCGCCTCTTAATCAATGTCATGCCTTTCCACATTCTCCACTCTTCCCAAGCCTTCCCTCATTTTCTTAAATTTTTGGTTTGTATTGGTTTTTTGCAATTTTAAATATGAATCCAGTGCATATTGATCTGTATCATCCCTTAACGTCTTCACCCCCTCGACCCGCCCCTTCCCTTATTTATCTCAGTTCTGTGGTATGTACAATGCATTCTTGCCTTTATTCTACTGCTTTCCCCTGCTCATTCCTCTACTCTTCTCCCCTCTAGCAAATACCCATTTCTTGCTACTTACTTTGTTGGGCTTTGACTTAGTCTTTCTGAAGAATTATACTATTTGCATTCTTTATATCATCTATTATTCACTTATAACTGCATGCCACCCATTGTGTTTACTTATAGATTTACAGGTACATTCTAGATCTCACTAATGAGGGAGGCCATACAACCTTTATTTCTCTGGACCTAGCTTAGTTGACTTAATGTAATTTTTTCCAAGTCTTTCTACTTTCTTACAAATTTTACAATATCATTCTTTCTAATGGATGAGTAGAATTCCATTGTGTATATATACCACATTTTCTTAATCCATGCATCCATTCAGGGGCATATGGGATGAGTCCATACCTTGGCTATGGTTAATAATGCTGCCGTGAATATGGTTGTGCTGGAAGCTGTAGTATATCCATGCTTCTCCTCTATTGAATAAATGCCCAAGAGTGGAATTGGTGGGTCATAGGGTAGTTCTGTGCTTAGCTTTCCTCCATACTGCTTTCCAACTGATTGGACAAACTTACATTTCCACCAACTGTATAAGAGTTTGCTTTTGGCTACATCTTCTCCAGCATGTGTTATTGTTAGATTTCTTAATAATGGCTATTCTACCTGGGGTAAGGTAGAATCTCAATGTTATTTTGATTTGCATTTCCTTTAAGGCTAGACATGTGGAACATTTCTTCATGTGTCTATTGGCCGATTTTACCTCTTCTAAGAAGTCAGTGTTTAGGGCTTTAGCACATTTATTGAGTTGTTGTTTCTCTGAGGGTTTATTTTTTGAGAGTTTAATTTTGTAACCTCAAAGTATATTATGGATATTAGACCCTTGTCTGATGTATCCCTGGTAAACACCTTCTCCCATTTTGTGATTTTTCTTCTGTTTATCTTGTTAGCTATTTCCTTTGCTGTGCAGAAACTTTTAAGTTTGATGTAATCCCATATATCAGTTATTTCTTTGATATGTTGTGTTTCTAGATTTTTACTTGAAAAGTTTTGACTTATGCCCAGGGTCCCTAGTGTTTTCCTACCTTTTCCTATAAAAGTTTCATGATTTCTAGTTTTTTTTGTTTTTTTTTTGGGTCCGGTCATGGGGCCTGAACTCTGGGCCTGGGCACTGTCCCTCAGCTCTTCAGCTCAAGGCTAGCGCTCTACCACTTGAGCCACAGTGCCACTTCCGGCTTTCTTCTTTTTTGCTTATGTGGTGCTGAGGAATCGAACCCAGGGCCTCAGGCATGCAAGGCAAGCGCTCTACCACTGAGCCACCTTCTCAGCCCCTCTAGTATTTTTTAATACATATTTTATTGTAAAGATTCTGTACAGAGGGGTTACTGTTACATGAGTAATGTAATGGGTATATTTCTTATCGAGCATTGTTACATTGTTACAGCTCCATTGTTTTTCTCCTACCATCCCTTCCCATCCCACCTCCCCAATTCCTCCCTCCCCACCCCAAAGTTGTAAAGTTCATTTTCAACATAGTGTGTTGTCACCCCAAAGTTGTAAAGTTCATTTTCAACATAGTGTGTTGTACATCTCATTGTTACAATGAGTCAACCTGTATCCCTTTTTTATTGTGAAAATACTGTACAGAGGAGTTACAATTACATGAGCAAGATAATGAGTACATTTCTTATCAAGCATTGTAGCCTCCTCCTTTGTTTCCCCTTCCCATCCCATCCTCCCCCACCCCCCACCCAACCCTCCCCCGCCCCACCACCAAAGTTGTAAAGTTCGTTTTCGACATAACAACTTGTACGTCTCATGGTTGCAATGGGTCCACCTGTATCACTATTTAAACGATTTGTTTTTCCCTTCCCCTCCACAAATTATACCAACATCAAATACAGGAAAAGCAGTGGTTATACCTTGGGGGAGGGACATAAAAAGCAACAAAGAAATAATCTTATAAATGTGTTAGAAACAATTGCATGAAAGAAAAAAAACATTTGAATACATAACTTAGGGTTCATTTACCTAACATCAACTTATCTGACCTTTTCTGCTTGACTCAGACATATACTAGTTATTGCAAATAAGGGAAACAATGGGACCTATGTTTCTTTTGGCCTGGCTTACTTCACTTAATATAATTTTTTCCAAGCCTTTCCATTTCCTAACAAATGGGACAATGTCATTCTTTCTGATGGAGGCATAGAATTCCATTGTGTATATATATCACATTTTCTTCTCCCAATCCATAAGCTTTCTATTGATCTTACTAGCTATGTCCTTTGCCATGCAGAAGCTCTGCAATTTTATGCAATCCCATTTGTCCAACCTTTCTTTGATTTGTTGTGTTTCTGGGTCTCTATTAAGAAAATTTTGGCCTGTGCCAAGGAGACCTAGGGTTTCTCCTATTCCATCCTGTAATGTTTTCAGAGTGTCTGTTTTGACTCCGAGGTCTTTGATCCATTTGGAGTTGATTCTGGTGCAGGGTGATATATAAGGATCTAGCTTTAGTTTTCTACAGGTATTTAAACAATTTTGCCAGCACCATTTACTGAAGAGGCTGTCTTTCTTCCATTCTATTTTTTTTTAGCTCCCTTATCGAAGATTAGATGGCTATAGGTCTGTAGGTTCATTTCTGGGTTTTCAATTCTATTCCATTGGTACTGAGGTCTGTTCTTGTGCCAGTACCAAGCTGTTTTGATTACTATGGCTTTATAGTAGAGTTCGAAATTTGGTATTGATATTCCTCCAGCACTGTTCTCTCTGTTGAGGATCGTTTTTGCTATTCGGAGTCTTTTATTGTTCCATATGAATTTTTGATTGCCTCTTCTATTTCCTTGAAGAATGAGGTTGGAATATTGATAGGTATCGCATTGAATTTTTATATAGCCTTGGGAAGTATTGCCATTTTTATGATTCAACCTGTATCCTTATTTCAGCATTTTGTTATTTCCTTTCCCCTCCCCAAATTAGGAAAATGTGTATACAATATGTAGAAAACCAGAATCAAATACAGTGACATCAGAGGTTATACATGCAAAAGAAACAAAAAATCACATTGTATATTGTAGCTGCATTCAGACAACAGCAACAAAGATAAAACCTCTTGTGTCCCTGTCTCGGGGTTCATTTCGCTTAGCATCAGGTTATATGGCCATATGTACATAGCTTTTGACCTTTTCTGCTTGTCTTAGACATATAATAGTTATTGCAGATAAGGGAAACCCTGGGACTTATGTTTCTTTGGGCCTGGCTTACTCACTTACTATAATTTTTCCAAATCTTTCCATTTCCTAACAAATGTGGTGTTGTCATTCTTTCTGATGGAGGCATAGAATTCCATTGTGTGTGTGTGTGTGTGCGTGTCTGTGTGTGTGTGTGTCTGTGTGTGTGTGTGTCTGTGTGTGTGTGTGTCTGTGTGTGTATCACATTTTCTTGATCCATTCATCTAGGTTGGTTCCATATCTCAGCTATGGTAAATAATGCTGCAATAAACAGAGTTGTGGTATTGGTAGCTTTAGTATGGCTTTGTTTGTTATCCTTTGGGTAAATGCCAAAAAGTGGGATTGCTTGGTCATAGGGAAGCTCTATGTGCAGTCTTTTGAGGACCCTCACACTGTTTTCCAGAGTTGTTGAACAAGTGTGTACTACCACCAACAATGCAGTAGGGTCCCTTTTGGGACCCTCCAGCATTCCCTCCAGCATCTCTTGTTACGAGATTTTTGGTTATAGCCATTCTAAGTGGGGTTAGATGGAATCTCAATGTTGTTTTGACTTGCATTTCTTTTATGGCTAGAGAAGTTGGGCATTTCTTCAGGTGTCTATTGACCATTCTTATTTCCTCCTCAGAGAAGTTTCTCTTTTAAGTCTTTAGCCCACTTATTAATCAGGAAGTAGTTTCTTTGAGGATTTGTTGTTGGGGGATTTAAGTTTTTGACTTCTAAGTATATTTTAGATATGAGACCCTTGTCTGTTGTATGGCTAGTGAAGATCTTCTCCCAATCCATGAGCTTTCTATTGATCTTGCTAGCTATGGCCTTTGCCATGCAGAAGCTCTGCAGTTTCATGCAATCCCATTTGTCCAACCTTTCTTTGATTTTTTTTTTTGTGTTTCTGGGTCTTTATTAAGAAAATTTCAGCCTGTGCCAAGGAGCCCTAGAGTTTCTCCTATTCCTTCCTGTAATGTTTCCAGGGTATCTGTTTTGACTTTAAGGTCTTTGATCCATTTGGAGTTGATTCTGTTGCAGGGTGATATATGGGGATCTAGCACCATTTACAGAAGAGACTGTCTTTCTTCCATTCTATTTTTCTAGCTCCCTTATCAAAGTTTAGGTGGCTATAAGTCTAGGGGTCCATTTCTGGGTCTTCCGTCCTATTCTATTGCTCTTCAGTACCAAGCTTCAGTACCAAGCTGTTTTGATTACTATGGCTTTGTAGTAGAGTTTGAAGTTTGTATTGATATTCCTCCAGCACTGTTCTTTCTGTTAAGGATTGTTTTTGCTAATCAGGGTCTTTTATTGTTCCATATGAATTTTTGGTTTGCTTCTTCTATTTCCTTGAAGAATGAGGTTGTGATATTGATAGGTATCACATTGAATTTGTAGATAGCCTTTGGCAGTATTTCCATTTTCATTATATTAATCCTCCCAATCCAGGAGCATGGGAAGTTTTCTACTTCCTTAGTTCTGCTTTAATTTCCTTTTTCAGGTTTTTAAAGTTTTCATCATAGAGGTACATCACTTTATTGAATTTAACTCCTAGATATTTTGTTTTTGTGGGGCTATTACAAAAGGGGTTGCTCTTTCAGTCTTGGCATACAGGGAAGACATTGATTTTTGAGGGTTAATTTTATACCCTGCCACTTTCCCAAAGTTTTGAATCAGCTCAAGTAACTTAGGAGTGGACTCCATGGGGTTCTTTAAATACAAGATCATGTTATCTGCAAAGAAGGTGAGTTTTACTCCATCTTTCCCTATTTGGATGCCCTTTATGTTTGCATCTTGTCTTATTGCTGTAGCTAGGCAGTCTAATACTAAATTGAAGAGTAGTGAAGAGGGTGGATATCCTGGTCTTGTTCCTGAATTTAGAGGAAATGGCTTTAGTTTTTCACCATTAAGTATAAGGCTCGCTGTAGGTTTGTCGTACACAGCCTTTATTATATTGAGGAATGTTCCATGGATTCCTAATTTCTCCAGAGCTTTCAACATAAAGAGCTGCTCGATCTTGTCAAATATTTTTTCTGCATCTGTTTAGATAATCATGTGGTTCTTATCCTTACTCTTGTTGATGTGATGAATTATATTAATTGATTTCTGTATATTGAACAGCTTTGTACCCCTGAAATGAAGCCTGTTTGATCATAGCGTATGACTTTTTTGATGAGTTGTTGACGTCGATTGGCCAAAATTTTGTTGAGAAGTTTTGCGTCGATGTTTATCAAGATGTTTATCTAGTTCTCTTGAGTCCCTGCCTGGTTTGGGGATGTGGGTTATTATGGCATCATAGAAAGAGTTTGGTAGTGAACTTTCTCTTTCAATTTCATTGAAGAATTGGAGGAGTATTGGTGTGAGTTCTGCTTTGAAGGCCTTGTAAAGTTCAGCTGAAAATCCTTCCAGTCCTGGTTTTTTTGAGGGGTGAGAGGTTTCTTATTGCTGTTTCTATTTCGATGCTTGATATGAGTCTATTAAGTTGGTTTAAATCATATTGATTTAGTTTGAGCACGTCAATATTTGCTAGAAATTTGTCCATTTCTTCCAGATTCTCAAACTTATTAGCATAAAGGTTTGAGAAGTTACCCCTTACTATGTTCTGAATCTTGGTTGTTTCTGTGGTGATGTGTCCATTCTCATCTCTGAGTTTGTTTGTTTGGGTATGTTCTCTTTTTTTCTGATAAGATTTGCTTGGGGTCTGTCAATTTTGTTAATTTTTCGAAGAACCAACTCTTTATGTTGTTGATACTATGGTTATTTGACTCTAATCCATTTAATTCTGATTTAATTTTAATTATTTTTTTCCATCCACTGGATTGGGGTTTAGCTTGTTGCCCTTTTTCAAGGAGCTTTAGGTGCCTCATTAAATTGTTGGTCTCAGATCCCCCCAATTTGTTGATGTAGGCACTCAGAGCTATAAACTTGGCGTTGAGTACTGCCTTTGCTGTGTCCCAGGGGGACATGTATATTAGAATCTCTCACAACATGCCTGTCTCTTGGCAAACAATGAAGCATCTGTTTCCCTGGACAGCAAAATTCACAGAGCTTTCAGCAATGTGGTTTACCCTGAACATGAACCACGGCCTCAGAGATGAAGGCTTCTTCAGTGGAGTTTCCTGAATAATCCAAAAGGGCCTGGTCCAGAAGTGCAAGACTGGAGATGTCTGTGGGGAAGAGAACCACCAGGCTTGTTGTAAGGGCACTGGTGCAGGTGCTGCCTGTACAGAGTTCAGGGCTCAGCTTACTCAAAGCTGTGTGAGCTCACTGGACCACACTTGAGTTTCCTTCCCTGTAACAGGGAAAATGAGGACTCAATCTCACAGGGCTGCTGTTGCAGTTGAATTAGTTAAAGGTCCGGCACAGGTCAAGCACTGCACTAGAGGTCTTATTATTTAGAATTCCTAGTTGATGTTCACTTAACATCCTCCATGAAAGGAGAAGACTGTAGCAGACAAGAACAAGGGTTGGGAACAACCGGGATAAACCAAGCTGTTCACTGTCATGTGACCTTCCTTCTGTGGCCTTGTGAAAACTTCCTGCTCTGGATGTGTCTTGGCTGGGTCTCACTGTTTATGATGGGTGCTCACTGGACAGTCTTCAAATAGTAATCACTTTGCTTATTCTTTTATAATCTTTTTGTCTTGGCTACTGGCCAATGTAAAACTCAGTCCCCTTTCCTAGCCCAGTGCACTTGTTTGCTAAACGTCTTGTCTACCTGGCAGTGACCCTAAGACACCATTGGAGAGGCCTGCCAAGGCTGCATCTATGCTGGGCAGAAACAGCTAGAATAGGGATGGGGATGCCCTAGTGAGTGGAGGGTGGGGGAGAGGAGGTGGGCAAGAGGGAGGCTCTCAGAGGAAGTAAGGGGAATGACAGATCTGAGCCACTATAGGAAACCAGTCACAGTCACATGGCTGGCAATGACCTGGTAACTATGACTTGTGACAATTAGGTCTGGTTCCCAGTTAGGCCTTTCTGGATCCTTCCCTTATCTGGGATTTTAAATACATGGAGAGCGAATGGTCTTAAATTTAACAAGAGATGCCCATGTAACAAATGGACATCCTTGCCAAAAAACCATAAATTCTAAATAATTTCCTTATCTGAAATCATGCTACACTTGCTTTGCTAGATTATCTGGAAATGCTGCTGTAAGTCTTTGGAGGAAAGATAAATCATCTCATACTATAAGGATGTAGTAGTTGCAGCAGTGGGTTTGGCACAGAGCACTGCTTCCATTACTGGGGTGTGTTCCCAAGTCAGCCCTGGAAATCAGCCTTTCAGTCTCAAAGCCACACCTTTCAGTCCCCTAGAAGGGCCCAGAATCTGCATTACAGCAAGCACTTGTGAAGAAATCTAATAAAAAGAGATGCTGGAGGGAATGTGGCCAAAAGGAACACTGCTGCACTGTTGGTGGGAATATAAACTTGTTCAACCACTTTGGAAAGCAGTATGGAGATTTCCCACTTTTTGGCATTTACCCAAAGAATAACAAACAAGGCCATACTAAACTACCAACACAACTATGTTTATCTAAGCTTTGGCTGAAACAAACAATTCTGCCTTGCTCTGAGTAGATTGCACTCTATGCTCTTTGTGCCTTGGTTTAAAACTCTTTGCTCGCCTTCAACATTCCATTCTAAACCACTTCTCTTTTCTTCAGATTATCTCCATGCTCTTCATCTTTATATCATCTTTATCTTTTCTTCATCCCCGTTGTTAGTCAGATCACTGCCTGTTGTTAGTCAGATCATCTTTCTTCTCTCCCTATTTCTCTTTTCACCTAATTTACACAGAAAACTCCAAAACATGTGAGTACTACTTTTTTAACAGCCCTAAATTTGGAAGACTAATATGCAAGTATTACTGGGAGGAGACTGTTACTTATGAAGTACGTTGGCATATAATTTTGTACACCATCTAGATTTTGTTCGCAATTAATGTAGTTAAAAGTGACACTCTGAAGAAGTCAGTTGTTTCGTTCTCTATACACACATGCCCTTTAAGATTCAGTATTTGAAAAGGAAAGAATTAGAGGATGGGCAGTCCATTATCCTCATGTAGAAGATAAAGCTAGAGATTTATAAACCACTGGATTAAATCACATACCTAGTAAATATCACAGCCAATACTGAAAGTAGGTCTCTAGATTTCTAGTTCAAATATTCACCTCCCCCTATTATTTGAGCTGTCTTAATTCTACTACTAAATTTAGGGGCAGGGGAATCTAATGAAAAATCTTTAAAAGTTTCTTGTTTACCTGACATGAAAAGAGAGGAGATAACAGAGATGCAGGGGATGGGAGATGACACTAGAGGATGTGTGGATAACTGACACTAAAGAAAATGAGTATATACAATAGCAAGCTCACTGACCACTGCTTGCTTTCTACAGGTCACTTGTGATGATCCAAGTGTGTTTAGACAACTCTGTGGAAAAGTCAAGATTTTTAAGGGATGGGGATACATTCGGTGGGAGAATGATGTCATAAAGTAGGGCAATTTAAAGATACCAAATAGCCAATCACAGGATCAGATTCCCAGAAAATGGGATTGGGTGGACCAAAGAAGTAAAGAAACATTGAAGTTGAAAACTTACAGTTTTCATGAAACCATTATAGTTGATTCCATTAGACAACTTCTGAACACAAAAAAAATGAATTAAGCAGCTCTTTGTTACTTGGTTGAAGGATAGGGTGAAGTTTATTGAGGGCAGCTTTTAGGGAATGTTTCATACAAGACACTTCTCTCTTCATTTCTTCTCTTTGAACCCTCTTTTCTGGACCAACTTGGACTGGACCAGGTTGGACTTACATCTCTCTCTCTCTTTCTGGTCTTCACTTTTGTCCCCTTCTTTGTAGGAATTTTTTTCATGGAGAAATCTTGATTTTACATCCTTAACCTCATGGATGTTTCTTCCTGTCAACTTTCAGAATCAGAGGTCTTCAGTGACCTGATGCTTTGAAAATCACCTCAACACTATAGAAGCAAACATTAGAGAGGTAGAAGACCAAGTTGACTGCAGACTTTCCTTCTTTCTGACTTGGCCCACAATTCTTTTACCCATACTTTGCTTCTTCTGGCTTTTCGGACCATGCAAACACCCATTCTCTGGTTCTTTCATATGCCAAACACATTGATGGTATTTTCTCTCTTCTATTAGTGAAACCAGTGGGAACAGTTACTCCAGATTCCTTCCTCTTAGAAACAGACTATGCAATTGCATTCTCTGTCATTCCTTGGTGCCAGGTCAGGCTAAAATGGAGAGCAAAATAGAGTACACACTGGAAAGTGAGGGGGTGGGAGAAAATATAGATCTTTTCATTTTTATTCCATTTTATGTTTTGTAAAGTTCAGGCCTACCAACAGCAGACAAACACAGTAGGCTGGGGAGTGGTGGTCAATCCCTGTTTGATTGTTTTGGCTGCAATTGGCTGTGATGTTTTGGTGGAACCTATGAAGCATCTGTTGGCAGTAGCTGGTTGAGATCGGCTGACTGGAGTAGGCTGAGCTGTGTTAGAACAAGGGAGAGCGTGGTAAGGTACAGTGGGTCTCTGGGAGGCCAGAGACTGTGGCCTGCGAGAAACAGGTCGAGCTTGAGGCTTCTCTGGGGCTAGAAAAGGCAAAGGAACCAGCTTGACCTTCCCAGGTGGAGGCAGCTCATCCTGGGTTGGTGATGGACACTGGCTTTCACTCCTATCCCTTTTCTTGACTTGAGTAATTTTAGGGCCTTTGCCCTCATGGGGAATATCCAGCCAGCATTTCACAGCTGGAGTGGACTTGGTTTCTTGTGTGCTGCTGGCATTTCTCAAGGCCTTGGGAGAAGGCAGCTCCTTTTTCTTCTCACTTTTCTTCCCTAGTGCATGGAAAACCTGCACTGACTCCCACATCTGCACGCCTAGGTTGGTTTGAGGCCTTTTGAAGGTCTCTTGGCTAAGCTCAGGGTGACTTCTCTTGTGCTTGGTCTTGGGAATGCTTGTCTTTTCTTCTTTTTTGATTTTGTTCCCTGGCTGCTTGGTTTCATCACATTTCTTGGGGTGGTTCTCCCTGATCCTTTTGGTCTCTTTCTGTGCATGGCTCTTAGTTTTGCTGACCCTGCTGGATGCAGCTTTTGGAGATTTGCTGGCAGAATGTTTGTCTGTGTTCCCGGAAGCCTGCTCACTGGATGGGATGGTGCACACAGTCACCTCTTCCTCCAGCAGGAGCTCTGGGGGCTGGCACTGGACTTTGACCTCAGGAGTTCCATCCACACTTTCCAAGGCTTCATGCTTGTTCCTTTGGATTTGACCAGTGGACTACTTAGTGACCATTGAGTTTTCCTGCAGGAGAATCTCATTGATGGTTTCTGTATCTTTGATATCAGTTGTAATAGAAACATTGGATTGGATGAAATCTGTGAATGAGTTGCAAATTGGTTAAAGTGGATGTCCTGCAAGTGAATGGGCTGTAAGTCTATTGCTACATTCAGCTCCCTTTTCAAGTGTGCCTTGGTCCACTTTTCAAAAGAGACCCTACCAAAAGTGTAGTTTTCACCTGGGCCCTAAGGATTATCATAGGTCTGAAACTGGTGAAGGCGAGGTACTTCTAAAAGGAATGGTGAAGCGTCCTGGCTTTCATGGTTATCTAGAAGGCAACCAGAGGCTTTCAAAGTTTGTCTAAAATCATCCAAATACTTATTTTCTGTTTATTCCTGGCTAGGAGCTGGAGGCGAGGCCAAGATGTTAGGAGAATTTTCGATTGGCGATATAACCTAAGTGTCCCTCAAGCTCTGGTGGCATGGGATTCTCAATTATTTCAGCATTGATTCTATTGTAGATCTTGGGGCTCTCTGGAATTTCTGACAAACAAAATGTCTAGCTTGAAAGTTGCAATTCTAGGGAAATATCCGTAGCTGGCTAAGGTTCCATCATTACAAAGAAATTAGTCACTACTAAGTGAGATGCTCAACCCACACACCAACCAATTAAGCAGGCATGTTTCATCCCTGAGCAAGTTGTTTCTAGAAAAAGGTCTTAAGGTCCACGGACAGGACCATGAGTTGGATGGAACATTTGTGATGACTGCTCTAGTTTAAACTGGTGATAATTTGGTCATTGTTTCTTATTTTCTTTCATTTCATAAGATGTTTGTAAGTGAAATAAAAATGAAAATGATACCAAAAAATATAAAATGATTTGAACTTCAGGAATGGCCCAGGGGTAGATCACTTACATACTATACTCTTGGATCTATGTTCAAACCCATGAACAACAGAAAAAACTAATAAGTTTATAAAACCTCACATTCTTTTTGTTTGTTTGTTTTTTTGGGTCCAGTCATGGGGCCTGAACTCTGGGCCTGGGCGCTGTCCCTCAGCTCTTCAGCCCAAGGCTAGCGCTCTACCACTTGAGCCACAGCGCCACTTCCGGCTTTTTTCTTTTTGCTTATGTGGTACTGAGGAATCGAACCCAGGACCTCTGGCATGCAAAGCATGCGCTCTACCACTGAGCCACCTTCCCAGCCCCAAAACCTCACATTCTTATAGAGAAAACTCAATTCTTGCTACACTTCTGTGATTTTATCATGTTTCATCAAGAACTTAGAGAAAGAAAAAGGGAAGGTCTTGTGTTTTGTGTAATTTTCTTTCTGTTTGTGTGCACACCTGCTTACTGGTTCTGAGGCTTAAACTCAAAGCCTTTCCACTCAGGTCAGGTACATTAACATTCCAGCTAGGCCTCTAGTGTCCATGTTAGTGAACTGAAGTTAAGTTGCTCAAAATAATTTCAGGCTGGACAGGTGCTGGTAGCTCATACCTATAGTCCTAGCTATTCAGGATGTTTAGATCTGTGGTTGAAATCAGCCCAGGCAGGAAAGTTGGTGAAACTCTTCTCTCAAATTAATCCCAGAAAAAGCCAGAAGTGGTGCTGTGGCTCAAGTGGTAGAGCACTAGCCTTGAGCAAAAAGACCCCAAGGAGAGCATCCAGCAGAAAAAAATAGCCTCAAGACTGGCAAAATAAAAGAGGCTAACCAGCACAGCCATATTTATTTCAGCACTATTCACTATAGCCAAGGTAAGGGATCAGCCAAATGCCCCTCAGTTGACAAATGGATGAAGAAAGTGGGTTATACATACAGAATGGAATTTTACTCATCTGTTAGAAAGAATGATATTGTACCATTTGTAAAGAAATGGAAAGGCTTGGAAAAATTATGTTAAGTGAAATCAGTCGGCACAGAGAGACAAAAGATGCATATTTTCCCTTATATGTAAAAGCTAGTGTTGACTTTACAAACTCACAAATAAATAAATGGAGTGATATCCAAGTATGTAAATATTAAGGGAGATCTCAAATAGTATAATTCCTTAGAAAACCAAAATCAAAGTTCAGCAAAATAAAACACCAGGAAAGAGGCAGGATAGGCTCCAGGGGAAAGAGCTAGATGAATAAAGAGAAAAGGGGGAACGTGCAGTCAAGAATCTGATGTAGGGCTGGGAATGTGGCTTAGTGGTAGAATGCTTGCCTTTCACACATGAAGCCCTGGGTTGGATTCCTCAGTACCACATACACAGAAAAAGCCGGAAGTGGCACTGTGGCTCAAGTGGTAGAGTGTTAGCCTTGAGCAAAAGAAGCTCAGGGGCAGTGCCCAGGCCCAGAGTTTAAGCCCCAGGACTGGCAAAAAAAAAAAAAAAAGAATCTGATGTATATGATACAAAAAGAGTAAGGAAATGAGTGGTAGGCGAGGGATGAGTGAGAAGGTTGAAAGGGGTAATATTAATAAAGATACATTGTATTGATAACTGCTTTGTTAAATGGTAACTTCTTAGCCTGGCACCGGTGGTTCACACCTGTAATCCTAGCTACTCAGGAAGCTGAGATCTGAGGATCAAGGTTCAAAGCCAGCCCAGGCAGGAAAGTCTGTGAGGCTTTTTTTCAGGCTGGCTTTGAACCTCAGTTCTCAGATCTTAGCCTCTTGAGTAGCAAGGCCAAAGACAGAAGCCACAGATGCCCAGCTCAACAGGGGACTTCCCATTCATGAAATACACAAAAAGTACATATTTTGATCCTTCTACCTTTAGACAGAATCTCTATAAACACAATCAAATTAAGAAAAACTTACGTGTCACTACCACCAACAATGTTTGAAATATTTTCCAAAGGAACCAAAGAACCAGGTCAAGGAAGAGGATTAATGAGAGGGGTTGGATTTTGAGGACAGTAAAAAGCATGGCCTCCCTGAGTGTGCTTTGCTTGTTACCTAAGTGCAGAACAGCGGTCAGCCATCAGTTCCATACTTCCTCACTTATTTATTTCAATGTATAGCAGTATTGAAGTTTGAACTCAGGTTAGTGTCCTACCACTTGAGGCATGTCCTCAGCCCTCTCTGCCTTATGCAGAGTGAAAAGGGCGAGCACTGAGTGAGGATAGTTGTTGAGGCTTAGGGCTTAAACTGTACCTATATGTGAACTTACCACTCTCATCTCTCCTTTTGGATGCTACTAATCCTACTCCATTTTGCCTTTTGTACTTACCTTGAAAATTAGTTTCTGTGATGTGTTGAGCAGACACAAAGTAGCAGGTTCCAGATGTGGAGTCCAATAGTAGAACATTTGTAGGCTGAACCTCTTTTGACATTATCATTATTTCTGATTGAGGACAGAGGCCCTACTTCCTGTGTAGGACACAGAAACATAAGACTGAAGAAAAGAACCAATTGGTTTTCCTTCTTGGTATGCTAGTAATTGTCTATGTCCTTGATTTGGAATCTAAGATGGTTATCCCCTGAACCAGGCTGGCATACAGCAATGAATACAGAGGGACCATGGCATTGGCATCTGCAGTTTTAGAATACTGGGATGTCATTGTCATTGAAGACGCTGATGTGCCCTGGTCAATGAGAGTCTCAGTGAAGTCTTTAAGTGTAGATGGCTTCTTTTTTGTCATTTCCTGTGTACTCTCGTTCAAAAGTACTGGGACAGAAAGAAGCTGAACTGGAAATGTCGCTCTAGCTAGTAAACCCTTAGTGTGCTAGAATATTGGTAAAGATAGGCACTAGTCATAAATGACTGGAAAGAGGTACCGGAGATAGACGGTAATGGCTATGCTGAAGTGACAGCTGGAGCCAAGACTAGGGAAGCTGTAGACATTTCTTATTAGAGAAGTGGCATCACTCACCACAGGAAGAGAGAGCTGTAGTGAGTTTGCAGCTCCAAGAAAAGATGAACCATGGTAATTACCTCTAAGAAGCAAGAGGTGATGGAAAAAATGAATGTGACTAAGAAACTCTCACTTTATTTGAATAACAGTATATTTTAACATGGCTGTGATCAGGAACTCTTTAATACCAATAACTACCAACATACCAAGAAGCAGATAAGAAGGGTTATAAGTGCTGGAGCCATTTAGTATTCTGATGAACCTTCCCAAGTTGGGCAACTGAGAGCTCCAACCAGTCTGGTTCTTACATTGTTGCCTTGGGGACTAGGAATGTGGCTCAAGTGGTAGAGTCCTTGCGTAGAATGCATGAGGCCCTGGGTTCGATTCCTCAGTACCACATATACAGAAAAGCCAGAAGTGGAGCTGTGGCTCAAGTGCTATCCTTGAGCAAATGCAGCTTAGGAACAGTGCTCAAGCCCAGTTTAAACCCCAGGACTGGCAAAACCAAACCAAACCAAACATTGTTGCCTTGAGTAGAAGCAGGCTGCTCCTTTCCTGCTCTATCTTTCCCTGAGTCTGTACCTGTACAAACGCATAACTATGTTCTAGCATGAAACATTTTAGAACTCAGATATCCTTGGAGAATTTGTAACATACCATTTCAGGAGTGATGAAACTGAGGTCCAGAGGTCAGCCTGATTTGTACATGTACTTTCTTCATATTAGACTCCTTCTTCAGGACTATGTGCTAAGCAATGACCAGAAGCAGGGAGCAAGAGAACTTTCTGTTGTCAGTGGATGTTGTTCACTAGACAAGAGTGATGATGTTTTTATTGTTACGCTTGTCGTCTCGTCTTGTACAAGTCGCAGGCCGTTTTTAGAGTTCATTTAAAACACACACAAATGTTAAGTAAAATCAAACCACCAAAATAATGGTGACTACCTAAATGTTAATTTCTCAAGAAATGCTTTTTGGAAGAAGAATGTTAAACTTTCTGCACCTCTAGCTACTCATCAGTAATATAGCATATATAACAATAGTAATAATGATGATAATAATCATAATCATAATGAATAAATGTAGCATATTATACATGACATGGGAAAAGATATAGTAAGTTCTGAAAATATTGATAAAAATGAAAAGTATGATATATAGAACTAAAAATATAAAGGTAACAATGAATATTTGGGTGCATGTCAAGCATCCATATGTATATTTACTAATAAATGTACTTATGTTCTCATATGCAAAATTATGAAAATATTATCTACTTCATTTTAGCAAAAAAAACAAAAGCACAAAAATGAAGATGATTTTGAAGTAAAAATGTGTGTGTGTGTGTGTGTGTGTGTGTGTGTGTGTGTGTGTGTGTGTATACGCGAGCGTGCTTGCATGTTCTTGCATGAACTTAAGGCCTGATCTATGTCCCTGAACATTTCGCTTGAGGATAGCACTCTACCACTTGAGCCACAGCTCTACTTCTGGTTTTTTAGTGGTTAACTGTAGGCAAAGGTCTCACAAACTTTCCTGCTCATTTTGTTTCATGATCTTTAGATCTCAGTCTCCTGAGTATCTAGAATTAAAGGTATGAGCCACCAGCAACAGGCTAAGAACTTTTTGAGACAGCTTTTCAGTAGATTACCAATGCTGGAATTGAATTTGGGTTGGTATATAGTTTACTATCCACATAGAAGAAGTCTGTGGCTTCATTCTCCATATACACATACCCTGTAAGACTAGGTATTCGAAAAGACAGAGATTGGAGGATGGACTGTCTGTTTTCTTCATGTAGCAGATGAATTAACAGATTGTGTGAGAGAGTTAACCATCTGACTAAGTCACATACCTAGTAAATATCACAACCAAAACTATACTTTTTCTATGCATGTATACCAGTTGTAGGGCTTGAATCCAGGGCCTGGGAACTCTCCCTGAGCTTTTGTGCTCAAGGCTACTGCTCTACCATTTGAACCACAGCTCCACTTCACTTTTTGGTGATTAATTCAAGATAAGAGTCTCATAGACTTTCTTGCTTGGGCCAGCTTCAAACCATGATCCTCGGATCTCAGTCTCCTCAGTAGCTAGGATTACAGGGCTGAGCCACTAGCACCTAGCTCCAAAACTGAACTTTAAGTCTCAAGATTTCTAATCCAATATTTGTCCCCATTGCTTGAAACTGTTTTGATTCTACTGCTAAATTTAGGAACAGGGGAATCTAATGCAAAAATCTTAAGACATTTCTCTTCTTAGATGCTGAGAGAAGAGGTAACATCCATTGGAAAAACAAGAGATGAGGAGATGACATTAGACGATGTATGAGTAATGGAAGCTACAGAGTCGGATGTGTCTAATAGAAGCCCATTGGATGCTGCCACTAGTCACTAGTCACTTGTGATAATCCAAGTTTATTTATGGACAACTCCATAGAAACCCCAAGATTCTACTACGTGGTCATAGGTTTGATGGAAAAATGGTGTCATACATTAGGACAGCTTAACTGTGTGAAGAAGCCAATTGCAAGATCAGGTTCTGAACCAGAAAACAGGATTCAGTACAGAATGGAAATCTCTTACTGCTCCTGAATGGTTGAGCTATGGAGAGGTAAGGGCTTGCAGTCTAAAGAATTCAAGGAGAAGAAACTAGAAGAGATGTGCCTTGGATTACATCGTTCTACAAAAAAAGAGCTTCACCTTACTTTACTCTTCAGCCAAATAACCAAAAGCTCTTTAATTCTTTTGGAGTTTGAAAGTTCCAGTGAGTTCACTAATTGGTTCAACTAAAATGGTTTCAGAACAACTGTTCTGATTAAACCTTAACATCCTTTATATTCTTCCCCAGAGATATTAACAGTATATAATTATGTCATTATGATACTACCTTTTAGAATATGAAAATTATAAATAAATGTATTAATGAACTTTTGTAAAAGATAGGGAGATGATGTTCCCAACATAAGAGCCTTTTGGTCTTGCTAAGATTTTTCAATTAAAACTAATATTCTACAAAATTAAGAAAAGTGAGAGAAGGGGTGGGTTGGGAGGG
This sequence comes from Dipodomys spectabilis, assembly GCF_019054845.1. Taxonomy (NCBI): domain Eukaryota; kingdom Metazoa; phylum Chordata; class Mammalia; order Rodentia; family Heteromyidae; genus Dipodomys; species Dipodomys spectabilis. The sequence goes on along the minus strand of NW_024870939.1, from coordinate 2,709,811 downwards.
ATGGGTGGTGAGAATGTTGAAAGGGCTGACATTGATCAAGACCCATTGTATTTATAAACTGCTTTGTTGAGTGGCAACTCCTTTGTACAGCTACTTAAAGATAATAATATATTTTAGTTTACTCTATATTATATTTAATTATATTTAAATGTATATATGACTGGAGCTCTATAACTTGAGTCATACCTCCACTTCTGGTTTTTTGCTGATTAATTGGAGATAAACTTCTCAGGGATTTGTCTGCTCAGGCTCACTTTGAGCTGAAATCCACGTAGCTCAGGATCCTGTGAGTAGCTAGTATTACAGGTATGAGCCACCAACCTGGGCTGAAGACCTTTTAGAGATTTTAATCCATATTGTTTGATTCTATTTCTTTTGGGGCTATGACAAGGGAGTACATCATGGAAAGGAAATGTGTGGTGGAGCAAGCTGCTTACCCTAATGGCCTGTATAAAGGGCAGAATGATAAAGAGGGAAAAGGGACTGGGTTCCATTATTAGTAACAATAACATGCAACCCATGACCAGAAGATGTCTCACTAAACTCCACCTCCTGGGGTGCCACAAACTCTGCATAACACCAAGCTAGGAATTACACCTTTGACACATGGGCCTTTGAGAACATTCAAGATCCAAATATAGCATGTGGTCAGATGACTTTTTACAATTTTGTAATTTTTACATGTTAAAGGGTTCACTTCCAACATTCACTTCTAGTTAGGCATATGCTGTTTAGCTTATCCCCGTCCCCAGTTTCTATAACTTTTCTTTCTATTTGTTTTTCAGGATTAATCAGGGGCAAATTTATTGGAGAACATACAGACAGAAGATTGTTCTTGTGGCAACAAGGCCAGTTAAGTTCCCACAATTTGTGTCAAAAAGAGAGGATTAAATATGAAGACTGGAATAGAAAAAGACATCATTCTACTTGAATGGAACTGGTTTATCTTAATATCAAAGGACAAGCATTTCTGGAGCAAGGATCTTATTGTTAAGTTCCACAAACCAATGTATTGTACATTTATAGTTGCTGGCAAACTATGCAGAGAAAACCAATTAGCATTACCTTTAAACAGTCATGGTTGTTATATTTTAAAATGACTTTATTCCTGTCTAGCTAAATCTATAGATTTGACTGTTTAAAACAAAAAAGGCTCAATGCAATGAGGCTGAAACTTACCAGAGTCTACTCCTCCACCTGGACTTCTGTGATAAGCTGTTGAGGGGGTTAATATTGAGTAAGGAGGCTATATATGTTCAAGTTGTAAGCCAAGTCCATAGCAGCAGTAAAGGCACGTGCACAAAGGGTCAGAGAAAAATCATACAATTGTAGTAACAACCATCTTCTCCTGCCCCCAGGAATCCAAGGGACCAAACCTGACTTAGTTAAGATGTTCATGTGTGACTTGAGGTGAATGACAGAATAGAAGTACATGCAACATTTTATCTTGAAAGTAGCAAATGTTCCATGGGGGGAAATGCAGTGAAATGATACCGGCACTGAAAGGAAAATAAATGACCAGTAGGGCTTTGTCAAAGTCAGTCTACACCATTGAGCAAGACTGCACTGAAGACATCTTTTCTGTTGGATGCCATGGCAGCAATAACTGATGACTTGAAGCATCCCATAGATGTTGGCTAACAGGATGAGGGTCCTTGAGCGATTTCTAAAACTGATGGCAAAGGGGCATGCTAGACAAACCCTAGTATCTGAAGGTATTTTCTTTAGCTTGCCTGGCCCACAAGCCATGAGCACAGTGCAACAGAATACAAATTGACAAAGTTAAGAAGTCCAGAGTCTCCCAACATAGCAAGGAAGAGCTGGCCCCACCACAGAGTGACAAGCTACTTAACCCCAACCCAATTGTCTCTTAGCTTGGCTTTAATGGTTATAGGGTATATTGTAGCAGCATTTTGAATCTGAATCTATAGCTTGAACCTAATTGTTCTGTAGTATAAAGGTCTACCACCAAGTTAAGTCTTTTCTCTCTATAGTTGCTGCAGCCACTTCATTCAAACTTGCAGTCTCAGTATCATCTTAACCACTAACATTACTCTGTGTGTGTGTGTGTGTGTGTGTGTGTGTGTGTGTGTGTGTGTGTGTGTGTATTGTGTATTCACAGATGCCAGAGATGGAGCTCTGGGCATGAGCGCTGTACTTGAGTTTCACTGCTCAAGCATAGTGCGTTACCACTTTCAGCCACACACAGATCATCTACTCCAGAGGCCCTTCCTTATTCCTTGTGGTTTTAATTCAAGACTGGAAGTCCTTATATCCCTGTAGGGTATGGGGTATTCTACCAGTGATGGAAATATTTTGTTTGTATAAACTTGTTAAATGTTTGTTGCTCCAAACATCCCTTGCTCCTGTATTTTCTATTCAGTACAGTACAATGTACAGTGAAGGCATTCTTTTACCTCTCTTTGGAGTTGCTCCTATACAAAGGCCTACATTTTACCATACCTTTTAGAAACTTGATTCTGCTTAGGACTAGATTTCCTTATGTCAACCATAAATGAGTTTGTTCTCACTCTAAGTTTGTGGCTTCTTAGCAAATTTTAAGTGCAAGACCAATAAAGCTTTTCTAATTTTTGATAGATTTATGTCACATTTCCTATGCTTCAATCATGTCTATGAACATTCAGACCCTTTGTCCTTTAGGAATGTTATGTGACTATCAAATATTTCATATATTCCAAAATGTTAATTTGTAATGTAAAGTCAAGCTTTGAATATGTCTAATGATAAGTTATCAAACTTATATATTACGCTAACACTGGTTTTTTTCTTTTTCTATTTAGCAATTTGCTAATATTGGCCTTTTTATTAGGGGAAATTTTTCAGAAGTGTAAATGTTTGTGGGTTTAAGATTGGTTGGATTATGTCTTTTCTGAAATTGTTAAAGTTAGTGCCTTTTTGTCAATTCGTTTATTCTTTTCTTCATTTCTTTAATAATTGTGACCTTATCACTGTATCCAGTTGTAAAATCTTTGTGACGATTGCTAACAGTGAATGTGAGGTAGAAACTAGCCAAGTGCTGGTGGCTCTTGCCAGTAATCCAAGCTCCTTAGAAGGCTGAGATCTGAGGATCAACATTCCATGCTAGGTTGCACAGACAAACCTGTGAGATTCTTATCTCCAATTAACTGGCAAAACGTCAAGAGTGGAGGTGTAGTTTAAGTGGAAGTATGCTAGCATTGAGTAAAAAAAGCTAAGGTACAGCACCAAGGTCCTGAGTTCAAACCCCAGTACAAGCACAAAAAAAAAAAAATAGAGTAGGAGTGTTTCCTTTTTGATAATGAACTGTTATGCCACTCAGTTGTACACTTGGAAATGTTGAATTTTATGAATTAGATCTCAAGAAATAATTTTTCAATGCAATTTAGGAATTTTCCCTTGATGATCCTCCATCCTATCTCCTTCTCCTACTGTATACTTCTTTCCTGTCCTCTCGAAGTCCCTACCACCCACTCTTCCTCCAGCTATGCCTTGAGTCATCTCTGCAGTTGGCCACAGGCCCTTGAAGCTTGGAAGGTGATTACACTGTGACTGTACTTGTGTGAATACCACTCTCCTGGCCAAGAATGGTCACGAGGACCAGATTTTTCTCATGCAGTTCCTTTGCTAGGGATGGTTGAAGAAGGCAACATGCACCAGGATGAGGGGGAAGAACATAGCTCATTTAGTCCTTCAGATATTTGATCTCATGCCCTGGAAGCGCTGGTTACTCTGGTAGGAAACCAGAGTGGACAGCTAGGGGCACTTGTGGTCTCTGCACACTTCAGATACTCAGGCCTCCAATGGAGGTCTTGAACCTTTGGCATGTGAACCCACCTGAACCTCACTAATCAAGTTGAACAATGATACTGGCCTTGTGTGTTTGAGGAAGTACTTCTTGCAGTCTGTGCATTGTGTGGTGAATAAATGGTCATTTATGGTCAGGCCATGTTGTGGGAAGACTTCATGCTGCTGTAGTTAACTTGGCTAAGCCCCAGGTTAACTTCTGTTCCTGGAGTGATGCTCACCCTGTCTCTTCAGTGGTAGAGTTCCCCCATATTATGTTCACTTCCCACTTCTTTTTTTTTTTTGGTCAGTTGAGGGGCTTGAACTCTGGGCCTGGGTGCTGTCCCTCAGCTCAAGGCTCAAGGCTAACGCTCTACCACTTGAGCCACAGCGCCACTTCCGGTTTTCTGGTGGTTTATTGGAGATAAGAGTTTCATGGACTTTCCTGCCCAGGCTGGCTTTGAACCATGATCCTCAGGTCTCAGCTTCCTGAGTAGCTAGGATTACAGGTGTGAGCCACCAGCACCCAGCTTTGCTTCCCGTTTCTAATCTTAGATAACTGAAACATGTTGGCATTGTATACTGAGTCTTACTTCCTAGGCGTGTGTTTTGTGTGTGTGTCTGTGTGTGTCTGTGTGTCTGTGTATGTCTGTGTGTGCACGTGCGTGTGTATTTGGGCTTGAGCTCATGGCCAGGAAGATCTCTGTTAGCTTTTTTGCTCAAGGCTGGTGCTCTTAACAATTGAGCCATAGCATCATTTTTTGCTATTTTCAACCTACAATGGAACTGTGATCCTCATATCTCAGCCTCTTAGTAGCTAGGATCACAAACATTAGCCACTGCTAAATTTATTTATCAGGTGGGTTATGAGACATGTTTCTATTCTCTATGAGATATGTTTTCACATTTCTCAGGTCATTCAAGTCTGCTCTTTTTAACATTTTTAAAAGTTTTATTCTTTGAACTCAAAACTCAGACTTCATATCTTACTTCTCCTTTTAGCCCATATGAACTTATATAAATTCTCCTTTTTGTCCTTTTTCTTCCTGAGCCATATTCTTGTCTAAGTCCTTAATTTTCTCCTGTTACCCTGTTCTCTCACCCAGCTTTCAGTATCTTCTTTCCAATATAGCCTTTGATCCCCACCTCTACCCCAAAACAACTCTTTTTCATGGCTTCATGCTTTGGCCTCTGTTCCAAGGTGATGTGATTTTATACTACTGCCCCAGGAATATTGGGGTTTCTCCATGGAATTGGTTGGTGGCTGAAATCTTGGAGTAGATACTAAAGCTTAGATAGTAACTGGAGCTTGGTCCCAGCAGTTGGCACAGGCTTGTGCTGGAAAGAGTGACATATGATGTTTTGTAGGGTTCAGGACTAGCAATAGCAGACTGGGACACACTAGGCTGAAGAGGTTTGGTCAACCCCTGTGTGGTTGTATTGGCTGCAGTTGGCTGAGAAGTTTTAGTAGAACTCATGAAATGTGTTGGCAGTAGCTGGTTGAGGTGGGCAGACTGCAGCAGGTTGAGTTGCATTAGAATAAGGTCAACCAGGGTAAGGTATAGTGGGCCTCCAGGAGGTCAGAGACTGTGACCTGTGAGAAACAAGTCGAGTGTGAGGCTTCTCAGGGGTTAGAAAAGGTGAAGGAATCAACTTGACCTTCCCAGGTGGAGGCAGCTCATCCTGGGATGGGGATATATACTGGTTTTCACTCCTATCCCTTTCCTTGATTTGAATGTTTTTAGAACCTTTGCCCTCATATAGAATACCACCCAGATGTGATTTCATAGCTGGGGAAAAGTTGGTATCTTGTGTTTCTTCCTAGCGCATGAAAAAGCTATACTGACTCCCAACATCTGCATGCGAAGGTTGGTTTGAGGCCTTTTGAAGGTGTCTTCGCTGAGATCTGGTTGACTTCTCTTGTGCTTCATTTTGGGAATGATTGTCTTCTCTGTATTGACTTTGTTCCCTGATAGCTTCTTTTCTTTACCTTTCTTGGGGGTGTTTTTTTTATCTTTTTGATTTTTTTCCTGCCTATGGCCCTTGATTTTACTGACTGCTGGTTGCAGCATTTGGAGGTTTGCTGGTAGAATGCTTGGCTGTGTTCATTTCTTCCTCCAAAGGTACTCTGTTTCTGGCGCTGGACTTTAGGCCTTATGAACTCCATCAACACTCTCAAAGGCTGCTACCTTTGAACAGTATCTCTCAATGCAAGAAAATTAGGGGAAAATGTACTATTAATCCCACACAAATTTAACCATTATTCACACAAAAAAGAAACCAAAACCATATAAAAAAGGAGTTAATTACAGTGTGATGGATTTGGAACCATTGAAAAGCATGGCCTCAATGAGTGTGCTTTGGAGGTCACTTAAGTATAAAACAGATGACCATCACATGGTTTCATATTTCCTTAATTAATTTATAGCAGTACTGAGGTTGGAACTCAGGTCAAAGTATGTCAGTGCTCTACCACTTCAGCCATGTCTTCAGCCCTGTCTGCCTCATATAGAGTCTGAAAAGGGAGGGTCATACTAAGATTCAGGACTTAAACTCTACCTATCTATAAACTCATCACTACTCGGCTATGATTTAACCTTTCTTTGGGATGTTAATCTCATTCTTTTTTCGACTCTGTATTTACCTTGAAAATGAGTTTCTGTGATGGATTGAGCAGAGTAGTAGAGTAGTAGATTCCAGAGGTAGAGACCAGTGGCAAAACATTTGAACATCATTACTATTTCTGGCTGAGGGACACAGAGATGCACTACTCCTTGTGTATGACACAGAGACATATGATAGCAAGCAGGGACCAAGGTCTCCAGAAAACAAATGCTCCTGTGCTTAAACTATAGTAATAGACTTGGTTTCTTTCACAGTAGGAAAGTAACAGGCTATGTCCTTGATTTGAAATCTGAGATAGTGTCCCCTGAACCAGACCAGCAGACAGTGATAGATACAGAGTGACTATGGCATTGGCATCCACATAACGAGATGTCACAGCCATTGAAGGTACTGCTATGCCCTGGTCAATGAGAGTCGCTGTAAAATCTCCAGGTCCAGATGACTTCTTTTCTTTTTTTTCCCCAAATAATCCCATACAAAAGCACTGGGACAGGAGGAAGTGGAAGTGGACATGTGGTTCTGGCCAGTAATCCCTGATAGCATGGGTGTGCTAGAAGGTTGATAAATGTAGTTATTCCCCATGAGTGTCTGGAAAAAGGTGCCAGAGATTGATGGCTGACCATGCTAAAGTGTCAGCTGGAGTTGAGGCTCTGGAAAAGTTGTAGACATTTCCTATTAGAGAAGTGGCATCACTCACCACAGGAAGAGAGAGCTGCAGTGAGTTTCTAGCTCCAAGTAAAGATGGATGTTGGAAATTGTCTGCAAGAAGCAAGAGGGTGGTAGAAAAATGGATGAGATTGACAAACTCACTTTATTTGTAAAACAATATGGTTTTAAGGTTGCTATGATCAGGAATTGTTTAACACCAATAGTCACAGGCATAACAATAATCAGTTTAGAATGATTGTACGAGCAGGAGTACCATTGTGTTTTCTGGATGAACTGCTTTTTTTCAGCGTGGGCAACAAAAGACCAACATGGTCTAGTTCCTCCTACTCTCTCTTTCCCTGAGTTTGTAATTGTATTAACTCATAACTATGCCTTAGCATGGGAACATTTTAGGCTAGAATATTCTTAGAGAACTTATAAGATCACCATTTCAGGAGTGAGGAAACTGAGAATCCAAGCTCAGCCTGATAAGTTTAAGTACTTCCTTCATGTTGGTATTAGCACCAGGTTATAGAGCCTAACTCCCTTTCCAAGACTCTGTGCTCTGAGCAAAGAACAGAAACCCAAACCAATAGAACCTTTATATAGGTGGGCCTATTGTTCGTTACAAAACTATGCTGCTGTTTTCATTGTTATTGTTGATATCTTACCTTGTTCCATTCATACATCATTTTGTAGAGTTCACTTAAAACAGATCAGTTGCTAAATAAAGGGACAATATTTATCCTCTGATCCAAAGTCAAAATGGTTGAGTGTTTCTCAAGAAATTCTTTTTGCAAGAAAATTGTAAAACTTATGAGCTTCTAGTTACTCATCATTAATATAGTAAAAACAATAATAGTAATACTGATAACTGTGATAATGACTAAAAAGTGGCATATTATAGATGACTGATATGGAGGAAGATACAGTAAGTTCTGAAAAGTTAGACAAAATTTAAAATAAGACATATAGAACTAAAATGTAAAGATACTAAAAAAGTGGGATACCTGTCATGCACTCAAATATATTTACTAATAAATGAAGTTATGTTATCATACACACAATATTATAAAAATGAATTTTATCTACTTCATTTTAGCCAAAAAAATCAGCACAAAGGTAGAAGATGATTTTGAATTAAGAAAAATGTTTTTGTTATTGTTTTGGCCCTGGGCCTTGAACTTAGGGCCTGGGTGTTATCTCTACTACTGACTTTGTTGTCTCCAATTCTGACTCTTTGGTGGTTAATTGAAGATAAGAAGGTGACCCACTTTCCTTCCTGGGATGGCTTTGAACCACAATCCTCAGATCTCAGCCTCCTGAGTAGCTAGGATTACAGGCATGAGCCACTGATACCCAACTAGATTTTGCATTCTTATATTCCGGATGTCAACTCCTAGAGGCATGGGTCTTCTTTTCATTGCTGTGATGCTTTGAAAATATTTTCTGCCCATTGAAAGCAAATACCAGAGAGCTGGAAGGCCCAGTTGGCTGCAGACTACTTCCTACTGACTTTGGACACAGTTCTTTTGCCCATTTTTTGCTACACCTGGCTTCTTGGGCCACTGTCTGGTTATTTCATGTGCCAGAAACATGGAGGATATTGTCACTCTTCTATAAATGAAATCAGTGTGGCAGTTACTATAGCTTCCTTCCCCTTTCAAACAGCCGTTATGGAATTTGGGGCCTCTTGTGTTCTCTGTCTGCCATGCTTGTGTGCTAGGTCAGGCAAAATGGAGAGCAAAATAGAGAAAGTACATACTTTTGGAGTACAGGGAAAGTGAGGAAATAGGGATAAGATTCATGCAGAAAGTGTTGTTTTTGTGTTTTGTTTTTTTTTAAAAAAGAAGTCAACATAGTTTAGCCTTATTTTGTATTAACACATATAATTCAATATTTTTGTTAATAAACTTCTATGAACCCTGCATACTAAAGGGAAAAAATCTTAAAAACGAAGTATTTTCTTAAGTCCTGTCTGTTAAGCCACTGTCTGATATATATCTGGCAAATATCTTCTCTCATTTTGTAGGCTTTTTTAACTTGTTAACTATGTCCTTTTATATTCAGAAACCTCTTAGTTTTCTGGGATCCCATTACTAGTTCTCTCTTTGTTTGTTGAGCCCCTGGAGCATTACTCAGAAAGTTTTTGCCTGTCCTATGTTGAGAAGTCCTCCCATTCCTTCCTATATAGTTTCATAATTTTAGGTCTTACGATGAGCTCTTCATTTGGACTTGACATCAATATATCAAATAGGAATCGGTTTCAGTTTTCAGCATGTGGATATCCAGTTTCCCTACACCATTTGTTAAAGAGGCTGGTTTGGCTCCCTTTATCAAATATTCCCTGGCTTTAGGCTTTCCATGTCTTCTATTCTGTTCCGTTGGTCTTTGGGCCTGTTTTGTGCCAATACTAAGTTGTTTATATTACTGTAGGTTTGAAATCTGGAATTGTTATACCTCCAGCACTACTTTTTCTGCTCAGGATTACATTTGCAATTTGGTGCTTTTAGTGGTTTCATATGAATTTTTGTATTGTGTACTCTATCTCAGTGAAGAATACTGGGATTCTTATGGGTATTGCATTGACCTCAACCTAATTAATAAGTGGGCAAATAAGCTAAGTAAAGGCATCTCTGAAGAAGAAGTAAAGATGCTTAATAGATCCATGAAGAAATGCTCAACATCTCTGGCTGTGAAGGAAATGTAAATCAAAACAACACTGAGGTTACATCTCATACCAGTTAGAATGGTCATCTTCAAGAATACAAATAATAACAGATCCTGTCATGGATATGGGGGAAAGATAACCTACTATACTGTTAGTAGGACTGGAAACTTGCTCAACCCCTCTGGAAAGCAGTAGGAGATTCCTCAAGAAACTAAACATGTAACTATCCTACAATCCAGTAATAACAATCTTGGGCATTTACTCGAAAGATTCCAAACTAAGATATAATAAAGCCACCTCTACAACCATGTTCATTATAGCACTGTACACCAAATGGATTTATAAAGTGTGGTATATATACACAATGAAACTTTACTCATCCATTAGAAAGAAGGATATCACATCATTTGCAAAGAAATGGATGGAGTTGGAAAATATCATAGTAAGTGAAGTCAGCCCCAAAGAGACAAATGTTTTCTCTCATAAGCTAGAACAAATTTATAAATGTACTAAGATACACTTTGGACTGTATACAAATATATTAACCAAAATATGGTATTTTCAGACAAGAATTCAAATGGTGCCATTCCTTAGAAAGGATAACTCAGAGTCCAACAAAATGAATACCAAGAGTCAGGTACTCAAAAAGTGGAGGGTGGAGTTAAGAAGAGGGCATAAACTAGTAATACAATGATGGAATTCTTGTAAGATAAACCACTTAATTTATGGGGTCTAGGCTAACTTGGAATTATGCACTCCATGTGTCAGAATTGAAATGAACCACTAACAGAATTGGTGTCAGATATTTGGACTAATGACTATTAGCACAGCAAGAAATTGGGTATTTTTGATCACTCCAGAAGAAAAGAATTCTGTTATCTACTGTGTTTACCTGGACAAACCACAATGCTTTTGAATTTCAGTTTCCTCAAATATGTATAATTGATATTGCCAAGATTGCGGAAAAATCATCTCTGATTCATTTTAGTGACATTTAATTATTGTTCATTAATCATTTTTCTTAATAAATTAAAATGGTCCAAAAGAAGAAAAAAGAAGAGGGCATAGACAAATGAAGAGAGGTAGTGGGGGAGAATACAGTAATATAAGTTAATGCATATTCTATGAAATTTAGAAAATTAAGGGAAGGGGTAAGGCTGGGAGTGATGGGGAAGACTGCTGAAAGGGGTAACATCAAGATGCATTGTATTCATAAACTGAAGTATTGAATGGTAACTCCTTTGTACAACAACTTAAAGATAATTAAGAATAAATAAGTATGATTTTTCATTTTGTTTTATGTCAAATGTCTCATGTATGTTATTGATTAATTATAGACTATAGACTGCTTTCAAAGTTTCTCTTTCATCTACCCAGCTTTCCTTGTCATATTTTCAAGAATTTCAACCCAGTTAAGATGTTTTACAAAGTTTTCCAATATTAAGGCTTGTTCCTTAGCTTTTTTGCTCAAGGCTAAGCTTCCTGTCCAATTTTTTTTTGGCGGGGGGATTGTTAATTGGAGATAGGAGTGACATAGACTTTCCTGCTGGACTGGCTTTGAACTTCAATCCTGAGATCTTAGCCTTCTGCTTAGCTAGAATTATAAGTCTGAGCCATCAGCACCTGGCAAATCTATTTAGAGAGAGGTTCAATATTGAGACTTGAACTCAGATCCTCTTGCTGTTGCCTTGCCTTTTCTGCTCAGAGTTGGCTTCTGCCACTTGAGCAACATCTCTGGTTCCAATTGCATGTTTTTCTTAGAGTGGTTTTTTTGTAGCACAGTGATCAAACTTAGGTTTTGTTGAAAACAAAGGCAAGTTATTCTGTGCACCCAAGGGTAAGGAACACATTTTGTAGCCAGCCAGCCAGCTCAATCTGGTTTGTCTTTTCTTTCCATCCTCCAGTTAGTCTTTTGTGACTTCTTTTCTTGGTTCTCAGTAACTTCTTTGGGGATGTAGAAAAGTGAGAGAGGCTGAGTTGTTAATGTCTTAAATGAGTATTTGGCTGGCTTGCTGTAAGAAATCTAGCTAAGAACTGTTTTAGTGCTAGTGTACTCACTCACCATACACAATACCAACAGAAAACATAGGGATGCCTTTCAAAGATAAAATTCTTTGTCTTTTCCAATACTGCTTCCAATTACTTTGAGATATGAATTCTTTAAATAACTCTGGGCTGAGTGAAGCTTGTTTGAGAAGCTTGTTTGTACAGAATTTAACAATGTAGAAATGTGCCTTAAAATGCACAAATTTTTCAAGCATCCATTTCCATTTTAGCTCAGTTTCATACTTCAGGGAGAGTACATACATAATAATAATATGTAATTCAAAGTTAATAATACCAGATGAATTCCTAGTTGTTCTATGGAAGTCTATCACTAAAGGAAAGAATGTAAGATTCAAAGATGTGTAGGCTGTGAGTCAGCTATCTGTTACTGTACAAACCCTAGAGACAGTCAACTTATAATTGAAAATGTTTATTATTTATTTAACAAATACTAAGGCTTGAACTCAGGATCTCTTGCTCTTGATAAGCTTTTTTGATCAGGACTAGAGCTCTACAACACCAACCAAATTTCCACATCTGGCTTTTGGACTGATTGATTGGTGATAACAGTGTTAGGGATTGGTCTGCTCAGGCTGGCTTTGAAGCAAAATCCTATATCAGCAGCCACCAGTATGGATTAGAAAAAAAATTATTTTGGCTGATAGTATTGGAAATTTCAGTCCATATTTAGTTGGATCCATTTCTTTGAGCCTGTGACAAGGAAGTACATCATGTTAAGGAATGTGTGGTGAAGCAAGCAACTTACCTCATGGGCTGCACAAAAGAGAGAGGAAGAGAGAGGGAAGAGCAAGGGCTAGGTTCCCTTGTTCCTAACAAGGAAATGCAACCAATGACCAGAAGACCTCCAACTAGGCTCCACCTCCTGAAGATTCCACCACTCCCAATAACACCAAGCCAGAAACTGAGCCTTTAACACATGGGCGCATTTAAGGACATTCCAGACCCAAATACTTTCACAAGTTGCAAAAGATTATTTCTTGAAATAATTTAATGTGAAGCTTTGAATGTCCCTAATTGTAAGTTGTGAAACTGTTATCTTTTTTTATCTTTATCTTTTTTTCTAATTACCAATCTACTAATATTGACCTATTTTCAATTATAGGAAAAATTTTCAGAATTGTAAATATCTATAGATTTAAGATTGGTTGAAATATAATTGTCTTTAAAATGTTAAAGGTACTGGTCTTTTTTTATCTATTTGTTCATTAATTTCTTTAATAATTCTGATTTTTCTATGTTTATCTAGTTGTAAAATTTTTGTGAAGATTACTCACAATGAGCATGATAGAAGATAGAATCAGAAGATAGAATCTAGCCACAGGACCATGAGATCTGAGGATTGTGGTTTGAAGCCAACCCAGGCCTAAAAGTCTGTGAGACCTCTAATCAATCAGCAAAAATCCGGAAGTGGGGGTGTGGCTCAAATGGTGGTGTGGCTCAAATGGTAGCGTGCCAGCCAGCCTTGAGTGATAAAGCCAAGCAAGAGTAAGAGGTTCTGAGCTCAAACCCCAGAACCAGCACACGCATACACGTATGTGCACCTACTCACACATGCACACACACAGAATTAAAAACTAACAAAAATTACTTTAAGAATTTTACTATCATCATTATCTCAAGTTTTAGCTCTAATTTAATGTACTCTTCTATCTCCAGACATGATAGCCTTTACTCTTTCACTTGTAACAGAATTCAGTTTCCCTAATATATGGAAAACTATACCTAATACCTTGTGGAAATCTTGGGCTTGGGCTCCATTTTTATTTCTCTCATTTGGGGGAGTATTTTTAATGCAAAAAATGCATGTTGTCCACGTTTCCCTATCACCTGTCACATGATAGGAGCCTGCTAAGATTTGGACTATAAATGTGAGTGGATATGATACATTTTTAAGGAGTAATTCGTATTTTTTCAAAAACTTTAAGCCCATATATCATTCCTCCAATTCCACTTCCAGGAACTTAGATACTATTGTATATATTCATACAGATATTTACACCCAGCGCTGCATGTTAGAAAAGACCAAAACCAAAGCAAAAAAAAAAGAACCTTGAAAACAGCTAGATAAACAGTATAGCACTAGTTGAATAAATTGTGGTACTTTCCTTGTGTCACTTATAATCAATGAATGCCCTGTGGCCATTATATAGAATGTTATCTCCTTATCTACATCTCTTCATATAAATAAGTATATATTTATACTGAGAAACATCATTATTCTAGAATAGTGTATGAATATGATGCTTTAGTGTTAAAACTGGATAAACATATATTGAAAATATTTAGTCGGATGCCAGTGGCTCATATCTGTAAATCCTAGTTCAGGAGGTTGAGACCTGAGGATCGTGCATCCAGGACAGCTCAGACAGGACTACTGAGATAATATTTAGCCAGCAAAAGGCCATAAGTGGAGCTATATGTGGCTTAAGTGATAGAGCACCAGCCTTGAGCCAAAGCTCAGGGCTAAAGGGGGAAGCTGAGGGACATCCTCAGACTCTAAGTTCAAGCCCAGTAACGTTTCCCTCCCCAGACCAAAAAAAGTAAATATTAAATATATGTATTTACATATACAATATATTACATATACATTATATAAAAATACAATCATATAGCATGTATATGTTTTATATATTATTTCTTGGGGGGGGGGAGGGGGTCCAGTCGTGGAACCTGAACTCTGGGCCTGGGTGCTGTCCCTCAGCTCTTCAGCTCAAGGCTAGCACTCTACCACTTGAGCCAGTGCCACTTCCGGCTTTTTTTTCTTCTGCTTATGTGGTGCTGAGGAATCGAACCCCAGGGCCTCATGCATGCAAGGCAAGCGCTCTACCACTGAGCCACCTTCCCAGCCCAATGTTTTCTATATTATTTCTATAACATAGCATATATTATAATATGTAACATGTTAGATATATACATTTTGGGAGCAATGAAAAACAAGGAGCCGGGGATCAGTGGCACTTGTTCGTTGTCATGCAATCTGAGTTGTGAAAGGTGCATGCACAAACTCCTAGATACAAAAACAAAAACAAAAACGAAACGCCCTAGACATGCACTTCCGGCCTCTAGCTAAAGAGGGCGCAGTAGTTCCCAAAGTCCAGTTTCCTATAAATTTAGGGTCTCCGGAAGCCGACCTGCTGTCGTCATACGCCGGGCGACGGCGCATGCGCACTAGCGGGAGCGGCTTTCCGGGTTCTTTGTATTCAGCTTCTCGACCTCCAGCTTCTCGTTGTGTCGCGGAGGTCGCCGCCAGCACGGCTTTGGTCCGCTTGGCACTGGGCGGGAGGCAGCTTGGTGGCCACATGAACACGTGTCATCACGCCCGCGGTGGCTGGGGTCGGGGACGCGACTTTTCAGGTCGTCCCCCAGCCCAGAAGAAGGGCGGAAACCAAGTCCCGGAAAGGTAACGCGCTTTCCTGCCGGGCCGCGCTGGGAGCGGCGTCTGCGCCCCGGCCGGGCCCGGCCCGGCCCGGCCCCACGGCGCTGCCGGCCCCGCGCGCCCCTCCCGGCCCCGCGGCGCTGCCGGCCCCGCGCGCCCCTCCCGGCCCCGCGCCCCCCTCCCGGCCCCGCGCCCCTCCCGGCCCCGCGCGCCCCTCCCGGCCCCGCGCGCCCCTCCCGGCCCCGCGCGCCCCTCCCGGCCCCGCGCGCCCCTCCCGGCCCCGCGCGCCCCTCCCGGCCGCCCCGCTTTCCGGCCGGCCCTGTCGCAGCAGCTGGGATCAAGAGTGCCCTTGGTGTTAGGCGATCTCTGTCTCCGTCTCTTAAAGGAAGATAGGCTCTTCCCTTGGTCCTGTGGGTAAAATGCAGAAGGACTGCTTGGAGGCGGAACTGTTAGCACAGGGACACTACTTAATTACCAAAGTGGCCCCTCTCCCCCAGCCCCCTTTCTCCAAGTTTACGTTATTTTGGCACAGATAATGCGAGCCATCGGTCTTAAGTTTGAAATGAGTTCCCAGTTCCGGCCTGGGATAGTCCATGGAAAGTTGGTTTGGCATTGTTTCCAGGAGTCACTTAAGAGACTTTGCTTTTGAGACTTTACAGTGAATCCTTGTACTTCTGAAGCGATCCTCTCCCCCTTCTCATACTTCAGTCCTCTTCATTTTATCTTCTAAGTCGCTTTTGAGTCTTCTTTCGGTTCTCCTGCAGCATCCTAATGCAGATCTGTTGCAGTTGTATACTAACAGTGGTCATGTATGTATATTCTGCCTTTCGAATCCATTTCTCACAAGAAGTTTTTTTTGGGGGGTGGGGGGTCCGGTCATGGGGCCTGAACTCTGGGCCTAGATGCTGTCCCTCAGCTCTTCAGCTCAAGGCTAGCGCTCTACCACTTGAGCCACAGCGCCACTTCCGGCTTTTTTCTTTTTGCTTATGTGGTGCTGAGGAATCGAACCCAGAGCCTCGAGCATGCAAGGCAAGCGCTCTACCACTGAGCCACCTTCCCAGCCCACAAGAATTTTTTTATATTGGTAATTATTTAAAATTAAAATTGGGTTGGAATTAAAAGATGACTTATGAACTTTACCGTGAAACATTGCTTTGAGAATGAAAAGAAGCTTCTTCTCATGGCCTGTGTCCATAGTCTGGGAGTCTCTCTTCTTCCCCAGCCTCAACTTTTGTGGCTGTTGCCCACAGTTTCTATGCTTTAAATACATGGAATGGCCTTAGTAAAGTCTAACTACTCTTCGCCTTAACTCCTAGCATTATCTAGAGAAGTCCACAGTCCCTTTCTGTCAGATTTCAACTCTCTTTATATATGAACTTCAAGCTTTCTACTGATTGAGTCGGATAGTATCAGTTGTATGAAGACTAAAAACCTGGGGAAAGGGGAGAACGAGTTTAAACTATTTTAATATACTGCATTGATTACACGTTAACATCAGATACTGGGCTAGGTTTAATCAGGGATACAGAAGTTTTCATTCAAAACCCCTGATTTTAGATACCCTGATTTGTAAGGCCCTTTTCACTGTTTTGTTGAATTATATTTGTATTCCAAATAGGGAAACAAGAACAAAGAAAGAATAGGTTATTACTAGGAGGAGTTGACTGAGTGGAAAAAATGCAAAGGTGGATTGTGTGGGTTGTTTCACAGTTTCAAGGAGTCTATGTTCTGTGGAAGGAGTCATGATTAACATGCTATTTGGCTAATATGATGGTATATAATAGGTGGAAAGACTATTTACCAGTTGGATGTCGGATGCCTGGGACTCGTTTTATTGCTTTCAAAGTACCTTTGCAAAAGGTAAGAAAAAATTCAGTATTGTTTCAAAAATGTGAATTCATCATGTAGAACACTGATTCTTGACCCTGTCTTACTCCATTTCCCTCTATGTGCCAAATACTTAGTAATGTCTCAGCCTTCCTAAAGTGAAATTCACAAATAAACAGAACATAATTTTAAAGAAGAAAAGTCAATATAGTATAAATATATAATAAAGTAGTATTTTAGTATGGAAATGTGTGATTATGACTACGCTATAAGACAAAGAAATATGTTCTCCACTTTGTTTATAAAGTGATTATTGTCTGGAAAAGTTATTATACATAAAAAAACAAAGCCCAGATGGGGGACAGTGTTTAAAAACAAATGTGCTCATTACTTATATAACTGTAACACCATACCCCCATCACCTTTTCAATAAAGATAAAAACAAAAACAAATCCCTTTTATGTTTGTATTTGTGAAATAGAGGTAGGTTCTGAAGTTTAGATAAATAGGACACTTTTTTCCCTAAATTAATGTTGACCAAGACATTTCCAAATCAGGAGGGGGAGGGGGGGACACAGACACAGAAATGAATATATCAAGTGAGCTTTTCCTCTTCATTTTGATTACTGGCAAAGAAATTTGAAATACAGCTTCCAGAAGAATGAGAAGTTAACTTTGAATCTCATTGTATCTCAGTCAGTTAGCAGCCTTGGGTTTAAAGAAATACATAATATCATAGGGGATGTTAAACACACATTTACCTTCTCTTATTTCATTTTCTGATAGAAGTTTGAAGTGAATCTTGCTCCAGAAGAATACTTTTCCCCTTTGGATCTGTTTAACAAAATCCAGGAACAAAATGAAGAGCTTGGCTTGATTATTGATTTAACATATACTCGGCGATATTATAAACCAGAGGTAAAAGAACCTTTAATGAAGAATTTTCTTCATTTTGATACTAAAATAATTCACAGTAACTAAGTCATTTTTATCTTGTGCTGATGTAAATAAAGCCTGACCTTCTTTCATGGGTATTGATAATTTGAAAACAAATATACGTATTTTTGTTGTTTTGTTTTTGTGATGGTCCTGGGGCTTGAGCTTGGGGCCTATATGCTGTCCCTGTGCTTTTTATTTGGGGGGGCGGTCCGGTCGTGGGGCCTGAACTCTGGGCCTGAGCGCTGTCCCTCAGCTCTTCAACTCAAGGCTAGCGCTCTACCACTTGAGCCACAGCACCACTTCCGGCTTTTCTTTATGCTTATGTGGTGCTGAGGAATCTAACCCAAGGCCTCAGGCATGCAAGGCAAGCGCTCTACCACTGAGCCATCTTCCCAGACCCCCCTGAGCTTTTTTGCTCAAGGCTGGCACTCTACCATTTGAACCACAGCTGCACTTCTACCTTTTTGCTGGTTAGTTGGAAATAAGTGTCACAGCCTTTCCTGCCTAGGCTGGCTTTGGACCATGATCCTCAGAGCTCAGCCTCCTGAGTAGCTAGAATTACAAGCATGAGCCACTGGTACCCAGCAGTTGCATGTGTTGTAATTGTCCCCAGATACTGTTGGAGGCTGTGTATGAAGATGAATGCCTGTAATCTTAGCACTCAGTAAGGCCGAAAAGGAAGATTATGACTTTTAGGCCAGTTTGGTCTAGTAAGGTCATATTTCACATTTAAAAAATTAGGGGTTGGGGATTTAGCTCAGTGAAGTGCAAGGCCCTGAGTTTGGTCCTCAGCTCCTCAAAAAAAGAAAAGAAAAAGAATAAAAAACAGCAGAGATTAAAGACAAAAATTGAACTATATTTGATGTTTAGTCACCATTACCACTGTCTGTACTCATCATCTTCAACAAAAACTAACCATCAACAATAACTCACTCCCTCCTCTACCCCCTAACTCATAGAAACTTCCTACTATACTTTCTAACTGAATATGCCTGTTTTAGATGCCTTATACAAGTAGATCATGTAATATTTTCCTTCTCTGCCTGGCTTATTTCATTAATCATGTTTTCTCAAGGTTCATTGTGTAGCATGATCAGAATCTTACTCTTTCTTATGACTCAATATTCCAGTGTCCATATTACCATGTTTTGTTTAATCTTACAAGAAATAACACACTCCTATTTCTATCATCTTGTTTTTAGGTTATTATCATAAATCTTATATATATATATATATATATATATATATATATATATATATATATATATACAGAAATTGACATGATGTTATAGGTGCTTTCTGCACACTAATTCATTTAGTTTTAATATCACCTAATGGCTATTGTGTTTCGTCTGTATCCCTATTTCAACTAATTCTGTATTATTTTAAAGCAGACCTCAGATACCATATAATTTCATCTCTACATCTTTGCTATGTATATTTAAGATATAGTACTTATTCCCCTTTTTTTTCCCCAGTTTTTTAAATATCAGGTATCCAGTCAGTACTCAATTTGCAATTGTCTTTTAAATATCACAAAAATTCAGTGGTACTCACTAGACAATATGTTGAAAATGAATTACACAACTTGTGAGTGGGGATGAGAGGGAAAAACGGAGAGAGCAAGGAAAGGACTGACCTTGTCCAAAAACAAATGGACTCTTTACCTGGCTTAGGTAACCGTAACCCCCTATACATCACCTTTATAATAAGAATACAAAATAGTTTAAAGTTTGTCTTTTAAATATCTCAAAAAAATGTCAATTTTAAGTCTCTTTTAATCTGTAGGTTCCCCTTTGTGTCTCTTCTTCCCTTAAATTTCATGTTTTTAAGAAATCATGTACTGTTTGTACTATCTAGATTTTAATAATGCATCTTCATGTGTGAATATATTTTTTCAGTCCTTTTACTTCTGCAGATTGGTAGTTGGGCTAGCTTGATTAGATTCAGGCTCAATTATCGTTTCTTACAGGATGTGTATGTGTGCATACATATGTTTGTCAGTAATGGGGTTTGAACTCAGGTCTCCATACTTGATACACTCAAGTAGCTAAACAAGTGCTCTACCACTTTTTGTATGTTTTTGTGGGAGTTTTTTTATTTTACCTCAGACTGAGATCCTCCTACCTCTGCCTCCTGAGTAGCTAGGGTTATAGGCATGTATCCCCAAACCCAGCTTATTTTTTAAAGTAGGGACTTTTTTTTCCCCAGCTAGCTTCAAACCCAAATCTTCCTATCTGCCTCCCAAGTAGTTAGGATTGCAGCCTTGCACCAAGATGCCTAGCATATTTACATTTTGAGATGTGTTCTCTCAGTGCTGGTTAGGCTGGTCTTAAACTGCTAAGCCCATGTGTTTCTCCTGACTTAGCATCCTGAGGCTGTATGCTGATACATGCAATCAATACAATTTCAAAAGTGATGATGTGTTCATCAGAGGGCTTATAATATCTCTTCCTGTGATATTAGCAGTCATTCATGACTTCCAAAAAGTGATTTTTTTCTTTATTTTTCTTCTTTTTTCTTTCTTTTTATTTTTCTTTTTTTCTTTTTTTTTTTTTTTCCTATTTTGTGACAGGGTCTTGATGTGTAGCTCAGACTGGCCTTGAATTCAAGTTCCTCCTGCCTTGGCCTCCCAAGTACTGAGATTACAGGTGTGCATCACCATGCCAGATTTAAAAAGGTGAATTTTATCATTTTTATTTCATTTATTAAAGAAGTTTCACCCCATTAGGTTGTCCAGGAATACAGGCATGATTCTTAAGTCTTCAAAATAATAATTGGTTCCCTAATATCTTTTAATAGTTATTTTGATTTTATTTAATTAACTGATTTTTCTTTTCAGCAGTATGAATTCCATTTCAGTTTTTCTCAGTAAGGCACAATTCAAGAGCCTTTCTAGATAGTTGGAACTTTCTTATTTTAGCTTATGACACAATCGTACTGTTTTGGTCACTCTTCTAGCTATTTGTATGGAAAAAATTGCAGGGTCATCTTGAACATTTCCTCCTCCAAATAGAATCGGTGATTTTAACAAGGTGCTTTGATTGGTGTTAGTGAGACACTTAGAGATTACTATTCAAGCAGTAGAGGCTACTGAGCTGACATGATTTCTAGATTTTTTTCTTGGGGACAGAGCTAGAAACTATGTATTTTTTTGTAATGTAAAATAACATTATAAATTCATGTTAATATTTTCCATTTTAGCTCATGTTACAGAATTTTTACTTAACACCTTTGTATCTTACTCACATCTACTTTTGTCCACCCCATGAGTTCTTCAGATTAAATCATAGCTGCTTTGTGTAGATACTAACCCTTGAAACACAAAATGTTAAGAATAAATCTGTACATGCACTCATTCACATAGATAAATTGCTGTGTGTGTGTGTTTCATGTACTTATTGACTATCCTGTAGTATTAATGAAAACTAAATGGTACTTCCATTTGAAGGGGCTTTGGAAAAAATTGGCTCTTTTATAGGAATTGCTGACATACTAAGTTTAATTTATTGGTGTATATTCTAGCTCCTCTAACCACAAATCAAATAATACTTTTTTTGTTTTGTTTTGTTTTATAGGATTTGCCAGAATCTGTTTCATATTTTAAAATCTTTACAGTTGGGCATCAGATACCTGATGATAACACTATTTTTAAATTTAAATGTGCTGTTAATGGTTTTTTGAAAGAAAATAAAGACAATGGTAAGTTTTTCTTTATCTGAACTTTGGTGTCCATTTTATGGTGTTGGAACATTTTGGTTTTTTTTAATAGTTCTGACATTAGGCCAATTACCTTCAATGTTATTAAGATATAAATATCAGATAGTGGTAATAAAGTAAGGTGCTTTTCCTTTTGTTGACCACATACAAACAACTTCCTTAGAAAAGTAATTTTAGTGAGAAATAATGGCCTGAATTAGCTCATTCATTGCTTAAAAGTATGAATGGAAGATGTAATAAAATTAAAATGTTTGTCTCATATTCATTAACAGTTGAGAAGTGATTAAATACTTCAGGATTGCTGGATGCCAGTAGCTCACACCTGTAATCCTAGCTACACGGTTGGCTGAAATCATCAACAAACCACCAAAAATAAAACAAAGCCAGAAGTGGAGCTGTAGCTCAAGTGGTAGAGTGCTTAGCCTTGATCAAAAGAGTTCAGGGAAAGCACCCAGGCTCTGAGTTGAAGCCTCAGTACACTCACACTCTCTCTCTCTCTCTCCCCCTCTCTCTCTCTCTCTCTCTCTCTCTCTCTCTCTCTCTCTCTCTCTCTCTCACACACACACACACACACACACACACACACACACACACACACAAACAACGCAGAAAAAATTCAGATCTCAGCGTTAAAAGAGACAAGAAAAAGTAAGGTGTGAAGCAATCTCCTAGGAAAAAAATACAATGTTTGTGGGCCAGTGGAATTGCATCTTTGTCATTATATGTAAGATCTTTCTGCTTTGTTATTATATTTAAGATATCCCTGCTGTCTTTCTAGTTTGGACACAGTTGATTGTTATTGAAAGTGAATACCTGACTATCTTATAGCTCATTGGAAGAATACTTGCCTAGCATGCATGATGCCCCATTTCAGTCCCTAACATTGCAAAAAGAAGAAAGAAAAAAAATTGAAGTTGGCTTTGTTTCATTCAGAAGCAAATTTTTTTTCTCACAATTTTTTCACATATTTTTCTATGATTAAATTAATTGTTGATAGGGACATTCTTTATTAAGACAAATGAGTTTTAGTTGTTAATACCTGACAAGACCTTCTGTAGTTTTACGTCATTAAGTGTGATTGAAGATATACAGAATAACCTAGACACATCAAGTATTAGCTTTCTGGTGGTGGTGTTTCATAATCATGTTTCCTAAAAAACCCATTCTTCTTCAGCATAGTGATATTGTTGTAACTTGTAAAATGTAATTCCTCAGAAGATTGTATCACTTATTTTTGATGTGTCTATTTCAGTTACTTCACTTTCTTGTTTAATAGGCAAACTTGTTGGTGTCCACTGCACCCATGGCTTAAACAGAACTGGCTATCTGATCTGCAGGTAAGTTTTCAACCCCAAAGGCAGATTGCCTGTAAGTTGTTTTTGTCTGATTGCAATGGTAATATAAGAGTGTTGAAAAACATGTATTCAGTATAGAAATATATAATGTTGAAAAGTCTGGTCTCTGACCAGAAATTAATAAGTTTGTATTTATCTTTTTTAACTTCAAAAAGCATATATATAATGTTTATAATATATATAATATGTAGTTGGTAGTATACTAGGCATTCAGTTTATTTATAACAATGTGGCAAGCATTACTTTACTATGAAAGGATGTGTATTCCTTTGCCTACAAATGAACATAGAATCAGAAGTTTTTGACATATAAAACATTAAAGTAGTGAGCTTTCCTGTATGAACAGCTTTGAATACCATATGCTATTGTCCTAGAGATAATTTTATTCAAACTGAACCAAATAGTATACATTCTTACAAATTTTATGGCTATTGCTACACGGTACCTGTTTATTCATTCAGAAAATATTTATTGGGCACCTAGCAATGTAGGCACTGTACTAAATACTAGTAAAGAGACACAACCTATATTTCTGAAGGACAGATAGGAAAGAATCATAAAATACATACAGGGTTATAGCTGATCAGTGCTAAGGAGGAGAGAGATAGGGCACCATGAGAGCCTATCATGGGACCAATTTAACCTTATCAAAG
Source organism: Dipodomys spectabilis (assembly GCF_019054845.1). NCBI lineage: Eukaryota > Metazoa > Chordata > Mammalia > Rodentia > Heteromyidae > Dipodomys > Dipodomys spectabilis. The sequence continues at coordinate 2,686,147 of NW_024870939.1, read as the reverse complement.
AAGCTAGAGGTTTCTATAAAGAAATTTGAACAAATAAAGTTGGAGATTGTATTGGTACTAAGCGGGTAGGGACACAGGAAAGAATTGTGAACATAAGAACAGCACAGACCCCATAATAGAATAGCATGTATGGTGTTGGAGGAAGTGGGCCATGGGGAAGTATGCCATTAAAATGGACTGGAAGTTTGGGGACCTAAACCAGGCAGAGATAAGTTTAAGTTTCTCTCTCTAGTTTTCTCTCTCTTCTTTCTTGATTTTAAGAACAATATTTTGCGTTAGGGTTGATTGTGTGGAACATAGCCATATTGCATGTTCATCCTATCATTTTACTATATAGCGGAAAACACATTGCAGGGGTAGAAGTAAGGGATCAAATTAGGAAGTTTTTGTAGGAGTTGGTAATAGTGATAGCTTAGACCAAGATGTGGTGGTCATTTTCGTGGAAAGATGTCATCATATTATAGAGAGATTTAAGTAATATCATTGTTAAGAGTTGGTGGTAGGCTGAAGATGCAAGTAAGGAAAAATGGCTGATGGTGATGGTGACTCCTTTTTCTGGCCCAGACAGTTGATTACACAGTATTTTTTACATTTGTTGATGTTTTTCTCAGTTTGTGTTTTGTGTGTTGTTGGTTACTTCTAAATCTCTGTCATAGTAAGGAAGTCTTCTGTCTTTAGTGTGCAAAGTATTCTGATTTTGAATTTTTTCAGATACCTTTTAAACCTCTGCCAGTCTGGTCATCTATTTTCTTAATTAGTTAAATTATTATATTAATGTAAGACTTTTAATATATTTTTTTCTAACGTTGAATCATCTTTTTATTCTTGGGATTCAGGCTTTTTTGTGGTCATGGCATATCATTTTTAAATAATTGTTGGATTAGATATGTTGATATTTTCTTAGGATTTTTATGTCTCCATTTGTAAGTGAAGTTGGACCTTTTTTGAAAAATCTTTTTTTTCTTTTTGTATAATAAGTGACCCAAATTATGTTGTTTTGGTAGATATTTGATTGATGTAGAAGGCATGAGGCCAGATGATGCAATTGAATGTAAGTATGAGGGTTGTCACTATTTTTCCCTTTTTATAAACCTAGTGGTGAAAATGTAGAGGAATTTCTCATTTTGATAAGTATATGATTGGTTTGAAAATATGACACACATATCCACATAAACACACACATATACAACATATATACATACACACACACACACACACACACAAGGAAATGACAAGAAAAGAAACTTGGGGCTGGGGATGTAACTCAGTGGTAAAGCTTCTGGATTTGATCCCCACCACCAAAAGAAAAGAAATAAAACAATGTTAGGTAGTCCTTTGCCAAACCTTTATAAAGGAATGTACCTTGAAAAAGTGATGTCTAACAGCTTAAATAGTCAATGAGTTTCAAGTTTGATTTGCTTTCTCTGGGAAAGGTTAATTTTTGTGTGATTATTTCTAACAGTTCATTTACTCCCAACTCCTCAGTATTCAATAGGTGCAGAGGACATTGCATAGAAAGACAAAACTACATTGAAGATCTTCAAAATGGGCCTATCAGGAAGTAAGTCTCATCTTTTATGTGTGGAGTTTGTGTTTAATGAGATTTTATATGATTTAAATTGCATATTTCACTTGCTTGTTCACTTGTGGAGAAACCTAAATACATAGGAATTGGGGGATGGGGTAGTGCTTGATATCTTCATAGGCCAAATATATATAGTCACTAAATTGCCTAGTGAATTTGGAAACCAGTAATACTATATAGAATTATTCTCTTCGAGGAATTGGAATTCTGGTGCATGTAGGTCAGTTGGTGTTGAAGAGTCAGCGCATATCATGGAACCAGTCCACACCATTAACAAGCCTGTTAACCAAGGACCTAGGTACAACTTTCATCGGACCCATGGCTACCCAGCAGCACCTCCAGCACCTCCTCGGCGTTTTCATGTCCAGACCCCAAATGTGCAGCAGTCATTCCGGTACCTCTGCTTTCCCTTTTTCTATTAACTGAAGTAAAATTTACCCCGGTACATTAGTGAAAATACATTATGATGATGATCCAACTGATACTGTGATGGTACCAGGAAGAACCATCCTGCTTTATTTTAGAAAGTGAAATAGAGGATGGAGAATATGACTTTTCAGAGTCAATTCAGAAAGGACTTAGAAATGTTCAGTAATCTTAAGCTTAGTTGAAGCAGAGGATTTGATGTGGATACTAGAAAGAATTGTTCTTTGTCTTTCTTTCTGTGCTGGGGAAACAGCAGTAGGCAAACACAACTGCTGATCTGTGCCCCCGCAGGCCTTAACAACTACTCAAGAGGCAGAGATAGGATGATTGCAGTGTGAGGCTGGTCTAGGCAAAAGCACAAGACCCTATATGAAAAAGAAACTAATAGCAAAAAAAAGTCTGGTATAGCTTAAGTCCAAGTAGTAGAGTTCTTGCCTAGCAAACAAAGCCCTGAGTTTGATCCTTAGTACTGCTCTCCCCACCACACAAAGAAAAAGAACATTACATTCCTAGGCTCCACTAATTGTAGTATAGTTTTTTGGATTAAATTAGGTAGTTATTTAAAGATCTGATGAAAATTAACTGAAATAATAAAATCTCCAAAGTAACTTTTGCAAAAAATGTTTGTTTTTGGTGTCAGTACCAGGGCTTTGCACTTTCACTTTTTTGGTCAAGACTGGCATTGTACCAATTGAGCCACAGTTCTACTCTGGAATTTTTGTGATTAATTAGAAATTAAAACCTCAGATTTGTCTGCCTGACTTCAAACTGAGATCTTCAGATCTCAGCCTCAGCCACTGTTGCTCAGTTTGCAAAGGATTTGAATAGATCAATCGCAGAAGTGTTTCACTTAGGAAATGGGAAAAATCTTGGTTTGATTCAAATAATTTTACGGAATTTTTCAGAGAGACAGACCAACAGGAGGAAGCTGGTTAGGTGTTATTGGTAGTATTGGCTTATGTAATTACAAATACTGAGAAGTACTACAGCAGGCCAGTTAGAGACCCAAAGGTGCCTGTTGTGCAGTTCAGTCCACAGGAGAAAACTTCAGGCCTAGAAAACCTGGTAATCTCAGTTCAGAGATCAAAAGTCGAAGACCTTAGGATGAGGGACAAGAGTTAAAGGGGGCACTGTTGGTACAAGTTTGAGTCCAAAGACCTGGAGTTCTAATGGACAAGAACAGGAAAAAGGTATCCCAGATGAATGAGAGCAAATTATCCTTTTCTTATTTTTTTGTTCTGTTGGAATGCTGGCCAACTGATTGGTACCTACCCACATTGAGGGTATATCTTCCCCACTCAATCCACCAGTTTAACACACTATTGTTTTTTTTAGCAACACACTCAACAGACATACCTAGAAATAATGCTTTAGTAGCTCTTTTTACTCCAGTCAAGTTATACCTACAATGAACCATTACAAATACCAAGATAGAAATTCTAAAATGAACCATCACAATACCAAAATAGAGTTCTTTGACTCTAAATTTAGATTTTCCAGGCAGTCACTCTATTATTTGCTTTAGTTATTTTTCAAAGATCTGACATTTTTGCTGTCTGGCTTGGACCTTATCCTCCTGTTTATGCTTCCTGTATAGCTGAGATGACAAGTGTGTGCCCCTATGCCCAGCTTTTTGTTGGTTGAGATGAGATCTCATGAACTTTTTGTCTGGGCTAGCTTCAAACTGTGTTTCTGCTGAGTAGCTAAGATTTCAGGCATGAGCCACCGCACCTGGCCTTAGTCCAATGTAGTAGCAGTTCTTGGTTCTTAGTTCAGTGAGTTATCAGGCTAGACCTAGATTTGGATCCTGATACTGTCATTCACCCAATATGTGATCTTCAGTGAGATTCTTCATCTCTCTAAATTTCCATTTCCCCATAGGTCAGTTGGATAGGGGTTCTTGCTGATTACTGCATAGAACACTTAAAAATTTGTTAATAGCTAGGCACCAGTGGCTCATGCCTGTAATCCCATTTACTCAGGAACTAAGATTCGAGGATTATGGTTTGAGGCCAGCCCAGGCAAGAAAGTCTGTAAGACTCTTATCTCCAATTAACCACCAGAAAGCCAGAAGTAGTGCTGTGATAGAGCACTAGCCTTGAGCAGAAGTTGCTCAAGGGCTGGGAAGGTGGCTCAGTGGTGGAGCGCTTGCCTTGCATGCATGAAGCCCTGGGTTCGATTCCTCAGCACCACATAAGCAAAAAGAAAAAAAACAGAAGTGGCGCTGTGGCTCAAGTGGTAGAGTGCTAGCCTTGAGATGAAGAGCTGAGGAACAGCTCCCAGGCCCAGAGTTCAGGCCCCACGACTGGAACCCCCCCCCCCCCCCCCAAAAAAAAAAAAAGGAGCTCAGGGACAGCACTCAGGCTGACTGGCAAAAATAGTAATAATAACATTTTCAAAAGACATGAACATTTCAAAAAAATGCTGTTACTAGTGATACTGAAAATTTGAATAACCCTTTTGAAACACAATTTTACTAGCCATAAAAATACTTGTACTTTAGCCAGGCACCAGTGGCTCACACCTGTAATTCTAGCTACTCAGCAGGCTGAGATCGAGGATCACGGTTAGAAGCCAGCCCCGGCAGGAAAGTGAAAAAGCCATAAGTGGCACTGTAGCTCAAATGGTAGAGTATTAGTCTTGGGCACAAAGAGGCTCAGGGACAGCACCCAGTCCCTGAGTTCAAGTCCCAGGACTAGCAAAAGGAAAAATACTTGATACTTTCTTGCTGAGGCTAAGGAAACCCTTTGAAATACAGAAAATGTTGTACTCATTCATTATATTCAGTACATTTCTCAAACTCCCTATTGTGTCCCACTCAGTAAGTGAGCAAGATGCTCTGCTGATAATTGTGTATATTCTGACATGTTAATCCCAAAAGTATTTGTGGTAAGGGAGAAACTGGTAATAGGTTGTATTTTTAACAATAGAGAATATAGCTAAGTAATCATATACATATATTTTATCAGCCATTGAAAGTGATAGATCACTATGATAATCAAAAGATTAATACTGATTCAACAGTTTTTTTATTAGACTAAATGGGATTGAGGGGTTTTTAAGTTTTATTTTTATCAAATTTCCAAATTTTTGTATGGTTATATATATTTACTGATCTTTCTTTTTGTGTCAAGGCATTGTAGATTTACTATGCATTGGCTTGGTTAAGCGCCTTTAAAGAAAGAAGATATGGTTAGCTGTCTTTTTATAAAGAAGAGATGGAAAGCTTAAGTAACTTATCTGTGATGGTCATAAGCATAGGAAACAGTAGAACCAGAATAGCAATGTATTTTGTAAAGGTGATTATATATTTTGCTAATTTTAATAATGGTTTGTTATTTTTTGTTTAAGAAAATTTTCACAAAATCAAAACATTTACCAGAAAGTCCGTATGCCTCCTCCTGGGCCTGCTGGAGAAGATTGTTCACAACGAAGATACTTTTGGAATGTAAAGCCAAATAGCAGTCAACCAGCCCAGAATAAGAAGTGGTTTTCCAGCAATTACCAGAGACTATCCTGCCCAACCTATTGGGGATGGACCGAATGATACTAAGCTGTGCTGGCAATCTACTTGGACACCCGCGCTGGATGAAGATGGCTAGAGAGCAGCTTTTAATAAAACCAGGTCAAATGAGATTTCCCTCCCGCCAACTTTTAAAAATCTATTACTCTTCTGTGCTCAAATATTAGTATTTACCTCTTTTCTGATAGATACAAAAACAGCAGTTTAAACAAATTTTGTCATTCTAACTTTAAATTTTTCTAAAAGAAATATTTTTGAGCTGAATAATTTAACATTTCTTTTGCAAATCATTTTTTTAATTGTTCCCACCCCCCCCCCCCCCCGTATTTTCTTCTAGACTTGTGATATAAATACAGAAATGTTTAATGTTTGTCATGTTCTATTACTGACATAGTCATTAAGGGTATCTCCTCCTCCCAACCACCCCTCCCCCCAACTATTCACAATTTCTCTTAAGATCTTCCTGGAGACAATTATTTCTTTAGAATTTAATCACTACCTGTAATTAATTTAATTTTTGTTTTAGGTATTTTTTAATTTGGCACTTTTGGAATTTGATCAACTTCTTTCACTGAATTACCAGATATGCCATCTAACATAGGGATAGATAAAATTTTAGGGATTATCAGTTGAGCAAGAGAGTGTTGAATTGATAAATCAGAATACTGGGTAAATTAAGTTATAATTTACCTGTCAGGATAAATGTCATCAACAGGGTAGAACTATCCAGAAAACTTAAAACTTTTACAGATTATAAAGGTCACTTGAAGAACAGAATATAACTATAAATTGCTTCTTATATCTGAGAATACTGTTGGTGATGTTGCTCCTCTTTTGAACATAATCCTCTGGGATCTTTCTCCAGTTGCCTTTCACACTGGAGTGGTGCTTTTTCTCTAGTATACACAGGTATACTACTTGGGAGGGTGCTAATTATTTGTAACTATAGAGCTTGCTCAGGAAATGTCTCTTATCATGACACAATAAACTTTAGTGAACATTTGGGCAACTTGAATTCATTTTTTTGAGCCTATGATTTTGAGAATTTGTACCATAGAATATGTGCTACTTCACAGTTACTTCCTGTCCTATCTTTTATATGAACAACATGAAGAACCTGACCTTAGGAAAGTATTCTTAACCTATCTATTCCTCTTGCCAGTGTCTGATTGGCTCAGGCAAGCTTCTGTATGTTTAAGTAATGGCTCCTAGGGTTTTTCTCTGCTTGCTATATTTAACAGAGTTGCAAATGTCTTCCTGGCTATAAGCCTGTTATTGTAGAATTGTTCCCTAGAATCATGGACAGTCACATTGGAAGAAATTGGAGTAAGACCAAAAAAAAAAAAGCAGGGGTAAATAGGGATGCAGCCAGTCTCATTTGTAAAGAATGTTTTGACAAGCAGCTTCTAAGGATGCTACCAACAGAGAGGGTTGTCATATTGTTACCGTCAGTGTTTTTTCTTAACTTTATTTCTCCTTATTTCAGTTATCAACTTGATTTGTTTTCAAACTAGCCTACCATTTGATATTGCATACTTCTTTACTGCTTCTCTGGCTTGTGTTCACACCATGTTGTTGAAAGCCTCTGATGAAAGGAACCAGCAACTGCCTTTTTTAAAGGATGTTTAAGCCAGGTGCTGGTAGCTCATGTCTATAATCCTAGCTACTCAGGAATCTGAGATCTGAGAATTTTCTACCAGCCTGGCAGAAAAGTCAGTGAGGCTTATCTCCAGTTAGCCACCTTTTTTTTTTTTCTAAAGACACCTGTGGAAGGCAGGGCTTAAGTAGTGGAGCACTAGCCTTGAGGAAAAAGAAAAACCAGGGATAGTGCCCCAGGCCCTGAGTTTAGGCCCAGGACCAGCACAAAAACGGGGATTGGGGGAAAATGTCAGTAGTATGTTTAGGCTTTTATTATATACATATAGTTAAAATAGATAGTTTAAAATTCAACCCTGATTATCATTTCTCAAAGTATTTTTGTATTACCTTCTGGTATTTGATTTCCATTGTGTAAATCATATGCCACCTCATGATTTGTCAATTTGTAGTACTATCTGCTGACAGATTTCTACTACGGTAGATTAGGAGTTAGCTCATTCATGATATGAATGTACACTATACCATGGTTGTCTTCCAGCTTTTTTAAAAATCAGTATTAGGAGTTCGTGTTACTAAGTAAAATACTATTCATTATGAGTCATAGTGTATCATGGTTGTGTTTCATTGCTAATATCCCCCTTTTCACTCATTTTTTTCCCTTCATCTTGTTTTCCCCTCTTCCTGTGGGTCTATCACTGATTATCTCCTATATCTCTAATGACATAAAATCTCATTTCTAGAGCCTTTTAATCTGTTGGTACAACATCAGTTTACTAGAGCTGCCACAGCTGAGTTACACGGACTACGTGGCTTAAATAACATTTATTTTTCACACTTCTAGAGTCTAAGAAGATTAAAGTGACCGCTAAAATTGTTTTTGGTTTCTTCTAAAGTTTCTCTTATACATGGCTGACGTGTGTGTGTGTGTATGTGTGTGTGTGTGTGTGTGTGTGTGTGTGTGTGTGTGTGTGTGTGTATACACACTAGCACATGGAAGTATTGAATCCAGGGCCTTCCAATGCTAGACAAATGTTGTACTGACTGGGGACCTGCATCCTCAGTCATATTGGATGAGGGCCAACCCTTGTGTTACCATTTTCATTTATTTAACTCTTAAAACTCTTACGTTTTTATATTCAAGGGCAGTTACATTCTCAAATGCTAGGTGTTAAAACATCAAAACAAGAATTTTGAAGGAATACAACTTAGCTTGTGAGACCTACATTGTCTGTTCTCTAGACCAGGGACATAGCTTCTGTTTTAGGATTTCCATTCCTCTTTATCCTGTTGATTTCTGAGCCCTTTATTTTGTATCTGGAATCCCATAGCTGCTGCTTTCATGGTTTACTTCCCTATATGGTGGAATATCCTTTCAGTACCTTTCAAGGAAGAATGGGATGTAATTTTTTTGACTTGGATAACTGAAATGGGCTTATTTTACTTTTTCTCTACATTGATAGTTTCATTAACTATCGGATTGCAGGTAGGCACTTTTTTTTTTTTTTTTTTTTCAGGTAGGGGGTAGGTTTATTCAGTAGAACTGCTGGACCAGGCAAGGTTGGCACTCCACGTGGCTAGGAAAGGCCTGGGAATGAGAGAGAGCTGGGAAAGAGAGGAAAGAGAGAAAGAGCTAGAAAAGAGCAGAGAGAGAGCAGAAAAGAACAGAGAGAGAGAGAGAGCTAGAAAAGAACAGCAAGAGAGAGCCTCTGGGCCTGGGCTAGGCCTTATCTAGGGTATGGGGGGGGGAGGGAAGGTATGGCCACATCAAATTCAGTGTGACCTCGTCCAGGTGTCCCAGTTGCCTAGGTAACGCAGGTACTGGGTGGAGACTTTGCTGCGAGGAGGGTGGAGTCTGCTGGCCATCCTGGAGCGGACCTTACATTCCAGCCTTTTAATAATCATGAAATAGGGCGTGGATTCTCTGGCTACTTGCAGGTAGGCACTTTTAAACATATCCATTGTTATTGAAGTTTTAGGATCCTCTTTATCTTGGGTTTCTTGATATATTTTCTTTAGCCCTTACCCCCACACATTTTTTATTATTTGTTTTGGTGTTTTGTTCTTTGATAGTGGTACTAGGACTTGAAGGCCTTATGCTTGAGCTTGGCTTTCTTCCTCACAGCTGGTGCTCTACTATTTGAGCCACATCTCCACTTCCTAGTTTTTAATTAATAATTTAGTGAGCTCTTTCAGTCTGGCAAGTTTTGAGAAATTTTCATTTTATATAATTTTCTTTCCAAGGAACTTCTAGCTGGGTAGTGAATTTTCTGAAATATACCTTTAAATTCATTGTATTTTTTTCTCTTATTTTCCACTTCTTACTCTAATTTTTTTTTCTGCTTTATTTTTCTGATATGTCTTCCCACTCACCCCAGTGGGGGACTAGAGATTGAACTCAGAGCCTTAGGCATGCACTATACCAATGGGGTAAGCCTCTAACCCTCCCTCCTACACACACACACATCCCAAGGGACCCTACTGCCTCAGCTTCCTGAGTAGTTAAGACTAAAATGCGTACCACCATGCCCAGCTCTCTACTTTTAATTTCTAAGAGCTGTTATTTTTTTTAATGAATATGTATTATGTTTGTTGAATGTTGCCAGTTTAAAGTTTATTCTTCCTCTCCATCAAATTTCTTTCTTCAGAAACTTTACTAACATTTTTCATCTTCCATTTGTCATCTCTCCAACAGCTTTGGAAATTTCATCTTTAAAAATTCCTTTACTGGGGCTAGGAAGGTGGCTCAGTGGTAGAGTACTTGCCTTGCATGCATGAGGCCCTGGGTTCGATTCCTCAGCACCACATAGGCAGAAAAAGCCAGAAGTGGCACTGTGGCTCAAGTGGTAGAGCGCTAGCCTTGAGCTGAAGAACTAAGGGACATGCCCAGGCCCAGAGTTCAGGCCCCAGGACTGGCCATAAAAACAATTCCTTACTGACATTTTAATGGGTTTGGGTAAAGGTTACAGATATAGGTCTGAGAGTAAGTGTAATGAATATTTAAATTTCCAAATGAATTGCTTTGGAGGTTTATCCTCAGTCTGGCAACCTTGGTTATTTTTAAATATCATGTCCCAGCAGTGTAGGCCATTGAGTGCTCTGTCATGATTTGGACCTATAATGTTACAAACACTTTACTATAAAGAAAGTCTCCATCCAGGATCCTATCGAAGCTACCTTTCCAGTGAAACTCTTAGCTCATAATTCTGTCCTAAAATTATGCTCTTTCATTATTTTCCCTTTGGAAATCTTAAGTGTCTTAAGGTTCCAGTGTCATTCCCATGTCAAGGCTTCCTATATCTGATTTGGAGCTAACTTTTACTGCATTCCAGTCTTTTCCTGAGTATATTGGGCTATACATGTTTATGCCTTTGTTTGTTTGTTTGACTGTAATATCTCTTGTTGTCTCAGTGAATCTCCTTCATTGCATATGCCACATTTTTTGTTGTTGTTGTTGTTGGTCATGGGGCTTGAACTCTGGGCCTGAGCACTGTCCCTCAGCTCTTCAGCTCAAGGCGAGCATTCTACCACTTGAGCTACAGCACCACTTCCGGTTTTCTGGTGGTTTTATTGGAGATAAGAGTTTCATGGACTTTCCTGCCCAGGCTGGCTTTGAACCGTGATTCTCAGATCTCAGTCTCCTGAGTAGCTAGGATTACAGGCGTGAGCCACCGGCACCCAGCTGCCACATCTTCATAAAGCCTTCTCACTCTACCCCCAAATGAATGATCCTTTTCTACAAGGTACCCATGTCATTATTTCATGCAGTTTCAGGTTTTATGCCATCATGTCAGTTCCCTTAATCTTCTCTTTGGTAACAGTACCATCTCTTTGGGCCCATACTCTGATTTCCCTGCCTTTGCCAGCAAGCCTTATTGAGATCTCAAAGCTGACTAAAATACATATTGACTCTAAGCCTGCTTGGTCTTTCAGAATCTACAAGCTTTCTTCTTGCCCTCACTTTAGAGGAAGTGCTGCACAATAATAGGCCATGGGATCTGCCTTTCTGAGCTATGACTGAAAAGTTGAGGTAATAAGAAGGGTGGAAAACATCCTCCTCTGTGGGTTTTTTTTTTTTTTAACTATTGAACCACTGAAGACAGGAGGGAGCCTGGCAAGCAGATGCCCCTTGTTTTTCTGGTGGAGATGACTTTTAGCTATGATTTTTGCCTGTAAGTCTTCCAGAGGAGTTCTGTCCTGCTGAGTGAAATGCCTGCCAAAGAACCTTCATGTCTTCATGGTTCACTGGAAAACCAGTGAGGTAACACATGGCTTTTACTCAACTTCTTCCTATTTGTCTCAGAATGCCTTACTTTTCTAGAGGACCTGATAATGTATTTAAAAACCTGGCAGTCATATGTAATTGTTTAATTGTTCTACCAGGCATAGGACAGTAGATGGTACCTGATCTTTCTCAGTGATTTAACATTCTCCATTTTAAAAACAGAAATGCCTATTATACCTCAGGTATTAATTTATCAACAATTAAGGTTTCTGCCTAGCTACTCAGGAGACTGAGATCTGAGGATCTTGATTCAAAGCCAGCCAAGGCAGAAAAGTCCGTAAGACATCTCCAGTTAACAACCAGAAAACCAGAACTGGCGCTATATCTCAGGGACAGAGCCCTGAGTTCAAGCCCCACAACTGACAAAAAAATTTCATCTTGGGGCTTATAGTCACGTGATTAGGAATAGTTTGTGGAATCTGAGTGTTTTACATTATTAGTTTTTCATATAAGTGTTAAATTCATTTTAACACTCATGAGTATTTACGCAAGTCTATATATCACAGAGGAGAATGAGAGTAATATTCTTAGGAAAGTTCTTATTTAGATCTCTTGAACCCAAATCTGTATTTCCCTGTATTTGAAGATGAAGGAATCGTTTTTAACTCTGAGATAACTCTTTGTAAAAAACAGAAAAATCCATCCCTTTTTAGTATATAGTTCTGAGTTTTGACAAGTATATATCAGTTGTAAACACCTCCACGACTGAAATATAAAATCGTTCTCTACTCCAAATTCCTTCATAGTATTAGGCTCCAGCTCCAACTACTGATATGGTTTGTTGTCGTATTGTTGTTTTATAGTTTTGCCTTTTCTATAGTATCTAGATGGACCATGGTTTGTTTCATTTGAAACTATTGAGGTTCACCCATGTCACCAAGCAGATTAGCCAATCATTTCTTTCTGTTGCTGAATTAGTATTCATTGTATGGACATACCACAGTCTGCTTACTATACGTTGCAAGTTAAAGGATATTCAGGTTTAGTTACTGAATTTTGTAAAAAAGCTACTAAAAACTTTTTTGGCATATGGATTTTAATGTTGGCATATTTTTCCCTTGAATTGGCATTGCTGCCATGGGTTTAGGGTATATTTAATTTTGTGAGACTGCCAAACTTAACCAAAATGGCTATATTATTTTGCATTCCCATTTACAAGGTATGAGAGTTGTGGTTGTTCATATCTTCACCAGCACTTAGCATTATCAGTTTATTTTAGCTATTCTAATAGAAAAGATGTAGTGTTGTCTTGTTTTGTTTTTTGAGATGATCTTGCTGTATAGTCCAGACTAATCTCAAACTCAACAACCCTCCTGCCTCTGCCTTCCTAATGGTAGGATTACAGGCATGTGCCATCATACTCCACTCGTTATTTTTAAGTAGTTTTAGAGACATAACAAAAATAGTAATATATTTTGTCATGTATGCCATTGCCACAAAGTAGAACATATTATCCTAGTTTCCTCATTTCCTTTGGTAACCCTTTTTTCCACCCTAGGTCCCCTAAGTAACAACTCATTTGTTTTCTGTCATTAGAGGTTAGTTTTATATAAATGGAATTTTATTTCTATGTCTATCTGTTTTTGATCAGTATTGAGAAAGTGGTTAAAGTATAGATAGTAGATTTCCTTTTATTACTGAGTTGTATTCCATTGTATGGATATGACTATTGATTCACTAGTGAGTTGTTTTCAGCTTTTGTTTATCATGCTAGGAATTAAACCCAGGACTTTGTGCTTCTAGGAAAGCACTGTACCTCTTGAGCTACACACCCAGCCCTATTTCTAGCTTTCTCCTGTAATAGTACTGGGATTCAAACTCAGTGCCTTGTGTTTGCTAGGCAGATGCTCTGCCACTTGAGTCACTCAGCCTTATTTCCAGCTTTTGATTATTATAAAGTTGATTGTTATAAAGGAGATGCAATGAACTGAGACAAATAGATGTATTTTTAATCAACTTTTTAGGGCCCACTTATAGTCTGTAAAATGCACTTTATTCTAAAGAGTATGATTTGATGAATGTGGCAAATTCATTTGCCCATGAAACATCACATCCAGATACAAAACATTGTCTTTACTCGAAAAGTTTCCGTTGGAGTCAGTGTCACTCATCTCCCAATGCCAATTAACCATTGATTTGCTATCACTGTAAAGCATATTTGTAGATCCTAAGTTTTTAACATAAAAATAGAATCCTACAACAGTGTGATTTTAGCTTGAAACAGAATCTACAGAAATGTAATTTTAGCTTATTTCCATTCTCATTGAATACAGCAATATATGAGGGTTCCAGTTATGTATCTTTGACAACCCTTTGCATTTTGTTTCAAATTTTAGTCATCATGCTCAAGCAGTGTGTAGTAATATCTACTTTTTTAAATTTGCATTTCCTCTTTACTAATACACTTTTTTTTTGCTTCTTTCTATGACATTGTGATCTTGGTACTCAAGATTATGACTGGTGATAAAGGATTTTTTTTTTTTCTGGCCTTTTAAGTGTGTTTTAAATGTTACCTATTCTTAATTAGGTTTGTTTTTTGAGTTTCAGTTTTCATATAATCTGGATACCAGTTCCAGAATAAATTTAAAAATTAAACAGCTTGTGAATGTATTGAAGACACACTTGAGTCTGATATAAATACAAATTTTAATTAAAAATTTGTTTTTTTGTTAAGACATTATAAAATTTTTAAAAATTCAGCCTAAGACTGTAGCATAGTGGTACAACACTTGCCTGCCGTGCCTAAGGCCCTGCTTTGGGTGTGATTTGTTGTTGTTTTTCCCTGACTGGAGACTTGAATTCAGGGTTGGATGCTTTATATCACACTTCTAGTCCCAAAGTGATGTTTCTCAACTATCCTATTTAGAGATACAGCGACCCTGACATTCCCTCTCTTCATATCATATAACCACCTGACAGCAATGTCATTTGCCTGTCTTTCCAGCCAATGACAAGTAGTAATGAAGGGCCCCAACCATAAAGAAAATAAAAAATAATTTACAAATTAGTACAACCAGTCTGGAAGACAGTTTGGAGATTCCTCAAAAAACTACCCTCTGATACACAGAACTAGAGGGAATCAGGGAAAAACATACCACAGTGGGACCCATCAGCTGCACTGGACATTGACCAAAATGAACTAAGCCACTCAATGGCAGCGATGGGAGGGAGGGAACAAGTGGGAAAGAGGGAACAGCTGACGCTTTGCAAAACAAAAGAAATGTACATAGCACCTGATGTGGAAGAAATAACTATTGCAATGCTCATAGAACTCATAAATGTTATAGACCATGATAGACAATTTGCTCCATGAAAGAGTGTGTTTGTGACTTTAACTAAGCATCACTATCCCATAATACTGTGAAATTCGGGGAATTATATAACCACTTAATCACAATAAAAAATTTGAAAAAAAAAAAAAAAAACTACCCTCTGATCCAGCCATACCACTCCTGAGCATCTAATCCAGAACATTAAAACTCAACATATAGTAAAACCACTTACATATCCATGTTCATTGCTGTGCTGTTTACAATATCGAAGATATGGAAAGAGCCCAGGTGCTCTACAAAACGTATGAATGGATCAAGAAAATGTAGTACATGTACACAATGGAACTTTAGTCATCCATTAGAATATTATGTTATTTGCAAGTAAATGGATGGACCTAGAAAAATACATGTTAAGTGAAGTAAGCCAGGCACAGAGACAAATCACATTACTTTCTCTCATGTAGAGGCTAAATATAAAACACAACTATGTGTGATAACGTATACAAGGTTCAATGCATTTGCACACAAACTAAAAGAATATACGTAGGGGAGAAATCCATAGGCATAACTACTCTGGACAATTAATATGCTGTTTATCAAAAAACCAGGAAGTGGAACTGTGTTTTGGGGGTGGGCACAGGAACTAAGAGAGGAAGGGTGAGGAAACATAGTCATAATGAGGCATGATAAATGGATGCCAGTGATTCAAAGATTCAAGCTGAAAGCTTGCCCATCTACTTCCCTTAGGATTAAGGGAACAAAGTCACTTGGGGGGAAATGAAGCTGGAAAACTTAAGGCCTGGTGTAGGCAACTCAAAAATATGGTATCTAGAAACTAGAGATGCTATCTTTGCTTCAAAGAGAAGCAACTGAATGCATTCTTTCCTGAGGGATGTATTTCTCGCCTAAGAATTCACAACTGCCTGACAGGATGCCAAAATACAGATTAGCCGGGTCGTTTCAAGGACAAGGATCTGCTTTACAGCAGATGTATTCTTACGTGGAAATAACACCAGCTGTAGTTAGAGCAAAGACAAAGCACCTAGCTTTGCATAACTTAAAGCTAGAACCCCTGCCTTTACCCTATAAATACCAACAGCTCAAGGAGCTGTGTCTCTCTGGGTGTCTCCTTGTGTATGTCTGTGTCTTTGTGTCCCTATGAGAGCACCTACACTCTGCTGGAGTGTGCCCCTGCCCTTCAGTTTGCTTTTTTTGTCTGTTTCCTTGCTTGTTTACTTAATAAAGCCCTATCGAGTTTTCTTACCATTGTGACTTGTCCAGAAATTCTTAAGGGGGATTCTGCGAAGTCAAGAACCTTAAGTGAAGAGTTCCTATAAGTAAAGGGGAGCTTCACTAAACCTCACCACTAGCCGGTGACAATTGTAATCAATGTACAATAAGCAAAAAGTGAGCAGTAACTGTGGGTATAGAATGGGGGAAATGGAGCAGAATGAAGAGGTGACATTGTCACTAAGCGTTGTACTCATCCTTACTGAATTGTAACCCCTTTGTACAACTAAATGGTTGTTTAAAAAATCATTTACAACCTGTTTAGCCTGAGAGCTTTATACAGGATTATAGATTTTTTTGAGCCTACTCTAGATAAAGAACCAGCCTTACTGGACTGATCTCATCTACGTATGATATACCCATCTCCAGTCCCCCAGGAGCAGGAGCCCGAAACCGGGGCTCCACGACCCCACCTCCCCCCCCCCCCCCCCCCGGTGACTTCTGGGAGAGCACGAGCGAAATCAAGGCCTACTGCCAGGAAAATAACTATAGGATGCCAGGCAGTGGGAACGAAGGCGGAATTCATCTCGGAGGATTGTATTGTTCCTTTCACAAGAAGAAACAAGAACAAAGCCAAGACTAAGGCTTAAAACCCGACTTCCACTTCCGGCTTCGGCCCGTGGGCTACTTCCTCCTCCTCCGGAAGTGACGAAATAGTACGTGTTCTCCTTGTCCGCCCCAAGACCTGGGACTTACGGAAAAGCGTCGGCGCACAGAAGGAGGGCACTAGGACCGCCCGCCGGGGTGTGGAAAGGTCTGGTGCCCGGGGCAGGAATAGTGCCCCGGAGCCAGTCTCCCGGGAAGCCGGCTCTGGGAGGGCGGGGATTGCGCACCGCCCCGGAAGTGGAGGTGGAGGGCTTTGTTTCCGGGAGGGAATCTTCCTGGACGGACCGCGAGCGGAGGGTGAGTTCTGCCCGCGAGGTGGCATCCGGGCCTCGGTGGGCCGGGCTGGTGCCCTGCAGTGCTGTCAGCTTCTTTCTGCTGATACCTCCGGTCCTGTCACCTGATACTTATCTCTGCCAGGCCCAGAAAGTGAAGGTCAAAGCATCGGCCCCCGGCGCGGGGTCAGTGGGAGGCCGAGGGCGACAGCGGCGGCCTGCGCCGGCCGTTCGGCGACTTGAGCAGCGCTTGAGCCCCGGAGATTCCGTCTCGTAAAAGTAGCATGGTTAAGCCCACGGTTTGCTAAAGTTGAGCTCCATACTGAGAAGGAGCTCGTATAGTAGATATTTGGGCTAGACCCCTGGGTGCCGTAGC
Source organism: Dipodomys spectabilis (assembly GCF_019054845.1). Taxonomy (NCBI): domain Eukaryota; kingdom Metazoa; phylum Chordata; class Mammalia; order Rodentia; family Heteromyidae; genus Dipodomys; species Dipodomys spectabilis. The sequence continues at coordinate 2,668,916 of NW_024870939.1, read as the reverse complement.
AAATGAACTCTAAAGTCACGAGGAAACCGGAAGAGAGGGAAACTGCGTGTTGGGAAGCTGGCTAGGAGAAGGCCATCACTGAGGTAGCAAAAGAGATAGGAAGCACTGAGATCCTGTACCTGGGCACCGCGACACAAAGTTAGGACTCAACGGAGCATCACAAGAACGAGATCTTGTTACAGGAACCTGGCCTTGGGTATCCTGTTAATGTTGTCACAGAAAAATAAAGACATTTTTTAAATTCTTGAAAAATTTAAGACACATTAGCCCCCCCCCCCCCAAAAAAAAATAAGTTTAGTATAAAAGGAAAGAAAAATAGTACATAATCCAGACATAGGTACATGCACATCGAATAGCAGATGCAACCAATATTCTAATGGGTAATTATGGTTTAAAAAAAAAATTAATGCTTTTATTTGAATGTGTGTGTTAACTACTGGGGCTTAAACTCGTCCTGGGCACTGTGTCTCTAAGCTTTCTTTGCTCAAGGCTAGTGCTCTTAACACTAGAGCAACAGCTCCACTTCCGGCTTTTTGGTGGTTTTTGGAAATAAAGAGTCTCATGAACTTTCCTGCCCAGGCCAGTTTTGAAGTGTGATCCTCAGATCTCAGCCTCCTCATTGGGATTACAAAAGTGAGCCACCAGCGCCCACCTCTTTATTTATTCTGTGTGCGCTCGTGCCAGTCCTGGAGCTTAAACTCGGGGCCTGGACACTGTCCCTTAGCTTTCGTGCTCCAGGCTAGTATTCTAGAGCCGCCACTCCACTTTTGGCTTTTTTTTTGGGGGGGGGGGAGGGAGGGAGGAGTGCTTAATTGGAGATCAGAATCTCAGACTTTCCTGCCCTTGTTGACTTCAAACTATAATTCTCAGAGCTCAGCTTCCTGTGTAGGATTACAAGCATGAGCCACAGGCATCCAGCTTTTATTTACTTTTTTATGAGTGTTACCTTTTGATCTGATATCTTTATATTTTGCTTTTCTTGCTTTTTACACAATATTATCACTTGGCCCCAGAGGTTTTTAAGATTGATTTGATTATTAAATTTAGATTATTATGACAAATATTTCAACATTTCATTCAGGTGTGGGAATTTTTTTACTGCCAAAAGCCATTTGGGTATTTATAACCTCATTCATGGTCCATACAAAATTAACCATACAAGCCTAGCATCAATGGCTCGTACTTTTAATCCTATCTACTCAGGAGGCTAATATCTAGATGATCAAGGTTCAAAGCCATCCCAGGCAGAAAATTGAGAGACTCCATTTCCAATTAACCAGCAAAATGCTGGACTGAAGGCATGATTCAAGTGATAGAGCACCATCCATGACCAAAACGTGGGCAAGTTCAAGGCCCTGATGCCAAAAAAAGAAAGAAAAAAATCCAAGCAGACGCCTGACAGCAGCCAATAAGGAGCATACATGTCCCATCAAGTACTAGATGATTTTGTGGGCCTTACAGAACCTGAGGGCTAGAGGTTCCCTACCCTTGCAGGTTCTGCCAGATGCTTCCTTCAAGGTAAGTGTCTACCCTGGAGGCATATTTTTATTGGCATACTTTTTGTGCCCATGGTAATCATTTCCAAAGAGTGCCCCCACACATACACACCCAACAACACCCTCTGAATAAGTGTATTCCTTTAATATAGTCTTGCTCAGTTCCTTAGAGCACAGTAATTATTTGGGCAAGCAAACAAGGTCAAAGGGAGAGATCTGCTCTTTTCCCCTTTTTTATTAAATGTGTCAGATTATTAAGGGAGTGCAAGATATAAAGCAAAGGAAACAGGTGTGTGTACTTTTATTCAAGCTATTTATTAGTACAGTATTTATTTCTGATTTTCTGGCTTCTGTTTCCCATGGTTCACTTTCCCTGACCTATCCTTACATATTGAAGGGATTACTTGTGCCTATTGGTAGAGGTTGGATAATAGGAGGGCAGAAATTTCATTGAGGGGATTATTCTTACAAGCGACTGCTGTAGATAAGAGATGGTGGCAGTGGTATAGGAGAGAAATGCACAGATCAAGATACTGAGAAGATAAAAACTTCAGGACTGTAGTGATTGAATGTGGGTTTGGGTAAAAGGTACCTTTCATAGTACATTTTCTGTTGCTTAATGCCACAGGTAAGTTAGAGTACATTATTAAAAGAAAATGTGTTTGTTTTGGCTAATGGATACGTTCTAGGACCACATTTGGTGATAGATAACCTTGCTGATACAGCCCTGATGGTGTCAGAGGGCTCGTTAGGACACTTAGCCAAACTGGCTTTTATGGCCTACTCATTCTAGAGACTGTCAACCCATTAATTACACCAGTCTCTAATCTCCTTATGAGGGCAAAATCTAAATTACCTCCCAGGGGTCCTAGCTGGCTCCACCTAGCAATATCTCATAATAAAAATTAAATTTCAACTTGAGTTTCACAGAGGACAGAACATAGCAGCACCTAATGATGATTCTAAAGTTTCCAGCCTAAGTGAATAAATTACACTAAAACTAGTTTGAGGGCTTCTAAGGTTTCATTTCCTACTTGTGTTAAAAACACAAGATTTTTTTCCCTTTCTTATAAATATTTATGTTTTATTTGCTCATTATGGAAAACTCAGAACATACACATAAAAATATTCGGAATATACACACACTTTAACTAGAGAAGAATATAAATCTAATAATCTCACTACTTAAGATGGATGGCTATATATATTTTGGTGTGTTTTTCACATACCTTTTTTTTTCTGTGTGTGTGTGTGTGTGTGTGTGTGTATTTTGGTGTGTTTTTCACATACCTTTTTCCTCTGTGTGTGTGTGTGTGTGTTCCAGTCCAGTGTCTGAGCTTTTGTGCTCAAGGCTAGTGTCCTAACTCTTTGAGCCACAGCACTAGTTCTGGCTCTTTGGGTAATTAATTGAAGATAAGAGTCATGGACTTTCCTGCTCAGGTTGGCTTTGAACTGTAGTCCTCAGCCTCCTGTGAAGCTAGGATTATAGATGTAAGCCTCTGATACCTAGCTTTGTGCATTTTTATGAGGTCTCATTAACAACTTAAGAAGCCTGGGCTCCATAAATTCCTGGCATTCTGCTTCTGGTTGAACAGTTGGGAAACAGCTCCTTAACCCATGTATGAGCCTCCATCTGATGATCGGGGGACTAGCTAACTCTCTTGACTTTTTCCCATGAATACAAAAGAAGTAGAAACAGCTTAGAAGGAATAGAAAGATAACATCTCATAAAGATACCAAATGTACTTTGGAGATGGTTTTTCTAGGTTAATAGTTCTTAATTTTTTTTTGGGGGGGGTCCGGTCGTGGGGCTGAACTCTGCCTGGGCGCTGTCCCTCAGCTCTTCAGCTCAAGGCGAGTGCTCTACCACTTCAGCTACACCACCACTTCCGGTTTTCTAGTGGTTTATTGGAGATAGGAGTCTCATGGTCTTTCCTGCCCGGGCTGGCTTTGAACCGCGATCCTCAGATCTCAGCCTCCTTAGTAGCTAGGATTACAGGCATGAGCCACTAGTGCCTGGCAGTTCTAATATTTTTTATTAAAACTTTTCATTTGTTGGCAAGAGTATTTGTGAATTAACAAATGATAATCTCAGCTTTTGAATTAATCTTTTGGTCTTTTCTTTTTTCTAGTAGATTCCTGCTTGTGTTTGAAATGCAGTTAACACATCAACTAGACCTATTTCCTGAATGCAGGGTGACACTTCTGTTATTTAAAGATGTAAAAAATGCTGGAGACTTGAGAAGAAAGGCCATGGAAAGCAACTTTGATGGCGCACTGATAAATCCTACAGTGGTAAGTACAGAATGTAAAGAATGAATTAGCTATGCAATAAATTTAAGAATATGGTAATCTGTGGGACACTAGTGGCTCATGCCTGTAATCTTAGCTACTCAGGAGACTGAGATCTGAGGATCACATTTTAAAGCAGGAAAGTCTGTGAGATCTTCATCTCCAATTAACAACCAAAAAAACTGGAAATGGAGCTGTGGCCCAAGTGGTAGAGTGTAAGTCTTGAGCAAAAGAGTTCAGGGACAGCACCCAAGCCCCTGACTTCAAGTCCCAGGATAACCCCCCCCCCCCCACCAAGAAAAAAAAGAAAGAAAGAATCTGTTAATTATTCACAGTGTTTTTTAAGTTCACCTAAAATTTTGTCATCTTCAAGTAAGAAGTTCTTACCCAAGTCAGAATGGGCCGATCTTGAATTTAACAATGAGGTGATGCAAAAGTGACCATCTCTTCCCTAGGAATAGAGAGGGTTGAAGTCTAGCTCTGGCCCTGTTGTGGTCCAGCAGATACCCAGACTCCAGCTTCTTACCTGTCAAGTGAGAGTTTTGAACAAGACAATGTCTGTGGAGGAGGCAAAGCAAAGTGTTGAGAGCACATACTATGGGATCACATTCCTCTGGCGTATTCCAGCTCGGCCACCTACTGTGACTGAGCAAGTCATAGCCAGCTCTTACATACTTACTCTGTCCCTAGCATTGTTCTCAGTGCTTTTTATATCCTAACTTGATGTTCAGTGATTCTGTCAAAAACTGTTATTTTCTGCTGTTAACAGATAGGACTTAGAAACAGGGTGGAAAGATAGAACTGGGAATTAAACCCACACATTATTGCCTCGGTTACCTCATGATTATGTGTAAATAATATTGAATTCATTGAGTAGTTGGAGGATTAAATAAAATAACTAAAATGTTTAGAGTATGGCTTTTCCCATATTAGCTTTCAATTTAGTTATTTTGATTTTTCCCTATTTATCTTAAGTGTTGTAAAGAATTAAAATCATGTATATAATATTGGTATATATTAAATATAATTCTGTTATGATAATATAGAAAATTATATATTACATTACAGAATTATATAGACATACATAACATGTAATTATATGTAATATATTATAACTATATTATGTAATATATAATTTTAATATGTAGGATGTACATATACATAGACATATATACACATATACATATATATATATATATACATATATCGTTGACCCTTGAGATGATAGTTTTGAAGATTAGTCTATAAGAATCATGATAAGGGCTGGGAATGTGGCTTAGTGGTAGATTGCTTACCTAGCATGCATGAAGACTTTGAGTGCAGTTCCTCAGTACCACATAAACAAAATAACCTGGAATTGGCATGTTGGCTCTGTGGTAAAACAAAAGAAATTCAGGGATACTGCCTAGGCCCTGAGTTCAAGCCCCAGGACTGGAAAAAAAAAAAAGAATCATGATAAAGTCAAACAACTGGACACACTGAGTCAGTATAAGATTGGATGCATATTTTCAGAGTGCTCCATAACCTCTGTATAATTCTTTTTGTTTTGTAGATTGTCGATCCATTTCAGATACTTGTAGCAGCAAATAAGGCAGTTCACCTCTACAAACTGGGAAAAATGAAGACAAGAACTCTGTCTACTGAAGTTATTTTCAACCTTTCCCCAAATAACAATGTAATGTAGGATTTACTCTGTTGACCTTGTCTTAACCTTTGTGTGTGTTCTTCCATGATGGGTTGTAGACTGAGTTCCTGCAAACAGTTGTTAGCAATGAGTCAAGGTAATCATGAGCAGAGCTCTGGACACTGCCACTTGCTGGACAATAAGGTCTGTGGTCAGTTTCCATATGAATAAATGAAAGTTTAACTGAATAAATGAAAGTTTAACTAAAGTAAATGAAGCTAGTATGTCCTATGTGTCCTTACCATGTAGGGTTAGAAAGCCAAATGATAAAACATTAGGCATAGATGTTTTGTGTTTACTAAAACTCCTTGAGAGTAGCATACATGTCTTTTCTATATCTAGAACTTGCTGGTATCTAGTACAGCTCTTAATATATGTTCACTTATATACCCAGTGCATGGGAAGATGCTGTTTTTAAATTCTCATAGGAATCTTCCTTTCCTTCCCCTTCCATTCTCAGCTTCTCTACCCTCACCTTTACACCCCACCCCCTTGCCCTCCTCTGTCTGTACTAGTACTGGAGGCTAGAGCTCAAGGCCTTCCTTTGAAGTACCCTGTTTTCAGATGCCCCCTCAGACCACCAGAGACCACGATCAATGCAAACAGCAAAGAGTAGTTTATTGCAAGCTCGAGCTTGATCCTCTGCGTACTCAGCAACCGGTGATGCTAAGAGGCCCTGAGCGTAAAATCAGCCCAGTTTTTATAGTATTGAACAAACAACTTTAAGGAACTTTTACATAAGAAATTACATGATTGGTTAACATTTAAAACAAGCTAAGGTGGGCAAATATGATTGGTTAACCTTTACAGAAAAATATCCTTGGTCCATAGCTTGACCACAAACAGTTATGAGTCACACCTGGACCAACAGTATGCATGGCATGTTTTGCCCTGGGCTCTGAAGAACTGGTTGGTCAGAACATTATATGGTTTTAACTGAAACTCTTAGCTCATGGTCACTCAGGGACAAAGTCACTTGGGGGCTAACACCTGCCTTAAGCAAACGCCATCTATGGCTCCAAGAATTGTGCATGGCTTTCTGTCATAAAATCCTAGCATTGGGGCTAAAGTGGGCCACGAGTTAAGTCGCAGAACTGAGATGGGGTCTTAAGTAAAATGGAATTGCTTAGGTTTTTCACCTTGTACTCTTGTTTGGCTTTCCTGCTTAAGAACTGCATTATACCACTTGAGCCATACTTCCAGTCCAGCATTTTGCTAATTAATTAGAAATGGAGTTTCACAGACTTTTCTTCTTGGGCTGGCTTTGAAACTCAATCCTCTAAGGCTCTGGGGTCTGAGCAGCCAGGATCACAGGTATATACCATTAGTGCTCAATTAGAAATCCTTTTTTTAGTCATAGTTATTGAAAACTTTTATATGTGTTTTAATTTGTTTTATTATCTTTAAAGAATTCTACAAAGGAGTTTCAATTCAGCATGTCAATGTATGATTTGTGATTATAAAGCATCTTGACCAGAGTCACCCTTTCCATCATTCTCCACCCCCCACCCCCTCCATCTATCCCAGCTCCACCTATCCTCTCAAGTCATCGAGTTCCATTTTCGCATATGGCTGAACTTTTGCTGATGACATTTTAGTGTTAATACTACAACCAAGTAGTATCTAGAGAAAAATTAGAAAGCTTACATTGATATGGTTTAAAATACGTACAAGAGAAAAATCCATAAAATGCACTTGGTACGCAAATAGAATTTCCCAGTATCCGCAATAAAATTTACCACATAAATATTACCTCTTAGAGATCATTTGAAATAATTCTTGATACTATTTCTTTTCAAGCTATAGTTTTAGGGCAAAAAAGAAAACATATTTCTAAGGAGAATCAGATGAACAAGATAGAAGTTAAGATGCACTAAGATAAATGATTTAATGGGAATGTGATTCCAATCCAAAGGAACAGTAAAGAAGCCATTTATTCTGGAAAGAGAAGAGTGTGATAGGGAGTAGCCTTTTAAAATGCTAGACTATAAGGCTAAGCCAGAGAAAAATGGGATCAGACAGTAGACAAAGCCTAAATGTAGATAGAAAAGTAGGTAGGAAGTCAGGAATGTATGGCTGGAGGGTCACTTGGTCAGCGCTGGCATGCTGAGATTCTATAGGAACAAGATGCAGCGTAAGTGGAGAGTACTTTACAGACAGTAATAGTAGATGTGGGGATGGGATTCTTGAAGGGGACAATTAGGATAAGAAAAACAGGAAGAATTTGAGGAGGAAGATGCGTCAGGAAATGTTTCAGTCATAGAAGATGTAGGTTCATTGTTTTGTTTTGTTTTTTTCCCTTAGATTTCAGAGGCTCTGAAAAAATTTGGTATCTCAGCAAATGATACTTCAGTTCTAATTGTTTACATTGAAGAAGGAGAAAAACAGATAAATCAAGAAGACCTAATCTCTCAAGTAGAAGGTCACCAGATTTCTCTGGAAAATCTTTCTGAAATAACAAATATTGCAGAAGTCAAAAAGGTTTGTAAATCCATATTTTTAGAGTGTAATATCAAGAACAATGCTGCTGCTGGTTTTTTTGAACATCTAACAGATACTAATGCAGTGTTTTTAATAACATGGAAAAGCGTTCTACATTTTTAGGAAGTGGCTGGCTGTGGTGGTACACATCTGTAATTGCAACTCTCACAGGCCAAGACAGATCAGGAGTTCAAAACAAAACCAAACAAGACTACAGAGTGAGCCCCAGTGAGCCCCTGACTCAAAGCAAGAACAGCAGCAACAATAAATCAACCGAGCAACAAACAGACAAATACTTAGAGGGTGCAGGTTTAATGTAAAACATAACTAGAAAATGTCATTGATAAAAAGCATCCTTTAAGAAAGTGGACCTTTAAATATCAAACTTATGTATTACATTTAGAATATAAAATGTATTATGACTTCAGTATCTAAATTGTGCTTTTATGTATCTTTTTTTTTTCTTCTGAGTCTATGTAGCCCAGGGTAGCCTTAAATTTGCTATCTTCCTGTCTCAGCCTCCTCAGTGCTGGGATTACGTCATGTATCACTATGCTACTTTACAGTCAGCTTTTAAAATTTATATTGTGTTTTATGTCTTAAAAAATTGTCTTTTATGTTCATATGTGTACTTCAAAGGAATATTTGGCATATGTCATGAATTGTCATGTACTTTGAAAATTTTAATCATATTTATGATCTATCATTATCTCACCTGAAAATCTCACTTATGAAATTATTTGTGCATGAATCTATCAGCAAGTAATAATTTATGTTTCATTTTTACAGATATATAAACTGTCTTCACAAGAAGAGAGTATCGGGACCTTATTGGATGGTATTATTTGTAGAATGTCAACAAAAGATGTTTTGTGAAATGTTTTCATTATTAACTGAAAGTTCCAGCATTAAAGAAACATTGACTCTTGTTTGGCACGCACAAGGCCCTTAATGAAAACCCAATACCACCAGAAACAAAAGAAACATTAATTTTTCTTTCCTGAGTCAAAATTAATGTATGTTGATTATAGAAAAAAAAACCACATGGTATAAAAAAGAAAACAGAAGCCTGTTATACCTTTTTTATTATTTTAAGAGATAACTGTTGTAAGGTAAATCATTCCAGAAGCCACATTTTAAAATACAGAATATTGGAGTCTTTATCATACAGGTAATAGGCTGCAGGCTGTCAGTTGTTACAAAGGCCTGCAGCACGCAAATAACACATAACAGCTAGGAAACATGATAAGGAGGAAAGAAATAACAAAAACCAGCAAGCCAATTCAGCTCCAATGGAGAGCTGAATTGGGACTCCATGATGACTGGAGATGAGCCAGGAGACTGGACACAGGACATGATCACGGAGACACATGTGGCATGGAGGTAGGTAGGGTGGTCCTGGCCTAAATAGGTCGGCACAGTGGGTAGATCCTCAGGAAATTCCCAGTCCCAGGCACTAGATTGACAGATTCAATAACCTATTAGCCAAGTGCCTGCCCTTGCCTCCAGGGGTCTAGGCAAGCCCATTACCTGGGAAGCAGGGGGGGTAGGGGAGAGGGGGGGAAGGGAGAGTTTTCTTCCCCCAGCATGAGGACAAGATGCCAGACCCTACCATCCACCATGTGGCCAATATGGTGTCGGCTAAACCTTGCTTCCTTACTTCATTGTTACTATTTTTGTTTCAAATATATTTTTATTTTTATATAACTGGAATAAAAATTGCAAATACTTACGAATACCTACAGTGTTGTAGGTTCTTACATCTCTCAATTTGTATTCCATCCTTTGTTTCTGGCTACTCTGATCCCCTTCCTAGTCTCTGGGTACTGATTCTGGGCATTGTACAAGCAGGAATTCATTTTATTCTTACTGTGTTTTGTTTTGTCCTTGGAGTACTGGAGTTTAAACTCCAGACTTTGCACTTATTAGGCCACTTGAACACACTTCAAGACCTTTGCCTTAAGATTGTTTTTGTGGGTTTTTTTTTTTTTTTAAGATTTCCCCCACCTAACCTTTCCCCTTCTCTCCAAGCTGGCCTGAACTATGATCCTCCCAATGTCTGCCTCCAGAGTAGATGAAATTGTAGGTGTTATCACCTCACCCAGCTCCATACTGGTTTTATCTTCATTTTACACAAGGCAACAAAAAGTTTATAGAATTATTAAGAAACTTGTGAAGGCCATTTAGCTAATGTGCAGTCACATTTGATAGACAGTTTGATTTTTTTTTCTTTATCTCATGTGGTTGTCTCAGCCAAGAGAAACTGGATCAAGGCTCAACAAACTTGTTTGTAAGGCAAGATAAATATTCTCTTCCTTGTGAGCCATGTGATCTGCTTGCAGCTACTTAACCTGGCTGAAGTTCCAGTTGCAGTTGCAGACAACCCAAATACAATGAGCATGTTTATATCCCAGTTCATTTGATTTACAAAAACAAGATGGTAGGTACTATTTCATCTGAGGTCTACAGTTTGTGACTTCTGAGTTAGCAGTGACAAACAGTCCTTAAAGCTTAATACAACATGCTTGTGCCTTTTTCATTCTGCATGGCCATGGTTAATTGGGAGGAAAATTTATTGTAATGATTCAGAAACCATCAGCATGCCTTAGGGGAGAAGGTCCAGCTGTTAGGCCTGTTGGTGCTGAGGTTTAGAGTGGCACATAGGCCAAGGAAGTATAGCAAACAATGTTATCAGTGAAGCTCTGTTATTATGTTCTATCCTGCCTGGTATATACTATAAATGAAGCACATAACAGCAGACCATGGTAGTTTAACCTGAGGGGTTTGGGAATTCATGGGATTAAAAAGGAAGGAAGGAAGGAAGGAAGGAAAAATTTTAAATTTTGTTTTATTGTAAAGATGCTATACAGAGGTGTTAGTTACATGAGTGAGGTAATGAGTATGCTCCTTGTTGAACATTGTTACCTGCTCCTTTGTTTTTCTCCTACTATCCCTTCCCTCTCCTCCAACCTCCCCCCCCCCAAGTTGTAAAGTTTGTTGACAACATAGTTTCTTCTTCTGAGTATCATTGTTCCAATGGGTCATCCTGTGTCCTTGTTTCAGCATTTTGTTATTCCCCTTCCCCTTCCCAAATTAAATAAGTGTATATTCAAGAAAGAATGACACCACCCCATTTGTTAGGAAATGGAAAGAGTTGGAAAAAAATCATATTAAGTAAGCCAGACCCAAAGATATATAGGTCCCATGGTTTCCCTCCTTTGTTGTTGTTTTTAATGTACTATGTGGGTTTTTTTTTCTTTTTTATGCTCTTCTCCCTGTGGTATATCCCCTGTTTTCACTGTATTTTATTTTGGTACCCTGCATCTTGGAAGGAAATTTTTTTGGGGGGGAGGTCCGGTCGTGGGGCCTGAACTCTGGGCCTAGGCGCTGTCCCTCAGTTCTTAAGCTCAAGGCGAGCGCTCTACCACTTGAGCCACAGCGCCATTTCCGGCTTTTTTTTTCTGCTTATGTGGTGCTGAGGAATCGAACCCAGGGCCTCATGCATGCTAGGCAAGCACTCTACCACTGAGCCAACTTCCCAGCCCTTGGAAGGAAATTTTTTTGTTAAATTTTTTTAGTTAAATAGGCTGGTTAGTCAGGACCTAGACTCCTGGAAATAAACCTCATAATAAATAGAAAAACACTGCTGACCTAATAGAACATATTCAAGGAATGTGTTCCATTTGCCTACTTTTGCATTCTCAGTTCACTATACCTTCCCTGGGGGTAGGAAGGTACAGGGTAGTCCTGGTTAAGGACTATAGTTTAGGGCTGTAGTAATATCCAGCTGTCTCTGATCAATCCTTCTATGCCTCAATTGCATAAAGCTTAACCAGTCAGCATATCCTAGTGCTGTGTTAAGCTTAAAAACCCCTCAATTTAGCCACTTTCCTTGTAACTTTCTACTGGGACCCTTTTTGCCCAAAGGAAACCTTGTTTCTTTTTGCCTGAATAAATTCGATATTCACATTCTATTCACATTCACCTTTTTTGTTATCTGTAGACATTCTGTGAGTTCTGAGATACAAAGCCAAGAAGGAATCCTGTGTCCAGCTGCTCAGTTGTAGACATTGTCTGCTTTGGAGCTGGAGGAACAAATGGGCTTTGCCTACCTTGATCACAGCAGAATGATAGCTCCCACTAAGCAGGAAGATCAAGGAGCTGATTTCATGGGAAGATACTAGATTGGTTTGAGGGCCCAGATTTTTCTTTCCATTTATTTCTTTATGATGGCTTTATTGAAACATAATTTATGTTCTTTACCCTTTTAAAGTATAAATTTGAATCATTTTAGCATATATTACATTTTGTGTTTGTATGCGTGCATGCATTGCGTGCATACCAGTCCTGAACTTTGAACTCAAGACCCAAGCAGTGTCCCTGATCTTTTCTGCCCAAAGTTAGCATTCTTCCACTTGAACCACAACTCCACTTCCAGTTTTAGTGATTAATTAGTCTCACAGACTTTCCTGCCCAGGATGGCTTTGAACCATGATCCTCAGATCTCAGTCTCCTGAGTAGCTAGGATTACAGGTGTGAGCCACCTGTACTGCCACATGTAAAAGAAATGTTAAGTATTTGAAAATTTATAGAGAAAGAAAGCAGGTTGGTGGCTGCCTACAGCTGAGTGGGGAATGGAAGGGAGAAGTGTGAGTGTAGGTTACAGAATTTTAGGCTTTTGAAAATGCTCTAAAATTGTGGTGGTTATACACGGTGAAGAATATGTTAAAGAAGCCAGGCACTGGTGGCTCAGATCTGTAATCCTAGCTATTCAGGAGGCTGAAATCTGAATATCATGGTTCAAAGCCAGCCCAACAGAAAAGTCTGTGCGATGCTTATCTCCAATTAACCACCAAAAAACTAGAAGTAGAGTTATAGCTCAAGTGGTAAAGCGCTAGTTTTGAGCAAAAAAAGCTCAAGGACAGCACCTGGGCCCTGAATGCAAGCCCCAGGACCAGCACACACAAAAACAGACTACACTGTTACACTTTAAAAGAGTGAAGCAATTGAATTATATCTCCAAAAGGCTATTTAAAAATTATGCATTGTGCCGGGCGCTGGTGGCTCAAGCCTGTAATCCTAGCTACTCAGGAGGCTGAGATCTGAGGATCGCGGTTCAAAGCCAGCCCGGGCAGGAGAGACCGTGAGACTCCTATCTCCAATAAACCACCAGAAAACCGGAAGTGGCACTGTAGCTCCAGTGGTAGAGCGCTCGCCTTGAGCTGAAGAGCTGAGGGACAGTGCCCAGGCCCAGAGTTCAAGCCCCACGGCCGACCAAAAAAAAAAAAAAAAAATTATGCATTGTGTGATTTCATGTATATACCTTTCTTGAAGTAAGAAAATTTTCTTTCTTAGTTTTTTTTTTTTTTTTTCATTTGGCCTCTATTCTGCCAGCAGTTCACCAGTTCTTTGATGTCAGCCCACCAGGACATGCAAGGCCAACACAAAGACTCTAATGAAATTTACCTTTTCTAACTAGTGGGGATAAACACGGAGCTTGCTAAGTATTTTGTGTATAAAACTGTCTGCTCATTTTCAGAGCAGTCATACCTCTGAGGCAGTGACAGGGACATTAGCTAACCCAGCTGGAGGTGTTTCACTGTCCCTTTGCCTTCCTCTTACCCACGCCTCGTGGTCACCACCGTCATATCACAAAAGCTGAACCATAAGAGCTTTTAGACACCCAGGGCACAGCACACTCATTTACTTATCTGGTATGGAAAGATCAAGAGTCAGGCCAGCTCTCTGGACCTGGCCTCTGGACCCCCTGCCATGATTTAGTAACAGGATGAACTAGAACCATAGCTTCCTCAAATGAGACATTCCAGAAATGATCAGGTTCACAATACCTCACCCTTTCTGGGATTGAGAAATTTGTATCACACAAATGAGCAATTTCACCAAGGCTGTGGCATCTCGGCAGTATTAAGCTTGTCCAGAGCTCCCTGAAATCACCCATCTACTTAGACATTCAGGATTGTCCAGCTAAGACCCCTGCATGGCACAGCAAGGCTGCCTCAGGCTCAAGTGCAAGGACTTTTTCAAACCTTCTATGCAGCTTGGGAACTCCCAAGCTCCTATCCGGAGCCCTCTTTCCCCAAACCTCACCTCTCCTTGCATCCACGTCCCATGGGAATCCTGCTAGCCAAAGTTTTCTCATACATGGGTTTGTGCCAAGTCTCAGTCCCTGAGGTGCTGCAAATCTAGACTTGAATCTTAGGGTTTCCCTTGCATTTTGGCTGGAAGTTTCCATCCTGCAGCACTGAGGCTCAGGGCTAGAGTAAATGAACAGTGAACAAGTACTGAAAACAATTCTTATTCCACAGTCGTGTATGTCCTTAACCCTCACAAGTCATGAACTAAAATCATTGTGTTAGTCAACTCCGTATATGTTGTGGGAATTCTCAGATCAAACAAGCATCACTTTTGTCAGCCATCAGCAAAGAAAGAAAATCAGTTGTTTCTGAAGGAGGCATCTCAGGGATATGTGCCCAACAAAGAAATAGTCACAAAAATGCCTGCTAGAACCTAGGCACTGCGGGTACCACAACTTTTGATAGCTTATATTTCTGCCAGGATGATTACCCACCCAGTGACTGTCAGTTCAAAATGGGAGTCGCTCAATCTGGTTACTGATCCTTGAACTTCTCAGATTTTAAATGTTTGGCCAAGGAATATTGTTTCACTTGCCTCAACCATTTGAAAGCACACACAGTAACCATGCCACATGTGTCACATTACAGTGCTCTCCGTTATTACCCATTAAACTCCATCTTTGGAGAGTCAGCTTCTACATTAAACTTTCTCTTCAGAGCATCAGCTTCTATGTATTATTTTGCCTCCACTGAAAAGAGAACACTGCATCTTCCTGTGGACACAGCTAACAGTTTTCGAGCTGCCCTGGGTAGTGACAAGAGCAAGAATGGGGACTAAAAACAGGATGTCAAGGTTCATGGTCTAGTATGGTCTAAGCTGGAAAAAGATGGAGATGGCTGTGACCATCTATGACCACCAGATCCAGACTCTACCAAGAAACTGGCCTCCTAGAAAGTCATGGCAACATTTTGGGGAAGGTTTATCTTCACTTCCTGTATGGATCAAAGTTTCCCAGGGTCTGCACCCAAGCATCTTGCATATTGCCCTCTCTCTAGGCAGAAGCCACATCTGTGACTTCTTCAACCATGCCATAATTGTAAAGTCATCCACATGTCTCCCAGATGCCCAATGTGCCTGAGTTACTCTTTCAGTATAAGACCCCATGGCAGTCACATCTCTGTTTATCCCATTGTCCACTCAGCCCCTGACCATAATAAGTATAAGGTAAACACCATACCTTCCATTGTTACCCACTCAGGAGCCATGAGAGAATAAAAAAGCCAGGGCCCTAACTGCTCTATCAGGGTAGACCACATGGCAGAGGCTGAGCTGCTGTGAGAAAGGACACATCCTTTTCACAGAAAGGAGTCTATGGACAGGGATTGCTCCTCTATGGTGTGCTTGGCCTGTCTTAGTGAGACCAATCCTTAGCAAACATATGAGAAGTGTGGTGGGTGGGGGCAAGCTCTGAATAGCCGTGAGTGCTCACAGAAGCTGCCAATGTCCTCAGTTGGACACAGCTCTGCTGGGGGCTGAAGACACCTGCAGCATAGCAGGTACACCAACACTACTATTGAGTGAGGGCCTGACAGAGAGGAGGAAAGGTATGGATGGCAGTGTGGGAACCAGCAGATCACTTTTTCTAGGGGCTGGCACAGCTTAGAGAGGGGAAACTCAACTGTACAGGATCTTGTTGATCAGAGAGACTTGGACTCTTGCTGGTGATGAAAGGACCTAGGATGAGTGACAGTCCCTAGATACTTAGTGGTACATTCAGGGATTGGGTGGACCTTATTGAAGGCCAGGTGTGCTGGATGAGAGACACATCAGCCTGCTGGGAAAAGGAAAAGTGGTGGCAGGGTTCTCGTGGTGTGAGGACTCCTGGCCTTTTTTTTTAGGAGGGAGGCAGGGTCCGATCGAGGGGCCTGAGCTCTGGGCCTGGGCACTGTTCCTCAGCTCTTCAGTTCAAGGCTAGCACTCTACCACTTGAGCCACAACGCCACTTCCGGATTTTTTTTTTTCTGCTGATGTGGTGCTGAGGAATCGAACCCAGGACCTCAAGCATGCAAGGCAAGCGCTCTACTGAGCCACCTTCCCAGCCCCTCCTGAGCTTTTTTTTATAGCCTGCTTCTCTCCCCAGTTTAATGGCCCAGGGTTCACACGGTGAATGGACCTTCAATTCCTGCTGTGTTGCTGCCAGCTCTGTGATGCTGGATTTTAGTCATTCCTATGCAGTCAGCCAATGAGGTGCCACCAGTTCTGCTCCTCAGAGTCCTGAATGCCATGAAAGGCTAAGGATGTCCTGAGCACTCTTGGTCTTTGTCGGTGGAAGACTTGGGCTCATGCTGTGGGACTTGAGTCCCATAACCTTCCTGGTATCTCAGGTGTAGGTTGTTAGGTATGAAGGCTCTTTGCTTTCTCTGTAGCTTAAACTTGTATAGTGTGGCAAGTGATGGCTTAGCTGTAACTTGAGATTGAGAACACAAGGTAGGAGAGTGGACACAAAGGGCCTGTATGTATCAGCAATTCATATAAGTTACTGGACTAAATCTTCAAAACAAGAAGGCAGTTGTGTTTTACCTGGTTTTACAGGTAAAGACACAGAGGAAGATATACAAGTGGGACTCACATGGCCTCTTCTTGCTCTGCAGGGCTGGAGCAAAGCCATGCATACAGGCATAGCTTTGGCTCATGGGCAGTGAGATTTCAGTCACAGATGTCTCCCCATGGCTCCTTATCACATCCGCAAGTACCAGGAGAGCGACCACACACAGGTCCTTGTTCACCAGTGGCATGGAAGAGCACATTCCTGCCACTTCACTACCTGCGGAAGCTGCCCAGAACACTCCTGCTCTTACTTGGGATGCCTCTCACTACTCCTGGTCTATGGTTCATGGATGCTGGCCATTGGGTGTGTCTTCACTCTGCTCCTCTTCCTGTGGTTCATTGCCAGACTCCCCTGGAAGCAGTATGTGGCCATGTGTTCCCACACAGACTTGGCTGACATCACCAAGTTCTACCTGAGCTCCCATGATTCCTGCTTCTGGGTGGCTGAGTGTGAGGGGCAGGTGGTGGGCATGGTGGGTTCCCTGCCTGTCAAAGATCCTCCCTTAGGGAAGAAGCAGTTAGAGCTGCTGCACATGTCTGTGGCCTTGGAGCACCAAGAAAAGGGGATAGCTAAAGCCATGGTCAGGACTGTTCTCCATTTTGCCTGGGACAGGGGCTTCAGTAAGGTTGTTCTTGACACCATAACATTATAGCCAGGTGTTCAGGCCCTCTACCAAGGAATAGGCTTCCAGAAGACAGGCCAATACTACATAACTATATTTTGGAGGATAGTGGATATTTATTCAATCCAATTCAGGTATGACCTCCCTTCTGCCTAGGAAGAGGGCCAGTGATCTATTTCTGGGTATTAGTCAGGATCCATCCACATTGCTAAAGTTACTAAGCAAACTAATATAAACCATAAAAGTTCTTTTCTTCTGTCTATCTGAGTCCAATGAATCTAATGTACGGGATTTGGGATTATTAGGGGCTCTGCTCTCCATTCAGGCTTTCCAGGCTACCAGTTTCTGGGTGCTCACACTGGACAGCTCCTTCTGTGGCAAGCCTCCATGAGGAAGAGTGGGGACTGGAGGGTCTCTAGGTTTCGAGGTTCCCAGGTCTGGTCAGCACTGTAACTTCCAACAAGGAAAGGGCCTCCCACCCTAAGTGTCACCACCCAGTTGAGCTCCCTGCACACCCTTCTAGACCAAATCCATGACTGCAGTGAGGCAGCTACAGTACTTCCTAAAGGATTTGCCATAGAATCCCAAAGCTGGGCAGTGGTGCACAAATGTGTGCACTGGGGAGGGCATTATTGGGTCTGGATTGGAGTGGGCTAAGAGAAACAGGAAGGTGGAGTAGAGCCTCTTCCCTCCCCCACCAGAATAAATAAGATACTATGTAATGAGATCTAAATTCAGTGGGGATTAGCCTAAATTGGGGGAGGAAAGAGAGGTATGGGAAGAAGGAAATGGGAAACAATGGCTTCAAGAATATGTTGATGGAATTTTGTGGGGACTTGATAAATGTGGCTGTGCCACACATTGTGAATGGAATAAATGCTGCAAAGATTTACCCTATAAACAGGTAAATGTTGTTTATACAGATTTTCTCAAAAAAAAAGTATAGAAAAGGGGTTTAGATCGTTTAAACTCACAGGGAGGATCTGAAAAATTCCAGAGTGTGATGATTTAGATGGATTTGCTTAGAGCAGAGTGGCTGCCTTACCTGGAGTCTTTGGGAAATGCTACTCTGATCCCCAGTCAGGGAGGTGAAGATACACTGGGGGCAGGACTAACATTTCCACTCTGGCTGTTTAGCTAAAAAAAAATCAACACTTTGTCCAAAGGAATCTCAGCCCTCCTTATTTACATTGCTTGTCACAAGCTGAGGCACAGGCAGCTCAGGGTTAGATTCTGAAAATAAAATGACAAATCCAATAGAAGGTTTTGGGAGGACTGGGACTTTTGAGCTTGGCAGTCAATGTGTATCTTTCCAGCTCCTGCAAATTTAGAATATATACCTTTGTTATCTCTTGTGTAGTCATGCAACACAATGTCTGAATAACTACCAGTTACCAGGCTTTCTCTGGGCAGAGAAAAAACATTCTGATACGTCAATGAAGCAATGAGATCATATCCCCATGTGTGAGGAAATAGGAACAAATATACATCTACAGCATTTAGAGTATCCTGGAAGGTTCTGAGAAAGCTTTAGTGCAGGTAAGCAGGAAGAAGGAGGCATCGATGAGGGAACGGGCAAAGGTGAACTGAATCCTTCATAGGTGGCATGAGTAGGACTGGTAGAGAAGAGGGCCTGGCATGAGGCTGCAGTAGGAACCAGCCGCCCCTGAGATCCAGCAAAGGAAGGATCCTACTGGGTCCTCCCAGGCAGGTCATGGATGGCTCAGTGGATTGGCCTAAAGGCCCTGGTTCAGGTAGTTTAGGGCAAAGATGAGTTGTGGAAGAGCATCCTCCAGAAGCCTGTTCTTCCTTTCACAGTAGGGCCATACCTATGTGTGCCAAGAAGCCTTGTCTCTGACATGCAGCCACAATGAGATTGGAGCAGAGGGGGCTCAGCTAGCTGATGGGGAAAGTGGATGTACTGACTAAAGAGAAATTGGGGTGCTGTGTCCTGTGAGTGGAAAGCTGATGAGTATCAGAAAGTTTGCCAAAAGGGTCAGAGAAAGGTAAAAATGTTTAAAACCTAAGTACAGGCTAGCCAGACCTAAGGCCCAGGTTCAGAAACATCTTCTGTCCAGAGACCTCACTGGTAGCTTGCAGGGGGATCACGTAGACCAGGGATGAGGCTAAGCCCAGGCCCTTCTTCCTGGGAGATGTCTCGGTAGGGACTCCCTCTGGATATCAGTTGCACCTGCCCACTGGGTTCCTTGGAGATGGGTGCTTATAAAGATCACTGGTGACTAACATGAGAACAGGAAGCATTCTAGTGGCCATTGTGGGGTAATTGTGAATATAGGTATAGTCAGAAATAAAGTGCTGAGAAATCCAGGGACAAGCCTGACTGAATCACATTGCACATTTACATTTGAGAACAAAACTTCCAACTCAGAAGGCTTCTTTTCAGGGGGAGGAGAGAAATAAAACACTTAGGCTGTTTTTTTTTTTTTAAGAACTAAACCCCAATGTGAGGCTCAGCAGAGGCAATCCACTGGAAGGAGGCAAAGACAGAAATGTCTAATACTCTTCTTGTACCAACAAACAGTCCTCGGGAAGAGGCTGTGCCAGCACCAGGGACAGCCAGTGCTCACACACCCCAGAGGCATCTGGGTCACCTGCCTACCTGTGTCTGCCTAGTGGTTTTGCACAAAGGTAAAAGGCCTCATCTTCATGACAGGGGGTAGATTTGCCTCTCAGAGCCCATGTCAAGCTCTCCTGTCCTTCAGAACTGCAATCATCTGGGCTCCTCCTTAGATGATTCTATATTAAAGAGAGCTCCTAGGTCCAAAGAGTTACTAAAGAACAAAGGTTGCAGAAGCTCATTGGCTGTTAAGGTTTGCACATATCACAAAGGGGTAGAAGAAGCTTTTTATAATGGCAGGATTTTTATAGTCATTGCTCTAAGGAAAAATAACATGTTTCCTTTTTTCTTTCTTGAGAATTGCAAGGCTTAAATCATTTTTCTTTACCTTTACTTTTCTTCTGAAAGGAGTGACTCCTGAACAGACTACCAGGAATTCAAGGCCAACACAAAAATGGTAAGGGGATATTTTATCTTATATCTAATTACTAAAAAATTAGTTTGATAAATGGTTTTTGTTTGAGTTTTGAGAGTACTAGGGTTTGAACCCAGGTTCTCACACTTGGAAAACAAGTATTCTACCACATGAACTATACCCAGAATCCCTTTGCTTTTCTTTTTCTTTTGTTTTTTGTTCTTTTCTAAGACAGAGTTATATGCTTTCTACCTGGCCTGACCTGGATCCATGATCCTTTTCCATACCCTTCCTGTACAGCTGAGTTTATAGGCAGGAGCTACTATAGGTGACCTTGCTTAATATCTTAACATAATACTGCTTATTCAATCCAGGTACTGGTGGTTCATGCCTGTAATCCTAGTTACTCAAGAGGCTGAGATCTGAGGACTGTGGTTCAAAGCCAGCCCAGACAAGAAGGTCCATGAGATTTTTTTTTAAATCTCCAATTAACCACCAAAAAGCTACCAGTAGAGCAAGCAATAACTCAAGTAGTAAAGCACTAGCCTTGAGCAAAATAGCTCAGGCTATGAGTTCAAGTCCCCGGATCAGTGTGCACACACACACACATACACATACACACACACACACACATATGTATAAAGAAATAAACCCTGTATTTTCATATCCAGCCTATATGTTCATAATGCTAAGGAATGGAAACAAACAGTTGGGATAGGTCAAGTTGCTGCATTTTTTCCTTTGTTCTACCATGGTCACCACTCAGTCTCACCACAAGATATGGCTCATGCAAGCTTTTGCATCCAGGTATATCACATTCCTTATCTTCTCGGGCATAAGATTTTGCTAGCTAAGGTAAAATTGAAGCCAGCTTTGAAGATCTCTGGGACACCTGCCATTATTTAGTCATCATTCAAATAAACTGTTCTTGTTTCAGTCTCAACTTTCGAGGCATCATAGAAACTTTGAAATTTTGATGTAGAAAACTCAGAAATTTGTTTCAGCCCAACCAGTTACTTGACTAGGGATGGATAATCTCCTTAGTTTTGAGCTGGGCCACACGTCTCTGAAACCCTCAGCCATGAACTTCAGAATTTAGGAAAGTCTGTCTTTGTCCCTGCACTAAATAGTGAGACCTCTCAGGCTCAAATGCAAGCCATCTGCTCTGCCAGGAATTCCCAGCCTTGTGACTGAATCCCCACCCCATCCCACCTGGACCCTGCACCTGTCCTCAATGTCCAAGTCACTCACCATCACCTCAAGGTCAGAGAGGACTTAGCTCCTCCCCAAAGTCGGGGAAGCCTGTCTAGCCATTGTCTTCCAGACATACTGTTTGTGCCAGGACTTAGGCCCTATAAGATTCTCAGTCCAAGAATTTAGTTCTGGGGTGTTGGATGGAAGCCTTCAGCCTGGGGCATTAAGGCTGAGGGCTAGATGGAAAGAAAGACAAATACTAAAACCAGTTCTCATGGATAACACGGTGAATGTCGTCAGCGATTATAAACTGTACACTTAAAAACTCGTCATGTTCATCACTCCAGGTCCCTGGTGGGAGTAATCAGAATGGAACCAGTCACTTTTTATCAGTTTCTAGCCATATAAATGGCTAGATAAATGTTCTAATGGAAAATATATTCACTGGAGACCTAGATAGGGCCACACACTGTACAAAGTCCCTCACTACCTTCAGCCAGCAACATTCCTGTCAGGATGTCTGTCCAATGACTTGAGGGTTCAGTGGGGGTGTTGTCAGTGTGACTACTGATCCCTGAACCCCTAAGATTTAAACCTTTTGCCAAGACTGCTTTTTCAAAAACGCTGACATAATCCTCCTCATTTATCTTTAACATCTTCCCCAATAACAATCTTTGGAAGGCACCTGGAGGTCTTTGGCTTTGCTTTCCTGGAAGTTTTTTTATTGTGAAAATACTTTACAGAGGGGTTACAATTACATGAGCAAGGTAATGAGTACATTTCTTATCAAGCATTGTTGCCTCCTCCTTTGTTTTTCGCCTACTATCTGTTCCCTCCCACCTCCACAACTAAACTTCCCCACCTCGATCCCCCTCCCTCCACCTAAATTGTAATGTTCGTTTTTCAACATAGCGTCATTGTTGCAATGGGTCAATCTCTATTTAAACACTTTGTTTTTTCCCTTCCCCTCCCCAAATTATACCAACATCAAATACAG
This sequence comes from Dipodomys spectabilis, assembly GCF_019054845.1. Taxonomy (NCBI): domain Eukaryota; kingdom Metazoa; phylum Chordata; class Mammalia; order Rodentia; family Heteromyidae; genus Dipodomys; species Dipodomys spectabilis. Next base: position 2,646,453 of record NW_024870939.1, on the reverse strand, counting down.
TGAAACCAGGGGTTATACTGTGGGGGAGGGACATACAAAGCAACAAAAAAAAAAATCACATGGTACCTTATAAATACTTTAGCAACAATGGCAAGAAAGAAAAAAACCACTTGTGTCCCTATCTTGGGGTTCATTTCACTTAACATCATCTTATCTGATCTTTTCTGCTTGTCCCAGACATATACTAGTTATTGCAAATAAGGGAAACCATGGGACTATGTTTTTTTGGGTCTGGCTTACTTCACTTAATGTAATTTTTTTTCCAAGTCTTTCCATTTCCTAACAAATGGAGCGATGTCATTCTTTCTGATGGAGGCATAGAATTTATATATCTCAGTGCTCCAAGCAAGTTACTGTTGTTAAATCTTCAAAACAACCTTAGAAGGAGGTATTACCATAACCTGTTGTATAGATGATGATATTCAGGCCCTGAGCAGTTAGTGACATAGCAAACACCACACAGCTAGAAAGGGAGGAATCACGGTTCTAATCAGGTGTTTCTGATCTTATACTTTCTCACAGTGGTGGTTTCAGGTGTCCATTTGTTTAACAGGGTTTCTATGTTTCCAGGGAGGCTGGGAGCTATTGGAGGAAAACTCAATGGCGTCTTCTTTCTTTTATAGGGATACAGGAAAGTGTGAAGACAAGTCTACTGGTCTCTTCTGAACACTGAGATTTCAGACACAGACATCTCCCCATGGCTCCTTATTACATCCGCAAGTACCAGGAGAGCGACCACACACAGGTCCTGGCCTTGTTCACCAGTGGCATGGAAGAGCACATCCCTACCACCTTCAAATACCTGCTAAAGCTGCCCAAAACACTCCTGCTCTTATTTGGGATGCCGCTCTCACTACTCCTGGTCTATGGCTCATGGATACTGGCCATTGCGTGTATCTTCACTCTGCTCCTCTTCCTGTGGTTCATTGCCAGATTCCCCTGGAAGCAGTATGTGGCCATGTGTTCCCACACAGACTTGGCTGACATCACCAAGTCCTACTTGAGCTCCCTACTTGAGCTTCTGGGTGGCTGAGTGTGAGGGGCAGGTGGTGGGCATGGTGGGTGCCGTGCCTGTCAAAGATCCTCCCTTGGGGAAGAAGCAGTTACAGCTGTTTCGCATGTCTGTGGCCTTGGAGCACCGAGGAAAGGGGATAGCTAAAGCCATGGTCAGGACTGTCCTCCAGTTTGCCCGGGACCAGGGCTTTAGTGAGGTTGTCCTTGAGACTGGAGCATTACAACCAGGTGCTCAGGCCCTTTACCAGGGAATGGGCTTCCAGAAGACAGGCCAATACTACATAACTATATTTTGGAGGATAGTAGGTATTTATTCAATCCAATTCAGGTATGACCTCCCTTCTGCCCAGGAAGAGGGCCTGTAATCTCTCAGGATGTCCTTTCCACTCTGCTATAGTTCAGAAGCAAACCGTGATAGTGCAGTAATATGGACAATTAAAGCTCATTGTTTGTATATATCCAAGTCCATATGACTTAGGGGCTCTGCTCCATTCAGGTTTTCTGAGCTACCAGTTTCAATCACATAAGGTCACATTAATGTTGTATTAAAAACAATTCAATGGGGCCAGGGGCCAGTGCTGACACCTGTAATCCTAGCTACTCAGGAGGCTGAGATCTGAGGATCACAGTTCCAAGCCAACCTGGGCAAGAAAGACTCTTATCTCCAATTAATCACTAGAAAACTGAAAATGATATGTGGCTCAAAGCAGTAGAGCACTAGCCTCGAGTTGAAGAGATCAGGGACAGTGCCCAGACCCAGAGTTCAAGCCCCACAACAACAACAACAACAACAACTACAACAAAAAAAATCATAATTAAGCAAGATTTTTTTCTGGTTATATTTCTTTTCTTTTTGTTTCCTTTGTTCCTTTATCTGTCTTTGAGAGTGTAAAGGGGAGCACAGAAATGGAGGGAGAAATGGTGAACAAATGTGACAGTGTTATTAGACATTAGGTTAAAAATGAACTACACAACTTGTGGGTGAAGGTGGGTTTGTCTATCTTTGGGAGTTTAAAGGGGAACACAGAAATTGTTAGCCCTCTCATAACCAGGCCATTGCCTAAAACTGTCTTGAAAACTAGTAGGGCCTTAGCATTCCAAGCCTATATAATGTATCCTTAACCAGTCTATGTAGAAATTTGTAGGAAACCCAGCAGGAGGTATGACAATCACCAAAGCCACTGGGAAACACCACTGCAGCCCAGCCAAGATCCAGCCCATCTCTTCCAACCTGGAGATTCCATTTGAAAAAAGTTTAAGGATAGCCTCTTATTATCTGCTGGACCTGCCTCCTCCTACCAGGGAGTTTAGGATTTGGCCCAAAAGAAGAACATAAGAATCAATGATTTGATTGGACACAAAAACCAGTGGGGAATGTGAGAACCAGAGGGGCATTTGAGAAGTCCTGCCCCACGCTGATATCACCATGCTGGTCTGCTGGTTGGGGAAGGGGGAATAAGGGGGAGGGGCGGGTGATCCAACATATTCAGGCTGAATGTTCTGGGGAAGGGGGATAGAGAACAAGAGATACCCCCATGAAGCCACAAGAGAGGTGCTTGCCAGACAGCATCAATGCCTGGGCTCTAGAACCCAGGCCAGTGGAGAGGCCTAAAGAGAGTCAGGCCTAAGGAGAGGCCTGAGGAGAGTGGAGAGGCCTGTGGAGAGGCTTGCTGAAAGTGGAGAGACCTGTGGAAAGGTGAGGCTTACAGGAAGGAGGAAGGAGGAAAAAGGAAGAAAATCTCGCAGCCTTGGAGGTTGTAGCTGCTCCTAGTTCTGAGGTAGCCTAGGACATGGCTGTTGCAGATGGACTAATAAAACTCCTTTGTCACCTTTAACCGTGCGTCTGTGGATTTTCTCGCTCTCAGGTCATTACAATCCAGAGAGTTAACAAGCAGAATTTAACAGATCTCCATGTTTATGTATATTGATAATAAGAACAGAAAACCTTTAAATCAATTTTTGATAATAAGACATATTAGTATATGAAGTAACCTTTGAATATCTAGAGGAGTAAATTTGGTGTTAAGTGAGGGTTGTAGAAAAACCCACCAAGTAGGCTGGGAAGGTAGCTCAGTGGTAGAATGTTTACCTTGCATGCCTGAGGCTCTGGGTTCAAGTCCTCAGCACCACATAAGCAGAAAAAGCCAGAAGTAGCACTGTGGCTTAAGTGGAAGAGTGCTAGCCTTGAGCTGAAGAGCTGAGGGACAGTATCCAGGCCCAGAGTTCAGGCCCACAACCACCACCACCAACAACAACAAAAAAAACACCATGTGGCCTTTGTCCCTTTTAGGCAGGTGTTAATTTCCAGTATCTGAAGAAAGAATAGGAGAGGTTTGATCTAGAGTGAGTGAGGAGCAATGTTATCTGAGAGAATTTCAGGCCAGGATTGCTAACCTTGAGAAGCACAGAGCAAGACAGGGAGAGAGAGAGAGAGAGAGAATAAAAAAGGGGAATGAGAGACAGACTGAGCTGCTCTTTGGAGGCTTATTTCCACCGCCATCTTGTGTCGGCTGAAGGTTGCCACACAGGCAGGCAGGCAGGCAGGCAGGCAGGCACAAGGAGAGAGAATTAGAAAGAGTTTGAAGCAGACAGTTTTAGTTTAGAGAATCTGAACCAACTGTGTACAGCAAGGAGAGGGAGAGGGAAAGGGAGAGAGAGAGAGAGAGAGAGAGAGAGAGAGAGAGAGAGAGAGAGAGAGAGAGAGAGATGGCCTTTTTAGCCAGGCACCAGTGGCTCACGCCTATAATCCTAGTTACTCAGGAGGCTGAGATCTGAGGATCATGGCTCAAAGCCAGCCCGGGCAGGAAAGTCCGTGAGACTCTTATCTCCAATAAACCACTAGAAAACCTGAAGTGGCACTGTGGCTCAAGTGGTAGAGCACTTGCCTTGAGCTGAAGAGCTGAGGGATAGCGCCCCAGCCCAGAGTTCCAGTCCCATGACCAAGAAAAATAAATAAATAAATGGCCTTTTTACTTGCCTGGGTGCCTCTATATACAGGCCCCATAAAATACTGGAGTCCAGTGTCCTATGAAGGGGTTATGTGGACTCATTGTCCAGTGAATATTGGGGCCAGATTTGATTGTACAGCCATATGAGCTTATGAGGCTTTAAGTAGTGTCTCAAAGTTAGACAGAAGACAGCCTAGAGGAGAATTTTGAGGAATTTTAGATGCTAGAGACTCCACAGCATCCTTGGGGATCTCCAGTCAACTAAAGGAGGGAGCAAGCATCAAGAGGGGTGGTCACCCACAGTTGCTGGGTCCATAGAACTTAAGGGAAACAACAAAAGGGGTCACCATACAATTGTTAAATCCCCAGCCTAGTGGCCTAGGCCTCCTGGGGCAGTGTGTGTGGAGGGAGAGGGAGATGACTTGGTACTAAGCTTTTATCCTGTGAATTTGGAGCCCCAGATTGTCACGCACCACTGAAGCAGGGGTGGATTAGCTGATGTTGAACATAGGAAGTGGCACTCCGTTAGGAGGAATTCACCTTGGCAGTTATCTGAGTGGGCTTGGACCCAGCAGGGGGCTCCCTGGGACAGCTCAGATTTCCCAAGAGGGGAAGAGTAAAGTCACTGGGGTGGGGGTGGGGTGGGGGAGCCTAGGATCTGAGTCACAGCACCAATATAAGCCCCCTCCCAGAAAACCACATGGACATACCTATGTATGGAGAAGCAGTTTATTGCCAGCAGAGGTTGACAAGGCCACCTCTCCCATGAGAGAAAGAAAAATGGTGCCTGTTCAGGGTCAAATTTATATTCAGGGAGGCTAGGGGAGGGAAGATGGGAAGTCTCCTGTGTGTGTGCAGCTGAGTGATAAAGCCAGCACTAGCTGGGGTGGGGTTTTCTGATTGTAACAATGACAAGTTAGGCTCACTCCCTGATGCAGCTGGGAGATAGGGGTAAATCAGGGCTCTGGGAAGTAAAGTGGGAGGAGCCAGGGCTGAAGGCCAACTGCAGTTAAACCTGGTCAGATCAACTGGTTTTGTGGGAGAGGCTGAGAACCTGAGATGGAGGGCATGCTTACAGAAATGGAGGGAGACAGGGTAAACAAATGCAACAGTGCTACTTACTAGACACTTGGCTGAAAATGAACTATAGCACTTGTGGGTGGGGATGGGAGGGAAACACTGGGAGAGAGTGAAGGAAGCAGTGACATTGTCCAAAAAGAAAAATACTCTTAGCCGGGCGCTGGTGGCTCATGCCTGTAATCCTAGCTACTCAGGAGGCTGAGATCTGAGGATCGCAGTTCAAAGCCAGCCTGGGCAGGAAACTCCGTGAAACTCTTATCTCCAATAAACCACCAGAAACCCAGAAGTGGCGCTGTAGCTCAAGTGGTAGAGAGCTCACCTTGAGCTGACAGTGCTCAGGCCCAGAGTTCAAGCCCCACGACTGACAAAAAAAAAAAAAGAAGAAATGTACTCTTTATCTGACTTACATAACTCTAATCCCTCTGTACATCACATTTTAAATGACAATAAAAATATTTAAAAGGCCCAGCACTGATGGCTCATGCTTGTAATAATAGCTATTCAGGAGGCTGAGATCTGGTATGGTTCAAAGCCAGCCTGGGCAGGAAAAGTCTGTGAGACTCATCTCCAATAAACCACTCAGAAAAAAAAAACAAACTGGAAGTGGCGCTGTGGCTCAAGCGAGTGCTAGCCTTGAGCTAAAAAGCTCAGGGACAGCACCCAGGCCCAGAGTTCAAGTCCCATGACAGACAAAAAAAAAAAAACAAACTAATGTACACAGCTTGTGAGACTGTGTGATAGGAGTTTTTCCGGACTTGGTTGGCAGTTCTATGGTGTCTCAACAACTATGCACAGGATTAGCTGAATTGCCAGGGCCACAGGGTTTCATCTTGTTCCAGACTGTCAACTGAGGAAGGACTCAAGGTACTTTGCCCAACACCAAGAGCAAAAACAGCAAAGAGCAAAGCCTTTTTCAAGCCTCTGTCTGGGTTGTGTGTAAAATACCCTAGATTTGGAGATGAACTATTGTCTCTCTGTAGCACAAGATGTTCAGAGTTACAGAGCAAAGAGCAAAGGTACTCTAGTCTTTTGTCATTGAGGAGACGGTATGAGAGTTGCCTTTATAGTGAGCATAAATGTATTGGACCCTGGCTAGGCCCAGTCGTGTGACTATCATAACCGAGGGAAGGCCAATCATGTGGAGCAATCCTGTGGGTCCAGGAAGAGGATATGGGATGGCTGTGTTCTCTAAGACCTGCCACTACTGGGACATAGCCAGATGCATTCTCCAAATGCTCAGCATCTCCAGAATGTATAAGTGTCTCAGGCTGTCCGGTGTCATCCTGGAAACCTCTATACAGAGTAAGTTGGAATGTGGGTCTGTGTTGCTGTTTGCTTTCCTGTTGCCTCTTTCCAGCTATTTATCTCTAACTCAGGAATACCCAAAGAGGTCCTCCTATCCCCGTGCTGATCTGTCACTGATCAGAACACTCCAGGCATCAGGTGTGGTGATACTGTAATCACACCTATTTGAATGTAGGATCATGGTTTGGTGGTGTCATTTGAGACCAAAAATTAGTTCGTCTTTTTCTCAAGAAACAAGCTGGGCATAGTGGTGCACCTCTATAATCAAAGCTCCTCAGAAGGTGGTAGCAAAAGAATCAAAGTACAAGGCCATCCCCAGGCCAAAAAAAAAAAAAGTAAAAAGGGATGAAGGTTTGTCTCAAATGGTAGAGCACTTGTTTAGCAAGTGAGAATCCTTGAGTTCAAACATCAATAGTAGGTACGTGTGCATGTGCACACACACAGACACACACACACACTGAAAGAAGTCCAGGAGCCCCTCAGCCAGTATCTTATGATACTGTTCAGGCAGTACTGAGAGGTCCTCTCCTCAGCCTAATTGCATCTGCTCATAGCTGACCTTACTAGTGTTAGGATGGTTAAATTAAACAAATAGAATATTAATTAGACTAAGGAAGGAGAAAATTTAACTGCGATAATTAAATCCCAGGACCTTAGTAAGTGCAAACTTCAGAAAGGGAAAAAAATCTGCAGCTTGACATTTACTGAGAATAGCAAAGCAAGTAAAAATAGGGCTGGCAGTCTGCAAGGCTAACTACCAATGTCCCCATGTATGGTTTTGTGTGTGTGTGTGATTATGCTTGCTCAGCAATTATACTAAAACATAGAACTTGATTGTTTGCAGTTATCTTTTATTAATAAGGCCAAACTTGTAAGGTAGGATCTCCTTTTAGAATAAAACCACCAGGTTAGTCATTAAAAGAAAGAAACCCAGAGAAAAAGGCTTGAGTAAATCAGGGGTTAAACACTGGATTACTGAGATTTGGTAATAGATGAAAACTAGGAGAATTTAGATTGTGTTCTGGTTAATATTAGTTAAACTCAAAACTGGGAACAAAGGGAAGATCAAGGACGAGAACTCTGTTGATTGATTATTGAAATTGTAATTGCCATTTATTATTATTAACGGCTAGCTTTGCTTCTATAACTTGCTTTCTTGCTGACTGCAAAATTACCACTGACAACCTGCAAGTGGCCTCTGTGGTTTTTGCCTTTATCATCCCTGGGTTGTTTGAGGTCAGGGCTGGTCTTCACTGTCTTGATAGTGCTCATAAAGTTTCCTAGCCCTGTAGACTGAGTGTTGGTAACTCCTTTTGCTGATTGTGGGTTCGAGTCCCAACCGCCCCAGGAAGTTGGGATACTTCAACTAGCAGTCACCTTACCAGTCTTTTATAGCGTATGGCCCTCCTTTAGTGTGTAGGCTCTATGCTTCTGTGAGAACTCAACCATCCACATACCTGTTTCCAAATCCCCAACCCACCACTGTTCATGTCGAACTTCTGAGGCTCCAGAACTGTAGTTCCAGCTCCATATTCAATGATGGGTCTTAGAAACAGATACTGTGTAGCCATGTAACCTTTCCCTGGCTTTGGGGCTACCAGCTCTCCACGTCTAGCATGCCCAGTGCTTCTAGGAGCAGTTCTCAGTCCACAAGGGTTACTCATGCAGAACACATATGTAAGTTGCTGCTAAGGCCTAGATGAGAGGAGCAGAGGGGCCAGGATGGATACACTGTGATAGTAGGGTAATGGCAAATCTTGGGCACCCAACAATGCCTTATAAAGCCCCAACCCCTCCCTGATAGAGGCTCCCACAGGGATTAGGACCTTTGCTCCTGGACACTCAGCCTGCCCCTGCTCCATCCCCAGTACTCTTAATGCAAAGTCATTTCTCCCTTTCAGTAAGTTTTGCTGGAGGGAACATGCTGTTCATTTGGCCTAGAGCATCCAGCCCCCACCTCCACACGTCTTTCAAACACATTGCTTTAATTTCAGCCACTGGAGTTTTCTAGTGAGGTATGAATAACTGACTAGAAAATCAATTTGTGAGCAGGGAGAAAGCTCTTTATCCTGCTTGTATTCTAGTCACCACTGGGATTTAGACCTTTCTTCTTTAAAGCATGAGCCTCACAGTAGTTGCTCTGTTGCCTAGATACCTTTTAAATGCAAAGCATAAAGCTTCTTATGTTCCTAGACTAATAACAGGACAAAAGTATTCACACTGGACGATTGCTCCTATTGCAGGCAACCTGCAGTCTGTCCAGGAAGAGGGGTTCCCTGATCCTTGAGACTCACAAGTCTGGTCACACTGCAACAATAAAGAAGGAAGAAATTCTCACTCATCTTCTTGGACCAAATCCATGCTTGCAGTGGGGCTGAAGGATTTAGCAGAGACGCCCAAAGCTGGACAGTGGAACATATGTGTGTGCTTTGTGGAGGGTATTGTGGGTCAGGAAGTGAAGACAGAGGCATCCCAGATTGGAAAGCTCCACATGCTGGCTTAGAAATGGAGCCATGACTTGAAGGTATGGAAGGTGCTGGGAAAAGGTGGGGGAGAACGATGGAAGGAGTAAGACTAATCAAGATGCGGTGTACTCAAAATCTGACTTGAGAAGTGAAGCCCCTTTGACAACTAAAGAGTTGAGACCAATCAAGCAAACGCGCAGGAGGTTTTAGGGATGGCTAGAAGGGCCATAGGGCTTGCAGGCTATTACTCTGCGGTCACCTGTCCCGACCCGCAGGACTTCAACGAGGGCAGTGAACCTAAGCGAGAAGGAATGAAGGGACAAGAGACACGAAGAAGGACAGCAAGACAAAGATTCTGATCAAGCTGCCAAATTTTATTTTTCACGCAGGGGTATTTATTTGCTTAGAATAAGGAAGCTTTTTCATTGGGGGTAGCAGCTGCAGGATGCTTGCTTAGGGCAGTGAAAAGGTGGTTGTTAGCAGCTACCGGGTGTTTGTATGGGGGGTGAAAAGGTGGTCGTTAGCAGCTACTGGGGGGTGAAAAGGTGGTTGTTAGCAGCTACCGGTATTTGTATGGGGCAGGATGAAAAGACCGGATTCTGTGAACAGCCTCCTGATGTTCCAGTGAGATAGTCAAGCCTATCATGCAGATAGACTATCTGCAGGGCTCTCGACAGTCACCAGATGGTCCTTCCTCTGGCCCACTACTTCGGTTATTGGGAAGAGGGTTCAGATGTACGCGGCCTCGGGGGTCTTGACCAGGACGGTGGGCGTGTCCGGGAGTGGGCGTGGCTGGCGGGGACGTGGAGGAGGAGCACGGCGGGGGGAGGAGCCACGTGTCCGGGCACGCTGAGGAGCAGTCTGTGGAGAACTCTCACTTGTTTGCGCAGGTCCTTATCCTTGACCCAGGTGGGCCTGGAGCTGGGCAGGGCGGGTGTCCGCGAGCTGGGGCGGGTGGGGCAGTGGAGCTGCAGGCAGGTGCCGCCTTCCCACCGCCCGGCTCCGCTCCGCTTCCGCAGAAACGGAGGGGGGGGGCGGGCGTGCCGACCGTGCAGCCAGGCGGGCCGCGGCTTCGCGACCTCCCCACCCCACCTCCCCACCCTCCGCCGAGACCAGGGTCCTCAGCTTCAGTCTCTTCCGGGACCCCGAGAAGCAAAGAGCGAGGCTGAGAGCAGAGGACCCGGGATCCTGTGATCCTGACCGCCCGCCTTCTTCTAGGCACGCCCATCCAAGCGATGGGTGTGAGTGTGTGTGTGTGTGATTCAAGTGGTAAAGCAGGAGCCCGAGTGTGTGTGTGTGTGTGTGCGCGCGCGCGCGCGCGATGGGGTGTGTGTGTTTGTGTGTGATTCAAGTGGTAAAGCAGGAGCCCGAGTGCAAACCCCAGTAAATAGAGCTTACTGGGGTGTGTGTGTGTGTGTGTGTGTGTGTGTGTGTGTGTGTAGCAGTTTTGCCGATGTATTTGTAACATTTAGCTATATTGGGGGGGAAATGTTAGCCGCATGCAGCTGGCTCAACAACTCAGGAGTTCAGATCTAAGTATCACTGTTCGAAGCCAGCCTTAGCAGACAGATCTGTGGGACTCAAACTCTAGTTAACCACCTAAAAGCCTGAAGCAGAGGTGTGGCTCAAGTGGTAGAGTGCCAGCCTTGAGCAGAAAAGCCAAGTGAAAAAGCACCCAGGCTTTGGGTTCAAGCCCCAGTGCTGGCACACACACACACACACACACACACACACACACACACACACACACACACACACACACACACACACCATGTGTATTTGGAAAGAGAAAAAAGACTATTAGGTGATTTAAACAAACAAGTTTAGAGATCCCATTACTCATAGGAATAGTTTGAGGAATAGAAGATGGCCACTTGGCTGTCTCAGGAATATGGACGGTTCAATGTAGACCGTGGACAGTTGTCCTCTCTCAGTGTTTTTATTAGGTAAATAATGCACATTACAGGGGGTAGTGAGACTACAAATACTAACAGGTGCTCCATTCTTATGAAATTGCCCTCATACAGAAACAATCTCTATGCAGTTCAGAAAGAAGACACATTGGCATTGTTGCTGTTGGCACCCAGCTCAGAAACTGAGTACTTGACACCTGGCTGCTGTGGAGTAGCCCCTGCTGCCTGCTTCCTATTCCAGTTCAACAAGTAAGTAAAGTTCACTGTTGGCTTCATCTTTTGTAAACATAGATGTCAGGAAGCAGTTACACTGCCCTTCCTTCCTCCCTTCCTCCCTCCCTCCCTCCCTCCCTCCCTTCCTTCCTCCCTTCCTTCCTTCCTTCCTTCCTTCCTTCCTTCCTTCCTTCCTTCCTTCCTTCCTTCCTTCCTTCCTTCCTTCCTTCCCTCTCCCTTTTTTGTCCTTGGCCATATTTCAGTCCCTATCTACTTTCTAGCTTTCTTTCCACTACTTGAAACTTACTTTTGCCAGCCAGGCCCCAAAGCTAGTTTTTGGAGCCCTCTGCCTGAAGTTTCTTCTGAAACATTCTCCTCCAATGAGATCCTATCAGTCTTTCAAATCTTACCCGAGTCTTCCATAGAGCTTGCAGAGTCAACATATATTGAGCTCTTGAAATATGCTAGAATATTCCTGGGATCCTGTATGGTAGTGACTGCTCCTTTTCTGGATTTATAGTTCTCAGTTTGTATAGTTTGGGTCATAATTCAAATTTTTTTTTTAGGTACTTACGTAGGAAACAGAAAAGAAAAGAGGGAGGGAGAGAGAGAGGGAAAGAAAGAAAGAAAGAAAGAAAGAAAGAAAGAAAGAAAGAAAGAAAGAAAGAAAGAAAGAAAGAAAGAGAGAAAGAAAGAAAGAAAGAAATGCAGGCAGAGAAGAGAAAGAGAAGGAAAGGAAGGAAGGGAGGAAGGAAGAAAGGAAGGGAGGGAGGGAGGGAGGAGGAAGGGAAGGAAAGAAAAGTTAGGGTTGAGCTGTTGCTGGGGATAGAAGGACCGCTGTGCACATGGAAAGTGAAAGGTGCTGCTTTGACTTTACCTTCACAAGTGATGGTCAAGGTCAGAGAGGTGACACACACTGAAGGTGGGCTAGGATTTGGACTTCAATCTGTTGGACGCTAAAATTCATATTTTGTCCAATAGACAACTCTGCCCTTGGCTTTATCTTCGTTATGGGGAGCCTGCGGTGAAAATATAAAAATTTTCGAGGGAAAAATGTTAGCCTTGAAAATATAAAATTTCATGTCTAAATAGGATTTCTTGCTAGGATTTCTTTCTAGTACAATGGAGGGAAGAAATTTGAAGTTTAAGATTTGTAACTTCAAATCCTAGTAGCCAAGTGTCAGTGTTTCATGAAAAGCTAACATAATCCTCATTTCTCTAGTTTGGGAAAAGAGGGTAAAGGGGCAAGGGAGAGTATAATCAAAGTACTTTGTATGCATGTATGAAAATATATAATGACAATCACTATGTATTTTATATTCATATTTTCTCTTGAAATGTTTTATATTTAAAGTATTGCAAGAAAGATAAAGGGAGTATAGTGAGAGAATAATAAAAAGTAATAGATAGCTGAATAAGATCAAAGTATATGCACATATGGCACCTACGTGGCAATCTTAAGTGCCAGTCATACAGCTTCCCAACCAAAAGCATACTTGTGGCCTCCAGTATTGCTAGAATTTATACCACTTACTTCAGGGAGCTGGTCCTGAAGGCCAGACTCTGTCACCTATACACACTTCCTTCTTCCTTTGGCCATCATTCTCCAGACAACATGCCTCTGGCCTGTCTGCTTGTTATCCATACCTGTCTTCCCAGGCCTAGGCCTAGGAAGTTTTTCTCACTGCCTTCAGACCCCAATGTCTCCTAGAGTTGGGCCCAAGCAATCTTTCTGGGAAGCCTCATTACTCACTCTTCTTGTGACCTTGGATCTGTCCCCTCTTCGCTTTGCCATAGCTGTGAGGGTATCAACCTATCACCCAACTCTCAAGCACCTGAGGAGCTCCTGCAATATAAGATCTTTGGTTATCTGTTTCCTCCTCAGTGCCCACACAGCCCCTAGCCACAGTGAACACGCACAATTAGTGTACGTAGATGTCATCTGGCAAGGAAGCAGCCCTTCCACAGTGAAGAGTTACAGAGAAGGGATCTCTTTTCTGTGGTTCTTAGCCTGTCTTCACAAGGGACATCCTCAGCTAACACTTGTGACAAATGTGATGACACAGCTCTGGGTGACATCTGCTGTTTCCTAGGCCTGTCAGCTGGAGGTCAGCTCTGCCAGGGACTAGAAAAGACACCTGCAGCTCCACAGGTAGATCAGCAGCACTGCTAACTGAGGACCTGATGGAGAGGAGGGCAGAGAGTACAGTATATTGGACTGCTAGGATCAGTTTTTCTAGGTCCATATACAGCTTGGGTAGAGGCAGTCTGTTTGAAGGATCTTTTTGAATCCAGGGGACCTGGTCTTTTGCCTGTGGTAAGAGGCCAGGGTGAGCAGCACAGTTCCTAGGCTCTTAAGTGTTGTGCTTAAGAAACCAGACTGAGCCAGGTACCCATAGCTCACATATGTAATCCTAGATTCTTGGGAGGCTGAGATTATTAGGATCATGGTTGGACGCCAGCCCAGGCAGAAAAAAGTTTCTGTGCCTGTTACCCTAGCTACTAGGAAGCTTAGAATAAGTGAGCCATCTCAAAGCAGAAAAAAACACCCTACCCCAAAAATGACTAGTAGAAAATAGGGCTGAAGGCATGGCTCATAGGCTAGAATGCTGGCTTACCAAGCATGGAGAAAGAATTCAAATCCCTGTACTGTACAGATGGAAGAGGAGGAGGGTTGGCCTTTCAAGAGTGAGGCCTCCTGATCTGACCTGGGTCTGCACCCTTACAGAATTAATTTCCTGAAAATTTCAAGGTAAATGGATTTGGGTTTCAACTGGCCCTTCCCTGTTTTTGACCTTCAATTTGATGATTATTTAGGATCTAGCCAACAAGTTGTCAACTCAGGTCTATTCCTCAAACATGAGGTAGGCCCTAGACAGTCTTTCCTAGATGCCATTTAGAGGTTGAGGCTGTCCAGAACACTCACAACTCTGTAGTAGCAGGTGAATAAATAAGACTACATGGTCAGGCAGGGTATGAGTAATGTCTGGAGTCCCACAGCCTTTGTGGGATCTCAAGGTTGGTGTGCTATGGTAGTTAGACCTTTGGGGCTACTCTGCAACCTAAATCTTTTTTTTTGGGGGGGGGGGGTCCGGTTGTGGAGCCTAAACTCTGGGTCTGGCTGCTGGCCCTCAGCTCTTCAGCTCAAGGCTAGTGCTCTACCACTTGAGCCACAGCGCCACTTCCGGCTTTTTTCTTTTTTCTTATGTGGTGCTGAGGAATCGAACCCAGGGCCTCATGCATGCAAGGCAAGTGCTCTACCACTGAGCCACCTTCCCAGCCCCTGCAACCTAAATCTTTACAATCAAGTGGAAAGAGGTTTGCTGGAACTTTAGTTGGGAACACAGGATTCTTCAGTGTATGTACTGCAGGTACCCAAGACAGTTTTGACAAAGGGTGCCATCTCAATGTACTACGAGTTCAGTCTGTAGTAAATTAAGGCGCTCAGGGGGAAGGGACCATATATATCAGAGTTTTGTGTAACATAAAGGCAGGGGTTACTTTAGCACAAGCTGAGAGATATTAAATGTTACACCTCAGATATCACACAACGGGAGAGAGGAAGTAGAGTCTAATGAGGTGTTTTTGATCTTACACCTCCCAGTGGTGCTGTCACATTTCCTTTTGAGTGATAATAGATAGAAAGACCCTTCAATGGATTGTCCATGGTTCCCCAGAGGCTGGGAGTTGGTGTGTGTGTGTGTGTTTGTGTGTGTGTGTGTGTGTGTGTAGGGGAATTCACATGGCTTCTTCTCTCTTCTACAGGGCTACAGGAAGGTATATAGACAGATCTACTAGTCTCTTTTGGACATTGGGATTTCCACCACAGACGTCTCCCCATGGCTCCTTATCACATCCGCAAGTACCAGGAGAGCGACCACAAATGGGTCCTGGCCTTGTTCTCCAGGGGCATGGAGGAGCACATCCCCACCACCTTCCGCCACTTGCTCATGATGCCTCAAACCCTCCTGCTCTTACTTGGGGGGCCTGTTGCTCTACTCCTGCTCTATGGCTCATGGATCTTGGCCATTGTGTGTATCTTCACTCTGCTCCTTTTCCTATGGTTCATTGCTGGATTCCCCTGGAAGCAGTATGTGGCCATGTGTTGCCGCACAGACCTGGCTGACATCACCAAGTCCTACCTGAGCTCCCATGACTCCTGCTTCTGGGTGGCTGAGTGTGAGGGGCAGGTGGTGGGCATGGTGAGTGTCCTGCCTGTCAAGGATCCTCCCTTGGGGAAGAAGCAGTTACAGCTGTTTCGCATGTCTGTGGCCTTGGAGCACCGAGGAAAGGGGATAGCTAAAGCTCTGGTCAGGACTGTTCTCCAGTTTGCCCGGGACCAGGGCTGCAGTGAAGTTGTCCTTGAGACCTCAATGTTTCAGTATGGGGCCCTGGCTCTCTATCAGAGAATGGGCTTCCAGAAGACTAAAGAGTTTTATGTAGACACAATAACAAAGCTACTGAATTTCCGTATAATTCGTTTTATGTACTGTCTCCCTTCTATTCAGGAAGCAGGGTTATAATCTTAGTTCTCGGTGGCAGGGTAAGATTGGACTCTAAAATAGTAACAAGAAAATCTTGAGATCTGAGTAGTACAAATCATTAAAGCTCAGATTTTGTGTATTTCAGATTCTAATCATCTAGGTGGTGGGATGGAGGCATTGGGAATTCTGTCCTTTTTTTTGAAGTGCTTCTGTTTCATTTGTCTACCTGGTGGTAATGTTGTATTAAAAGCAATAGAAAAATGATAGACATATATATCTTTCACTGTGGACCAGCAACAATTTGTCTTAGGCCTGGGCTACCAGGTCTCAAAGTCTCAGAATACCTGTGCAAATCCCTGAAGTGCTTTAAAGATTGCAGTATCTATCATCTTGACAATAGAATTGCAATCTTGAAGAAAACAATGGATGCTGATGACGGTACAAGAGAAAGAGCCTTTATACACTGTTGGAGGGAATCTAAATCAGTGCAAGAACTATGGAAACCAATAGGGAGAGTCCTCAAAAAACTAAATTAGATCGACCATATCAATATACTCTACCGTGCTTGGGTGTATATCTGAAGGCTGTGTGTAAAGCAGCACACAGTGGAGATAACCACACACTCATGTTAAATAATGACATTACTTACAGTAGCCAAGCTAAGGAATCAGCCTACCTTCCTAACAGTTGATGAATGGATGAAGAAAAGGGATATATATATATATATATATATATATATATATATATATATATATATATATATACACACACACACACACACACAATAGAATATTATTCGGCATTAAAGAATAAAGTTATGTCCTTTGCAGGAAGATAGATGCAATTCATCATGTTGAATGAGATAAGACAAACTCAAAAAGTTAAGTATCACATGTTCTTGCAAGCTAGACTTTAAATGATAATAATGATGATAATTATAGGACAGGAACCTTAAAGAGAGACTACCTTGCAGGGGTAATCACTGGGAGATGGGAAGAGTAAAGGAAAGGGTGCTAGGGGTGAACAGCAAAATATATGATAGATTTGTAAAATTCACTAAGTACTGCTTGAAAAGGATAGAGGATGATTAAGAGAGTATACTAAGAGTATAAATTACATGCATCTATGAAAGTATCACAGTAAAAGCCAGGCGCTGGTGGCTCACGCCTGTAATCCTAGCTACTCAGGAGGCTGAGATCTGAGGATCGCAGTTCAAAGCCAGCCCGGGCAGGAGAGACCGTGAGACTCCTATCTCCAATAAACCACCAGAAAACTGGAAGTGGCGCTGTAGCTCAAGTGGTAGAGCGCTCGCCTTGAGCTGAAGAGCTGAGGGACAGTGCCCAGGCCCAGAGTTCAAGCCCCAGGACCGACCAAAAAAAAAAAAAAAGTATCACAGTAAAGCACCTTTACACAACTTAAAATACATATTCCCAAGACATGTGTAAGATGTATCTAAACTCACAAAAGGGCAGAGCTGCTCCTAGATTTTCTAGGTCTAAAGGGATTACACAGGGGGGATGCCACTTTGACCCCTCCTGCACAAGTGGGGGTCAGGGTCAGAGAGATTGAATTCACTGGAGGTGGGGCTAGGATTTGAACTCAAACCTGCTGGATTCTTAACATTTTTATTTTGACCAATGAACAACTCTGCCCTTAGCCTTTATCTTGGTTGTGAAGAGCCTGAGATTTTGACAATTTAGGTTCTGCCATGAGAATATGAATTTATATGTCCAAACAAGATTTCTTGCCAGGACCAGTAGAATGGAGAGAGAGAGTTTGAAGTGAAAGGTTTGTAGTATCACAGCAAATATTCCTCTTCCCATTCCTGTACTCCTTGAAATTAAAAAAGCAAAAACAAAAAAATGTTCTCTGTCTTTAATCATTTGCCACACATTGCTTGAGTTCAGAGTTATTTTGAGCATTTAGGAACATCAATGAGACATTAGCCTTTGAGAAACCTGGGTTCAAAATGAGGGAGAGGGAAGGAAAGGTGAGGAGAGGGGAGGAGAGGACTATTCTCCAAAATATAACAGTATAATAATTGAAGTAACATATCGAAGTGGGGTGGCCTACCAGAACCAACTAAAGGGATTTCATACATTGTTTTTTGTTTTTATTTTTTTCAGCTGCTAGGCACATAGATTTATTATGGATTTAACAAATCACATGGGAGAACTGGTACCAATAACAACAAAAGTATGGAACAGAATTCCCACCCAAGCCAACATTAAAAATCACAAATGTGCAGGGTGCTGGTGAGGCAAGCTTGTATTCCTAACTACTCAGGAGGCTGAGATCTGAGGAGTACAGTCTGAAGATAGCTCAGGCAGGAAAGTCCATGAGACTTCTCTCCAGTAAACTACCAAAAAACCCACAAGTGAAGCTGTGGATCAAGTGGTAGAGTACTAGCCTTAAGCAAAAAAGGCTCAGGGACAGCACCCAGACCCTGAGTTCAAGCCCCAGAACACTCTGTCTCTGTCTGTCTGTCTGTCTGTCTCTCTCTCTCTCTTTTTCTTTCTCTCTCACACACACACAATTACAAATGTATGATTTTAAGGAATGAAAATGGTTGATCTTACCAGATTTCCCAAGTTTTATATTCCTACCTCCAACACAAATCTATTTTTCCCAATTTGGTATTGGATTCTTATATGAAAAACCTTGTTTTGGAGTGGGGGATAAGGGTAGGGTGTTACAGGTCTGTTGGGTTCAATGCAATATCCAAAGAAGTTTCCCTGTGCCAAATCTTAACTCTAGATAAAAACAGAGGATTACAAAACTTTTTCTTGCTTTTTTTTTTTTTTGGGGGGGGGGGGGGACTCCAGTCGTGGGGCCTGAACTCTGGGCCTGGGCACTGTCCCTCAGCTCTTCAGCTCAAGGCTAGTGCTCTACTACTTGAGCCACAGAACCACTTCTGGCTTTTTTCTTTTTGCTCATGTGGTGCTGAGGAATCAAACCCAGGGCCTCATGCATGCAAGGCAAGCACTCTACCACTGAGCCACCTTCCCAGCCCCTAAGCAACCTTTTCTTAAACCTATGATCACCATCATCACCCATGTGTCATGTGTTTCCAGATGAAGATTCAGGTTCTGCTTGTAGATTGCTTTCTTCTCTACACTGATTCTTTTTTAAAACATTTTTATTTTTATGTTATTATAAAGGTAATACACAGAAGAGTTACAGTTATATAAGTCAGGTGACAAGTTCATCCATTACCCTCCCAAAGACAGATAAACAATACAAAAAGAAAACAAAAACAAAAAACCTCATTTCCATTTCCTGCAGTTCATTTTGATAAATACTCTTTTTTACATGATCAGAGGCACACAGACATTGCACTTTTGTGTCAGAGACTTTTTATCAATTCTTTTTCCTTTAAAAATTATTAAGTAGTTCTACAAAGGGGTTACAATTTCAAGTCAAATAAATAAATCCTTTTGGTTATCAAGTAGGGAACTCACAAATATGTTCACTAGAAATATTAACCAAAGACGTTATTAGAACTATGCCTTCCTTGCCCAAAGGCCACCACAATCTTAGTCAATACTTTTGCCATGACCTCTGCCTAATAACCTTTGATTGGATCAAGCTGGGAGTGGCTCTGTTCTGGTTTCCTGACCTTTGAACTCTGTGGGGTTTAATTTTTGTAGACAAGAACTAGTGTTTCAACAGTCTTACATCCTCCTTACCTTCCTCCTCATTTCTCCTTAAAGCCTTCCATTTTGTCAGACTTGTGGCTGCACAACAGTTCCTCAGGTCCCATACAACTCATTGTACTCTTCTAGTCTCCATGAAACAGTGAAATCTTAGAGAAGAAGCCTTTGCCCTCCCAGGCTAGCAACTCCATAGTATCTTCTTGTAGGCACTGCTGTTGAGAGTTTCCGCTCTGCCTCCCCTCGATAGTGACACCACAAGTTATGAAATCCTTTCGTAAGTTTCCTCTCATATACTCTGTAGATTTCCTGTGGGTCTGTCTTTCAAGAGGACACCTGATTAATAACACCCCCCAAGATGCTCACAAACTGGAAGGAGGGTCAGTTATCAGAAATAAACATTGAAGCTAACCAATCAATGAGGGCGGCTCAGAGCCCAGGAGGCACTGCAAGGTGTGGGCACAGACAAAACTGGAAAGAGGAGAAACTTCCGTCAGTTATTGTACACTAGTAGCTATTTTGGTGCTTGGAAGACATCCATTAGAAAATTTATGTTGGGGCTGCTGGGAAGGTGGCTCAGTGGTAGAGCACTTGCCTTGCATGCCTGAGGCCCTGGGTTCAATTTCTCAGCACCACATAAGCAAAAAGCCAGAAGTGGCGCTGTGGCTCAAGTGGTAGAGTGCTAGCCTTGAGCTGAAGAGTTGAGGGACAGCGCCCAGGCCCAAGTTCAGGCCCCACGACCGGACCCTCAAAAAATAAATAAATAAATAAAATAAAAAATTTATGTTGCAGAAGAACTTTACAACTTGGGAGGAGGGTGGGAGGAGTTGGGAAGATGGAAAGGAAGGGCTGGTAGGGGAAAAACAGAGGGGAGGTAACAATGCTTGATAGGAAATGTGCTTATTACCTTGCTCCTGTAACTGTAACCCCTCTGTACAGTATTTCCACAATAAAAGCATATAAAAAAAGTTATTCTTTCTTACAAAAGTAGTGATACTGGGCCAAGAGAAGACAAGAATCTGTATACTCTCTTCCATTGGAAAAACTTTGATTTATATTTAACATTGAAAATTTGGGGCATAGGGATGGGAGGGAGAATATGGGAGAGAAAAACCAAAGGGGTGGTATTCATCAAGATGCATTGTACTCATAACCTGACTTTTGGAATTGTAATCTCTTTGTACAACTACTTAATAATAATTTTTAAAGTCCTACTGTACAATTTGAAGGCAGATCAAGAAGCCTATATTTATTGTAATTGTTTTTGGGCAGTATCTCATTTCCACTTGGGTTCAGAATTATAAATAGTTCCAATTTGTAAAAGAAAGAAAGAAATACTGGGAGATTTCATGTTAAAACCTAGACTTATGTCCTCTACTGAAAAAACAACAACAGTGAATGAGGCCTAACAAAAGGGTGTGAGGCATCCTTTTTTACATGTATGAAAACAGAATAAAAGTCACTTAAACTGTTTTAAGAAAAAAAGGAATATAAGGATGAGGGAAAGGGGCTGGGAAGGTAGCTCAGTGGTAGAATGCTTGCTTTGCATGCATGAGGCCCTGGGTTCAATTCCTCAGTACCACATAAGCAGAAAAAGCCAGAAGTGGTGCTGTGGCTCAAGTGGTTGAGTGCTAACCTTGAGCTGAAGAGCTGAAAGATAGCGCCCAGGCCCAGAGTTCAGGCCCACGACCAACACACACACACACACACACACACACACACACACACACACACAGGATGAGGGAGAGTGACAGAGGATGGAGGTTGATTGAGACATGTTGGCTACAAGTGTAGAAATATCACAATGACCTTTTCTTCTGACAAACGACGTGTGCTAATAATTTTTTTTAAGCTGGCATCTTTAGCTAGCTCAGTCCTGTAATCCTATCTACCCAGGAAGCTGAGCTCTGTGAAGATCATGGGAAGTCTATGAGATTCTTATTTCCAATTAAACACTTTAAAAGCCAGAAGTGGAGCTGTAGCTCACGTGTTAGAGCACTAGCCTTGAGCAAAAAAGCTCAAGGACAACTCTTAGGCCCTGAATTCAAGCCTCAGGATGGGCACAAGAAAGGCAGGGGGGTGGGGAGAGGGTTAAGGTCCCCTGCAGATTATGTAGTGGGTTAGGAAGGCCCTCCAGATTGTTAGAGCAGCTGTGGAACCAGGAAGTCAGGATAGCCTTGAGGAGGTCAGAGTCCAATTGTATATACTAACATGGAAAATATATTGCTTCGGGAGTCTACAGCTTGTGTAAGAGACACAAACTCTCTCAAATGTTTGGAAATTCAATGAGAAAGTCACTGAGTTCAGAGGCTATAAAATTAGCAAGTGTTCTATTTCTTCCAAAATCTTGCTCAATGAAGCCTCATAACAACCAGTTTTGTCCCTTAAAAAGAACAATGGAAAGGTAGGCGGATGGGGCTTAGAATGCTTATAGTCTGGGGTCTTCTTGGCAGATCCATGTATGGATACTGTAAAAACTCCACCCCAATCCCTCTGGATTTCTGATCACATCACTACAGGTAGTGGTCACTGACCTGCCCCTAAGAACATAGGTCATAGTGATCCTGCATATCTATGGGAGTGCTGTACCCATTGGACTCAGTAGGCCTCTTCACTCATTGGAGGCTAGCATAGCATCCAATGCAAGCTCATTGATGCAAGCTCATGCATGTGTGTGTGTGTGTGTGTGTGTGTGTGTGTGTGTGTGTGTGTGTACATGCCCATGTGCACGTGTCTTGGGGCTTGAACTCAGGACCTGAGCTCTGTCCCTGAGCTTATTTGCTCAAGACTAGCACTCTTACCATGTAAGCCACAGCTCCACTTTTGGCCCTTTGGTAGTTAACTGGAGATAAGAGTCTCATGGACTTTCTTGCCCAAGCTGACTTTGAACCATAATCCTCAGAGTTCAGCCTATTGAACAGCTAGGGTTATAAGCATGAGCCACTGGTGCCTGGCTCTGGACCACTTTTAAATGAAACCTAACTATATCAGGGAGTGGAATGTTCACATCTAGTCCTCAAGTGAAGACTAGAAAAGAGAGTAAACTTGAGACTGTTCATGTTCACATCTGCTGACACTGGCGATGTTGGACAGCAGCCCTCACCTCTCAGCTGGTGGGAACAGCCATGCCACAGCCTCAAACATGGCCAAAGTGCATCCTATATCCAGTGAGGACCCAGAAGGAGAGAGCTGCTCCTGCATACAGAACAGCAGAGAAGCCACAAGACCCAAACCTCCTTCAGGTCATCTTGTGACTGAGGCCACTGTGTATATGGAAAGCCATAGTCACACCAAGCACAAGGCGAGACAGAGCAGGGACAGTGCTCAAGCCTCTTGCCCCTCAGCTTGACTTGGATTTCCATCTAGTTAATATTACACAGACTCTCCCCATACCTGGAGCCCTCTCTCCTTGCCTCCTATTCCTAGTTCACCCTATGCTTCCTGTTCAATAAGGCCAGCATTCAACATTCCCAGTTTAATTTCAAACAGGCAAGTGTTCATGGCAATATTAAAATATATTCAAGACAATGCAACCACTCAACAATATTCAAAGTTAGCCTAATTAGCCCAGCACTAGTAGCTCATGCCTATAATCCTAACTACAAAGGAGGCTGAGATCTGAGGATCACAGTTCAAAGTCAGCTCAGGCAGGAAATGTCACATGACTCATCTTCAATTAACCATTAAAAAGCTGGTAAAGTGCTAGCCTTGAGCAGAAAACCTAGGCCGTGAATTCAAGCCCCAAGAATGGCATGTGCATGTGCATGCACACACACACACACACACACACACACACACACACACACACACACACACAATTGGCTGGACTAGAAGTTAACATTCCCAACCCTAGCAGCTTCCAAACACCAGCCTGGGTTTCAATTGTTGTTACCAACTCCCAGTTTCCATGAAGAAGATATAGGAAGTCCCCACAGGTAGGTCCTGATTTTTCTAAATTTGATCTCTCCCATCTAGCCTCCAGGAGTCTCTTGACATCATCTTTGACCCCTTCTTTTCTCATCCCAATTGGAGTCATTGAACTCCTGGTATTTCTACCGCAGAAGACACCCTCAGGTGATATGGATTTCACAGCCTTGATGTCTCATAGCAGACAGGCCACAAGTACCTTGAAGGATCAATGATAGAGCAGAAGACTCCGCCATCAAAACTGAATAGGGTGCTCCTTTGAGCAGTAGGCCCATTGGGTACAAGAATAGAAGGGAAACAAGACCTTTGAGAAATTTAACAAAAAGTGTTTTCTTCCTGATCCATACCTAGCTACATTTCAAGGTCCCACTCTCTGAAATCAAAACAAACTAGGTTTATACATAGCACCCACGTACCTGGGGACATTATTTTGCCAGGATCATTCACATGACTCTTAGAGTATCTCCTGATTCTGCCATCGCTGGTTTATGCTCCATGTGATAAACTGTACACACACACACACACACACACACACACACACACACACACGCGTGCGCCCCATATCTTAGCCATGTACCTTACAAGGAAAGTCATGCTTTGGTCCTGTAGTGTATGTGGAATAGGATCATCACTACATAACTAGAATACTGGCCCAGTAGCTTCAAGTCTACCCACATCCTCTACTCCTCCCTGACAACGTTTCCTAGAGCAGTGGCCATAATTGTCCAAAAACTGGACCTTCATCCTTAGTGTTTTCCATTCCTCTCTTCCCTCAGCCTGGGAAATCTCACTGGCTGAGGAGGCTGACGTCTCCTATGATCTGGGACCAAGCCCCTCACTCCTAATCCTGGTCACAGCTTGAAGGGCATCTCCCTGTCTTCCACACACTCAAAGCTCCTAAATTGTTCCTTCAATGTAAGACTTCAAATTAGTCATTCTTTTTTTATCTCAGACTTTAGACCACAATAAATATGATCTAACAATCCAGGCAAATGCTGGTTTCTACTTTAGGAGTCATAAGAGGAAAAAAGCAGAGCATTACCTGTTCTATTAGGACAAGGCACACAGAGACCGGGCTGTTAATAGGAATGGAAGCATCCTTTCCACAGAAGAGAGTTCATAGAGCAATAATTGCCCATTTGTGGTGCCTGGCCTTAGTAAGGTGCCTCACTAAGGAAAGACACAAGACACATGTGAGGATTGGTCCTGTGTGGCCACCAGCACTCATAGTAGCTGTCCACTGTTCTAAGTCAATTAGTTGATGTCAGCTCTATGCTCTACTGGGGACTGGAGAAAATGCCTGCCCTCAGCCAATGCATCAATATTACTGAGTGAGACCTGAGAGAGAGGCGGTGGGGTGTGAGGACAGTGTCAGGGAAGCTAGCAGGATGCATTTGTCTAGGACTGGGTGTGGCTTGAACTGAAAGAAGCTCAGCCACAAAGGACCTTGTTGCTGAACCAGGGTACCTGGATTTTTGCCTAGGGTGAAAGAATCTAGGGTGAGTGGCACAGTCCCCAGGCTCTTAGCATGAGTTGTGTGGTAGAGCCTGGTGATGTCAGAGACAGAATAGTGTGCTGTGGGGGTGGGGGAGACACTGAAGTCTGAGGTGAACAAGAAGAAAAGTAGCAGATCTCCCATGATGATGGAACCTATAGGCTGTCTCAGCCTTCACTACTATTTTGAAATTTCAGGAGGTTCTCAGGTGAAGGGACTTTGGATCCCTATTCTAGCACTTTCCAGGTCTCACCTTGGGTTTTATGACCATCTGGGAATCAGCCAATGAGGGACCAATGGGCAGGATCTAGACCGTCTCTTCTGAATGCCACAGAGGGACTGGGGACTTCCTGGACACGCTCGGACCCATGGAGTAGGCAAAAGGACATGGGTGCCAGGTAAGGGTGCCAATGGGGGATTCCACCAACTTTTTGTATCTCAAGTGAGGGGCAGTTTGGTGCTTGGCCTTTTGCTTTATCAGAAACCTCAACTTCCTTACCAGGGAGAAGGAGGCTTTGCTGGAACTTCTGTAGGGAAAAATAGGATTCAGCAATGTCTAAGAGTCTCTTTCCAGAATTGGAGAGAGGAAATTATCCTGCAACGGGGAGCCATCTCAACATACTAGAAGTATAGGCAGCCTGTAACAGAGCCAGAATGGTGGGGGAGGGAAGCAGGTGGGAGGGTAAGGTATATATTAGTGCTCCATGTAAGATATTGTATTAAATGCTCAACAACAACAACAAAACACAAGGCAGATCTTATTTTCCCTTCATGCAGTAATGACACACAGGCTCAGAAATGTTGGGTAGCATGTCCAACGCCACACAGCCAGAGTTTCCATAGGCTCTTTCTGAACCCACATCTACTACCAGTGGTGGTATGAGGCTTCCTCTTGGGCGAGAGTAAAAAGACACACTCTGGAGCAGGGTGTCCATGGAGGTTCCTGGAGGTTGGAAGCTGTGTGGGAACTCACAGGACTTCCTCTTTCTCCTACAGGGCTACAGGGAAGGTGTGAACTAAGGTCTAGATTTGGCTCACGGACGCTGGTATCTAAAACAAACATCTCCCCATGGCTCCTTATCACATCCGCAAGTACCAGGAGAGCGACCACACACAGGTCCTGGCCTTGTTCGCCAGTGGCATGGAAGAGCACATCCCTGCCACCTTCCACCATGTGCTGAGGCTGCCCCGAACCTTCCTGCTCTTACTTGGGGTACCTATTGCTCTACTTCTGGTCTATGGCTCATGGATCTTGGCTGGTTGTTGCACCTGCATGCTTCTTCTTTTCCTGTGGTTCATTGTAGAATACCCTTGGAGGCAGTATATGTCCACCTGTTTGCGCACCGATCTGGCTGATATCATCAAGTCCTACCTGAGCTCCCGTGACTCCTGCTTCTGGGTGGCTGAGTGTGAGAGGCAGGTGGTGGGCATGGTGGGTGTCCTGCCTGTCAAGGATCCTCCCTTGGGGAAGAAGCAGTTAGAGCTGCTTCACATGTCTGTGGCCTTGGAGCACCGGGGAAAGGGGATAGCTAAAGCTCTGGTCAGGACTGTTCTCCAGTTTGCCCGGGACCAGAGCTGCAGTGAAGTTATCCTTGAGACCACAATGATGCAACATGGGGCTCTGGCTCTCTATCAGGGAATGGGATTCCAGAAGACCGGCCAGTCATTTTTTACCATATTAAGAAGGCTAGTGGATATACCTACATTTCAACTAATGTACTGTCTCCCTACTGTTCAGAGGGTAGACCTATAATCTTATTTCTCTGTGTCAGAATGAGGTTGATGCTGAAGTAACAAGTAAATCCTAAGATCTCAGTTGCAAATCATTAAAGTCCATATTTTATGTACATCCAATTCCAGTCTGCTTGGTGGTTGGGTATGGGCACTGTGGATTCAGTCCATTCTTTTTGAAATTCTGTGTTTAATTTTTCTAACAATCGTGGTAATGTTACACCAAAAATGATAGAAACAAGACTTATTTCACTAATAAATCTGTAGATAAGGAATGTCTCCCAGAGCTTGGCTGCATAGCTTTACATGTATCAGGACACCTCTGGAAGCATCCTGTATTGCCTGAATTTCCAGGTCCCTGTGCTTCATCCTGTTCCAGTGTGCCAGCTCAGGCAGTCTATAAGATCTTGGCAAAGAAAAGTCAAAAGGTGCAAAATATTTTTAAATTTTTGAATTATCTTTAAATAGTTGTACAAAGGAGATATCATTTACCAAAGCAGTTAATGAATACAACGCATTTTTTTATTGTGAAAATACTGTACAGAGGGGTTACAATTACATGGGCAAGATAATGAGTACATTTCTTATCAAGCATTGTAGCCTCCTCCTTTGTTTCCCCTTCCCCATCCCTTCCCATCCTCCCCCTGCCAGTGCCCCCAATCCTCCCCGCTCCCCCCACCCCGCAGGAAAGTTGTAAATTTCGTTTTCGACATTAACGACTTGTACATCTCATTGTTGCAATGGGTCCACCTGTATCCCTATTTAAACGATTTGATTTTCCCCTTCCCCTCCACAAATTATACCGCCATCAAATACAGTGAACGCAGGGTTATACTGTGGGGGAGGGACATACAAAGGAATACAATGCATCTTAACCAGTGCCATCACTTTCGCCATTCTCATCCTCGTTCAATCCACTCCTTTCCTTACTTTTCCTAATTTTGTGGCTATATATATATATATATATATATATATATATATATATATATATATATATATATAATGGATTCTTGACTGCATTCTCCTCCCCATTTCCTCCCTTTACTTGTCTCTCCCTTTCCCCTTAGCCCTACATGCCCTCTTGCAAGTATTCATTTCCTGGTGCTTGTTTTGCTGGACTGTGACTTTGAATGCAAAAGGTTTCCAGAGACCCTGCAAGTGATTGTACAGAATAATCTGACACTCAAGTTGTTAGAGCCACGCTGCAGTAGAATCGGCACAATGCGGGTGAAGGCAAATGGTGCAGCCGTGTGAAGAGGCAGTGATTATTTTATCTGTTCTGGAACCAGGTCTGTGCACAGGAGGAGGGTAGTGTCCAATGAAGTGGTGGCAGAGGTTTTTGTGGCCCGACATGGACATGGTGACCCCTCATGGCTATCATTGGATGCAGCTTCTTTGCCAGTATGACTGAAGGGAAGGCAGAATATAGAGGGTCACTATTGTGCTGGAAGAAAATGTGGATTGGTACGTTCCCCCAGAGCATCCATCCTTGGGATCCAGGCTGAACCCTCCCTCTTTCCCCAATAGCTCAAGGACTCTAGAAACTTGTATATATCAGATATGACCTTGTCAATCTGGAGGTCCCCAATAGAAGAGAGTGGGGACACAGGTTTGTTCTGATGTTGTGGATCATCTCTCTTTCTCAGCTTCTTCATCTCTATCATTGGGCACCTGTGGAGGACTGGAGTCTCTCAACCAACCCGGAAGCTGATCTCTCACTTATCAAAGAATGAAATATACCCTTCAATCCGTATCTTATACCACTAGGCTGGAATTGGACATGTGCTCCATTCTGGCAAGGTGTCTGGTTTATTGCTATCTCCATGGAGGGTTGTATGGGCAACTCTGCCAGTCCTGTAACTAACTTTGTCACATACCCATATCATACATGGAGACCTTTTCCCTAGACATTGGATGGTTCCAAACACAAATCACTTGCAGCTCAGATTCCAGGTTTTGTATACCTCCCCATACCACTGTTCTAGACTTTGGGCTTGAAAGCCACCACGAAGCATCCTCCATGCCTGCCTCTGTGTGCTTTTCTGAAAATTCAACCATCACACACCCTTCCCTGCTGCTTCATACTGTTCATACAATGTGTTTTTCTGTTTAATGTGGACAGCTTCATGTTCAATGGAGCCATCAGAATAGCCCCTTGAAGGCTGACAGGTGCTGGGCAGATAGATTATTTCCTGTTTTAGGACCACCAGTTCTCTCCCATCAAGACCAGTGCTTCCAGAAGCTTTTCCCAGTCAACTGGTGCAGGGTCACGATATGAAGGAGGACCATCTTAATATTTTCTCTAAAGCAAGGAAATCATCAGAACACTTGTGGGCAGGCCCTGCTGTGAATCAGAAGACAAGAGCCGAGGCCAAGGGAAGGCCGCGTGGAAACACTGGGATATTAGTGAGGTGATGGGGGAGTGAACACGTAGGAATGCTGAAAGTACCTCCACTCCCCCCACCCCCCCCCCCGGTGGAGGCACCGCAGAAGACCAAATCGTTGTTCCTGTAACTTGGGGTTCTGCTTTCACCCTGGACTCACTCCCCAAGTGCAGCCAGATGCTCTGGTTCAATCAGTTTTACTGGAGACTTTCAACTGTGCTACTCCTTTGGCCTGGAACATTCTCACATCTTACCTCTATCCATACTTTTGTCCATTCAACAATAGCAGTTGCCAAGTGGGAGGTAGGATGACTGTGAGGGAAATGTAACTTAGTAGAGGCAAGAAGGCCCTTCCTTCTGCTTGTGTTCCAGCTGTCAAAAATGTAGCTCTTCAGTCCTCAAAGTTTTCTTTCCATGCCAGCTGCAACATGGAAAGTTTCTGCTAAAGATAAGACCCTTGGTTCATACCTGTAATCCTAGCCACTCAGGAGTTTAAGATCTGAGGCTAGAGGTTCAGATCCAGACCAGGCAGATAAATTGGAGAGATTCTTATGACCAATCAACTAGAAAATATCTGGAAATTCAGGCATGGCTAAAATGGTAGAACACTAGCTGAAAGTAAAGAAGCTGAGCATGAGTACAAGGCCCCTGTATTCAACCCCAGGATTGTCACACACCACACACACACGCACACACACACACACACACACACACACACACACACACACCATGAAATCTGGAGCTCTAGAGCCAACCCTGATACTTCTTATGTCTCAAGACTAATGCCAGCAGCAAGCGTTCATTCTCGACAGCTCATTTTGCAGGCCACATGTGGCCAGGTTTCAGCAGGAAAAGATCACTAGAAGGTCTTCTCTCTTTGTGGCTTCCAGGCCTGGTCACCACTGCATCTACCCAAGAGGGAGGAGCCTCCCATGCAGACTGCTTTCTCCTTGCTCATCCTCTCGGACCAGCTCTTTGCCTGCAGTGAGGCTGACACAGTTCTTCCTGAAGGATTTAGCATAGAGGTCCAAAGCTGTGGATGCCTCTGTGTGTGCCCTGTGGAGGGCATTGTGGGTCACGAAGGAGGCTAAGAACAACAGGAAGATATGGTAGAGGCTCAGATTGGGGAGTTCCATGTGATAATTGGGATCTAAAACATTCCAGAGTGTGAAGTTCTAGATGGATTTGCTTAAGAGCAGTATGGCTGCTGTGCCTAGATTATTTGGGAAATGCTACTCTGACCCCCGATTATACAAATTAGGGATAGGCATCAGGGAGGTGAGGATACACTAGGGGCAGGACTAGGATTTCTACTCTGACTGTTTAGATAAAAAATCAACACTTTGTCCAAAGGAATCTCAGCCCTCCTTGTCACAACCTGGGGCACAGACAGCTCAGGGTTAGATTCTGAATATAAAAATGAAAATCCAAATAGAATTTTTTGGAAAGACTGGTGCAGGGAGAGAGAATTTAAGGTTACACATTTGAGCTTGGCAGTCAATGTGTGTCTTTCTAGCTGGAAGTTTCTTTCCTGGAAACTTAGAACGTATAACTTTGTTATCTCTTGTTTGGTCATATACGTCCATTGATGAGCTCCTATCAGCTGGTAGACTTGCTCTGGACACTGAAGGACATCACTGATATATCAGTGAAGCAGAGATCAGATCCCCCTGGGTGGGGAGGGGGTTTAAGAACAAGATACATGTACAGCATTTACATGCTGGAAGATGCTGAGAGAGCTTTGGTGTAGATAAGGGGAGGATGAATGAGAGGCCAGGGTAAACTTCACAGGAGGCATGGATAGGACTGGTAGAGAGGAGGCCTGGTATGAGGCTGTGGTTGGAACCAGCCACCCCTGGCATTCAGAAAAAGAGAGAATCTTGCTAAATCTTCTCGGGCAGGTCATGGATGGCTCAGTGGATGGACCTAATGGCCCTTTGTCAGATGATTTAGGAAAAAGATGAGTTCTGGACAAGCATCCATTGGGAAGGCTGGCCTTCCTTCCACAGCAGGCCCCACATGCGTATACCAAGAAACCTTGGTCTTGAAATGAAAACCAAGTATTTACTAAGGAGCAATGGTTGACTAATAGGACAATGGTTCCATGTGGGACTTCTATCTCCTGGCTGGATAGATACTGACTGAGGAGAAGCTGGGATGCTATGTCGCATGGGCAAAAGAGCTGAGGGGAAAGCAGGGGTCCTCCTTGTCATGGAGATCAGAAGGAGGTAACAATGTGGAGCTCAAGTACAGGCTAGCAAGGCCTTGGGACCTTTAATGCCAGGTGCCAGTGGCTCAAGTCTGTAGTCCTAGCTATTCAGGAGGCTGAATCCTCAGGATGGCAGGTTAAAGCCAGCTTGAGCAGCAAAGTCTGTGAGACTCTTATCTCCACTTACTTACCAAAAAGCCAGCATTGGAACTGTAGCTCAAGCGGTAGAGTACTAGCTTTGAGCAAAAAGGCTCAGGGACAAACCCACATGCACACGTGCACACACACACACACACACACACACACACACACACACACACACACACACACACACACAATGTCTTTACTATGCCACTAGTCCTCTACCTTGCCATGGCCTTGTCTTACTCCACAACCAGGATTGACAAGATAAAATCCTGTGTGACAAAGTAACAAACATAACCTTGAGGTATCAGGCATAAATACTGAGGCACATTAATGGCCTCACGCTTTAGACCATGGCTTCCTGGGACTCTAATAATCCACTGCATTTTATCCTTACATAGTAAATGGTTGAGGTAGGGGGAATTGTAGATATTCTTCCTTTACACTGACGAATTCACTTTTACCCACATCAGAGTCCTAGGAACACACATTATCTGCAAAGCAACCCACCCTCTATTGATATATTATCCAGAGTTGCTCTCTAGGTCATCCTAATAACCAGGTAACCTGAGTAGCCTGGCTAGACCTGCTCTGGTGCAGGAGAGGCAGAGTTGGCTGAGCTAAGGGAACTCTCACTTGTCCAGAGGTGTCAGAAATGAAAGTGCTCAGAATTCCTCTTTCTAAATATTATAGGGTTCCTGGAATCTTTTAAGAGGTTCTTTTTCATGGAAATAGTAAACAGAAGTGTGAAGAATGGATGAATGTTTGTTCTAATTTTGCTGCCTGCTGGACAGTAAGATTAGAACGTCTTCCAGCCTTGAAGAAATAAAATTAAAATCAAAATCCCCCAATGTAGAAGGCCTCGGAAGGAGTAGGATAGAAAGAAAATACTTTCAGTGATGAACAGTGTTTTATCGCAGAGGCTGACACATCACAGTCATCCTATGAGAATATGGCAAAAAAAAAAAAGCGGATACATCCGCTTCACTCTCTCTTGATGAGATAATATTCTCCTGATGATAAATAGTCCTTGGTAGAGCACTGACCAGCACCAGGGACACAAATTGTCACTCTAGGTTCATCCTGGATACCTGCCCTTCTTTATTACTCACAGAATCTTCGGGAAGGGAATCAAGAACTTCTATCTCCATGACTTACCCACCCAGCCTATGTCAGGACCATCTAGTCTCCAAGGTCTTGGGAGAAGCTCTCTTCCTGGTCACATCAAACAGGATGCCCAAGCCTGGTGCTAGTGGTTCACACCTGTAATCCTAGCTACTCAGGAGACTAAAGATCATAGTTTGAAGCCAGCCTGGGCAGGAAAGTCCATGAGACTCTTATCTCCAATTAACTACTCAGAAAAAAAAAGCAGGAAGTAATGCTGTGGCACAAGTGGCAGAACGTTAGCCTTGAGAAAAAGAATCTCAGGGATAGCACCTAGACCCTGAGTTCAAGCCCCCTCTCCCTGCCACACCCCTAAACAAACAAAAAAACCAGGATGCCCAAGTCCTTGAGAAGACTATACAATTGGCAAGAAGCCTATCAGTTGTTAAGGTCTGTACACATTTCATCAAAATTAAAAGGTTTTCTGAAGACTCTTCTTTTTTCAAATGTGATGTTTATGACGTTTATTACTGTGCCCATTTTTAAAATAACCAAAGAAAAATCAATTTTAAAAATGCCCAACTGTTAGTCCAGGCAGTATTGACATTTCAGCTTGACTGGTTCATGGTAGAGCATAAATGTGTGGGCATCTGAAGCAATTCCTTACAGACCCAGCTTGGTTCTCCTCCAGTGTCTTCTCTTGGAGTTGTACCTGATTTTGTTATCAGTTTTCATCCAAATCCACGGGGGAATGGGGTGATTTTGCTTTTGCTTCTTGACCAGAAACCGCTTGATTCTGAAAGTCTTGTGAGAAGATGTGGTGAGAAGCTCAGGAAAGCACATAACCAGGATGGTGAACAAAAGCTGACGAGCTGAAGACTCTTAAGAAAAGCCAGAGATGACATCTTCCAACACTCAAAAAAGAAAAAACACACCGAGAATTCAAGTTTTCATTGTAATTTTTCCTTCACCTTACTCTGCTTCTAAGGGCAGTCCCAATACTCCACTGTCAGGACAACAGGCCCTCCAGCACTAACACAAAGACTGTGAACGGGTATTTTCTCTTCATCTGAAGGAATGGGGGGAAATGGGCTGGCTTAGGCTTTTGTGAAGAATTGCCTAACTCATAGAACAATCCTAACTCTGAGGTTTATAATTAGCTAACACATCTGGAGGTGCTTCACGGTTCCTTTGCCAACTTCCCTTAGCCAGGCCTCACAGTGACCACTCACTGTCACACCACAAGGTCTGAACCATAAGAACTTTTGCTTCCAGGACACACCACACTCCTTCACTTATCCACTATGGTGAGATCTGCAGCAGATATCCACTTCCAGGCAGCTCCCAGGGCCTCTGGGACCCTACCATTGTTTAGTAATTGCAACTAAACTAGAACCATGAACTCTGCTAAAGAAGACATATGAGATGGTCAGGTTTGAAAGTTCTGAACATTCTAGAAAAAGAGACACTTTGATTATTTGATTTAGAGAGTGATTTTGGACATTTATTTCAGACACACTAGCAACCTTATCATGTGTGTCATACATTTTGCCAGAACTAGTCTTACTCATAGCTCCCTGAAACCATCAACCATGACCTTCAGGACTGGGCATGTAGCTGAGTGTTAGAGTATGTGTTTTGTATACCTGAGGTCATAGGTTTTTCTCCCTAACAATAGGGAGAAAAAGATTTAACAAAGTAGCTGAAAAAGTCAAGAAAAGATTTACTTTGTCTCAGTGTCCAGGTTTCCATCTATGACCATCGATTTCTGCACCTGTGGTGAGGCAGCAAGCACATTACATTAGAAGAGTGTGATGGAGCAAAGCTGCTCACCTCATGGTGGCCAGGAAGCAGAGGAGGGGGACTCACAAACAAGATTTATCCCTTATGGTTACACCCTAGTGATCAAGTGCCTCCAGTTAGGAACCACTTCCTAACATTTCCACCACTTCTCAGTAGCCTACCAGCTGAGAAACAAGCTTTCAAACATGATTCAATGGGGGAACATTCTGGATCCAAACTGTAATAGTGCTCCCCACCTCCACTCAGCACGTGTTTCCATCTCTAGTTCATGAAGTATTTACCTCCAGCCTGAAGGCAAGGAAGCCAG
This sequence comes from Dipodomys spectabilis, assembly GCF_019054845.1. Lineage (NCBI taxonomy): Eukaryota > Metazoa > Chordata > Mammalia > Rodentia > Heteromyidae > Dipodomys > Dipodomys spectabilis. Next base: position 2,612,274 of record NW_024870939.1, on the reverse strand, counting down.
GTTAGCCAGCATTCTCCTAAATGTGTTGTTTGTGTCAGGTAGGTCCTGGAAAGCTCCAATCCTAGAACTGAATGACAATGTTTCATTAGAGGTTGCCTAGATGCTTCCACCTTGGGTGCTCTGAGGCTCTGGGCTGCACTAATGCTCATCAAAGTACTGTGAATGTGCTTAATGACACTGAATTGCAATTAAGAATAGTTTTCCTTAATCCAGGTATATGTAGGCATTGTAAGAATCACATCACTTTTATATTATTATATGTTATTATTATAATCACTTGAGTGCTATCCTCTCCTGTCTTCCCTTAGCCTGGAAGCTCCCCCTACTGCCTTCAGGACTAAGATATCCTCTAGTCCAGGACCAATCATCCTACCTGGGCATCCTTATTGCCCTCTCTTTCAGTCTTTATGTTTGAACCCTCTGGAACCTGGTTACAGCTGTGAGGACATCCATCTGGCTCCCACACACTCAAAGCTCCTGAGTTGCTCTTTCAGTGTGAGACTGCATGTCAGCCACAACATTGTTCACCCCCTGTACTATCCCAGCCCTTTGTCACATGATGAAATGTTCAGCATGAACTACACACTGTAGGCAAATACTTGCTTCCACTGTTAGCCACTTCAAGAGCCAAGAGATGGAGAAGATAGGGCTTTAACTTCTCTACAAAGTTGGGCGTGAAAACAAAAGCTGAGCTACTTTGGGAACAAGAGCATCTTGTTCACAAAACAGAGTCCACAAAGAAAGGACTGGCCTTCTGTGGTGCATGACCTGTCCTAGTGAAGTGCATCCTTGGCTAACACACATGATGAATGTGAGCACTTGTCACATCAGTAGTACTTCTAGGGGGTGCTACTGTCCTGAACCTGTCAGCTGATGTCAGCTCTGCTTGGGGAAGGAAAAAATCACCTGAAGTTTAGAAGGCACATCGATACCACTACTGAGTTGAGAAGGGAGTGACAGTATAGAAGAACCACCCAGATATATTTGTCTAGGCTCAGGAGCAGCTCTGGCAGAGGAGGACTGTGAAGCTGAGCCAGGGGATTTGGACTCTTGCCTAGGATGAACAAGTCCAGGATGAGTGACATAGTCCCCAGGCTCCTTCCAGGGTTGTACAGAGGACCAGGGTGAATGTCAGAGAAGGAAGAATGTACTGGCAGGAGAGATGCTAGAGCCTGATTGAACAAGAAGAGAGATGCTGACCTCTCATAAGGAGAAGGACTGTGAGCTGTCCTAGCCTGCACTACTATGCCAAAATTCCAAGGGGACACAAGGTGAATGGACTTTGGATCCCTGTGTTATCACTTTCCAGGTCTTGACCTTTGGTTTTATCATTATCCAGAGGAGTCAGCCAATGAAGGGCCAATCTAGCTGTTTCCCACAGATTTGGTAGAATGTAGACAGTCTTCTGGGTGCCACTCCTAGGTGAGGATGTCCTAGACACTGGGCCTTACTGTGCATGTCAGAGAACACAGGTGCCAAGTAAGGGTGTTAGTAGGCCTGGAGGCCATCATGGCCTAATATTATAGGTGGGGTTGGTTTGGTGCTTGACCTTTTAGCTTAACGGAAGCCTCAATTTTCTTTTTTTTAATACATTTTTATTGTAAAAATACTGTACAGAGGAGTTACAGTTACATGAGTGATTGAGCATTGAGCCTATTGAGCATTGATGCCTCCTCCTTCATTTTTCCCCTACCATTCCTTCCTTCTCCAGCTCCCCAATTACTCTCCCCCCTCCCCCATCCCTCACCCCCATCCCCCCCTCCAAAGTTGTAAAGTTCATTTTCAACATAGTGTCTTGTATATCCCATCAACTTTCTTATCAGAGAGGAGGAGGCTTTTCTGTAATCTTTTGTTGGGAAGATAGCATAGTGAATGAGTTGGGGATAGGAAATTGTCCCACTACAGGATGCCATCTCAAGTACAGAGAACATGTATCAGGGCTAGGACAGTGGAGGGGAAAGTAAGGTATATATCAGTGCTCTAAGAAAGTTACTGCATTAAATCCTCACAAAGGCCTATAAAGGAGGTACCATTTCCTCTATTCTGTGTGAGGGCTCACAGACTCAAAGAGATTACATTGTGTATCCAACACCACACAGCCAGAAGAGGATGGAAACAGGGTTCCAATCAACTGTTTTTGACCACACATCAACTCACATTGGTAGCTGTGAGGCTTCTTCTAGGGTGACAGTAGAAAGATACACACTTGAGCAGGCTTTTCATGGTTCCTGGAGGCTGGGAGCTATAGGGGAAACTTACATGGCTTCCTCTTTCTTCTGTAGAGTTACAAAGAAAGTGTGAAGACAGGTATAGCCCTAGGCTCTTGGACAGACATTCCCCCATGATTCCTTATCACATCTGCAAGTACAAGGAGAGCTACCGGAAACAAGTCCTGGACTTAATTCCAGGGGCATGGAGGAGCACATCCCCACCACCTTTCACCATGTCCTCATGCTGCCTGGAACCCTCCTGCTCTTATTTGGGCTGCCTGCCACTTTACTCCTGGCCTATGAATCATGGGTTCTGCCCATTAGATGCACCTTCACCCTGCTCCTTTCCTGTGGTTCATTGCTGGATACCCCTGGAGGCAGTATGTGGTTATGAGTTCACACATAGACTTTCCTGACATCACCAAATCCTACCTGAGCTCCCAAGACTCCTGCTTCTGGGTGGCTGAGTGTGGGGGCCAGGTAATGGGAATAATGAGTGCAGTGACCATCAAGAATCCTCAGCCGGGAAGGAAGCAGTTGAAGCTCTCTTGTATATCTGTGGCCTTGGAGCACCAAGGAAAGGGAATAGCTAAAGCTCTGATCATGACTGTCTTCCAGTTTTTTTGTTTTTTTTTTTTTAAATTAACCCATTTATTGTAGGGTAGGGACATCTCAGATGGTAGAGCTTTTACTGGTCTTTTAATTCCTTCAGTCTTCTAATGGCAGACTTGACTGTGACGGCAGAAGTGGTGTTGTAGGTCCAGGCACCACCAGCCACTGTCTTCATGCAGGAATCACAGTGCCAGATGCCCACTGCTCGCCTCTTCATCTTTGTCTTGCCACAGAAGGAGCAGGTGTACTTGGCGTGCTGGCTGATTTCAATTTTTTTCACCATCTTCCGGAGTGAGGCACCATAGCGGATGCCGACCTTCTTGGTGCGTTTGGCCATATTGCCGTAACTCAGGTCCAGGCCCAGAGAGCGACTGTCTTCCAGTTTGCCCAGGACCAGGGCTGCAGTGAAGTTGTCCTTGATAACACACTGTTGCTATATAAGTCCCTGGTTCTCTAACAGAAAATGGGTTTTCAGAAGACTAGAGTGCCATTTCTGAACATAACAGCCAGGCTAGTATTTCTCCCTACAATTCATCTAATGTATTGTCTTCCTGCTATAGTTGGGTTATAATCTTACTTATGTGTCAGGCTAAGAGTAACTCTATGCAGTAACAAGCAAATTCTACATGGCCATAGAACAAATTATTAAAGCCCACATTTTATACTTCATGTTCCCATCTGCTTACTGGTAAAGTATGGGCATTGTGGGTTCTGTCCATTACGTCTTTTTAAAGTCCTGGGTTTAATTTTTATAATACTATGGTAATGTTACATAAGAAAAAAATAGAAACAAGAAATCATGTATAAATAAACAGTTTCTCCTATTCAAGTCCATGCCACTCACTTTGCCTTTGGACTTGATATCCACACAAACACCCTCCACAGGCTCTTCCCTGTTCTCCATGCCTGCTTCCTTGTGCTTCCCTGAAACCATCCACACACCCATTCCTCTGCTGCTCCTCACACAGCACTGTTGAAACCAAGTGTTCATTGAATATGGACATCATATGTAACATGACCATGAAATAGTTCCTTAGAGGCTGACAAGTACAGGCTACACTGTAGCTTATCTCCTGCTTTAGAGCTACCAGTTCTCCTTTCTTAGCAAAGTCAGTGTTTCCAGAAGTTCCCAGTCAGCCATGAAGTGGGACCACATGATCACTAGACTCTGAAGATTTTCTTTAAAAAGGGAAATTGTTTGACTCACCAGAACACATGTGGACAAGCCCTGCTTGGGTTCTGATGACAGGAACAGAGACCAAGGAAGGGCCATGTTGGACACACTATGATAGATGATGAGAGGGTAAACACCCAGGAATGCCAGAAACACCTCCACTTCCTCCCTGGGGAAGGCTCCTCAGGGGGCTAAGTCTCTGTTCTTGGACATTCAGATCCAACAGAGCAGCTTGGGCTCCTTTGCATCAGCCCTGACTGAGTTCACTCCCTACACACAGCCAGTTGCTCTGGTTCAGTCAGTTTTGCTAGGAGCTTTGGATTGTGCGACTCCTTTGGCCTGGACCATCCTTTATCCATATCTTTGTCAGTTCACCAACAGCAGCTTCCAAATGAAGAGTGAGGATAACTAGGCTGGAAAGATAATTTAGCAGAGGCAAGGAGGCCTTTCGTTCTGCTTATATTATGACTGCCAATTTAGTCTTTCACTCTCGAAGTTTGGTTCTAATCTGGTCTTGTGCTCCCATTGGGTTTAACAGACCTCTCATTTACCAGAAGTTAGCATAATGTACTCCAGGACAATCTGTCCTTCCTGATAGGTTGGCTCTGGGCCACTTTTAGATGAAACCAAGGGAATGGAATGCCACTTCTCATCCCCAGGCACCTGTCAGCTGGTGGGGAACAGAGATGCTACAGCCTCCAACATGGCCAAAGGGCATCCTACATCCAGTGAGGACCCAGAGGGAAAGAGCTGCACCTGCACACAGAACAGCAGAGAAGCCACGAGACCCAAACCACCTTCAGGTCACCTTGTGTGTGACTGAGGCCACTGTATGTGGAAAGTCATAGTCATACCAAGCACAAGGCGAGACAGGGCAGGGACAGTGCTCAAGCCTCTGCCCCTCAGCTTGGATTGGATTTCCACCTGGTTAATGTTGCATAGACTCTAATTATTGCACCCCACTGCACCTAGAACCCTACCTCCCTGCCTGCCATTCTCAATTCACCCTCTCCTTCATGTTCAATATTCAAGGTCAACATTGTTACTTCATCTTCTAATGTTCAAGTGCCAGAGACACTATTAAAGTGTATCTAAGACAATGTAATCATGCACATTAAATATATTAAATGTTAGCTCTAAATTGCGATTAGAAGTTAATATCCCACACATCAACAGTATCCACCAGGGCCCTCAGTTCCAGCTCCCACTCTCAGCTTCTAGTTTGCCATGAGGAAGCTGCAGGCACTTTTTACTACAGGAGGTCCTGGTCTTTCCATTGCCTCCACCCAGTGACCTCAGGATGCTCTTACCACAGTCCACGCTGTCTCTGCCCCCTTCTCTGTACTCATGCCCATTGGAATCAATTAACGCCTCTATTACTGCTCACTATGCATATCCAAAGAGCTCAGATTTCAGTGTCCTGACTGTCTCAGGTCCCAGGTGAACCTATAAGGTACACAGCTAGGGCAGAAAGCTCATTTGTCAGCACCAGTAAAGGTACCTCCTTTAAACAACAAGCAAATTGAATGCATATAAGCATCGAGAACTTTGTAAGTATCAAGACCTGAGTAGGCAACCAAGACTTTTGGAAAAATTATCCTCCAAATGTTTATTCCCGATCCACTCTCAGCCAAGTGTCATGAGTCCTTTTCTAGGAGTTGATATAGACTAGGTATTAGTTCCTAGTAAGCCTTATAACCAGGAGTTTCTGTGCACTGTGCAACCTAAACACCTTTGCCTGGGTACCTTATTTTTTCAGCAACATTCCACATGTCTCTTGGATTATCTCCTCTGTAGTATATTCATGCTCCATGTTAATACACACACACACACACACACACACACACACACACACACACCATACACCATGACTCAGTCATGCAGCTTCACAGTTAAAATTATACTTATGGCCATCAATGCTACCTAACCAGGATGCTGATCCTGCAGGGCCTGGCCCTATGTGTCTTACTTATTCTTTCCCTCCCTGCCTAGGTCAGCTGGTTTATCCAAAGTGATGGCCACCATCCTCCAAAAACTATGCTTCAGCCTTCCTGAATGTCTTCTCTTTCCACTGCCTAAGACCTTCCTTCACAGCCCTAGAGAGGACTGTCTTCTAGATTTCCTGGACCAGGGCTTCAGTGAAGTTGTCCTTGAGACTGGGACATTGCAGTCAGGTGCTCTGGTCCTCTACCAGAAAATTGGCTTTCAAAGAGCGGGTGGTCATAAAAGCAGACTTTTGACAGAAAAAATCCTCGATCACAGGTCTACCTATGTTTGCCAAGTTGCTTTACACAAAAGAAACAGGGACTCCTATCCTCGTGATGAAATGGATTTGCTCACATTAATGCTCATGTAGCCCAGAACCTGAGAGGTGGGAGCCACCTCCCTGATGATTCCAGCTCCAAGAAGGTCCTCAGGTCCTAGAGAAGGTGCATAACTGACTAGTGACTCATTCCTGTAAAGTTCGCTTACATCTCAAAGGAGCAGAGGAAGGTTTGACAGTGACATGCTTTCTAAGACAATGCTCTAAGAAAAAAGGAAAGACAAAACTTCCTTTTTTTAGTTTTTAAATATATATATTTATTGTTTTTGTAAAGGTTATGTACAGAGGAGTTACAGTTACATAATGGCACCCCTTCCCTTGCTCTCTCCCTGTAACTTTTCCTTTTTCTTCCTTTTCTTTTCACTCCTTAACTCTCTTTACTTCCTTCCTTCCTGCCTTCCTGCCTTCTTTCTCTCTTTCTTCCTTCCTTCCTTTCTTTCTGTTGTGGGACTGAACACAAGGACTCAAGAAAGCCAAGCTGGATCTTTACAACTGAGCAACAGGCCATTACCTTTTTTTTGTTGGTCATGGGGATTGAACTCTGGGCATGGGTGCTGTCTTTAAGCTCTTCAGCTTAAGGCTACCACTCTGCCACTTGAACCACAGCACCAATTCCAGTTTTCTGGTGGTTAATTGGAGATAAGAGGCTTACGGACTTTCCTGCCTGGGCTGACTTTGAACCATGATCCTCAGATCTCAGCCTCATTAGTAGCTAGAATTACAAGTGTGAGCCACAGGTGCTTGGCTTCCATTACCCTTTTCTAACAGCGAAAAGTTAATCTCTAACTTTTCATCTTTGTTTGCCTTCACATTGCTTCTGAGAGCTATGGCCTGAGGCTCCTGGGTCAGGCTACCAATACTTTGAGCTGATACACAAATTCTATAGAGGAAAAAATTATCTTCTGAATTACTTAGCCATCACCAAATAAAAAATCAAATAGCTTAATATTTTGTATGAATGTCCTGCATGTTGCTTTCTAGGAAATCCTTACTGAAAAACAATGTGACAAAGGGAAGACAGCTCCTGGTACTAAGTTGTTCCTGTGCTCCATTCCCTAACCCAGGCCTCCTGGGTTTTACTTATATGCACAAAGCCTGGCTTGAATCATAAAAGCATTTCTATCCAGGAAACATGCATATTCACCCCCTTTTTAAACTTTGGAGTGATTGCAGAAAATGTCCTGGTAGACCTTTGGACACATCGTACACTCTTTTTGTCAATGATTAATTGTTCTTTTAATAATAAACCTCAAACTTGAGAAGCAATAGCAAAAATATACCCAACTAATAAAATCCAGAAAACAAGAATAACTTTGCATTTGTTTTTAATGTTCATAACAAAAGCACCAAGAGTTCAATTAAAGACAGACAAGAAGCAGAATTATGTTTTTGAAGCAGCTATAATAATTAATCCTCTTAACTTTATTTGGGTCATTAAGGACCAGATCTCCAGGATTTCCTACAGATTCCATAACAAGCAAGAATTTCACCTGACACTATTAAATGATGCAATAAAAACTAACAGTAATGTACCCACTGGTATGTTACATTAACTTACAATTAAACTGTACTTGCTCCCCTCCTCCTTTTATTGTGCTAGTCCTTGGGCTTGAACTCAGGGCCTGAACAGCTTGAGCTTTTATGCTCAAGGCAAGCACTCTACTACTTGAGCCACAGCTCCATTTCCTGTTTTTATGGTGGTTAATTGGAGATATGATTCTCATGGGCTAGCTTTGAACCTCAATCTTCAGATCTCAGTTTCCTGAGTAGCTAGGATTACATGTGCGTGCTACAGGAGCTTGGCTTGTACTTGCTTTTATTTTTTATTGTTACTATAATAGTGATGTACAGAGGAGTTACAGTTATATAAGTCAACTAAAGAGTGCATTTCTTTTTGGACAATGTCACCCTTTCCCTCACTCTCAGTTTTTTCCTCCCACATCTTACTCTTTAGTAATAAACTAGAACCACAGAGTCTTTAAACAGAAAGATATTTCACAAATGAGTTACTTGGCTAGTTTGGACATATTTGAAGACCTGGTATAAAAAATTATCCCACAAATTTGTCTCAGTTAACATTTGAATCCAAACTAGGCTGACCCATAGCTCCCTGAACCCATCAACCATAACTTCCAGCAATCAGCAGACCTGGCTCAGCCCACTGAACTGCTCAAGTTCAAGACCTTTGTAAACTATCTGCTCTGCCTGGCACTTCCCCAACTTGTAACTAAATCCCTCTTACCCCAAGCAAAACTTGCACCTGTCCAGTCCATGTCATTCTCCCCTCTATCTGTAAATGTTTATCCCTTCTCCTGTGCAAGGAAGCCTGCCTAGCTATGATTTGTCTGGACATTATTTTATACCTTGTCTTAGACATTAGGAAAGTCCAAACCTAGAACTGAGTCCTGGAATTTCTCTTGTATTTTGACTGAAGCTCACACCCAGGACGCTAAGGTTCAGATCTGAACTAAAAAGAATAAAAAGAAAGAAAGGAAAGGAAAGGATAAAAGTACTCTTTCCCATCTTGCAAAATGGTGGGTGAGGTCTGAGAAGCCACACATTAAGAAGAAGACTGGAAGCCACAAGGGCTAGTGCCCATGGCAAACTGCAGAACTCTGAAGGCTAAAAAGCCCAAAGGCTGAGGCCCCGCTGCAGCTGAAACCGGGTCTGGGTCTGAGGAATGTTAGATACTCTTGATCTGCCATGTATGCCAGAAAAGCCAAGGATCAGAGGAAGTAGTTGGCTGCTAAATCCAAGGTTGAGAAGCAAAAGAAGATTCTTTGTGTCACAAAACCAGTTGGTGGTGACAAGAATGGGTGGCTAAGCTTCATAAAATGCCTAGATAGCATCTCACTGAAGATGTGGCCAGGAGGCTGCTGAGCCATGGCAGAAATCTTCCAGTCAGCATCACTTCAGGGAACACCCTCATCATCCTCACTGAGCGCCACAGAAGCAGGAGAGTAGTTTTCTTGAAGTAGCTTGGCAGTGGCTTACTACTTGTGACTGGATCTCTGTCCAGCAAGCATGTTCCTCTGTATAGAAATGTGTTATGGCCACCTCCACAAAAATCGATATCAGCAAAGTGAAAATCCCCAAATGCCTCACTGATAATGACTTCAAGAAGCGGCAGCAGCTGTGGAAATCTAGAAACCAGGAGGGTGAGATCTTTCGCACAGAAAAACAGAAATACAGGTTACAGCGAAGCACAAGGTTGAGCAGAAAGCTATGGACTGACAAAGTCTACCCCAAATCCAAGCTATTCTTCAGCTCCAAGGCTATCTGCCATCTCTTTTTGCTCTAACAAATGGAATTTATCCTCACAAAAGAGTGTTTTAAACTTACCATTTGTACATTTAAAAAAAAATCCAGTTCTCATCGCACAGTATTGGAATGTCCTTACTGCTGCTCAGTTGTGCACCTAAGATTGCTTACAATGGTAAATTCCATGTTCTCCATATTCTTACCAACTAGCCAAAAGAAGATGGACTCTGGGTTTGTTTCTCCCACAGCACAAGCTGTGTGCCATAGTTTCAGCTCTGCTCAGGGTAGTGACATGGCAAGAGCAAGTACGGCAAGCAGGGGACCTCCAGCCCCAACCACACCGAGTCCATATGAAGACTCGGTACTGCATGTGTGGATGGTGGTAGGAGTGACAGAGCAACGGTGCCCACCAGCTTTATACTCTGTCAGAGCAGCCATGACCTCTGAGCAAGTTGGGGTAACTTCATTGGACTCAATTTGGCTCATATTAACTCAGAGAATATATCTTCTTCTTGAAACCTGCACTAGGAAAGTGACTCACTTGTTTTAGATATCAATGAGAAATTTATTCAGCTGTCAGAGGTCCAAAACTAGAGTGTGTTCTCTCATCTCCTCTAACATTGTTCCCCATTGCCCATCAAAGCAATCCTAGTCTTCCTCCTACCTGTCCCATAATAAGCTCCCATAATGAGCTTATTATGGGACAGGTAGGAGGAAGTGGGCAGGTGGGAAGTGGGCACTCAGAATATTCACTCTGAGATCTTAGTGTCTTTGTAAATCCATGAGTTCAGAGGTGTGTAAACACTTGCTGCTGCCCACCAGTACCCATGCTCCACTAAGGACAAATTCCCCCATGGTGAACAGTGGTCATAGGCAAATCAGTCCCCCAGATCCTGGGAGCATTGTGTTCCTTCTATCTGTGAGAGTGGCAGTCACCAACATCTCCCAGTGTCCACCTCCTGTATTTGGGTTGCTGCCCTATTTGGCCTCACAAAGGAGCTCTTGTACCGTTGGGTTGTCTGGAAGTGTGGGCATGCAGTAGATCTCCATTTCTGCTTGAGATCCAGTTTCCTGGGATCACATCAATCCTCAATTTCCTTTATAGTGCTAGCATCCTGGGGACAGGATCTCTGTTCAGATTGCCCTGAGATTGCTGGATCCTGATGTGAATTGTAGTTGCAACAGCTAGGAATGGGAGATACTTTGAGATTGACCAGTTAACATTTACTGACATTGGGAATTCCTCAGCTTTAGTGGGTAGGGGACAAGGAAGCCACAGCTTCAATGAGGGCAGAAGAGCATCTGATATCCAATGACATCAGTGTCAAAAGAAAGATAACAGCAAGCACCAAATACCACTAAGTACTTTGTCAAACCCATCTTCAGCCGGCTACCTTTGTTCATGGACATGTCAGTTTGAGGAGCAATTCCATTCACTAATTCCTCAAGCCAGTTTGTAGGTGGCCTACATCAAAGCCCTAATTGCCTGGTTCAGCCTCCTACCATAGTAGTTCTGGGTTGGATGTCTCCAAGCACTGACCATGACCTCAGTCATACTTTGTGTGTTGTGCTAAGAGAGCATGACACAAGGTAAGAACTCACTTGCTATATGCTGAATAAAGAAATGAGTCAGGAAAATAAATCCCAGGCTCCTGTGGAAAGGGCCTCAAAAGTATAGATGTATATTAATGCCTGAGAAGAACTAGAGCTTCAGTGTAAAGCAAGGTTTTAGAGAAGATACAGTTACTAAGAGCCTATGGGAGGAAGAGGACAGTGCACCAGCTTCTTGCCTGCTTATTTGGACTTGGTTTCTGCCTGGTTAATGTTGCCCAGACTCCCATTAGGGTGCTCACTTGCACCTGGAGTTTTCACCTCCCCATCTCCCATTCCCACGTTAACTTCTGCTTACCATTCAAGTGTCAGGGGCAATATTAAAATGTTCTGAGGACACACTATTCATATGAAATGATAAACATCTGTTTTGAGTACTTAGAGGGTATGGAGGATCACAAGGCTCAGCTGTCTTCATCCAGGTTTAACCTGTGGTTGCAGCATCCAGTTTGCCTGAGGAGGCTGCAGGCAGCACCTCCAGCCACATCCTGACCTTTCTAAATTGGTCCTGCCCCCTAAATGCTTTGCCATATTCTTGGCCATCATCTCTGACCCCTGCCAAAACTCCATCCTCATTTGAGGCATTCTCAACCCAAATGCAATTCTTGGAGATCCAGGTCTCACAGCAATGATTGCCTTGCTTTGGTCCAAGTCACTATCATGACACTTGAGCCTTTGCTAATCTGATGACTATCGTGAACCAAAGTACTCTGCCTTCAACCACTGAACAATACCTTTATGCGAAGTAGAAATCAGTGCCTTTTCTTCCAGCGTGGCTTGGCAAATTCTGGCTTCCCCTTTCATGTACTTCAGGAGCCATTAGAGAAGGCCAGGGCCTTAAAATGCTTCACCAGGGCAGGAAACACGCCAGGAGGCTGAGCTGCAGTGGGAAAGAAATCATCCCTTCCAGGAAGGAGAGGCCATGGAGAAGGGATTGCCTTTCAGTGGTGCTTGGTTTGACTTAGGAGGCCCACCCTTAGCTAACACATCCAGAGCTCACAGCAATTTCCCATTGTCCTGGCCTGTCAGCTGGACGTTAGCTCTGCTGGGGACTGGAAGGACACCTACAACACAGCAGGTATATTGACACCAGTGCAGAAAGGGGGTTGGCAGAGAGGAGGAGTGGAGGATGGTGTGGCAAATACTAGGATCTGTTTGTTTGAGAACAGATTCAGCTTGAGCACAAGAAGCCCAGCTGTGTGCTCAGGGAACTAATTGGAGGCCATATGCATCTAGTGAGAAACACTGCAGCCTAAAAGGAACAAGAGGGCTGGCAGGCCTCCCATGACTGTGCAAGCACTTTGGCAGGGGTTCTGCAAGAATCATGGGGCGAATGGATTTGGATTTTTACTCTCACTTCTCAGTTCTTTATGTGCAGTTTTGTGATTACATAAGAGAAAGCTATTCAGGCACTAACCCGGATCTGCTCCCTAGAGATCAGACAGGACCCACACAGTCTCTTCTAGATGCCACTTGGAGGCTGAGGCCATGCTGGACGCTCTCTACTCTAGAAGGTGAGAGGTGATCAGGGGGGTAGGGTCCCCTGGGACTGCCCAGGACCTTCAGGGACTCAGGAGTGGAGTATGTTGTGTTTAGTTCCTTGCCATGTCTGCAGACAAGCCCTGTATAAACAAGTTGGAAAAGAAACACAAGATTCTGGACTCTGGAGAGGAAACAAAAAGCCGGTTACATAGGAAAGTCCCGTGACAAGGAGTCATGGCAATGTACTGTTGGGTCTTCCTCCATCCCACGAAAGACTGACAGGGTCCAAGGAAAGGTAAGTGCGGTGCTCACCCAGTCCCCAGCCTCCCTTAGCCTGGGAGACAATCAGACACAGCAGGGAGACAAATCCAGCAGGTAGAAAACTCGTTTATTAACAGAGAGCAGCCCTTTTTAAAGCCAACAAGGGCGGGTGGCATGGCAAGGGAGGAAGAGGAACCAATCACTGTCAAGGTCACACCCTACCATGCACCTAAGCCTTCAAGGGCTGGTTAGGCACTGATGGTAAGGTAAATTGGGCTCTGCCCACTCTACTCTCTCCCAGCGCTATCTTTGCTGCCCATGTGCTCTGCAGATTCCCCCTTTTTTTTGTTTTAATGGCAGTTATCCTTTTCCCTCCTCTGTAAAGGTAGTTTTAACAGGATTACATTGATAAGATAGCATTGGCCATGCAGGGGGTTTGAGGCAAGTCTAGGGGTCGAGATTTGCCAGACTAGGATAGGGAGGGCCGTTGTGCCTGTCCCAGTTACCTCACATCCCCACCTAGCACAATAATAAACATCAGCCCCACCACAGTTAGAAATGTCCGAAGCAGGGGCTGGGAAGGTGGCTCAGTGGTAGAGCGCTTGCCTTGCATGCCTGAGGCCCTGGGTTCGATTCTCAGCACCACATAAGCAAAAAGAAAAAAAAGCCGGAAGTGGCGCTGTGGCTCAAGTGGTAGAGCGCTAGCCTTGAGCTGAAGAGCTGAGGGACAGCGCCCAGGCCCAGAGTTCAGGCCCCACGACTGGACCCAAAAAAAAAAAAAAAAGAAATGTCCGAAGCAGTTCAATTAATTCCTGGGCACCTGGTGTATTTCAATTGAGCCAGTTCCTTGTATGTGCCTTTAAGCTAGCACAGGGGTCAAGATGACCTTTGAGCTTTACTGTCAGTTCCCAAGGGCTCCCAACATCTCACATCTCCCCTGTCTTTGTGTCTTTGTTTAAAGAAGTGAACCCGCCTGTCTTAGGTTGGGTGGATCACCTTGTCTGCCTTACCCGTCACCGGGAACTTCTTCAGAGTGAAGCTGAAGGCCCTGTCCTAGGTTGGTCGGACTGACACCCCCTCTTACCCGTCTCTGGCTGCGATTCCTCTCAGGGGGAAATTCATTCACTTGGAGCTTGATCTTATGTAACTGGCTGGCTAAGCTCATAAGAGTTTTGCAGTGCACGTATAATGCAAGGAAGGCATAGAAAAACCATCAGCAAAAGCATTACCAGGCCAGGAAATGTCATTACTAGTCCTTTAACATTAGTGAAGGATGGGATAACAGTCTTTGCCACTTCAGAGTCCAGAGGTGGGGATTGTTCTAATCCAGCTATTTGCCTGTGGGGTTGGACAAGATCTAAACTGGAAGCATAACAAAAGGTGGCTGTTTAACAATAAGTATGGATTCAATGCTGCTATACAAGCAATTAGTAAAAGAACAATTAAAGCAGGTAACATTAAAATAATTAACTCCTACAAAAATATTAAACAGTCCATAGGGTGGTGATCAAAATGAAGGTCAGGCCACCAGGTCGAAGGGACAGCTTCTCTTGTGGTGCTATTGACCATTTCTGCATTGCCAGCATTGATCACTACCCAGGTCACCTGTTGAGGTTGATGCAGATTCTATAGGGCCGTTCACCGGATTGGGAGTCAGGACAGCCAACAGCTGGAGTATCGCCATCTGCAATTGTTAGAGAACACAAGAGCTTCTCAAGGGCTGCTTGCCCTTGGGGATGGTTAGTAATTGTGTTTTTGGCTTTTCTCTTTAAAACACAAGCCTCGGCCATGGCCGTTTTTCTTTCCTTGTTGGTTAAAAACTTAAGGTTCCTGGCAGGGATCCAAATGGGAGCGGACTCCCCTATTGGGAAAACGCATCCAAATCCCCTGCCCATAGTAACTAGGAGGTCAGGTCCTCTCCCTTGTTGTGTCAGGGGGTCCTGACTTTCACTTGGAGCTTAGGGTTTAGTTGTCCCCAGTGCTTCTGAAATCTGGATTCAGTTGCCCCTTTTGAAAAATTTAAAATGTTAGAAAAAAAACAATCTTTAATATCAATCACAGCCAAGGTATATCCAGGGCATGCCTCTTAGGGGCGTTCCTACTAGTTCCATCCTTTCATTTAGGTCTTGGAGCAGATGCCAAGCCCCGGAGGCTTTTTGAATAAAAAATACGGGTGTGTTCCAAGGACTTATAGAAGGGCGAATATGCCCGAGGTTTATCTGTTCCTCCACCAGAAGGTGGAGGGCTACAAGTTTAGGTTTGGTCAATGGCCACTGCTCCACCCAGATTGGGCTTCCCAGCTTCCACCTAATGGGAGGTACTCAGGGGGCAGTGGCCTTTAGGATTGGGGGTGCACCTGAGCGGGTCCCCTATGTTCTTCTCTGTAATTATGAAAGTTAAAAAATCATTTTTCCTTAACTCCCTCTAGATCCTGTTTAAGCCTTTGTGCTTCTTCCCCATCCAGGATATCATCATAGGATGCTCGATGGTCTGTAGTGACCACGGCATCCATTTGTCTTAGCATGTCTTGCCCTAGTAAATTGGCAGTGAGGTTCTTTGCCACTAAAGGGCGTATCTTTTCCTGTTCTCCATCTGGGCTAGTCCATGTCATAAGGGCAACCATCTCTTTGGACTGGGAGTTGCCCCCTACCCCCAATATCCGGGGCCCAGGTGCAAGCTTCCAGTCCAAGGGCACTTCCTCCTCCCTGAGTATGGTTCGATCTGCCCCAGTGTCAATTAAGCAGTGAAACCTCTTTCCGCCTATGAGAATACTCATTTTAGGGTGGAGTCCTTCCACCAGGGGGACGGTCCAATGGGCCTGGGTCACCCTGCCACGAGGCTGCCTGGGCCTCACAGCAGAGGAGGTTCCTCCTTGAGTTAACGGGGCTGGAGGCTGCCCCTCCCCAAGTTTAAAGGCTTCCCATCTAAATCAAACTTGGATCGACAATCCTTTTTCCAATGGTATCCCTTCCTGCACCTAGGGCAGGGTGTAGGGGGCATTTTGCCCCCCCCCCCCCCCCCCGGCCGGTTGGCAGGGAATTGTTGTGTACAGTTCTCTTAAAATGCCCCTCCTGCCCGCATTTAAAACAAGTCCTTCTCCCCGATGGTCTTGGGGTTCCTCGGCCCTGGGCTGCCAGCGCCTGAGTAATAGCCTCAGTCATTGCAGACACCTGAGCCTGTAAAGCTAAAGCTAATGATTGGGACTTGTGCTGTTGCTTTCCCACATCCTGTGAGGCCACCACCTATCTGCCCAGGGAACTCTCAATCCCGCGCAGGCCATGCGGTGGTCTGCATTCCTTCCTTCCCAGACCAGCAGCTTTACAAACTGATCTCAGAGGTTCCCTGCCGGCAGCTTGCGGTGAACGCTCTGTTGGACTCTGTCTATGAAATCAGGTAGAGGCTCACCCGGTTTTTGTCTCACTCCTGTCATGGGGGACTCAGTAGGCCCATCATCCAGTTTATACCACGCAGCAAGTCCTGCCTGCCTCACCTGGTCACAGTACGGGCCAGGTATGGTGGCCTGTTGGACGCCAGTGGAGTACCCTTCCCCCATCCCTGCTAACATGGCATAAGTAATAGGTATCGCTGGTTGAGCCTGCCGGTTACTCTCCGCTTGCACTCTGCATTCCTCCTTAAAGAAAGCACACCATTTAATAAACTGAGAACTAGTAAGAACAGCTTTGGCCACATCCAGCCAGTCTTTAGGGACACACAAGTGATAAGCAATGTCCTTTAATAGGGTCTGGGCCCAGGGAGAGTTTGGGCCATCCTCCAGCACCGCCTTGCGGAGCTCTTTAAGATCCTTAGCTTCCCATGGATACCATTCCAAGGGCCTGTTAGCCCCTGCTGCCAGGTTGACCGGATACACTTGGGGAAGCGAATCCAGTGGCCTAGAGTCTGGGCTCTCGGGTGGCCCTTCCTTTCCAGAGGAGGTCTCCGAGTAGGTTACTTCCCTGGCCCTCAGCTCCTCCGTGGAAGGTTGGTAGGGATCCGGGTCTTGCAGGTCCCTCTTGCAGGTCTCGTAGAGAGCCATACCTCCCCTCCAATTGGGGGAATAGGGAGGGGGCCTAGGACCATCAGGATCACCTGGGTCAGAAGGGGTAACTTTCACCCTTGTTTTGACTTCCACTGTGCACGTTTCAGTGCGTTCTCGGTCGAATTTGACCCTTTCCTTTTCCTTCTCATTTCCCAAGTCCTCCTGTACTCCTTCTAGGCCTAATGTTGCCGCCTCCTCCTCCTTCTTCTGTGAGATACCATTACCCATACTAAGGGTTTCACTTACCCCGAGAGACCGCTTAGCCTCGGCCGGTATCTTCCTTTCATGCCCCACGTTGGGCGCCAGATGTTGGGTCTTCGTCCGTCCCACAAAAGACAGACGGGGTCCAAGGAAAGGTAAGTGCGGTGCCCGTTCCCCAGCCTCCCTCAGCCCGGGAGACAACCAGGCACAGCGGGGAGCCAAATCCAGCAGGTAGAAAACTCGTTTATTAACAGAGAGCAGCCCTTTTTAAAGCCAAAAAGGGCGGGTGGCATGGCAAGGGAGGAAGAGGAACCAATCACTGTCAAGGTCACACCCTATCATGCACCTAAGCCTTCACAGGCTGGTTAGGCACTGATGGTAAGGCAAATTGGGCTCTGCCCACTCTACTCTCTCCCAGCGCCATCTTTGCTGCCCATGTGCTCTACAGTAAATTGGGCTCTGCCCACTCAACTCCCTCTCAGCGCCGTCTTTGCTGCCCATGTGCGCTGCAATGTACCATGAAGTTTCTCCTCATGGGACAAGAGGGAGAGAGAGGAAGGGAAGATAGGTATGTGTATGAATTTCATGCAAGATCCTCAAAAAGATCCTAAAGTGAGGAATGTTTTATCCTGTGAATGTTAGGTTTTTAAAAAGAGGTAGCCGAGTAAGAACTGCACCACGCACGTGGTATTCAGGTAAGGGGTAGGTTTATTCAGCAGACCTGCTGGGACCAGGCAAGGTTGGCACTCCACGCGGCTGGCAAAAGAAAAAGGAACGTCTGGCCCCGGTTTAGGCCTTATATAGGGTAGGGGGTGGGGAAGGGTGTGTCCAGGTAAAGGGACTTGGGATAAGGTGGGAGAAAGGTGTGGCCACATCAGGTTAAGATGTGACCTCAGCGGATGCGGATGTGACCTCTTCCAGGTGTCCCAGTTGCCTAGGTAATGCAGGTACTGGGCGAGATCGAGGTCTGTTCGCCGTCCAGGAATGGACCTTACAGTGAACACACAGGCTTAGAGAGGTGAAGTCACCTGCCAAATACTTCCCAGCTAGAAAGGGGAAGAACTTAGGGTTTCAACCAGCTGTTTCTGAACTCACACCTTCTCCCAGTGGTGAGGTCATGTTTCTTCCTGAGTGACAGCAGAAAGAAATGGCCTTGAGCAGGCTCTCTATGGCTCCTGGGGCCTGAGAAGCAAGGAGCTCACTCACCTGGTATTCTCTGTCTCCTACAGGGCTGTAGGGAAGGTGTGCAGATAGATCAAGTCCTGGCTGGTGAACCCTGAGATTTCAAGTCATAGACGTCTCTCCATGGCTCCATATCACATCCGCAAGTACCAGGAGCGGGACCACAAAAGGGTGCTGGAGTTGTTTATCAGCGGCATGGAAGGAAACAGCCCTGCCACCTTCCGTCTCATGCTGGCGTGGCCTCAAAGCCTGCTGCTCTTAGTTGGGCTGCCTCTTGCCATGCTCTTGTTCTCTGGCTCATGGCTTCTGGCCATTGTCTGCTGCTTCACCCTGCTCCTGCTCCTCTGGCTCTATGCCAGATATCCCTGGAAAACACATGTGGCTAAATGTTTGCACACAGACATGGCTGATATCACCAAACACTACCTGAGCACACCTGGCTCCTGCTTCTGGGTGGCTGAGTGTGGGGGGCAGGTGGTGGGCATGGTGGCTGCCCAGCCTGTCAGGGATCCCCCCTTGGGGAAGAAGCAGTTGGAGCTGTTTCGACTCACCGTGGCTTTGGAGCACCGAGGAGAAGGAATAGCAAAAGCCCTGGTCAGGACTCTTCTCTAGTTTGCCCGGGACCAGGCTTACAATGAAGTTGTCCTTGTGACCAGTGTAGTGCGGCAAGGTGCCCAGGCCTTATACCAGCATATGGGCTTTTGAAAGACACACGAAGGCTTTTGGGACCTGACCCCGTGGCCAATGGCTATTGGTATAATCCATTTAACATACCACATCTCTTCTCCTCAGGAAAGGGGGCTGTAATACTTAATCACATACATATATATCCAGTTTATCATG
Organism: Dipodomys spectabilis; assembly: GCF_019054845.1. Lineage (NCBI taxonomy): Eukaryota > Metazoa > Chordata > Mammalia > Rodentia > Heteromyidae > Dipodomys > Dipodomys spectabilis. The sequence goes on along the minus strand of NW_024870939.1, from coordinate 2,593,078 downwards.
CTATGGTTAACACTCAGTTCCTGACATTTCTGTAGTTTAAATCATTAAAGATCATTTTTTGTGCATATCTGACTCTAGCCTGTGTGGTGGTAAGACATAGATTCTGCAGTTTTGTTGTCTCCTTTTTTGAAGTGCTGTGTTTTGTTTCTAAAATGCCTAGGAAAGTGTTAGACATATATATCACTAGTGAGGCTGTGGAACAGTAGTGTTTCTCCCTAGGCCTGGCTAGGCAGCTCTTCCGGTCTTAGGAGAGCTCTGTAAGTGTCCTAGGTGGCCTGTCAAAGTGCCAGGGCTAGCTTACTTCAGCTTGTCTCAGCAGCTCAGCTCAAGCAAGGCTCGAGGTCTATCCAAACCAGTCAAAACAGAAGCAGAAAGGAGGGGGAAAATTCCAGGCCTCCTCATAAGTCACATGTGCAAAAACATCTGAGACTTTGATCCACTTCCTTGGCAGTGGAGCTGCACAATCAGAGGGCAAAGGTTTGGGGCATAGTCCTGTAAGGAGAATTGGGGCAGTGACATGCTCCATTTGCTCCATAGCCAGGTATGTACAAAGGCAGAGAGCAGTGGCCACTGAGGCTGGCGGGGAGGACTTCATGGTCTGACCTGGACATGGTGACCCCTCAATGCCACTACTTCTATGCCTTCCTCTGTGCTCAACCATCTACCCACTGGATCTCTTGCTAGTATTTCTATCAGGTGTCTGTTGCCACTTGAGTTCTGTTCCTCCCCTTATACTCATTGGCAGATCCCTAGGCACATCCACACTCTTCCCAGAGGTGCAGGCCATGCAGCCTCTGCCCTAATATGCAGCGTCTGGTTCTCCTCCCCTAGCAGGCCCAGTGCTTCCAGGTACAGGTCCCAGGGGGTGACATGAAAGTGGACCATAGTGATTTCTATCACTATCACCATAGTGATTTAAATGTTTTTTTAATTCAATATCAGGGAGTTGCTTTCATTCCCATAAGACTTGTGCAGGCAGGCCCTGTAGGTGCCCAGATGACTGAGAGGCAGAGGAAGCACCAGGATGCAAGGGATTGTGAAGGGTTGTGGGAATCCTGTAAACCTGGAAATGCCAGGAGAAGCCCCATCCCCCTCCCTGGTAGAGGCTGCTTCAGGGACCAGGTCCACTCCTCCTAAACACTCAGACCCCAAGTTGCTGCTCACCTTCTTGGGCTCTAATCTCTGCATCCATTCCTCGACTAGCCAACTTTTTTGCTTCATTCAATGCTGCCAGATGCCCTGTGTGCTCTTTCTTGGCCTGATTTGTTTTTCTTTTGTGTTTTTTTTTACCTTATTGTTATATTAAAGATAATGTACAGTGGGATTACAATTACATGAGTCATGTAATGAATACATTTCCTTTAGTATGGTGTTTTCCATTTGCTCACTCTCTCAGAGTCCCTCCTTCCCATCTCCATAGTTCATGAGTATCCAGTGAACTCCCTTGCTGCAATTTTGCACCCTTTCCTTCAAACTCTGTACCCTTCCCTCACCCTCCTAAAGATAATGCACCACATATTAAGAAAAGAAGACAGCATCACCAAAATATAAAAAATAAAAAAGAGAGCTCTCCTGTTCCTATACCTTGGAATTCATTTTGATATACACACATATAATTTTTTTATAAATATAAAGAGGCATGTAGGCATTGCACCACCTTTGTGTTTCTCTCCTCTGGGTATCCCCTTTTTCTGGTCTCATAGTGTGTGAATATCTAGAATCCTGCATAATTTATCATATCCCAGTGTATTTTAGGTCTAATTTCCTCATTTCAGAGAAATCATGCACTGTGTATCTCTCTGAGCTTGGCCTACCTCACTTAACATGATTTGGTGTTGTTTTATCCATTTCCCTGTAAATGGCATCATTTTATTCTTTCTAGTGGCTGTGTAAAACTCCACTGTGTACCACATTTTTTGGATTCCCTCATCTATTGTAGGGCCTATCTTTCTTGTTGTGAATAGTGTGGCAACAAATATGAATGTACAGATGTCTTTATCATTAACTGGCTTTTGCTGTTCAGGGTAGATGCCTAGGAGTGATATGGCTGAGTTGTAGGAAAGATCTTTGTTTGGTTTTATCGAGGAAACTCCAGACTGCTATCCAGAGTGGTTGTACCAGTTTACATTCCCACCAACAGGCACTAGGGTTCCTTTTTCCCTGGATCATTCTTATACCTCCTTTCTACCCATATCTTTGTGGGTTCTACAAGAGCAATTTTTAGGTGATGGGATGATGACTGCTTTGGAAATAGTGAGCAGGGAAGAGGACCTTCATCTTGTTTGTGTTCTGGTTTCCATTGAGATTCACTCTTCACTCTTCCAAGTGCAGTCCTTATACCAGCTACCACATTACCCAGATGCCCTTTGAAAACAAAGGGATATATGAAGCTTCCTTTGTCCTAAAGACTGAGACCAGCATGTGAATGTTCGCCCTACACAGCTCCTTCCACAGGCAACATGGCAGCCAGCCTCCAGGAGGAAGAAGGGACAGGAGGGTCCCTTGTTCTTTGAGGCTCTCACGACTTATCGCCACTGTAACAGCCAGGGAGTGAGGGCTCCGGCTCTCACTAATTCATCCCTGCTTATCTTTCTGGTCCAAATCTGTACTTGCAGTAGGGTGACACAGCTTTTCCTGAAGGACTCAGTATAGAGCTTGTCAAGTACGTGTGTGTGTGTGTGTGTGTGTGTGTGTGTGTGAGTGTGTGTGTGTACATTAGAGTGAGCATTATGGTTCATGGAGTGAGGCTAACACAAGAGAAGATACCGTGGGATGATTGACTGGGAAACTCACATGATAAAAAAAAGAAATTGCACCATGAGATCTGAGACAAATAATGAAAACCTCTAAGAGGTCATCAAAGAGCCTGGGGGTGGCCAGCTTCTGCTCATAGTGCAAAACACTACATCTTTCCTTATTAAGTCACTATCCACAGAACTGTGTTTCTTCTCTTGCCTAGTTCTCCTGATGGCACAGAAGAATGAGCCTTTCAGGGGAAATGAAACAATTCAGAGGTCTAAATAGTAAAGTTGAAGAAGCAGGAGGAGAAGGAGGAGAAGGAGCAGGAGGAGGGGTAGAAGAAGAAGAGGAAGAAGAAAGAAGAATTCTATAACTCCTCTGTACATGATCTTTATAATAACAAGAAAAGAAAAAGAATTATGAAAGTATAAATCAGACCACCAGATAAAAAGCTCTAGCTTGTCCTCTAGATGAGAGGTGTTATGCTCAAGTTCAAGTATGAGCATGTTCGTTGTGAATGTAGCTTCCTACTATGGCACTCACAGAAAGAATAGTAAAATAGATGGCAGATATGGTATGAATGATTGATACATAAAACATAAAACAGGGCTGAGAAGGTGGTTCAGTGGTAGAGCGCTTGCCTTGCATGCCTGAGGCCCTGGGTTCGATTCCTTAGCACCACATAAGCAAAAAGAAAAAAGCCAGAAGTGATGCTGTGGCTCAAGTGGTAGAGTGCTAGCCTTGAGCTGAAGAGCTGAGGGACAGTGCCTAGGCCCAGAGTTCAGGCCCCACAACTGGATCCAAAAAAAAAAAAAAAAAAACCATAAAACAGTCTCTACAAAGATCTATGCCTTATCTTTTTTAGTAGCTTCCATATAACTAAAGAATATTTAGAAATAAAATAATTATTTCAGGCCAGCCCCTTTTTCTTAAAAATTTATCTATGACAGTAGAAATAAGAGGTCTTCCTAACTCATTAATTAGCTAAGCTTTAAAGCTCAGGCTTCATGTACTATTTGTGGCCTTTAAAACATTTGTGCTTAAACACACACACACACACACACACACACACACACACACACACACACACACACACACACACACACACACCTTACTAGAGTTAGAACTCAGTTCCTTGTATTCCACTTTCACTTGCCTTTTGCCCTTATGGTTGGTGGTCTGTCACTTGAACCATAACCTCCAGCTTTGACCTGGTTATTTGGAGATAAGATTCCCAGATTTATCTACTCAGGCTGGTTCTCAGATCTTAGCCTCTGGAGTAGCTAGTATTATTAGTGTTAGTCACCAAGACCAGGAATACACACACACACACACACACACACACACACACACACACACGTATATGTATATCTTAAACTTAGGGCCTGGGCTCTGTCCCTAAGCTTTTTTGCTCAAGGTTGTACTCTACCACTTGAGCCATGGCTCCATTTGGCTGTTTTGGAAATAAGTCTCACAGACTTTCCTGCCCAGTCTAGCTTTGAACTGCAATCCTCAGATCTCAGTCTTCTGAATAGCTGGGATTAAACATGGGAATCACCAGTGCTAGTTTAGACGTATATTTTTATATGCATAAAATATTTCTATAGCATAAAAGAGAAACAAAACTAGTAATAGCAGTTGCCTTTATGGGGAAAAGCAATATTTTCTGTGCAACTAAAATGTCTCCATCTAGTAACCAGTCACCATCCTGTGACATTTCCTGCTACTGATATTTCCTGAAGTTATTAGCTTCTTGACTTCAGTTGTAATGATCATCCGTGTTGTTTGTAACCAGCCAGCCATGTCAAGGGTATGAGTCCTTGCAAGGCAGCTAAATAATAATACACTCCCTCCCCGCCCCTCCCCCCCCCACTTGAATGGGAATTTTCCACTGACTTTATCAACCTCCTCCAACTGTAATACTTAGCTGCTCCATTCCCAGCCCTGTTCCTAGCCAGCCTTGGTGAGAAGAATGTGTGCCTTTGCCTCCAAAAGGAGACTATCTCATCCCAAAAGGATAGTATGCCGCCCCAGTAGCAATTTTTCATTACCCCATCACTCTAACCAACAGTAGAACAATCATGAGCCTGACTCCTTAGCAACAAAGGAAAAGACAATGTCACCCTTTGTACTGGGATAAAAAAAACAAGCAACCCTCATACCAGCTGTGCCTGCCTAGATCTGGGGAGCATAATGGCAGAGCACCTCTCTTTACAGAAGTAAAATGCCTTGATGAAATCGCCTGCATCTCTTGTGTGTCTATTTTTCCAACACTTAGAGAAAAAGAATTAAGTGGCTATAGTAGAGGGTAAACAGATAAGAGACACCCAATTATTCAGCTTTCTATAGTTTCTGAATCTCTGCTATTGCAAGCTACTCATTAATTCAATTGATAAATGTATGTGTTTATTATGAAGATGCCATGGGAAGTTAAGTGAAGGGATAGTTTTAGGGATTCACTGGAAGCTTGCTTGCTTCAATAGTTGTTTTATAGTTGGAGTAGTGCTTCTGAAATAGTGGCTCTGGAAAGCAGTCCATCTCATGTAACTGAAGCAGTCCTCTGGAGATCTGGTATTTTTACTCTCCATTTCATAAACCTTTGAAAGTCATGCCCAAGGGATGCTTGAATTCACTGGCTCTCAGAGTGGTCCATGGGTCTTTGAGAGTTGCTGAGGCCCTTTCAGGGCATGTGCAAGATCAAAGCTACTTTCAAACCACTAAGGCCACTGTGTGCCTTTTTCTCTTGTTGTACTTATGGAGGCAAAAATCAATGGAGAGGAAGTTAGGACTTCAGAACCACTGTTGAAGACAGACAGCAGCACCAATCTGGCACCAAAATGTCAGCAATGCCATGCAGCACACAAAGCACTTGTAGTCCACCCTGAAATCTGGTCATTTGACTTAGGAATATGACAGACATTCTCCTGACAAGGAAGAATGAGTGCCTCACTTCAGCTGAAGAAACAGCTGACAGTATTAGCTGCCAATGAAAACAAGTGAGCTTAAGAATACAATTCTGGAACACTTCTATCTACCTAGACAAGCTTGAAAAGTGTCCAGTGCTTAGACTTTTCACTGGATCAGCAGTAATATTAACAAATGTGACCATTTTTTTTATCACTTTTAAGTAAATTTGTCAACACTGGAAAATCTGAAGAACACACTTGCCAAAACATTCCACATAAAACTACCACTTTTTGGGTTTCAAGAAGATTGAGCTGGGTGTGGTAGAATATATCTATAATGTCAGCACCGGAGAGGCTGAGGCCGCAGGAATGTGAGTTCCAGGCCAGCCTGGGTTACAAAACAAGACTGTGGGGGCTGGGAAGGTGGCTCAGTGGTAGAGTACTTGCCTTGCATGCATGAGGCCTTGGGTTCGATTCCTCAGCACCACATAAGCGAAAAGAAAAAAGCCAGAAGTGGCGCTGTGGCTCAAGTGGTAGAGCGCTAGCCTTGAGCTGAAGAGCTGAGGGACAGTGCTCAGGCCCAGAGTTCAGGCCCCACGACCGGACCCTCAAAAAAAAAAAACAACAAGACTGTGCCTCAAAGAATCCAAAGCAGAAAGGATTGATTACCTGGAAAGAGCATTAAGCTACTTATTTGTCTAGTTTCTGGTTACATATGTGTGGCGTCTGATTGTTTAAATGTGTACTTTAACTAGTATGACAAGTGACAACAGACAATTCAGAGGGAAACAGGAAGTCCAGCTGACTTCCTTTAAACCACAGAAAGAGATTTGTTAAAAAAAAAAAAAAAAAAAAAAGTAAAGCAGTATCAGCCTTCTCACTATAGTTTGTTGTTGTTGTTGCTGTTTTGGAAGATATCTTTATCACTTAAAATAGACTACTTATGGTAGTATACAATAGGCTTATTATTATTTTTATCTTGTTGCTGCTTTAAGTGGGTTGAGGAATCATTTTTAAGGTTGGAGGTATGGCTCAAGTAGTACCACATTTTGCCCCTGTTTTCTTTAACCCACTATTTTCCTAAAGTGACTTTTAGTGGGTTTCTTCCTGTTCATGAGCACCACACCCTAGATATCCAGCCATCCAATGTGATGATGGGATACAGCAATGCTGGGTACATCTGAGTGGCTAAATGCCTTCCTTAAAATGGTTGAGTTTAGAGTTTTGTGAGATGCAGTCACATACCTCTGTGCCTGCTAACCTCATTGCTTTCTGTCTTCCACTGGTGTCATTTCTCCAAGGATTTATGAGCAGCTTCCAGAGTACAGGAAAAGAGAGAAGTGGAGAAGAGAAGATCAAAATATAAGTTCAAAGGGCTACATCTCAGTTCTTCAGAAAGGTCAGCTGAATTGTTCCTCTGCTCAGGGTGGGATGACCAGGTTTATCAGGGGAGAGAGAGGTGGAGAGAAGCAGTCTGACCTATTTGTGCAATCTGTTGGAATTGAATTTGAAAAATGATGTTAGCTCAAAAAGCACTGCTATAGTGCTAGTATTTTGGGTATGAGACACCTGTGATCCGCTTTAGCTCCTCAACCTTAATTGCAACAAAACCAAATTTTCCACATAGGAAGTGATTTAGATAGCATGGTGGAAAAATTCAAAATAGCAGACTTGATAGAGTACCAGTGATTTTCATTCCCTTCATGGGTAAGTCAGATACCTCCAATTTTTTTTTTTACCTGAACTGAAAAATATCAGTTAGAATTAAAAGTATTGTTTGTAGCTGGGTGCCAATGGCTTATAACTGTAATCCTAGCTATTCAGGAGTATGAGGTCTGAGAATTATGGCTCAAAGCCAGCCCAGGCAGAAAAGTCTATAAGACTCTTATCTCCAATTAACCAACAAGAAGCTGAATGCGGAGCTTTGGCTCAAGTGGTGGGGACTGCTCTCAGGCCTCGAGTTCCAGTACCAAGACCGACATATACACACAGAAAGCATTGCTTGTATATCTTCTTTACTAAATGCTTGAGGAAGAATTACTGGTTAATTGCCATCATTTCATAGCTTAATAACATAAACAAGGAACAAGGTACGGGGAGAACTACTGGGTCTCTTCAAAACATAACTGGGGTCAAGAGTTTCATCTTCCCTACAGGGAAAGTTTACTTGACTTCTTTTCAGCCTTTTTTCTTCCATAGAAATTAACCAATCAACTCTTGGAATTAATGTAAGATTATTTGCCTCAGAGCCTTGGAGTTACTTTTTAAATTTTTATCTGTAAGTAGTAGTATAAAGCAATTTACAAATACAATATACCTTGGTCAATGTCACTCCTTTCAACATTTTCATCCATCTCTCTCCTATCCATCCTTTTCCTCACTCTTCTTAATTTTGTAGGATATACATTGGTTTCTTGTCTGCCTTCCCCCGCTCTTCTTCTCTTTTTCATCTGCCCTTTCCTTTTGGATTCACCCCACCCCTTTTGAGTATGGGCTTCCTAGTGTTTTGTTTGTTTGTTTGTTGCAAAAGATTGACTTTGCCTTTCTAAGGAATAACACTATTTGAGATCTCCTTTGATTTTTCTGAATTTCAGTTAATACATTTGTATATACTTGCATGCCATCAATGTATTTAGTTATGAGTTTTTAAACTAAATATAGTGCTTCTATAAGGTGAAAAAATGGATCTGTTGTCTCTTTGGTCCTGACTTACTTTATTTAACATAATTTTTTCCAAATCTTTCCATTTCTTTACAAATGGTACAATATCATTATTGCTAATGGATGAGGAAAAATCCATTCTGTATATACATTTTCTTGATCTATTCATTCACTGAGGGGCATCTGGGCTGTGGTGAACAGTGCTGCAATAAACATGGTTGTACTGGTAGCTTGACTGTATCTTGACTTTTAATCTTTTGGGTGGATGCCCAGGATTGGAATTTCTGGATCATATGGTAGTCTATGCTTAAGTTTTTGAGGAACCACCACACTGCTTTCCAGAGTGGTTAAACAAGTTTCCAATCCCACCAACAGTGTATTAGGATTCCCTTTTGGCCATATCTTTGCCAGAATCAATTCTTGTTTGTTTCTTGATAATTGGCACTTTAACTAGGGTGAGGTGGAATCTTCAATAAATGGTGCTGGCAAAACTGGATGTCCATATGCAGAAAACTGAAACTAGATCCTTATATATCATCTTGCACTAGCACCAATTCAAAATGGATTGAGAGCCTCAATGAAAGACCTGAAACCAGGTAACTATTATAGGAAATTGTAGGGGAAACATTAGGAATTCTGGGCACAGGTAGAACTTTCTGAGTAAAGACCCAGAAGCACAGAAAATCAAAGAGACTTGATGAATGAGACTGCATTAAACTAAGAAGATTCTATATGGCAAGAGACATAACCAACAAGCTAAAAAGATATTCTACAGAATTGGAGATTTTTGCCAGCTATACATCAGACAATGGCCTAATATCCAGAATATAAAGACAAGTTAAAAAGTTAAATCCTTCAAAAACAACCCAATTAATTAATGGACTAATGAGCTAAACAGTCTTTTCAGAAAAAGTAAAAATGGCCACTTCACAATGTCACTAGAACTGTTACCATGCTCATGTCACAGCTGGGAAAAGTGAATAAAGTTTCATGGGTTAACAGCAGAATCTCTTGTTCATGGAGTATATATAGAGCTCTTGGCTCTTCTAGTCTGGAGAACCAAGCAACTTGCTCTTTGAACATCAGGAGCCACTTTCCTCAGACATGCTCAACACCTTTGCCACACATGAATGCAAATCAAATAACATTGATATTCTTACTGATTTCTTAAGGGGACTGAGGAATAATCACACAGGAGAAAAGAGAGCTTTACAAAAGTAAAACTAATGTCTGGTTTCTAGGAGGGAACTCTTGGGTCATTTCTACTGCCATTGCCCCTTGCTCCCCAAGATAAACATCCTCTACTGAGGAAACTCCATTCTTAACAAACAAAATTATTTCCAAGAACACCCTTGTTACTTTTTTAAGGGAATTACATTTGAAATTTCTTTTACATATGTTAACATGGATAAATGCAGCTCTTAACAGGTCCTCTCCTAACTTTAAGAAAGCCATGTTTGGCCAGAAATAGTAACAAACCATCTCCTCTTTAGGCATTATGGTACAACCTGTGTACATGTGTGCATTTCTCTCTGTGTCCTTAGAGCTGTTTCCTCCAGTTCTAGTAGTTTTATTTTGAGTACTGGTAATGTTGCAACATTGGGATCCAAGACTCTGTACTGGACTTAGAGAAATGGAGTTCTCTTCACAGGTTCAGCTCAACTGTCTTGAGCCTTGGATGTTTGAAATGTTTCAAAGGAGGTTTGACCAAATTTACATAATCTTGTGGTTCCTGACCAAGTGTGATCACAGTATACAATCACACTCCACTTAAGAGCCCAACATTAGAGTTGAAGTAAACCCCGCAACCAACTGTAAGGCAGATGAAGTTAGACTGAAAAACACAATCCAGTTTTGTTTATGAGACTGAAATTACAGAAATGGTGGTAAATGTTTCAGCACATACTCACTGTCCATTCTTAGACCAGAGGCTGACAGTTTTGACCAGACAGGACTGGAGAGAAAAAGATGTACAGGCCAGCACTATCTCCTGTCAGGAGTCCAGAAAATAACTAGGAATATAAAGCTATGGAGTTTAATGGTGTTTTGATGTTCATTTGGTTGTTTGCTTGGAAAGCTTTGTTTCCTTGTTTTTATTATACCCTCAGCTGTGAGAAGGCAAGACTCATAACTGCCTTGTTCACTTTATCAGGCCAAGCACATGTGTAGCTCCCTAAAAATCTGTAGATTGCCCCAACAACAAATCCTCAAAGAAACAACTGCCCAATAAATAAGTGGGCTAAAGACTTAAAGAGAAACTTCTCTGAAGAGGAAAGAAGGATGGCCAATAGACACATGAAGAAATGCTCAACCTCCCTAGCCATAAAAGAAATGCAAATCAAAACAACATTGAGATACCACCTCACTCCAGTTAGAATGGCTAAAATCAAGAACTCTAATAACAACAGATGCTGGAGGGGATGTGGACAGAAGGGAACCTTACTGCATTGTTGGTGGGAGTGTAAACTTGTTCAGCCACTTTGGAAAGCAGTATGGAGGTTCCTCAAAAGACTCCACATAGAGCTCCCCTATGACCCAGCAATCCCACTTTTGGGCATTTACCCAAATGTTCACAAACAAGACCACACTAAAGCTACCAGCACTACTATCTTCATTGCAGCATTATTTACTATAGCTAAGATACGGAACCAACCCAGATGCCCCTCAGTAGATGAATGGATCAAGAAAATGTGGTGTATATACACAATGGAATTCTATGCCTCCATCAGAAAGAATGACATTGCCCCATTTGTTAGGAAATGGAAAGGCTTGGAAAAAATTATATTAAGTGAAGTAAGCCAGGCCCAAAGAAACATAGGTCCCACGGTTTCCCTTATTAGTATATGTCTGAGTCAAGCAGAAAAGGTCAGATAAGGTGATGTTAGGGAAATGAACCCTAAGATATGTATTCAAATGTTTTTTTCTCTCATGTGATTGTTTCTAACACATTTATAAGATTATTTCTTTGTTGCTTTGTATGTCCCTCACCCACAGTATAACCCCTGCTTTCACTGTATTTGATATCGGTATACTTTGTGGAGGGGAAGGGGAAAAACAAATCGTTTAAATAGGAATACAGGTGGACCCATTGCAATAATGAGATGTACAAGTCGTTATGTTGAAAGCGAACTTTACAACTTTGGTTGGAGGGGCAGGGGGAAGATGGGAAGGGATGGGAAGGGGAAACAAAGGAGGAGGCTACAATGTACTCATTATCTTGTCCATGTAATTGTAACCCCTCTGTACAGTATTTTCACAATGATAAAAAAATATCTGTGGATTGATACACAGAGGGTGATCAGCTCAGACTTGAAGCCAGTAGGCTCTAGAAAGGGGATTAAGTAGACAACTGATCATTTCCCTAAGGTACCTGAATATTATAAGGAAGCATTAAACATTCCGACAATGTCTGAGGTTAAAGAGATGAGACATAGAAATCTGAGTACCGACAAGAATATAACAGGTTTTCCTCCTTCTGACTTTCTTAATCAAATGATGTTTGTCCAACAGTCTCTTTGACAAGACTGAGAACAATTGGCTGCCAGTGTCTTATGTGAACATGTCTCTCTTGCATGGATATGCATATTCCAGATCTGGTCCTCAAAAACACTTGTTAATCCTCTAATCAGAAGGTGGCAGCCCTCCTAGGCTCAAAAACCAGCTCTCTGGATTTATTTTTTGTTTTGTTTTGTTTATTAATAAGTTTTTTATTGTGAAAATACCGTACAGAGGGGTTACAATTACACGAACAAGGAAATGAGTATATTTCTTATCAAGCATTGTTGCCTCCTCCTTTGTTTCCCCTTACCAACCCCTCCCATCTGCCCCTCCCTGCCCCCCACCACAGTTGTAAAGTTCATTTTTTAGACATAACTTCTTGTAGCTCTCTGGATTTCTCAGTCCTGAATCAGCCCCATTCTACTGAACTCTCTAGCTTCAAGACTGATTTGCTAGTGCTGAAGGTCTACTACAATCCAGAACTGGAACCATGTGTGCTTAAGTTACAATTCTTCAAATGGGCCTTGCTAGGCAGAAGAGTTCCAGAGAACTCAATCAGATGTGTCCATCCTTCCTTAGGATTCCTGTGGGAAATTATACCAGAACTGAACTCAAGTTTAGAATTCTAGATCGTATCCACAGGAGAGTTGCCAGATTTTACAATAAAATATATCAGACTCCAGTAAAATTTGAATTCCAGAACAAAAAGTGGTATTTTTTTTTAGCAGTATTGAGGATTAAACTTAGGACCTCACATGCTAAACAAGTCTACTACCACTTAAGTCATTCCTCCAGCATCTCATGGAACTGGTTATTTCTGAGGTAGTCTTACCATAGTCTTCCTACTTGTGCTTCCTGTACCACTGGGGCTGACAGCTACCCACCACTATATCTAGGCATTTTGTTTTACCTGTAATGGGGCTGTAACAAGTGCATGCCATTGTGCTCAGATAGTAATTAAGAGGTGTCTCAATTTTTTTTGACCTGGGCAAGCTTTGAACTATGATTTCCTATTCTCTGTTTTTCTCATAGTTATGATTACAGGCTTCAGCTACTGCTCCCAGATCAACCTTTTTTCTTTTTCTTTTTGTCCCAGTCCTAAGTGATACCAATAAACTTTTCTTTCTTCACCTTTACCTCCTCCTGCGTGTTCTTTCCTTGCCTAAAACCTTACACTAAGGGCTTGAACTAAGATCCTGGGTGCAGTCCCTGTGCTTCTTTTGCTCAAGGCTAGATAACACTCTACCACTTGAGCCACTGCTCCACTCTTGTTTTTGTTGATGTTGGTAATTAATTGAAGATAAGAATCTCACAGACTTTCCTGCCCTGGTGGCCCTGAACCATGATCCTCAGATCTCAGCCTCCTAAGTAGCTAGGATTACAGGCATAAGTTACTGGTACCTGGTTTGACCATTAGTTTTTCGTGTAAATCTGTCACGTGCTAGCTGGGCATCTAGGGCTCACACCCGTAATCTTAGTTACTCAGGAGGCTGAGATCTAAAGATTGCAGATGGAAGCCAGCCAGAGAAGAAAAGGCTATGAGGCTCTTATCTCCAACAAACTACTCAGAAAAAGGCAGAAGTGGTGCTGTGGCTCAAGTGAATGCCACCTACATGTCCTCCAGTGGCTGATCAAGTCTTACCCCCCAGGTAAGTGAAGAGTCTAAAGGCTTAGATTTCACTGTGCAGGCTCTGTGCCTCTCTCAGGGAGCTTCAGGGCCCCCCCTCTGAAAAACTTGGCCAAGTATCTAAGCCACATTTCTGAGAGCCTCCGTGGCTGAGGGACAATGTGGCAAAACATGGTGACATTTCCCACTGGTTGTTTCCCACTTTCTGGGCCAAACTGCACTGCGTAGGACGCTTCACAGCTGCTTTTGGTTCCAGATCACTTACCATGGGCAGGGCACAATCTAATATTCCTGACATTCCTCAGGACTCCCCCTTGGGTGTTCTCCTAAAAAATCTAGAAATGCTTAACCTTGAATCTGACATTGATTCACAGGAGCTCATGCATTTTTGTACTGAGATCTGGCCTGAATATCCACTGGACAATCAGCCCACGTGGCCCATTCATGGGACACTGGATCCTGATATCATACAGAATCTATCCTACTTCTGCAGGTGGTTGGGCAAGATGCCTTCTTTTTCTTTCTCTCCTTCCTCCAAACTGAATTTCTTCCTGAGTCCTTATGTTCTCTGCCCAACTCGTCCTGGCCACTGGCTTATAATACAGACTCTATTCCAGATCTGGTGAATGAGTTGCCACCATTTTGAACACTTGGAGCAACAGCCCCTCCTGCTGTGCCAGAGGAGGCAGGACTTCCACTAAAGGAGATGGGACTTCTGTCGAAGCGGGTGGGACTTCTGCGGGAGGTGGCAGCCCCCTTTTCCCAGCCTGCCAGTCACCCATTCCTGAACCCTCTGCTCCTGCACCAACCAAGGCCAAGGCCCCCTTCCATCGGCACCCCTTCTTCCACCACAGGACAAAAGCACGCCTGCCCTGGCCACTGGGAACCAGCTGTCTCAGAAACATTGAGTACCATCCTTACCCAGGCCCAAGAGCCTGCTACAGATCAGAGTTCTACCTCAGCCCACGTTCTCCCATTACCTGAGGTGGCAGGGGCTGATGGTATAGTCACAGTGCACATGCCCTTCTCATTAAATGACCTAGCACAGATCAAGACAGGCCTGGGATCTTTCTCCAGCAATCCACCTACAGGCATGTATTCCTATCCTATGAGGTAACCTGGCATGATGTATACTTAATCTTGAGTAATTCCCTTTTACCAGGGGAACAGCCAGATGTTTGGGAAAAGGCTTGCTGCTATGCAGATGAGATCCACAGGACCACCCCCATCACCCAATTGGGACTGAGGCAGTGCCTGACCAGGAGCCTCACTGGGATTAAAATTCTCAGGGTGATCGCCAAAGGGGAAACCAATTTACTGCCTGTATAATTAAGGGTCTCAAACAGGCAGACCACAAAGCCATCGACTATGACAAAATGCCCATGGTCACACAAAACAAAAATGAAAACCCATCTGCCTTTTGGGCCAGACTGAACCAGACCCTCCTTCAATATACTAACCTAGATCCCGAGTCTGTGGACAGACAGCACTGTTTAATGACTCATTTTATTAATCAATCCACTCTAGACATCTGGGATAAATTTAAAAAACTAGACATAGGCCCCTAACACCTACTAGTGAGGCTATGGAGGCAGCCTTTAAGGTGTATCCTGGCAGGGAGGAAAAGGCCAAACAGCTCAAGTACCAGATGCTAGCCAAAATCTACCAGCCTCCAGCTTTGCAACCAACCCCTTCCCGACAGGGTCCACCTGAGCCCTGCTATGTCTGTGGTCAAAAGGGGCACTGGAGGGAAACCTGCCCCCTGAAGAAGCCGTGCTACCATTGTGGCCTAGCCTGCCCACAGCCACTTGAGCCAATCTGACCATGCCCCAAGTGCAAAGTTTCAGGGCACTGGACCGTGGACTGTCCATCATCCTCTCAAGGATGATGGCCATCCAGGAAGGCCCCAATGCCCCCTCCTGGCACTCAGAGACTGGCAGCCAGAGAAGACTGAGGCAGTCCTGGACTCCTGGCCCCGACCACTCCCATCACCACACAGGAGCCCAGGGTGACAATCATGGTTGCAGGTAGGATGACCTTGCTTTTGGTGGACACAGTTGCTCACTGGGTTCCATGGCCAGACCTACCTAGCTGATACCTCCATAGTCAGGATGGAGGGAAAACCTTACACCCCTCCCCCAAATAAACATCCAAACCCTGTCCTTTGTCTTTTTTCAGGTGTAACCTGTCACTCCTTCCTTGTTATTCCTCACTGCCCAGTTCCACTGCTGGGCAGAGACCTTTTGGTCAAATTTGGAGCCTCTATTACCCTATGCCCTTCCCAATTGACACATATTGATTAGGCCACCCCCTCCACGATCTCCTTGTTGATGCCTTTAGTAGGCTCACCTAGCAATCCCTCAGATTTCCCTTTTTCACCCTTTGAGGTGGACCCCAAGATGTGGGATACCTCAACCCCTCTATTACTAACCTTCATTTGCACTGGTTGCTTACTTGTTGAAATGCCTAGACCCCACCACTAGGGGCTGGGCTGTTTGCCTTCGTGTTCTAGCCACCTCTTCTGTCCTATTACAGAGTCAAAAAAAACAAAAAAACACTAACCTTTGGTGCAAACCTTACCATCCTCTCACACCATCATCTCTCTGAGTTACTAACCTACAAGGGGTTGCAAACTATGTCTCCCTCCCGTATTGTCTCCCTTCAGTGTCACTGGTAGAGGACCCCATATTAACCTTCCAGTCCCACCTTCCATTATACCCCTCAATCCTATTACCCATTCCAGATCCGACTCCCCTTTCCCCCCACCAATGCTGTCCTCTTTCCTTCAGCACCTGCGCACTTTTCTCTGTAAGTATGTGGACCAATATGAACCTAAGCCCTCCGCAGTGCTCGCCGAGCCTTCCATCAAGGCTGGGACCTAGTGTACATTTCAAGAAATTACCTGCCATGGGCACCTAGTTCCACCAAGCTCTCTGCTGAGTGGGAGGGACCCTACTCAGTAACTCTCTACTCCCACAGCCGTGCAGGTTCAGGTCTGTCCACACTGGATTCACATGTTAAACATCAGGTGCCTGATGGGCGCTCACATACATCTGTGCCAAGTGGACCCCTGTCTCTACGGATAAAACAGATTGGACCTGGTCTTCCCTTAGTCATTGAGGAACCAGAGGACCCTGCTCTGGACAAGTAACATCTTCACAACCACCATGACCTTGGCCAGCTTTATATACAGTGCCTGGCGTCCCTTTCCCCTTCATTGACTACAGTGCCCTTCTCAGCAGGTGGTAGCTCCAGAAGAAAAGGCCTTTGCCCATATTCCCTGCCCAGTACTGTACATATTAAACCAAAAAGGGGAGAAATGTAAGGAAACGCCCACCTCGCAGGCCTAATCTCCGCCCTCCATGGCAGCGCATGCGCAGTAGCGAGGCACTCCCACTTCCGGCCCCCAACATAAAAGGGGCCTCCAAGGAGCCAGACGGCGCCATTTTCTCCCTTTCCTCATGAGAACTTGGCCTAGTCAGCTCTGCTGGCAATAAATCTTTTCTTCTACTTGACTTCTGTCCACGTGGTCTTTTGGATTACTTTTTTGGGGATTACTTCCTGCCTAGGTTTAGATTTTCTCCTTCATGATCCAATAAGACGTAAGAGTTTTTTGCTTGCTTTGTGGCGTATGGGGCTGGAAAACAAGTTTACCCCACATACAGGTCTTGTCCTTCTGTTCATCCTTCTATTGGCTTGTACCAGGCAGGCCTAAGCTACAGAGGTTTTGCAGACAGAGTCTTTCTGTGTTGCCCATACTGGCTTCAAACTCACAATATTTCTGCCGTAGTCTGCCAAGTGCTAGGATTACATATGTGTAACACTATGAAATACAAGTATTTTTTTGTTTTAAACATTGTTATTATAAAATTGATATACAGAGAAGGGCTACAGTTACATAAGTCAGGCAAAGAGTGCATTTCTTTTTGGACAATGTCATTACTTCCCTCCTTACCCACAAGTTGTATTGTGCATTTGCAACAGAGTGTCTAGTGAGTACCACTGCTGTACTAATGAAATGTCAGGAACTGAGTGTTACCATGGCAGAATAAACTGGATATATACATATGAATATGTATGTGATTAAGTATTACAGCCGCCCTTCCTGAGGAGAAGAGATGTGGTATGTTAAATAGATTGTACCAAGAGCCATTGGCCATGGGGTCAGGTCCCAAAAGCCTTCATGTGTCTTTCGAAAGCCCATATGCTGGTATAAGGCCTGAGCACTTTGCTGCACTACACTGGTCACAAGGACAACTTCATTGTAAGCCTGGTCCCGGGCAAACTGGAGAAGAGTCCTGACCAGGGCTTTTGCTATTCCTTCTCCTCGGTGCTCCAAAGCCACGGTGAGTCGAAACAGCTCCAACTGCTTCTTCCCCAAGGGGGGATCCCTGACAGGCTGGGCAGCCACCATGCCCACCACCTGCCCCCCACACTCAGCCACCCAGAAGCAGGAGCCAGGTGTGCTCAGGTAGTGTTTGGTGATATCAGCCATGTCTGTGTGCAAACATTTAGCCACATGTGTTTTCCAGGGATATCTGGCATAGAGCCAGAGGAGCAGGAGCAGGGTGAAGCAGCAGACAATGGCCAGAAGCCATGAGCCAGAGAACAAGAGCATGGCAAGAGGCAGCCCAACTAAGAGCAGCAGGCTTTGAGGCCACGCCAGCATGAGACGGAAGGTGGCAGGGCTGTTTCCTTCCATGCCGCTGATAAACAACTCCAGCACCCTTTTGTGGTCCCGCTCCTGGTACTTGCGGATGTGATATGGAGCCATGGAGAGACGTCTATAACTTGAAATCTCAGGGTTCACCAGCCAGGACTTGATCTATCTGCACACCTTCCCTACAGCCCTGTAGGAGACAGAGAATACCAGGTGAGTGAGCTCCTTGCTTCTCAGGCCCCAGGAGCCATAGAGAGCCTGCTCAAGGCCATTTCTTTCTGCTGTCACTCAGGAAGAAACATGACCTCACCACTGGGAGAAGGTGTGAGATCAGAAACAGCTGGTTGAAACCCTAAGTTCTTCCCCTTTCTAGCTGGGAAGTATTTGGCAGGTGACTTCACCTCTCTAAGCCTGTGTGTTCACAGGGTAAAACATTCCTCACTTTAGGATCTTTTTGAGGATCTTGCCTGAAATTCATACACATACCTATCTTCCCTTCCCCTCTCTCCCTCTTGTCCCATGAGGAGAAACTTCATGGTACATTGCCATGACTCCTTGTCACGGGACTTTCTTATGTAACCAGCTTTTTGTTTCCTCTCCAGAGTCCAGAATCTTGTGTTTCTGAGCATAAGTTTCTGCAAAGCCCTTTTCCAACTTGTGTATACAGGGCTTGTCTGCAGACATGGCAAGGAACCAAACACAACATACTCCACTTCTGAGTCTCTGAAGGTCCTGGGCAGTCCCAGGGGACCCTACCCCCCCAATCACCTCTCACCTTCTAGAGTCGAGAGCATCCAGCATGGCCTCAGCCTCCAAGTGGCATCTAGAAGAGACTGTGTGGGTCCTGTCTGATCTCTAGGGAGCAGATCCGGGTTGGTGCCTCACTGGCTTTCTCTTATGTAATCACAAAACTGCACACAAAGAACTGGGGAGTGAGAGCAGAAATTCAGTCTGGTGACCACGTGATTCCTGCAGAACCCCTGCCAAAGTGCTTGCACAGTCATGGGAGGCCTGCCAGCCCTCTTCTTGCTCCTTTTAGGCTGCAGCCTCTCTCACTGGATGCATTTGGCCTCCAATTGGTTCCCTGAGCACACACTGAGCTTCCTGTGCTCGCACTGAACCTGGTCTCAAACACTCTTCCTCTCTGCCAACCCCCTTTCTACACTGGTGTCAATAAACCTGCTACAAGCGTCCTCTCCAGCAGAGCTAACATCCAGCGGACAGGCTAGGACAGTGGGAAGTTGCTGTGAGCTCTGGATATGTTAGCTAAGGATGGGACTCCTAAGTCAGGCCAGGCACCAAAAAGGCAATCCTTTCTCCATTGCCTGTCCTTCCTGGAAGGAAGAATGATTCATTTCCCATAACAGCTCAGCCTCTGCCTCTGTGCCCTGCCCTGGTGGAGTATTTAAGGCTCTTTCTTCTCTCTTGGCTCCTGAAGTGCATGACAGGGGAAGCCAGCATTTGCCAAGCCTCGCTGGAAGAAAAGGCACTGATTTCATTGTTCAAAGGTGAAAGGCATTGTTCAAAAGTTGACAGTAGTTTACATTGGTTTATGATAGTCACCAGACTAGCAGAGGCCCAAGGGACATGATGATGACTTGGACCAGAGCAAGGCAATCATTGCTGTGAGACTTGGATCTCCTAGAATTGCATTTGGGTTGAGAATGCCTCAAATGAGGATGGAGTTTTGGCAGGGGTCAGAGATGATGGCCAAGAATATGGCAAAGCATTTAGGGGGCAGGACCAATTTAGAAAGGTCAGGATGTGGCTGGGGGTGCTGCCTGCAGCTTCCTCAGGCAAACTGGATGCTGCAACCACTGGTTAAACCTGGGTGAAGACAGCTGAGCCTTGTGATCCTCCACACCCTCTAAGTACTCAAGACAGATGTTTACCATTTCATATGAATAATGTGTCCTCAGAACATTTTTATATTGCCCCTGACACTTGAATGGTAAGCAGAAGTTAACGTGGGAATGGGAGATGGGGAGGTGAAAACTCCAGGTGCAAGTGAGCACCCTAATGGGAGTCTGGGCAACATTAACCAGGCAGAAACCAAGTCCAAATAGCAGGCAAGAAGCTGGTACACTGTCATCTTCCTCCCATAGACTTTTGGTGACTGTATCTTCTCTAAAACCTTACTTTACACTGAAGCTCTAGTTCTTCTCAGGCATTAATATACATCTATACTTTTGAGGCCCTTTCCACAGGAGCCTGGGATTTATTTTCCTGACTCATTTCTTTATTCAGCATATAGCAAGTGAGTTCTTACCTTGTGTCATGCTCTCTTAGCACAACACACAAGGTATGACTGAGGTCATGGTCAGTGCTTGGAGACATCCAGCCCAGAACTGCTGTGGTAGGAGGCTGAACCAGGCAATTAGGGCTTTGATGTAGTCTGTATCAGTAGGCCACCTACAAACTGACTTGAGGAATATAGTGAATGGAATGGCTGCCTTGTCCATGAATAGGGTTTAGGTGACTGAACATGAGTTTGACATAGTAGCTTTCTGGTATTCCGTGCTGTTACCTTTCTTCTGACACATACCTCATTGGATAACAGTTGCTCTCCAGCCCTGATTGAAGCAGTGTCTTCCTTGTCCCTCACCCACTAAAAGCTGAGGGATTCCTACTGTCAGTAAATGTTAACTGGTCAGTCTCAGAGTCTCTGGCATCTGCTGAGGACTAGCTGTCACAACTACAATTCACAGCAGGGACCAGCAATCTCAGAGGAATCTGAACAGGGATCCTTGTTTCCCAGGATGCCAGCACTGTGATGGAGATTGAGGACTGATGTAATCCCAGGAAACCAGATCTCAATCAGAAATGGAGGTCCACTGCATAACCACATGTACAGAAAACCCAATGGTACAAGAGCTCCTCTGTGAGGCCAAATAGGGCAGCAAGCCAAACACAAGAGGAGGACACTAGGAGATGTTGGTGACTGCCACTCTCATGGAAGCATACAGTGCTCCCAGGATCTGGTGACTACCACTCACCGTGAGGAATCTGTCCTCGGTGGGGCATGGGTACTGGTGGGCAGCAGCAAGTGTTTACACACCTCTGAACTCATGGATTTACAAAGACACTAAGATCTCAGAGCGAATATTCTGAGTGCCCACTTCCCACCTCTCTGTTGATCTTATTATGGGACAGGAAGGAGGAAGAGTAGGATTGCTTTGATGGGCAGTGGAAAACAACTTTAGAGGAGATAAGAGAACACACTCTCACTTTGGACCTTTGACAGCTGAATGGATTTTTCATTGAGGTCTGAAGTAAACGAGTCACTTCCTACTGTGGCTTTCCAGAAGAAAATATATTCTCTAAGTGAACCAAACACTCTAACAAATTTACCCCATCTTGCTTAGAGGCCACAGCTACTCTAAGCTGGTGGGCACCGTTGCCTCTGTCACCATCCACACATGAAATTCAGGAGTCTTCACAAGGACTCGGTGTGGTTGGGGCTGGAGGTCCCCTGCATGCTGTCCTTGCTCTTGCCATGTCACCACCCTGAGCAGAGCTGAAACTATGGCACCATTGTCCACAGCATGTGCTGTGGAAGAAACAAACCCGGAGTCCATCTTCTTTTTGCTAGCAGGCTAGAATATGAAGAACATGGAACTTACCATTGTAAGCAATCTTAGGTGCACAACTGAGTAGCAGTAAGGACATTCCAATACTGTGCGATGAGAACTGGATTTAGCACACGTCCTTTGTTGCTTTTCAAGGAATGTATAAATGTTAAGAGTAGAACACTGTTTTGTGATAATAAATTCCATTTGCTAGAGCAAAAAGAGATAGCATGTAGCCTTGAAGAATAGTTTGGTTTGGGGGTTGACTGTCAGTCCATAGCTTGCTTGCTTGCTTCCCTTTCTTCCTTCCTTCCTTCCTTTCTTCCTTCGTCTCTTCCTTCCTTCCTTTCTTCCTTCCTTTCTTTCTTTCTTTCTTTTTTTCTTTCTTTCTTTTTTGTCGGTCATGGGGCTTGAACTCTGGGCTTGAGCGCTGTCCCTCGGTTCTTCAGCTCAAGGCAAGTGCTCTACCGCTTGAGCCACAGAGCCACTTCCGGTTTTCTAGTGGTTTATTGAGATAAGAGTTTCAATGACTTTCCTGCCCAGGCTGGCTTTGAACCAAGATCCTCAGATCTCAGCTTCCTGAGTAGTTAGGATTACAGGCATGAGCCATGGCGCCCAGCCCTTCCTTCCTTTCTTTCTCTTTCTTTTTTTTCTTTTTCTCCGTTCCTTCCTTCCTTCCTTTCTTTATTTCTTCCTTCCTTTCTTCCTTTTCTTCTTTCTTTCGTTTAGATCTGAACCTTACTGTCCCTGGGTGTGAGCTTCAGTCAAAATACAAAAGAAATTCCAGGACTCAATTCTAGGGTTGGGCTTTCCTAATGTCTAAGACTGGGTACAAAATAATGTCCAGACGAATCATAGCTGGACAGGCTTCACTGCCACAGGAAAGGGGATAAAAATTTCCAGCTAGAGGGAAAATGACATGGACTGGAGGACAGGTTCAAGTTTTGCTTGGGTAAAAGGGATCTACTTGCAAGTTTGAGAAGCACCAGACAGAGTAGATGGTTAAGAACATCTTGAACTTGAGCAGTTCAGTGGACTGAGCCAGCTCCCCTGATTCCTGGAAGTTTTGGTTGATGGATTCAGGGAGCTGTGGGTCAGCCTAGTTGGGACAAGATTTCATTCTCCTTATTCAATTGTTGATTTAACTAAGACAAATTTATGGGATAATTTTTTACACTAGGTCTTCAAAAGTGTCTAAGCTAGCAAAGTAGGTCATTTGTAAAATACTGTATCTTTCTCCTTGAAGACTCTGCGGTTCTAGTTTATTACTAATGAATAAGGTATGGGAGGGAAAAACTGGGAGAGAGTGAGGGAAAAGGTGACATTGTCCAAAAACAAATGTACTCTTTAGCTGACTTATGTAACTGTAACCCCTCTGTAGATCACCATTATAATAACAATTAGGTGAAAAGCTAAAGTCATTTCCTCTAAATTCAGAAATGAGACAAAGATGTTCCCTCTCTCTACTCCTCTTCAATTTTAGTATTAGAATGCTGCTAGAGCAGTACGACAAGATGCAAACATAAAGGGAACCCAAATAGGGAAAGATGAAGCAAAACTCTCCCTCTTTGCAGATGACATGCTTTTGTATTTAAAGAATCCCATGGACTCCACTCCCAAGTTACTTGAGCTGATCCAAAACCTTGGCATAGTAGCAGGGTATAAAATTAAACCTCAAAACTCAATGGCTTTTCTGTATGCCAGTAACAAGAAAAGTGTGTCTGAAATAGGAAAGCAACTCCTTTTGTAATAGCTCCACAAAAAAAAATATCTAGGAGTTAACTAAAGAAGTGAAGGACCTCTTTGAAAACCTGAAAAAAGGAAATTAAAGCAGAACTAAGGTAGTGGAAAAACTTCACATGCTCCTGCATTGGGAGGATTAACATCATGAAAATGGCAATACTGCCAAATTCTGTCTACAAATTCAATGTGATACCTACCAATATCCCAGCCTCATTCTTCAATTAAATAGAAGAAGCAATCCAAAACTTCATATGGAACAATAAAAGACCCAGAATAGCAAAAACAATCCTTAGCAGAAAAAACAGTGCTAGAGAAATATCAATACCAAATTTCAAACTCTACTACAAAGTCATAGTATTCAAAACAGCTTGGTACTGGCACAAGAACAGACCTGAGGACCAATGGAATGGGACTGAAGACCCAGAAATAAACCCACACACCTACAGCCACCTAATCTTTGATAAGGGAGCTAAAAAAATAGAATGGAAGAAAGACAGCCTCTTCAGTAAATGGCGCTGGCAAAATTGGTTAAACACCTGTAGAAAACTAAAGCTAGATCCTTATATATCACCCTGCACCAGAATCAACTCCAAATGGACCAAAGACCTCAGAGTCAAAGCAGACACTCTGAAAACATTACAGGATGGAATAGGAGAAACTCTAGGGCTCCTTGGCACAGGCTGAAATTTTTTTAATAAAGATCCAGAAACACAACAAATCAAAGAAAGTTTGGACGAGTGGGATTGCATGAAACTGCAGAGTTTCTGCATGGCAAAGGACATAGCTAGCAAGATCAATAGAAAGCCCACGGATTGGGAGAAGATCTTCACTAGCTATACAACAGAGAAGGTCCTCATATCTAAAATATATTTAGAATTCAAAAAATTAAATCCCCAACAACAAATCCTCAAAGAAACAACCGCCTGATTGATAAGTGGGCTAAAGACTTAAAGAGAGACTTCTCTGAAGAGGAAATAAGAATGGCCAATAGACACATGAAGAAATGCTCAACTTCTCTAGCCATAGAAGAAATGCAAATCAAAACAACATTGAAATTCTACTTCATCTAGTTAGAATGGCTATAATCAAGAAATTTAATAACAAGAGATGCTGGAGGGGATGTGGCCAAAAGGGAACCCTACTGTATTGTTGGTGGGAGTGTAAACTTGTTCAAACACTTTGGAAAGCAGAGTGGAAGTTCGTCAAAAGACTCCACATAGAGCTCCCCTATGACCCAGAAGTCCCACTTTTGGACATTTATCCAAACGATCACAAATAAGGCCATACTAAAGCTACCAGCACAACTATGTTTATTGCAGCATTATTCACCATAGCTAAGATATGGAACAAACTCAGGTGCTCCTCAATAGATGAATGAATCAAGGAAATGTGATATATATATGCACATACATACATACATACATGCATGCATGCATACATACATACAATGGAATTCTATGCCTCCATCAGAAAGAATGATAACACCCCATTTGTTAGGAAATAGAAAGACTTGGAAAAAATTATATTAAGTGAAGTAAACCACACCCAAGGAAACAGGTCCCATGGTTTTCCTTATTTGCAATAACTAGTATATGTCTAGAATAATATTACCAGACAGGCAGAAAAGGTCAAAAGCTATGTACATATAACCATATAAGATGATGCTAAGTGAAATGAACCCCAAGATAGGGACACTCTCTGTTGTTTTTAACGTACTATGTGAGTTTTTTGTTTCTTTTGTATGTTCTTCCCCCATGGTACAACCCCTGTTGTCACTGGATTCTGGTGTCCTGCATCTTGTATATACATTTTTCTAATTTGGGGAGGGAAAGGGAAATAACAAAATGCTGAAACAAGAACATACGTTGGCCCATTGTAACAATGAGATGTACAAGACACTATATTGAAAACGAACTACAACTTTGGGGGTTGGGAGGAGGGAGGAGTTGGTGAGGTGGGGAGGGAAGGGATGGTAGGGGAAAAACAAAGGAGGAGGTAACAATGCTTGATAGGAAATGTACTTATTACCTTACTCATGTAACTGTAACCCCTCTGTACAGTATCTTTACAATAAAAAAATCAAAATAAACCCAAGTACAAGTCTCCAGTCACCTATGCATGTAATCCTAGCTACTCAAGAGACTGAGATTTGAAGACTGAGGAGGTTCAAAGCCACCCTAGGCTGGAAAGTCTATGACAACTGAAGGATTGACACCCCCCCCCCACCCTGTTTTCCCAGGTGCATACCAAAGTTAGGCAAGCCGCCAAAGTATGTGCAGACTGCTTGCCAGGGAGTGACGGCAATCCACCTAATCCTGGCTGTAAACATTCTATGGGCCAAACTGAAAAGCTCCTCACCTCCCTAGACCTAATGGTTTTTTCATTAACCTCTGATCAGAAGTTAATTCATTAACCTTATTGATCAGACCTCATAAAAACCAAATTCCTGTCTCACCTCTTTGCACAGTCTCCCAGCTTGCAGGAAGGCTGTGCCCCTCACTGCTACATCTCAATGAACAGTCCTCACCTATGGAATAGCGAGTCCTGCCTGTTCCTTCCTTTCTCTTCCATTTTCCTAATATATGGTGCCAATACTTGGGAGAGGAGAAATGCCAGGAGTGGATGGTCCCCTCCACTCACCTTCTGGCCACCTCTTATCAAGCCTCACTCTTTCTGAGGCCTCTCTCCACCAGGAGCACAGAGCCCTTTGTGCCTCTTCTTCCTCCATCTTCCTCTTCTATTCCCTCTCTTCTGTCCGTGGACTCCCTATCTCCAGGCAGGATGCTCTTGGCCATTTGATGATCCACTCCATCCACCACGCAAAAGCCTTCAGGACAAGGTAACCAGCTTTGGTCTGTGGCAGAGGCACCAATATGGGAATTTTAGGAATCCCTCACTTTTCGTCTGTGGGGTCACCAGAGGCCCCAGTAGTCTCTCATGCTTTGCTGACCCCCTGATATCCTTTAATTAGGACTTTGGGGATGGCCTCTCTTAATTATTGGACCATTTGTTTGCCTTCCCAAAGCCTCAGGGACAACTGAACTGGCAAAACAGGTCACTCCAGATCTGGCCTCAGGACAAACTCAAGCCTGCATTTAATACTTTTGATTGACTTGAAACTATACGGCAAGGGGCCCGAGGAGCCCTACACCCAAGCCTTGCTCTATTTCAGCTCCAGAGACCACCCATCCTGTTCTGCCTACCAAGTCATTTTCTGACCTCCACTTGAGGTTCCCCTCTGCTAGTCCTGCCCTGCTCACCAAGGCCTTCTCTGCCATAACCCTCCCAACCATCTCCTCTAAAAAGGTAACTTTCCTTGTCTTGTAGCTGCTCAATCTGTCTCCCTCCCGACCCTACTTTCTCTGATGACCTCCAGACTGGAGATTAGTTACCATTAAATTGGCTCCACTCCAGCCAACAGACCTTCGGCTTATGTCCTTGAGAATGGGATACAGGCTGGGTCCCAGGGACCCCCTCTAGGTTCCTTCTTAAAGGCTAGCCATCCTGGATCAGAGGTTCCCTAAGCCCAGGTCTTTTCTGCTTCCTTGCTCTTGTAACTACATTCTTACTTTCTGAAGTTTGTCCAGATTCTCTAAGCTAAAACTGCCTGTCCTCTAAGCAAACTTCCTCTATCGACCTTTGCCCCTGTGCATGCCTGCCTGCATACCTGTTAGCAACAAGCTAACAGCCCTGCTTAAACTCCAAAAACCAAACTTCACAACCAAAGCAACTTAATGAGACTTCTTCCCTTTGACACCCAACCTTCCATAAAAATTCCCCTAATGGACAAGGCCTTACACTATCCACCTTTTCCATACCTCCAAGTGCTTCTCCAAATGCCTGCCCCTCCTCATACACCTTGCCAAATAAGCCCCTTTGTACTTACACATTTCCCAACTCCCTTCTCTGGCTAATACACCTTCTTCCCTTCTAGACCCTAAAAAAATGGGCCTCTGCTCTGACTCTCTCACTAATCTATCACTGACAGTGGCTGGCTGGCCAACACACTAGGGTCAGCTTCTTTCTCTTACTTCTCTCTCCTTTTCCCACCCCAAAACCCCATAATGGGAGCAGTTAGACAGATAGCTAACCCCAAAACAAACCCATCCAAGTGGGAGGGAAGTGATGGTAGGGGAAAAACAAAGGAGGAAGTAACAATGCTTGATAGGAAATGTACTCATTTTCTTACTCATGTAACGGTAACCCCTCTGTACGGTATTTTTACAATCAAAAATTCTTGTACCCAGATAAGGATCCTCAAAGACTACCAAGGAGCTGATTCTGATGTAAGCACATAAGAGTCATTTATTACAAGCTTGAGCCTGGACTCACAACCATCACCGATGCAGTGGGTCAGAGTTGAGAGCCCTGACGCTTCCTCTAGCAGGGTTTTTATAAGGTTTTTAGGGACTTCTGTGCATCATTGCAACACTTAACAAATCATATCATACTGCAGGAAAATCATAAAATAATTCTAAAAGATGATAAGCGTAACCAGTGGTAGGAACTGACCAGCTATTAGGGATTAGCTGGTTCATGGAGTTGATGCTCTTCAAAATGATTGGCTAAAGCAGATGGTCTGAGCTGCAACCAAGTCGTCTTTAACTTGCAGGAACGTCTGGAACTTTGGGTTTTTCCTGTTATCTGCTGATTAGCTGTAGTTAGTGGAATTCACCGTAAAGAGGGTTATTCCTGGAATTTGCACTCAAGGGGGATCAAGGGGAGCGGCTGACACATTTCCTAGATGAAATGGAATCCAAATCTAAAACTGCTATATTTTGTTCAGGCTTCACAAAAATATATTTTTTAAAAAACATCCTTTTTGTCTTTGGGACTCAGACACTAATCCAGTTCTGTTCTCTTTCCTGAGTCTATTCATTTTAGAATTTGGGTTCTTAATTTCTCCTTTAAGGCTAACTCCTTTAGGAGACAGCTAAAGGCCCCCTAGAGAAACTTCTCCTCCCCCCTTCCCCCCCAGTTTACTATGCAGGTCCTGGAGACTGACACCTAGGAAGAGACAAAGGACCCATGATGGGTTTTTCTGCAATCCCTACTCTTCTACCAGGCTTACTCTGTCTTCACTCCTCTAGATGTTCAAGGTCAATTCATATACTAATGTGCCTCATTACCAAATTGTCTTAAAGATTTTGTTCTTGTTATCAATGTTTAAGAATGGAGAGTCTGTTAAATTCTCTTTGTTGTTTGTAGAAGTTAAAGTGCTTCTGCCTTGTTGCCACTTGAGTTTTGCCTTGTATTTTGTTTGGCATTGCCTGTTTTTCTAGCACTGTCCATGTGGTTCTATCATACAGTGGACAAAAAAAAATGTCTTTTGCCATTGTAATTCTACAACATTTATAGCAGATTTTCATTTTTTAAAAACCTAAGCACACCTTAAAACTTTTGTGCATGAGTGTGTGTGTGAGAACATGTTCAAACTAATCTACATTACATAAAAACTGTCATCATGGTGTAAAAAAGTAATCTTTTTCAATTTTTTAGTACTGATATTGAAGTGAGGAGGCTGAGTCTAAGTGACTTCTTACAGCCATCCTGGTGCCTCTTGCTGGGTGGAGAGAGTTCTCTACCCTACTGAAAAAGCCTGCAGGTGAGACCTGGACCATCCATTGAATGCAGATGCCTAGATCAAGATGAGCTAGGAGAGCCCTGCTTCAGAGATTCAGATGTCATAGCCTTACGGAAGCTTTGCATAGAGAATTCTGATTCTGCCTTGATTACCTCCCTGAATGGTTTGAATTACCCACCTCTGAGGAGCCTCTAACATTTCCTCTATATGGAAAGTGGAGGCATATCTTCCCTAGATGGAAAAGTTGTGCTGTTACCTGAGCTCGTACCTGTGTATGTCCTAATAAGGTCTGCTTTTGCTCAGCCCCCACCCCAAGCATGTGGTCTTTGTCCTTAAAAGCTTGGTGCAGGCTCATTCAGGGATGCAGATCTTTGAGACAGTGGTCCATCTGCAGTCACCAGCCTCCAATAAAGACTCCAAATTTGACCTCTCAAAATGTGGCTTCTCTGTTTTCTCCTGACTGGATTTGTATCTGATTTACTGTACAACATTCCTTCTTGAAATTATTTGTTCCTTGACTGCAAGTGTAAATCTGTGTCAACAGAGTTCATTATCAAGTGTTCTGCTTGTTAAAAGGAAAAATATTTATCAATGGAAACATTCCTAGCCAGTGGTGATGGAGATAAGGAGATAAAGAAATGTAAAGAAAGCAGAAAGTTAGTAAAGAAAGTGTTGGGAAAGGAATTGGGGAAACAAAAATTGGTTTCTTTTGGATAAGAAAGGAATTGGGGAGTAAGAATTGCCTTAAATGTTTGTTCCCAAATGGAAAGACAAATCCCAGAAAGTTCAAGTATGTAGCAGATGGTATGAGTATGTCTTTTTTTTTTCAGTCATGGGGCTGGAACACTGGGCCTGGGCATTGTCCCTGAGCTCTTCAGCTCAAGGCGAGCACTCTACCACTTGAGCCACAGCGCCACTTCCCATTTTTCTGGTGGTTTTATTGGAGATAAGAGTCTCACAGACTTTCCTGTAGTGGCTGGCTTTGAACCACAATCTTCAGATCTCAGCCTCCTGAGCAGTTAGGATTACAGCCATGAGCCACTGGTGCCTTGTAGAATGTCTTGAAAGATAAAACTTATAAGTAAAACGGGTAAAGTTGGAATGTAATTAAGTTGTGTACTAGTAAGTTTGTAACACAAAACTAAGTTGAAGTCAGACAATAATTTTCCTTCTAGTACAGTGTCAGTAACCATGCATAAGAGCATTTTTGGGGGGGGTCACTTTTGGGGCCTGAACTCTGGGCCTGGGTGCTGTCCCTCAGCTCTTTAGCTCAAGACGAGTGCTCTACCACTTGAGCCACAGCAACACTTCTGGCCTTTTCTGCTTATGTGGTGCTGAGGAATCGAACCCAGGGCCTCATACATACAAGGCAAGCACTCTACCACTGAGCCACCTTCCCAGCCCCAAGAGTATTTTTTAAAATAACCTCTCAGCTTTACTTCCTTTTGGAAGTTTGTTTACACAGTTGACTCAAACTTATGATCCCTGTTTTAGTACTGCTAGTGCTGGAATTAAAGGCATGTATTACCACATCCAGCAAGACTCGATTTTATTTATTTATTTAGTTAGTTATGCCAGACCTTGGACTTGAACTCAGAATCTGGATACTGGCATTGAACTTTTTTGCTCACAGCTGTATCACCTGAGAGCCACAGCTGCTGCTGCTGCTGTTCCTCCTCCTCCTTCTTGTTAATTGAGATAAGAATCTTCTAGTCTTTCCTGACCCAGCTGGCTTTAACCATGATCCTAACATTTCAGCTTCCTGAATATCTAGATTACAGGTGTGAGCCACCTACAGCCAGCCAACTCCGTTTTAATTTCTTTTTTGTTTTTTGGTAAGTCATGGGGCTTGAGTTCAGGGTCTGAGCACTGTCCCTGAGCTCTTCAGCTCAAGGCAAGTGCTTTACCACTTAAGCCACAGTGCCACTTTCAGTCTTCTGGTTGTTAAATGGAGATGAGTCTCACAGACTTTCCTTCCCAGACTGGCTTTGAACCGAGATCTTCAGATCTCAGCCTCCTGAGTAGCTAGGATTACAGGCGTGAGCCACTGGCAGGCACCCTGCTCTCCATTTTAACAGCACCTAGACTCACACCCTCGAACAGTTCTATGTGAATACATCATTGATCAGCTACCATGTGGTTTGGTTTTAATTGTCCCTCCTAGCCAGTATGAGATTTTTCCTGGTTGGTCTGGACTTGATCCCAAATTGGCTGGGGGTGGGGGGACAGAGGGAGACAGTGACAGAGCTTGTAGTCCATACTAGTAAGACCCCTTTGGCCAAACTCAAGCAACTATGAAGTTTAGGAGTGTCTCATAGACTGACTTTATCAGGAGTCTATTCTTAGAATTCTGTCTGCTCTGTAGGTCCTATTATCTCAAAACACTGCTCAGGTTGACTTTTTAGTGGCTATGTTTTTGCAGAATATAAACAGGTAACAGTTATAGGGACTTTCTTGACCAGGTTGCCAAGGACTCTTATTTCCAATTAACTACCAAAAACTTGGAAGTGGAGGTATGGCTCAATGGTAGAGCTCTAGCCTTGAGCACAAAATCTCAGGGACAGCACCTAGGCCCTGAGTTCAAACCCCAGGATCAGCACCAAAACAAAAAAACAAAAATGAAATAGCCCCTGTCTCTGATCATTTAGTTCTTGGAATTCCAGGAACAGATTAAGTTTTTCTCAATGCTTAATAAATCAATATACAATAACATAGGAAGTTATATTAATTCAGGACTCATTCTTCGATAAGCCTTCCAGTTTATGTTTTTAATTTGTTATTTTAAAGATGATGTACAGAGAGATTACAATTACATGAATCAGGTAATGAGTATGTTTCCTTTCGTACAGTATCCTCTGTTCCCTCACTCTCTCCCAGTCTCTCCCTGCTGTCACCAACCACAAGTTGTATTTCACTTTCATCATGTTGTAAGGGAACTCAGTTACAAGAAATAGAGAAGCCATCACTCAAGAGGCCAAATTGGGAGTCTTTATTAAAGGGCCAGAGCCTGTATGGTAGACTCCTGTCTCAGACCAGCAGCAGCAAAAGCAGCTAGCACAAAGCTTATATAGACCAAAACCACATAAGATGTGAGACACAGTCCAGGGGAAATCAAGGGCTAATTATCTAAGGGAAGTTAAGACCTTACAGGAGCTTAACAACTTAGGACATATTTGTAATCCAAAAGATGCCCTCTATTACCTCTAGACATTTTTTCAGAGCTGTGTAGAAATCCTCCTGTGCCCAGAAAGGCACAAAATGGCTTGTAAGGACAAGGTATATTGCTTCAAGGCATATTGTTTAGACGCAGTCTCCTTACTTCATCAGTGTCCAGTGAGCTCCACTGCTGCACTTTTTACCCTATTCCCTTGAGTTCTATTAGTCTATAAGGTTTTGGGTTTGTTTTTTTTTTTTAAGGTAGGTCATGGGGCTTGGACTCTGGGCCTTGGCACTATCCGTCAGCTCTTCAGCTCAAGGCAAGTACTCTATCACTTGAGCCACAGTGCCACTACTGGTTTTCTGAGTGGTTTATTGGAGACAAGAGTCTCATGGAGTTTCCTGCCCGGGCTGGCTTTGGACCATGATCCTCAGATCTCAGCCTCCTGAATAGCTAGGATTACAGGCGTGAGCCACCAATGCCCAGCTATAAGTTTTATAGTTACAAATAAACTAGTTTCCCTGAAGACTTCCAAGATGGCAGATTAAAGACATACCATCACATTACTTTATCTCCATGAATCAGAGATAAAACCTCTCTCAAGGAAAGGTGAGCAATTTGGAAAAGTAGGAGAGGACATCAGTTTTTTAAAAAGAAACAAAAAACATGAGTGAGAAAGAGAAATTTAAATTTAGAATTATTGAAATTTACAGTTATGAAAGAAATGGAGAAGGCTTTGTTTAGGAGGAACCCAGAGCAGCCCCACACTGTCCCCCTGTCCAGTGCTAGTTGTAGGAGTGAACAAACTGTAGCAGGTGTCTTGAGCTATGCCATATTTATGTGGCACATGTTACTTTGCAAACATAGCACCAGTAAGGTATTCTAGGGCCAATCTCATTACAGCTGAGACAGGGGGCCAGGGCTACTCAAAACCTTGAGACCCCCCTCCCAGGGCAAGCCACAGGCCCTTGGCTGTGAGAGTAGACAGAATCCATGGAATGTGTCCTGACTCACTCTACCCCTGTGAATTCGGGTGACAAGAGTCAGCCACATGCAAACCCAGCAACAGCCCAGTATTGAGGGGAGATGGCAAACTTTACTGCAGATGAGCTCGAGTCACTTAGCACCCTGACTCTTCCATCTAGAGGATCCAAGGCAAGCAGTTGAAGGGGGGAAACATAGCAGCTCACACCTCAACTCACTAGCTATGCTGAGCAACCATTCTATCCCCTAGAGCCATTGCCATACACCCCTGGAGGAAACCCACCTCCAACACAACTGCTGCCATGGGCCCCTCTTTCCACTACTACCCACACCCCCATCAGGACATGGTCTACCTTCCTAATATTCATTTTTTAAAGTTATGTTAATTGTTCAGAGTCTTTTCTATTGTGTCTCACAGACATATGCCATATATATGTTTACATGTATGTTTGTTAACCTAACATCCACTGTTACTTTTGTGCTTCCTAACCTAGCTTACTTTACTTATATGATGGTAATCTTCAGCTCCATCAATTTCCCTGCAAATGATAGTTTCTTTATGGCTGTGTAACATTCCATAATATATATATATACCATATTTTTTATATTCATCAGTTGTATAGGGCATCTGGGCTATTTTCATAGTTTGGCAATTGTGAATAGTGCTGCAATGAACATGTATGTTCAAATGCCTCTCTTATATTCTGCCTTACATTCTAATCAGTGTCCAAGAGTGGTATTGTAGTTTTTTTTTACTTTTTGAGAAAACTTCATACTAATTTCCACAATGTTTGTAATAGTTTACATCTCCACCAACAGTATATATGGATTTTTTTTTTTTTTGCCAGTCCTGGGGCTTGAGTTCAGGGCTTGCTTGGATGCTATCCCTGAGCTATTTTGCTCAAAACTAGCACTCTACCACTTGAGCCACAGCTCCACTTTCAGCTTTTTGGGTAATTAATTGGAGATAAAAGTCTCAGACTTTCTTGTCTATAATCCTCAGATCTCAGCCTCCTAATAGCTAGGATTAAAAGCATGAGCCATGGGGCCCCCAGCCCATGAGGAATTCTTCACATCCTCACCAACATTTGTTGTTTGTGTTAATGATGGCCACTCTGACTAGAGTAAGATAAAATCTCCTTATTGTTTTGATTTGTATTTCCTTTAGGATCAAGGATATTGAACATTTCATTATATATTTACTGGATATGTGTACTTCTTTTGACTGTTCAGTTCATTTGCCCATTCATTAAGTTGTTAATTCATTTGGCGTTTAGGGTTTTTTGTTGTTTTTTTTTGTCTGTCATGGGGCTTGAACTCTGGGCTTGGGAGCTATCCCTCAGCTTTTCAGCTCAAGGTGAGTGCTTCTCTAAGTAATTTTAGAAAGAAGAGTTTAGATACACTTAAGCCATATCCAAAGAAACACAGCTTGCATGTTTCCCACATTTGTGGTAATTAGGATATGCCTATAAATCTACAAGTAAACGCACTGAAAAATTTAAATGTATATGTGTACATATATATACACACATATATCCATACACTGGGGCAGGATAAATTGTACAGGTCTCTAGACATTCACAGATTGAGACCAAAGGAAGATATGCATAGGAACAGATCAGCTATGTGCACATGACCGTACAAAATAGTTTACAAAATGAACTCCAAGAAAAGGAAATGAGATTTTTTTAAGTTGCTGTTTTTGTCTTTTCCTTTTGTCTTGTTTGACTTTGGGAAGGTAATGGGGGCAAAGAAAAGCTGAAACAAAGGGTGAAAAAATACAACAGTGGTACTCACTATACACTATATAAAAATGAACTATACATCTTGTGGGTAGGGAGAGGGGAAAATGGAGATAATGAAGGAAAGAAATACATGGTTCAAGACAATTGTACTCATTACTTGACTCACGTAACTGAAACCCCTCTGTATGTCACCTCTACAATAATGAAATATAAAAAAATGGGGGTAAAATCTAAGTTGGGTAAAGGCGGCCAGGGAGAGCAAAGCTGTTAAGTTTTATGGGGAGTTGAAGCTATACCATCTGCTTTCACCAAGCCACCAGGAAAGTGGGAGAGGCCATGCTGAACCCCAAGTCCACTGGCTACCGAGACTTTAAAGGCATTCCTTTGGCCAGCCTGACACCATATTCTATCATGGAAGAAAACTAGTGATAGTAGACAGTTGCCATTGGAACCTAAAGACCATTGTGTCCCTAAGGGATCTGAACTTGGGCCAAGCAGGCAGGCTGTTGCTAGCTGGGAGCCATGAGAAGGGAAAGATACTGAGGGAGGCAGAGATTGCTTTTGCCTGAGGTAGGATTGTGGGCAGTGGGACATGGCAGCCCTTGAATTACACAGGCTTCAGGGAGTGGACAAAAGCAGATTTGTAGGAACTCATTTGTGCAAATGAATGGAACATTGATGGTTTTCCAGAAATTAGGGAGCGGTGGGGCCATGTACAAATCATTTGACAATCAATAGGTAGAAAATCTAGGAAGCTGATTCCAGATTTTTTTATTCTGTTAACACCATTTTTTTTTTCAATTTGAAGGGAAAGATTTTGCTTTGAAAGTGCTAATAACAGACACTAAGATTCCTTCTTGTGTTACTAGTGTACTGGTATTCCAAGTAGCCTTCATTTTTTGTTTTTGATTTTTCTTCTCTGGCCTATGTATCTGCCCAGCCCCCCTGTGTGCATGCTGGAGGTTGTGGGTGTGTGCAGGAAGGGTCTGCCAGCCCAAGCTACTTCAGCCTTCCCCAACCTGCCACCCATATTGTGAAAATACAATGGGCCATTTAAAAGTGTACAATCAGTGTGCTCATTACCTTTGCAATGTTGTGTAACTGCCATCACTGTGTTTTAAACAGGAGCTGTGCCCGCTAGGAGGAACTTCTTGTCTTCTCCATCATCTGCCCTGGTATCCTTGGTTCTGCTTGCCTAGTCGATATCTCATGTAAGTGGAAATATGACTGGGTCTTTTGGGTCTTGCTTCTTTCATTTTTCTGATTCATTTTGTGGTAGCTTCTATCAGAGTTTTCTTCATTTTTAAAGGTCAGATTTATTCTACAATATGTGTACACCACCTTTTATTTACTACTGACGTCATGTCAAGGCATAGCAGCTACCCTTCTCCTCCATTACCCTGTCATGTTCACGTGTTCTTTCTTTCCTCATTCTTTCCCTCCCTTCACCCTACCTTTTCCTTCTCCCTCCTTTCTCTTTCCCTTAGTGGTATTAGGGCTTAAACTTAGGATATGCTTACTAGGCAGGTGATCTACCACTTGATCCATGCCCTCAGCAATAACTTTCTCATTTTCAAATTCTGTCCTTTCCCTTTAGATCATTTGATTTTTTTTCTCACTGTTGTAATACCTCTGAATGGTATCACTTAATATGTAAGGCTTCTGATTTCCTGATACTTTCTGCTTCATGACTCTGCATATAAATGGAATGGCACAGTATTTGTCCTTTGTGTTTCTTTCTTTCCCATCCTTGTCAACTACCATCCTTAAAAAACCTTGTATCTCATGGTGTTACATACCTGTGATCCCAGCATTGAAAGGCTGGCAGAATTGTCAATCTGAAGCCAGTTTGGGCTTGAGACAGAGACCCTGTCTCAAAAAAGCTACAGCTAATGCCTGCTTGGTGCAAGCCAATAAAATGATGAACAGGAGGACAAGATCTATACATGGTGGTATCCTGCTTCCCATCCCCACCCCACAAAACAAGCAAGGAAACTGCTAGTATCCTCTTGGTTTATAATGTTTATTTGCACTCTTAAGTGATAGATTTATTTAATTTATACAGGATTTCACCAACTGGCCCAGGTTGGCATTTTTATGTGTGTGTACCAGTCCTGATACTTGAAAGGCTAAGGTGCTGTCCCTGAATGTTTTTTGCTCATGGTTAGCACTCTACCACTTGAGCCACAGCTCAGCTTTGAGGATTGCCTGCATTGGTTCCTGATACAATTTGGGTTCTCTGAGTCTTTTTTCCCACCTTTCTCCACAATCCATACAAAACTCTAAAGCTTTATTCTATTGCTACTTCTGCACATGTCCCTGTTGCTGCTAGCCTCAGCCTAGTATGTCCTCCAGTACCTGTGCATGAGGGTTGGCAGATAAATATGGGCCCTAATGTTTATAGAAGCTTTATTTTGTAAGTGCTAAAGATATTTACTTATGAACCTGTTTAACAATCTAATAAACCATTAGAAAACATCTGATACACTAAAATGTGTATGTTATATACAAACATATTATATATTATATAAAATACATTACATAAATTAAATGATCATACCACCTGATCGATGAATAAAGGTCTCTTTACTGTAGACAAGACTTTTAAAGTTGTGTCTCTTTCCCAAGCCCATCTCTCTGAAAAGCGAAATTTTTTCTCAATTTAATCAGTCTATCATCTATGTATGTTTCTGTCGGTCTATCTGCTTATGTATTTCAAAACCACCAGGGTCCACATGTCACTGAACACCTTTATTCTGGCTTGTTTTTGAACTTTATTTAGCATCACACTAACAGTCCCTTCAACCTCAGTCTTCCTGTTTTAGAACATGAATAATGACAGTATTGTACAATGTATTCTGTAGTTTTCTACTCAGTTATTCCTAAGATTCATCAAAATGAATTGGCAGTTGTTTATTAATTTTCCCCTCTGTCTAGAATTATTTTGTGTGAACATGCCAGTTGCTTACCCATTCTCTTGTGAAAGGGCATCAGAGTTGTTTCCAGTTGTTTACTGTTAGGAAGCTGTTGCTGTTAATCTTCTTGGATGGACTGGTGGTGGGCATTTTTGCCAGAGTGCACACTTAAAGGCAATATGTGAATGCATTTTGATCCATATTTTTGCCAACACTTGGAAAGAATTAAAAATATTCACTAAACTATTAAGCATCAAAAGGTATTTTTATTGTTTATAATGTGCATTTCCTTCATTAAAGTGAAGCGATGTTTTGTGTTGATTGGGCAGATGTGTTTGTTCTTCTATTATTACTTAGCCCATTTTCCAATGAATGGCCCATTTTCCTATGCCTTTTAAAGAAATTGATTCATACAAGTTCATTATATATTCTGAATGAAAACCCTTTGTGGTTTACATGAGCTACAGTTATTCTCTCCCATTTCCCACATTGTCTTTTCACTGTCTTAAATAACATTATTACATCTTACCTATACATTTACTCTTCTTGTTGTTTGGTTTACTGTGAGTCAATCAGAAGTGATTTATTTTCTAAACTAAAACACATAAAAAGAGGGGCTCATTCTTGAGTACAATTAAGACATAATACCATTGGGATTTACAACACTGTGGCAAAAGCCTCTATGGAGAAAGAACTTCTTTTAAACCATCTGTCACTCTACTTGACACACTGCCCCACATCCCAGAAATGACTAAATTACATAAGCACACAGAACACAAAGAATAAGCTTTATTAAACCAGATCCATAAAAATAAGGACTATGTTTCTCCGGGTTCATAAAAAAATAACTCCAAGACTCTGAGAAAATAATCTTACATTAATCCCACGGAACTTTTCTTCCCAGGAGTTGACTGGTCAATTTCTGTGAAGGAAAAAAAAGGCAAAAAAGAAGTAAGTGTGCCCTCAAAGGCAGGTGGCACTCCTGACCCCAGCTTTGTTGTTGAAGAGACCTAGATGGTTCTCGCCACAAGTTGTTTCTTGTTTATGTTACTCAACTATGAAACTATGACAATTAAAGAATTCTTCCTGAAGTGTTTAGAAAAGATAATCTACAAGCAATATTTTTAATTCTAACAGATATAGACAATCTCTAATCATGACAGACTGAGCACACCGTAAGTTTATAACACACAAGCACAGCAAAGGGATCAGTTCTGTGATGCTAACACAGTAGCAAGGCCACACAGAGCCCTCTGCCTTCCCCAGTGTGGGCTCAGGGCACTCCAGAGACAGTCCTCTAAGTCAGGGTGGGAGGATCTGGGATCCAGTCTTTTGGTAATTGACTTTGAGAGTCCTAGAGGTATAGTGAGGAGGCTGGGAGGAAACAGGAACAGTAAAGGCATGGTGCTCCAAGCCCAGTGTCCAGTCTTCATCCCAGGGAATCCATTTGAGCAAGACTCTTGTTCATTCCACCATTAGATAATATCACCTCCTATGTGCAACATTTGGTTTCATTGCAATTAAGGTTAAGGAGCTGAAACTGATCACAGGTGCATTGTGTCTGAAATACTAGCACTACAACAGTGCTTTTTGAACTCACTCCACTTCTCAGGCATTGAGAGGTGCTTCCCTTATTTCTCTCTTAATAAACCTGGCTATCCCACTCTGAGCAGAATGACAACTCAACTAACCTTTCTGAAGAGCTGAGCTCGCAGCCGGTTGGACTTATATTCTGATTTCCTCTTCTCTTCTTCTCTCTTTTTCTGTACTTCTGGAAGCTGCTCATAAATCCTTAGAGAATGGCACCGGTGGAAGACAGAAAGCAATGAGATTAGCAAGTACAGAGGTATGTGATTGCATCTTACAAAACATCCCTAAATTCAACCACTCCAAGGCATTTACTCCCTTGTGCATGTCCAGCACTACTATGTAACCCATCATCCCATTGGAAAGTTGATATCTAGGGTGGGGTGCTCATGATCTAGAATAAACAGGTAAACAAAAATATACCAAAGCCTTATCAGTACTCACTTCTGGGAAAATAGTGGGTTTAAAAAAATTTGGGGGGCAAAATGTTCTACCACTTGAGCCATGCCCTAGCCTTAAAAATTACTTATTTCTTAACCCACTTAAAAATAACAGTAAGCTGAAACATAATAAGCCTATTACATGTCTAAAAATAAAGGTATTTTCCAAAACCACCACCACCACAGTAACAAAAAACTGTAGGCTGGTACAGTGTTTTACCCCCCCCCCCTTTTTTTTTTAAAACAAATCTCTCTGTGGTTTAAAGGAAGTCAGCTGGACTTCCTGTTTCCCTCTGAATTGTCTGTTGTCACGTCATTCTAGTTAAAGTACACATTTAAAGAATCAGACTCCACACATATGTAACCAGAACCTAGACAAATAAATAGCTTAATGTTCTTTCCAGGTAATCAATCCTTTCTGCTTTGGATTCTTTGAGGCACAGTCTTGTTTTGTAACCCAGGCTGGCCTGGAACTCACATTCCTGCGGCCTCAGCCTCTCCAGTGCTGACATTATAGATATATTCTACCACACCCAGCTCAATCTTCTTAAAACCCAAGAAGTGGTAGTTTTATGTGGAATGTTTTGGCAAGTGTGTTCTTCAGATTTTCCAGTGTTGACAAATTTACTTAAAAGTGATAAAAATGGTCACATTTGTTAATATTACTGCTGATCCAGTGAAAAGTCTAAGCACTGGACACTTTTCAAGCTTATCTAGGTAGATAGAAGTGTTCCAGAATTGTATTCTTAAGCTCACTTGTTTTCATTGGCAGCTAATACTGTCAGCTGTT
Source organism: Dipodomys spectabilis (assembly GCF_019054845.1). Taxonomy (NCBI): domain Eukaryota; kingdom Metazoa; phylum Chordata; class Mammalia; order Rodentia; family Heteromyidae; genus Dipodomys; species Dipodomys spectabilis. Next base: position 2,552,473 of record NW_024870939.1, on the reverse strand, counting down.
TCTTCAGCTGAAGTGAGGCACTCATTCTTCCTTGTCAGGAGAATGTCTGTCATATTCCTAAGTCAGATTACCAGATTTCAGGGTAGACTACAAGTGCTTTGTGTGCTGCATGGCATTGCTGACATTTTGGTGCCAGATTGGTGCTGCTGTCTGTCTTCAACAGTGGTTCTGAAGTCCTAACTTCCTCTCCATTGATTTTTGCCTCCATAAGTACAACAAGAGAAAAAGGCACACAGTGGCCTTAGTGGTTTGAAAGTAGCTTTGATCTTGCACATGCCCTGAAAGGGCCTCAGCAACTCTCAAAGACCCATGGACCACTCTGAGAGCCAGTGAATTCAAGCATCCCTTGGGCATGACTTTCAAAGGTTTATGAAATGGAGAGTAAAAATACCAGATCTCCAGAGGACTGCTTCAGTTACATGAGATGGACTGCTTTCCAGAGCCACTATTTCAGAAGCACTACTCCAACTATAAAACAACTATTGAAGCAAGCAAGCTTCCAGTGAATCCCTACAATTATCCCTTAACTTCCCATGGCATCCTCATGATGAACAGACCAAATTAAATAAATGAAGGTAATGTTTACAATGGCACAGACTCAAATGGTATAAAAAGGTAAATATTTGTGTATTTCCTATCCCTGGCCTCTGTAACCTAGCCATAAATTTTTTTCCCCCAAAGGGATCCACTATTACCAAGTTTGTTTGTGTGTGTGTGTGTGTGTGTGTGTGTGTGTCTTATAGAGGTATTGTATAATATATACACATATACACATATACAAAGTACATTTACATAAGCACAAATACTTCTTTTTAGAGGCCCCCAAATAGCACCTGTCTATGCATGCTTTTGTAACTTGATTTTGAAAGCCTAACTAAATGTGCTGGAGAGAATGCTTCTTTTTCACTTTATTAGATAGACTGCTAGAAATAGTATTGCTAAGAAAAAAGGGTTAGCCTCAAATAGACAAATTATTTTCTAAATATTCTTTAGTTACAAAGGCATGGACATCCATAGAGCCCATTTTTTGTTTTATATATGAATCATTTATACCTTATCTGCTTTCTATTTCACTATTCCTTTTATACTGAGAGCCATAAGTGAGGGTAAGGTAGAGTTCTTGACCATCTAGTGGCTTGATATACATTTCCATAATTACCTGTTGTTTTTTTTCCTTACCGTTTAGACCTCTGAATCATTTCCTTCCTCCCAATAGGTTTGTTCTTCTGGACCATCCTAAGAACTAAGAAAGAAGTGATATTTATTGATTTAATCAGGAAAGGTTAGTGATAGTCTAGAGCTACAAGAAGAAGCTGCTAGCCTTTGACCGCCTAACCTGAGCTAGCCATATCAGATATTGAACACTGACTGTGGCCAAGGCCAAAGCAGGACTGGATAGGGCAACTGTGAGAGCAGCCTGTGGTCCTTGTGGCACAGACTAAAGAGTGGGAACTCTAAGAACAACCAGTTTATAGGTTGTGATGACAGCATTAGGTAGTACTTCACAGTTTTCACAGCTTTCATGTTTCATTGCTTGAGATCTTAGGTAACTATCTTAGATATTTATTGTACCTACCACAAGATATGCTATGAGACCACCAGAGAAGGAGGAAGGATTACTACTGGTTTCCTATTGTTGTTGTTACTACCATCATATGAGGTAGGCAGCCAGAATTGGGTCCTTCTTCAAAGGAATCATATTTTTTGGAATCAAATTGTTCGTGAGCCACAGCTAGTGTATTAAAAAAAAAACTCTTCTTACACATGTTCTCCTTTGTAAATGCAGTGATTGGTCAGAGTAACTGGCATACTTGGAACACAGAAGTGTTGAGAACTAGGTTGTGGTGGTCTGCTACCACAGAGATTTGAGTCTCAGCAAGCAAAAGGCACATTCAGCCCTCCTATGTGGCCTCACACTCAGCAGCACTTTCCAGCAGAGCAGCAGCCCAGCCTTCTCTATCACTCGTAGGAAAATGACAAGAGCAGGTACCTCTCTTAGGCAGGGGGTGCATGGCATTGAACAGCGCATTCCGCTCACTCTGAAACACATTCTGTAGCTTCCTTTCCTGGACTATTAACTTGAGGCGCTTAACTCGCTCTCCAGAGCGAGAGATGAAGTCAGGTCTGTGAAGCTGAAGTGATTCCTAAGGAGAGAAGGCCCAAGCTCATATGAATGATGGAGTCTGATCTCTTAAGTGCCCAGAAAAACAGCCCTTGCCTAGCAGGTTTGGAGATCCTCTTTCTAAATCACAGAAAAAAATCTAGAATAGAACGATTCTCTGATCACGCAAAACTGGGAGAGCTCTAGAAGGGAAATCAAAGAGCTCAAAGAAGTGTTTTTGGTTTAAGCTCAGAACTAAAACTGGGGCAGTTACAACTTTCTCAAATGTACCTTATCCTTTTTAATATCCTCTTCAAACACACCTATCATTAAATAACATTTATTTTAGCCCTCAAAGAAGACACTTGTTGAGGGCTGAGTGTCATTCAGAGGGACAGTGCTTGCCTAGTATGTGCAAGGCCCTGGGTTTAGTGATCAATACTGGAAATAGAGTAAGAGACAGACTGCCAGAGACAGAGGCAAAGAAAGAAAAGAGAGAGAGAAGAGAGAAAGAACACAACACAATTACCAGGTGCCTTTTGATTTTTTTTTAAATTTTTTTTTTTCCTTTTGCTTATGTGGTGCTGAGGAATCGAACCCAGGGCCTCATGCATGCAAAGCAAGCGCTCTACCACTGAGCCACCTTCCCAGCCCCAGCCAGGTGCCTTTTGAGTCTTGTATAAAATAGAAACAGACTACCTAAGTACAGAAACAAATACAATGTTGGCATACACCAGGCCTCTATGAACTCCACAGGTTGGTATTTAGGCATTTGACAAGTAGTGCCATAATCACTTCCCTTCTATTGGCTTGTCTCCACATCTCAGGGGAGATAAACTATTTAGAGCATTATGAATACTACAGATGTTGACTAATGAGAAACCAAGTCCTTACACAGTGAAAGAGATGAACTGCGTAGCTGCTAACAAGGTCATGTAACTAAACCCCAGAATGCCAGTCACACACCTAACTCATCTGTGACTTGTCCTTTTCCACTCTTAAAAATACCTGTAGAGTTGTCCTCACGAATGGCGTCAGTTGCTCTTGGCCAACATCTCCTCCTGGGCCTGGCTGTAATCCCCAACCAACCTTGCACTGCTTCTGCCAGTTCTGTTCTCGCAGTGGCTCTCTCCAAGGTTTGGTTCTGGATATTGGCTCAAACCAGGAGATACCAGGACCATAACTCTTAGGACAGTTTTCTTTCTTAGTTGCAGGCTTCACATTTTCCACAGGAACAAACCAGGAAACTCCTACAGGAAATATTTTTAAGAAGAAGAGAGATGTTTTTTTAAACCCACCCAACTACCATCAAAGACAAGTATATAATAGACTTTTAGGGGCTCAGCTGTCAGGTACCCCGAGGGTGCCCTTGAGTATTAACTGCAACACTCTGCAAATATTGTTCTAGATATTTTCAAAATTTGTCCAAAAAGTGGATGGGGGTTGGAAGAGCCAATACAGTCAATCCAAAAACAAAGACTCTCAGCATTGTAAGAGACCTCACTCACTACTTTTTCTGCCACAATGATTATAAGCTAACTGGAATGGGAAATCAACTTTCAAAATAAAAATTACGAAAGAAAGAGAAAATGCACTGACCTTCATAGGAATTCTGCTTACTCTTTAACTTTTTGTCTTCAAGAGGACTGGCAAAGAGTGTTTTCTCTTTGATTATTTCTTCTGACACAGAAGTCTTATCACTCTCCTCTTCTAATCTGGCTTCACTAGAACATGGAGTTGGGAAAGTCACTCCAACATCACGAGTATGTTTTTTGACACCATCCAAAATCTCCAAGTTACCTGAAAGAAAAACCAGATGTCTCTGGAAACATCTATGGGGTTTAGGTGATGATGGTTTTACTTTAAGTCAACAGGTAAACCCTGCAAAATGATTCAAAGAAATGTTGCCTTTTTAGTGAGTAAGGGAACAAGAAGAAAAAGGGAAGCACGGTTAAGAAATTAGAGACAGAGAGGAGGAAGAAGAGAGGGAGAAAGAAGGTTTTTGTTTCTAAGTTTACATATTAGAGACAAAGACTAAATATGCATTCATATGTAAATGATTTGGTTCTGATCTCAAGTGAGAAAGACAGTAAGCACTTGGGAGATCCTTAATGGCAATTACCAAGGTATGGAAGATGTTGATAATGACAACTACAGATACAGACAACTAAAAGGAAGAAAAACAAGATCTTTACTTATTGTTACTTTATAAAGTCAAAAGGTACAGAAAGGTAAAAACTGAAAACCCTCCTTCCACCCTTGTGTTTTATTCACTCCATGAATCCTATCATTCCAGAAAATTGTTTTTATAGGTTCAAGAAATTCTCCTGATTCCTTCATTTAGAAAAAAATTGTTTGTGTGTGTGTGTGTGTGTGTACAGTAGAGTCTGGGCACTGGTAGCTTATGCCTACCTACTAAGGAGGCTGGATCTTAGAATCTCAGTTTAAAGCCAGCCCAGGCAGAAAAGTCTGTGAGACTCTTTATCTCCAAATAACCACCAAAGATCTGTGGCTCAAGTGTAGGAGTGATATCTTTGAGCAAAAAACCTCAGAGACATTGCCCAGGCCCTAAGTACAAGCCTCAGGACCAGCCTCAAAATCAGTTAACCAACCCAAAAAAGAAAAAAAAAACTGCATGTAGTAATAATAATCCTTTATTTAAAAAAAAAATTTTGTTTGTCATGGGGCTTGAACTCTGGACCTGGGCACTGTCCCTCAGTTCTTCAGCTCAAGGCAAGTGCTCTACCTCTTGAGCCACAGAGCCACTTCCCCATGTAGTAATATACTGTACACTATTATATCCCTTGAGGCTTTTTTTTTTCCCAGTTATATACCTTGGAGATCTTTCTGTATTAGGACAGAGAGAGCTTGCTAATTCTACACAAGATTTCATTATACGCAAGTATAAGAACTGATTTAACCATTCAGCTACTGATGAGTACCAGTTTTAATTTTCTTCTATCTGAGGTATTATTTCAATATTCATACTTGACATTTTGCAAATATCCAAGTATACATATCTCCAGGCTAAACTGCCACAGCAAAAATGATGGGTTAAAATAATTTTGCTAGAAACTGCCAAATTACTCTCGCAGAGATTTTACCAAGTTATACCCTTACCAGGAGGAGCATAACAACTAGATAATTTCTAGCTTATAATACTTGGATTTTTGTCAATTTATAAATGAAAAGTAACGCCTAGATGTCTATAGTTTTGATGTTGATTTCATACTTATTTATCTATTTATTATTTATTTTGCTGGTCCTGGGGCTTGAACTCTGAGCCTGGGCATTGTCCCTGAGCTTCTTTTGCTCAAGGCTAGCACTCTACCACTTGAGCCACAGCGCCACTTTGGCTTTTTTTGAGAACTGGAGATAAAAGAGTTTCATGGACTTTTCTGCCCTCGCTGGCTTTTAACCATGATACTCAGACTCCATCTCCTGAGTAACCAGGATTATAGGCATGAAACATCAGCACCTGATTTTATTTCCTTTAATATGTGAGAGGTGAATCTATGTTTAAGAACCCTTTTTATTTTAATAGAAAAGTTGATTTACCTGCTTGGATGCCTTTGTTGAACATGGGCACTATTTGCTCAGTGCAAAGAGTAGACTCCAAGCTCAAGCAACTACTGGCAGATGCAACAGAGTCAGAAGAAATCCTGTGGTTTGCCATCTGAAAAGTCAAGAGACCCTGTTGTAATTATCTGTAAGCAATGACACAACCATCTCCAGGATAAACAAGCCTACTGGTTCTCAAGAGTCAAATTGTTTGTTGAGATGCAATTGGAGGAAACTGTGAATGATGTGAACATGGACCATGTATGTGCCAGAGAGAATTCTGTTTCAGCAGAACAGAGACCATGGTGTTATAAAACAGGAAGACACAAGGATATTATTGGGTATTTTCCCAGGGCTTGGAAAAAAAAAAAAAAAGATGCTCCTCTAACCTTAGCCTGATGCCTCTCCAGAATGATATTTTCACTTGACACCTATACATAATTTTGATGCTACCTAAGGAGGCCTGGGAGGAGCTAAGTGATGAACTGCATAGAGTGCTCTTTCTACTCAAGAGTGGATTTGGACACTCACACAAAGACAAATAGCAAAACACTAAAGGACCTGCGATGTTTCTTGAGTAAGTGGAGTATTATGAATCACAGGAAAGAGCCTGAAAGGCCTTTACAGCTATATTATGAGCAAGTAGAACAATAAAGATAAATTGTTATTGAAACTGATAGAATGTTGGTGAGAAATGAAAAGATCATCCAAACATAGTTGAACAAATACAAAACAGTATTACTTAAACTTGTTTCTCAAAGAAATGTCTTGCCCCAGGTTGTGGCTTCAACATTGTAGGAGGAAGGTTGTCTTCTTAAAAATGTGTTGATGAGCCTGAAGCAGTCTATCTTTTTAACTATGATCCTTATCACTTAGCCTCTTGCACAACTAGGATCACAGCATAAGCCATGGGCACCTGGTTCTGGAACAGTCTTTTAAGACCCACCAGAGCATCTAATTTGGCCAAGATGTCCACCTGAGCAGGGCAGTGAAATTCCCAGGCACAGTAACCACCAGGAGTATTAAATGTCCAAGGACAAGTACTAGATTCACATCATTTTTTACTCTAACCTGTTTAATTGAAAAAGTTCTAACCTTCCATCTGTGATGATCTCAATGGATGGTTGAACTAATTACCAACCGTAATTGTCAACCATAACCCTACGTGGGCTAATGTATAAACAGGGTTCAATATAACACTGCCTTCAGAAAAAAAAAAAGACATCTTAAATGAGGTTAATGAGAAATTTCAGATCCTTCACCAGGCTGACACCAAAACACTCCAGATCCAAAAAATTCAATACTGACAAGGTTGCTAAATTAGAATCCAAATTCAGATGATAACATACTCCAAGTATATCATTATCCTAAGTGTCATGCAAAGGTTCAACAGAAGGTATCTAAGACAGATGTTTAAAAATTACATCAGAGGCTGGGAAGTTGGCTCAGTGGTAAAGCGCTTGCCTTGCGTGCTTGAGGCCCTGGGTTCGATTCCTCAGCACCCATAAGCAAAAAAACAATCCCAAAGTGGTGCTGTGGCTCAAGTGGTAGAGCGCTAGCCTTGAGCTGAAGAGCTGAGGGGCAGCGCCAAGACTCAGAGTTCAGGCCCATGACCGGACCCAAAATAAAAACCCAAACAAAAATTACATCAGAGGACAAATAGCCCCTGAAGTCTGGTTAGAAAAAATATACCAAACCTACAGACAAATACTAGGTTTGTTCTAGAAGCCTCTGAAAATATATGAACTATCAATATGACCTTCATTGGGCAATACTAAGTGAAAACTACAGGACTGTGGGCATGAACGCTTCTTAATTAACATAGCCCACAAAGTCTATAATGAGATGGCTTAATAAACCACGGCTTTTGTTGAATCACCCAGAATTAGAAATCTAGAACTGAAAGTCCTACTTAAAAAGGAAAAAAAGTTCTTAGGGGAAAACTGATATGCATACTTTGATGAGTATTAAAAGACAACCAATTCCAAACTCTAAAAAAAAAAAAAAAAAAAGACAGCTAGGTGCTGGTGGCTTACACCTGTAATACTAGCTGCTCAAGAGGCTGAGATCTGAGGATCTCGGTTCAAAGCCATCCCGGGCAGGAAAGCCTGTGAAACTCTTATCTCCAATAAACTACCAGAAAACTGGAAGTGGCACTGTAGCTCAAATGGTAGCAAGCTAACTTTGAGCTGAAGAGCTAAGGGACAGCGTTCAGGTCCAGAGTTCAAGCCCCATGGTGGACCAAAAAAAGAAAAAAAAGACAGATTTGAGAAGTTTTTTTTTTTTTTTTGGTTGGTCATGGGGCTTGAACTCTGGGCCTGGGCACTGTCCTTGAGTATTTCAGCTCAAGGCTAGTGCTGAACTACTTTGAGCTCACAGCACCATTTCTGAGAAGTTTCTGATGACAGGAATCAATGGTGATTTTGATGGGGACTAAGAAGTCCTCTGACAAATCTTTAGGCTCCAAACATTATTTCCTCACAGAAGATTAGGGCACAACTGACAGTGTAGTACAAGACCATAGGTTCCTAATCAATAATGAAGCTATATTATTTAATGACTCCTTTAGCAAAAAGGACTAATTGGATTCTACCTATTACTGGAGTATTGGGAAAGCCCCAAAAGCAGATTTTCCTACAGCCACTAAGGTGACCTAGTATTCTGATTCACAGCTTTCTGTATGTGCTAGTGTCTAGTTCCACTATGAGCTCAAACTTGCTCTGTGAGCTCAATTATTAAGTGACCTTCCTCCCAGAGAAGCAGTAAATACAGGTGTATGTGCACCTGAATAGGCACTCCATCTTCAGCTGATGTTAACCCAGGAAAAGCCACCAAAGTGTCATGCCTTCTACTGTCATCTTGTTTCTGTTAAAGATACTCTAATTCCACCACTTAAAGGCTTAAAATAAAATAAAAACCAAAACAGTAGGCACTTGAGGGAATCCAATCCATAACTCCTCCAAATTCTAAAGTGAAATCTGATCTAGCCCTACCACTCATTTTTAAAAATACAGTATTTAATACCCAACCCAACATGATAAGCTTTAGTTCCAACTACATTGTAAGTAAAAGCCACATTTGATATTACTTTCTAATAGAGTTTATCAATTGTGACCCAAATGGACAAGAAAGTAAACAACACTACTGAGGTAGTCTATGAGGCTAGGCTGCTGGCTATTTACTTCAGCCACGCATTATAGATAATAACTCAAGAAAAATTATTTTGAATGGATATTATAATTGATACAAAAACCTTTGAGAACTCCCTGAATGAGTGAGCAATAAGTAAATGTGAAGGTATAGGACATTATAGCACATTACCATCAATGATGTGAAAACTTGGCTAACATTAAATTTATGCTTAATTTTATTTTTCCTCTATAACAAATTGACCTTAGATTAGTGAATTGATTTGTATGCTGTTCCACTCACATTATTATACTTGTATCATGTCAGCTACTCAGGAGGTGGAGATCTGAGGATCATGGATTAAAGCCAGACCAGGCAGTAAAGTCCATGTAGAGCTGTGGCTTAAGGGAAAAGCACTAGTCCTGAGTTTAAACAAGCCCCACAAGTGACAAAAAACAACAACAACAACAAAAAACAATCTGAGGACTAGTATTTTATTCATTATCTATAAGCCATTAATAAAATTGTTCAGGATATTTACCCTATAGTACCTAACACTTACATTCTTCTAAATTTCTTATTGGCAGAGGGTAAATGGTTCACTTGCTTTTCCATTCTACATGTAAGTCAGCTGTGAATACCTTTTGCCTTTAAATGGACAGACTCTCATCGACTATTCTTTAATACTGTTTGGTAGTGCTGCCACTTGGATTAAAAATCTCACCAGTGAGCTTTGAGGATATATTAACTACAAGAGTTTTAAATGTTATTATTTGAATTGGGGAACTCCACTGCAGTATGTAGATGATTTGCTCATCAAGAGCCTCGCCTAAGAAACACCATCCAGATTCAGAATCACTTTGCCAAATGCTGGTATAAAATGTCTTTTTCTGAAGCAAAATTTGCAAAGAACAACTTGTTTACCTGTGGTTCCAATTATATCAAGGTTAGTGAGGACAGTATTTAGGTCCCCAAGACCTGAATGAAGTTCAGAAGGTTCCTGGGACTGACAGGCTACTACAGAATACAGATACTTATTTGGAGCTTATAGTAGTGAAGCCCTTAGCTTTAATTGGGATAGATCTTGAGCCTTTAATTTGGTTAACAAATGTTAAACTGCTCTTAAAACTCTCAAGGACTGATGGAGGTTTGCCCATGCTCAACCTTGTTCTTTTCAGTTGCTGGGTAGTTTCCCAACCTGCATTTCTTCGAAGCAATTGGACTATATGGCCAATGGGTGGCCTGCTCCTTTCTGGACAGTAGCTTAGGCCTTTGAGTTCTTGCTTGGCTTTTTTTGCTCATTGCTGGTGCTCTACCATTTGAGCCATGCCTCCAGCCCAGTAGCCACTTGTGATGTGAAGGAAGCTGAAAAGTTTACCCTTGGGATGACCTACTACCATTGCCACATCAGGTCTTAAACTTGCTGAACTGCCAGGAGGCTGGACAAATATCAAGCGATCTTGTTAGATGATCTTAATGTGACCCTTCAAACAACTATCAGGTTTAGAACTAGCTATGTTGCTGTCTGCCTGCAGGATCTGATCCTGCAGATTGATTTGTGGATTGATTTGTAGAAGTTCTTTATACTTTTGTAGCTGACAGGTGTGACACATTACAAGTAGGTTATGCAAACTGAGAACTCTTCATGCATGAAAAGAGCTTCATGTATTATGTAAAACACCACTCTGTTTATTCAGTAGTGCCTCTACAAGAGCTCATCAAATCAAACTACCCCCAGAATATACATCTGCTCAAAAGGTTACATTAATAGTCTCCAGAAGGTGTTATATGGAGAGAGGTTTCTACCTCCAATAATGATACAAAGGATCCTCAGATGATATGCAAACTCCTTCATGGGCAAAAGAGGTAGCAATCAATCACACACTGCCCTAGGTATCAAAGGGAGACTGTAAACAGGTAGAAGAGCCCAACAATGAAATTTATGAAACCCTTTCTCTATTGGAAGGTAAACCCTCATATAGACATATCTGAAAAGCTTATTTTTGTTATGGCTTAACTATCTCCATTAAGACTCTAATGTTGAGTGAATTATATTAACTTAATTTTTTCAGGTGATACCTCAGAGGGCCAGTATTACATCAAATAATAAAAGAGGTAACCCAGAGGTGCCAACTTTGTTTAAAGAGTATCTGAAGAAAAACAGCTGCCTATAATCTCAGGGTGCTCAGGATTATGGTCAATTCCTTTAAAGACTGAAAGTGGACTTCACCCATATGCCTAAGACTGCTGAAAACTTCAGTTACCTACTAGCTTTTGTTGATACATTTTCTAGTTGGGTCAAGGCATATCCTATAGTACCAAAAGAGCTTCAGAGGTGGTATGAGCCCTGCTAAAAGACATTATCCCTATATATGGCATACCCGATTCCTTACAAAGAACAGAAGACTTCTCTCGTTTCATAGGTAACAAAACATGGGTGACATGGAATCAAGCCAGGTACCAGCTGTAAACCTAGCTAGCTTCTTCAGGAAGCTAAGATTAGCCCTCCTGATCCCTACAAAATCTATGTTATCCCACTAAACAGAAATTTCCACAAAAGACCTCAAATATCTCTTCAAAAAAGGCACTTTATCCAAGCAGCACACCGGAATCATTAATTATACTTCTGTCACTTCACTTTTTCCTTGCTCCAAAGCACCTCAGTCTATCTTTTTCCAGATTAGACTCTGTAGTTTCTGAAGTCCATTGGCAGACTAACTTGCATGTACAAGAAGCTCCCCTTCTCTGCCCCCATTAGACTGCCTTGGAAAAAACAGTTAATTGGTTTATAATAAAAATTGTCCATGTGGCCTAGAATTGGGAAGCATGTATTTTTCCTTCACCTGGCAGAGAATGCCTATTCCTATCCTCTAATCAAGAGCACCCTGGGATGTTTTAAACAGTTAACTGTAACAAAATTGTGTTTGCTTTAGTCAATGCCACTCTAGTTTGGGCTAAGGAGTAAATGATGAATCAAGTGGTTAAGGACAAAACAAGTTCAGCTAGGAAAATATAGCTCCAAGCAGTTAAAACTAATAATTATTGTGAAACATGGGTTATACCCCAAGAGATGGTTATATGAAATCTATCAAAATTGAATCCATGGCTTAGCCAACAAATTCATTTCATAGACAAGGGCACATTCCGTACCACAAGGATGGCTATGTAAATGCAAAAACCATGAGTGGTCCTGCTTGCCCTATGAATGCATTGTTTGGCGCAGCTGGAGTTGCCCATGCCTTCCAGAACAAACTGTCTCCCATTTGTTAGTTCCCTATACTCCAAACACAGTAAAAGCCAGAAACCAAATAAAGAGAACTTCTTGGTGGTTCTACTCCTGGCTATATTCAATATAGAAGTATATTAATATACAGGCCCTATTCGATATAGGGTTTTTACTTAAGCACTAATCAAACACACACACACACACACACACACACACACACACACACACACAGCTTTTAACCAATTCAGACAGGCTACCACCACTCTTAAATCATAGACTACACACTTCCTTTGCAAGAAAGCTTCCAAAATCAGATTGCCTTAGGAATGACTGCTGTTCAAAGGAGAACTTGTGCTGTTATCAAGACAGAGTATTGAAGGGTGCTGGTGGCTCCTAGTTACACAGGAGGTTGAGATTTAAGGATGGTAGTTCAAAGCTAGCTGGGGCAGACAAGTCTGTGAGACTCTTATTTCCAATTAACCACCAGAAACCAGATGTGGCACTGTGGCTTAAAGTGGTAGAGTGCTAGTCTTGAGCAAAGAGAGCTCAGGGACAGTGCCCAGGCCCCAGGTTCAAGCCCCACAACTGGGGGAGGCAAGCGTGCTGTAATTATATCCTTAATTATTCAAACAGTGTAACTAAAGTGATGAGATATAAACATATTGTCTCTGCTGATCAATTTAGTAAATGGCTAAAATCTTTTTTTTTCTGAATGGAGACACTTATCTTTAAGCCTGTTATTTTCCTTTCATTTCTCCTCATCAGTGCTGTTTAACTTACTGCAATTCGTAAGGCTAGAGCCCAGACCATTTTACCAACTTAGAAATACTTCTGTTGGGCTGGGAAGGTGGCTCAGTGGTAGAGCACTTGCTTTGCATGCATGAGGCCCTGGGTTTGATTCCTCAGCACCACATAAGCAAAAAGAAAAAAGCCGAAAGTGGCGCTGTGGCTCAAGTGGTAGAGCACTAGCCTTGAGCTGAAGAGCTGAGGGACAGCTCCCAGGCCCAGAGTTCAGGCCCCACAACTGGACCCAAAAAAAGAAAAAAAAAAAAAGAAATACTTCTGTTAACTTGTGGGCAGGAACAGGAGGGGGAAACGGGGAAAGCAAAGGTAACGTACAAAAACAAAATATACTCATTACCTGACTTATGAAATGGTAACCTCTCTATATACCACTTAATAATAATAAAATTGTATTTCAAAAAATACTTGTTATATTCCCCACAAAAGGCATATGAAATTAATTCTCTAATCCTGTCAAGATCTTCCATTTTGAGATCTCTACTATGACCCAATCAGCAATAAGTAGCTAGTAAAGAAAATGGCCTTGGCATGATTGTTCCTAATGAGCCTGATTTGTTTTCCATGGTTTGTTATTTTCCTGGTTTCTAAGCACAAAATCATTAGCATATAATCAAAACCATTAGAGTGGTATGTGGAGCTTTATGACTACAGAGTGAATGATGGCACCAGATAAACCAGTTTGTTCCCAAAAAAAGAATGAAAAAAAGGAAGGAAGGTGAGAAGAGAGGAAGGGAGGGAAGGAGAGGGGAGGGGAAGGGAGGAAAGGAGGGAGGGAAGAAAAGGGAGAGGAGGAGAGGGGAGAGGAGGGAGGTGGCTTTGGGACCTTAGCTCCCAAATTAAAACTGTGACTTGACAGTGAGGAATTGAAGGAGGGCACCAATGTTACCAACTCCATTTTGTTCTTCTCAGGCTCTATGTATACCTCTTTGATTTTTTTTTCCTGAGTCTCATATAATCACCTAGGATTCCAGAAGGGACAGGACTGATTGCTAAAATTTTTATATGAAGGAGGACCAAACTCCCCCCAAGCAATAGCAAGCCTTGCACAACAAAGACATCCCACAAAGGGCAATAACCTATAATGACTGTAAACTGGAGCAGTAACCTATAGCAGAAGTAATTGTGAGACTCAGATTGCTGCTCTCAAGTGATGTAGTGATTGTAATTTCTCCAGGAACCATTCAAGACTAAGATGATGACCAATCAGACCACTGACCTGGTCAAGCCTATCTGCTATGTCAACTATGCATATTTCAAATCCTTACTCTTGCCTCTTTTATTCTATAAAACCTTAAAGTTCCAGTAAGCTCCTTAAAGATAGTTTGGGGGCCTGTGTTCAGATGCAGCTATGTTCAGCTAAATTTCCTTTCTCTATCTTCCACTATTACTTGTCTTTTTAATCAACATATTGATGTGGATAGCACAACTTAGTTCAGTTGGGGACCCTGGAGTGGGGACTTTTTGCCCTAAAATCTCCTCTTACCAAAGGACAGTGAGGAAGATGAAATCATGTAGATACACAATACATCCAAGGTGGCTCTAAACAAGGGAAACCATGTGAGGTACCCTCTCAGACTTACTTTCAAAGGAGACATTTAAAAAGCAAAGTGTGCTACCAATTTTATGAGAAATGGTAATATATATATATGTTTGCTGTTTTGCATATAAATATTTGAAGGAAGAGTCCAGGTTGGAAAGGAAGAGGTAAACTTCTTTTCATTCATAAATGACAGGATCCTACCTATAGAAAATACTAAAAAGTCACAAAGAAATATTCAAAATACTACTAAGTTTAGCCAGACTGCATACCAGTAACATTAGAGATAATAAGTAAGGACATTTCCGTATTGTTGCAATGAACAAACAAAATTTAAAAAACAATCCTATCAAAAACATAAGAAATAAAATATTTAAGAATTAAGTTATAGGGCTGGGAAGGTGGCTCAGTGGTAGAGAGCTTGCCTTGCATGCATGAGCCCCTGGTTCGAGTCCCCAGCACCACATAAGCAAAAAAGAAAAAAGCCAGAAGTGGAGCTGTGGCTCAAGCGGTAGAGCGCTAGCCTTGAGCTGAAAAGCTGAGGGACAGCGCCCAGGCCCAGAGTTCAGGCCCACGACCGGACCCAAAAAAAAAAAAAAAAAAGAATTAAGTTATAGATATGCTAAGCTTGAATATTAAGGACTATAAAAGATTTCTGGGAAATACTAAAGATAAAAATAAATTATGAGACATTTCACATATATGGATTAGTCTAAGAAATCTGTAACTGTTCTCAAGCTTCCATGAAAATGTAAAGAACTGTAAGAGCCACAAATTATTGAGGAAGAACGGTGGCTAAGTGTGAAGAAGCATACCTGTAAAACTAGTACTTGCCCCCCAGAAGGCAGAGGCAGGAGGATGGCCTGGGCTACAGAGTTAAACCTTGTCTCAAAAATAAAACAACAACAAAAAAAGATAGAAAACTTACGTTTTTCAAGTTAAAAAGTTTCAGTAATTTAGACATTGTGGAATTCATGTAAAACTGACAGATATATTGATTAAAAGAACAGAAGAACTAAGAGTCTAAAAGCTCATTTATTGAAAATTTACTTTCAACCAAACAGCAAGGCCATATAATGTTAACCTCCCTCATGTAATGTTAACTTCCCTCATAGATTCACCATAAGCACAATGCAGATCTGTATTTGTGTCTAAACAATTTGTTTGGACCATGGGATAGAACATTTAAAAAAATTAATTCACAACTGCTACTGGTAAACTACCAACTATCCATGGTGAATCACAAATATCTCATCAACCTTCAGAACTAAGTGTGAATCAGCTCACATAGTTCTATGTAATGGGGCTGCCACATATAGATGTGACTATCAATATAAGTGGTAACTGACATTATCAGCTACTATGGTTTAAATGTGTATAATCTGGCAAGGAACTATGTGCTTGTTCTCTGCTTTAGTTTCAATGTTCACTATTACAAGAGCAAACTTACTGATGTTGCTTTATTATGAAAAGGGAAAAAAGAAAGGAAATGATATTTCAGAACTTTTGAATTGTATTTGTTTCAAAAGTATAAGGTAATGGGTGCCAGTGGCTCATCCACTTATATAAGGCTTGTGGTTGAAAGACAGCCAATGTAGTACTGTAGTACCAAAAAAGTGCCAAAGGCTCAACTGGTAACGCACTAGCCTCGAGCAAAAGTAGCTCAAGGATAATGTCTAGGTCTTGAATTCAAGCCCTAGGCACCACACACACACACACACACACACACACACACACACACACACACACACACACACACACACACACACACACACACACACACACACACACACACACACACACACACACACACACACACACACAAAATTAGGTACGATTTGGGGTGCAACTCATTCTCATACTTGTTGGTTAGAGACATCAGATACAGAAAAGCTTTTCAATTAAGAAATAACTTCCTACATAAAAATGAGCCTGGATACACATATCCATTCTTCATGAAGGAAGACTGTTACTACTGTTCACCAGACAGCCACGAGCTTGTAGGAGATTCTTTTCCTTGTGAGGAACAGGTTTGTAGTAATTAATTTAAAATCACCTAAGTTTAGGACCAGATAGGTACACTGATAAAAGTTTGAGTCAAAATTAGAAATAAAGTCTAGGATCCCAAAAGACAGTGTTTTGTTGTGAACAGTTTTTGGAAATGTCCAAATCAATAAAAAAAATTACAGACCCCATCATCTCTGGCAATACTGGGGTTTGATCTCAGGTCCTTGAGTTTATTAGGTCCTGGGTAGGTTCTACCACTTGAGTCATGCCTCCCAACCCTTTTGCTTGGTCATTTGTCAGGCAGGGTTTTTACCCAGGGCCAGCCTCATACCACATTCCTTTTACCTATGTTTCTAGCACAGCTTTGATTACAGGACACCTGGCTTGGTTATGGGACCTCACTCATTTTTTTGCCTGGGCGGGCCTTGAACTATATCTTCCTGATCTCTACTTCTTGAGTATCTGGGATCACAACTGTGTGCCATCATGCTTGGCCCTGAAAATTATAGTTTTAATAATAGAATTTAGAGGCTACTAAGGGGTGAACCAATTATAAAGTATAAAAAGCACCATTTATACCCCGTTTTCTCTGTATTTGATGTTGGTATAATTTGTGGAGGGGAAGGGAAAAAACAAATTGTTTAAATAGGAATATAGGTGGACCCATTGCAACAATGAGATGTACAAGACGTTACGTCGAAAAACAAACTTTACAACTTTGGCGGGGGGGGGGGGGGGGGGGGGGGGTGGGGGGGTGGGATGGTAAGGGAAAACAAAGGAAGAGGCAACAATGCTTGATAAGAAATGTACTCATTACCTTGCTCATGTAATTGTAACCCCTCTGTACGTTATTTTCTTTTTTTGGGGGGGTCCAGTCATGGGGCCTGAATTCTGGGCCTAGGCGCTGTCCCTCAGCTCTTCAGCTCAAGGCTAGCACTCTACCACTTGAGCCACAGCGCCACTTCCGGCTTTTTTTTTCCTTCTGCTTATGTGGTGCTGAGGAATCGAACCCAAGGCCTCATGCATGCAAGGCAAGCGCTCTACCACTGAGCCACCTTCCCAGCCCAGGTATTTTCACAATTAAAAAAAAAAAGTGCCATTCCGACATATACATATACACATATATATATATAATGTTGGTCATAGGGCTTGAACTCAGGATATGGGTGCAGTCCTTGAGCTTTTTTGCTCAAGGCTAGTATTCTACCACTTTGAGCCACAGCACCATTTCTGATTTTCTGGTAGCAATAGAAGATAAAGAGTCTGGACTTCCCTGCCCAGGCTGGCTTTGAACCATGATCCTCAGAGTTCAGCTTCCTGAGTAGCCAGGATTACATGTGTGAGCCACCAGGGTCTGACCCACATTTTTGACATATATTTATTTAATTCCAAAACACAGGACTAAAAAATTGTAAATCAGGAACTCAGGTCATTTTAGAAAAGCAGAACCTGGTATCTACTTTCTTAGATATGGTAGATAAATAACTATGAAAAATACCAAATCTCCATTTTGTTTGCATAATAGGTCCTTAGAAAATTTCTTGTGATACCAGAATAAGACTGCAGAATGAAAAAAAATGTAAAGCCAAAATTCAAACTATAGCTATGAGGATTGCTAATATATACCATGGAAGTCATTATGGCAAAAGGTCATTAAAACCGAGTTCAAAGCTAGCCTGGGCGGAAAAGTCCCCATAAGACTCTTATCTCCAATTAACCACCAGAAAACCAGAAGTGGAGCTATGGCTCAAAGTGGTACAGTGCACCTTGAGCAAAAAGTGCTAAGGGACAGCAACCAGGAAGAGTTCAAGCCCCAGGAAAAAACAAAAAACAAACACCACCAAGAAACTGAAGATAAGATCTGAAACTTTAAATCTACTACTAGAAAATATAGGGAAGCACCTGGAAATTGTTAGGTATTGTTAGATATTTTCCGACTAGGATTTCAGTTACCCAGAGGATGAGACCAAGAATTGACAAATAGAATTACATCAAATTGAAGAGTTTCTACATAGCAAATCAAACAATCATTAGAAATAAGAGACAACCTAAGGAATGTGAGAATATCTTCACCAACTATCTAACCAATAAAAGACTGATATTCAGAATATACAGAGCTCAAAAAATTAAACAGCAAAAGAGTAATCCAAGCCATAAATAAGCAACAGATCTAAATACAAATGGCTGATATATGAAAAAATGTTCAACATCCTAAGCCATAAAAGACATGGAAATCAAAACCAAACTAAGATTAGTCTTACTCCACTCAGAATGGTATCAATCAAGGAAACAAACAACAAATGTGTGTGTGAGGAGAGAAACCCTCATATGCTGTTAGTGAGAATGTAAACCAAGGAAGTCACTATGGAAATCAAAATGGATTTTGATTTTCCTCAAAAAACTAAAGCTAAAACTACATCTTTCCTTATAACCCTGTTGTACCAATACTGGGCATAAATCTGATGGAGAGTAAATCAATACCAGAAAAGTACCTGCACATCTATAATTATTGCAGCACTATGTGGAATCAGCTGAGGAATCCAATAACAAATGAATAAAAATGTGATTATTACATATAATTTTATAGATCACATTTGTATATATATACATACTATGGATACACAAACCATGAAGAAAAATGAAATAATGTAATTTGAAGGAAAATGGATGGAATTTGAAGACATCATATTGAGAGACAAACCAAGCTCAAAACCCCAGATACTGTATTTTTATGCTCTTATGTGCAAGCTAGACTTAAAAGACATGGAGATATAA